>NC_054480.1:107345211-108666878 GCF_017639515.1 Carcharodon carcharias | reverse complement strand
AGAGTGAATGTGTGTTTCAGAGAGTGAATGTGTGTTTCAGATAGTGAATGTGTTTCAGAGAGTGAATGTGTGTTTCAGAGAGTGAATGCATGTTTCAGAGAGTGAATGTGTTTCAGAGAATGAATGCGTGTTTCAGATAGCGTTGTGATTCAGAGTGTGAATGCGTGTTTCAGAGAGTGAATGCGTGTTTCAGATCGTGAATGTATAGTTCAGAGACTGAATCCGTGGTTCAGAGAGTGAATGTGTTTCAGGGAGTGAAAGTGTTTCAGAGAGTGAATGTGTGTTTCAAAGAGTGAATGTGTGCTTCAGAGAGTGAAATTTTGTTTCAGAGAGTGACTGTGTTTCAGAGAGTGAATGTGTTCTTCAGAGAGTGAATGTGTTTCCGAGATTGAATGTCTGTTTCTGAGAGCGATTGTGTTTCAAAGAGTGAATGTGTGTTTCAGAGAGTGAATGCGTGTTTCAGAGAGTGAATGCATGTTCCAGAGAGTGACTGTGTTTCAGAGAGTGAATGCGTGTTTCAGAGTGTGAAAGCTGTTGCAGAGAGTGAATGCGTGATTCAGAGAGTTAAAGTGTGTTTCATAGAGTGAATGTGTTTTTCGAGAGTGAATGTTTGTTTCAGAGCATGAATGTGTGTTTCAGAGAGTGAATGTGTTTCAAAGAGTGAATGTGTGATTCAGAGAGTGAATGTGTGTTTCAGAGTGTGAATGTGTTTCAGAGAGTGAATGTGTGGTTCAGAGAGTGAATGTGTTTCAGAGTGAAAGCGTTTTTCAGAGACTGAATGCGTGTTTCAGAGAGTGAAAGCATTTTTCATATAATGAATGTTTCAGAGAGAAAATGTGTGTTTCAGATAGTGAATGAAGATTTCTGAGAGTGAATGCGTTTTTCAGAGAGTGATTGTGAGTCAGAGAAAGAATGTGTGTTTCAGAGAGTGTTTGATGATTTCTGAGAGTGAATATTTTTCAGAGAATGAATGCGTGTTTCTGAGATTGATTGTGTTTTAGATTCTGGATGTGTTTCAAAGATTGAAAGCGTGTTTCATAGAGTGAATGCGTGTCTCAGAGAGTGAATGCGTGTCTCAGAGAGTGAATGTGTGTTTCAGTGAGTGAATGTGTGTTTCAGAGAGTGAATGCGAGTTTCAGAGTGTGAAAGCTGTTTCAGAGAGTGAATGCGTGTTTCAGAGAGTGAACGTATGTTTCATAGATTGAATGCATTTTTCAGAGAGTGAATGTGTGTTTCAGAGAGTGAATGTGTGTTTCAGAGAGTGAATGTGTTTCAAAGAGTGAATGTGTGTTTCAGAGAGTGAATGTGTGTTTCAGAGAGTGAATGTGTTTCAGAGAGTGAATGTGTGTTTCAGAGAGTGAATGTGTTTCCGAGAGTGAATGTGTGTTTCAGAGAGTGAATGTGTTTCAGAGTGTGAATGTGTTTCAGAGAATGAATGTGTGTTTCACAGAGTGAATGTGTTTCCGAGAGTGAATGTGTGTTTCAGAGAGTAAATGTGTTTCAGAGTGTGAACGTGTTTTTCAGAGTGAATGTGTTTCCGAGATTCAATGTATGTTTCAGAGAGTGAATGCGTGCTTCAGAGATTGAATGCGTGTTTCAAAGTGTGAAAGCGTGTTTCAGAGAGTGGAATACATTTTTCAGAGATTGAATGCATGCTTTGGAGTGTGAATGTGTTTCAGAGAGTGAATGCGTGTTTCAGAGAGTGAATGTGTTTCCGAGAGTGAAAGCATTTTTCAGATAGTGAATGTTTCAGAGAAAAAATGTGTGTTTCAGAGAGTGAATGATGATGTCTGAGAGCGATGGTTTTTCAAAGAGTGAATGCATCTTTCAGAGAGTGAATGCGTTTTTCAGAGAGTGAATGCGTGTTTCAGAGCGTGAATCTATAGTTCAGAGAGTGAATCCGTGGTTCAGAGAGTGAATGTGTTTCAGGGAGTGAAAGTGTTTCAGAGAGTGAATGTGTGTTTTAAAGAGTAAATTCATGTTTCTGAGAATGATTGTGTGTTTCAGAGAGTGAAGGCTTGTTTCATAGAGTGAATGCATGTTTCAGAGAGTGAATGTGTGTTTCAGAGAGTGAAAGCGTGTTTCAGAGAGTGAATGCTTGTTTCAGAGATTGAATGTCTTTCAGAGAGTGAATGCATGTGTCTGAGATTGATTGTGTTTCAGATTCTGGATGTGTGTATCTGAGAGTAAATGTTTTTCAGTGATTGAAAGCGTGTTTCAGAGAGTGAATGCATGTCTCAGAGAGTGAATGTGTTTCAGGGTGAGAATGTGTGTTTCAGAGAGTGAATGATGATTTCTGAGAGTGAAGGTTTTTCAGAGTGAATGCGTGTATCACAGAATGTGTGTTTCAGTGAGTGAATGCGTGTTTCAGAGTGTGAAAGCGTGTTTCAGAGTGTGAATGCATGTTTCAGAGAGTGAAAGTGTGTTTCAGAGAGTGAATGCGTGTTTCAGAGTGTGAAAGCTGTTTCAGAGATTGAATGTGTGTTTCAGAGAGAGAAAGTGTGTTTCATAGAGTGAATGTGTTTTTCGAGAGTGAATGTGTGTTTCAGAGAGTGAATGTGTGTTTCAGAGAGTGAATTTGTTTCAAAGAGTGAATGTGTGTTTCAGAGAGTGAATGCATGTTTCAGAGAGTGAATGTGTTTCAGAGAATGAATGCGTGTTTCAGATAGCGTTGTGATTCAGAGTGTGAATGCGTGTTTCAGAGAGTGAATGCGTGTTTCAGAGCGTGAATGTATAGTTCAGAGACTGAATCCGTGGTTCAGAGAGTGAATGTGTTTCTGGGAGTGAAAGTGTTTCAGAGAGTGAATGTGTGTTTCAAAGAGTGAATGTGTGTTTCAGAGAGTGAATGTGTTTTTCAGAGAGTGACTGTGTTTCAGAGAGTGAATGTGTTCTTCAGAGAGTGAATGTGTTTCCGAGATTGAATGTCTGTTTCTGAGAGTGATTGAGTTTCAAAGAATGAACATGTGTTTCAGAGAGTGAATGCGTGTTTCAGAGAGCGATTGCATGTTTCAGAGAGTGAATGTGTTTCAGAGAATGAATGCGTGTTTCAGATAGTGTTGTGATTCAGAGTGTGAATGCGTGATTCAGAGAGTGAATGCATGTTTCAGAGCGTGAATTTATAGTTCAGAGACTGAATCCGTGGTTCAGAGAGTGAATGTGTTTCAGGGAGTGAAAGTGTTTCAGAGAGTGAATGTGTGTTTCAAAGAGTAAATTCATGTTTCTGAGAGTGAATGCCTGTTTCAGAGAGTGACGGCTTGTTTCATGGAGTGAATGCGTGTTGCAGAGAGTGAATGTGTGTTTCAGAGAGTGAATGTGTTTCAGAGAGCGAATGCGCGTTTCAGAGAGTGCATTTGTTTCAGCGAGTGAAAGCGTGTTTCAGAGTGTGAATACTTGTTTCAGAGATTGAATGACTTTCACAGAGTGAATGCATGTTTCTGAGATTGATTGTGTTTCAGATTCTGGATATGTGTATCTGAGAGTGAATGTTTTTCAGAGATTGAATGCGTGTTTCAGAGAGAGAATGTGTGTTTCAGAGAGTGAATGATGATTTCTGAGAGTGAAGGTTTTTCAGAGAGTGAATGCATGTATCAGAGACTGAATGTGTGTTTCAGAGTGTGAATGCGTGTTTCAGAGTTTGAAAGCGTGTTTCAGAGTGTGAATGCGTGTTTCAGAGAGTGCAAGTGTGTTTCAGAGAGTGAATGCGTGTTTCAGAGTGTGAAAGCTGTTGCAGAGAGTGAATGCGTGATTCAGAGAATGAAAGTATGTTTCATAGAGTGAATGTGTTTTTCGAGAGTGAATGTGTGTTTCAGAGAGTGAATGTGTGTTTCAGAGTGTGAATATGTTTCAGAGAGTGAATGTGTGGTTCAGAGAGTGAATGTGTTTCAGAGTGAAAGCGTTTTTCAGAGACTGAATGCGTGTTTCAGAGAGTGAAAGCATTTTTCATATAATGAATGTTTCAGAGAGAAAATGCGTGTTTCAGATAGTGAATGAAGATTTCTGAGAGTGAATGCGTTTTTCAGAGAGTGATTGTGAATCAGAGAAAGAATGTCTGTTTCAGAGAGTGCTTGATGATTTCTGAGAGTGAATATTTTTCAGAGAATGAATGCGTGTTTCTGAGATTGATTGTGTTTCAGATTCTGGATGTGTGTATCTGAGAGTGAATGTGTTTCAGAGATTGAAATCGTGTTTCATAGAGTGAATGCGTGTCTCAGAGAGTGAATGTGTTTCAGAGAGAGAATGTGTGTTTCAGAGAGTGAATGATGATTTCTGAGAGTGAAGGTTTTTCAGAAAGTGAATGCATGTATCAGAGACGGAATGCGTGTTTCTGAGAGTGAATGCATGTTTCAGTGTGAAAGCGTGTTTTAGAGTGCGAATGCGTGTTTCAGAGATTGAATGTGTGTTTCAGAGAGTGAATGCGTGTTTCAGAGTGTGAAAGCTGTTTTAGAGAGTGAATGCGTGTTTCAGAGAGTGAAAGTGTGTTTCATAGATTCAATGTGTTTTTCAGAGAGTGAATGTGTGTTTCAGAGAGTGAATGTGTGTTTCAGAGTGTGAATGTTTTTCGGAGTGTGAATGTGTGTTTCAGAGAGTGAATGTGTTTCCGAGAGTGAATGTGTGTTTCAGAGAGTGATTGTGTTTCAGAGTGTGTACTTGTGTTTCAGAGAGTGAATGTGTTTCTGAGATTGAATGTATGTTTCAGAGAGTGAACGCGTGCTTCAGAGAGTGAATGCGTGTTTCAAAGTGTGAAAGCGTGTTTCAGAGAGTGGAATACGTGTTTCAGAGAGTGAATGCATGATATGGAGTGTGAATGGGTTTTAGAGAGTGAATTCGTGTTTCAGAGAGTGAATGCGTGTTTCAAAGTGTGAAAGCGTGTTTCAGAGAGTGGAATACGTGTTTCAGAGAGTGAATGCATGCTATGGAGTGTGAATGGGTTTTAGAGAGTGAATTCGTGTTTCAGAGAGTGAATGTGTGTTTCCGAGAATGAAAGCATTTTTCAGATAGTGAATGTTTCAGAGAAAAAATGTGTGTTTCAGAGAGTGAATGATGATGTCTGAGAGTGAAGGTTTTTCAAAGAGTGAATGCATTTTTCAGAGAGTGAATGCGTGTTTCAGAGTGAATGCATGCTTTGGAGTGTGAATGTTTTTTAGAGAGTGTTTGCGTGTTGCAGAGAGTTATTTGATTCAGAGTGTGAATGCGTGTTTCAGAGAGAAAATGTATGTTTCATAGAGTGAATGATGATGTCTGAGAGTGAAGGTTTTTCAAAGAGTGAATGCATCTTTCAGAGAGTGAATGCGTGTTTCAGAGAGTGAATGCGTGTTTCAGAGCGTGAATCTATAGTTCAGAGAGTGAATCCGTGGTTCAGAGAGTGAATGTGTTTCAGGGAGTGAAAGTGTTTCAGAGAGTGAATGTGTGTTTCAGAGAGTGAAAGCGTGTTTCAGAGAGTAAATGCTTGTTTCAGAGATTGACTGACTTTCAGAGAGTGAATGCATGTGTCTGAGATTGATTGTGTTTCAGATTCTGGATGTGTGTATCTGAGAGTAAATGTTTTTCAGTGATTGAAAGCGTGTTTCAGAGAGTGAATGCGTGTTTCAGAGAGTGAATGTGTTTCAGAGAGAGAATGTGTGTTTCAGAGAGTGAATGATGATTTCTGAGAGTGAAGGTTTTTCAGAGTGAATGCGTGTATCACAGACTGTGTGTTTCAGTGAGTGAATGCGTGTTTCAGAGTGTGAAAGCGTGTTTTAGAGTGTGAATACATGTTTCAGAGAGTGAAAGTGTGTTTCAGAGAGTGAATGCGTGTTTCAGAGTGTGAAAGCTGTTTCAGAGAGTGAATGCGTTTTTCAGAGAGAGAAAGTGTGTTTCATAGAGTGAATGTGTTTTTCGAGAGTGAATGTGTGTTTCAGAGAGTGAATGTGTGTTTCAGAGAGTGAATTTGTTTCAAAGAGTGAATGTGTGTTTCAGAGAGTGAATGCATGTTTCAGAGAGTGAATGTGTTTCAGGGAGTGAATGTATGTTTCAGAGAGTGAATGTGTTTCAGAGTATGAATGTGTGTTTCAGAGAGTGAATGTGTTTCACAGATTGAATGCATGTTTTAGAGAGTGAATGCGTGTTTCAGAGATTGAATGTGTTTCAAAGAGTGAATGTGTGTTTCAGAGAGTGAATGTGTGTTTCAGAGAGTGAATGTTTCAGAGATTGAATGCATATTTCAGAGAGTGAATGCGTGTTTCAGAGAGTGAATTTGTTTCAGAGAGTGACTGAGTGTTTCAGAGAATGAATGTGTTTCAGATTGTGAACGTGTGTTTCAGAGAGTGAATGTGTTTCCGAGATTGAATGTATGTTTCAGAGAGTGAATGCATGTTTCTGAGAGTGAATAATGATTTCTGAGAGTGAAGGTTTTTCAGAGAG
The DNA here is from genome assembly GCF_017639515.1 of Carcharodon carcharias. Taxonomy (NCBI): domain Eukaryota; kingdom Metazoa; phylum Chordata; class Chondrichthyes; order Lamniformes; family Lamnidae; genus Carcharodon; species Carcharodon carcharias. Next base: position 108,660,479 of record NC_054480.1, on the reverse strand, counting down.
TGAATGCGTGTTTCAGAGATGGATTGTCTATAAGATTCTGGATGTGTGTATCGGAGAGTGAATGTTTTTCAGAGATTGAAAGCATGTTTCAGAGAGTGAATGCGAATCTCAGAGAGTGAATGTGTTTCAGAGAGAGAATGTGTGTTTCAGAGAGCGAATGATGATTTCTGAGATTGAATACGTGTTTTAGTGAGTGAATGTGATTCAGAGAAAGAATGTCTGTGTCAGAGAGTGAATGATGATGTCTGAGAGTGACGTTTTTTCAGATAGTGAAAGTGTGTTTCTGAGACTGATTGTGTTTCAGCTACTGAATGTGTGTATCTGAGAGTGAATGTGTTTCAGAGCTTGAAAGCGTGTTTCAGAGAGTGAATGTTGATTACTGAGAGTGAAGGTTTTTTAGAAAGTGAATGCGTGTTGCAGAAACTGAATGCGTGTTTCAGACAGTGAAAGCATTTTTCAGGTATTGAATGTTTCAGAGAGAAAATGTGTGTTTCAGAGAGTGAATGATGATTTCTGAGAGTGAAGTTTTTTCCGAGAGTGAATGCATGTTTCAGAGAGTGAATGCATGTTTCAGAGAGTGAAAGTGTTTTTCATAGAGTGAATGCGTTTTTCAGAGAGTGAATGTGTGTTTCAGAGAGTGAATGTGTGTTTCAGAGAGTGAATGTGTTTCAAAGAGTGAATGTGTGTTTCAGAGAGTGAATGTGTTTCAGAGAGTGAATGTGTGTTTCAGAGAGTGAATGTGTTTCCGAGAGTGAATGTGTGTTTCAGAGAGTTAATGTGTTTCAGAGTGTGAATGTGTTTCAGAGAGTGAATGTGTGTTTCAGAGAGTGAATGTGTTTCCGAGAGTGAATGTGTGTTTCAGAGGGTGAATGTGTTTCCGAGATTCAATGTATGTTTCAGAGAGTGAATGCGTGCTTCAGAGATTGAATGTGTGTTTCAAAGTGTGAAAGCGTGTTCCAGAGAGTGGAATACGTTTTTCAGAGAGTGAATGCATGTTTTGGAGTGTGAATGTGTTTTAGAGAGTGAATGCGTGTTTCAGAGTGTGAAAGCGTGTTTCTGAGAGTAAAGGCTTGTTTCGTGGAGTGAATGCATGTTTCAGAGAGTGAATGTTTGTTTCAGAGAGTGAATGTGTTTCAGAGAGTGAATGCATGTTTCAGAGAGTGAAAGAGTGTTTCATAGAGTGAATGCGTTTTTCAGAGAGTGAATGTGTGTTTCAGAGAGTGAATGTGTGTTTCAGAGAGTGAATGTGTTTCAAAGAGTGAATGTGTGTTTCAGAGAGTGAATGTGTGTTTCAGAGAGTGAATGTGTTTCAGAGAGTGAATGTTTGTTTCAGAGAGTGAATGTGTTTCCGAGAGTGAGTGTGTGTTTCAGAGAGTGAATGTGTTTCAGAGTGTGAATGTGTTTCAGAGAGTGAATGTGTGTTTCAGAGAGTGAATGTGTTTCCGAGAGTGAATGTGTGTTTCAGAGAGTGAATGTGTTTCAGAGTGTGAACGTGTTTTTCAGAGGGTGAATGTGTTTCCGAGATTCAATGTATGTTTCAGAGAGTGAATGCGTGCTTCAGAGATTGAATGCATGTGTCAAAGTGTGAAAGCGTGTTCCAGAGAGTGGAATACGTTTTTCAGAGAGTGAATGCATGCTTTGGAGTGTGAATGTGTTTTAGAGAGTGAATGCGTGTTTCAGAGTGTGAATGCGTGTTTCTGAGAGTGAAGGCTTGTTTCATGGAGTGAATGCATGTTTCAGAGAGTGAATGTATGTTTCAGAGAGTGAATGTGTTTCAGAGAGTGAATGCGTGTTTCAGAGATTGAATGTGTTTCAGAGAGTGAAAACGTGTTTCAGAGAGTGAATGCTTGTTTCAGAGATTGAATGTCTTTCAGAGAGTGAATGCAAGTTTCTGAGATTGATTGTGTTTCAGATTCTGGATGTGTGCACCTGAGAGTGAATGTTTTTCAGAGATTGAAAGCGTATTTCAGAGAGTGAATGCGTGTCTCAGAGAGTGAATGTGCTTCAGAGAGAGAATGTTTGTTTCAGAGAGTGAATAATGATTTCTGAGAGTGAAGGTTTTTCAGAGAGAGAATGTGTGTTTCAGAGTCTGAATGCGTGTTTCAGAGTGTGAAAGTGTGTTTCAGAGAGTGAATGCTTGTTTCAGAGATTGAATTTCTTTCAGAGAATGAATGCATGTGTCTGAGATTGATTGTGTTTCAGATTCTGGATGTGTGTATCTGAGAGTAAATGTTTTTCAGTGATTGAAAGCATGTTTCAGAGAGTGAATGCGTGTCTCAGAGAGTGAATTTATTTCAGAGAGAGAATGTGTGTTTCAGAGAGTGAATGATGATTTCTGAGAGTGAAGGTTTTTCAGAGTGAATGCGTGTATCACAGACTGTGTGTTTCAGTGAGTGAATGCGTGTTTCAGAGTGTGAAAGCGTGTTTCAGAGTGTGAATGCATGTTTCAGAGAGTGAAAGTGTGTTTCAGAGAGTGAATGCGTGTTTCAGAGTGTGAAAGCTGTTTCAGAGAGTGAATGCGTGTTTCAGAGAGAGAAAGTGTGTTTCATAGAGTGAATGTGTTTTTCGAGAGTGAATGTGTGTTTCAGAGAGTGAATGTGTGTTTCAGAGAGTGAATGTGTGTTTCAGAGAGTGAATGTGTTTCAGAGAGTGAATGTGTGTTTCAGAGTGTGAATGTTTTTCAGAGATTGAAAGCGTGTTTCAGAGAGTGAATGCGTGTCTCAGAGAGTGAATGTGCTTCAGAGACAGAATGTCTGTTTCAGAGAGTGAATAATGATTTCTGAGAGTGAAGGTTTTTCAGAGAGAGAATGTGTGTTTCAGAGTGTGAATGCGTGTTTCAGAGTGTGAATGCGTGTTTCAGAGTGTGAAAGTGTGTTTCAGAGAGTGAATGCGTGTTTCAGAGTGTGAAAGCTGTTTCAGAGAGTGAATGCGTTTTTCGAGAGTGAATGTGTGTTTCAGAGAGTGAATGTGTGTTTCAGAGAGTGAATGTGTTTCAGAGTATGAACGTGTGTTTCAGAGAGTAAATGTCTTTCACAGATTGAATGCATGTTTCAGAGAGTGAATGCGTGTTTCAGAAAGTGAATGTGTTTCAAAGAGTGAATGTGTGTTTCAGATAGTGATGTGATTCAGAGTGTGAATGCGTGTTTCAGAGAGTGAATGCGTTTCAGAGTGAAAGTGTTTTTCAGAGACTGAATTCGTGTTTCAGACAGTGAAAGCATTTTTCATATAATGAATGTTTCAGAGAGATAATGCGTGTTTCAGAGAGTGAATGATGATTTCTGAGAGTGAACGCGTTTTTCAGAGAGTGATTGTGAATCAGAGAAAGAATGTGTGTTTCAGAGAGTGAATGATGATTTCTGAAATTGAAGATTTTTCAGAGAATGAATGCGTGTTTCTGAGATTGATTGTGTTTCAGATTCTGGATGTGTGTATCTGAGAGTGAATGTGTTTCAGAGATTGAAAGCGTGTATCAGAGAGTGAATGCCTGTCTCAGAGAGTGAATGTGTTTCAGAGAGTGAATGCGTGTATCAGAGAGTGAATGCGTCTTTCAGAGAATGAATGCGTGTTTCAGAGTGTGAAAGCGTGTTTCAGAGTGTGAATGCATGTTTCAGAGAGTGAAAGTGGGTTTCATAGAGTGAATGCGTTTTTCAGAGAGTGAATGTGTGTTTCAAAGAGTGAATGTGTGTTTCAGAGAGTGAATGTGTGTTTCAGAGAGTGACTGTGTTTCAGAGATGAATGTGTTCTTCAGAAAGTGAATGTGTTTCCGAGATTGAATGTCTGTTTCTGAGAGTGATTGTGTTTCAAAGAGTGAATGTGTGTTTCAGAAAGTGAATGCGTGTTTCAGAGAGTGAATGCATGTTTCAGAGAGTGAATGTGTTTCAGAGAATGAATGCGTGTTTCAGATAGTGTTGTGATTCAGAGTGTGAGTGCGTGTTTCAGAGAGTGAATGCATGTTTCAGAGCGTGAATGTATAGTTCAGAGACTGAATCCGTGGTTCAGAGAGTGAATGTGTTTCAGGGAGTGAAAGTGTTTCAGAGAGTGAATGTGTGTTTCAAAGAGTGAATGTGTGTCTCAGAGAGTGAATGTGTGATTCCGAGAGTGACTGTGTTTCAGAGAGTGAATGTGTTCTTCAGAAAGTGAATGTGTTTCCGAGATTACATGTCTGTTTCTGAGAGTGATTGTGTTTCAAAGAGTGAATGTGTGTTTCAGAGAGTGAATGCGTGTTTCAGAGAGTGAATGCATGTTTCAGAGAGTGAATGTGTTTCAGAGAATGAATGCGTGTTTCAGATAGTGTTGTGATTCAAAGTGTGAATGCGTGCTTCAGATAGTGTTGTGATTCAGAGAGTGAATGCGTATTTCAGAGCGTGAATCTATAGTTCAGAGACTGAATCCGTGGTTCAGAGAGTGAATGTGTTTCAGGGAGTTAAAGTTTTTCAGAGAGTGAATGTGTGTTTCAAAGAGTAAATTCATGTTTCTGAGAGTGAATGCCTGTTTCAGAGAGTGACAGCTTTTTTCATGGAGTGAATGCGTGTTTCAGAGAGTGAATGTGTGTTTCAGAGAGTGAATGTGTTTCAGAGAGTGAAAGCGTGTTTCAGAGAGTGAATGTGTGTTTCTGGGATTGATTGTGTTTCAGATTCTGGATGTGTGTATCTGAGAGTGAATGTGTTTCAGAGATTGACATCGTGTTTCATAGAGTGAATGCGTGTCTCAGAGAGTGAATGTGTTTCAGAGAGAGAATGTGTATTTCAGTGAGTGAATGATGATTTCTGAGTGCGAAGGTTTTTCAGTAAGTGAATGCATGTATCAAAGACTGAATGCGTGTTTCTGAGAGTGAATGCGTGTTTCAGTGTGAAAGCGTGTTTTAGAGTGCGAATGCGTGTTTCAGAGAGTGAAAGTGTGTTTCAGAGAGTGAATGCGTGTTTCAGAGTGTGAAAGCTGTTTTAGAGAGTGAAAGCGTGTTTCAGAGAGTGAATGCTTGTTTCTGAGATTGATTGTGTTTCAGATTCTGGATGTGTGTATCTGAGAGTGAATGTTTTTCAGAGATTGAAAGCGTGTTTCAGAGAGTGAATGCGTGTCTCAGAGAGTGAATGTGTTCCAGTGAGAGAATGTGTGTTTCAGAGAGTGAATGATGATTTCTGAGAGTGAAGGTTTTTCAGAGTGAATGCATGTATCAGAGACTGAATGTGTGTTTCAGAGTGTGAATGCGTGTTTCAGAGTGTGAAAGCGTGTTTCAGAGTGTGAATGCGTGTTTCAGAGAGTGAAAGTGTGTTTCAGAGAGTGAATGCGTGTTTCAGAGTGTGAAAGCTGTTGCAGAGAGTGAATGCATGATTCAGAGAGTGAAAGTGTGTTTCATAGAGTGAATGTGTTTTTCGAGAGTGAATGTGTGTTTCAGAGAGTGAATGTGTGTTTCAGAGAGTGAATGTGTTTCAAAGAGTGAATGTGTGTTTCAGAGAGTGAATGTGTGTTTCAGAGTGTGAATGTGTTTCAGAGAGTGAATGTGTGTTTCTGGGATTGATTGTGTTTCAGATTCTGGATGTGTGTATCTGCGAGTGAATGTGTTTCAGAGATTGAAATCGTGTTTAATAGAGTGAATGCGTGTCTCAGAGAGTGAATGTGTTTCAGAGAGAGAATGTGTATTTCAGAGAGTGAATGATGATTTCTGAGTGCGAAGGTTTTTCAGTAAGTGAATGCATGTATCAGAGACTGAATGCGTGTTTCTGAGAGTGAATGCGTGTTTCAGTGTGAAAGCGTGTTTTAGAGTGCGAATGCGTGTTTCAGAGAGTGAAAGTGTGTTTCAGAGAGTGAATGCGTGTTTCAGAGTGTGAAAGCTGTTTTAGAGAGTGAAAGCGTGTTTCAGAGAGTGAATGCTTGTTTCTGAGATTGATTGTGTTTCAGATTCTGGATGTGTGTATCTGAGAGTGAATGTTTTTCAGAGATTGAAAGCGTGTTTCAGAGAGTGAATGCGTGTCTCAGAGAGTGAATGTGTTCCAGTGAGAGAATGTGTGTTTCAGAGAGTGAATGATGATTTCTGAGAGTGAAGGTTTTTCAGAGTGAATGCATGTATCAGAGACTGAATGTGTGTTTCAGAGTGTGAATGCGTGTTTCAGAGTGTGAAAGCGTGTTTCAGAGTGTGAATGCGTGTTTCAGAGAGTGAAAGTGTGTTTCAGAGAGTGAATGCGTGTTTCAGTGTGTGAAAGCTGTTGCAGAGAGTGAATGCGTGATTCAGAGAGTGAAAGTGTGTTTCATAGAGTGAATGTGTTTTTCGAGAGTGAATGTGTGTTTCAGAGAGTGAATGTGTGTTTCAGAGAGTGAATGTGTTTCAAAGAGTGAATGTGTGTTTCAGAGAGTGAATGTGTGTTTCAGAGTGTGAATGTGTTTCAGAGAGTGAATGTGTGTTTCTGGGATTGATTGTGTTTCAGATTCTGGATGTGTGTATCTGCGAGTGAATGTGTTTCAGAGATTGAAATCGTGTTTAATAGAGTGAATGCGTGTCTCAGAGAGTGAATGTGTTTCAGAGAGAGAATGTGTGTTTCAGAGAGTGAATGATGATTTCTGAGAGTGAAGGTTTTTCAGAAAGTGAATGCATGTATCAGAGACTGAATGCGTGTTTCTGAGAGTGAATGCGTGTTTCAGTGTGAAAGCGTGTTTTAGAGTGCGAATGCGTGTTTCAGAGAGTGATAGTGTGTTTCAGAGAGTGAATGTGTGTTTCAGAGTGTGAAAGCTGTTTTAGAGAGTGAATGCGTGTTTCAGAGAGTGAAAGTGTGTTTCATAGAATGAATGCGTTTTTCAGAGAGTGAATGTGTGTTTCAGAGAGTGAATGTGCTTCCGAGAGTGAATGTGGTTTTCAGAGAGTGAATGTGTTTCAGAGTGTGAATGTGTTTCGGAGAGTGAATGTGTGTTTCAGAGAGTGAATGTGTTTCCGAGAGTGCATGTGTGTTTCAGAGAGTGAATGTGTTTCACAGATTGAATGCATGTTTCAGAGAGTGAATGCGTGTTTCAGAGACTGAATGTGTGTTTCAGAGAGAGAATGTGTTTCAGAGATTGAATGCATGTTTCAGAGAGTGAATGCGTGTTTCAGAGAGTGAATGTGTTTCAGAGAGTGACTGAGTTTTTCAGAGAATGAATGTGTTTCAGAGTGTGAACGTGTGTTTCAGAGAGTGAATGTGTTTCCGAGATTGAATGTATGTTTCAGAGAGTGAATGCATGTTTCTGAGAGAGAATAATGATTTCTGAGAGTGAAGGTTTTTCAGAGAGTGAATGCGTGTTTCAGAGATTGATTTTCTATAAGATTCTGGATGTGTGTATCGGAGAGTGAATGTTTTTCAGAGATTGAAAGCATGTTTCAGAGATTGAAAGCATGTTTCAGAGAGTGAATGCGAATCTCAGAGAGTGAATGTGTTTCAGAGAGAGGAGGTGTGTTTCAGAGAGTGATTGATGATTTCCGAGAGTGAATGTTATTCAGATAGTGAGAGCGTGTTTCAGAGACTGAATGCATGTTTCAGAGAGTGAATGCGTGTTTCAGAGTATGAAAGCTTTTTTCAGAGACTGAATGCGTTTTTCAGAGAGTGAATGTGTGTTTCAGAGAGTGAATGTGTTTTTCAGAGAGTGAATGTGTTTCAGAGAGAGAATGTGTGTTTCAGAGAGTGAATGTGTGTTTCGGAGAGTCAATGTGTTCAGAGAGTGAATGTGTGTTTCAGAGAGTGAATGCGTGTTTCAGAGTGTGAAAGCTGTTTCAGAGAGTGAATGCGTGTTTCAGAGAGAGAAAGTGTGTTTCATAGAGTGAATGTGTTTTTCGAGAGAGAATGTGTGTTTCAGAGAGTGAATGATGATTTCTGAGAGTGAAGGTTTTTCAGAAAGTGAATGCATGTATCAGAGACTGAATGCGTGTTTCTGAGAGTGAATGCGTGTTTCAGTGTGAAAGCGTGTTTTAGAGTGCGAATGCGTGTTTCAGAGAGTGATAGTGTGTTTCAGAGAGTGAATGTGTGTTTCAGAGTGTGAAAGCTGTTTTAGAGAGTGAATGCGTGTTTCAGAGAGTGAAAGTGTGTTTCATAGAATGAATGCGTTTTTCAGAGAGTGAATGTGTGTTTCAGAGAGTGAATGTGCTTCCGAGAGTGAATGTGGTTTTCAGAGAGTGAATGTGTTTCAGAGTGTGAATGTGTTTCGGAGAGTGAATGTGTGTTTCAGAGAGTGAATGTGTTTCCGAGAGTGCATGTGTGTTTCAGAGAGTGAATGTGTTTCAGAGTGTGAACATCTGTTTCAGAGAGTGAATGTGTTTCCGAGATTGAATGTATGTTTCAGAGAGTGAATGCGTGCTTCAGAGATTGAATGCGTGTTTCAAAGTGTGAAAGTGTGTTTCAGAGAGTGGAATACGTGTTTCAGAGAGTGAATGCATGCTTTGGAGTGTGAATGTGTTTTAGAGAGTGAATGCGTGTTTCAGAGAGTGAATGGGTGTTTCCGAGAGTGAAAGCATTTTTCAGACAGTGAATGATTCAGAGGAAAAATGTGTTTTTCAGAGAGTGAATGATGATGTCTGAGAGTGAAGATTTTTCAAAGAGTGAATGCATCTTTCAGAAAGTGAATGCGTGTTTCAGAGTGAATGCATGCTTTGGAGTGTGAATGTGTTTTAGAGAGTGTTTGCGTGTTTCAGAGAGTTATTTGATTCAGAGTGTGAATGCGTGTTTCAGAGCGTGAATCTATAGTTCAGAGAGTGAATCTGTGGTTCAGAGAGTGAATGTGTGTCAGGGAGTGAAAGTGTTACAGAAAGTGAATGTGTGTTTCAAAGAGTAAATTCATGTTTCTGAGAGTGATTGCGTGTTTCAGAGAGTGATGACTTGTTTCATAGAGTGAATGCATGTTTCAGAGAGTGAATGTGTGTATCAGAGAGTGAAAGCGTTTTTCAGAGAGTGAATGCTTGTTTCAGAGATTGAATTTCTTTAAGAGAATGAATGAATCTGTCTGAGATTGATTGTGTTTCAGATTCTGGATGTGTGTATCTGAGAGTTAATGTTTTTCAGTGATTGAAAGCATGTTTCAGAGAGTGAATGCGTGTCTCAGAGAGTGAATTTGTTTCAGAGAGAGAATGTGTGTTTCAGAGAGTGAATGATGATTTCTGAGAGTGAAGGTTTTTCAGAGTGAATGCGTGTATCACAGACTGTGTGTTTCAGTGAGTGAATGCGTGTTTCAGAGTGTGAAAGCGTGTTTCAGAGTGTGAATGCATGTTTCAGAGAGTGAAAGTGTGTTTCAGAGAGTGAATGCGTGTTTCAGAGTGTGAAAGCTGTTTCAGAGAATGAATGCGTGTTTCAGAGAGAGAAAGTGTGTTTCATAGAGTGAATGTGTTTTTCGAGAGTGAATGTGTGTTTCAGAGAGTGAATGTGTGTTTCAGAGAGTGAATTTGTTTCAAAGAGTGAATGTGTGTTTCAGAGAGTGAATGTGTGTTTCAGAGAGTGAATGTGTTTCAGAGAGTGAATGTGTGTTTCAGAGAGTGAATGTGTTTCAGAGTATGAACGTGTGTTTCAGAGAGTGAATGTGTTTCACAGATTGAATGCATGTTTCAGAGAGTGAATGCGTGTTTCAGAGACTGAATGTGTGTTTCAGAGAGAGAATGTGTTTCAGAGATTGAATGCATGTTTCAGAGAGTGAATGCGTGTTTCAGAGAGTGAATGTGTTTCAGAGAGTGACTGAGTTTTTCAGAGAATGAATGTGTTTCAGAGTGTGAACGTGTGTTTCAGAGAGTGAATGTGTTTCCGAGATTGAATGTATGTTTCAGAGAGTGAATGCATGTTTCTGAGAGAGAATAATGATTTCTGAGAGTGAAGGTTTTTCAGAGAGTGAATGCGTGTTTCAGAGATTGATTTTCTATAAGATTCTGGATGTGTGTATCGGAGAGTGAATGTTTTTCAGAGATTGAAAGCATGTTTCAGAGATTGAAAGCATGTTTCAGAGAGTGAATGCGAATCTCAGAGAGTGAATGTGTTTCAGAGAGAGGAGGTGTGTTTCAGAGAGTGATTGATGATTTCCGAGAGTGAATGTTATTCAGATAGTGAGAGCGTGTTTCAGAGACTGAATGCATGTTTCAGAGAGTGAATGCGTGTTTCAGAGTATGAAAGCTTTTTTCAGAGACTGAATGCGTTTTTCAGAGAGTGAATGTGTGTTTCAGAGAGTGAATGTGTTTTTCAGAGAGTGAATGTGTTTCAGAGAGAGAATGTGTGTTTCAGAGAGTGAATGTGTGTTTCGGAGAGTCAATGTGTTCAGAGAGTGAATGTGTGTTTCAGAGAGTGAATGCGTGTTTCAGAGTGTGAAAGCTGTTTCAGAGAGTGAATGCGTGTTTCAGAGAGAGAAAGTGTGTTTCATAGAGTGAATGTGTTTTTCGAGAGAGAATGTGTGTTTCAGAGAGTGAATGATGATTTCTGAGAGTGAAGGTTTTTCAGAAAGTGAATGCATGTATCAGAGACTGAATGCGTGTTTCTGAGAGTGAATGCGTGTTTCAGTGTGAAAGCGTGTTTTAGAGTGCGAATGCGTGTTTCAGAGAGTGATAGTGTGTTTCAGAGAGTGAATGTGTGTTTCAGAGTGTGAAAGCTGTTTTAGAGAGTGAATGCGTGTTTCAGAGAGTGAAAGTGTGTTTCATAGAATGAATGCGTTTTTCAGAGAGTGAATGTGTGTTTCAGAGAGTGAATGTGCTTCCGAGAGTGAATGTGGTTTTCAGAGAGTGAATGTGTTTCAGAGTGTGAATGTGTTTCGGAGAGTGAATGTGTGTTTCAGAGAGTGAATGTGTTTCCGAGAGTGCATGTGTGTTTCAGAGAGTGAATGTGTTTCAGAGTGTGAACGTCTGTTTCAGAGAGTGAATGTGTTTCCGAGATTGAATGTATGTTTCAGAGAGTGAATGCGTGCTTCAGAGATTGAATGCGTGTTTCAAAGTGTGAAAGTGTGTTTCAGAGAGTGGAATACGTGTTTCAGAGAGTGAATGCATGCTTTGGAGTGTGAATGTGTTTTAGAGAGTGAATGCGTGTTTCAGAGAGTGAATGGGTGTTTCCGAGAGTGAAAGCATTTTTCAGACAGTGAATGATTCAGAGGAAAAATGTGTGTTTCAGAGAGTGAATGATGATGTCTGAGAGTGAAGATTTTTCAAAGAGTGAATGCATCTTTCAGAAAGTGAATGCGTGTTTCAGAGTGAATGCATGCTTTGGAGTGTGAATGTGTTTTAGAGAGTGTTTGCGTGTTTCAGAGAGTTATTTGATTCAGAGTGTGAATGCGTGTTTCAGAGCGTGAATCTATAGTTCAGAGAGTGAATCTGTGGTTCAGAGAGTGAATGTGTGTCAGGGAGTGAAAGTGTTACAGAAAGTGAATGTGTGTTTCAAAGAGTAAATTCATGTTTCTGAGAGTGATTGCGTGTTTCAGAGAGTGATGACTTGTTTCATAGAGTGAATGCATGTTTCAGAGAGTGAATGTGTGTATCAGAGAGTGAAAGCGTTTTTCAGAGAGTGAATGCTTGTTTCAGAGATTGAATTTCTTTAAGAGAATGAATGAATCTGTCTGAGATTGATTGTGTTTCAGATTCTGGATGTGTGTATCTGAGAGTTAATGTTTTTCAGTGATTGAAAGCATGTTTCAGAGAGTGAATGCGTGTCTCAGAGAGTGAATTTGTTTCAGAGAGAGAATGTGTGTTTCAGAGAGTGAATGATGATTTCTGAGAGTGAAGGTTTTTCAGAGTGAATGCGTGTATCACAGACTGTGTGTTTCAGTGAGTGAATGCGTGTTTCAGAGTGTGAAAGCGTGTTTCAGAGTGTGAATGCATGTTTCAGAGAGTGAAAGTGTGTTTCAGAGAGTGAATGCGTGTTTCAGAGTGTGAAAGCTGTTTCAGAGAATGAATGCGTGTTTCAGAGAGAGAAAGTGTGTTTCATAGAGTGAATGTGTTTTTCGAGAGTGAATGTGTGTTTCAGAGAGTGAATGTGTGTTTCAGAGAGTGAATTTGTTTCAAAGAGTGAATGTGTGTTTCAGAGAGTGAATGTGTGTTTCAGAGAGTGAATGTGTTTCAGAGAGTGAATGTGTGTTTCAGAGAGTGAATGTGTTTCAGAGTATGAACGTGTGTTTCAGAGAGTGAATGTGTTTCACAGATTGAATGCATGTTTCAGAGAGTGAATGCGTGTTTCAGAGACTGAATGTGTGTTTCAGAGAGAGAATGTGTTTCAGAGATTGAATGCATGTTTCAGAGAGTGAATGCGTGTTTCAGAGAGTGAATGTGTTTCAGAGAGTGACTGAGTTTTTCAGAGAATGAATGTGTTTCAGAGTGTGAACGTGTGTTTCAGAGAGTGAATGTGTTTCCGAGATTGAATGTATGTTTCAGAGAGTGAATGCATGTTTCTGAGAGAGAATAATGATTTCTGAGAGTGAAGGTTTTTCAGAGAGTGAATGCGTGTTTCAGAGATTGATTTTCTATAAGATTCTGGATGTGTGTATCGGAGAGTGAATGTTTTTCAGAGATTGAAAGCATGTTTCAGAGATTGAAAGCATGTTTCAGAGAGTGAATGCGAATCTCAGAGAGTGAATGTGTTTCAGAGAGAGGAGGTGTGTTTCAGAGAGTGATTGATGATTTCCGAGAGTGAATGTTATTCAGATAGTGAGAGCGTGTTTCAGAGACTGAATGCATGTTTCAGAGAGTGAATGCGTGTTTCAGAGTATGAAAGCTTTTTTCAGAGACTGAATGCGTTTTTCAGAGAGTGAATGTGTGTTTCAGAGAGTGAATGTGTTTTTCAGAGAGTGAATGTGTTTCAGAGAGAGAATGTGTGTTTCGGAGAGTCAATGTGTTCAGAGAGTGAATGTGTGTTTCAGAGAGTGAATGCGTGTTTCAGAGTGTGAAAGCTGTTTCAGAGAGTGAATGCGTGTTTCAGAGAGAGAAAGTGTGTTTCATAGAGTGAATGTGTTTTTCGAGAGTGAATGTGTGTTTCAGAGAGTGAATGTGTGTTTCAGAGAGTGAATTTGTTTCAAAGAGTGAATGTGTGTTTCAGAGAGTGAATGTGTGTTTCAGAGAGTGAATGTGTTTCAGAGAGTGAATGTGTGTTTCAGAGAGTGAATGTGTTTCAGAGTATGAATGTGTGTTTCAGAGAGTGAATGTGTTTCACAGATTGAATGCATGTTTCAGAGAGTGAATGCGTGTTTCAGAGACTGAATGTGTTTCAAAGAGTGAATGTGTGTTTCAGAGAGTGAATGTGTATTTTAGACAGAGAATGTGTTTCAGAGATTGAATGCATGTTTCAGAGAGTGAATGCGTGTTTCAGAGAGTGAATGTGTTTCAGAGAGTGACTGAGTGTTTCAGAGAGTGAATGCATGTTTCTGAGAGTGAATAATGATTTCTGAGAGTGAAGGTTTTTCAGAGAGTGAATGCGTGTTTCAGAGATTGATTGTCTATAAGATTCTGGATGTGTGTATCGGAGAGTGAATGTTTTTCAGAGATTGAAAGCATGTTTCAGAGAGTGAATGCGAATCTCAGAGAGTGAATGTGTTTCAGAGAGAGAATGTGTGTTTCAGAGAGTGATTGATGGTTTCTGAGAGTGAATGTTATTCAGATAGTGAGAGCGTTTTCAGAGACTGAATGCGTGTTTCAGAGAGTGAATGCGTGTTTCAGAGTATGAAAGCTTTTTTCAGAGACTGAATGTGTTTTTCAGAGAGTGAATGTGTGTTTCAGAGAGTGAATGTGTTTTTCAGAGAGTGAATGTTTTTCAGAGAGAGAATGTGTGTTTCAGAGAGTGAATGCGTGTTTCTGAGAGTGAATGATGATTTCTGAGAGTGAAGGTTTTTCAGAGAGTGAATGCGTGTTTCAGAGATTGATTGTGTTTCAGAGAGTGAATGTGTGTTTCAGAGAGTGAATGTGTTTCAGAGAGTGAATGTGTGTTTCGTAGAGTCAATGTGTTCAGCGAGTGAATGTGTGTTTCAGAGAGTGAATGTGTTTCAGAGATTAAATGCATGTTTCAGAGTGTGAATGCGTGTTTTAGAGAGTGAATGTGTTTCAGAGAGTGACTGTGTGTTTCCGAGAATGAATGTGTTTCAGAGTGCGATCGTGTGTTTCAGAGATTGAATATGTTTCAGAGATTGAATGCATGTTTCAGAGAGTGAATGCGTGTTTCTGAGAGTGAATGATGATTTCTGAGTGTGAATGTTTTTCAGTGAGTGAATGCGTGTATCAGAGTTTCATTGTGTTTCAGAGAGTGAATGTGTGTTTCAGAGAGTGAATGTGTTTCAGAGAGTGAATGTGTGTTTCAGAGAGTGAATGTGTTTCAGAGAGTGAATGTGTGTTTCGTAGAGTCAATGTGTTCAGCGAGTGAATGTGTGTTTCAGAGAGTGAATGTGTTTCAGAGATTAAATGCATGTTTCAGAGTGTGAATGCGTGTTTTAGAGAGTGAATGTGTTTCAGAGAGTGACTGTGTGTTTCCGAGAATGAATGTGTTTCAGAGTGCGATCGTGTGTTTCAGAGATTGAATATGTTTCAGAGATTGAATGCATGTTTCAGAGAGTGAATGCGTGTTTCTGAGAGTGAATGATGATTTCTGAGTGTGAATGTTTTTCAGTGAGTGAATGCGTGTATCAGAGTTTCATTGTGTTTCAGAGAGTGAATGTGTGTTTCAGAGAGTGAATGTGTTTCAGAGAGTGAAAGTGTATCTCAGAGAGTGAACATGTGTCAGAGAGTGAATGTTTTTCAGAGAGTGAATACATAATTCAGTGAGTGAGTGTTTCAGAGAGTGAATGATGATTTCTGAGATTGAATGTTTTTCAAAGAGTGAATGCATGTTTCAGAGAGAGAATATGTTTCAGAGATTGAATGGGATTTTCAGATTGTGATGTGTTTCAGAGTGTGAATGAGTGTTTCAGGGAGTGAATGCGTGTTTTAGAGAGTCAATTCGTGTTTCAGAGTGTGAATGAGTGTTTCAGAGAGTGAATGCTTGTTTCAGAGATTGAATGTGTTTCAGAGAGTGAATGCGTGTTTCAGAGAGTGAATGCGTGTTTCAGAGAGTGAATGTGTTTCAGAGTGTGAATGTTTTTCAGAGAGTGAATGTGTTTCATAGAGTGAATGCGGATCTCAGAGATTGAACATGTGTCAGAGAGTGAATGTTTTTCAGAGAGTTAATACGTAATTCAGTTAGTGAAAGTGTTTCAGAGACTCAATGCGTGTTTCAGAGAATGAATGTGTTTCAGAGTGTGTACGTGTGTTTCAGGGAGTGAATGTGTTTCAGAGATTGAATGCATGTTTCAGAGAGTGAATGAGTGTTTCAGAGAGTGAATGTGTTTCAGAGAGTGAATGTGTGTTTCGGAGAGTCAATGTGTTCAGAGAGTGAATGTGTGTTTCAGAGAGTGAACGTGTTTCAGAGTGTGAAAGCTGTTTCAGAGAGTGAATGCGTGTTTCAGAGAGAGAAAATGTGTTTCATAGAGTGAATGTTTTTTTCGAGAGTGAATGTGTGTTTCAGAGAGTGAATGTGTGTTTCTGAGAGTGAATGATGATTTCTGAGTGTGAATGTTTTTCAGTGAGTGAATGCGTGTATCAGAGTTTCATTGTGTTTCAGAGAGTGAATGTGTTTCAGAGAGTGAATGTGTGTTTCAGAGAGTGAATGTGTTTCAGAGAGTGAAAGTGTATCTCAGAGAGTGGACATGTGTCAGAGAGTGAATGTTTTTCAGAGAGTGAATACATAATTCAGTGAGTGAGTGTTTCAGAGATTGAATGATGATTTCTGAGATTGAATGTTTTTCAAAGAGTGAATGCATGTTTCAGAGAGAGAATATGTTTCAGAGATTGAATGGGTTTTTCAGATTGTGATGTGTTTCAGAGTGTGAATGAGTGTTTCAGGGAGTGAATGCGTGTTTTAGAGAGTCAATTCGTGTTTCAGAGTGTGAATGAGTGTTTCAGAGAGTGAATGTGTTTCAGAGTGTGAATGTTTTTCAGAGAGTGAATGTGTTTCATAGAGTGAATGCGGATCTCAGAGATTGAACATTTGTCAGAGAGTGAATGTTTTTCAGAGAGTTAATACGTAATTCAGTGAGTGAAAGTGTTTCAGAGACTCAATGCGTGTTTCAGAGAGTCAACGTGTTTCGGAGTGTGAATGTGTGTTTCAGAGTGAGAACGCGTGTTTCAGAGAATGAATGTGTTTCAGAGTGTATACGTGTGTTTCAGGGAGTGAATGTGTTTCAGAGATTGAATGCATGTTTCAGAGAGTGAATGCGTGTTTCAGAGAGTGAATGTGTTTCAGAGAGTGAATGTGTGTTTCGGAGAGTCAATGTGTTCAGAGAGTGAATGTGTGTTTCAGAGAGTGAACGTGTTTCAGAGTGTGAAAGCTGTTTCAGAGAGTGAATGCGTGTTTCAGAGAGAGAAAGTGTGTTTCATAGAGTGAATGTGTTTTTCGAGAGTGAATGTGTGTTTCAGAGAGTGAATGTGTGTTTCAGAGAGTGAATTTGTTTCAAAGAGTGAATGTGTGTTTCAGAGAGTGAATGTGTGTTTCAGAGAGTGAATGTGTTTCAGAGAGTGAATGTGTGTTTCAGAGAGTGAATGTGTTTCAGAGTATGAACGTGTGTTTCAGAGAGTGAATGTGTTTCACAGATTGAATGCATGTTTCAGAGAGTGAATGCGTGTTTCAGAGACTGAATGTGTGTTTTAGAGAGAGAATGTGTTTCAGAGATTGAATGCATGTTTCAGAGAGTGAATGCGTGTTTCAGAGAGTGAATGAGTTTCAGAGAGTGACTGAGTGTTTCAGAGAATGAATGTGTTTCAGAGTGTGAACATGTGTTTCAGAGAGTGAATGTGTTTCCGAGATTGAATGTATGTTTCAGAGAGTGAATGCATGTTTCTGAGAGTGAATAATGATTTCTGAGAGTGAAGGTTTTTCAGAGAGTGAATGCGTGTTTCAGAGATTGATTGTCTATAAGATTCTGGATGTGTGTATCGGAGAGTGAATGTTTTTCAGAGATTGAAAGCATGTTTCAGAGAGTGAATGCGAATCTCAGAGAGTGAATGTGTTTCAGAGAGAGAATGTGTGTTTCAGAGAGTGAATGTGTGTTTCGGAGAGTCAATGTGTTCAGAGAGTGAATGTGTGTTTCAGAGAGTGAACGTGTTTCAGAGTGTGAACGTGTGTTTCAGAGAGTGAATGTGTTTCAGAGATGGAATGCATGTTTCAGAGTGTGAATTTGTGTTTCTGAGAGTGAATGTGTTTCAGAGAGTGACTGAGTGTTTCCGAGAATGAATGTGTTTCAGAGTTTGAACGTGTGTTTCAGAGAGTGAATATGTTTCAGAGATTGAATGCATGTTTCAGAGAGTGAATGCGTGTTTCTGAGAGTGAATGATGATTTCTGAGAGTGAAGGTTTTTCAGAGAGTGAATGCGTGTTTCAGAGATTGATTGTGTTTCAGAGAATGAATGTGTGTTTCAGAGAGTTAATGTGTTTCAGAGAGTGAATGTGTGTTTCAGAGAGTGAATGTGTGTTTCGTAGAGTCAATGTGTTCAGAGAGTGAATATGTTTCAGAGATTAAATGCATGTTTCAGAGTGTGAATGCGTGTTTTAGAGAGTGAATGTGTTTCAGAGAGTGACTGTGTGTTTCCGAGAATGAATGTGTTTCAGAGTGCGATCGTGTGTTTCAGAGATTGAATATGTTTCAGAGATTGAATGCATGTTTCAGAGAGTGAATGCGTGTTTCTGAGAGTGAATGATGATTTCTGAATGTGAATGTTTTTCAGTGAGTGAATGCGTGTATCAGAGTTTCATTGTGTTTCAGAGAGTGAATGTGTTTCAGAGAGTGAATGTGTGTTTCAGAGAGTGAATGTGTTTCAGAGAGTGAAAGTGTATCTCAGAGAGTGAACATGTGTCAGAGAGTGAATGTTTTTCAGAGAGTGAATACATAATTCAGTGAGTGAGTGTTTCAGAGAGTGAATGATGATTTCTGAGATTGAATGTTTTTCAAAGAGTGAATGCATGTTTCAGAGAGAGAATATGTTTCAGAGATTGAATGGGTTTTTCAGATTGTGATGTGTTTCAGAGTGTGAATGAGTGTTTCAGGGAGTGAATGCGTGTTTTAGAGAGTCAATTCGTGTTTCAGAGTGTGAATGAGTGTTTCAGAGAGTGAATGTGTTTCAGAGTGTGAATGTTTTTCAGAGAGTGAATGTGTTTCATAGAGTGAATGCGGATCTCAGAGATTGAACATTTGTCAGAGAGTGAATGTTTTTCAGAGAGTTAATACGTAATTCAGTGAGTGAAAGTGTTTCAGAGACTCAATGCGTGTTTCAGAGAGTCAACGTGT
Source organism: Carcharodon carcharias (assembly GCF_017639515.1). Classification (NCBI taxonomy): domain Eukaryota; kingdom Metazoa; phylum Chordata; class Chondrichthyes; order Lamniformes; family Lamnidae; genus Carcharodon; species Carcharodon carcharias. Next base: position 108,642,213 of record NC_054480.1, on the reverse strand, counting down.
TTCGGAGTGTGAATGTGTGTTTCAGAGTGAGAACGCGTGTTTCAGAGAATGAATGTGTTTCAGAGTGTGTACGTGTGTTTCAGGGAGTGAATGTGTTTCAGAGATTGAATGCATGTTTCAGAGAGTGAATGCGTGTTTCAGAGAGTGAATGTGTTTCAGAGAGTGAATGTGTGTTTCGGAGAGTCAATGTGTTCAGAGAGTGAATGTGTGTTTCAGAGAGTGAACGTGTTTCAGAGTGTGAAAGCTGTTTCAGAGAGTGAATGCGTGTTTCAGAGAGAGAAAGTGTGTTTCATAGAGTGAATGTGTTTTTCGAGAGTGAATGTGTGTTTCAGAGAGTGAATGTGTGTTTCAGAGAGTGAATTTGTTTCAAAGAGTGAATGTGTGTTTCAGAGAGTGAATGTGTGTTTCAGAGAGTGAATGTGTTTCAGAGAGTGAATGTGTGTTTCAGAGAGTGAATGTGTTTCAGAGTATGAACGTGTGTTTCAGAGAGTGAATGTGTTTCACAGATTGAATGCATGTTTCAGAGAGTGAATGCGTGTTTCAGAGACTGAATGTGTGTTTTAGAGAGAGAATGTGTTTCAGAGATTGAATGCATGTTTCAGAGAGTGAATGCGTGTTTCAGAGAGTGAATGTGTTTCAGAGAGTGACTGAGTGTTTCAGAGAATGAATGTGTTTCAGAGTGTGAACGTGTGTTTCAGAGAGTGAATGCATGTTTCTGAGAGTGAATAATGATTTCTGAGAGTGAAGGTTTTTCAGAGAGTGAATGCGTGTTTCAGAGATTGATTGTCTATAAGATTCTGGATGTGTGTATCGGAGAGTGAATGTTTTTCAGAGATTGAAAGCATGTTTCAGAGAGTGAATGCGAATCTCAGAGAGTGAATGTGTTTCAGAGAGAGAATGTGTGTTTCAGAGAGTGATTGATGATTTCTGAGAGTGAATGTTATTCAGATAGTGAGAGCGTGTTTCAGAGACTGAATGCGTGTTTCAGAGAGTGAATGTGTGTTTCAGAGTATGAAAGCTTTTTTCAGAGACTGAATGCGTTTTTCAGAGAGTGAATGTGTGTTTCAGAGAGTGAATGTGTTTTTCAGAGAGTGAATGTGTTTCAGAGAGAGAATGTGTGTTTCAGAGAGTGAATGTGTGTTTCGGAGAGTCAATGTGTTCAGAGAGTGATTGTGTGTTTCAGAGAGTGAACGTGTTTCAGAGTGTGAATGTGTGTTTCAGAGAGTGAATGTGTTTCAGAGAGTGAATGTGTGTTTCAGAGAGTGAATGTGTTTCAGAGAGTGAAAGTGTATCTCAGAGAGTGAACATGTGTCAGAGAGTGAATGTTTTTCAGAGAGTGAATACATAATTCAGTGAGTGAGTGTTTCAGAGAGTGAATGATGATTTCTGAGATTGAATGTTTTTCAAAGAGTGAATGCATGTTTCAGAGAGAGAATATGTTTCAGAGATTGAATGGGTTTTTCAGATTGTGATGTGTTTCAGAGTGTGAATGAGTTTTTCAGGGAGTGAATGCGTGTTTTAGAGAGTCAATTCGTGTTTCAGAGTGTGAATGAGTGTTTCAGAGAGTGAATGTGTTTCAGAGTGTGAATGTTTTTCAGAGAGTGAATGTGTTTCATAGAGTGAATGCGGATCTCAGAGATTGAACATTTGTCAGAGAGTGAATGCTTTTCAGAGAGTTAATACGTAATTCAGTGAGTGAAAGTGTTTCAGAGACTCAATGCGTGTTTCAGAGAGTCAACGTGTTTCGGAGTGTGAATGTGTGTTTCAGAGTGAGAACGCGTGTTTCAGAGAATGAATGTGTTTCAGAGTGTGTACGTGTGTTTCAGGGAGTGAATGTGTTTCAGAGATTGAATGCATGTTTCAGAGAGTGAATGCGTGTTTCAGAGAGTGAATGTGTTTCAGAGAGTGAATGTGTGTTTCGGAGAGTCAATGTGTTCAGAGAGTGAATGTGTGTTTCAGAGAGTGAACGTGTTTCAGAGTGTGAAAGCTGTTTCAGAGAGTGAATGCGTGTTTCAGAGAGAGAAAGTGTGTTTCATAGAGTGAATGTGTTTTTCGAGAGTGAATGTGTGTTTCAGAGAGTGAATGTGTGTTTCAGAGAGTGAATTTGTTTCAAAGAGTGAATGTGTGTTTCAGAGAGTGAATGTGTGTTTCAGAGAGTGAATGTGTTTCAGAGAGTGAATGTGTGTTTCAGAGAGTGAATGTGTTTCAGAGTATGAACGTGTGTTTCAGAGAGTGAATGTGTTTCACAGATTGAATGCATGTTTCAGAGAGTGAATGCGTGTTTCAGAGACTGAATGTGTGTTTTAGAGAGAGAATGTGTTTCAGAGATTGAATGCATGTTTCAGAGAGTGAATGCGTGTTTCAGAGAGTGAATGTGTTTCAGAGAGTGACTGAGTGTTTCAGAGAATGAATGTGTTTCAGAGTGTGAACATGTGTTTCAGAGAGTGAATGTGTTTCCGAGATTGAATGTATGTTTCAGAGAGTGAATGCATGTTTCTGAGAGTGAATAATGATTTCTGAGAGTGAAGGTTTTTCAGAGAGTGAATGCGTGTTTCAGAGATTGATTGTCTATAAGATTCTGGATGTGTGTATCGGAGAGTGAATGTTTTTCAGAGATTGAAAGCATGTTTCAGAGAGTGAATGCGAATCTCAGAGAGTGAATGTGTTTCAGAGAGAGAATGTGTGTTTCAGAGAGTGAATGTGTGTTTCGGAGAGTCAATGTGTTCAGAGAGTGAATGTGTGTTTCAGAGAGTGAACGTGTTTCAGAGTGTGAACGTGTGTTTCAGAGAGTGAATGTGTTTCAGAGATGGAATGCATGTTTCAGAGTGTGAATTTGTGTTTCAGAGAGTGAATGTGTTTCAGAGAGTGACTGAGTGTTTCCGAGAATGAATGTGTTTCAGAGTTTGAACGTGTGTTTCAGAGAGTGAATATGTTTCAGAGATTGAATGCATGTTTCAGAGAGTGAATGCGTGTTTCTGAGAGTGAATGATGATTTCTGAGAGTGAAGGTTTCTCAGAGAGTGAATGCGTGTTTCAGAGATTGATTGTGTTTCAGAGAATGAATGTGTGTTTCAGAGAGTTAATGTGTTTCAGAGAGTGAATGTGTGTTTCAGAGAGTGAATGTGTGTTTCGTAGAGTCAATGTGTTCAGAGAGTGAATATGTTTCAGAGATTAAATGCATGTTTCAGAGTGTGAATGCGTGTTTTAGAGAGTGAATGTGTTTCAGAGAGTGACTGTGTGTTTCCGAGAATGAATGTGTTTCAGAGTGCGATCGTGTGTTTCAGAGATTGAATATGTTTCAGAGATTGAATGCATGTTTCAGAGAGTGAATGCGTGTTTCTGAGAGTGAATGATGATTTCTGAGTGTGAATGTTTTTCAGTGAGTGAATGCGTGTATCAGAGTTTCACTGTGTTTCAGAGAGTGAATGTGTGTTTCAGAGAGTGAATGTGTTTCAGAGAGTGAATGTGTGTTTCAGAGAGTGAATGTGTTTCAGAGAGTGAAAGTGTATCTCAGAGAGTGAACATGTGTCAGAGAGTGAATGTTTTTCAGAGAGTGAATACATAATTCAGTGAGTGAGTGTTTCAGAGAGTGAATGATGATTTCTGAGATTGAATGTTTTTCAAAGAGTGAATGCATGTTTCAGAGAGAGAATATGTTTCAGAGATTGAATGGGTTTTTCAGATTGTGATGTGTTTCAGAGTGTGAATGAGTGTTTCAGGGAGTGAATGCGTGTTTTAGAGAGTCAATTCGTGTTTCAGAGTGTGAATGAGTGTTTCAGAGAGTGAATGTGTTTCAGAGTGTGAATGTTTTTCAGAGAGTGAATGTGTTTCATAGAGTGAATGCGGATCTCAGAGATTGAACATTTGTCAGAGAGTGAATGTTTTTCAGAGAGTTAATACGTAATTCAGTGAGTGAAAGTGTTTCAGAGACTCAATGCGTGTTTCAGAGAGTCAACGTGTTTCGGAGTGTGAATGTGTGTTTCAGAGTGAGAACGCGTGTTTCAGAGAATGAATGTGTTTCAGAGTGTGTACGTGTGTTTCAGGGAGTGAATGTGTTTCAGAGATTGAATGCATGTTTCAGAGAGTGAATGCGTGTTTCAGAGAGTGAATGTGTTTCAGAGAGTGAATGTGTGTTTCGGAGAGTCAATGTGTTCAGAGAGTGAATGTGTGTTTCAGAGAGTGAACGTGTTTCAGAGTGTGAAAGCTGTTTCAGAGAGTGAATGCGTGTTTCAGAGAGTGAATTTGTTTCAAAGAGTGAATGTGTGTTTCAGAGAGTGAATGTGTGTTTCAGAGAGTGAATGTGTTTCAGAGAGTGAATGTGTGTTTCAGAGAGTGAATGTGTTTCAGAGTATGAACGTGTGTTTCAGAGAGTGAATGTGTTTCACAGATTGAATGCATGTTTCAGAGAGTGAATGCGTGTTTCAGAGACTGGATGTGTGTTTTAGAGAGAGAATGTGTTTCAGAGATTGAATGCATGTTTCAGAGAGTGAATGCGTGTTTCAGAGAGTGAACGTGTTTCAGAGTGTGAAAGCTGTTTCAGAGAGTGAATGCGTGTTTCAGAGAAAGTGTGTTTCATAGAGTGAATGTGTTTTTCGAGAGTGAATGTGTGTTTCAGAGAGTGAATGTGTGTTTCAGAGAGTGAATTTGTTTCAAAGAGTGAATGTGTGTTTCAGAGAGTGAATGTGTGTTTCAGAGAGTGAATGTGTTTCAGAGAGTGAATGTGTGTTTCAGAGAGTGAATGTGTTTCAGAGTATGAACGTGTGTTTCAGAGAGTGAATGTGTTTCACAGATTGAATGCATGTTTCAGAGAGTGAATGCGTGTTTCAGAGACTGAATGTGTGTTTTAGAGAGAGAATGTGTTTCAGAGAGTGAATGTGTGTTTCAGAGAGTGCATGTGTTTCAGAGAGTGAAAGTGTATCTCAGAGAGTGAACATGTGTCAGAGAGTGAATGTTTTTCAGAGAGTGAATACATAATTCAGTGAGTGAGTGTTTCAGAGAGTGAATGATGATTTCTGAGATTGAATGTTTTTCAAAGAGTGAATGCATGTTTCAGAGAGAGAATATGTTTCAGAGATTGAATGGGTTTTTCAGATTGTGATGTGTTTCAGAGTGTGAATGAGTGTTTCAGGGAGTGAATGCGTGTTTTAGAGAGTCAATTCGTGTTTCAGAGTGTGAATGAGTGTTTCAGAGAGTGAATGTGTTTCAGAGTGTGAATGTTTTTCAGAGAGTGAATGTGTTTCATAGAGTGAATGCGGATCTCAGAGATTGAACATTTGTCAGAGAGTGAATGTTTTTCAGAGAGTTAATACGTAATTCAGTGAGTGAAAGTGTTTCAGAGACTCAATGCGTGTTTCAGAGAGTCAACGTGTTTCGGAGTGTGAATGTGTGTTTCAGAGTGAGAACGCGTGTTTCAGAGAATGAATGTGTTTCAGAGTGTGTACGTGTGTTTCAGGGAGTGAATGTGTTTCAGAGATTGAATGCATGTTTCAGAGATTGAATGCATGTTTCAGAGAGTGAATGCAAGTTTCAGAGAGTGAATGTGTTTCAGAGAGTGACTGAGTGTTTCAGAGAATGAATGTGTTTCAGAGTGTGAACGTGTGTTTCAGAGAGTGAATGTGTTTCCGAGATTGAATGTATGTTTCAGAGAGTGAATGCATGTTTCTGAGAGTGAATAATGATTTCTGAGAGTGAAGGTTTTTCAGAGAGTGAATGCGTGTTTCAGAGATTGATTGTCTATAAGATTCTGGATGCGTGTATCGGAGAGTGAATGTTTTTCAGATATTGAAAGCATGTTTGAAAGTGTGTTTCATAGAGCGAATGCTTGTTTCAGAGTGTGAAAGCGTGTTTCAGAGAGTGAATGCGTGTTTCAGAGAGTGAAAGTGTGTTTCAGAGAGTGAATGTGTGTTCCTGAGAGTGAATGTGTGTTTCAGAGAGTGTATCCATAGATCAGAGAGCGAATGTGTTTCAGGGAGTGAATGTGTTTCAGAGAGTGAATGTCTGTTTCAGAGAGTGAATGTGTGTTTCAGAGAGTGAATGTTTTTCAGAGATTGACTGTGTGTTGAGAGAGTGAATGTGTTTCAGAGAGTGAATGCGTGTTTCAGAGATTGAATGTGGTTCAGAGAGTGAATGCGTGTTTCAGAGAGTGAATGTGCTTCAGAGACTGAATGCATGTTTCAGAGAGTAAATGCATGTCTCAGAGAGTGAATGTGTTTCAGAGAGAGAATGTGTGTTTCAGAGAGTGAATGATGATTTCTGAGAGTGAAGGTTTTTCAGAGAGTGAATGCGTGTTTCAGAGAGTGAATGCGTGTTTCAGAGAGTGAATGTGTTTCAGAGAGTGAATGCGTGTTTCAGATAGTGATGTGATTCAGAGTGTGAATGCGTGTTTCAGAGAGTGAAAGCGTTTTTCAGATAGTGAATTTTTCAGAGAGAAAATGTGTGTTTCAGAGGGTGAATGATGATTTCTGAGATTGAATGTTTTTCAAAGAGTGAATGCATGTTTCAGAGAGAGAATATGTTTCAGAGATTGAATGGGTTTTTCAGATTGTGATGTGTTTCAGAGTGTGAATGCATGTTTCAGGGAGTGAATTTGTTTCAGAGAGTGAATTTGTTTCAGAGAGTGAATGCAGAACTCAGAGAGTGAATATGTGTCAGCGAGTGAATGTTTCTCTGAGAGTGAATAAGTAATTCAATGAGTGAATGTGTTTCAGAGATTCAATGCTTGTTTCAGAGAGTAATTGTGTTTCGGAGAGTGAATGGGTGTATCAGAGTGTGAACGGGTGTTTCAGAGATTGCACGCGTGTTTCAGAAAGTTAATGCGTGTTTCAGAGAGTGAATGCATGCTTCAGATTTTGAATGCGTAATTCAGAGAGTGAATGTGTGTTTCAGAGAGCGAATGCGTTTTTCAGGGAGTGACTGTGTTTCAATAAGTGAATGCGTGTTCCCGAGAGTGAATGCGTTTTTCAGAGAGTGAATGAGTGTTTCAGATAGTGAAGGCTTTGTTCATGGAGTGAAAGGGTGTTTCAGAGAGTGAATGTGTGTTTCAGCGAGTGAATGTGAGTTTCAGAGAGTGAATGTGTTTCAGATATTGATGGTGTGTTTGAGAGAATGAATGTGTTTCAGAGCATGAATGCGTGTTTCAGAGATTCAATGTGTTTCAGAGAATGAATGCGTGTTTCAGAGAGTGAATGCGTGTTTCAGAGTATGAATGCATGTTTCAGAGTTTGATTGCGTGTTCCCGAGAGTGAATGCGTGTTTCGGAGAGTGAAAATGTAGTTCAGAGAGTGAATCCGTAGTTCAGAGAGCGAATTTGTTTCAGGGAGTGAATGTGTTTCAGAGAGTGAATGTGTGTTTCAGCGAGTGAATGCGTGTTTCAGAAAGTGAAGGCTTTGTTCATGGAGTGAAAGGCTGTTTCAGAGAGTGAATGTGTGTTTCAGCGAGTGAACATGTGTTTCAGAGAGTGAATGTGTTTCAGATATTGAATGTGTGTTTGAGAGAATGAATGTGTTTCAGAGCATGAATGCGTGTTTCAGAGATTGAATGTGTTTCATAGAGTGAATGCATGTTTCAGAGTGAATGCTTGTTTCAGAGATTGAAGGTGTTTCAGAGAGTGAATGCGTGTTTCAGAGAGTGAATGCATGTTTCAGAGTGTGAATGCGTCTTTCAGAGTGTGAATGTGTTTCAGAGAGTGAATGTGTTTCAGAGAGTGAATGCGGTTCTCAGAGAGTGAACATGTGTCAGAGAGTGATTGTTTTTCAGAGAGTGAATACGTAATTCAGTGAGTGAATGTGTTTCAGAGAGTCAATGTGTTTCGGAGTGTGAATGTGTGTTTCAGAGTGAGAACGCGTGTTTCAGAGATTGCATGCAAGTTTCAGAAAGTGAAGGCATGTTTCAGAGATTGAATGTGTAATTCAGAGAGAGAATGTGTGTTTCAGAGAGTGAATGCATGTTTTACAGTTTGATTGCATGTTTCAGAGAGCGAATATGTATCAGAGATTGAATGGGTTTTTCAGATTGTGATGTGTTTCAGAGTGTGAATGAATGTTTCAGAGAGTGAATGCCTGTTTTAGAGAGTCAATTCGTGTTTCAGAGTGTGAATGCGTGTTTCAGAGAGTGAATGTGTTTCAGAGAGTGAATGCATGTTTCAGAGTGTGAAAGCGTGTTTCAGAGAGTGAATGCGTGTTTCAGAGAGTGAAAGTGTGTATCAGAGAGTGAATGCGTTTTTCAGAGAGTGAACGTGTGTTTCAGAGAGTGAATGTGTGTTCCAGAGAGTGAATGTGTGTTTCAGAGAGTGAATGTGTTTCAGAGATTGAATGCATGTTTCATAGAGTGAATCCGTAGATCAGAGAGCGAATGTGTTTCAGGGAGTGAATGTGTTTCAGAGAGTGAATGTGTGTTTCAGCGACTGAATGTGTGTTTCAGAGAGTGAATGTGTTTCAGAGATTGACTGTGTGTTGAGAGAGTGAATGTGTTTCTGAGAGTGAATGCGTGTTTCAGTGATTGAATGTGCTTCAGAGAGTGAATCTCTTTTTCAGAGAGTGAATGCTTGTTTCAGAGATTGAATGTGTTTCAGAGAGTGAATGCGTGGTTCAGAGAGTGAAAGCGTGTTTCAGAGAGTGAAAGTGTGTTTCAGAGAGTGAAGGGGTTTCAGAGAGTGAATGCGTATCTCAGAGAATGCCCATGTGTCAGAAAGTGAATGTTTTTCAGAGAGTGAATACGTAATTCAGTGAGTGAAAGTGTTTCAGAGACTCAATGCGTGTTTCAGAGAGTCAACGTGTTTCGGAGTGTGAATGTGTGTTTCAGAGTGAGAACGCGTGTTTCAGAGAATGAATGTGTTTCAGAGTGTGAACGTGTGTTTCAGGGAGTGAATGTGTTTCAGAGATTGAATGCATGTTTCAGAGAGTGAATGCGTGTTTCAGAGAGTGAATGTGTTTCAGAGAGTGAATGTGTGTTTCAGAGAGTGAATGTTTTCAGAGTGTGAACGTGTGTTTCAGAGAGTGAATGTGTTTCAGAGATTGAATGCGTGTTTCAGAGAGTGAATGCGTGTTTCAGAATGGGAATGCGTGTTTAGAGAGTGAATGTGATTCCGAGAAAGGATGTGTGTGTCAGAGAGTGAATGATGATATCTGAGAGTGAAGATTTCTTCGGAGAGTGAATGTGTGTTTCTGAGATTGGTTGTGTTTCAGATTCTGAATGTGTGTATCTGAATGCATGTTTCAGAGTGTGAATGCGTGTTTGAGAGAGTGAATGTGTTTCAGAGAGTGAAAGTGTATCTCAGAGAGTGAACATGTGTCAGAGAGTGAATGTTTTTCAGAGAGTGAATACATAATTCAGTGAGTGAGTGTTTCAGAGAGTGAATGATGATTTCTGAGATTGAATGTTTTTCAAAGAGTGAATGCATGTTTCAGAGAGAGAATATGTTTCAGAGATTGAATGGGTTTTTCAGATTGTGATGTGTTTCAGAATGTGAATGAGTGTTTCAGGGAGTGAATGCGTGTTTTAGAGAGTCAATTCGTGTTTCAGAGTGTGAATGAGTGTTTCAGAGAGTGAATGCTTGTTTCAGAGATTGAATGTTTTTCAGAGAGTGAATGCGTGTTTCAGAGAGTGAATGCGTGTTTCAGAGAGTGAATGTGTTTCAGAGTGTGAATGTTTTTCAGAGAGTGAATGTGTTTCATAGAGTGAATGCGGATCTCAGAGAGTGAACATGTGTCAGAGAGTGATTGTTTTTCAGAGAGTGAATACGTAATTCAGTGAGTGAATGTGTTTCAGAGAGTCAATGCGTGTTTCAGAGAGTCAATGTGTTTCGGAGTGTGAATGTGTGTTTCAGAGTGAGAACGCGAGTTTCAGAGATTGCATGTGTGTTTCAGAAAGTTAATGTGTGTTTCAGAGAGTGAAGGCGTGTTTCAGAGTTTGAATGTATAATTCAGAGAGTGAATGTGTGTTTCAGAGAGTGAATGCATGTTTTAGAGTTTGATTGCATGTTTCAGAGAGCGAATGCGTGTTTCAGAGAGTGAATGTGTTTCAGAGTGGAAGTGTGTTTCAGAGACTGAATGCATGTTTCAGAGTGTGAATGCGTGTTTCAGAGTGTGAAAGCGTTTTTCAGATAGTGAATGTTTCAGAGAGAAAATGTGTGTTTCAGAGGGTGAATGATGATTTCTGAGAGTGAAGGTTTTTCAGAGAGTGAATGCCTGTTTCAGAGACTGAATGCTTTTTAAGATAGTGAATGCGTGTTCCGGAGAGTGAATGCGTTTTTCAGAGAGTGAATGCGTGTTTCAGATAGTGACGTGATTCAGAGTGTGAATGCATGTTTCAGAGAGTGAATGTGTTTCAGAGTGAAAGCGTGTTTCAGAGACTGAATGCGTGTTTCAGAGGGTGAAAGCATTTTTCAGATAGTGAATGTTTCAGAGAGAAAATGTGTGTTTCAGAGAATGAATGATGATTTCTGAGAGTGAAGGTTTTTCAAAGAGTGAATGCATGATTCAGAGAGAGAGTGTGTTTCAGAGTGTGAATGGGTGTTTGAGATAGTGATGTGTTTCATAGTGTGAACGCGTGTTTCAGAGAGTGAATGTGTTTCAGAGATTGAATTCGTGTTTCAGAGAGTGAATGTGTTTCAGAGACTGAATGCATGTTTCCGAGAGTTAATGCATGTCTCAGAGAGTGAATGTGTTTCAGAGAGAAAATGTGTGTTTCAGAGAGTGAATGATGATTTCTGAAAGTGAAGGTTTTTCCGAGAGTGATGCATGTTTCAGAAACTGAATGCGTGTTTCAGACTGTGAAATTATTTTTCAGGTAGTGAATTTTTCAGATAGGAAATGTGTGTTTCAGAGAGTGAATGATGGTTTCTGAGAGTGAATAATGATTTCTGAGAGTGAAGGTTTTTCCGAGAGTGATTGCGTGTTTCAGAGGAAATGCATGTTTCAGAGAGTGAATGCGTGTTTCAGATATTGATGTGATTCAGAGTGTGAATGCGTGTTTCAGAGAGTGAATGTGTTTCAGAGTGAAAGCGTTTTTCAGAGACTGTGTGCACGTTTCAGAGAGTGAAAGCATTTTTCATGTAGTGAATGTATCAGAGAGAAAATGAGTGTTCAGAGAGTGAATGATGATTTCTTAGAGTGAATGCGTGTTTCAGAGAGTGAATGTGATTCAGAGAAAGAATGTGTGTTTCAGAGAGTGAATGATGATTTCTGAGAGTGAAGATTTTTCAGAGCGTGAATGCGTGTTTCTGAGATTGATTGTGTTTCAGATTCTGAATGTGTGTATCTGTGAGTGAATGTTTTTCAGAGATTGAAAGCGTGTTTCAGAGAGTGAATGCGTGTCTCAGAGAGTGAATGTGTTTCACAGAGAGAATGTGTGTTTCAGAGAGTGAATGATGATTTCTGAGAGTGAAGGTTTTTCAGAGAGTGATTGCCTGTTTCAGAGACTGCATGCTATTTAAGTGCATGAATGCGTGTTTCCGAGAGGGAAAGCATGTTTCAGAGAGTGAATGCGTGTTTCAGAGAGTGAAAGTGTGTTTCATAGAGTGAATGCTTGTTTCTGAGTCTGAAAGCGTGTTTCAGAGAGTGAATGTGTGTTTCAGAGAGTGAATGTGTGTTCCAGAGAGTGAATTTGTGTTTCAGAGAGTGAATGTGTTTCAGAGATTGAATGAATGTTTCAGAGAGTGAATCCATAGATCAGAGAGCGAATGTGTTTCAGGGAGTGAATGTGTTTCAGAGAGTGAATGTGTGTTTCAGAGAGTGAATGTGTGTTTCAGAGAGTGAATGTGTTTCAGAGATTGACTGTGTGTTGAGAGAGTGTATGTGTTTCAGAGAGTGAATGCGTGTTTCAGAGATTGAATGTGGTTCAGAGAGTGAATGCTTGTTTCAGAGATTGAATGTGTTTCAGAGTGTGAATGCGTGTTTCAGAGAGTGAATGCGTGTTTCAGAGTGTGAATACGTGTTTCAGAGAGTGAACGTGTTTCACAGAGTGAATGTGTTTCAGAGAGTGAATGCGTATCTCAGAGAATGACCATGTGTCAGAGAGTGAATGTTTTTCAGAGAGTGAATACGTAATTCAGTGAGTGAATGTGTTTCAGAGAGTCAATGCATGTTTCAGAGAGTCAACGTGTTTTGGAGTGTGAGTGTGAGTTTCAGAGTGAGAACGCGTGTTTCAGAGATTGCATGCGTGTTTCAGAAAGTTAATGTGTGTTTCAGAGAGTGAAGGCGTCTTTCAGAGATTGAATGTGTAATTCAGAGAGTGAATGCGTGTCTCAGAGAGTGAATGTGTTTCAGAGACTGAATGCATGTTTCAGAGAGTGAATGCGTGTCTCAGAGAGTGAATGTGTTTCAGAGGGAGAATGTGTGTTTCAGAGAGTGAATGATGATTTCTGAGAGTGAACGTTTTTCAGAGAGTGATTGCCTGTTTCAGAGACTGAATGCTTTTTAAGTGAGTGAATGCGTGTTTCCGAGAGGGAAAGCATGTTTCAGAGAGTGAATGCGTGTTTCAGAGAGTGAAAGTGTTTTTCATAGAGTGAATGCTTGTTTCAGTGTCTGAAAGCGTGTTTCAGAGAGTGAATGCGTGTTTCAGAGAGTGAAAGTGTGTGTCAGATAGTGAATGCTTTTTTCAGAGAGTGAATGTGTGTTTCAGAGAGTGAATGTGTGTTCCAGAGAGTGAATGTGTGTTTCAGAGAGTGAATGTGTTTCAGAGATTGAATGATTATTTCAGAGAGTGAATCCATAGATCAGAAAGCGAATGTGTTTCAGGGAGTGAATGTGTTTCAGAGAGTGAATGCGTGTTTCAGAGATTGAATGTGGTTCAGAGAGTGAATGCTTGTTTCAGAGATTGAATGTGTTTCAGTGTGAATGCGTGTTTCAGAGAGTGAATGATTTTCAGAAAGTGAATGCGTGTTTCAGAGAGTGAATGTGCTTCAGAGACTGAATGCATGTTTCAGAGAGTGAATGCGTGTCTCAGAGAGTGAATGTGTTTCAGAGAGTGAATGTGTGTTTCAGAGAGTGAATGGGTTTCAGAGTTTGAATATATGTTTCAGAGAGTGAATGCGTGTTTCAGAGAGTGAAAGATGTGTCACAGAGTGAATGCGTTTTTCAGAGAGTGAATGTATGTTTCAGAGAGTGAATTTGTTTCAGAGTGTGAACGTGTGTTTCGGAGAGTGAATTTGTTTCAGAGATTGAATGCTTGTTTCAGAGAGTGAATGCGTGTTTCAGAGAGTGAATGTGATTCAGAGAGATAATGTGTGTTTCAGAGAGTGAATGATGATTTCTGAGAGTGTCGACTTTTCAGAGAGTGAATGCGTGTTTCTGAGATTGATTGTGTTTCAGATTCTGCATGTGTGTATCTGTGAGTGAATGTGTTTCAGAGAGTGAATGCATGTTTCAGAGAGTGAATGTGTGTCTCAGAGAGTGAATGTGTTTCAGATAGAGAATGTGTGTTTCAGAGAGTGAATGATGATTTCTGAGAGTGAAGGTTTTTCAGAGAGTGAATGCCTGTTTCAGAGACTGAATGCTTTTTTCAGAGAGTGAATGCTTGTTTCAGAGAGTGAATGCATGTTTCAGGGAGTGAAAGAGTGTTTCAGAGAGTGAATGCGTGTTTCAGAGTGTGAAAGCGTGTTTCATAGAGTGAATGGGTGTTTCTGATCGTGATGTGTTTCAGAGTGTGAATGCGTGTTTCAGAAAGTGAATGATTTTCAGAGTGAATGCGTGTTTCAGAGAGCGAATGTGCTTCAGAGACTGAATGCATGTTTCAGAGAGTGAATGCGTGTCTCAGAGAGTGAACGTGTTTCAGTGAGAGAATGTGTGTTTCAGAGAGTGAATGATGATTTCTGAGAGTGAAGGTTTTTCAGAGAGTGAATGCGTGTTTCACAGACTGAATGCGTGTTTCAGACAGTGAAAGCATTTTTCAGGTAGTGAATGTTTCAGAGAGAAAATGTGTGTTTCAGAGATTGAATGATGATTTCTGAGAGTGAAGGTTATTCTGAGAGTGAATGCGTGTTTCAGAGAGTGAATGCCTGTTTCAGAGAGTGAATGTGTTTCAGAGAGCGAATGCGTGTTTCAGATAGTGATGTGATTCCGAGTGTGAATGCGTGTTTCAGAGAGAGAATGTTTTTCAGATTGAAAGCGTTTTTCAGAGACTGAATGCATGTTTCAGAGAGTGAAAGCATTTTTCAAATAGTGAATGTTTCAGAGAGAAAATGCATGTTTCAGAGACTGAATGATGACTTCTGAGAGTGAATGCATGTTTCAGAGAGTGAATGTGATTCAGAGAGATAATGTGTGTTTCAGAGAGTGAATGATGATTTCTGAGAGTGACGACTTTTCAGAGAGTGAATGCGTGTTTCTGAGACTGATTGTGTTTCAGATTCTGCATGTGTGTATCTGTGAGTGAATGTGTTTCAGAGATTGAAAGCGTGTTTCAGAGAGTGAATGATGATTTCAGAGAGTGAAGGTTTTTCAGAGAGTGAATGCATGTTTCAGAGAGTGAACGCGTGTTTCAGAGAGTGAATGCGTGTTTCAGACAGTGAAAGTGTGTTTCAGAGAGTGAATGCGTGTTTCAGAGTGTGAAAGCGTGCTTCAGAGAGTGAATGCGTGTTTCAGAGAGTGAAAGTGTGTGTCAGAGAGTGAATGCGTTTTACAGAGAGTGAATGTATGTTTCAGAGAGTGAATGTGTTTTAGAGAGTGAATGTGTGTTTCAGAGAGTGAATGTGTTTCAGACTTTGAATATATGTTTCAGAGAGTGAAAGCGTGTTTCAGAGAGTGAAAGTGTGTGTCAGAAAGTGAATGCGTTTTTCAGAGAGTGAATGTATGTTTCAGAGAGTGAATGTGTTTTAGAGAGTGAATGTGCGTTTCAGGGAGTGAATGTGTTTCAGAGTGTGAACGTGTGCTTCGGAGAGTGAATGTGTTTCAGAGATTGAGTGCTTGTTTCAGAGAGTGAATGTGTGTTTCAGAGAGTGAATGTGATTCAGAGCGTGAATGTTTGTTTCAGAGAGTGAATGTGTTTCAGACTTTGAATATATGTTTCAGAGAGTGAATGCGTGTTTCAGAGAGTGAAAGTGTGTGTCAGAGAGTGAAAGCGTTTTTCAGACAGTGAATGTATGTTTCAGAGAGTGAATGTGTTTCAGAGATTGAATGCTTGTTTCAGAGAGTGAATGTGTGTTTCAGAGAGTGAATGTGATTCAGAGAGATAATGTGTGTTTCAGAGAGTGAATGCGTGTTTCTGAGATTGATTGTGTTTCAGATTCTGCATGTGTGTATCTGTGAGTGAATGTGTTTCAGAGATTGAAAGCGTGTTTCAGAGAGTGAATGCGTGTCTCAGAGAGTGAATGTGTTTCAGAGAGAGAATGTGTGTTTCAGAGAGTGAATGATGATTTCAGAGAGTGAAGGTTTTTCAGAGAGTGAATGCCTGTTTCAGAGATTGAATGCGTTTTTCAGAGAGTGAATGCGTGTTTCAGAGAGTGAACGTGTGTTTCAGAGAGTGAATGCATGTTTCAGACAGTGAAAGTGTGTTTCAGAGAGTGAATGCGTCTTTCAGAGTGTGAAAGCGTGCTTCAGAGAGTGAATGTGTGTTTCAGAGAGTGAAAGTGTGTGTCAGAGAGTGAATGCGTTTTTCAGAGAGTGAATGTATGTTTCAGAGAGTGAATGTGTTTTAGAGAGTGAATGTGTGTTTCAGAGAGTGAATGTGTTTCAGACTTTGAATATATGTTTCAGAGAGTGAATGCGTGTTTCAGAGAGTCAGTGTGTTTCGGAGTGTGAATGTGTGTTTCAGAGTGACAACGCGTGTTTCAGAGATTGCATGCGTGTTTCAGAAAGTTAATGTTTGTTTCAGAGAGTGACGGCGTGTTTCAGAGATTGAATGTGTAATTCAGAGAGTGAATGTGTATTTCAGAGATTGAATGATGATTTCTGAGAGTGAAGGTTTTTCAGAGTGTGAATGCCTGTTTCAGAGACTGAATGCTTTTTTCAGAGAGTGAATGCGTGTTTCAGAGAGTGAACGCGTGTTTCAGAGAGTGAATGCGTGTTTCAGAGAGTGAATGCGTGTTTCAGAGAGTGAACGCGTGTTTCAGAGAGTGAATGCGTGTTTCAGAGAGTGAAAGTGTGTTTCAGAGAGTGAATGCGTGTTTCAGAGAGTGAAAGTGTGTTTCAGAGAGTGAATGTGTTTTAGAGAGTGAATGTGTGTTTCAGAGAGTGAATGTGTTTCAGAGTTTGAACGTGTGTTTCGGAGAGTGAATGTGTTTCAGAGATTGAATGCTTGTTTCAGAGAGTGAATGCGTGTTTCAGAGAGTGAATGTGTTTCAGAGAGTGAATGTGTGTTTCAGAGAGTGAATGCATTTCAGAGTGTGAATGTTTTTTACAGAGAGTGAATGTGTTTCAGAGTTTGAATATATGGTTCAGAGAGTGAATGCGTGTTTCTGAGAGTGAATGATGATTTCTGAGAGTGAAGGTTTTTCAGAGAGTGAATGCGTGTTTCAGAGATTGATTGTGTTTCCGAGATTGAAAGCATGTTTCAGAGAGTGATTGCATGTTTCAGAGAGTGAATGCTTGCTTCAGAGAGTGAATGCGTATTTCAAAGTGTGAAGGTGTGTTTCAGAGAGTGGAATACGTGTTTCAGAGAGTGAATGCATGTTTTAGAGTTTGAATGCGTGTTTCAGAGAGCGAATGTGTATTTCAGAGAGTGAATGTGTTTCAGAGTAAATGCGTGTTTCAGAGAGTGAATCTGTAGTTCAGAGAGTGAATCCGTAGTTCAGAGAGCGAATGTGTTTCAGGGAGTGAATGTGTTTCAGAGTTTGAACGTGTGTTTCGGAGAGTGAATGTGTTTCAGAGATTGAATGCTTGTTTCAGAGAGTGAATGCGTGTTTCAGAGAGTGAATGTGTTTCAGAGAGTGAATGTGTGTTTCAGAGAGTGAATGCGTTTCAGAGTGTGAATGTTTTTTACAGAGAGTGAATGTGTTTCAGAGTTTGAATATATGTTTCAGAGAGTGAATGTGTATTTCTGAGATTGAATGATGATTTCTGAGAGTGAAGGTTTTTCAGAGAGTGAATGCGTGTTTCAGAGATTGATTGTGTTACAGAGATTGAAAGCATGTTTCAGAGAGTGATTGCATGTTTCAGAGAATGAATGCTTGCTTCAGAGAGTGAATGCGTATTTCAAAGTGTGAAGGTGTGTTTCAGAGAGTGGAATATGTGTTTCAGAGAGTGAATGCATGTTTTAGCGTTTGAATGCGTGTTTCAGAGAGCGAATGTGTGTTTCAGAGAGTGAATGTGTTTCAGAGTGAATGCGTGTTTCAGAGAGTGAATCTGTAGTTCAGAGAGTGAACCCGTAGTTCAGAGAGCGAATGTGTTTCAGGGAGTGAATGTGTTTCAGAGAGTGAATGTGTGTTTCAGAAAGTGAAGGCTTGATTCATGGAGTGAAAGCGTGTTTCAGAGAGTGAATGTGTGTTTCAGCGAGTGAATGTGTGTTTCAGGGAATGAATGTGTTTCAGAGATTGAATGTGTGTTTGAGAGAGTGAATGTGTTTCAGAGAGTGAATGCGTGTTTCAGAGATTGAATGTGTTTCAGAGAGTGAATGCGTGTTTCAGAGAGTGAATGCTTGTTTCAGAGATTGAATGTGTTTCAGAGAGTGAATGCGTGTTTCTGAAAGTGAATGCGTGTTTCAGCGTGTGAATGCGTGTTTCAGAAAGTGAATGTTTTTCAGAGAGTGAATATGTAATTCAGTGAGTGAATGTGTTTCAGAGATTCAATGCGTGTTTCAGAGAGTCAATGTGTTTCGGAGTGTGAATGTGTGTCTCAGAGTGACAACGCGTGTTTCAGAGATTGCATGCGTGTTTCAGAAAGTTAATGTTTGTTTCAGAGAGTGACAGCGTGTTTCAGAGAGTGAATGCATGTTTTAGAATTTGATTGCATGTTTCAGAGAGCGAATGCGTGTTTCAGAGAGTGAATGTGTTTCAGAGTGGAAGCGTGTTTCAGAGACTGAATGCGTGTTTCAGAGAGTGAATGTGTGTTTCAGAGAGTGAAAGCGTTTTTCAGATAGTGAATGTTTCAGAGAGAAAATGTGTGTTTCAGAGGGTGAATGATGATTTCTAAGAGTGAAGGTTTTTCAAAGAGTGAATGCATGTTTCAGAGAGAGAATATGTTTCATAGATTGAATGAGTTTTTCGGATTGTGATGTGTTTCTGAGTGTGAATGCGTGTTTCAGAGAGTAAATGCGTGTTTCAGAGAGTGAATTTGTGTTTCAGAGTGTGACTGTGTGTTTCAGAGAGTGAATGTATTTCAGAGATTGAATGTGTTTCAGAGAGTGAATGCGGATCTGAGAGAGTGAACATGTGTCAGAGAGTGCATGTTTTTCAGAGAGTGAATACGTATTTCAGTGAGTGAATATATTTCAGAGAGTCAATGCTTGTTTCAGAGAGTCAATGTGTTTCGGAGAATAAATGGGTGTATCAGAGTGTGAACGCGTGTTTCTGAGATTGCATGCGTGTTTCTGAAAGTTAATTTGTGTTTCAGAGATTGAGTGCGTGTTTCAGAGATTGAATGCGTAATTCAGAGATTGAATGTGTGTTTCAATAAGTGAATGCGTGTTCCCGAGAGTGAATGCGTTTTTCAGAGAGTGAATGCGTGTTTCAGATAGTGATGTGATTCAGAGTGTGAATGCATGTTTCAGAGAGTGAATGTGTATCAGAGAGAAAGCGTGTGTCAGAGACTGAATGCGTGTTTCAGAGAGTGAAAGCATTTTTCAGATAGTGAATGTTTCAGAGAGAAAATGTGTGTTCCAGAGAGTGAATGATGATTTCTGAGAGAGAAGGTTTTTCAAAGAGTGAATGCGTGTTTCAGAGAGTGAATGGGTGTTTCTGATCGTGATGTGTTTCAGAGTGTGAATGCGTGTTTCAGAGAGTGAATGAGCTTCAGAGACTGAATGCATGTTTCATAGAGTGAATGCGTGTCTCAGAGAGTGAATGTGTTTCAGAGAGTGAATGATGATTTCTGACAGTGAAGGATTTTCAGAGAGTGAATGCGTGTTTCAGAGTGTTAATTCGTGTTTCAGAGAGTGTTTCAGAGAGACTGAAAGCGTTTTTCAGAGACTGAATGCCTGTTTCAGAGAGTGAACGCATTTTTCATATAATGAATGTTTCAGAGAGAAAATGCATGTTTCAGAGAGTGAATGATGATTTCTGAGAGGGAATGCGTGTTTCAGAGAGTGAATGTGATTCAGAAAAAGAATGTGTGTTTCAGAGAGTGAATGATGATTTCTGAGAGTGAAGGGTTTTCCGAGAGTGAATGCGTGTTTCAGAGTGTTAATTCGTGTTTCAGAGGGTGTTTCAGAGAGACTGAAAGCGTTTTTCAGAGACTGAATGCCTGTTTCAGAGAGTGAACGCATTTTTCATATAATGAATGTTTCAGAGAGAAAATGCATGTTTCAGAGAGTGAATGATGATTTCTGAGAGGGAATGCGTGTTTCAGAGAGTGAATGTGATTCAGAAAAAGAATGTGTGTTTCAGAGAGTGAATGATGATTTCTGAGAGTGAAGATTTTTCAGAGAGTGAATGCGTGTTTCTGAGATTGATTGTGTTTCAGATTCTGACTGTGTGTATCTGAGAGTGAATGTGTTTCAAGGATTGAAAGCGTGTTTCATAGAGTGAATGCGTGTCTCAGAGAGTGAATGTGTTTCAGAGAGAGAATGTGTGTTTCAGAGAGTGAATGATGATTTATGAGGGTGAAGGTTTTTCAGAGAGTAAATGCGAGTATCAGAGATTGAATGTGTGTTTCAGAGAGTGAATTTGTGTTTCAGAGAGTGAATGTGTTTCAGAGAGTGAATGCGTGTTTCAGAGATTGAATGTGTTTCAGAGAGTGAATTCATGTTTCAGAGATTGAATGTGTTTCAGAGAGTGAATGCGTGTTTCAGAGATTGAATGTGTTTCAGAGAGTGAAAGTGTGTTTCAGAGAGTGAATGCTTGTTTCAGAGATTGAATCTGTTTCATAGAGTGAATGCGTCTTTAAATAGTGAATGCTTGTTTCAGACTGTGAATGCGTGTTTCAGAGAGTGAATGTGTTTCAGATAATGAAAGCGTGTTTCAGAGAGTGAATGCTTGGTTCAGAGATTGAATTTGTTTCAGAGAGTGAATGCATGTTTCAGAGAGTGAATGCGTGTTTCAGAGCGCGAATCTGTAGTTCAGAGAGTGAATGTGTTTCAGAGAGTGAATGTGTGTTTCAAAGAGTAATTGCATGTTTCAGAGAGTGAATGCATGTTTCAGAGAGTGAATGCGTGTTTCAGAGAGTGAAGGCTTGTTTCATGGAGTGAATGTATGTTTCAGAGAGTGAATGTGTGTTTCAGAGAGTGAATGTGTGTTTCAAAGATTGAATGTGTTTCAGAGACTGAATGTGTGTTTCAGAGAGTGAATGTGGTTCAGAATGAATGCGTGTTTCAGAGAGTGAATGCTTGTTTCAGAGATTGAATGTGTTTCAGAGAGTGAATGTGTTTCAGACAGTGAATGCGTGTTTCAGAGTGTGAATGCATTTTTCAGAGAGTGAATGTGTTTCAGTGAGTGAAAGCGTGTTTCGGCAAGTGAATGCTTGTTTCAAAGATTGAATGTGCTTCAGAGAGTGAATGCGTGTTTAAAGAGTGAATGCTTGTTTCAGAGTGTGAATGTGTTTCAGAGAGTGAAAGCGTGTTTCAGAGAGTGAAAGCGTTTTTCAGATAGTGAATGTTTCAGAGAGAAAATGTGTGTTTCAGAGAGTGAATGATGATTTCTGAGAGTGAAGTTTTTTCCGAGAGTGAATGCGTGTTTCAGAGAGTGAATGCATGTTTGAGAGAGTGAATATGATTCAGAGTGTGAATGCGTTTTTCAGAGACTGAATGCATGTTTCAGAGAGTGAAAGCATTTTTCATATGGTGAATGTATCAGAGTTAAAATGCGTGTTTCAGAGAGTGAATGATGATTTCTGAGAGTGAATGCGTGTTTCAGAGAGTGAATGCGTGTTTCAGAGCGAGAATCTGTAGTTCAGAGAGTGAATCCGTGGTTCAGAGAGTGCAGGTGTTTCAGGGAGTGAATGTGTTTCAGAGAGTGAATGTGTGTTTCAAAGAGTAAATTCATCTTTCAGAGAGTGAATGCATTTTTCAGAGGGTGAAGGCTTGTTTCATGGAGTGAATGCATGTTTCAGAGAGTGAATGTGTGTTTCAGAGAGTGAATGTTTGTTTTAAAGAGTGAATGTGTTTCAGAGACTGAATGTGTGTTTCAGAGTGTGAATGTGTTTCAGAGAGTGAATGCGTGTTTCAGAGACTGAATGTGTTTCAGTGAGTGAAAGTTTGTTTCAGAGAGTGAATGCTTGTTTCAGAGATTGAATCTGTTTCATAGAGTGAATGCGTGTTTAAATAGTGAATGCTTGTTTCAGATGTGAATGCGTGTTTCAGAGAGTGAATGTGTTTCAGAGAGTGAATGCATGTTTCAGAGAGTGAATGCGTGTTCCAGAGAGTGAATGATGAGTTCCGAATGCATGTTTCAAAGTGTGAAAGTTTGTTTCAGAGAGTGAATGCGTGTTTCAGATAATGATGTGATTCAGAGTGTGAATGCGTGTTTCAGAGGGTGAAAGCGTTTTTCAGATAGTGAATGTTTCAGAGAGAAAATGTGTTTCAGAGAGTGAATGATGATTTCTGAGAGTGAAGGTTTTTCAAAGAGTGAATGCATCTTACAGAGAGTGAATGCCTGTTTCAGAGAGTGAATGCATGTTTCAGAGCGTGAATCTGTAGTTCAGAGAGTGAATCCGTGGTTCAGAGAGTGAATGTGTTTCAGGGAGTGAATGTGTTTCAGAGAGTGAATGTGTGTTTCAAAGAATAAATGCATGTTTCAGAGAGTGATTGCGTGTTTCAGAGAGTGAATGCGTATTTCAGAGAGTGAAGGCTTGTTTCATGGAGTGAATGTATGTTTCAGAGAGTGAATGTGTGTTTCAGAGAGTGAATATGTTTTTCAAAGATTGAATGTGTTTCAGAGATTGACTGTGTGTTTCAAAGAGTGAATGTGTTTGAGAGAGTGGATGCGTGTTTCAGAAATTGAATGTGTTTCAGAATGAATGCGTGTTTCAGAGATTGAATGCTTGTTTCAGAGATTGAATGTGTTTCAGAGAGTGAATGTGTTTCAGAGATTGAATGCGTGTTTCATAGTGTGAATGCATTTTTCAGAGAGTGAATGTGTTTCAGAGGGTGAAAGCGTGTTTCAGCGAGTGAATGCTTGTTTCAAAGATTGAATGTGCTTCAGAGAGTGAATGCGTGTTTAAAGAGTGAATGCTTGTTTCAGAGTCTGAATGCGTGTTTCAGAGAGTGAATGTGTTTCAGAGACTGAATGCGTATTTCAGAGAGTGAATGATGATTTCTGAATGCATGTTTCAAAGTATGAAAGCGTGTTTCAGAGAGTGAATGCGTGTTTCAGATAGTGATGGGGTGCAGAGTGTGAATGCGTGTTTCAGAGGGTGAATGCGTATTTCAGAGAGTGAAAGCCTTTTTCAGATAGTGAATGTTTCAGAGAGAAAATGTGAGTTTCAGAGAGTGAATGATGATTTCTGAGAGAGAAGGTTTTTCAAAGAGTGAATGCGTGTTTCAGAGAGAGAGTGAATTTCAGAGAGTGAATGGGTGTTGCAGAGAGTGAATGTGTTTCAGAGAGAAAATGTGTGTTTCAGAGAGTGAATGATGATTTCTGCGAGTGAAGGTTTTTCTGAGACTAAATGCGTGTTTCAGAGAGTGAATGCATGTTTCAGAGAGTGAATATGTTTCAGATAGTGAATGCATGTTTCAGATATTGATGTGATTCAGAGTGTGAATGCATGTTTCAGAGAGTGAATGTGTTTCAGAGTGAAAGCGTTTTTCAGAGACTGGATGTGTGTTTCAGAGAGTGAAAGCATTTTTCATATGGTGAATGTTTCAGAGATAAAATGCGTGTTTCAGAGAGTGAATGATGACTTCTGAGAGTGAAGATTTTTCAGAGAGTGAATGCGTGTTTCAGAGAGTGAATGTGTGTTTCAGAGCGTGAATCTGTAGTTCAGAGAGTGAATCCGTGGTTCAGAGAGTGCATGTGTTTCAGGGAGTGAATGTGTTTCAGAGAGTGAATGTGTGTTTCAAAGAGTAAATTCATGTTTCAGAGAGTGAATGCGTGTTTCAGAGAGTGAAGGCTTGTTTCATGGAGTGAATGCATGTTTCAGAGAGTGAATGTGTGTTTCAGAGAGTGAATGTTTGTTTTAAAGAGTGAATCTGTTTAAGAGAGTGAATGTGTGTTTCAGAGAGTGAATATGTTTCAGAGTGTGACTGCGTGTTTCAGAGATTGAATGTGTTTCAGAGAGTGAAAGCGTGTTTCAGAGAGTGAATGCTTGGTTCAGAGATTGAATTTGTTTCAGAGAGTGAATGCATGTTTAAAGAGTGAATGCGTGTTCCAGAGAGTGAATGATGATTTCTGAATGCATGTTTCAAAGTGTGAAATCTTGTTTCACAGTTTGAATGTGTGTTTCAGCTAGTGATGTGATTCAGACTGTGAATGCGTGTTTCAGAGGGTGAATGCATGTTTCAGAGAGTGAATGCGTGTTTCAGAGAGTGAATGCGTGTTTCAGAGAGTGAAGGCTTGTTTCATGGAGTGAATGTATGTTTCAGAGAGAGAACGTGTGTTTCAGAGATTGAATGTGTGTTTCAGACAGTGAATGTCTGTTTCAAAGATTGAATGTGTTTCAGAGAGTGAATGTGTGTTTCAGAGAGTGAATGTGTTTCAGAGAGTGAATGCGTGTTTCAGAAATTGAATGTATTTCAGAATGAATGCGTTTTTCAGAGAGTGAATGCTTGTTTCAGAGATTGAATGTGTTTCAGAGAGTGAATGTGTTTCAGAGAGTGAATGCGTGTTTCAGAGTGTGAATGCATGTTTCAGAGAGTGAATATGTTTCAGAGAGAAAATGTGTGTTTCAGAGAGTGAATGATGATTTCTGAGAGTGAAGGTTTTTCCGAGAGTGAATGCGTGTTTTAGAGAGTGAATGCATGTTTCAGAGAGTGAATATGTTTCAGAGAGTGAATGCGTGTTTCAGAGAGTGAATGTGTTTCAGGGAGTGAAAGCGTTTTTCAGAGACTGAATGCATGTTTCAGAGAATGAAAGCATATTTCATATTCTGAATGTTTCAGAGATAAAATGCGTGTTTCAGAGTGAATGATGATTTCTGAGAGTGAATGCATGTTTCAGAGAGTGAATGTGTTTCAGAGACTGAATGCGTGTTTCAGAGAGTGAATGCATGTTTCAGAGAGTGAATGATGATTTCTGAAAGCATGTTTCAAAGTGTGAAAGCGTGTTTCAGAGAGTGAATGCGTGTTTCAGATAGTGATGTCGTGCAGAGTGTGAATGCGTGTTTCAGAGGGTGAATGTGTATTTCAGAGAGTGTAAGCGTTTTTCAGATAGTGAATGTTTCAGAGAGAAAATGTGAGTTTCAGAGAGTGAATGATGATTTCTGAGAGAGAAGGTTTTTCAAAGAGTGAATGCGTGTTTCAGAGAGAGAGTGAATTTCAGAGAGTGAATGGGTGTTTCTGATTGTGATGTGTTTCGGGTTGTGAACACGTGTTTCCGGGAGTGAATATGCTTCAGAGACTGAATGCTTGTTTCAGAGATTGAATGCGTGTCTCAGAGAGTGAATGTGTTTCAGAGAGAAAATGTGTGTTTCAGAGAGTGAATGATGATTTCTGCGACTGAAGGTTTTTCCGAGACTGAATTCGTGTTTTAGAGAGTGAATGCATGTTTCAGAGAGTGAATATGTTTCAGATAGTGAATGCATGTTTCAGATATTGATGTGATTCAGAGTGTGAATGCATGTTTCAGAGATTGAATGTGTTTCAGAGTGAAAGCGTTTTTCAGAGACTGGATGTGTGTTTCAGAGAGTGAAAACATTTTTCATATGGTGAATGTTTCGGAGATAAAATGCGTGATTCAGAGAGTGAATGATGATTTCTGAGAGTGAAGATTTTTCAGAGAGTGAATGCGTGTTTCAGAGAGTGAATGCGTGTTTCAGAGCGTGAATCTGTAGTTCAGAGAGTGAATCCGTGGTTCAGAGAGTGCATGTGTTTCAGGGAGTGAATGTGTTTCAGAGAGTGAATGAGTGTTTCAAAGAGTAAATGCATGTTTCAGAGAGTGATTGCGTGTTTCAGAGTGTGAATGCGTATTTCAGAGAGTGAAGTCTTGTTTCATGGAGTGAATGCATGTTTCAGAGAGTGAATGTCTGCTTCAGAGAGTGAATGTTTGTTTTAAAGAGTGAATCTGTTTAAGAGATTGAATGTGTGTTTCAGAGAGTGAATATGTTTCAGAGAGTGACTGCGTGTTTCAGAGATTGAATGTGTTTCAGAGAGTGAAAGCGTGTTTCAGAGAGTGAATGCTTGGTTCAGAGTTTGAATTTGTTTCAGAGAGTGAATGCATGTTTAAAGAGTGAATGCGTGTTCCAGAGAGTGAATGATGATTTCTGAATGCATGTTTCAAAGTGTGAATGCTTGTTTCACAGTTTGAATGTGTGTTTCAGCTAGTGATGTGATTCAGAGTGTGAATGCGTGTTTCAGAGGGTGAATGCGTGTTTCAGAGAGAGAACGTGTGTTTCAGAGAGTGAATGTGTGTTTCAGACAGTGAATGTCTGTTTCAAAGATTGAATGTGTTGCAGAGACTGAATGTGTGTTTCAGAGAGTGAATGTGTTTCAGAGAGTGAATGAGTGTTTCAGAAATTGAATGTGTTTCAGAATGAATGCGTTTTTCAGAGAGTGAATGCTTGTTTCAGAGAATGAATGTGTTTCAGAGAGTGAATGTGTTTCAGAGAGTGAATGCGTGTTTCAGAGAGTGAATGTGTTTCAGAGTTTGAATATATGTTTCAGAGAGTGAATGTGTGTTTCAGAGAGTGAATTTGTTTCAGAGTGTGAACGTGTGTTTCGGAGAGTGAACGTGGTTCAGAGATTGAATGTTTGTTTCAGAGAGTGAATGCGTGTTTCAGAGATGAATGTGATTCAGAGAGTTAATGTGTGTTTCAGAGAGTGAATGATGATTTCTGAGAGTGTCGACTATTCAGAGAGTGAATGCGTGTTTCTGAGATTGATTTTGTATCAGATTCTGCATGTGTGTATCTGTGAGTGAATGTGTTTCAGAGATTGAAAGCATGTTTCAGAGAGTGAATGTGTGTCTCAGAGAGTGAATGTGTTTCAGATAGAGAATGTGTGTTTCAGAGAGTGAATGATGATTTCTGAGAGTGAAGGTTTTTCAGAGAGTGAATGCCTGTTTCAGAGACTGAATGCTTTTTTCAGAGAGTGAACGCTTGTTTCAGAGAGTGAATGCATGTTTCAGGGAGTGAAAGTGTGTTTCAGAGTGTGAATGCGTGTTTCAGAGTGTGAAAGCGTGTTTCAGAGAGTGAATGGGTGTTTCTGATCGTGATGTGTTTCAGAGTGTGAATGCGTGTTTCAGAAAGTGAATGATTTTCAGAGAGTGAATGCGTGTTTCAGAGAGTGAATGTGCTTCGGAGACTGAATGCATGTTTCAGAGAGTGAATGCGTGTCTCAGAGAGTGAATGTGTTTCAGTGAGAGAATGTGTGTTTCAGAGAGTGAATGATGATTTCTGAGAGTGAAGGTTTTTCAGAGAGTGAATGCGTGTTTCAGAGACTGAATGCCTGTTTCAGACAGTGAAAGCATTTTTCAGGTAGTGAATGTTTCAGAGAGAAAATGTGTGTTTCAGAGATTGAATGATGATTTCTGAGAGTGAAGGTTATTCTGAGAGTGAATGCGTGTTTCAGAGAGTGAATGCCTTTTTCAGAGAGTGAATGTGTTTCAGAGAGTGCATTCGTGTTTCAGATAGTGATGTGATTTCGAGTGTGAATGCGTGTTTCAGAGAGAGAATGTTTTTCAGATTGAAAGCGCTTTTCAGAGACTGAATGCATGTTTCAGAGAGTGAAAGTATTTTTCATATAGTGAATGTTTCAGAGAGAAAATGCATGTTTCAGAGACTGAATGATGACTTCTGAGAGTGAATGCATGTTTCAGAGAGTGAATGTGATTCAGAGAGATAATGTGTGTTTCAGAGAGTGAATGATGATTTCTGAGAGTGACGACTTTTCAGAGAGTGAATGCGTGTTTCTGAGATTGATTGTGTTTCAGATTCTGCATGTGTGTATCTGTGAGTGAATGTGTTTCAGAGATTGAAAGCGTGTTTCAGAGAGTGAATGCGTGTCTCAGAGAGTGAATGTGTTTCAGAGAGAGAATGTGTGTTTCAGAGAGTGAATGATGATTTCAGAGAGTGAAGGTTTTTCAGAGAGTGAATGCCTGTTTCAGAGATTGAATGCGTTTTTCAGAGAGTGAATGCGTGTTTCAGAGAGTGAACGCGTGTTTCAGAGAGTGAATGCGTGTTTCAGACAGTGAAAGTGTGTTTCAGAGAGTGAATGCGTCTTTCAGAGTGTGAAAGCGTGCTTCAGAGAGTGAATGCGTGTTTCAGAGAGTGAAAGTGTGTGTCAGAGAGTGAATGCGTTTTTCAGCGAGTGAATGTATGTTTCAGAGAGTGAATGTGTTTTAGAGAGTGAATGTGTGTTTCAGAGAGTGAATGTGTTTCAGACTTTGAATATATGTTTCAGAGACTGAATGCGTGTTTCAGAGAGTGAAAGTGTGTGTCAGAGAGTGAATGCGTTTTTCAGCGAGTGAATGTATGTTTCAGAGAGTGAATGTGTTTTAGAGAGTGAATGTGCGTTTCAGGGAGTGAACGTGTTTCAAAGTGTGAACGTGTGCTTCGGAGAGTGAATGTGTTTCAGAGATTGAGTGCTTGTTTCAGAGAGTGAATGCGTGTTTCAGAGAGTGAATGTGATTCAGAGCGTGAATGTTTGTTTCAGAGAGTGAATGTGTTTCAGACTTTGAATATATGTTTCAGAGAGTGAATGCGTTTTTCAGAGAGTGAATGCATGTTTCAGAGAGTGAATGTGTTTTAGAGAATGAATGTGCGTTTCAGGGAGTGAATGTGTTTCAGAGATTGAATGCTTGTTTCAGAGAGTGAATGCGTGTTTCAGAGAGTGAATGTGTTTCAGAGAGTGACTGTTTGTTTCAGACAGTGAATGTGTTTCAGATTTTGAATATATGTTTCAGAGAGTGAATGCGTGTTTCAGAGAGTGAAAGTGTGTGTCAGAGAGTGAATGCATGTTTCAGAGAGTGAATATGTTTCAGATAGTGAATGCATGTTTCAGATATTGATGTGATTCAGTGTGAATGCATGTTTCAGAGAGTGAATATGTTTCAGATAGTGAATGCATGTTTCAGATATTGATGTGATTCAGAGTGTGAATGCATGTTTCAGAGAGTGAATGTGTTTCAGAGTGAAAGTGTTTTTCAGAGACTGGATGTGTGTTTCAGAGAGTGAAAGCATTTTTCATATGGTGAATGTTTCAGAGATAAAATGCGTGTTTCAGAGAGTGAATGATGATTTCTGAGAGTGAAGATTTTTCAGAGAGTGAATCTGTAGTTCAGAGAGAGAATCCGTGGTTCAGACAGTGCATGTGTTTCAGGGAGTGAATGTGTTTCAGAGAGTGAATGTGTGTTTCAAAGAGTAAATTCATGTTTCAGAGAGTGAATATGTTTCAGAGAGTGACTGCGTGTTTCAGAGATTGAATGTGTTTCAGAGAGTGAAAGCGTGTTTCAGAGAGTGAATGCTTGGTTCAGAGATTGAATTTGTTTCAGAGAGTGAATGCATGTTTAAAGAGTGAATGCGTGTTCCAGAGAGTGAATGATGATTTCTGAATGCATGTTTCAAAGTGTGAAAGCTTGTTTCACAGTTTGAATGTGTGTTTCAGCTAGTGATGTGATTCAGACTGTGAATGCGTGTTTCAGAGGGTGAATGCATGTTTCAGAGAGTGAATGCGTGTTTCAGAGAGTGAATGCGTGTTTCAGAGAGTGAAGGCTTGTTTCATGGAGTGAATGTATGTTTCAGAGAGAGAACGTGTGTTACAGACTGTGAATGTCTGTTTCAAAGATTGAATGTGTTTCAGAGAGTGAATGTGTGTTTCAGAGAGTGAATGTGTTTCAGAGAGTGAATGCGTGTTTCAGAAATTGAATGTATTTCAGAATGAATGCGTTTTTCAGAGAGTGAATGCTTGTTTCAGAGATTGAATGTGTTTCAGAGAGTGAATGTGTTTCAGAGAGTGAATGCGTGTTTCAGAGTGTGAATGCATGTTTCAGAGAGTGAATGATGACTTCTGAGAGTGAATGCATGTTTCAGAGAGTGAATGTGATTCAGAGAGATAATGTGTGTTTCAGAGAGTGAATGATGATTTCTGAGAGTGACGACTTTTCAGAGAGTGAATGCGTGTTTCTGAGATTGATTGTGTTTCAGATTCTGCATGTGTGTATCTGTGAGTGAATGTGTTTCAGAGATTGAAAGCGTGTTTCAGAGAGTGAATGCGTGTCTCAGAGAGTGAATGTGTTTCAGAGAGAGAATGTGTGTTTCAGAGAGTGAATGATGATTTCAGAGAGTGAAGGTTTTTCAGAGAGTGAATGCCTGTTTCAGAGATTGAATGCGTTTTTCAGAGAGTGAATGCGTGTTTCAGAGAGTGAACGCGTGTTTCAGAGAGTGAATGCGTGTTTCAGAGTGTGAAAGCGTGCTTCAGAGAGTGAATGCGTGTTTCAGAGAGTGAAAGTGTGTGTCAGAGAGTGAATGCGTTTTTCAGCGAGTGAATGTATGTTTCAGAGAGTGAATGTGTTTTAGAGAGTGAATGTGTGTTTCAGAGAGTGAATGTGTTTCAGACTTTGAATATATGTTTCAGAGACTGAATGCGTGTTTCAGAGAGTGAAAGTGTGTGTCAGAGAGTGAATGCGTTTTTCAGAGAGTGAATGTATGTTTCAGAGAGTGAATGTGTTTTAGAGAGTGAATGTGCGTTTCAGGGAGTGAACGTGTTTCAAAGTGTGAACGTGTGCTTCGGAGAGTGAATGTGTTTCAGAGATTGAGTGCTTGTTTCAGAGAGTGAATGCGTGTTTCAGAGAGTGAATGTGATTCAGAGCGTGAATGTTTGTTTCAGAGAGTGAATGTGTTTCAGACTTTGAATATATGTTTCAGAGAGTGAATGCGTTTTTCAGAGAGTGAATGCATGTTTCAGAGAGTGAATGTGTTTTAGAGAATGAATGTGCGTTTCAGGGAGTGAATGTGTTTCAGAGATTGAATGCTTGTTTCAGAGAGTGAATGCGTGTTTCAGAGAGTGAATGTGTTTCAGAGAGTGACTGTTTGTTTCAGACAGTGAATGTGTTTCAGATTTTGAATATATGTTTCAGAGAGTGAATGTGTGTTTCAGAGAGTGAAAGTGTGTGTCAGAGAGTGAATGCGTTTTTCAGAGAGTGAATGTATGTTTCAGAGAGTGAATGTGTTTTAGAGAGTGAATGTGCGTTTCAGGGAGTGAATGTGTTTCAGAGTGTGAACGTGTGCTTCGGAGAGTGAAAGTGTTTCAGAGTTTGAGTGCTTGTTTCAGAGAGTGAATGCGTGTTTCAGAGAGTGAATGTGATTCAGAGAGATAATGTGTGTTTCAGAGAGTGAATGCGTGTTTCTGAGATTGATTGTGTTTCAGATTCTGCATGTGTGTATCTGTGAGTGAATGTGTTTCAGAGATTGAAAACATGTTTCAGAGAGTCAAAATGCGTGTTTCAGAGAGTCAGTGTGTTTCGGAGTGTGAATGTGTGTTTCAGAGTGACAACGCGTGTTTCAGAGATTGCATGCGTGTTTCAGAAAGTTAATGTTTGTTTCAGAGAGTGACGGCGTGTTTCAGAGATTGAATGTGTAATTCATAGAGTGAATGTGTATTTCAGAGAGTGAATGATGATTTCTGAGAGTGAAGGTTTTTCAGAGAGTGAATGCCTGTTTCAGAGACTGAATGCTTTTTTCAGAGAGTGAATGCGTGTTTCAGAGAGTGAACGCGTGTTTCAGAGAGTGAATGCGTGTTTCAGAGTGTGAAAGCGTGTTTCAGAGAGTGAATGCGTCTTTCAGAGAGTGAAAGTGTGTGTCAGAGAGTGAATGCGTTTTTCAGAGAGTGAATGTATGTTTCAGAGAGTGAATGTGTTTCAGAGAGTGGATGTGTTTCAGAGTTTGAACGTGTGTTTCGGAGAGTGAATGTGTTTCAGAGATTGAATGCTTGTTTCAGAGAGTGAATGCGTGTTTCAGAGAGTGAATGTGTTTCAGAGAGTGAATGTGTGTTTCAGAGAGTGAATGCGTTTCAGAGTGTGAATGTTTTTTACAGAGAGTGAATGTGTTTCAGAGAGTGAATGCATTTTTCAGAGAGTGAATGTGTGTTCCAGAGAGTGAATGATGATTTCTGAATGCATGTTTCAAAGTGTGAAAGTTTGTTTCAGAGAGTGAATGCGTGTTTCAGATAGTGATGTGATTGAGTGTGAATGCGTATTTCAGAGGGTGAATGCGTGTTTCAGAGAGTGAAAGCGTTTTTCAGATAGTGAATGTTTCAGAGAGAAAATGTGAGTTTCAGAGAGTGAATGATGATTTCGGAGCGTGAAGGTTTTTCAAAGAGTGAATGCATCTTACAGAGAGTGAATGCGTGATTCAGAGAGTGAATGCATGTTTCAGAGCGTGAATCTGTAGTTCAGAGAGTGAATCCGTGGTTCAGAGAGTGAATGTGTTTCAGGGAGTTAATATGTTTCAGAGAGTGAATGTGTGTTTCATGGAGTGAATGTATGTTTCAGAGAGTGAATGTGTGCTTCAGAGAGTGAATGTGTGTTTCAAAGATTGAATGTGTTTCAGAGACTGAATGTGTGTTTCAGAGAGTGACTGTGTTTCAGAGAGTGAATGCGTGTTTCAGAAATTGAATGTGTTTCAGAATGAATGCGTGTTTCAGAGAGTGAATGCTTATTTCAGAGAGTGAATGTGTTTCAGAGAGTGAAAGCGTGTTTTAGCGAGTGAATGCTTGTTTCAAAGATTGAATGTGCTTCAGAGAGTGAATGCGTGTTTAAAGAGTGAATGCTTGTTTCAGAGTGTGAATGCGTGTTTCAGAGAGTGAATGTGTTTCAGAAAGTGAATGCGTGTTTCAGAGAGTGAATGCATGTTTCAGAGAGTGAATGCATGTTTCAGAGTGTGAATGATGATTTCTGAATGCATGTTTCAAAGTGTGAAAGTGTGTTTCAGAGAGTGAATGCGTGTTTCAGAGGGTGAATGCGTATTTCAGAGAGTGAATGCGTATTTCAGAGAGTGAAAGCGTTTTTCAGATAGTGAATGTTTCAGAGAGAAAATGTAAGTTTCAGAGAGTGAATGATGATTTCTGAGAGAGAAGGTTTTTCAAAGAGTGAATGCGTGTTTCAGAGAGAGAGTGAATTTCAGAGAGTGAATGGGTGTTTCTGATTGTGATGTGTTTCGGGTTGTGAATGCGTGTTTCCGGGAGTGAATGTGCTTCAGAGACTGAATTCTTGTTTCAGAGATTGAATGCGTGTCTCAGAGAGTGAATGTGTTTCAGAGAGTAAATGACGATTTCTGAGAGTGAAGGTTTTTCAGAGAGTGAATGCGTGTTTCAGAGACTGAATACGTGTTTCAGACAGTGAAAGCATTTTTCAGGTAGTAAATGCTTCAGAGAGAAAATGTGTGTTTCAGAGAGTGAATGATGATTTCTGCGTGTGAAGGTTTTTCCGAGACTGAATGCGTGTTTCAGAGAGTGAATGCATGTTTCAGAGTGAATATGTTTCAGATAGTGAATGCGTGTTTCAGATATTGATGTGATTCAGAGTGTGAATGCGTGTTTCAGACAGTGAATTTGTTTAAGAGTGAAAGCGTTTATCAGAGACTGAATGTGTGTTTCAGAGAGTGAAAGCATTTTTCATATGGTGAATGTTTCAGAGATAAAATGCGTGTTTCAGAGAGTGAATGATGATTTCTGAGAGTGAATGCATGTTTCAGAGAGTAAATGTGTTTCAGAGAGTGAATGTGTGTTTCAGAGAGTGAATGATGATTTCTGAGAGTGAAGATTTTTCAGAGAGTGAATGCGTGTTTCAGAGAGTGAATGCGTGTTTCAGAGCGTGAATCTGTAGTTCAGAGAGTGAATCCGTGGTTCAGAGAGTGCATGTGTTTCAGGGAGTGAATGTGTTTCAGAGATGGAATGTCTGTTTCAAAGATTAAATTAATGTTTCAGAGAGTGAATGTGTGTTTCAGAGAGTGAATGTTTGTTTTAAAGGGTGAGTGTGTTTCAGAGACTGAATGTGTGTTTCAGAGAGTGAATGTGTTTCAGAGAGTGAATGCGTGTTTTAGAGCGTGGATCTGTAGTTCAGAGAGTGAATCCGTGGTTCAGAGAGTGAATGTGTGTTTCAGAGAGTGAATGTTTGTTTTAAAGGGTGAGTGTGTTTCAGAGACTGAATGTGTGTTTCAGAGAGTGAATGTGTTTCAGAGAGTGAATGCGTGTTTTAGAGCGTGAATCTGTAGTTCAGAGAGTGAATCCGTGGTTCAGAGACTGAATGTGTGTTTCAGAGAGTGCATGTGTTTCAGGGAGCGAATGTGTTTCAGAGAGTGAATGTGTGTTTCAAAGAGTAAATTCATGCTTCAAAGAGTGAATGCGTGTTTCAGAGAGTGAAGGCTTGTTTCATGGAGTGAATGCATATTTCAGAGAGTGAATGTGTGTTTCAGAGAGTGAATGTTTGTTTTAAAGTGTGAATGTGTTTCAGAGACTGAATGTGTGTTTCAGAGAGTGAATGTGTTTCAGAGAGTGACTGCGTGTTTCAGAGATTGAATGTGTTTCAGATAGTGAAAGCGTGTTTCAGAGAGTGAATGCTTGGTTCAGAGATTGAATTTGTTTCAGAGAGTGAATGCATGTTTAAAGAGTGAATGCGTGTTTCAGAGCGTGAATCTGTAGTTCAGAGAGTGAATCCGTGGTTCAGAGAGTGAATGTGTTTCAGAGAGTCAATGTGTGTTTCAAAGAGTAATTGCATGTTTCAGAGAGTGAATGCGTGTTTCAGAGAGTGAATGCGTGTTTCAGAGAGTGAAGGCTTGTTTCATGGAGTGAATGTATGTTTTAGAGAGTGAATGTGTGTTTCAGAGAGTGAATGTGTGTTTCAAAGATTGAATGTGTTTCAGAGATTGAATGTGTGCTTCTGAGAGTGAATGTGTTTCAGAATGAATGCGTGTTTCAGAGAGTGAATGCTTGTTTCAGAGATTGAATGTGTTTCACAGAGTGAATGTGTTTCAGAGAGTGAATGCGTGTTTCAGAGTGTGAATGCATTTTTCAGAGAGCGAATGTGTTTCAGTGAGTGAAAGCGTGTTTCGGCGAGTGAATGCTTGTTTCAAAGATTGAATGTGCTTCAGAGAGTGAATGAGTGTTTAAAGAGTGAACGCTTGTTTCAGAGTGTGAATGTGTTTCAGAGAGTGAATGCGTGTTTCAGAGATTGAATGCATGTTTCAGAGAGTGAAAGCGTGTTTCAGAGAGTGAAAGCGTTTTTCAGATAGTGAATGTTTCAGAGAGAAAATGTGTGTTTCAGAGAGTGAATGATGATTTCTGAGAGTGAAGTTTTTTCCGAGAGTGAATGCGTGTTTCAGAGAGTGAATGCATGTTTGAGAGAGTGAATATGTTTCAGAGAGTGAATGCGTGTTTCAGATATTGATATGATTCAGAGTGTGATTGCGTGTTTCAGAGAGTGAATGTGTTTCAGAGTGAAAGCGTTTTTCAGAGACTGAATGCATGTTTCAGAGAGTGAAAGCATTTTTCATATGGTGAATGTTTCAGAGTTAAAATGCATGCTTCAGAGAGTGAATGATGATTTCTGAGAGTGAATGCGTGTTTCAGAGAGTGAATGCGTGTTTCAGAGCGTGAATCTGTAGTTCAGAGAGTGAATCCGTGGTTCAGAGAGTGCAGGTGTTTCAGGGAGTGAATGTGTTTCAGAGAGTGAATGTGTGTTTCAAAGAGTAAATTCATCTTTCAGAGAGTGAATGCATTTTTCAGAGGGTGAAGGCTTGTTTCATGGAGTGAATGCATGTTTCAGAGAGTGAATGTGTGTTTCAGAGAGTGAATGTTTGTTTTAAAGAGTGAATGTGTTTCAGAGACTGAATGTGTGTTTCAGAGTGTGAATGTGTTTCAGAGAGTGAATGCGTGTTTCAGAGACTGAATGTGTTTCAGTGATTGAAAGTTTGTTTCAGAGAGTGAATGCTTGTTTCAGAGATTGAATCTGTTTCATAGAGTGAATGCGTGTTTAAATAGTGAATGCTTGTTTCAGATGTGAATGCGTGTTTCAGAGAATGAATGTGTTTCAGAGAGTGAATGCACGTTTCAGAGTGTGAATGCGTGTTCCAGAGAGTGAATGATGATTTCCGAATGCATGTTTCAAAGTGTGAAAGTTTGTTTCAGAGAGTGAATGCGTGTTTCAGATAATGATGTGATTCAGAGTGTGAATGCGTGTTTCAGAGGGTGAATGCGTGTTTCAGAGAGTGAAAGCGTTTTTCAGATAGTGAATGTTTCAGAGAGAAAATGTGAGTTTCAGAGAGTGAATGATGATTTCTGAGAGTTAAGGTTTTTCAAAGAGTGAATGCATCTTACAGAGAGTGAATGCATGTTTCAGAGCGTGAATCTGTAGTTCAGAGAGTGAGTCCGTGGTTCAGAAAGTGAATGTGTTTCAAAGAGTAAATCCATGTTTCAGAGAGTGATTGCGTGTTTCAGAGAGTGAATGCGTATTTCAGAGAGTGAAGGCTTGTTTAATGGAGTGAATGTATGTTTCAGAGAGTGAATGTGTGTTTCAGAGAGTGAATATGTTTTTCAAAGATTGAATGTGTTTCAGAGATTGACTGTGTGTTTCAGAGAGTGAATGTGTTTGAGAGAGTGAATGCGTGTTTCAGAAATTGAATGTGTTTCAGAATGAATGCGTGATTCAGAGATTGAATGCTTGTTTCAGAGATTGAATGTGTTTCAGAGAGTGAATGTGTTTCAGAGATTGAATGCGTGTTTCATAGTGTGAATGCATTTTTCAGAGAGTGAAAGCGTGTTTCAGCGAGTGAATGCTTGTTTCAAAGATTGATTGTGCTTCATAGAGTGAATGTGTGTTTAAAGAGTGAATGCTTGTTTCAGAGTCTGAATGCGTGTTTCAGAGAGTGAATGCATGTTTCAGAGAGTGAATGATGATTTCTGAATGCATGTTTCAAAGTGTGAAAGCGTGTTTCAGAGAGTGAATGCGTGTTTCAGATAGTGATGTGGTGCAGAGTGTGAATGCGTGTTTCAGAGGGTGAATGTGTATTTCAGAGAGTGAAAGCCTTTTTCAGATAGTGAATGTTTCAGAGAGAAAATCTGAGTTTCAGAGAGTGAATGATGATTTCTGAGAGAGAAGGTTTTTCAAAGAGTGAATGCGTGTTTCAGAGAGAGAGTGAATTTCAGAGAGTGAATGGGTGTTTCTGATTGTGATGTGTTTCGGGTTGTGAACACGTGTTTCCGGGAGTGAATGTGCTTCAGAGACCGAATGCTTGTTTCAGAGATTGAATGCGTGTCTCAGAGAGTGAATGTGTTTCAGAGAGAAAATGTGTGTTTCAGAGAGTGAATGATGATTTCTGCGAGTGAAGGTTTTTCCGAGACTGAATGCGTGTTTCAGAGAGTGAATGCATGTTTCAGAGAGTGAATATGTTTCAGATAGTGAATGCATGTTTCAGATATTGATGTGATTCAGTGTGAATGCATGTTTCAGAGAGTGAATATGTTTCAGATAGTGAATGCATGTTTCAGATATTGATGTGATTCAGAGTGTGAATGCATGTTTCAGAGAGTGAATGTGTTTCAGAGTGAAAGTGTTTTTCAGAGACTGGATGTGTGTTTCAGAGAGTGAAAGCATTTTTCATATGGTGAATGTTTCAGAGATAAAATGCGTGTTTCAGAGAGTGAATGATGATTTCTGAGAGTGAAGATTTTTCAGAGAGTGAATGCGTGTTTCAGAGAGTGAATGCGTGTTTCAGAGCGTGAATCTGTAGTTCAGAGAGAGAATCCGTGGTTCAGACAGTGCATGTGTTTCAGGGAGTGAATGTGTTTCAGAGAGTGAATGTGTGTTTCAAAGAGTAAATTCATGTTTCAGAGAGTGACTGCGTGTTTCAGAGATTGAATGTGTTTCAGAGAGTGAAAGCGTGTTTCAGAGAGTGAATGCTTGGTTCAGAGATTGAATTTGTTTCAGAGAGTGAATGCATGTTTAAAGAGTGAATGCGTGTTCCAGAGAGTGAATGATGATTTCTGAATGCATGTTTCAAAGTGTGAAAGCTTGTTTCACAGTTTGAATGTGTGTTTCAGCTAGTGATGTGATTCAGACTGTGAATGCGTGTTTCAGAGGGTGAATGCATGTTTCAGAGAGTGAATGCGTGTTTCAGAGAGTGAATGCGTGTTTCAGAGACTGAAGGCTTGTTTCATGGAGTGAATGTATGTTTCAGAGAGAGAACGTGTGTTTCAGAGAGTGAATGTGTGTTTCAGACAGTGAATGTCTGTTTCAAAGATTGGATGTGTTTCAGAGAGTGAATGTGTATTTCAGAGAGTGAATGTGTTTCAGAGAGTGAATGCGTGTTTCAGAAATTGAATGTATTTCAGAATGAATGCGTTTTTCAGAGAGTGAATGCTTGTTTCAGAGATTGAATGTGTTTCAGAGAGTGAATGTGTTTCAGAGAGTGAATGTGTGTTTCAGAGTGTGAATGCATGTTTCAGAGAGTGAATATGTTTCAGAGAGAAAATGTGTGTTTCAGAGAGTGAATGATGATTTCTGAGTGAAGGTTTTTCCGAGAGTGTATGCGTGTTTTAGAGAGTGAATGCATGTTCAGAGAGTGAAAGCATATTTCATATTCTGAATGTTTCAGAGATAAAATGCGTGTTTCAGAGAGTGAATGATGATTTCTGAGAGTGAATGCGTGTTTCAGAGCGTGAATGTGAATCAGAGAGAGAATGTGTGTTTCAGAGAGTGAATGCATGTTTCAGAGAGTGGAATACGTGATTCAGAGAGTGAATGCATGTTTTGTGAATGTGTTTCAGTGATTGAATGCGTGTTTCAGATAGTGATGTGATTCAGAGTGTGAAGGTTTTTTTCAGATAGTGATGTTATTCAGAGTTTGAATGCGTGTTTCAGAGAGTGAACGTGTTTCAGAGTGAAAGTGGGTTTCAGAGACTGAATGCGTGTTTCAGAGAGTGAATGTGTTTCAGAGATTGAATGTGTGTTTGAGAGAGTTAATGTGTTTCAGAGAGTGAATGCTTGTTTCAGAGATTGAATGCGTGTCTCAGAGAGTGAATGTGTTTCAGAGAGAAAATGTGTGTTTCAGAGAGTGAATGATGATTTCTGCGAGTGAAGGTTTTTCTGAGACTGAATGCGTGTTTCAGAGAGTGAATGCATGTTTCAGAGAGTGAATATGTTTCAGATAGTGAATGCATGTTTCAGATACTGATGTGATTCAGTGTGAATGCATGTTTCAGAGAGTGAATATGTTTCAGATAGTGAATGCATGTTTCAGATATTGATGTGATTCAGAGTGTGAATGCATGTTTCAGAGAGTGAATGTGTTTCAGAGTGAAAGTGTTTTTCAGAGACTGGATGTGTGTTTCAGAGAGTGAAAGCATTTTTCATATGGTGAATGTTTCAGAGATAAAATGCGTGTTTCAGAGAGTGAATGATGATTTCTGAGAGTGAAGATTTTTCAGAGAGTGAATGCGTGTTTCAGAGAGTGAATGCGTGTTTCAGAGCGTGAATCTGTAGTTCAGAGAGAGAATCCGTGGTTCAGACAGTGCATGTGTTTCAGGGAGTGAATGTGTTTCAGAGAGTGAATGTGTGTTTCAAAGAGTAAATTCATGTTTCAGAGAGTGAATATGTTTCAGAGAGTGACTGCGTGTTTCAGAGAGTGAATGCTTGGTTCAGAGATTGAATTTGTTTCAGAGAGTGAATGCATGTTTAAAGAGTGAATGCGTGTTCCAGAGAGTGAATGATGATTTCTGAATGCATGTTTCAAAGTGTGAAAGCTTGTTTCACAGTTTGAATGTGTGTTTCAGCTAGTGATGTGATTCAGACTGTGAATGCGTGTTTCAGAGGGTGAATGCATGTTTCAGAGAGTGAATGCGTGTTTCAGAGAGTGAATGCGTGTTTCAGAGAGTGACGGCTTGTTTCATGGAGTGAATGTATGTTTCAGAGAGAGAACGTGTGTTTCAGAGAGTGAATGTGTGTTTCAGACAGTGAATGTCTGTTTCAAAGATTGGATGTGTTTCAGAGAGTGAATGCGTGTTTCAGAAATTGAATGTATTTCAGAATGAATGCTTTTTTCAGAGAGTGAATGCTTGTTTCAGAGATTGAATGTGTTTCAGAGAGTGAATGTGTTTCAGAGAGTGAATGTGTGTTTCAGAGTGTGAATGCATGTTTCAGAGAGTGAATATGTTTCAGAGAGAAAATGTGTGTTTCAGAGAGTGAATGATGATTTCTGAGAGTGAAGGTTTTTCCGAGAGTGTATGCGTGTTTTAGAGAGTGAATGCATGTTCAGAGAGTGAAAGCATATTTCATATTCTGAATGTTTCAGAGATAAAATGCGTGTTTCAGAGAGTGAATGATGATTTCTGAGAGTGAATGCGTGTTTCAGAGCGTGAATGTGAATCAGAGAGAGAATGTGTGTTTCAGAGAGTGATTGCATGTTTCAGAGAGTGGAATACGTGATTCAGAGAGTGAATGCATGTTTTGTGAATGTGTTTCAGTGATTGAATGCGTGTTTCAGATAGTGATGTGATTCAGAGTGTGAAGGTTTTTTTCAGATAGTGATGTTATTCAGAGTTTGAATGCGTGTTTCAGAGAGTGAACGTGTTTCAGAGTGAAAGCGGGTTTCAGAGACTGAATGCGTGTTTCAGAGAGTGAATGTGTTTCAGAGATTGAATGTGTGTTTGAGAGAGTTAATGTGTTTCAGAGAGTGACTGCATGTTTCAGAGAGTGAATGCGTGTTTCAGAGAGTGAATGTGTATCTCAGAGAGTGAACATGCGTCAGAGAGTGAATGTTTTTCAGAGAGTGAATACGTAATTTAGTGAGTGAATGTGTTTCAGAGAGTCAATGCTTGTTTCACAGAGTCAATGTGTTTCGGAGAGTGAATGGGCATTTCAGAGTGTGAACGCGTGTTTCAGAGATTGCATGCGTGTTTCAGAAAGTTAATTTGTGTTTCAGAGAGTGAATGTGTGTTTCAGAGAGTGAATGCAAGTTTTAGAGTTTGATTGCGTGTTTTAGAGAATGAATGATGATTTCTGAGAGTGAAGGTTTTTCAGAGACTAAATGCATGTTTCAGATAGTGATGTGATTCAGAGTGTGAATGCATGTTTCGGAGAGTGAATCTGTAGTTCAGAGATTGAATCCGTAGTTCAGAGAGTGAATGTGTTTCAGGGAGCGAATGTGTTTCAGAGAGTGAATGTGTGTTTCAGAGAGTGAATGTGTTTCAGAGAGTGAATGCATGTTTCAGATAGTGACGTGATTCAGAGTGTGAATGCATGTTTCGGAGAGTGAATCTGTAGTTCAGAGATTGAATCCGTAGTTCAGAGAGTGAATGTGTTTCAGGGAGTGAATGTGTTTCAGAGAGTGAATGTGTGTTTCAGGGAGTGAATGTGTTTCAGAGAGTGAATGCATGTTTCAGATAGTGGTGTGTTTCAGAGAGTGAATGCGTGTTTCAGAGATTGACTGTGTTTCAGAGAGTGAGAGTGTGTTTCAGAGAGTGAATGCTTGTTTCAGAGATTGAATCTGTTTCAGAGAGTGAATGCGTGTTTAAATAGTGAATGCTTGTTTCAGAGTGTGAATGCGTGTTTCAGAGAGTGAATGCGTTTCAGACGGTAAATGCATGTTTCAGAGAGTGACTGCGTGTTCCAGAGAGTGAATGATGATTTCTGAATGCATGTTTCAAAGTTTGAAAGTTTGTTTCAGAGACTGAATGCGTGTTTCAGTTAGTGATGTGATTCAGAGTGTGAATGCATGTTTCAGAGTGTGAATGCGTGTTTCAGAGAGTGAAAGCGTTTTTCAGATAGTGAATGTTTCAGAGAGAAAAAGTGAGTTTCAGAGAGCGAATGATGATTTCGGAGAGTGAATGTTTTTCAAAGAGCGATTGCATCTTACAGGGAGTGAATGCATGTTTCAGAGAGTGAATGCATGTTTCAGAGCGTGAATCTGTAGTTCAGAGAGTGAATTCGTGGTTCAGAGAGTGAATGTGTTTCAGGGGGTGAATGTGTTTCAGAGAGTGAATGTCTGTTTCAAAGAGTAAATGCATGTTTCAGAGAGTGAATGCGTGTTTCAGAGAGTGAATGCGTGTTTCAGAGAGTGAAGGCTTGTTTCATGGAGTGAATGTATGTTTCAGAGAGTGAATACTTGTTTCAGACAGTGAAAGCATTTTTCAGGTACTGAAAATTTCAGAGAGAAAATGTGTGTTTCAGAGACTGAATGATGATTTCTGCGACTGAAGGTTTTTCCGAGACTGAATGTGTGTTTCAGAGAGTGAATGCATGTTTCAGAGAGTGAATATGTTTCAGATAGTGAATGCGTGTTTCAGATATTGATGTGATTCAGAGTGTGAATGCGTGTTTCAGAGAGTGAATGTGTTTCAGAGAGAAAGCATTTTTCAGAGACTGAATGTGTGTTTCAGAGAGTGAAAGCATTTTTCATATGGTGAATGTTTCAGAGATAAAATGCGTGTTTCAGAGAGTGAATGATGATTTCTGAGAGTGAAGATTTTTCAGAGAGTGAATGCGTGTTTCAGAGAGTGAATGCGTGTTTCAGAGCGTGAATCTATAGTTCAGAGAGTGAATCCCTGGTTCAGAGAGTGCATGTGTTTCAGGGAGTGAATGTGTTTCAGAGAGTGAATGTCTGTTTCAAAGAGTAAATTCATGTTTCAGAGAGTGAATGCGTGTTTCAGAGAGTAAAAGCTTGTTTCATGGATTGAATGCATGTTTCAGAGAGTGAATGTGTGTTTCAGAGGGTGAATGTTTGTTTTAAAGAGTGAATGTATTTCAGAGACTGAATGTGTGTTTCAGAGAGTGAATGTGTTTCAGAGAGAAAGCATTTTTCAGAGACTGAATGTGTGTTTCAGAGAGTGAAAGCATTTTTCATATGGTGAATGTTTCAGAGATAAAATGCGTGTTTCAGAGAGTGAATGATGATTTCTGAGAGTGAAGATTTTTCAGAGAGTGAATGCGTGTTTCGGAGAGTGAATGCGTGTTTCAGAGCGTGAATCTATAGTTCAGAGAGTGAATCCCTGGTTCAGAGAGTGCATGTGTTTCAGGGAGTGAATGTGTTTCAGAGAGTGAATGTCTGTTTCAAAGAGTAAATTCATGTTTCAGAGAGTGAATGCGTGTTTCAGAGAGTGAAGGCTTGTTTCATGGATTGAATGCATGTTTCAGAGAGTGAATGTGTGTTTCAGAGGGTGAATGTTTGTTTTAAAGAGTGAATGTATTTCAGAGACTGAATGTGTGTTTCAGAGAGTGAATGTGTTTCAGAGAGTGAAAGCGTGTTTCAGAGTGTGAATGCTTGTTTCAGAGATTGAATTTGTTTCAGAGAGTGAATGCGTGTTTAAAGAGTGAATGCTTGTTTCAGAGTGTGACTGCGTGTTTCAGAGAGTGAATGCATGTTCCAGAGAGTGAATGATGATTTCTGAATGCATGTTTCGAGGTGTGAAAGCGTGTTTCAGAGAGTGAATGTGTGTTTCAGATTGTGATGTGATTCAGAGTGTGAATGCATGTTTCAGAGGGTGAATGCGTGTTTCAGAGAGTGAAAGCGTTTTTCAGATAGTGAATGTTTCAGAGAGAAAATGTGAGTTTCAGAGAGTGAATGATGATTTCGGAGAGTGAAGGTTTTTCAAAGAGTGAATGCATCTTTCAGATAGTCAATCCGTGGTTCAGAGAGTGAATGTGTTTCAGGGAGTGAATGTGTTTCAGAGAGTGAATGTGTATTTCAACGAGTAAATGCATGTTCCAGAGAATGAATGCGTGTTTCAGAGAGTGAATGCGTGTTTCAGAGAGTGAATGCTTGTTTCATGGAGTGAATGTATGTTTCAGAGAGTGAATGTGTGTTTCAGAGAGTGAATGTGTGTTTCAAATATTGAATGTGTTTCAGAGACTGAATGTGTGTTTCAGATAGTGAATGTGTTTCAGAGAGTGAATACGTGTTTCAGAAATTGAATGTGTTTCAGAATGAATGCGTGTTTCAGAGAGTGAATGCTTGTTTCAGAGATTGAATGTGTTTCAGAGAGTGAATGTGTTTCAGAGAGTGAATGCTTGTTTCAGAGTGTGAATGCATTTTTCAGAGAGTGAATGTGTTTCAGAGAGTGAAAGCGTGTTTCAGTGAGTGAATGCTTGTTTCAAAGATTGAATGTGCTTCAGAGAGTGAATGCGTGTTTAAAGAGTGAATGCTTGTTTCAGAGAGTGAATGCGTGTTTCAGAGAGTGAAAGCGTTTTTCAGATAGTGAATGTTTCAGAGAGAAAATGTGTGTTTCAGAGAGTGTATGATGATTTCTGAGAGTGAAGGTTTTTCCGAGAGTGAATGCGTGTTTTAGAGAGTGAATGCATGTTTCAGAGAGTGAATATGTTTCAGAGAGTGAATGCGTGTTTCAGATATTGATGTGATTCAGAGTGTGAATGCGTGTTTCAGAGAGTGAATGTGTTTCATAGAGTGACTGCGTGTTTCAGAGATTGAATGTGTTTCAGAGAGTGAAAGCGTGTTTCAGAGAGTGAATGCTTGGTTCAGAGATTGAATTTGTTTCAGAGAGTGAATGCGTGTTTAAAGAGTGAATGCTTGTTTCAGAGTTTGACTGCGTGTTTCAGAGAGTGAATGCGTGTTCCAGAGAGTGAATGATGATTTCTGAATGCATGTTTCAAAGTGTGAAAGCTTGTTTCACAGTTTGAATGTGTGTTTCAGATTGTGATGTGATTCAGAGTGTGAATGCATGTTTCAGAGGGTGAATGCGTGTTTCAGAGAGTGAAAGCGTTTTTCAGATAGTGAATGTTTCAGAGAGAAAATGTGAGTTTCAGAGAGTGAATGATGATTTCGGAGAGTGAAGGTTTTTCAAAGAGTGAATGCATCTTTCAGATAGTCAATCCGTGGTTCAGAGAGTGAAAGTGTTTCAGGGAGTGAATGTGTTTCAGAGAGTGAATGTGTGTTTCAACGAGTAAATGCATGTTTCAGAGAGTGAATGCGTGTTTCAGAGAGTGAATGCATGTTTCAGAGAGTGAATGCTTGTTTCATGGAGTGAATGTATGTTTCAGAGACTGAATGTGTGTTTCAGAGAGTGAATGTGTGTTTCAAATATTGAATGTGTTTCAGATAGTGAATGTGTTTCAGAGAGTGAATACGTGTTTCAGAAGTTGAATGTGTTTCAGAATGAATGCGTGTTTCAGAGGGTGAATGCTTGTTTCAGAGATTGAATGTGTTTCAGAGACTGAATGTGTTTCAGAGTGTGAATGCGTGTTTCAGAGTGTGAATGTATTTTTCAGAGAGTGATT
The DNA here is from genome assembly GCF_017639515.1 of Carcharodon carcharias. Classification (NCBI taxonomy): domain Eukaryota; kingdom Metazoa; phylum Chordata; class Chondrichthyes; order Lamniformes; family Lamnidae; genus Carcharodon; species Carcharodon carcharias. Next base: position 108,597,822 of record NC_054480.1, on the reverse strand, counting down.
GCATGTTTAAAGAGTGAATGCTTGTTTCAGAGTGTGACTGCGTGTTTCAGAGAGTGAATGCGTGTTCGAGAGAGTGAATGATGATTTCTGAATGCATGTTTCAAAGTGTGAAAGCTTGTTTCACAGTTTGAATGTGTGTTTCAGATTGTGATGTGATTCAGAGTGTGAATGCATGTTTCAGAGGATGAATGCGTGTTTCAGAGAGTGAAAGCGTTTTTCAGATAGTGAATGTTTCAGAGAGAAAATGTGAGTTTCAGAGAGTGAATGATGATTTCGGAGAGTGAAGGTTTTTCAAAGAGTGAATGCATCTTTCAGATAGTCAATCCGTGGTTCAGAGAGTGAAAGTGTTTCAGGGAGTGAATGTGCTTCAGAGAGTGAATGTGTGTTTCAACGAGTAAATGCATGTTTCAGAGAGTGAATGCGTCTTTCAGAGTGAATGCGTGTTTCAGAGAGTGAAGACTTGTTTCATGGAGTGGATGTATGTTTCAGAGAGTGAATGTGTGTTTCAGAGAGTGAATGTGTGTTTCGAAGATTGAATGTGTTTCAGAATGAATGCGTGTTTCAGAGAGTGAATGCTTGTTTCAGAGATTGAATGTGTTTCAGAGAGTGAATGTGTTTCATAGAGTGAATGCGTGTTTCAGAGTGTGAATGCATTTTTCAGAGAGTGAATGTGTTTCAGAGAGTGAAAGCGTGTTTCAGCGAGTGAATGCTTGTTTCAAAGATTGAATGTGCTTCAGAGAGTGAATGCTTGTTTCAGAGAGTGAATGCATGTTTCAGAGAGTGAAAGCGTTTTTCAGATAGTGAATGTTTCAAAGAGAAAATGTGTGTTTCAGAGAGTGAATGATGATTTCTGAGAGTGAAGGTTTTTCCGAGAGTGAATGCGTGTTTCAGAGAGTGAATGCATGTTTCAGAGAGTGAATATGTTTCAGAGAGTGAATGCGTGTTTCAGATATTGATGTGATTCAGCGTGTGACTGCGTGTTTCAGAGAGTGAATGTGTTTCAGTTTGAAAGCGTTTTTCAGAGAATGAATGTGTGTTTCAGAGAGTGAAAGCATTTTTCATATGGTGAATGTTTCAGAGATAAAATGCGTGTTTCAGAGAGTGAATGATGATTTCTGAGAGTGAAGAGTTTTCAGCGAGTGAATGCGTGTTTCAGAGAGTGAATGCGTGTTTCAGAGAGTGAATGTGTTTCAGAGAGTGAATGCGTGTTTCAGAGAGTGAAAGCGTTTTTCAGATAGTGAATGTTTCAGAGAGAAAATGTGTGTTTCAGAGAGTGAATGATGATTTCTGAGAGTGAAGGTTTTTCCGAGAGTGAATGCGTGTTTTAGAGAGTGAATGCATGTTTCAGAGTGAATGCGTGTTTCAGAGAGTGAAAGCGTTTTTCAGATAGTGAATGTTTCAGAGATTGCATGCGTGTTTCAGAAAGTTAATTTGTGTTTCAGAGAGTGAATGTGTGTTTCAGAGAGTGAATGCAAGTTTTAGAGTTTGATTGCGTGTTTTAGAGAATGAATGATGATTTCTGAGAGTGAAGGTTTTTCAGAGACTAAATGCATGTTTCAGATAGTGATGTGATTCAGAGTGTGAATGCATGTTTCGGAGAGTGAATCTGTAGTTCAGAGATTGAATCCGTAGTTCAGAGAGTGAATGTGTTTCAGGGAGTGAATGTGTTTCAGAGAGTGAATGTGTGTTTCAGAGAGTGAATATGTTTCAGAGAGTGACTGCATGTTTCAGAGACTGAATGCGTGTTTCAGAGAGTGAATGTGTATCTCAGAGAGTGAACATGTGTCAGAGAGTGAATGTTTTTCAGAGAGTGAATACGTAATTTAGTGAGTGAATGTGTTTCAGAGAGTCAATGCTTGTTTCACAGAGTCAATGTGTTTCGGAGAGTGAATGGGCATTTCAGAGTGTGAACGCGTGTTTCAGAGATTGCATGCATGTTTCAGAAAGTTAATTTGTGTTTCAGAGAGCGAATGTGTATTTCAGAGAGTGAATGCAAGTTTTAGAGTTTGATTGCGTGTTTCAGAGATTGAATGATGTTTTCTGAGAGTGAATGCGTGTTTCAGAGTGTGAATCCGTAGTTCAGAGAGTGAATCCGTAGTTCAGAGAGTAAATGCATGTTTCAGAGAGTGAATGCGTGTTTCAGAGTGTGAATGCGTGTTTCAGAGAGTGAGGGCTTGTTTCATGGAGTGAATGCATGTTTCAGAGAGTGAATGTTTGTTTCAGAGTGTGAATGCGTGTTTCAGAGATTGAATGTGTTTCAGAATAAATGAGTATTTCAGAGAGTGAATGTTTGTTTCAGAGTGTGAATGCGTGTTTCAGAGAGTGAATGCGTGTTTCAGAGAGTGAATGTATGTTTCAGAAAGTGGTGTGTTTCAGAGAGTGAATGCGTGTTTCTGAGATTGCATGTGTTTCAGAGAGTGAATGCGTGTTTCAGAGAGTGAATGCGTGTTTCAGAGATTGAATGTGTTTCAGAGAGTGAATGTTTGTTTCAGAGAGTGAATGCGTGTTTCAGAGATTGAATGTGTTTCAGAGAGTGAATGCGTGTTTCAGAGTGTGAATGCCTGTTTCAGAGATTGAATGTGTTTCAGAATAAATGAGTATTTCAGAGAGTGAATGTTTGTTTCAGAGTGTGAATGCGTGTTTCAGAGAGTGAATGCGTGTTTCAGAGAGTGAATGTATGTTTCAGAAAGTGGTGTGTTTCAGAGAGTGAATGCGTGTTTCAGAGATTGCATGTGTTTCAGAGAGTGAATGCGTGTTTCAGAGAGTGAATGCGTGTTTCAGAGATTGAATGTGTTTCAGAGAGTGAATGCGTGTTTCAGAGAGTGAATGCGTGTTTCAGAGATTGAATGTGTTTCAGAATAAATGAGTATTTCAGAGAGTGAATGTTTGTTTCAGAGTGTGAATGCATGTTTCAGAGAGTGAATGCGTGTTTCAGAGAGTGAATGTATGTTTCAGAAAGTGGTGTGTTTCAGAGAGTGAATGCGTGTTTCAGAGATTGCATGTGTTTCAGAGAGTGAATGCGTGTTTCAGAGAGTGAATGCGTGTTTCAGAGATTGAATGTGTTTCAGAGAGTGAATGCGTGTTTCAGAGAGTGAATGCGTGTTTCAGAGATTGAATGTGTTTCAGAGAGTGAATGCGTGTTTCAGAGTGTGAATGCGTGTTTCAGAGATTGAATGCATGTTTCTGAGAGTGAATGCGTGTTTCAGAGTGTGAATCCGTAGTTCAGAGAGTGAATCCGTGGATCAGAGAGTGAATGCGTTTCAGGGAGTGAATGTTTTTCAGAGAGTGAATGTATGTTTCAAAGAGTAAATGCATGTTTCAGAGAGTGAATGCGTGTTTCAGAGAGTGAATGCGTGTTTCAGAGAGTGAGGGCTTGTTTCATGGAGTGAATGCATGTTTCAGAGAGTGAATGTTTGTTTCAGAGTGTGAATGCGTGTTTCAGAGATTGAATGTGTTTCAGAATAAATGAGTAGTTCAGAGAGTGAATGTTTGTTTCAGAGTGTGAATGCGTGTTTCAGAGAGTGAATGCGTGTTTCAGAGAGTGAATGTATGTTTCAGAAAGTGGTGTGTTTCAGAGAGTGAATGTGTGTTTCAGAGATTGCATGTGTTTCAGAGAGTGAATGCATGTTTCAGAGAGTGAATGCGTGTTTCAGAGATTGAATGTGTTTCAGAGAGTGAATGCGTGTTTCAGAGAGTGAATGCGTGTTTCAGAGATTGAATGTGTTTCAGAGAGTGAATGCGTGTTTCAGAGTGTGAATGCGTGTTTCAGAGATTGAATGTGTTTCAGAATAAATGAGTATTTCAGAGAGTGAATGTTTGTTTCAGAGTGTGAATGCGTGTTTCAGAGATTGAATGCGTGTTTCAGAGAGTGAATGTATGTTTCAGAAAGTGGTGTGTTTCAGAGAGTGAATGCGTGTTTCAGAGATTGCATGTGTTTCAGAGTGAATGCGTGTTTCAGAGAGTGAATGCGTGTTTCAGAGATTGAATGTGTTTCAGAGAGTGAATGCGTGTTTCAGAGAGTGAATGCGTGTTTCAGAGATTGAATGTGTTTCAGAATAAATGAGTATTTCAGAGAGTGAATGTTTGTTTCAGAGTGTGAATGCGTGTTTCAGAGAGTGAATGCGTGTTTCAGAGAGTGAATGTATGTTTCAGAAAGTGGTGTGTTTCAGAGAGTGAATGCGTGTTTCAGAGATTGCATGTGTTTCAGAGAGTGAATGCGTGTTTCAGAGAGTGAATGCGTGTTTCAGAGATTGAATGTGTTTCAGAGAGTGAATGCGTGTTTCAGAGAGTGAATGCGTGTTTCAGAGATTGAATGTGTTTCAGAGAGTGAATGCGTGTTTCAGAGTGTGAATGCGTGTTTCAGAGATTGAATGCATGTTTCTGAGAGTGAATGCGTGTTTCAGAGTGTGAATCCGTAGTTCAGAGAGTGAATCCGTGGTTCAGAGAGTGAATGCGTTTCAGGGAGTGAATGTTTTTCAGAGAGTGAATGTATGTTTCAAAGAGTAAATGCATGTTTCAGAGAGTGAATGCGTGTTTCAGAGTGTGAATGCGTGTTTCAGGGAGTGAGGGCTTGTTTCATGGAGTGAATGCATGTTTCAGAGAGTGAATGTTTGTTTCAGAGTGTGAATGCGTGTTTCAGAGATTGAATGTGTTTCAGAATAAATGAGTATTTCAGAGAGTGAATGTTTGTTTCAGAGTGTGAATGCGTGTTTCAGAGAGTGAATGCGTGTTTCAGAGAGTGAATGTATGTTTCAGAAAGTGGTGTGTTTCAGAGAGTGAATGTGTGTTTCAGAGATTGCATGTGTTTCAGAGAGTGAATGCGTGTTTCAGAGAGTGAATGCGTGTTTCAGAGATTGAATGTGTTTCAGAGAGTGAATGCGTGTTTCAGAGAGTGAATGCGTGTTTCAGAGATTGAATGTGTTTCAGAGAGTGAATGTGTGTTTCAGAGTGTGAATGCGTGTTTCAGAGATTGAATGTGTTTCAGAATAAATGAGTATTTCAGAGAGTGAATGTTTGTTTCAGATTGTGAATGCGTGTTTCAGAGATTGAATGCGTGTTTCAGAGTGTGAATGTATGTTTCAGAAAGTGGTGTGTTTCAGAGAGTGAATGCGTGTTTCAGAGATTGCATGTGTTTCAGAGAGTGAATGCGTGTTTCAGAGAGTGAATGCGTGTTTCAGAGAGTGAATGCGTGTTTCAGAGATTGAATGTGTTTCAGAGAGTGAATGCGTGTTTCAGAGAGTGAATGCGTGTTTCAGAGATTGAATGTGTTTCAGAGAGTGAATGCGTGTTTCAGAGTGTGAATGCGTGTTTCAGAGATTGAATGCATGTTTCTGAGAGTGAATGCGTGTTTCAGAGTGTGAATCCGTAGTTCAGAGAGTGAATCCGTGGTTCAGAGAGTGAATGCGTTTCAGGGAGTGAATGTTTTTCAGAGAGTGAATGTATGTTTCAAAGAGTAAATGCATGTTTCAGAGAGTGAATGCGTGTTTCAGAGTGTGAATGCGTGTTTCAGAGATTGAATGTGTTTCAGAATAAATGAGTATTTCAGAGAGTGAATGTTTGTTTCAGAGTGTGAATGCGTGTTTCAGAGAGTGAATGCGTGTTTCAGAGAGTGACTGCATGTTTCAGAGACTGAATGCGTGTTTCAGAGAGTGAATGTGTATCTCAGAGAGTGAACATGTGTCAGAGAGTGAATGTTTTTCAGAGAGTGAATACGTAATTTAGTGAGTGAATGTGTTTCAGAGAGTCAATGCTTGTTTCACAGAGTCAATGTGTTTCGGAGAGTGAATGGGCATTTCAGAGTGTGAACGCGTGTTTCAGAGATTGCATGCATGTTTCAGAAAGTTAATGTGTGTTTCAGAGAGCGAATGTGTATTTCAGAGAGTGAATGCAAGTTTTAGAGTTTGATTGCGTGTTTCAGAGATTGAATGATGTTTTCTGAGAGTGAATGCGTGTTTCAGAGTGTGAATCCGTAGTTCAGAGAGTGAATCCGTAGTTCAGAGAGTAAATGCATGTTTCAGAGAGTGAATGCGTGTTTCAGAGTGTGAATGCGTGTTTCAGAGAGTGAGGGCTTGTTTCATGGAGTGAATGCATGTTTCAGAGAGTGAATGTTTGTTTCAGAGTGTGAATGCGTGTTTCAGAGATTGAATGTGTTTCAGAATAAATGAGTATTTCAGAGAGTGAATGTTTGTTTCAGAGTGTGAATGCGTGTTTCAGAGAGTGAATGCGTGTTTCAGAGAGTGAATGTATGTTTCAGAAAGTGGTGTGTTTCAGAGAGTGAATGCGTGTTTCTGAGATTGCATGTGTTTCAGAGAGTGAATGCGTGTTTCAGAGAGTGAATGCGTGTTTCAGAGATTGAATGTGTTTCAGAGAGTGAATGTTTGTTTCAGAGAGTGAATGCGTGTTTCAGAGATTGAATGTGTTTCAGAGAGTGAATGCGTGTTTCAGAGTGTGAATGCCTGTTTCAGAGATTGAATGTGTTTCAGAATAAATGAGTATTTCAGAGAGTGAATGTTTGTTTCAGAGTGTGAATGCGTGTTTCAGAGAGTGAATGCGTGTTTCAGAGAGTGAATGTATGTTTCAGAAAGTGGTGTGTTTCAGAGAGTGAATGCGTGTTTCAGAGATTGCATGTGTTTCAGAGAGTGAATGCGTGTTTCAGAGAGTGAATGCGTGTTTCAGAGATTGAATGTGTTTCAGAGAGTGAATGCGTGTTTCAGAGAGTGAATGCGTGTTTCAGAGATTGAATGTGTTTCAGAATAAATGAGTATTTCAGAGAGTGAATGTTTGTTTCAGAGTGTGAATGCATGTTTCAGAGAGTGAATGCGTGTTTCAGAGAGTGAATGTATGTTTCAGAAAGTGGTGTGTTTCAGAGAGTGAATGCGTGTTTCAGAGATTGCATGTGTTTCAGAGAGTGAATGCGTGTTTCAGAGAGTGAATGCGTGTTTCAGAGATTGAATGTGTTTCAGAGAGTGAATGCGTGTTTCAGAGAGTGAATGCGTGTTTCAGAGATTGAATGTGTTTCAGAGAGTGAATGCGTGTTTCAGAGTGTGAATGCGTGTTTCAGAGATTGAATGCATGTTTCTGAGAGTGAATGCGTGTTTCAGAGTGTGAATCCGTAGTTCAGAGAGTGAATCCGTGGATCAGAGAGTGAATGCGTTTCAGGGAGTGAATGTTTTTCAGAGAGTGAATGTATGTTTCAAAGAGTAAATGCATGTTTCAGAGAGTGAATGCGTGTTTCAGAGAGTGAATGCGTGTTTCAGAGAGTGAGGGCTTGTTTCATGGAGTGAATGCATGTTTCAGAGAGTGAATGTTTGTTTCAGAGTGTGAATGCGTGTTTCAGAGATTGAATGTGTTTCAGAATAAATGAGTAGTTCAGAGAGTGAATGTTTGTTTCAGAGTGTGAATGCGTGTTTCAGAGAGTGAATGCGTGTTTCAGAGAGTGAATGTATGTTTCAGAAAGTGGTGTGTTTCAGAGAGTGAATGTGTGTTTCAGAGATTGCATGTGTTTCAGAGAGTGAATGCATGTTTCAGAGAGTGAATGCGTGTTTCAGAGATTGAATGTGTTTCAGAGAGTGAATGCGTGTTTCAGAGAGTGAATGCGTGTTTCAGAGATTGAATGTGTTTCAGAGAGTGAATGCGTGTTTCAGAGTGTGAATGCGTGTTTCAGAGATTGAATGTGTTTCAGAATAAATGAGTATTTCAGAGAGTGAATGTTTGTTTCAGAGTGTGAATGCGTGTTTCAGAGATTGAATGCGTGTTTCAGAGAGTGAATGTATGTTTCAGAAAGTGGTGTGTTTCAGAGAGTGAATGCGTGTTTCAGAGATTGCATGTGTTTCAGAGTGAATGCGTGTTTCAGAGAGTGAATGCGTGTTTCAGAGATTGAATGTGTTTCAGAGAGTGAATGCGTGTTTCAGAGAGTGAATGCGTGTTTCAGAGATTGAATGTGTTTCAGAATAAATGAGTATTTCAGAGAGTGAATGTTTGTTTCAGAGTGTGAATGCGTGTTTCAGAGAGTGAATGCGTGTTTCAGAGAGTGAATGTATGTTTCAGAAAGTGGTGTGTTTCAGAGAGTGAATGCGTGTTTCAGAGATTGCATGTGTTTCAGAGAGTGAATGCGTGTTTCAGAGAGTGAATGCGTGTTTCAGAGATTGAATGTGTTTCAGAGAGTGAATGCGTGTTTCAGAGAGTGAATGCGTGTTTCAGAGATTGAATGTGTTTCAGAGAGTGAATGCGTGTTTCAGAGTGTGAATGCGTGTTTCAGAGATTGAATGCATGTTTCTGAGAGTGAATGCGTGTTTCAGAGTGTGAATCCGTAGTTCAGAGAGTGAATCCGTGGTTCAGAGAGTGAATGCGTTTCAGGGAGTGAATGTTTTTCAGAGAGTGAATGTATGTTTCAAAGAGTAAATGCATGTTTCAGAGAGTGAATGCGTGTTTCAGAGTGTGAATGCGTGTTTCAGGGAGTGAGGGCTTGTTTCATGGAGTGAATGCATGTTTCAGAGAGTGAATGTTTGTTTCAGAGTGTGAATGCGTGTTTCAGAGATTGAATGTGTTTCAGAATAAATGAGTATTTCAGAGAGTGAATGTTTGTTTCAGAGTGTGAATGCGTGTTTCAGAGAGTGAATGCGTGTTTCAGAGAGTGAATGTATGTTTCAGAAAGTGGTGTGTTTCAGAGAGTGAATGTGTGTTTCAGAGATTGCATGTGTTTCAGAGAGTGAATGCGTGTTTCAGAGAGTGAATGCGTGTTTCAGAGATTGAATGTGTTTCAGAGAGTGAATGCGTGTTTCAGAGAGTGAATGCGTGTTTCAGAGATTGAATGTGTTTCAGAGAGTGAATGTGTGTTTCAGAGTGTGAATGCGTGTTTCAGAGATTGAATGTGTTTCAGAATAAATGAGTATTTCAGAGAGTGAATGTTTGTTTCAGATTGTGAATGCGTGTTTCAGAGATTGAATGCGTGTTTCAGAGTGTGAATGTATGTTTCAGAAAGTGGTGTGTTTCAGAGAGTGAATGCGTGTTTCAGAGATTGCATGTGTTTCAGAGAGTGAATGCGTGTTTCAGAGAGTGAATGCGTGTTTCAGAGAGTGAATGCGTGTTTCAGAGATTGAATGTGTTTCAGAGAGTGAATGCGTGTTTCAGAGAGTGAATGCGTGTTTCAGAGATTGAATGTGTTTCAGAGAGTGAATGCGTGTTTCAGAGTGTGAATGCGTGTTTCAGAGATTGAATGCATGTTTCTGAGAGTGAATGCGTGTTTCAGAGTGTGAATCCGTAGTTCAGAGAGTGAATCCGTGGTTCAGAGAGTGAATGCGTTTCAGGGAGTGAATGTTTTTCAGAGAGTGAATGTATGTTTCAAAGAGTAAATGCATGTTTCAGAGAGTGAATGCGTGTTTCAGAGTGTGAATGCGTGTTTCAGAGATTGAATGTGTTTCAGAATAAATGAGTATTTCAGAGAGTGAATGTTTGTTTCAGAGTGTGAATGCGTGTTTCAGAGAGTGAATGCGTGTTTCAGAGAGTGAATGTATGTTTCAGAAAGTGGTGTGTTTCAGAGAGTGAATGCGTGTTTCAGAGATTGCATGTGTTTCAGAGAGTGAATGCGTGTTTCAGAGAGTGAATGCGTGTTTCAGAGATTGAATGTGTTTCAGAGAGTGAATGCGTGTTTCAGAGAGTGAATGCGTGTTTCAGAGATTGAATGTGTTTCAGAATAAATGAGTATTTCAGAGAGTGAATGTTTGTTTCAGAGTGTGAATGCGTGTTTCAGAGAGTGAATGCGTGTTTCAGAGAGTGAATGTATGTTTCAGAAAGTGGTGTGTTTCAGAGAGTGAATGCGTGTTTCAGAGATTGCATGTGTTTCAGAGAGTGAATGCGTGTTTCAGAGAGTGAATGCGTGTTTCAGAGATTGAATGTGTTTCAGAGAGTGAATGCGTGTTTCAGAGAGTGAATGCGTGTTTCAGAGATTGAATGTGTTTCAGAGACTGAATGCGTGTTTCAGAGTGTGAGTGCGTGTTTCAGAGATTGAATGCATGTTTCTGAGAGTGAATGCGTGTTTCAGAGTGTGAATCCGTAGTTCAGAGAGTGAATCCGTGGATCAGAGAGTGAATGCGTTTCAGGGAGTGAATGTTTTTCAGAGAGTGAATGTATGTTTCAAAGAGTAAATGCATGTTTCAGAGAGTGAATGCGTGTTTCAGAGTGTGAATGCGTGTTTCAGAGAGTGAGGGCTTGTTTCATGGAGTGAATGCATGTTTCAGAGAGTGAATGTTTGTTTCAGAGTGTGAATGCGTGTTTCAGAGATTGAATGTGTTTCAGAATAAATGAGTATTTCAGAGAGTGAATGTTTGTTTCAGAGTGTGAATGCGTGTTTCAGAGAGTGAATGCGTGTTTCAGAGAGTGAATGTATGTTTCAGAAAGTGGTGTGTTTCAGAGAGTGAATGTGTGTTTCAGAGATTGCATGTGTTTCAGAGAGTGAATGCGTGTTTCAGAGAGTGAATGCGTGTTTCAGAGATTGAATGTGTTTCAGAGAGTGAATGCGTGTTTCAGAGAGTGAATGCGTGTTTCAGAGATTGAATGTGTTTCAGAGAGTGAATGCGTGTTTCAGAGTGTGAATGCGTGTTTCAGAGATTGAATGTGTTTCAGAATAAATGAGTATTTCAGAGAGTGAATGTTTGTTTCAGAGTGTGAATGCGTGTTTCAGAGAGTGAATGCGTGTTTCAGAGAGTGAATGTATGTTTCAGAAAGTGGTGTGTTTCAGAGAGTGAATGCGTGTTTCAGAGATTGCATGTGTTTCAGAGAGTGAATGCGTGTTTCAGAGAGTGAATGCGTGTTTCAGAGATTGAATGTGTTTCAGAGAGTGAATGCGTGTTTCAGAGAGTGAATGCGTGTTTCAGAGATTGAATGTGTTTCAGAGAGTGAATGCGTGTTTCAGAGTGTGAATGCGTGTTTCAGAGATTGAATGCATGTTTCTGAGAGTGAATGCGTGTTTCAGAGTGTAAATCCGTAGTTCAGAGAGTGAATCCGTGGATCAGAGAGTGAATGCGTTTCAGGGAGTGAATGTTTTTCAGAGAGTGAATGTATGTTTCAAAGAGTAAATGCATGTTTCAGAGAGTGAATGCGTGTTTCAGAGTGTGAATGCGTGTTTCAGAGAGTGAGGGCTTGTTTCATGGAGTGAATGCATGTTTCAGAGAGTGAATGTTTGTTTCAGAGTGTGAATGCGTGTTTCAGAGATTGAATGTGTTTCAGAATAAATGAGTATTTCAGAGAGTGAATGTTTGTTTCAGACTGTGAATGCGTGTTTCAGAGAGTGAATGCGTGTTTCAGAGAGTGAATGTATGTTTCAGAAAGTGGTGTGTTTCAGAGAGTGAATGTGTGTTTCAGAGATTGCATGTGTTTCAGAGAGTGAATGCGTGTTTCAGAGAGTGAATGCGTGTTTCAGAGATTGAATGTGTTTCAGAGAGTGAATGCGTGTTTCAGAGAGTGAATGCGTGTTTCAGAGATTGAATGTGTTTCAGAGAGTGAATGCGTGTTTCAGAGTGTGAATGCGTGTTTCAGAGATTGAATGTGTTTCAGAATAAATGAGTATTTCAGAGAGTGAATGTTTGTTTCAGAGTGTGAATGCGTGTTTCAGAGATTGAATGCGTGTTTCAGAGAGTGAATGTATGTTTCAGAAAGTGGTGTGTTTCAGAGAGTGAATGCGTGTTTCAGAGATTGCATGTGTTTCAGAGAGTGAATGCGTGTTTCAGAGAGTGAATGCGTGTTTCAGAGATTGAATGTGTTTCAGAGAGTGAATGCGTGTTTCAGAGAGTGAATGCGTGTTTCAGAGATTGAATGTGTTTCAGAATAAATGAGTATTTCAGAGAGTGAATGTTTGTTTCAGAGTGTGAATGCGTGTTTCAGAGAGTGAATGCGTGTTTCAGAGAGTGAATGTATGTTTCAGAAAGTGGTGTGTTTCAGAGAGTGAATGCGTGTTTCAGAGATTGCATGTGTTTCAGAGAGTGAATGCGTGTTTGAGAGATTGAATGTGTTTCAGAGAGTGAATGCGTGTTTCAGAGAGTGAATGCGTGTTTCAGAGATTGAATGTGTTTCAGAGAGTGAATGCGTGTTTCAGAGTGTGAATGCGTGTTTCAGAGATTGAATGCATGTTTCTGAGAGTGAATGCGTGTTTCAGAGTGTGAATCCGTAGTTCAGAGAGTGAATCCGTGGTTCAGAGAGTGAATGCGTTTCAGGGAGTGAATGTTTTTCAGAGAGTGAATGTATGTTTCAAAGAGTAAATGCATGTTTCAGAGAGTGAATGCGTGTTTCAGAGTGTGAATGCGTGTTTCAGAGAGTGAGGGCTTGTTTCATGGAGTGAATGCATGTTTCAGAGAGTGAATGTTTGTTTCAGAGTGTGAATGCGTGTTTCAGAGATTGAATGTGTTTCAGAATAAATGAGTATTTCAGAGAGTGAATGTTTGTTTCAGAGTGTGAATGCGTGTTTCAGAGAATGAATGCGTGTTTCAGAGAGTGAATGTATGTTTCAGAAAGTGGTGTGTTTCAGAGAGTGAATGTGTGTTTCAGAGATTGCATGTGTTTCAGAGAGTGAATGCGTGTTTCAGCGAGTGAATGCGTGTTTCAGAGATTGAATGTGTTTCAGAGAGTGAATGCGTGTTTCAGAGAGTGAATGCGTGTTTCAGAGATTGAATGTGTTTCAGAATAAATGAGTATTTCAGAGAGTGAATGTTTGTTTCAGAGTGTGAATGCGTGTTTCAGAGAGTGAATGCGTGTTTCAGAGAGTGAATGTATGTTTCAGAAAGTGGTGTGTTTCAGAGAGTGAATGCGTGTTTCAGAGATTGCATGTGTTTCAGAGAGTGAATGCGTGTTTCAGAGAGTGAATGCGTGTTTCAGAGATTGAATGTGTTTCAGAGAGTGAATGCGTGTTTCAGAGAGTGAATGCGTGTTTCAGAGATTGAATGTGTTTCAGAGAGTGAATGCGTGTTTCAGAATGTGAATGCGTGTTTCAGAGATTGAATGCATGTTTCTGAGAGTGAATGCGTGTTTCAGAGTGTGAATCCGTAGTTCAGAGAGTGAATCCGTGGATCAGAGAGTGAATGCGTTTCAGGGAGTGAATGTTTTTCAGAGAGTGAATGTATGTTTCAAAGAGTAAATGCATGTTTCAGAGAGTGAATGCGTGTTTCAGATTGTGAATGCGTGTTTCAGAGAGTGAGGGCTTGTTTCATGGAGTGAATGCATGTTTCAGAGAGTGAATGTTTGTTTCAGAGTGTGAATGCGTGTTTCAGAGATTGAATGTGTTTCAGAATAAATGAGTATTTCAGAGAGTGAATGTTTGTTTCAGAGTGTGAATGCGTGTTTCAGAGAGTGAATGCGTGTTTCAGAGAGTGAATGTATGTTTCAGAAAGTGGTGTGTTTCAGAGAGTGAATGTGTGTTTCAGAGATTGCATGTGTTTCAGAGAGTGAATGCGTGTTTCAGAGAGTGAATGAGTGTTTCAGAGATTGAATGTGTTTCAGAGAGTGAATGCGTGTTTCAGAGAGTGAATGCGTGTTTCAGAGATTGAATGTGTTTCAGAGAGTGAATGCGTGTTTCAGAGTGTGAATGCGTGTTTCAGAGATTGAATGTGTTTCAGAATAAATGAGTATTTCAGAGAGTGAATGTTTGTTTCAGAGTGTGAATGCGTGTTTCAGAGATTGAATGCGTGTTTCAGAGAGTGAATGTATGTTTCAGAAAGTGGTGTGTTTCAGAGAGTGAATGCGTGTTTCAGAGATTGCATGTGTTTCAGAGAGTGAATGCGTGTTTCAGAGAGTGAATGCGTGTTTCAGAGATTGAATGTGTTTCAGAGAGTGAATGCGTGTTTCAGAGAGTGAATGCGTGTTTCAGAGATTGAATGTGTTTCAGAATAAATGAGTATTTCAGAGAGTGAATGTTTGTTTCAGAGTGTGAATGCGTGTTTCAGAGAGTGAATGCGTGTTTCAGAGAGTGAATGTATGTTTCAGAAAGTGGTGTGTTTCAGAGAGTGAATGCGTGTTTCAGAGATTGCATGTGTTTCAGAGAGTGAATGCGTGTTTGAGAGATTGAATGTGTTTCAGAGAGTGAATGCGTGTTTCAGAGAGTGAATGCGTGTTTCAGAGATTGAATGTGTTTCAGAGAGTGAATGCGTGTTTCAGAGTGTGAATGCGTGTTTCAGAGATTGAATGCATGTTTCTGAGAGTGAATGCGTGTTTCAGAGTGTGAATCCGTAGTTCAGAGAGTGAATCCGTGGTTCAGAGAGTGAATGCGTTTCAGGGAGTGAATGTTTTTCAGAGAGTGAATGTATGTTTCAAAGAGTAAATGCATGTTTCAGAGAGTGAATGCGTGTTTCAGAGTGTGAATGCGTGTTTCAGAGAGTGAGGGCTTGTTTCATGGAGTGAATGCATGTTTCAGAGAGTGAATGTTTGTTTCAGAGTGTGAATGCGTGTTTCAGAGATTGAATGTGTTTCAGAATAAATGAGTATTTCAGAGAGTGAATGTTTGTTTCAGAGTGTGAATGCGTGTTTCAGAGAATGAATGCGTGTTTCAGAGAGTGAATGTATGTTTCAGAAAGTGGTGTGTTTCAGAGAGTGAATGTGTGTTTCAGAGATTGCATGTGTTTCAGAGAGTGAATGCGTGTTTCAGAGAGTGAATGCGTGTTTCAGAGATTGAATGTGTTTCAGAGAGTGAATGCGTGTTTCAGAGAGTGAATGCGTGTTTCAGAGATTGAATGTGTTTCAGAATAAATGAGTATTTCAGAGAGTGAATGTTTGTTTCAGAGTGTGAATGCGTGTTTCAGAGAGTGAATGCGTGTTTCAGAGATTGCATGTGTTTCAGAGAGTGAATGCGTGTTTCAGAGAGTGAATGCGTGTTTCAGAGATTGAATGTGTTTCAGAGAGTGAATGCGTGTTTCAGAGAGTGAATGCGTGTTTCAGAGATTGAATGTGTTTCAGAGAGTGAATGCGTGTTTCAGAGTGTGAATGCGTGTTTCAGAGATTGAATGCATGTTTCTGAGAGTGAATGCGTGTTTCAGAGTGTGAATCCGTAGTTCAGAGAGTGAATCCGTGGATCAGAGAGTGAATGCGTTTCAGGGAGTGAATGTTTTTCAGAGAGTGAATGTATGTTTCAAAGAGTAAATGCATGTTTCAGAGAGTGAATGCGTGTTTCAGAGTGTGAATGCGTGTTTCAGAGAGTGAGGGCTTGTTTCATGGAGTGAATGCATGTTTCAGAGAGTGAATGTTTGTTTCAGAGTGTGAATGCGTGTTTCAGAGATTGAATGTGTTTCAGAATAAATGAGTATTTCAGAGAGTGAATGTTTGTTTCAGAGTGTGAATGCGTGTTTCAGAGAGTGAATGCGTGTTTCAGAGAGTGAATGTATGTTTCAGAAAGTGGTGTGTTTCAGAGAGTGAATGTGTGTTTCAGAGATTGCATGTTTTTCAGAGAGTGAATGCGTGTTTCAGAGAGTGAATGCGTGTTTCAGAGATTGAATGTGTTTCAGAGAGTGAATGCGTGTTTCAGAGAGTGAATGCGTGTTTCAGAGATTGAATGTGTTTCAGAGAGTGAATGCGTGTTTCAGAGTGTGAATGCGTGTTTCAGAGATTGAATGTGTTTCAGAATAAATGAGTATTTCAGAGAGTGAATGTTTGTTTCAGAGTGTGAATGCGTGTTTCAGAGATTGAATGCGTGTTTCAGAGAGTGAATGTATGTTTCAGAAAGTGGTGTGTTTCAGAGAGTGAATGCGTGTTTCAGAGATTCAATGTGTTTCAGAGAGTGAATGCGTGTTTCAGAGAGTGAATGCGTGTTTCAGAGATTGAATGTGTTTCAGAGAGTGAATGCGTGTTTCAGAGAGTGAATGCGTGTTTCAGAGTGTGAATGCGTGTTTCAGAGAGTGAGGGCTTGTTTCATGGAGTGAATGCATGTTTCAGAGAGTGAATGTTTGTTTCAGAGTGTGAATGCGTGTTTCAGAGATTGAATGTGTTTCAGAATAAATGAGTATTTCAGAGAGTGAATGTTTGTTTCAGAGTGTGAATGCGTGTTTCAGAGAATGAATGCGTGTTTCAGAGATTGCATGTGTTTCAGAGAGTGAATGCGTGTTTCAGAGATTGAATGTGTTTCAGAAAGTGAATGCGTGTTTCAGAGAGTGAATGCGTGTTTCAGAGATTGAATGTGTTTCAGAGAGTGAATGCGTGTTTCAGAGTGTGAATGCGTGTTTCAGAGATTGAATGCATGTTTCTGAGAGTGAATGCGTGTTTCAGAGTGTGAATCCGTAGTTCAGAGAGTGAATCCGTGGTTCAGAGAGTGAATGCGTTTCAGGGAGTGAATGTTTTTCAGAGAGTGAATGTATGTTTCAAAGAGTAAATGCATGTTTCAGAGAGTGAATGCGTGTTTCAGAGTGTGAATGCGTGTTTCAGAGAGTGAGGGCTTGTTTCATGGAGTGAATGCATGTTTCAGAGAGTGAATGTTTGTTTCAGAGTGTGAATGCGTGTTTCAGAGATTGAATGTGTTTCAGAATAAATGAGTATTTCAGAGAGTGAATGTTTGTTTCAGAGTGTGAATGCGTGTTTCAGAGAATGAATGCGTGTTTCAGAGAGTGAATGTATGTTTCAGAAAGTGGTGTGTTTCAGAGAGTGAATGTGTGTTTCAGAGATTGCATGTGTTTCAGAGAGTGAATGCGTGTTTCAGAGAGTGAATGCGTGTTTCAGAGATTGAATGTGTTTCAGAGAGTGAATGCGTGTTTCAGAGAGTGAATGCGTGTTTCAGAGATTGAATGTGTTTCAGAATAAATGAGTATTTCAGAGAGTGAATGTTTGTTTCAGAGTGTGAATGCGTGTTTCAGAGAGTGAATGCGTGTTTCAGAGATTGCATGTGTTTCAGAGAGTGAATGCGTGTTTCAGAGAGTGAATGCGTGTTTCAGAGATTGAATGTGTTTCAGAGAGTGAATGCGTGTTTCAGAGAGTGAATGCGTGTTTCAGAGATTGAATGTGTTTCAGAGAGTGAATGCGTGTTTCAGAGTGTGAATGCGTGTTTCAGAGATTGAATGCATGTTTCTGAGAGTGAATGCGTGTTTCAGAGTGTGAATCCGTAGTTCAGAGAGTGAATCCGTGGATCAGAGAGTGAATGCGTTTCAGGGAGTGAATGTTTTTCAGAGAGTGAATGTATGTTTCAAAGAGTAAATGCATGTTTCAGAGAGTGAATGCGTGTTTCAGAGTGTGAATGCGTGTTTCAGAGAGTGAGGGCTTGTTTCATGGAGTGAATGCATGTTTCAGAGAGTGAATGTTTGTTTCAGAGTGTGAATGCGTGTTTCAGAGATTGAATGTGTTTCAGAATAAATGAGTATTTCAGAGAGTGAATGTTTGTTTCAGAGTGTGAATGCGTGTTTCAGAGAGTGAATGCGTGTTTCAGAGAGTGAATGTATGTTTCAGAAAGTGGTGTGTTTCAGAGAGTGAATGTGTGTTTCAGAGATTGCATGTGTTTCAGAGAGTGAATGCGTGTTTCAGAGAGTGAATGCGTGTTTCAGAGATTGAATGTGTTTCAGAGAGTGAATGCGTGTTTCAGAGAGTGAATGCGTGTTTCAGAGATTGAATGTGTTTCAGAGAGTGAATGCGTGTTTCAGAGAGTGAATGCGTGTTTCAGAGATTGAATGTGTTTCAGAATAAATGAGTATTTCAGAGAGTGAATGTTTGTTTCAGAGTGTGAATGCGTGTTTCAGAGATTGAATGCGTGTTTCAGAGAGTGAATGTATGTTTCAGAAAGTGGTGTGTTTCAGAGAGTGAATGCGTGTTTCAGAGATTCAATGTGTTTCAGAGAGTGAATGCGTGTTTCAGAGAGTGAATGCGTGTTTCAGAGATTGAATGTGTTTCAGAGAGTGAATGCGTGTTTCAGAGAGTGAATGCGTGTTTCAGAGTGTGAATGCGTGTTTCAGAGAGTGAGGGCTTGTTTCATGGAGTGAATGCATGTTTCAGAGAGTGAATGTTTGTTTCAGAGTGTGAATGCGTGTTTCAGAGATTGAATGTGTTTCAGAATAAATGAGTATTTCAGAGAGTGAATGTTTGTTTCAGAGTGTGAATGCGTGTTTCAGAGAATGAATGCGTGTTTCAGAGAGTGAATGTATGTTTCAGAAAGTGGTGTGTTTCAGAGAGTGAATGTGTGTTTCAGAGATTGCATGTGTTTCAGAGAGTGAATGCGTGTTTCAGAGAGTGAGTGCGTGTTTCAGAGATTGAATGTGTTTCAGAGAGTGAATGCGTGTTTCAGAGAGTGAATGCGTGTTTCAGAGATTGAATGTGTTTCAGAATAAATGAGTATTTCAGAGAGTGAATGTTTGTTTCAGAGTGTGAATGCGTGTTTCAGAGAGTGAATGCGTGTTTCAGAGAGTGAATGTATGTTTCAGAAAGTGGTGTGTTTCAGAGAGTGAATGCGTGTTTCAGAGATTGCATGTGTTTCAGAGAGTGAATGCGTGTTTCAGAGAGTGAATGCGTGTTTCAGAGATTGAATGTGTTTCAGAGAGTGAATGCGTTTTTCAGAGAGTGAATGCGTGTTTCAGAGATTGAATGTGTTTCAGAGAGTGAATGTTTGTTTCAGAGTGTGAATGCGTGTTTCAGAGATTGAATGCATGTTTCTGAGAGTGAATGCGTGTTTCAGAGTGTGAATCCGTAGTTCAGAGAGTGAATCCGTGGATCAGAGAGTGAATGCGTTTCAGGGAGTGAATGTTTTTCAGAGAGTGAATGTATGTTTCAAAGAGTAAATGCATGTTTCAGAGAGTGAATGCGTGTTTCAGAGTGTGAATGCGTGTTTCAGAGAGTGAGGGCTTGTTTCATGGAGTGAATGCATGTTTCAGAGAGTGAATGTTTGTTTCAGAGTGTGAATGCGTGTTTCAGAGATTGAATGTGTTTCAGAATAAATGAGTATTTCAGAGAGTGAATGTTTGTTTCAGAGTGTGAATGCGTGTTTCAGAGAGTGAATGCGTGTTTCAGAGAGTGAATGTATGGTTCAGAAAGTGGTGTGTTTCAGAGAGTGAATGTGTGTTTCAGAGATTGCATGTGTTTCAGAGAGTGAATGCGTGTTTCAGAGAGTGAATGCGTGTTTCAGAGATTGAATGTGTTTCAGAGAGTGAATGCGTGTTTCAGAGAGTGAATGCGTGTTTCAGAGATTGAATGTGTTTCAGAGAGTGAATGCGTGTTTCAGAGTGTGAATGCGTGTTTCAGAGATTGAATGTGTTTCAGAATAAATGAGTATTTCAGAGAGTGAATGTTTGTTTCAGAGTGTGAATGCGTGTTTCAGAGATTGAATGCGTGTTTCAGAGAGTGAATGTATGTTTCAGAAAGTGGTGTGTTTCAGAGAGTGAATGCGTGTTTCAGAGATTGCATGTGTTTCAGAGAGTGAATGCGTGTTTCAGAGAGTGAATGCGTGTTTCAGAGATTGAATGTGTTTCAGAGAGTGAATGCGTGTTTCAGAGAGTGAATGCGTGTTTCAGAGATTGAATGTGTTTCAGAATAAATGAGTATTTCAGAGAGTGAATGTTTGTTTCAGAGTGTGAATGCGTGTTTCAGAGAGTGAATGCGTGTTTCAGAGAGTGAATGTATGTTTCAGAAAGTGGTGTGTTTCAGAGAGTGAATGCGTGTTTCAGAGATTGCATGTGTTTCAGAGAGTGAATGCGTGTTTGAGAGATTGAATGTGTTTCAGAGAGTGAATGCGTGTTTCAGAGAGTGAATGCGTGTTTCAGAGATTGAATGTGTTTCAGAGAGTGAATGCGTGTTTCAGAGTGTGAATGCGTGTTTCAGAGATTGAATGCATGTTTCTGAGAGTGAATGCGTGTTTCAGAGTGTGAATCCGTAGTTCAGAGAGTGAATCCGTGGTTCAGAGAGTGAATGCGTTTCAGGGAGTGAATGTTTTTCAGAGAGTGAATGTATGTTTCAAAGAGTAAATGCATGTTTCAGAGAGTGAATGCGTGTTTCAGAGTGTGAATGCGTGTTTCAGAGAGTGAGGGCTTGTTTCATGGAGTGAATGCATGTTTCAGAGAGTGAATGTTTGTTTCAGAGTGTGAATGCGTGTTTCAGAGATTGAATGTGTTTCAGAATAAATGAGTATTTCAGAGAGTGAATGTTTGTTTCAGAGTGTGAATGCGTGTTTCAGAGAATGAATGCGTGTTTCAGAGAGTGAATGTATGTTTCAGAAAGTGGTGTGTTTCAGAGAGTGAATGTGTGTTTCAGAGATTGCATGTGTTTCAGAGAGTGAATGCGTGTTTCAGAGAGTGAATGCGTGTTTCAGAGATTGAATGTGTTTCAGAGAGTGAACGCGTGTTTCAGAGAGTGAATGCGTGTTTCAGAGATTGAATGTGTTTCAGAATAAATGAGTATTTCAGAGAGTGAATGTTTGTTCCAGAGTGTGAATGCGTGTTTCAGAGATTGAATGCATGTTTCAGAGAGTGAATGCGTGTTTCAGAGAGTGAATGTATGTTTCAGAAAGTGGTGTGTTTCAGAGAGTGAATGCGTGTTTCAGAGATTGCATGTGTTTCAGAGAGTGAATGCGTGTTTCAGAGAGTGAATGCGTGTTTCAGAGATTGAATGTGTTTCAGAGAGTGAATGCGTGTTTCAGAGAGTGAATGCGTGTTTCAGAGATTGAATGTGTTTCAGAGAGTGAATGCGTGTTTCAGAGTGTGAATGCGTGTTTCAGAGATTGAATGCATGTTTCTGAGAGTGAATGCGTGTTTCAGAGTGTGAATCCGTAGTTCAGAGAGTGAATCCGTGGTTCAGAGAGTGAATGCGTTTCAGGGAGTGAATGTTTTTCAGAGAGTGAATGTATGTTTCAAAGAGTAAATGCATGTTTCAGAGAGTGAATGCGTGTTTCAGAGTGTGAATGCGTGTTTCAGAGAGTGAGGGCCTGTTTCATGGAGTGAATGCATGTTTCAGAGAGTGAATGGTTGTTTCAGAGTGTGAATGCGTGTTTCAGAGATTGAATGTGTTTCAGAATAAATGAGTATTTCAGAGAGTGAATGTTTGTTTCAGAGTGTGAATGCGTGTTTCAGAGAGTGAATGCGTGTTTCAGAGAGTGAATGTATGTTTCAGAAAGTGGTGTGTTTCAGAGAGTGAATGCGTGTTTCAGAGATTGCATGTGTTTCAGAGAGTGAATGCGTGTTTCAGAGATTGAATGTGTTTCAGAATGAATGCGTGTTTCAGAGAGTGAATGTTTGTTTCAGAGTGTGAATGCGTGTATCAGAGAGTGAATGTGTTTCAGAGAGTGAATGTGTGTTTCAGAGTGTGAATGAGTGTTTCATTGATTCAATGCGTGTTTCTGAGAGTGACTGTGTTTCAGAGTGTGAATACGTGTTTCAGAGAGTGAATGCATGTTTTAGATAGTGAACGTGTTTCAGAGAGTGAAGGTGTGTTTCAGATAGTGATGTTATTGAGAGTTTGAATGCGTGTTTCAGAGAGTGAACGTGTTTCAGAGTGAAAGCGTGTTTCAGAGAGTGAATGTGTGTTTCAGAGATTGAATGTGTTTCAGAGATTGAATGTGTGTTTGAGAGAGTGAATGTGTGTTTCAGAGTGTGAATGAGTGTTTCATAGATTCAATGCGTGTTTCTGAGAGTGACTGTGTTTCAGAGTGTGAATGCGTGTTTCAGAGGGTGGAATACGTGTTTCAGAGAGTGAATGCATGTTTTAGATAGTGAATGTGTATCAGGGAGTGAAGGTGTGTTTCAGATAGTGATTTTATTGAGGTTTTGAATGCGTGTTTCAGAGAGTGAATGTGTTTCACAGTGAAAGCGTGTTTCAGAGAGTGAATGCGTGTTTCAGAAAGTGAATGTGTTTCAGAGATTGAATGTGTGTTTGAGAGAGTTAATGTGTTTCAGAGAGAGAATGCGTGTTTCAGAGAGTGAATGCGTGTTTCAGAGAGTGAATATGTATCTCAGAGAGTGAACATGTGTCAGAGAGTGAATGTTTTTCAGAGATTGAATACGTAATTTAGTTAGTGAATGTGTTTCTGAGAGTCAATGCTTGTTTCACAGAGTCAATGTGTTTCGGAGAGTGAATGGGCATTTCAGAGTGTGAACGCGTGTTTCAGAGTTTGCATGCGTGTTTCAGAAAGTTAATTTGTGTTTCAGAGAGTAAATGCAAGTTTTAGAGTTTGATTGCATGTTTCAGAGCACGAATGCGTGTTTCAGGGAGTGAAGGCGTGTTTCAGAGAGTAAATGCGTGTTTCAGATAGTGATGTGATTCAGAGCGTGAATGCATGTTTCAGAGAGTGATGGCTTGTTTCATGGAGTGAATGCATGTTTCAGAGAGTGAATGTATGTTTCAAAGAGTAAATGCATGTTTCAGAGAGTGAATGCGTGTTTCAGAGAGTGAGGGCTTTCTTCATGGAATGAATGCATGTTTCAGAGAGTGAATGTGTGTATCAGAGAGTGAACGTGTGTTTCAGAGATTGAATGTGTTTCAGAATGAATGCGTGTTTCAGAGAGTGAATGTTTGTTTCAGAGTGTGAATGCGTGTATCAGAGAGTCAATGTGTTTCAGCGAGTGAATGCGTGTTTCAGAGTGTGAATGCATTTTTCAGAGAGTCAATGTGTTTCAGAGAGTGAATGCGTGTTTCAGAGTGTGAATGAGTGTTTCAAAGAGTCAATGCGTGTTTCTGAGAGTGAACGTGTTTCAGAGTGAAAGCTTGTTTCAGAGAGTGAATGCGTGTTTCAGAGGGTGAATGTGTTTCAGAGATTGAATATGTGTTTGAGAGAGTTAATGTGTTTCAGAGAGTGAATGCGTGTTTCAGAGATTGAATGTGTTTCAGAGAGTGAATGCATGTTTCAGAGAGTGAATGCGTGTTTCAGAGAGTGAATGTGTATCTCAGAGAGTGAACATGTGTCAGAGAGTGAATGTTTTTCAGAGAGTGAATACGTAATTTAGTGAGTGAATGTGTTTCAGAGAGTCAATGCTTGTTTCACAGAGTCAATGTGTTTCGGAGAGTAAATGGACATTTCAGAGTGTGAACGCGTGTTTCAGAGATTGCAGAAAGTTAATTTGTGTTTCAGAGAGTGAATGTGTGTTTCAGAGAGTGAATGCAAGTTTTAGAGTTTGATTGCGTGTTTCAGAGCACGCATGCGTGTTTCAGGGAGTGAATGCATGTTTCAGAGAGTAAATGCGTGTTTCAGATAGTGATGTGATTCAGAGTGTGAATGCATGTTTGCGAGAGTGAGGGCATGTTTCATGGAGTGAATGCATGTTTCAGAGAGTGAATGTGTGTTTCAGAGAGTGAATGCGTGTTTCAGAGATTGAATGTGTTTCAGAATGAATGCGTGTTTCAGAGAGTGAATGCTTGTTTCAGAGATTGAATGCTTGTTTCAGACTGTGAATGTGTTTCAGATAGTGAAAGCGTGTTTCAGAGTGTGAATGAATTTTTCAGAGAGTCAATGAGTTTCAGAGAGTGAATACGTTTTTCAGAGTGTGAATGAGTGTTTCAGAGAGTGAATGCATGCTTCTGAGAGTGAATGTGTTTCAGAGTGTGAATGCATGTTTCAGAGAGTGGAATACGTGTTTCAGAGAGTGAATGCATGTTTTAGAGAGTGAATGCGTGTTTCAGAGAGTGAATGCGTGTTTCAGATAGTGATGTGATTCAGAGTGTGAAAGCGTGTTTCAGAGAGTGAATGTGTTTCAGAGTGACAGCGTGTTTCAGAGAGTGAATGATGATTTCTGAGAATGAAGTTTTGTCAAAGATTGAAAGCATTTTTCAGAGAGAGAATGTGTTTCAGAGAGTGAATGGTTGTTTCAGAGAGTGAATGCGTGTTTCAGAGATTGAATGTGTTTCAGAATGAATGAGTATTTCAGAGAGTGAACGTTTGTTTCAGAGTGTGAATGCGTGTTTCAGAGAGTGAAGGTGTTTCAGAGAGTGAATGTGTGTTTCAGAGTGTGAATGAGTGTTTCATAGATTCAATGCGTGTTTCTGAGAGTGACTGTGTTTCAGAGTGTGAATACGTGTTTCAGAGAGTGAATGCGTTTTAGATAGTGAACGTGTTTCAGAGAGTGAAGGTGTGTTTCAGATAGTGATGTTATTGAGAGTTTGAATGCGTGTTTCAGAGAGTGAACGTGTTTCAGAGTGAATGTGTGTTTCAGAGAGTGAATGCGTGTTTCAGATAGTGTTGTGATTCAGAGTTTGAATGCGAGTTTCAGAGATTGAATGCATGTTTCTGAGAGTGAATGCGTGTTTCAGAGTGTGAATCTATAGTTCAGAGAGTGATTCCGTGGTTCAGAGAGTGAATGTGTTTCAGGCAGTGAATGTTTTTCAGAGAGTGAATGTGTGTTTCAGAGAGTGAATGCAAGTTTTAGAGTTTGATTGCGTGTTTCAGAGCACGAATGCGTGTTTCAGAGAGTGAATGCGTGTTTCAGAGAGTAAATGCGTGTTTCAGATAGTGATGTAATTCAGAGTGTGAATGCATGTTTCAGAGAGTGAATGTGTTTCAGAGTGAAAGCGTGATTCAGAGACTGAATGCGTGATTCAGAGATTGAATGATGGTTTCTGAGAGTGAAGGTTTTTCAGAAAGAGTCTGTGTTTCAGAGAGTGAATGCGTGTTTCAGATAGTGATGTGTTTCAGTGTGAACGCGTATTTCAGAGAGTAAATGTGTTTCAGAGAGTGAATGCGTGTTTCAGAGAGTGAATGTGTTTCAGAGAGTTTCAGAGAGTGAATGTGTTTCAGAGACTGAATGCATGTTTCAGAGAGTGAATGCGTGTTTCAGAGACTGAATGCGTGTTTCAGAGAGTGAATGCGTGTGTCAGAGAGTGAATCTGTAGTTCAGAGAGTGAATCCGTAGTTCAGAGAGTGAATGTGTTTTTGAGGGAGTGAATGTGTTTCAGATTGTGAACGTGTGTTTCAGAGAGTGAATGTGTTTCAGAGAGTGAATGCGTGTTTCAGAGAGTGAATTTGTTTCAGAGACTGAATGCATGTTTCAGAGAGTGAATGTGTGTCTCAGAGAGTGAATGTTTTTCAGAGAGTGAATGTGTGTTTCAGAGATTGAATGATGATTTCTGAGAGTGAAGGTTTTTCAGAGAGTGAATGCGTGTTTCAGAGATTGAATAGGTGTTTCAGAGAGTGAATGCGTGTGTCAGAGAGTGAATCTGTAGTTCAGAGAGTGAATCCGTAGTTCAGAGAGTGAATGTGTTTTTCAGGGAGTGAATGTGTTTCAGAGAGTGAATGTGTGTTTCAGAGAGTGGATGTGTGTTTCAGAGAGTGAATGTGTTTCAGGGATTGAATGTGTGTTTCAGAGAGTGAATGTGTTTCAGAGAATGAATGTATGTTTCAGATAGTGATGTGTTTCAGAGAGTGCATGTGTGTTTCAGAGAGTGAATGACTGGTTCAGAGAGTGAATGTGTTTCAGAGAGTGAAAGTGTGTTTCAGAGAGTGAATGTGTGTTTTAGAGAGTGAATGTGTTTCAGAGAGTGAAAGTGTGTTTCAGAGAGTTAATGCGTGTTTCAGATTGTGAACGCGTATTTCAGAGAGTGAATGTGTTTTAGAGAGTGAATGCGTTTCAGAGAGAGAATGTGTGTTTCAGAGAGTGAATGATGATTTCTGAGAGTGAAGATTTTGCAGAGGGTGAATGCGTGTTTCAGAGAGTGAAAGCATTTTTCAGATAGTGAATGTTTCAGAGAGAAAATGTGTGTTTCAGAGAATGAACGATGATTTCTGAGAGCGAAGGTTTTTCAAAGAATGAATGTATCTTTCAGAGAGTGAATGCATGTTTCCGAGAGTGAATGCGTGTGTCAGAGAGTGAATCTATAGTTCAGAGAGTGAATCCGTAGTTCAGAGAGTGAATGTGTTTTTGAGGAAGTGAATGTGTTTCAGAGAGTGAATGTGTGTTTCAGAGAGTGAATGTGTGTTTCAGAGAGTGAATGTGTTTCAGAGATTGAATGTGTGTTTCAGAGAGTGAATGTGTTTCAGAGAGTGAATGCGTGTTTCAGAGAGTGAATGCGTGTTTCAGATAGTGTTGTGATTCAGAGTTTGAATGCGAGTTTCAGAGATTGAATGCATGTTTCTGAGAGTGAATGTGTGTTTCAGAGAGTGTATGCAAGTTTTAGAGTTTGATTGCGTGTTTCAGAGCACGAATGCGTGTTTCAGGGAGTGAATGCGTGTTTCAGAGAGTAAATGCGTGTTTCAGATAGCGATGTAATTCAGAGTGTGAATGCATGTTTCAGAGAGTGAATGTGTTTCAGAGTGAAAGCGTGATTCAGAGACTGAATGCGTGATTCAGAGATTGAATGATGGTTCCTGAGAGTGAAGGTTTTTCAAAGAGAGTGTGTGTTTCAGAGAGTGAATGGGTGTTTCAGATAGCGATGTGTTTCAGAGTGTGAACGCGTGTTTCAGAGAATGAATGTTTTTCAGAGAGTGAATGCGTGTTTCAGAGAGTGAATGTGTTTCAGACTGAATGCATGTTTCAGAGAGTGAATGCGTGTCTCAGAGAGTGAATGTTTTTCAGAGAGAGAATGTGTGTTTCAGAGATTGAATGATGATTTCTGAGAGTGAAGGTTTTTCAGAGAGTGAATGCGTGTTTCAGAGACTGAATGCGTGTCTCAGAGAGTGAATCCGTGTGTCAGAGAGTGAATGTGTTTTTGAGGGAGTGAATGCGTGTTTCAGAGAGTGAATGTGTGTTTCAGAGAGTGAATGTGTTTCAGAGATTGAATGTGTATTTCAGAGAGTGAATACGTTTCAGAGAGTGAATGTATGTTTCAGATAGTGATGTGGTTCAGAGAGTGAACGCGTGATTCAGAGAGTGACTGTGTTTCAGAGAGTGAATGCGTGTCTCAGAGATGAAATGCGTTTCAGAGAGAGAATTTGTGTTTCAGAGAGTGAATGATGGTTTCTGAGATTGAAGTTTTTTCAGAGGGTGAATGCATGTTTCAGAGACTGAATGCGTGTTTCAGAGAGTGAAAGCATTTTTCAGATAGTGAATGTTTCAGAGAGAAAATGTGTGTTTCAGAGAATGAACGATGATTTCTGAGAGTGAAGGTTTTTCAAAGAATGAATGTATCTTTCAGAGAGTGAATGCTTGTTTCCGAGAGTGAATGCGCGTGTCAGAGAGTGAATCTATAGTTCAGAGAGTGAATCCGTAGTTCAGAGGGTGAATGTGTTTTTGAGGGAGTGAATGTGTTTCAGAGAGTGAATGTGTTTTTGAGGGAGTGAATGTGTTTCAGAGAGTGAATGTGTTTCAGAGATTGAATGTGTGTTTCAGAGAGTGAATGGGTTTCAGAGAGTGAATGAATGTTTCAGATAGTGATGTGTTTCAGAGAGTGAATGCATGTTTCAGAGATTGAATGTGTTTCAGAGAGAGAAAGCGTGTTTCGGAGAGTGAATGCGTGTTTCAGAGATTGAATATGTTTCAGAGAGTGCAGGCGTGTTTCAGAGAGTAAATGCGTGTTTCAGATAGTGATGTAATTCAGAGTGTGAATGCATGTTTCAGAGAGTGAATGTGTTTCAGAGTGAAAGCGTGATTCAGAGACTGAATGCGTGGTTCTGAGATTGAATGATGGTTTCTGAGAGTGAAGGTTTTTCAGAGAGTCTGTGTTTCATAGAGTGAATGCATGTTTCAGATAGTGATGTGTTTCAGAGTGTGAATGCGTGTTTCAGAGAGTAAATGTGTTTCAGAGAGTGAATGCGTGTTTCAGAGAGTGAATGTGTTTCAGAGACTGAATGCATGTTTCAGAGAGTGAATGCGTGTCTCAGTGAGTGAATGTTTTTCAGAGAGAGAATGTGTGTTTCAAAGATTGAATGATGATTTCTGAGAGTGAAGGTTTTTCAGAGAGTGAATGCGTGTGTCAGAGAGTGAATCTGTAGTTCAGAGAGTGAATCCGTAGTTCAGAGAGTGAATGTGTTTTTCAGGGAGTGAATGTGTTTCAGAGAGTGAATGTGTGTTTCAGAGAGTGGATGTGTGTTTCAGAGAGTGAATGATTGTTTCAGAGAGTGAATGTGTTTCAGTGAGTGAAAGTGTGTTTCAGAGAGTGAATGTGTGTTTTAGAGAATGAATGTGTTTCAGAGAGTGAGTGTGTTTCAGAGAGTGAATGCGTGTTTCAGATTGTGAAAGCGTGTTTCAGAGAGTGAATGTGTGTTTCAGAGAGTGAATGGGTGTTTCTGATTGTGATGTGTTTCGGGTTGTGAACGCGTGTTTCAGAGAGTGAATGTGTTTCAGAGAGTGAATGCGTTTCAGAGAGAGAATGTGTGTTTCAGAGAGTGAATGATGATTTCTGAGAGTGAAGTTTTTCCAGAGGGTGAATGCGTGTTTCAGAGAGTGAAAGCATTTTTCAGATAGTGAATGTTTCAGTGAGAAAATGTGTGTTTCAGAGAATGAACGATGATTTCTGAGAGTGAAGGTTTTTCAAAGAATGAATGTATCTTTCAGAGAGTGAATGCATGTTTCCGAGAGTGAATGCGTGTGTCAGGGAGTGAATCTATAGTTCAGAGAGTGAATCCCGTAGTTCAGAGAGTGAATGTGTTTTTGAGGGAGTGAATGTGTTTCAGAGAGTGCATGTGTGTTTCAGAGAGTGAATGTGTGTTTCAGAGAGTGAATGTGTTTCAGAGATTGAATGTGTGTTTCAGAGAGTGAATGTGTGTTTCAGGGATTGAATGTGTTTCAGAGAGTGAATGCGTGTTTCAGATAGTGTTGTGATTCAGAGTTTGACTGCGAGTTTCAGAGATTGAATGCATATTTCTGAGAGTGAATGCCTGTTTCAGAGTGTGAATCTGTAGTTCAGAGAGTGAATCCGTGGTTCAGAGAGTGAATGTGTTTCAGGCAGTGAATGTTTTTCAGAGCGTGAATGTATGTTTCAAAGAGTAAATACATGTTTCAGAGAATTAATGCGTGTTTCAGAGTGTGAATGTGTGTTTCAGAGAGTGAGGGCTTGTTTCATGGAGTGAATGCATGTTTCAGAGTGTGAATGCGTGTTTCAGAGAGTGAATGTGTTTCAGCGAGTGAATGCGTGTTTCAGAGTGTGAATGCATATTTCAGAGAGTCAATGTGTTTCAGAGAGTGAATGCGTGTTTCAGAGTGTGAATGAGTGTTTCAAAGAGTCAATGCATATTTCTGAGAGTGAATGTGTTTCAGAGTGTGAATGCGTGTTTCAGAGAGTGGAATACGTGTTTCAGAGAGTGAATGCATGTTTTAGATAGTGAACGTGTTTCAGAGAGTGAAGGCGTGTTTCACATAGTGATGTTATTCAGAGTTTGAATGCGTGTTTCAGAGAGTGAACATGTTTCAGAGTGAAAGCGTGTTTCAGAGAGTGAATGCGTGTTTCAGAGAGTGAATGTGTTTCAGAGAGTGAATGCATGTTTCAGAGAGTGAATGTGTATCTCAGAGACTGAACATGTGTCAGAGAGTGAATGTTTTTCAGAGAGTGAATGCGTAATTTAGTGAGTGAATGTGTTTCAGAGAGTCAATGCTTGTTTCACAGAGTCAATGTGTTTCGGTGAGTGAATGGGCATTTCAGAGTGTGATCGCGTGTTTCAGAGATTGCATGCGTGCTTCAGAAAGTTAATTTGTGTTTCAGAGAGTGATGTGTGTTTCAGAGAGTGAATGCAAGTTTTATAGTTTGATTGCGTGTTTCAGGGCACAAATGCGTGTTTCAGGGAGTGAATGCGTGTTTAAGAGAGTAAATGCGTGTTTCAGATAGTGATGTGATTCAGAGTGTGAATGCATGTTTCAGTGAGTGAATGTGTTTCAGAGTGTGAACACATGTTTCAGAGATTGCATGCGTGTTTCAGAAAGTTAAATGGGTGTTTCAGATAGTGATGTGTTTCAGAGTGTGAATGCATGTTTCAGAGAGTGAAAGCGTGTTTCAGAGAGTGATTGCGTGTTTCAGGGAGTGAATGTGTTTCAGAGTGCGAATGCCTGTTTTAGATAGTGATGTGATTCAGAGTGTGAATGCGTGTTTCAGCGATTGGAATACGTGTTTCAGAGAATTACTGCATGTTTCAGAGAGTGAATGCGTGCTTCAGAGAGTGAATACGTGTTTCAAAGTGTAAAAGCGTGTTTCAGAGAGTGAAATATGTGCTTCAGAGAGTGAATGCGTGTTTCAGCGAGTGGAATACGTGTTTCAGAGAATTACTGCATGTTTCAGAGAGTGAATGCGTGCTTCAGAGAGTGAATACGTGTTTCAAAGTGTAAAAGCGTGTTTCAGAGAGTGAAATATGTGCTTCAGAGAGTGAATGCGTGTTTCAGCGAGTGGAATACGTGTTTCAGAGAATTACTGCATGTTTCAGAGAGTGAATGCGTGCTTCAGAGAGTGAAATATGTGCTTCAGAGAGCGATTGCGTGTTTCAGAGAGTGAATGCGTGTTTCAGATAGTGTTGTGATTCAGAGTGTGAATGCGAGTTTCATAGATTGAATGCATGTTTCTGAGAGTTAATGCATGTTTCAGAGTGTGAATTTGTAGTTCAGAGAGTGAATCTGTGGTTCAGGGAGTGAATGTGTTTCAGAGATTGAATGCATGTTTCAGAGAGTGAATGTGTGTTTCAGAGGGTGAATGCGTGATTCAGAGATTGAATGTGTTTCAGAATGAATGCGTGTTTCAGATAGTGAATATTTGTTTCAGAGTGTGAATGCGTGTTTCAGAGAGTGAATGTGTTTCAGCGAGTGAATGTTTTTCAGAGAGTGAATGTGTGTTTCAAAGAGTACATGCATGTTTCAGAGAGTGAATGCGTGCTTCAGAGTGTGAATGCGTGTTTCAGAGTGAGGGCTTGTTTCATGGAGTGAATGCATGTTTCAGCGATTGAATGTGTTTCAGAGAGTGAATGATGATTTCTGAGAGTGAAGGTTTTTCAGAGGGTGAATGCGTGTTTCAGAGAGTGAAAGCATTTTTCAGATATTGAATGTGTTCCAGAGAGTGAATGCGTGTTTCAGAGAGTGAACGCGTGTTTCAGAGATTGAATGCATAATTCAGAGCGTGAATGTGTGTTTCAGAGAATGAATGATGATTTCTGAATGCATGTTTCAAAGTGTTAAAGCTTTTTTCAGAGAGTGAATGCGTGTTTCAGATAGTGATGTGATTCAGAGTGTGAATGCGTGTTTCAGAGGGTGAATGCATGTTTCAGAGACTGAATGCGTGTTTCAGAGAGTGAATGATGATTTCTGAGAGTGAAGGTTTTTCAAAGAGTGAATGCATTTTTCAGAGAGTGAATGTTTCAGAGAGAAAATATGTGTTTCAGGGAGTGAATGCGTGTTTCAGATAGTGATGTGATTCAGAGAGTGAATGTGTCTTTCAGAGAGTGAATGTGTGTTTCAGAGAGTGAATGTTTTTCAGAGATTGAATGTGTGTTTGAGAGAGTGAATGTGTTTCAGAGAATGAATGCGTGTTTCAGAGAGTGAATGTTTGTTTCAGAGATTGAATGTGTTTCAGAGAGTGAAAGCGTGTTTCAGAGAGTGAAAGCGTGTTTCAGAGAGTGATTGCGTGTTTCAGGGAGTGAATGTGTTTCAGAGTGCGAATGCCTGTTTTAGATAGTGATGTGATTCAGAGTGTGAATGCGTGTTTCAGCGATTGGAATACGTGTTTCAGAGAATTACTGCATGTTTCAGAGAGTGAATGCGTGCTTCAGAGAGTGAATAAGTGTTTCAAAGTGTGAAAGCGTGTTTCAGAGAGTGGAATAAGTGCTTCAGAGAGTGGTTGCGTGTTTCCAAGTGTGAAAGCGTGTTTCAGAGAGTGAATGCGTGTTTCAGATAGTGTTGTGATTCAGAGTGTGAAAGCGAATTTCATAGATTGAATGCATGTTTCTGAGAGTGAATGCGTGTTTCAGAGTGTGAATCTGTAGTTCAGAGAGTGAATCCGTGGATCAGAGAGTGAATGTGTTTCAGGGAGTGAATGTATTTCAGAGAGTGAATATATGTTTCAAAGAGTAAATGCATGTTTCAGAGAGTGAATGTGTGTTTCAGAGAGTGAATGTGTGTTTCAGGGAGTGAATGTGTTTTTGACAGTGAATGCGTGTTTCAGAGAGTGAATGTTTGTTTCAGAGATTGAATGTGTTTCAGAGAGTGAATGCAGGTTTCAGAGAGTGAATGCGTGTTTCAGAGAGTGAATGCGTGTTTCAGAGAGTGAATGTGTTTCAGAGAGTGAATGCGTGTTTCAGAGAGTGAATGTTTTTTTCAGAGATTGAATGTGTTTCAGAGAGTGAATGCATGTTTCAGAGTGTGAATGCGTGTTTCAGGGAATGAATGTGTTTCAGAGAGTGAATGCGTGTTTCAGAGAGTGAATGCATGTTTCAGAGTGTGAATGCGTGTTTCAGAGAGTGAATGTGTTTCAGAGAGTGAATGCGTGTTTCAGAGAGTGAATGTTTTTTTCAGAGATTGATTGTGTTTCAGAGAGTGAATGCATGTTTCAGAGTGTGAATGCGTGTTTCAGGGAGTGAATGTGTTTCAGAGAGTGAATGCGTGTTTCAGAGAGTGAATGCATGTTTCAGAGTGTGAATGCGTGTTTCAGAGAGTGAATGTGTTTCAGAGAGTGAATGCGTGTTTCAGAGAGTGAATGTTTTTTTCAGAGAGTGAATGCGTGTTTCAGAGAGTGAATGCGTGTTTCAGAGAGTGAATGCGTGTTTCAGAGTGTGAATGCGTGTTTCAGAGAGTGAATGATGATTTCTGAGAGTGAAGTTTTTTCAGAGAGTGATTGAGTATTTCAGAGAGTGAAGGCGTGCTTCAGAGAGTGATTGCGTGATTCAAAGTGTGAAAGCGTGTTTCAGAGAGTGAATGCGTGTTTCAGAGTGTGAATGCGTGTTTCAGAGAGTGAATGATGATTTCTGAGAGTGAAGGTTTTTCAGAGAGTGATTGAGTGTTTCAGAGAGTGAATGCGTGCTTCAGAGAGTGATTGCGTGATTCAAAGTGTGAAAGCGTGTTTCAGATATTGAATGTGTGTTTCAGAGTGTGAATCTGTAGTTCAGAGAGTGAATCCGTGGTTCAGAGAGTGAATGTGTTTCAGGCAGTGAATGTTTTTCAGAGAGTGAATGTGTGTTTCAAAGAGTAAATGCATGTTTCAGAGAGTGAATGCGTGTTTCAGAGTGTGAATGCGTGTTTCAGAGAGTGAGGGCTTGTTTCATGGAGTGAATGTATGTTTCAGAGATTGAATGTGTTTCAGAGAGTGAATGATGATTTCTGAGAGTGAAGGTTTTTCAGAGGGTGAATGCATGTTTCAGAGACTGAATGCGTGTTTCAGAGAGTGAAAGCATTTTTCAGATATTGAATGTGTTCCAGAGAGTGAATGCGTGTTTCAGAGAGTGAATGCGTGTTTCAGAGTGTGAACGCGTGTTTCAGAGATTGAATGCATAATTCAGAGTGTGAATGTGTGTTTCAGAGAATGAATGATGATTGCTGAATGCATGTTTCAAAGTGTTAAAGCTTTTTTCAGAGAGTGAATGCGTGTTTCAGATAGTGATGTGATTCAGAGTGTGAATGCGTGTTTCAGAGGGTGAATGCATGTTTCAGAGACTGAATGCGTGTTTCAGAGAGTGAACGATGATTTCTGAGAGTGAAGGTTTTTCAAAAAGTGAATGCATTTTTCAGAGAGTGAATGTTTCAGAGAGAAAATATGTGTTTCAGGGAGTGAATGCGTGTTTCAGATAGTGATGTGATTCAGAGAGTGAATGTGTCTTTCAGAGAGTGAATGTGTGTTTCAGAGAGTGAATGTGTTTCAGAGACTGAATGTGTGTTTCAGAGAGTGAATGTTTTTCAGAGATTGAATGTGTGTTTGAGAGAGTGAATGTGTTTCAGAGAATGAATGCGTGTTTCAGAGAGTGAATGTTTGTTTCAGAGATTGAATGTGTTTCAGAGAGTGAAAGCGTGTTTCAGAGAGTGATTGCGTGTTTCAGGGAGTGAATGTGTTTCAGAGTGCGAATGCCTGTTTTAGATAGTGATGTGATTCAGAGTGTGAATGCGTGTTTCAGCGATTGGAATACGTGTTTCAGAGAATTACTGCATGTTTCAGAGAGTAAATGCGTGCTTCAGAGAGTGAATACGTGTTTCAAAGTGTGAAAGCGTGTTTCAGAGAGTGAAATACGTGCTTCAGAGAGTGGTTGCGTGTTTCCAAGTGTGAAAGCGTGTTTCAGATATTGAATGCGTGTTTCAGAGTGTGAATGCTTGTTTCAGAGAGTGAGGACTTGTTTCATGGAGTGAATGCATGTTTCAGAGATTGAATGTGTTTCAGAGAGTGAATGATGATTTCTGAGAGTGAAGGTTTTTCCGCAGGTGAATGCATGTTTCAGAGAGTGAATGCGTGTTTCAGAGATTGAATGCGTGTTTCAGAGAGTGAATGCGTGTTTCAGAGTGTTAATCTGTAGTCCAGGGAGTGAATCCGTGGTTCAGAGAGTGAATGTGTTTCAGGGAGTGAATGTTATTCAGAGAGTGAATGTGTGTTTCAAAGAGTAAATGCATGTTTCAGAGAGTGAATGCGTGTTTCAGAGTGTGAATGCGTGTTTCAGAGAGTGAGGGCTTGTTTCATGGAGTGAATGCATGTTTCAGAGATTGAATGTGTTTCAGAGAGTGAATGATGATTTCTGAGAGTGAAGGTTTTTCAGAGGGTGAATGCATGTTTCAGAGACTGAATGCGTGTTTCAGAGAGTGAAAGCATTTTTCAGATATTGAATGTGTTCCAGAGAGTGAATGCGTGTTTCAGAGTGTGAACGCGTGTTTCAGAGATTGAATGCATAATTCAGAGTGTGAATGTGTGTTTCAGAGAATGAATGATGATTGCTGAATGCATGTTTCAAAGTGTTAAAGCTTTTTTCAGAGAGTGAATGCGTGTTTCAGATAGTGATGTGATTCGGAGTGTGAATGCGTGTTTCAGAGGGTGAATGCATGTTTCAGAGACTGAATGCGTGTTTCAGAGAGTGAACGATGATTTCTGAGAGTGAAGGTTTTTCAAAGAGTGAATGCATTTTTCAGAGAGTGAATGTTTCAGAGAGAAAATATGTGTTTCAGGGAGTGAATGCGTGTTTCAGATAGTGATGTGATTCAGAGAGTGAATGTGTCTTTCAGAGAGTGAATGTGTGTTTCAGAGAGTGAATGTTTTTCAGAGATTGAATGTGTGTTTGAGAGAGTGAATGTGTTTCAGAGGATGAATGCGTGTTTCAGAGAGTGAATGTTTGTTTCAGAGATTGAATGTGTTTCAGAGAGTGAATGCGTGTTTCAGAGTGTGAATGCGTGTTTCAGAGAGTGAATTTGTTTCAGAGATTGCATGTTTCAGCGAGTGAATGAGTGTTTCTGAGATTGAATGTATGTTTCAGCGAGTTAATGCGTGTTACTGAGAATGAATGATGATTTCTTAGAGTGAGGGTTTTTCAGTGAGTGAATGCCTATTTCAGAGATTGATTGTGTTTCAGATTCTGAATATCCGTTTCTGAGAGTGAATGCATGTTTCAGAGAGTGAATGCGTGTTTCAAAGAGTGAAAGTGTGTTTCAGAGAGTGGAATACGTGTTCATAGTGTGAAAGCGTGTTTCGGACACTGAAATACGTGTTTCAGAGAGTGAATGCATGTTTCCGAGAGTGAATGCGTGTTTCAGAGAGTGAATGCGTGTTTCAGAGTGTGAATGTGTGTTTCAGAGATTGAATGCATAATTCAGAGCGTGAATGTGTGTTTCAGAAAGTGAATGATGATTTTTGAATGCATGTTTAAAAGTGTGAAAGCTTTTTTCAGAGAGTGAATGCGTTTTTCAGATTGTGAAATGATTCAGAGTGTGAATGCGTGTTTCAGAGGGTGAATGCATGTTTCAGAGACTGAATGCATGTTTCAGAGAGTGAATCTGTAGTTCAGAGAGTGAATGTGTTTCAGGGAATGAATGTGTTTCAGAGAGTGAATGTGTGTTTCAGCGAGTGAATATGTTTCAGAGACTGAATGTGTTTTTCAGAGAGTGAATGCAAGTTTCAAAGAGTGAATGCATGTTTCAGAGAGTGAATGCGTGTTTCAGAGTGTGAACGTGTGTTTCAGACATTGAATGCATAATTCAGAGAGTGAATATGTGTTTCAGAGAGTGAACGAATGCTTTTGAGTTTGATTGCGTGTTCCCGAGAGTGAATGCATGTTTCAGAGAGTGAATCTGTAGTTCAGAGAGTGAATGTGTTTCAGGGAGTGAATGTGTTTCAGAGAGTGAATGTGTGTTTCCGCGAGTGAATATGTTTCAGAGCCTGAATGTGTTTTTCAGAGAGTGAATGCATGTTTCAAAGAGTGAATGCATGTTTCAGAGAATGAATGCGTGTTTCAGAGAGTGAATGTGTGATTCAGAAAGTGAACGATTGTTTCATGGAGTGAATGCATGTTTCAGAGAGTGAATGTGTGTTTCAGAGACTGAATGTGTGTTTCAGAGAGTGAATGTGTTTCAGAGATTGAATGTGTGTTTGAGAGAGTGAATGTGTTTCAGAGAATAAATGCGTGTTTCAGAGAGTGAATGTTTGTTTCAGAGATTGAATGTGTTTCAGAGAGTGAATGTGTGTTTCAGAGTGTGAATGCGTGTTTCAAAGTGTGAAAGTGGGTTTCAGAGAGTGGAATACGAGTTTCAGAGAGTGAATGCGTGTTTCCGAGAGTGAATGCATGTTTCAGAGAGTGAATCCGTAGTTCAGAGAGTGAATGTCTCTTTGAGGGAGTGAATGTGTTTCAGAGAGTGAATGTTTGTTTCAGAGAGTGAATGTATATTTCCGAGAGTGAATGTGTTTCAGAGAGTGAATGTATGTTTCAGATAGTGAATGTGTTTCAGAGAGTGAATGCGTGTTTCAGAGATTGAATGAGTTTCAGTGAGTGAATTCGTGTTTCAGAGAGTGAATGCGTGTTTCAGAGATTGAATGTTTTTCAGAGAGTGAATGCATGTTTCAGAGAGTGAATGCGTGTTTCAGAGTGTGAACGCGTGTTTCAGAGATTGAATGCATAATTCAGAGAGTGAATGTGTGTTTCAGAGAGTGAATGCTTATTTTAGAGTTTGATTGCGTGTTCCCGAGATTGAATGCGTGTTTCAGAGATTGAATCTGTAGTTCAGATTGTGAATCCATAGTTCAGAGATTGAATGTGTTTTTGAGGGAGCGAATGTGTT
The DNA here is from genome assembly GCF_017639515.1 of Carcharodon carcharias. Classification (NCBI taxonomy): domain Eukaryota; kingdom Metazoa; phylum Chordata; class Chondrichthyes; order Lamniformes; family Lamnidae; genus Carcharodon; species Carcharodon carcharias. Next base: position 108,560,824 of record NC_054480.1, on the reverse strand, counting down.
TCAGAGATTGAATGTGTGTTTCAGAGAGTGAATGTGTGTTTCAGAGAGTGAATGTGTTTCAGAGATTGAATGTGTGTTTCAGAGAGTGAATGTGTTTCAGAGAGTGAATGTATGTTTCAGATAGTGATGTGTTTCAGAGAGTGAATGCATGTTTCAGAGGTTGAATGTGTTTCGGCGAGAGATGGCGTGATTCAGAGAGTGAATGCGTGTTTCAGAGATTGAATGTGTTTCAGAGAGTGAATGCATGTTTCAGAGAGTGAATGCGTGTTTCGGAGATTGAATATTTTTCAGAGAGTGCATGCGTGTTTCAGAGAGTGAATGCGTGTTTCAGAGTGTGAACGCGTGTTTCAGAGATTGAATGCATAATTCAGAGAGTGAATGTGTGTTTCAGAGAGTGAATGCTTATTTTAGAGTTAGATTGCGTGTTCCCGAGAGTAAATGCGTGTTTCAGAGAGTGAATCTGTAGTTCAGATTGTGAATCCGTAGTTCAGAGAGTGAATGTGTTTTTGAGGGAGTGAATGTGTTTCAGAGATTGAATGCGTGTTTCAGAGAGTGAATGTGTGTTTCAGAGAGTCAATGTGTTTCAGAGTTTGAATGTGTGTTTCAGAGAGTGAATGTGTTTCAGAGAGTGTATGCATGTTTCAGAGATTGAATGTGTTTGAGAGACTGAATGCATGTTTCAGAGATTGAATATGTTTCAGAGAGTGAATTCGTTTTTAAGAGAGTGAATGCGTGTTTCAGAGATTGAATGTGTTTCAGAGAGTGAATGTATGTTCCAGATAGTGATGTGTTTCAGAGAGTGAATGCATGTTTCAGAGATTGAATGTGTTTCAGAGAGTGAATGCATGTTTCACAGATTGAATATGTTTCAGAGAGTGAATTCGTTTTTAAGAGAGTGAATGCGTGTTTCAGAGATTGAATGTGTTTCAGAGAGTGAATGCGTGTTTCAGAGTGTGAACGCGTGTTTCAGAGATTGAATGCATAAGTCAGAGAGTGAATGTGTGTTTCAGAGAGTGAATGCTTATTTTAGAGTTAGATTGCGTGTTCCCGAGAGTAAATGCGTGTTTCAGAGAGTGAATCTGTAGTTCAGATTGTGAATCCGTAGTTCAGAGATTGAATGTGTTTATGAGGGAGTGAATGTGTTTCAGAGATTGAATGTGTGTTTCAGAGAGTGAATGTGTGTTTCAGAGAGTGAATGTGTTTCAGAGTTTGAATGTGTGTTTCAGAGAGTGAATGTCTTTCAGAGAGTGAACGTATGTTTCAGATAATGATGTGTTTCAGAGAGTGAATGCATGTTTCAGAGATTGAATGAGTTTCAGAGAGTGAATGTATGTTTCAGAGATTGAATATGTTTCAGAGAGTGAATGCGTATTTCAGAGTGAATGCGTGTTTCACAGATTGAATGTGTTTCAGAGAGTGAATGCGTGTTTCAGAGAGTGAATGCATGTTTCAGAGTGTGAACGCGTGGTTCAGAGATTGAATGCATAATTCAGAGAGTGAATGTGTGTTTCAGAGATTGAATGCATAATTCAGAGAGTGAATGTGTGTTTCAGAGAGTGAATGCATGTTTTTGAGTTTGATTGCGTGTTCCTGAGAGTGAATGCATGTTTCAGAGAGTGAATCTGTAGTTCAGAGAGTGAATGTGTTTCAGGGAGTAAATGTGTTTCAGAGAGTGAATGTGTGTTTCAAAGAGTGAATGCATGTTTCAGAGAGTGAATGCGTATTTCAGAGAGTGAATGTGTGTTTCAGAAAGTGAACGATTATTTCATGGAGTGAATGCATGTTTCAGAGAGTGAATGTGTGTTTCAGAGACTGAATGTGTGTTTCAGAGAGTGAATGTGTTTCAGAGATTGAATGTGTGTTTGAGAGAGTGAATGTGTTTCAGAGATTGAATGCATAAGTCAGAGAGTGAATGTGTGTTTCAGAGAGTGAATGCATGTTTTTGAGTTTGATTGCGTGTTCCCGAGAGTGAATGCGTGTTTCAGAGATTGAATCTGTAGTTCAGATTGTGAATCCGTAGTTCAGAGATTGAATTTGTTTTTGAGGGAGTGAATGTGTTTCAGAGATTGAATGTGTGTTTCAGAGAGTGAATGTGTGTTTCAGAGAGTGAATGTGTTTCAGAATTTGAATGTGTGTTTCAGAAAGTGAATGTGTGTTTCAGAGAGTGAATGTATGTTTCAGATAGTGATGTGTTTCAGAGAGTGAATGCATGTTTCAGAGAGTGAATGTGTATTTCAGAGAGTGAATGCATGTTTTTGAGTTTGATTGCGTCTTCCCGAGAGTGAATGCATGTTTCAGAGAGTGAATCTGTAGTTCAGAGAGTGAATGTGTTTCAGGGAGTGAATGTGTTTCAGAGAGTGAATGTGTGTTTCAGCGAGTGAATATGTTTCAGAGACTGAATGTGTTTTTCAGAGAGTGAATGCATGTTTCAAAGAGTGAATGCATGTTTCAGAGAGTGAATGCGTATTTCAGAGTTTGAATGTGTGTTTCAGAGAGTGAATGTGTTTCGGAGAGTGAATGTATGTTTCAGATAATGATGTGTTTCAGAGAGTGAATGCGTGTTTCACAGATTGAATGTGTTTCAGAGAGTGAATGCGTGTTTCAGAGAGTGAATGCATGTTTCAGAGTGTGAACGCGTGAGTCAGAGATTGAATGCATAATTCAGAGAGTGAATGTGTGTTTCAGAGATTGAATGCATAATTCAGAGAGTGAATGTGTATTTCAGAGAGTGAATGCATGTTTTTGAGTTTGATTGCGTCTTCCCGAGAGTGAATGCATGTTTCAGAGAGTGAATCTGTAGTTCAGAGAGTGAATGTGTTTCAGGGAGTGAATGTGTTTCAGAGAGTGAATGTGTGTTTCAGCGAGTGAATATGTTTCATAGACTGAATGTGTATTTCAGAGAGTGAATGCATGTTTCAAAGAGTGAATGCATGTTTCAGAGAGTGAATGCGTGTTTCAGAGATTGAATGTGTTTCAGAGAGTGAATGCGTGTTTCAGAGTGTGAACGCGTGTTTCAGAGATTGAATGCATAAGTCAGAGAGTGAATGTGTGTTTCAGAGAGTGAATGCATGTTTTTGAGTTTGATTGCGTGTTCCCGAGAGTGAATGCGTGTTTCACAGATTGAATCTGTAGTTCAGATTGTGAATCCGTAGTTCAGAGATTGAATGTGTTTTTGAGGGAGTGAATGTGTTTCAGAGATTGAATGTGTGTTTCAGAGAGTGATTGTGTGTTTCAGAGAGTGAATGTGTTTCAGAGTTTGAATGTGTGTTTCAGAGAGTGAATGTGTTTCAGAGAGTGAATTTATGTTTCAGATAATGATGTGTTTCAGAGAGTGAATGCATGTTTCAGAGATTGAATGAGTTTCAGAGAGTGAATGCGTGTTTCAGAGATTGAATATGTTTCAGAGTGTGAATGCGTATTTCCGAGAGTGAATGCGTGTTTCACAAATTGAATGTGTTTCAGAGAGTGAATGCGTGTTTCAGAGAGTGAATGCATGTTTCAGAGTGTGAACGCTTGTTTCAGAGATTGCATGCATAATTCAGAGAGTGAATGTGTGTTTCAGAGATTGAATGGATAATTCTGAGAGTGAATGTGTGTTTCAGAGAGTGAATGAATGTTTTTGAGTTTGATTGCGTGTTCCCGAGAGTGAATGCGTGTTTCAGAGAGTGAATCTGTAGTTCAGAGAGTAAATATGTTTCAGAGATTGAATGTGTTTTTCAGAGAGTGAATGCATGTTTCAAAGAGTGAATGCATGTTTCAGAGAGTGAATGCGTGTTTCAGAGAGTGAATGTGTGTTTCAGAAAGTGAACGATTGTTTCATGGAGTGAATGCATGTTTCAGAGAGTGAATGTGTGTTTCAGAGACTGAATGTGTGTTTCAGAGAGTGAATGTGTTTCAGAGATTGAATGTGTGTTTGAGAGAGTGAATGTGTTTCAGAGAATAAATGCGTGTTTCAGAGAGTGAATGTTTGTTGCAGAGATTGAATGTGTTTCAGAGAGTGAATGTGTGTTTCAGAGTGTGAATGCGTGTTTCAAAGTGTGAAAGTGGGTTTCAGAGAGTGGAATACGTGTTCGTATTGTGAAAGCGTGTTTCGGAGAGTGGAATACGAGTTTCAGAGAGCGAATGCGTGTTTCCGAGGGTGAATGCGTGTTTCAGAGAGTGAATCCGTAGTTCAGAGAGTGAATGTCTTTTTGAGGGAGTGAATGTGTTTCAGAGAGTGAATGTTTGTTTCAGAGAGTGAAAGTATATTTCAGAGAGTGAATGTGTTTCAGAGAGTGAATGCGTGTTTCAGAGAGTGAATGCGTGTTTCGGAGATTGAATATGTTTCAGAGAGTGAATGTGTGTTTCAGAGAGTGAATGCTTATTTTAGAGTTTGATTGCGTGTTCCCGAGAGTGAATGCGCGTTTCAGAGATTGAATCTGTAGTTCAGATTGTGAATCCGTAGTTCAGAGAGTGAATGTGTTTTTGAGGGAGTGAATGTGTTTCAGAGATTGAATGTGTGTTTCAGAGAGTGAATGTGTGTTTCAGAGAGTGAATGTTTTTCAGAGACTGAATGTGTTTTTCAAAGTGTGAATGTATGTTTCAAAGTGTGAATGCATATTTCAGAGAGTGAATGCGTGTTTCAGAGTGAATGAGAGTTTCAGAAAGTGAACGATTGTTTCATGGAGTGAATGCATGTTTCAGAGAGTGAATGTGTGTTTCGGAGACTGAATGTGTGTTTCAGAGAGTGAATGTGTTTCAGAGAATGAATTCGTGTTTCAGAGAGTGAATGTTTGTTTAAGAGATTGAATGTGTTTCAGAGAGTGAATGCATGTTTCAGAGATTGAATGTGTTTCAGAGAGTGAATGAATTTTTCAGAGATTGAATATGTTTCAGAGAGTGAATGCATGTTTCAGAGATTGAATGTGTTTCAGAGAGTGAATGCATGTTTCAGAGATTGAATATGTTTCACAGAGTGAATGCGGGTTTCAGAGAGTGAATGCGTGTTTCAGAGATTGATTGCGTGTTCTCGAGAGTGAATGCATGTTTCAGAGATTGAATCTTTAGTTCAGAGAGTGAATGTGTTTCAGGGAGTGAATGTGTTTCAGAGAGTGAATGTGTGTTCCATCGAGTGAATATGTTTCAGAGACTGAATGTGTTTTTCAGAGAGTGAATGCATGTTTCAAAGAGTGAATGCATATTTCAGAGAGTGAATACGTGTTTCAGAGAGTGAATGCGTGTTTCGGAGATTGAATATGTTTCAGAGAGTGCATGCGTGTTTCAGAGAGTTAATGCGTGTTTCAGAGTGTGAACGCGTGTTTCAGAGATTGAATGCTTAATTCAGAGAGTGAATGTGTGTTTCAGAGAGTGAATGCTTATTTTAGAGTTAGATTGCGTGTTCCCGAGAGTGAATGCGTGTTTCAGAGAGTGAAGCTGTAGTTCAGATTGTGAATCCGTAGTTCAGAGAGTGAATGTGTTTTTGAGGGAGTGAATGTGTTTCAGAGATTGAATGTGTGTTTCAGAGAGTGAATGTGTTTCAGACAGTGAATGTATGTTCCAGATAGTGATGTGTTTCAGAGATTGAATGCGTGTTTCAGAGAATGAATGTGTGTTTCAGAGTGTGAACGCTTGTTTCAGAGATTGATTGCTTGTTCTCGAGAGTGAATGCATGTTTCAGAGATTGATTCTTTAGTTCAGAGAGTGAATGTGTTTCAGGGAGTGAATGTGTTTCAGAGAGTGAATGTTTGTTTCAGCGAGTGAATATGTTTCAGAGACTGAATGTGTTTTTCAGAGAGTGAATGCATGTTTCAAAGAGTGAATGCATATTTCAGAGAGTGAATGCGTGTTTCAGAGAGTGAATGCGTGTTTCGGAGATTGAATATGTTTCAGAGAGTGCATGCGTGTTTCAGAGAGTGAATGCGTGTTTCAGAGTGTGAACGCGTGTTTCAGAGATTGAATGCTTAATTCAGAGAGTGAATGTGTGTTTCAGAGAGTGAATGCTTATTTTAGAGTTAGATTGCGTGTTCCCAAGAGTGAATGCGTGTTTCAGAGAGTGAAGCTGTAGTTCAGATTGTGAATCCGTAGTTCAGAGAGTGAATTGTTTTTGAGGGAGTGAATGTGTTTCAGAGATTGAATGTGTGTTTCAGAGAGTGAATGTATTTCAGAGAGTGAATGTATGTTCCAGATAGTGATGTGTTTCAGAGAGTGAATGCTTGTTTCAGAGATTGAATATGTTTCAGAGAGTGAATGCGTGTTTCAGAGAGTGAATGCATGTTTCAGAGATTGAATGTGTTTCAGGGAGTGAATGCGTGTTTCAGAGTGTGAACGCGTGTTTCAGAGATTGAATGCATAATTCAGAGAGTGAATGTGTGTTTCAGAGAGTGAATGCTTATTTTAAGGTTTGATTGCGTGTTCCCGAGAGTGAATGCGTGTTTCAGAGATTGAATCTGTAGTTCAGATTGTGAATCCGTAGTTCAGAGAGTGAATGTGTTTTTGAGGGAGTGAATGTGTTTCAGAGATTGAATGTTTGTTTCAGAGAGTGAATGTGTGTTTCAGAGAGTGAATGTGTTTCAGAGTTTGAATGTGTGTTTCAGAGAGTGAATGTGTGTTTCAGAGAGTGAATGTGTTTCAGAGTTTGAATGTGTGTTTCAGAGAGTGAATGTGTTTCAGAGAGTGAATGTATTTTTCAGAGAGTGATGTGTTTCAGAGAGTGAATGCATGTTTCACAGATTGAATGTGTTTCAGAGAGTGAATGCATGTTTCAGAGAATGAATATGTTTCATAAAGTGAAATCGTGTTTCAGAGAGTGAATGCGTGTTTCAGAGTGTGAACGCGTGTTTCAGAGATTGAATGCATAAGTCAGAGAGTGAATGTGTGTTTCAGAGAGTGAATGCATGTTTTTGAGATTGATTGCATGTTCCCGAGAGTGAATGCGTGTTTCAGAGATTGAATCTGTAGTTCAGATTGTGAAACCGTAGTTCAGAGAGTGAATGTGTTTTTGAGGGAGTGAATGTGTTTCAGAAATTGAATGTGTGTTTCAGAGAGTGAATGTGTGTTTCAGAGAGTGAATGTGTTTCAGAGATTGAATGTGTGTTTGAGAGAGTGTATGTATTTCAGAGAATAAATGCGTGTTTCAGAGAGTGAATGTTTGTTCCAGAGATTGAATGTTTTTCAGAGAGTGAATGTGTGTTTCTGAGTGTGAATGCCTGTTTCAAAGAGTGAAAGTCGGTTTCAGAGAGTGGAATACATGTTCGTAATGTGAAAGCATGTTTCGGAGATTGGAATACGAATTTCAGAGAGTGAATGCGTGTTTCCGAGAGTGAATGCGTGTTTCAGAGAGTGAATCCGTAGTTCAGAGAGTGAATGTGTTTTTGAGAGAGTGAATGTGTTTCAGAGAGTGAATGTTTTTTTCAGAGAGTGAATGTATATTTCAGAGAGTGAATGTGTTTCAGAGATTGAATGTATGTTTCAGATAGTGAATGTGTTTCAGAGAGTGAATGCGTGTTTCAGAGATTGAATGTTTTTCAGAGAGTGAATGCGTGTTTCAGAGAGTGAATGCGTGTTTCAGAGTGTGAACGCGTTTTTCAGAGATTGAATGCATAATTCAGAGAGTGAATGTGTGTTTCAGAGATTGAATCTGTAGTGCAGATTGTGAATCCGTAGTTCAGAGAGTGAATGTGTTTTTGAGGGAGTGAATGTATTTCAGAGATTGAATGTGTGTTTCAGAGAGTGAATGTGTGTTTCAGAGAGTGAATGTGTTTCAGAGTTTGAATGTGTGTTTCAGAGAGTGAATGTGTTTCAGGGAATGAATGCATGCTTCAGATAGTGATGTGTTTCAGAGATTGAATGCGTGTTTCAGAGAGTGAATGCGTGTTTCAGAGATTGAATGTGTTTCAGACAGTGAATGCATGTTTCAGAGATTGAATGCGTGTTTCAGAGTATGAACGAGTGTTTCAGAGATTGAATGCATAATTCGAGAGTGAATGTGTGTTTCAGAGTGTGAATGCATGTTTTTGAGTTTGATTGCGTGTTCCCGAGAGTGAATGCATGTTTCAGAGAGTGAATCTGTAGTTCAGAGAGTGAATGTGTTTCAGGGAGTGAATGTGTTTCAGAGAGTGAATGTGTGTTTCAGCGAGTGAATATGTTTCAGAGAGTGAATGTGTTTTTCTGAGAGTGAATGCCTTTTTCAAAGAGTGAATGCATATTTCAGAGAGTGAATGCGTGTTTCAGAGAGTGAATGTGTGTTTCAGAAAGTGAACGATTGTTTCATGGAGTGATTGCATGTTTCCTAGATTAAATGTGTTTCAGAGAGTGAATGCGTGTTTCAGAGTGTGAAAGCGTGTTTCAGATTCTGACTGTGTGTTTCTGAGAGTGAATGTGTTTCAGAGATTGATGTCGTGTTTCAGAGAGTGATTGCATGTTTCAGAGACTGGTATACGTGATTCAGAAAGTGAATGCATGTTTTGTGAATGTGTTTCGGTGATTGAATGCGTGTTTCAGATAGTATTGTTATTCAGAGTGTGAATGCGTGTTTCAATGTGTTAAAGTGTGTTTCAGAGATTGGAATACGTGTTCATAATGTGAAAGCGTGTTTCGGAGAGTGGAATACGTGTTTCAGAGAGTGAATGCGTGTTTCCGAGAGTGAATGCGTGTTTCAGAGAGTGAATCTGTAGTTCAGAGAGTGAATCCGTAGTTCAGAGAGTGAATGTGTTTTTGAGGGAGTGAATGTGTTTCAGAGCGTGATTGTGTGTTTCAGAAAGTGAATGTGTGTTTCAGAGAGTGAATGTGTTTCGGAGAGTGAATGTATGTTTCAGATAGTGATGTGTTTCAGAGAGTGAATGCATGTTTCTGAGATTGAATGTGTCTCAGAGAGTGAATGCGTGTTTCAAAGTGTGAAAGTGGGTTTCAGAGAGTGGAATACGTGTTCATAGTGTGAAAGAGTGTTTCGGAGAGTGGAATACGTGTTTCAGAGAGTGAATGCGTGTTTCAGAGAGTGAATCCGTAGTTCAGAGTGTGAATGTCTTTTTGAGGAAGTGAATGTGTCTCAGAGAGTGAATGTTTGTTTCAAAGAGTGAATGTGTGTTTCAGAGAGTGAATGTGTTACAGAGTTTGAATGTGTGTTTCAGAGAGTGAATGTGTTTCAGAGAGTGAATGTATTTTTCAGAGAGTGATGTGTTTCAGAGAGTGAATGCATGTTTCAGAGATTGAATGTTTTTCAGAGAGTGAATGCTTGTTTCAGAGATTGAATATCTTTCAGAGAGTGAATGCGTGTTTCAGAGAGTGAATGCGTGTTTCAGAGATTGAATGTGTTTCAGAGAGTGAATGCGTGTTTCAGAGAGTGAATGCGTGTTTCAGAGTGTGAACGCGTGTTTCAGAGATTGAATGCATAATTCAGAGAGCGAATGTATGTTTCAGAGAGTGAATGCTTATTTTAAGGTTTGATTGCGTGTTCCCGAGAGTGAATGCGTGTTTCAGAGATTGAATCGGTTGTTCAGATTGTGAATCCGTAGTTCAGAGAGTGAATGTGTTTTTGAGGGAGTGAATGTGTTTCAGAGATTGAATGTTTGTTTCAGAGACTGAATGTGTGTTTCAGAGAGTGAATCTGTTTCAGAGTTTGAATGTGTGTTTCAGAGAGTGAATGTGTTTCAGAGAGTGAATGTTTGTTTCACAGAGTGAATGTATATTTCAGAGAGTGATTGTGTTTCAGAGAGTGAATGTACGTTTCAGATAGTGAATGCGTTTCAGAGAGTGAATGCGTGTTTCAGAGATTGAATGTGTTTCAGAGAGTGAATTCGTGTTTCAGAGAGTGAAAGCGTGTTTCAGAGTGTGAATGCGTGTTTCAGAGATTGAATGTGTTTCAGAGAGTGAATTCGTGTTTCGGAGAGTGAATGCGTTTTTCAGAGATTGAATGTATTTCAGAGGGTGAATGCGTGTTTCAGAGAGTGAATGCATGTTTCAGAGTGTGAACGCGTGTTTCAGAGATTGAATGCATAATTCAGAGAATGAATGTGTGTTTCAGAGAGTGAATGCATATTTTAGAGTTTAATTGCGTGTTCCCGAGTGTGAATGCGTGTTTCAGAGATTGAATCTGTAGTTCAGATTGTGAATCCGTAGTTCAGAGAGTGAATGTGTTTTTGAGGGAGTGAATGTGTTTCAGAGAGTGAATGTGTGTTTCAGAGAGTGAATGTGTTTCAGAGAGTGAATGTATGTTTCAGATAATGATGTGTTTCAGAGAGTGAATGCATGTTTCAGAGATTGAATGTGTTTCAGAGAGTGAATGCATGTTTCAGAGATTGAATATGTTTCAAAGAGTGAATGAGTGTTTCAGAGAGTGAATGCGTGTTTCACAGATTGAATGTGTTTCAGAGAGTGAATGCGTGTTTCAGAGAGTGAATGCGTGTTTCAGAGTGTGAACGCGTGTTTCAGAGAGTGAATGCATAATTCAGAGAGTGTATGTGTGTTTCGGAGAGTGCATGCTTATTTTAGAGTTTGATTGCCTGTTCCCGAGAGTGAATGCGTGTTTCAGAGATTGAATCTGTAGTTCAGATTGTGAATCCGTAGTTCAGAGAGTGAATGTGTTTTTGAGGGAGCGAATGTGTTTCAGAGATTGAATGTGTTTCAGAGAGTGAATTCGTGTTTCAGAGAGTGAATGCGTGTTTCAGAGTGTGAATGCGTGTTTCAGAGATTGAATGTGTTTCAGAGAGTGAATTCGTGTTTCGGAGAGTGAATGCGTTTTTCAGAGATTGAATGTTTTTCAGAGGGTGAATGCGTGTTTCAGAGAGTGAATGCGTGTTTCAGAGTGTGAACGCGTGTTTCAGAGATTGAATGCATAATTCAGAGAATGAATGTGTGTTTCAGAGAGTGAATGCATATTTTAGAGTTTGATTGCGTGTTCCCGAGTGTGAATGCGTGTTTCAGAGATTGAATCTGTAGTTCAGATTGTGAATCCGTAGTTCAGAGAGTGAATGTGTTTTTGAGGGAGTGATTGTGTTTCAGAGTTTGAATGTGTGTTTCAGAGAGTGAATGTGTTTCAGAGAGTGAATGTATGTTTCAGATAATGATGTGTTTCAGAGAGTGAATGCATGTTTCAGAGATTGAATGTGTTTCAGAGAGTGAATGCATGTTTCAGAGATTGAATATGTTTCAAAGAGTGAATGAGTGTTTCAGAGAGTGAATGCGTGTTTCACAGATTGAATGTGTTTCAGAGAGTGAATGCGTGTTTCAGAGAGTGAATGCGTGTTTCAGAGTGTGAACGCGTGTTTCAGAGATTGAATGCATAATTCAGAGAGTGAATGTGTGTTTCAGAGAGTGAATGCATATTTTAGAGTTTGATTGCGTGTTCCCGAGTGTGAATGCGTGTTTCAGAGATTGAATCTGTAGTTCAGATTGTGAATCCGTAGTTCAGAGAGTGAATGTGTTTTTGAGGGAGTGAATGTGTTTCAGAGTTTGAATGTGTGTTTCAGAGAGTGAATGTGTTTCAGAGAGTGAATGTATGTTTCAGATAATGATGTGTTTCAGAGAGTGAATGCATGTTTCTGAGATTGAATGTGTTTCAGAGAGTGAATGCATGTTTCAGGGATTGAATATGTTTCAAAGAGTGAATGAGTGTTTCAGAGAGTGAATGCGTGTTTCACAGATTGAATGTGTTTCAGAGAGTGAATGCGTGTTTCAGAGAGTGAATGCGTGTTTCAGAGTGTGAACGCGTGTTTCAGAGATTGAATGCATAATTCAGAGAGTGAATGTGTGTTTCAGAGAGTGAATGCTTATTTTAGAGTTTGATTGCGTGTTCCCGAGAGTGAATGCGTGTTTCAGAGATTGAATCTGTAGTTCAGATTGTGAATCCGTAGTTCAGAGAGTGAATGTGTTTTTGAGGGAGCGAATGTGTTTCAGAGTTTGAATGTGTGTTTCAGAGAGTGAATGTGTTTCAGAGAGTGAATGTATGTTTCAGATAATGATGTGTTTCAGAGAGTGAATGCATGTTTCAGAGATTGAATGTGTTTCAGAGAGTGAATGCATGTTTCCGAGATTGAATATGTTTCAAAGAGTGAATGAGTGTTTCAGAGAGTGAATGCGTGTTTCACAGATTGAATGTGTTTCAGAGAGTGAATGCGTGTTTCAGAGAGTGAATGCGTGTTTCAGAGTGTGAACGCGTGTTTCAGAGATTGAATGCATAATTCAGAGAGTGAATGTGTGTTTCAGAGAGTGAATGCTTATTTTAGAGTTTGATTGCCTGTTCCCGAGAGTGAATGCGTGTTTCAGAGATTGAATCTGTAGTTCAGATTGTGAATCCGTAGTTCAGAGAGTGAATGTGTTTTTGAGGGAGCGAATGTGTTTCAGAGATTGAATGTGTGTTTCAGAGAGTGAATGTGTGTTTCAGAGATTGAATGTGTTTCAGAGTTTGAATGTGTGTTTCAGAGAGTGAATTTATTTTTCAGATAGTGATGTGTTTCAGAGAATGAATGCATGTTTCAGAGATTGAATGTGTTTCAGAGAGTGAATGCATGTTTCAGAGATTGAATATGTTTCATAAAGTGAAATCGTGTTTCAGCGAGTGAATGCGTTTTTCAGAGATTGAATGTGTTTCAGAGAGTGAATGCGTGTTTCAGAGTTTGAACGCGTGTTTCAGGGAGTGAATGTGTTTCAGAGAGTGAATGTATTTTTCAGATAGTGATGTGTTTCAGAGAATGAATGCATGTTTCAGAGATTGAATGTGTTTCAGAGAGTGAATGCATGTTTCAGAGATTGAATATGTTTCATAAAGTGAAATCGTGTTTCAGCGAGTGAATGCGTTTTTCAGAGATTGAATGTGTTTCAGAGAGTGAATGCGTGTTTCAGAGAAGGAATGCGTGTTTCAGTGTGTGAACGCGTGTTTCAGAGATTGAATGCATAAGTCAGAGAGTGAATGTGTTTTTCAGAGAGTGAATGCATTTTTTTGAGTTTGATTGCGTGTTCCCGAGAGTGAATGCGTGTTTCAGAGATTGAATCTGTAGTTCAGATTGTGAATCCGTAGTTCAGAGATTGAATGTGTTTTTGAGGGACTGAATGTGTTTCAGAGATTGAATGTGTGTTTCAGAGAGTGAATGTGTTTCAGAGTTTGAGTGTGTGTTTCAGAGAGTGAATGTGTTTCAGAGAGTGAATGTATGTTTCAGATAGTGATGTGTTTCAGAGATTGAATGCGTGTTTCAGAGAGTGAATGTGTGTTTCAGAGATTGAATGTGTTTCAGAGAGTGAATTCTTGTTTCAGAGATTGAATATGTTTCAGAGAGTGAATGCGTGTTTCAGAGATTGATTGTGTTTCAGAGAGTGAATGCGTGTTTCAGAGTGTGAACGCTTGTTTCAGAGATTGAATGCATAATTCAGAGAGTGAATGTGTGTTTCAGAGAGTGAATGTGTGTTTCAGAAAGTGAACGATTGTTTCATGGAGTGAATGCATGTTTCAGAGAGTGAATGTGTGTTTCAGAGACTGAATGTGTGTTTCAGAGAGTGAATGTGTTTCAGAGATTGAATGTGTGTTTGAGAGAGTGAATGTATTTCAGAGAATAAATGCGTGTTTCAGAGAGTGAATGTTTGTTCCAGAGATTGAATGTTTTTCAGAGAGTGAATGTGTGTTTCAGAGTGTGAATGCCTGTTTCAAAGAGTGAAAGTCGGTTTCAGAGAGTGGAATACGTGTTTGTAATGTGAAAGCGTGTTTCGGAGATTGGAATACGAATTTCAGAGAGTGAATGCGTGTTTCCGAGAGTGAATGCGTGTTTCAGAGAGTGAATCCGTAGTTCAGAGAGTGAATGTGTTTTTGAGAGAGTGAATGTGTTTCAGAGAGTGAATGTTTTTTCAGAGAGTGAATGTATATTTCAGAGAGTGAATGTGTTTCAGAGATTGAATGTATGTTTCAGATAGTGAATGTGTTTCAGAGAGTGAATGCGTGTTTCAGAGATTGAATGTTTTTCAGAGAGTGAATGCGTGTTTCAGAGAGTGAATGCGTGTTTCAGAGTGTGAACGCGTTTTTCAGAGATTGAATGCATAATTCAGAGAGTGAATGTGTGTTTCAGAGATTGAATCTGTAGTGCAGATTGTGAATCTGTAGTTCAGAGAGTGAATGTGTTTTTGAGGGAGTGAATGTATTTCAGAGATTGAATGTGTGTTTCAGAGAGTGAATGTGTGTTTCAGAGAGTGAATGTGTTTCAGAGTTTGAATGTGTGTTTCAGAGAGTGAATGTGTTTCAGGGAATGAATGCATGCTTCAGATAGTGATGTGTTTCAGAGATTGAATGCGTGTTTCAGAGAGTGAATGCGTGTTTCAGAGATTGAATGTGTTTCAGACAGTGAATGCATGTTTCAGAGATTGAATGCGTGTTTCAGAGTATGAACGAGTGTTTCAGAGATTGAATGCATAATTCGAGAGTGAATGTGTGTTTCAGAGTGTGAATGCATGTTTTTGAGTTTGATTGCGTGTTCCCGAGAGTGAATGCATGTTTCAGAGAGTGAATCTGTAGTTCAGAGAGTGAATGTGTTTCAGGGAGTGAATGTGTTTCAGAGAGTGAATGTGTGTTTCAGCGAGTGAATATGTTTCAGAGACTGAATGTGTTTTTCTGAGAGTGAATGCCTTTTTCAAAGAGTGAATGCATATTTCAGAGAGTGAATGCGTGTTTCAGAAAGTGAATGTGTGTTTCAGAAAGTGAACGATTGTTTCATGGAGTGATTGCATGTTTCCTAGATTAAATGTGTTTCAGAGAGTGAATGCGTGTTTCAGAGTGTGAAAGCGTGTTTCAGATTCTGACTGTGTGTTTCTGAGAGTGAATGTGTTTCAGAGATTGATGTCGTGTTTCAGAGAGTGATTGCATGTTTCAGAGACTGGTATACGTGATTCAGAAAGTGAATGCATGTTTTGTGAATGTGTTTCGGTGATTGAATGTGTGTTTCAGATAGTATTGTTATTCAGAGTGTGAATGCGTGTTTCAATGTCTGAAAGTGTGTTTCAGAGATTGGAATACGTGTTTATAATATGAAAGCGTGTTTCGGAGAGTGGAATACGTGTTTCAGAGAGTGAATGCGTGTTTCCGAGAGTGAATGCGTGTTTCAGAGAGTGAATCTGTAGTTCAGAGAGTGAATCCGTAGTTCAGAGAGTGAATGTGTTTTTGAGGGAGTGAATGTGCTTCGGAGCGTGATTGTGTGTTTCAGAAAGTGAATGTGTGTTTCAGAGAGTGAATGTGTTTCAGAGAGTGAATGTATTTTTCAGAGAGTGATGTGTTTCAGAGAGTGACTGCATGTTTCAGAGATTGAATGTGTTTCAGAGAGTGAATGCATGTTTCAGAGAATGAATATGTTTCATAAAGTGAAATCGTGTTTCAGAGAGTGAATGCGTGTTTCAGAGTGTGAACGCGTGTTTCAGAGATTGAATGCATAAGTCAGAGAGTGAATGTGTGTTTCAGAGAGTGAATGCATGTTTTTGAGATTGCTTGCGTGTTCCCGAGAGTGAATGCGTGTTTCAGAGATTGAATCTGTAGTTCAGATTGTGAAACCGTAGTTCAGAGATTGAATGTGTTTTTGAGGGAGTGAATGTGTTTCAGGGATTGAATGTGTGTTTCAGAGAGTGAATGGGTGTTTCAGAGAGTGAATGTGTTTCAGAGTTTGAGTGTGTGTTTCAGAGAGTGAATGTGTTTCAGAGAGTGAATGTATGTTTCAGATGGTGATGTGTTTCAGAGAGTGAATGCATGTTTCAGAGATTGAATGTGTTTCAGAGAGTGAATGCGTGATTCAGAGAGTGAATGTGTGTTTCAGAGATTGAATATGTTTCAGAGAGTGAATGCGTGTTTCAGAGAGTGAATGCGTGTTTCGGAGATTGAATATGTTTCAAGAGAGTGCATGCTTGTTTCAGAGAGTGAATGCGTGTTTCAGAGTGTGAACGCGTGTTTCAGAGATTGAATGCATAATTCAGAGAGTGAATGTGTGTTTCAGAGAGTGAATGCTTATTTTAGAGTTTGATTGCGTGTTCCCGAGAGTGAATGTGTGTTTCAGAGAGTGAATGGGTGTTTCAGAGAGTGAATGTGTTTCAGAGTTTGAGTGTGTGTTTCAGAGAGTGAATGTGTTTCAGAGAGTGAATGTATGTTTCAGATAGTGATATGTTTCAGAGATTGAATGCGTGTTTCAGAGATTGAATGTGTTTCAGAGAGTGAATGCATGTTTCAGAGATTGAATATGTTTCAGAGAGTGAATGCGTGTTTCAGAGAGTGAATGCGTGTTTCAGAGATTGAATGTGTTTCAGAGAGTGAATGCGTGTTTCAGTGAGTGAATGCATGTTTCAGAGTGTGAACGCGTTTTTCAGAGATTGAATGCATAATTCAGAGAGTGAATGTGTGTTTCAGAGATTGAATCTGTAGTGCAGATTGTGAATCTGTAGTTCAGAGAGTGAATGTGTTTTTGAGGGAGTGAATGTATTTCAGAGATTGAATGTGTGTTTCAGAGAGTGAATGTGTGTTTCAGAGAGTGAATGTGTTTCAGAGTTTGAATGTGTGTTTCAGAGAGTGAATGTGTTTCAGGGAATGAATGCATGCTTCAGATAGTGATGTGTTTCAGAGATTGAATGCGTGTTTCAGAGAGTGAATGCGTGTTTCAGAGATTGAATGTGTTTCAGACAGTGAATGCATGTTTCAGAGATTGAATGCGTGTTTCAGAGTATGAACGAGTGTTTCAGAGATTGAATGCATAATTCGAGAGTGAATGTGTGTTTCAGAGTGTGAATGCATGTTTTTGAGTTTGATTGCGTGTTCCCGAGAGTGAATGCATGTTTCAGAGAGTGAATCTGTAGTTCAGAGAGTGAATGTGTTTCAGGGAGTGAATGTGTTTCAGAGAGTGAATGTGTGTTTCAGCGAGTGAATATGTTTCAGAGACTGAATGTGTTTTTCTGAGAGTGAGTGCCTTTTTCAAAGAGTGAATGCATATTTCAGAGAGTGAATGCGTGTTTCAGAAAGTGAATGTGTGTTTCAGAAAGTGAACGATTGTTTCATGGAGTGATTGCATGTTTCCTAGATTAAATGTGTTTCAGAGAGTGAATGCGTGTTTCAGAGTGTGAAAGCGTGTTTCAGATTCTGACTGTGTGTTTCTGAGAGTGAATGTGTTTCAGAGATTGATGTCGTGTTTCAGAGAGTGATTGCATGTTTCAGAGACTGGTATACGTGATTCAGAAAGTGAATGCATGTTTTGTGAATGTGTTTCGGTGATTGAATGTGTGTTTCAGATAGTATTGTTATTCAGAGTGTGAATGCGTGTTTCAATGTCTGAAAGTGTGTTCAGAGATTGGAATACGTGTTTATAATGTGAAAGCGTGTTTCGGAGAGTGGAATACGTGTTTCAGAGAGTGAATGCGTGTTTCCGAGAGTGAATGCGTGTTTCAGAGAGTGAATCTGTAGTTCAGAGAGTGAATCCGTAGTTCAGAGAGTGAATGTGTTTTTGAGGGAGTGAATGTGCTTCGGAGCGTGATTGTGTGTTTCAGAAAGTGAATGTGTGTTTCAGAGAGTGAATGTGTTTCAGAGAGTGAATGTATTTTTCAGAGAGTGATGTGTTTCAGAGAGTGACTGCATGTTTCAGAGATTGAATGTGTTTCAGAGAGTGAATGCATGTTTCAGAGAATGAATATGTTTCATAAAGTGAAATCGTGTTTCAGAGAGTGAATGCGTGTTTCAGAGTGTGAACGCGTGTTTCAGAGATTGAATGCATAAGTCAGAGAGTGAATGTGTGTTTCAGAGAGTGAATGCATGTTTTTGAGATTGCTTGCGTGTTCCCGAGAGTGAATGCGTGTTTCAGAGATTGAATCTGTAGTTCAGATTGTGAAACCGTAGTTCAGAGATTGAATGTGTTTTTGAGGGAGTGAATGTGTTTCAGGGATTGAATGTGTGTTTCAGAGAGTGAATGGGTGTTTCAGAGAGTGAATGTGTTTCAGAGTTTGAGTGTGTGTTTCAGAGAGTGAATGTGTTTCAGAGAGTGAATGTATGTTTCAGATGGTGATGTGTTTCAGAGAGTGAATGCATGTTTCAGAGATTGAATGTGTTTCAGAGAGTGAATGCGTGATTCAGAGAGTGAATGTGTGTTTCAGAGATTGAATATGTTTCAGAGAGTGAATGCGTGTTTCAGAGAGCGAATGCGTGTTTCGGAGATTGAATATGTTTCAGAGAGTGCATGCTTGTTTCAGAGAGTGAATGCGTGTTTCAGAGTGTGAACGCGTGTTTCAGAGATTGAATGCATAATTCAGAGAGTGAATGTGTGTTTCAGAGAGTGAATGCTTATTTTAGAGTTTGATTGCGTGTTCCCGAGAGTGAATGTGTGTTTCAGAGAGTGAATGGGTGTTTCAGAGAGTGAATGTGTTTCAGAGTTTGAGTGTGTGTTTCAGAGAGTGAATGTGTTTCAGAGAGTGAATGTATGTTTCAGATAGTGATATGTTTCAGAGATTGAATGCGTGTTTCAGAGATTGAATGTGTTTCAGAGAGTGAATGCATGTTTCAGAGATTGAATATGTTTCAGAGAGTGAATGCGTGTTTCAGAGAGTGAATGCGTGTTTCAGAGATTGAATGTGTTTCAGAGAGTGAATGCGTGTTTCAGTGAGTGAATGCATGTTTCAGAGTGTGAACGCGTGTTTCAGAGATTGAATGCATAATTCAGAGAGTGAATGTGTGTTTCAGAGATTGAATGCATAATTCAGAGAGTGAATGTGTATTTCAGAGAGTGAATGCATGTTTTTGAGTTTGATTGCGTGTTCCCGAGAGTGAATGCATGTTTCAGAGAGTGAATCTGTAGTTCAGAGAGTGAATGTGTTTGAGCGAGTGAATGTGTTTCAGAGAGTGAATGTGTGTTTCAACAAGTGAATATGTTTCAGAGACTGAATGTGTTTTTCAGAGAGTGAATGCATGTTTCAAAGAGTGAATGCATGTTTCAGAGAGTGAATGCGTGTTTCAGAGAGTGAATGTGTGTTTCAGAAAGTGAACGATTATTTCATGGAGTGAATGCATGTTTCAGAGAGTGAATGTGTATTTCAGAGACTGAATGTGTGTTTCAGAGAGTGAATGTGTTTCAGAGATTGAATGTGTGTTTGAGAGAGTGAATGTGTTTCAGAGTATAAATGCGTGTTTCAGAGAGTGAATGTTTGTTCCAGAGATTGAATGTTTTTCAGAGAGTGAATGTGTGTTTCAGAGTGTGAATGCCTGTTTCAAAGAGTGAAAGTCGGTTTCAGAGAGTGGAATACGTGTTCGTAATGTGAAAGCGTGTTTCGGAGAGTGGAATACGAGTTTCAGAGAGTGAATGCGTGTTTCCGAGAGTGAATGCGTGTTTCAGAGAGTCAATCCGTAGTTCAGAGAATGAATGTGTTTTTGAGGGAGTGAATGTGTTTCAGAGAGTGAATGTTTGTTTCAGAGATTGAATGTTTTTCAGAGAGTGAATGCGTGTTTCAGAGAGTGAATGCGTGTTTCAGAGAGTGAATCCGTAGTTCAGAGTGTGAATGCCTTTTTGAGAGAGTGAATGTGTCTCAGAGAGTGAATGTTTGTTTCAGAGAGTGAATGTTTGTTTCACAGAGTGAATGTATATTTCAGAGAGTGATTGTGTTTCAGAGAGTGAATGTACGTTTCAGATAGTGAATGCGTTTCAGAGAGTGAATGCGTGTTTCAGAGATTGAATGTGTTTCAGAGAGTGAATTCGTGTTTCAGAGAGTGAATGCGTGTTTCAGAGTGTGAATGCGTGTTTCAGAGATTGAATGTGTTTCAGAGAGTGAATTCGTGTTTCGGAGAGTGAATGCGTTTTTCAGAGATTGAATGTATTTCAGAGGGTGAATGCGTGTTTCAGAGAGTGAATGCGTGTTTCAGAGTGTGAACGCGTGTTTCAGAGATTGAATGCATAATTCAGAGAATGAATGTGTGTTTCAGAGAGTGAATGCATATTTTAGAGATTGATTGCGTGTTCCCGAGTGTGAATGCGTGTTTCAGAGATTGAATCTGTAGTTCAGATTGTGAATCCGTAGTTCAGAGATTGAATGTGTTTTTGAGGGAGTGAATGTGTTTCAGAGAGTGAATGTGTGTTTCAGAGAGTGAATGTGTTTCAGAGAGTGAATGTATGTTTCAGATAATGATGTGTTTCAGAGATTGAATGCATGTTTCAGAGATTGAATGTGTTTCAGAGAGTGAATGCATGTTTCAGAGATTGAATATGTTTCAAAGAGTGAATGAGTGTTTCAGAGAGTGAATGCGTGTTTCACAGATTGAATGTGTTTCAGAGAGTGAATGCGTGTTTCAGAGAGTGAATGCGTGTTTCAGAGTGTGAACGCGTGTTTCAGAGAGTGAATGCATAATTCAGAGAGTGTATGTGTGTTTCAGAGAGTGCATGCTTATTTTAGAGTTTGATTGCCTGTTCCCGAGAGTGAATGCGTGTTTCAGAGATTGAATCTGTAGTTCAGATTGTGAATCCGTAGTTCAGAGAGTGAATGTGTTTTTGAGGGAGCGAATGTGTTTCAGAGATTGAATGTGTTTCAGAGAGTGAATTCGTGTTTCAGAGAGTGAATGCGTGTTTCAGAGTGTGAATGCGTGTTTCAGAGATTGAATGTGTTTCAGAGAGTGAATTCGTGTTTCGGAGAGTGAATGCGTTTTTCAGAGATTGAATGTTTTTCAGAGGGTGAATGCGTGTTTCAGAGAGTGAATGCGTGTTTCAGAGTGTGAACGCGTGTTTCAGAGATTGAATGCATAATTCAGAGAATGAATGTGTGTTTCAGAGAGTGAATGCATATTTTAGAGTTTGATTGCGTGTTCCCGAGTGTGAATGCGTGTTTCAGAGATTGAATCTGTAGTTCAGATTGTGAATCCGTAGTTCAGAGAGTGAATGTGTTTTTGAGGGAGTGATTGTGTTTCAGAGTTTGAATGTGTGTTTCAGAGAGTGAATGTGTTTCAGAGAGTGAATGTATGTTTCAGATAATGATGTGTTTCAGAGACTGAATGTGTGTTTCAGAGAGTGAATGTGTTTCAGAGATTGAATGTGTGTTTGAGAGAGTGAATGTATTTCAGAGAATAAATGCGTGTTTCAGAGAGTGAATGTTTGTTCCAGAGATTGAATGTTTTTCAGAGAGTGAATGTGTGTTTCAGAGTGTGAATGCCTGTTTCAAAGAGTGAAAGTCGGTTTCAGAGAGTGGAATACGTGTTTGTAATGTGAAAGCGTGTTTCGGAGATTGGAATACGAATTTCAGAGAGTGAATGCGTGTTTCCGAGAGTGAATGCGTGTTTCAGAGAGTGAATCCGTAGTTCAGAGAGTGAATGTGTTTTTGAGAGAGTGAATGTGTTTCAGAGAGTGAATGTTTTTTTCAGAGAGTGAATGTATATTTCAGAGAGTGAATGTGTTTCAGAGATTGAATGTATGTTTCAGATAGTGAATGTGTTTCAGAGAGTGAATGCGTGTTTCAGAGATTGAATGTTTTTCAGAGAGTGAATGCGTGTTTCAGAGAGTGAATGCGTGTTTCAGAGTGTGAACGCGTTTTTCAGAGATTGAATGCATAATTCAGAGAGTGAATGTGTGTTTCAGAGATTGAATCTGTAGTGCAGATTGTGAATCTGTAGTTCAGAGAGTGAATGTGTTTTTGAGGGAGTGAATGTATTTCAGAGATTGAATGTGTGTTTCAGAGAGTGAATGTGTGTTTCAGAGAGTGAATGTGTTTCAG
This sequence comes from Carcharodon carcharias, assembly GCF_017639515.1. Taxonomy (NCBI): domain Eukaryota; kingdom Metazoa; phylum Chordata; class Chondrichthyes; order Lamniformes; family Lamnidae; genus Carcharodon; species Carcharodon carcharias. The sequence goes on along the minus strand of NC_054480.1, from coordinate 108,539,170 downwards.
AGTTTGAATGTGTGTTTCAGAGAGTGAATGTGTTTCAGGGAATGAATGCATGCTTCAGATAGTGATGTGTTTCAGAGATTGAATGCGTGTTTCAGAGAGTGAATGCGTGTTTCAGAGATTGAATGTGTTTCAGACAGTGAATGCATGTTTCAGAGATTGAATGCGTGTTTCAGAGTATGAACGAGTGTTTCAGAGATTGAATGCATAGTTCGAGAGTGAATGTGTGTTTCAGAGTGTGAACGCGTGTTTCAGAGAGTGAATGCATAATTCAGAGAGTGTATGTGTGTTTCAGAGAGTGCATGCTTATTTTAGAGTTTGATTGCCTGTTCCCGAGAGTGAATGCGTGTTTCAGAGATTGAATCTGTAGTTCAGATTGTGAATCCGTAGTTCAGAGAGTGAATGTGTTTTTGAGGGAGCGAATGTGTTTCAGAGATTGAATGTGTTTCAGAGAGTGAATTCGTGTTTCAGAGAGTGAATGCGTGTTTCAGAGTGTGAATGCGTGTTTCAGAGATTGAATGTGTTTCAGAGAGTGAATTCGTGTTTCGGAGAGTGAATGCGTTTTTCAGAGATTGAATGTTTTTCAGAGGGTGAATGCGTGTTTCAGAGAGTGAATGCGTGTTTCAGAGTGTGAACGCGTGTTTCAGAGATTGAATGCATAATTCAGAGAATGAATGTGTGTTTCAGAGAGTGAATGCATATTTTAGAGTTTGATTGCGTGTTCCCGAGTGTGAATGTGTGTTTCAGAGATTGAATCTGTAGTTCAGATTGTGAATCCGTAGTTCAGAGAGTGAATGTGTTTTTGAGGGAGTGATTGTGTTTCAGAGTTTGAATGTGTGTTTCAGAGAGTGAATGTGTTTCAGAGAGTGAATGTATGTTTCAGATAATGATGTGTTTCAGAGAGTGAATGCATGTTTCAGAGATTGAATGTGTTTCAGAGAGTGAATGCATGTTTCAGAGATTGAATATGTTTCAAAGAGTGAATGAGTGTTTCAGAGAGTGAATGCGTGTTTCACAGATTGAATGTGTTTCAGAGAGTGAATGCTTGTTTCAGAGAGTGAATGCGTGTTTCAGAGTGTGAACGCGTGTTTCAGAGAGTGAATGCGTGTTTCAGAGTGTGAACGCGTGTTTCAGAGAGTGAATGCATAATTCAGAGAGTGTATGTGTGTTTCAGAGAGTGCATGCTTATTTTAGAGTTTGATTGCCTGTTCCCGAGAGTGAATGCGTGTTTCAGAGATTGAATCTGTAGTTCAGATTGTGAATCCGTAGTTCAGAAAGTGAATGTGTTTTTGAGGGAGTGATTGTGTTTCAGAGTTTGAATGTGTGTTTCAGAGAGTGAATGTGTTTCAGAGAGTGAATGTATGTTTCAGATAATGATGTGTTTCAGAGAGTGAATGCATGTTTCAGAGATTGAATGTGTTTCAGAGAGTGAATGCATGTTTCAGAGATTGAATATGTTTCAAAGAGTGAATGAGTGTTTCAGAGAGTGAATGCGTGTTTCACAGATTGAATGTGTTTCAGAGAGTGAATGCTTGTTTCAGAGAGTGAATGCGTGTTTCAGAGTGTGAACGCGTGTTTCAGAGATTGAATGCATAATTCAGAGAGTGAATGTGTGTTTCAGAGAGTGAATGCATATTTTAGAGTTTGATTGCGTGTTCCCGAGTGTGAATGCGTGTTTCAGAGATTGAATCTGTAGTTCAGATTGTGAATCCGTAGTTCAGAGAGTGAATGTGTTTTTGAGGGAGTGAATGTGTTTCAGAGTTTGAATGTGTGTTTCAGAGAGTGAATGTGTTTCAGAGAGTGAATGCGTGTTTCAGAGAAGGAATGCGTGTTTCAGTGTGTGAACGCGTGTTTCAGAGATTGAATGCATAAGTCAGAGAGTGAATGTGTTTTTCAGAGAGTGAATGCATTTTTTTGAGTTTGATTGCGTGTTCCCGAGAGTGAATGCGTGTTTCAGAGATTGAATCTGTAGTTCAGATTGTGAATCCGTAGTTCAGAGATTGAATGTGTTTTTGAGGGACTGAATGTGTTTCAGAGATTGAATGTGTGTTTCAGAGAGTAAATGTGTTTCAGAGTTTGAGTGTGTGTTTCAGAGAGTGAATGTGTTTCAGAGAGTGAATGTATGTTTCAGATAGTGATGTGTTTCAGAGATTGAATGTGTGTTTCAGAGAGTGAATGTGTGTTTCAGAGATTGAATGTGTTTCAGAGAGTGAATTCTTGTTTCAGAGATTGAATATGTTTCAGAGAGTGAATGCATGTTTCAGAGATTGAATGTGTTTCAGAGAGTGAATGCGTGTTTCAGAGTGTGAACGCTTGTTTCAGAGATTGAATGCATAATTCAGAGAGTGAATGTGTGTTTCAGAGAGTGAATGTGTGTTTCAGAAAGTGAACGATTGTTTCATGGAGTGAATGCATGTTTCAGAGAGTGAATGTGTGTTTCAGAGACTGAATGTGTGTTTCAGAGAGTGAATGTGTTTCAGAGATTGAATGTGTGTTTGAGAGAGTGAATGTATTTCAGAGAATAAATGCGTGTTTCAGAGAGTGAATGTTTGTTCCAGAGATTGAATGTTTTTCAGAGAGTGAATGTGTGTTTCAGAGTGTGAATGCCTGTTTCAAAGAGTGAAAGTCGGTTTCAGAGAGTGGAATACGTGTTTGTAATGTGAAAGCGTGTTTCGGAGATTGGAATACGAATTTCAGAGAGTGAATGCGTGTTTCCGAGAGTGAATGCGTGTTTCAGAGAGTGAATCCGTAGTTCAGAGAGTGAATGTGTTTTTGAGAGAGTGAATGTGTTTCAGAGAGTGAATGTTTTTTTCAGAGAGTGAATGTATATTTCAGAGAGTGAATGTGTTTCAGAGATTGAATGTATGTTTCAGATAGTGAATGTGTTTCAGAGAGTGAATGCGTGTTTCAGAGATTGAATGTTTTTCAGAGAGTGAATGCGTGTTTCAGAGAGTGAATGCGTGTTTCAGAGTGTGAACGCGTTTTTCAGAGATTGAATGCATAATTCAGAGAGTGAATGTGTGTTTCAGAGATTGAATCTGTAGTGCAGATTGTGAATCTGTAGTTCAGAGAGTGAATGTGTTTTTGAGGGAGTGAATGTATTTCAGAGATTGAATGTGTGTTTCAGAGAGTGAATGTGTGTTTCAGAGAGTGAATGTGTTTCAGAGTTTGAATGTGTGTTTCAGAGAGTGAATGTGTTTCAGGGAATGAATGCATGCTTCAGATAGTGATGTGTTTCAGAGATTGAATGCGTGTTTCAGAGAGTGAATGCGTGTTTCAGAGATTGAATGTGTTTCAGACAGTGAATGCATGTTTCAGAGATTGAATGCGTGTTTCAGAGTATGAACGAGTGTTTCAGAGATTGAATGCATAGTTCGAGAGTGAATGTGTGTTTCAGAGTGTGAACCCGTGTTTCAGAGAGTGAATGCATAATTCAGAGAGTGTATGTGTGTTTCAGAGAGTGCATGCTTATTTTAGAGTTTGATTGCCTGTTCCCGAGAGTGAATGCGTGTTTCAGAGATTGAATCTGTAGTTCAGATTGTGAATCCGTAGTTCAGAGAGTGAATGTGTTTTTGAGGGAGCGAATGTGTTTCAGAGATTGAATGTGTTTCAGAGAGTGAATTCGTGTTTCAGAGAGTGAATGCGTGTTTCAGAGTGTGAATGCGTGTTTCAGAGATTGAATGTGTTTCAGAGAGTGAATTCGTGTTTCGGAGAGTGAATGCGTTTTTCAGAGATTGAATGTTTTTCAGAGGGTGAATGCGTGTTTCAGAGAGTGAATGCGTGTTTCAGAGTGTGAACGCGTGTTTCAGAGATTGAATGCATAATTCAGAGAATGAATGTGTGTTTCAGAGAGTGAATGCATATTTTAGAGTTTGATTGCGTGTTCCCGAGTGTGAATGCGTGTTTCAGAGATTGAATCTGTAGTTCAGATTGTGAATCCGTAGTTCAGAGAGTGAATGTGTTTTTGAGGGAGTGATTGTGTTTCAGAGTTTGAATGTGTGTTTCAGAGAGTGAATGTGTTTCAGAGAGTGAATGTATGTTTCAGATAATGATGTGTTTCAGAGAGTGAATGCATGTTTCAGAGATTGAATGTGTTTCAGAGAGTGAATGCATGTTTCAGAGATTGAATATGTTTCAAAGAGTGAATGAGTGTTTCAGAGAGTGAATGCGTGTTTCACAGATTGAATGTGTTTCAGAGAGTGAATGCTTGTTTCAGAGAGTGAATGCGTGTTTCAGAGTGTGAACGCGTGTTTCAGAGAGTGAATGCGTGTTTCAGAGTGTGAACGCGTGTTTCAGAGAGTGAATGCATAATTCAGAGAGTGTATGTGTGTTTCAGAGAGTGCATGCTTATTTTAGAGTTTGATTGCCTGTTCCCGAGAGTGAATGCGTGTTTCAGAGATTGAATCTGTAGTTCAGATTGTGAATCCGTAGTTCAGAGAGTGAATGTGTTTTTGAGGGAGCGAATGTGTTTCAGAGATTGAATGTGTTTCAGAGAGTGAATTCGTGTTTCAGAGAGTGAATGCGTGTTTCAGAGTGTGAATGCGTGTTTCAGAGATTGAATGTGTTTCAGAGAGTGAATTCGTGTTTCGGAGAGTGAATGCGTTTTTCAGAGATTGAATGTTTTTCAGAGGGTGAATGCGTGTTTCAGAGTGTGAACGCGTGTTTCAGAGATTGAATGCATAATTCAGAGAATGAATGTGTGTTTCAGAGAGTGAATGCATATTTTAGAGTTTGATTGCGTGTTCCCGAGTGTGAATGCGTGTTTCAGAGATTGAATCTGTAGTTCAGATTGTGAATCCGTAGTTCAGAGAGTGAATGTGTTTTTGAGGGAGTGAATGTGTTTCAGAGTTTGAATGTGTGTTTCAGAGAGTGAATGTGTTTCAGAGAGTGAATGTATGTTTCAGATAATGATGTGTTTCAGAGAGTGAATGCATGTTTCAGAGATTGAATGTGTTTCAGAGAGTGAATGCATGTTTCAGAGATTGAATATGTTTCAAAGAGTGAATGAGTGTTTCAGAGAGTGAATGCGTGTTTCAGAGAGTGAATGCGTGTTTCAGAGTGTGAACGCGTGTTTCAGAGATTGAATGCATAATTCAGAGAGTGAATGTGTGTTTCAGAGAGTGAATGCTTATTTTAGAGTTTGATTGCCTGTTCCCGAGAGTGAATGCGTGTTTCAGAGATTGAATCTGTAGTTCAGATTGTGAATCCGTAGTTCAGAGAGTGAATGTGTTTTTGAGGGAGCGAATGTGTTTCAGAGATTGAATGTGTGTTTCAGAGAGTGAATGTGTGTTTCAGAGATTGAATGTGTTTCAGAGTTTGAATGTGTGTTTCAGAGAGTGAATTTATTTTTCAGATAGTGATGTGTTTCAGAGAATGAATGCATGTTTCAGAGATTGAATGTGTTTCAGAGAGTGAATGCATGTTTCAGAGATTGAATATGTTTCATAAAGTGAAATCGTGTTTCAGCGAGTGAATGCGTTTTTCAGAGATTGAATGTGTTTCAGAGAGTGAATGCGTGTTTCAGAGTTTGAACGCGTGTTTCAGAGAGTGAATGTGTTTCAGAGAGTGAATGTATTTTTCAGATAGTGATGTGTTTCAGAGAATGAATGCATGTTTCAGAGATTGAATGTGTTTCAGAGAGTGAATGCATGTTTCAGAGATTGAATATGTTTCATAAAGTGAAATCGTGTTTCAGCGAGTGAATGCGTTTTTCAGAGATTGAATGTGTTTCAGAGAGTGAATGCGTGTTTCAGAGAAGGAATGCGTGTTTCAGTGTGTGAACGCGTGTTTCAGAGATTGAATGCATAAGTCAGAGAGTGAATGTGTTTTTCAGAGAGTGAATGCATTTTTTTGAGTTTGATTGCGTGTTCCCGAGAGTGAATGCGTGTTTCAGAGATTGAATCTGTAGTTCAGATTGTGAATCCGTAGTTCAGAGATTGAATGTGTTTTTGAGGGACTGAATGTGTTTCAGAGATTGAATGTGTGTTTCAGAGAGTGAAAGTGTTTCAGAGTTTGAGTGTGTGTTTCAGAGAGTGAATGTGTTTCAGAGAGTGAATGTATGTTTCAGATAGTGATGTGTTTCAGAGATTGAATGCGTGTTTCAGAGAGTGAATGTGTGTTTCAGAGATTGAATGTGTTTCAGAGAGTGAATTCTTGTTTCAGAGATTGAATATGTTTCAGAGAGTGAATGCGTGTTTCAGAGATTGAATGTGTTTCAGAGAGTGAATGCGTGTTTCAGAGTGTGAACGCTTGTTTCAGAGATTGAATGCATAATTCAGAGAGTGAATGTGTGTTTCAGAGAGTGAATGTGTGTTTCAGAAAGTGAACGATTGTTTCATGGAGTGAATGCATGTTTCAGAGAGTGAATGTGTGTTTCAGAGACTGAATGTGTGTTTCAGAGAGTGAATGTGTTTCAGAGATTGAATGTGTGTTTGAGAGAGTGAATGTATTTCAGAGAATAAATGCGTGTTTCAGAGAGTGAATGTTTGTTCCAGAGATTGAATGTTTTTCAGAGAGTGAATGTGTGTTTCAGAGTGTGAATGCCTGTTTCAAAGAGTGAAAGTCGGTTTCAGAGAGTGGAATACGTGTTTGTAATGTGAAAGCGTGTTTCGGAGATTGGAATACGAATTTCAGAGAGTGAATGCGTGTTTCCGAGAGTGAATGCGTGTTTCAGAGAGTGAATCCGTAGTTCAGAGAGTGAATGTGTTTTTGAGAGAGTGAATGTGTTTCAGAGAGTGAATGTTTTTTTCAGAGAGTGAATGTATATTTCAGAGAGTGAATGTGTTTCAGAGATTGAATGTATGTTTCAGATAGTGAATGTGTTTCAGAGAGTGAATGCGTGTTTCAGAGACTGAATGTTTTTCAGAGAGTGAATGCGTGTTTCAGAGAGTGAATGCGTGTTTCAGAGTGTGAACGCGTTTTTCAGAGATTGAATGCATAATTCAGAGAGTGAATGTGTGTTTCAGAGATTGAATCTGTAGTGCAGATTGTGAATCTGTAGTTCAGAGAGTGAATGTGTTTTTGAGGGAGTGAATGTATTTCAGAGATTGAATGTGTGTTTCAGAGAGTGAATGTGTGTTTCAGAGAGTGAATGTGTTTCAGAGTTTGAATGTGTGTTTCAGAGAGTGAATGTGTTTCAGGGAATGAATGCATGCTTCAGATAGTGATGTGTTTCAGAGATTGAATGCGTGTTTCAGAGAGTGAATGCGTGTTTCAGAGATTGAATGTGTTTCAGACAGTGAATGCATGTTTCAGAGATTGAATGCGTGTTTCAGAGTATGAACGAGTGTTTCAGAGATTGAATGCATAGTTCGAGAGTGAATGTGTGTTTCAGAGTGTGAACCCGTGTTTCAGAGAGTGAATGCATAATTCAGAGAGTGTATGTGTGTTTCAGAGAGTGCATGCTTATTTTAGAGTTTGATTGCCTGTTCCCGAGAGTGAATGCGTGTTTCAGAGATTGAATCTGTAGTTCAGATTGTGAATCCGTAGTTCAGAGAGTGAATGTGTTTTTGAGGGAGCGAATGTGTTTCAGAGATTGAATGTGTTTCAGAGAGTGAATTCGTGTTTCAGAGAGTGAATGCGTGTTTCAGAGAAGGAATGCGTGTTTCAGTGTGTGAACGCGTGTTTCAGAGATTGAATGCATAAGTCAGAGAGTTGAATGTGTTTTTCAGAGAGATGCAGATTGATGTCGTGTTTCAGAGAGTGATTGCATGTTTCAGAGACTGGTATACGTGATTCAGAAAGTGAATGCATGTTTTGTGAATGTGTTTCGGTGATTGAATGTGTGTTTCAGATAGTATTGTTATTCAGAGTGTGAATGCGTGTTTTTAATGTCTGAAAGTGTGTTTCAGAGATTGGAATACGTGTTTATAATATGAAAGCGTGTTTCGGAGAGTGGAATACGTGTTTCAGAGAGTGAATGCGTGTTTCCGAGAGTGAATGCGTGTTTCAGAGAGTGAATCTGTAGTTCAGAGAGTGAATCCGTAGTTCAGAGAGTGAATGTGTTTTTGAGGGAGTGAATGTGCTTCGGAGCGTGATTGTGTGTTTCAGAAAGTGAATGTGTGTTTCAGAGAGTGAATGTGTTTCAGAGAGTGAATGTATTTTTCAGAGAGTGATGTGTTTCAGAGAGTGACTGCATGTTTCAGAGATTGAATGTGTTTCAGAGAGTGAATGCATGTTTCAGAGATTGAATGTGTTTCAGAGAGTGAATTCTTGTTTCAGAGATTGAATATGTTTCAGAGAGTGAATGCGTGTTTCAGAGATTGAATGTGTTTCAGAGAGTGAATGCCGTGTTTCAGAGTGTGAACGCTTGTTTCAGAGATTGAATGCATAATTCAGAGAGTGAATGTGTGTTTCAGAGAGTGAATGTGTGTTTCAGAAAGTGAACGATTGTTTCATGGAGTGAATGCATGTTTCAGAGAGTGAATGTGTGTTTCAGAGACTGAATGTGTGTTCAGAGAGTGAATGTGTTTCAGAGATTGAATGTGTGTTTGAGAGAGTGAATGTATTTCAGAGAATAAATGCGTGTTTCAGAGAGTGAATGCGTGTTTCGGAGATTGAATATGTTTCAGAGAGTGCATGCTTGTTTCAGAGAGTGAATGCGTGTTTCAGAGTGTGAACGCGTGTTTCAGAGATTGAATGCATAATTCAGAGAGTGAATGTGTGTTTCAGAGAGTGAATGCTTATTTAGAGTTTGATTGCGTGTTCCCGAGAGTGAATGTGTGTTTCAGAGAGTGAATGGGTGTTTCAGAGAGTGAATGTGTTTCAGAGTTTGAGTGTGTGTTTCAGAGAGTGAATGTGTTTCAGAGAGTGAATGTATGTTTCAGATAGTGATATGTTTCAGAGATTGAATGCGTGTTTCAGAGATTGAATGTGTTTCAGAGAGTGAATGCATGTTTCAGAGATTGAATATGTTTCAGAGAGTGAATGCGTGTTTCAGAGAGTGAATGCGTGTTTCAGAGATTGAATGTGTTTCAGAGAGTGAATGCGTGTTTCAGTGAGTGAATGCATGTTTCAGAGTGTGAACGCGTTTTTCAGAGATTGAATGCATAATTCAGAGAGTGAATGTGTGTTTCAGAGATTGAATCTGTAGTGCAGATTGTGAATCTGTAGTTCAGAGAGTGAATGTGTTTTTGAGGGAGTGAATGTATTTCAGAGATTGAATGTGTGTTTCAGAGAGTGAATGTGTGTTTCAGAGAGTGAATGTGTTTCAGAGTTTGAATGTGTGTTTCAGAGAGTGAATGTGTTTCAGGGAATGAATGCATGCTTCAGATAGTGATGTGTTTCAGAGATTGAATGCGTGTTTCAGAGAGTGAATGCGTGTTTCAGAGATTGAATGTGTTTCAGACAGTGAATGCATGTTTCAGAGATTGAATGCGTGTTTCAGAGTATGAACGAGTGTTTCAGAGATTGAATGCATAATTCGAGAGTGAATGTGTGTTTCAGAGTGTGAATGCATGTTTTTGAGTTTGATTGCGTGTTCCCGAGAGTGAATGCATGTTTCAGAGAGTGAATCTGTAGTTCAGAGAGTGAATGTGTTTCAGGGAGTGAATGTGTTTCAGAGAGTGAATGTGTGTTTCAGCGAGTGAATATGTTTCAGAGACTGAATGTGTTTTTCTGAGAGTGAATGCCTTTTTCAAAGAGTGAATGCATATTTCAGAGAGTGAATGCGTGTTTCAGAAAGTGAATGTGTGTTTCAGAAAGTGAACGATTGTTTCATGGAGTGATTGCATGTTTCCTAGATTAAATGTGTTTCAGAGAGTGAATGCGTGTTTCAGAGTGTGAAAGCGTGTTTCAGATTCTGACTGTGTGTTTCTGAGAGTGAATGTGTTTCAGAGATTGATGTCGTGTTTCAGAGAGTGATTGCATGTTTCAGAGACTGGTATACGTGATTCAGAAAGTGAATGCATGTTTTGTGAATGTGTTTCGGTGATTGAATGTGTGTTTCAGATAGTATTGTTATTCAGAGTGTGAATGCGTGTTTCAATGTCTGAAAGTGTGTTTCAGAGATTGGAATACGTGTTTATAATGTGGAAAGCGTGTTTCGGAGAGTGGAATACGTGTTTCAGAGAGTGAATGCGTGTTTCCGAGAGTGAATGCGTGTTTCAGAGAGTGAATCTGTAGTTCAGAGAGTGAATCCGTAGTTCAGAGAGTGAATGTGTTTTTGAGGGAGTGAATGTGCTTCGGAGCGTGATTGTGTGTTTCAGAAAGTGAATGTGTGTTTCAGAGAGTGAATGTGTTTCAGAGAGTGAATGTATTTTTCAGAGAGTGATGTGTTTCAGAGAGTGACTGCATGTTTCAGAGATTGAATGTGTTTCAGAGAGTGAATGCATGTTTCAGAGAATGAATATGTTTCATAAAGTGAAATCGTGTTTCAGAGAGTGAATGCGTGTTTCAGAGTGTGAACGCGTGTTTCAGAGATTGAATGCATAAGTCAGAGAGTGAATGTGTGTTTCAGAGAGTGAATGCATGTTTTTGAGATTGCTTGCGTGTTCCCGAGAGTGAATGCGTGTTTCAGAGATTGAATCTGTAGTTCAGATTGTGAAACCGTAGTTCAGAGATTGAATGTGTTTTTGAGGGAGTGAATGTGTTTCAGGAGTTGAATGTGTGTTTCAGAGAGTGAATGGTGTTTCAGAGAGTGAATGTATGTTTCAGAGTTGAGTGTGTGTTTCAGAGAGTGAATGCTGTTTCAGAGATTGTAAGATGGTGATGTGTTCAGAGAGTGAATGCATGTTTCAGAGATTGAATATGTTTCAGAGAGTGAATGAGTGATTCAGAGAGTGAATGCGTGTTTCAGAGATTGAATGTGTTTCAGAGAGTGAATGCTTGTTTCAGAGAGTGAATGCGTGTTTCGGAGATGATATGTTCGAGAGTGCATGTGTTTCAGAGAGTGAATGCGTGTTTCAGAGTGTGAACGCGTGTTTCAGAGATTGAATGCTTAATTCAGAGAGTGAATGTGTGTTTCAGAGAGTGAATGCTTATTTTAGAGTTTGATTGCCTGTTCCCAAGAGTGAATGCGTGTTTCAGAGATTGAATCTGTAGTTCAGATTGTGAAACCGTAGTTCAGAGATTGAATGTGTTTTTGAGGGAGTGAATGTGTTTCAGGGATTGAATGTGTGTTTCAGAGAGTGAATGGGTGTTTCAGAGAGTGAATGTGTTTCAGAGTTTGAGTGTGTGTTTCAGAGAGTGAATGTGTTTCAGAGAGTGAATGTATGTTTCAGATGGTGATGTGTTTCAGAGAGTGAATGCATGTTTCAGAGATTGAATGTGTTTCAGAGAGTGAATGCGTGATTCAGAGAGTGAATGTGTGTTTCAGAGATTGAATATGTTTCAGAGAGTGAATGCGTGTTTCAGAGAGTGAATGCGTGTTTCGGAGATTGAATATGTTTCAGAGAGTGCATGCTTGTTTCAGAGAGTGAATGCGTGTTTCAGAGTGTGAACGCGTGTTTCAGAGATTGAATGCATAATTCAGAGAGTGAATGTGTGTTTCAGAGAGTGAATGCTTATTTTAGAGTTTGATTGCGTGTTCCCGAGAGTGAATGTGTGTTTCAGAGAGTGAATGGGTGTTTCAGAGAGTGAATGTGTTTCAGAGTTTGAGTGTGTGTTTCAGAGAGTGAATGTGTTTCAGAGAGTGAATGTATGTTTCAGATAGTGATATGTTTAGAGATTGAATGCGTGTTTCAGAGATTGAATGTGTTTCAGAGAGTGAATGCATGTTTCAGAGATTGAATATGTTTCAGAGAGTGAATGCGTGTTTCAGAGAGTGAATGCGTGTTTCAGAGATTGAATGTGTTTCAGAGAGTGAATGCGTGTTTCAGTGAGTGAATGCATGTTTCAGAGTGTGAACGCGTGTTTCAGAGATTGAATGCATAATTCAGAGAGTGAATGTGTGTTTCAGAGATTGAATGCATAATTCAGAGAGTGAATGTGTATTTCAGAGAGTGAATGCATGTTTTTGAGTTTGATTGCGTGTTCCCGAGAGTGAATGCATGTTTCAGAGAGTGAATCTGTAGTTCAGAGAGCGAATGTGTTTGAGCGAGTGAATGTGTTTCAGAGAGTGAATGTGTGTTTCAGCAAGTGAATATGTTTCAGAGACTGAATGTGTTTTTCAGAGAGTGAATGCATGTTTCAAAGAGTGAATGCATGTTTCAGAGAGTGAATGCGTGTTTCAGAGAGTGAATGTGTGTTTCAGAAAGTGAACGATTATTTCATGGAGTGAATGCATGTTTCAGAGAGTGAATGTGTATTTCAGAGACTGAATGTGTGTTTCAGAGAGTGAATGTGTTTCAGAGATTGAATGTGTGTTTGAGAGAGTGAATGTGTTTCAGAGTATAAATGCGTGTTTCAGAGAGTGAATGTTTGTTCCAGAGATTGAATGTTTTTCAGAGAGAGAATGTGTGTTTCAGAGTGTGAATGCCTGTTTCAAAGAGTGAAAGTCGGTTTCAGAGAGTGGAATACGTGTTCGTAATGTGAAAGCGTGTTTCGGAGAGTGGAATACGAGTTTCAGAGAGTGAATGCGTGTTTCCGAGAGTGAATGCGTGTTTCAGAGAGTCAATCCGTAGTTCAGAGAATGAATGTGTTTTTGAGGGAGTGAATGTGTTTCAGAGAGTGAATGTTTGTTTCAGAGATTGAATGTTTTTCAGAGAGTGAATGCGTGTTTCAGAGAGTGAATGCGTGTTTCAGAGAGTGAATCCGTAGTTCAGAGTGTGAATGCCTTTTTGAGAGAGTGAATGTGTCTCAGAGAGTGAATGTTTGTTTCAGAGAGTGAATGTTTGTTTCACAGAGTGAATGTATATTTCAGAGAGTGATTGTGTTTCAGAGAGTGAATGTACGTTTCAGATAGTGAATGCGTTTCAGAGAGTGAATGCGTGTTTCAGAGATTGAATGTGTTTCAGAGAGTGAATTCGTGTTTCAGAGAGTGAATGCGTGTTTCAGAGTGTGAATGCGTGTTTCAGAGATTGAATGTGTTTCAGAGAGTGAATTCGTGTTTCGGAGAGTGAATGCGTTTTTCAGAGATTGAATGTATTTCAGAGGGTGAATGCGTGTTTCAGAGAGTGAATGCGTGTTTCAGAGTGTGAACGCGTGTTTCAGAGATTGAATGCATAATTCAGAGAATGAATGTGTGTTTCAGAGAGTGAATGCATATTTTAGAGTTTGATTGCGTGTTCCCGAGTGTGAATGCGTGTTTCAGAGATTGAATCTGTAGTTCAGATTGTGAATCCGTAGTTCAGAGAGTGAATGTGTTTTTGAGGGAGTGATTGTGTTTCAGAGTTTGAATGTGTGTTTCAGAGAGTGAATGTGTTTCAGAGAGTGAATGTATGTTTCAGATAATGATGTGTTTCAGAGAGTGAATGCATGTTTCAGAGATTGAATGTGTTTCAGAGAGTGAATGCATGTTTCAGAGATTGAATATGTTTCAAAGAGTGAATGAGTGTTTCAGAGAGTGAATGCGTGTTTCACAGATTGAATGTGTTTCAGAGAGTGAATGCTTGTTTCAGAGAGTGAATGCGTGTTTCAGAGTGTGAACGCGTGTTTCAGAGAGTGAATGCGTGTTTCAGAGTGTGAACGCGTGTTTCAGAGAGTGAATGCATAATTCAGAGAGTGTATGTGTGTTTCAGAGAGTGCATGCTTATTTTAGAGTTTGATTGCCTGTTCCCGAGAGTGAATGCGTGTTTCAGAGATTGAATCTGTAGTTCAGATTGTGAATCCGTAGTTCAGAGAGTGAATGTGTTTTTGAGGGAGCGAATGTGTTTCAGAGATTGAATGTGTTTCAGAGAGTGAATTCGTGTTTCAGAGAGTGAATGCGTGTTTCAGAGTGTGAATGCGTGTTTCAGAGATTGAATGTGTTTCAGAGAGTGAATTCGTGTTTCGGAGAGTGAATGCGTTTTTCAGAGATTGAATGTTTTTCAGAGGGTGAATGCGTGTTTCAGAGAGTGAATGCGTGTTTCAGAGTGTGAACGCGTGTTTCAGAGATTGAATGCATAATTCAGAGAATGAATGTGTGTTTCAGAGAGTGAATGCATATTTTAGAGTTTGATTGCGTGTTCCCGAGTGTGAATGCGTGTTTCAGAGATTGAATCTGTAGTTCAGATTGTGAATCCGTAGTTCAGAAAGTGAATGTGTTTTTGAGGGAGTGATTGTGTTTCAGAGTTTGAATGTGTGTTTCAGAGAGTGAATGTGTTTCAGAGAGTGAATGTATGTTTCAGATAATGATGTGTTTCAGAGATTGAATGCATGTTTCAGAGATTGAATGTGTTTCAGAGAGTGAATGCATGTTTCAGAGATTGAATATGTTTCAAAGAGTGAATGAGTGTTTCAGAGAGTGAATGCGTGTTTCACAGATTGAATGTGTTTCAGAGAGTGAATGCGTGTTTCAGAGAGTGAATGCGTGTTTCAGAGTGTGAACGCGTGTTTCAGAGAGTGAATGCATAATTCAGAGAGTGTATGTGTGTTTCAGAGAGTGCATGCTTATTTTAGAGTTTGATTGCCTGTTCCCGAGAGTGAATGCGTGTTTCAGAGATTGAATCTGTAGTTCAGATTGTGAATCCGTAGTTCAGAGAGTGAATGTGTTTTTGAGGGAGCGAATGTGTTTCAGAGATTGAATGTGTTTCAGAGAGTGAATTCGTGTTTCAGAGAGTGAATGCGTGTTTCAGAGTGTGAATGCGTGTTTCAGAGATTGAATGTGTTTCAGAGAGTGAATTCGTGTTTCTGAGAGTGAATGCGTTTTTCAGAGATTGAATGTTTTTCAGAGGGTGAATGCGTGTTTCAGAGAGTGAATGCGTGTTTCAGAGTGTGAACGCGTGTTTCAGAGATTGAATGCATAATTCAGAGAATGAATGTGTGTTTCAGAGAGTGAATGCATATTTTAGAGTTTGATTGCGTGTTCCCGAGTGTGAATGCGTGTTTCAGAGATTGAATCTGTAGTTCAGATTGTGAATCCGTAGTTCAGAGAGTGAATGTGTTTTTGAGGGAGTGATTGTGTTTCAGAGTTTGAATGTGTGTTTCAGAGAGTGAATGTGTTTCAGAGAGTGAATGTATGTTTCAGATAATGATGTGTTTCAGAGACTGAATGTGTGTTTCAGAGAGTGAATGAGTTTCAGAGATTGAATGTGTGTTTGAGAGAGTGAATGTATTTCAGAGAATAAATGCGTGTTTCAGAGAGTGAATGTTTGTTCCAGAGATTGAATGTTTTTCAGAGAGTGAATGTGTGTTTCAGAGTGTGAATGCCTGTTTCAAAGAGTGAAAGTCGGTTTCAGAGAGTGGAATACGTGTTTGTAATGTGAAAGCGTGTTTCGGAGATTGGAATACGAATTTCAGAGAGTGAATGCGTGTTTCCGAGAGTGAATGCGTGTTTCAGAGAGTGAATCCGTAGTTCAGAGAGTGAATGTGTTTTTGAGAGAGTGAATGTGTTTCAGAGAGTGAATGTTTTTTTCAGAGAGTGAATGTATATTTCAGAGAGTGAATGTGTTTCAGAGATTGAATGTATGTTTCAGATAGTGAATGTGTTTCAGAGAGTGAATGCGTGTTTCAGAGATTGAATGTTTTTCAGAGAGTGAATGCGTGTTTCAGAGAGTGAATGCGTGTTTCAGAGTGTGAACGCGTTTTTCAGAGATTGAATGCATAATTCAGAGAGTGAATGTGTGTTTCAGAGATTGAATCTGTAGTGCAGATTGTGAATCTGTAGTTCAGAGAGTGAATGTGTTTTTGAGGGAGTGAATGTATTTCAGAGATTGAATGTGTGTTTCAGAGAGTGAATGTGTGTTTCAGAGAGTGAATGTGTTTCAGAGTTTGAATGTGTGTTTCAGAGAGTGAATGTGTTTCAGGGAATGAATGCATGCTTCAGATAGTGATGTGTTTCAGAGATTGAATGCGTGTTTCAGAGAGTGAATGCGTGTTTCAGAGATTGAATGTGTTTCAGACAGTGAATGCATGTTTCAGAGATTGAATGCGTGTTTCAGAGTATGAACGAGTGTTTCAGAGATTGAATGCATAGTTCGAGAGTGAATGTGTGTTTCAGAGTGTGAACCCGTGTTTCAGAGAGTGAATGCATAATTCAGAGAGTGTATGTGTGTTTCAGAGAGTGCATGCTTATTTTAGAGTTTGATTGCCTGTTCCCGAGAGTGAATGCGTGTTTCAGAGATTGAATCTGTAGTTCAGATTGTGAATCCGTAGTTCAGAGAGTGAATGTGTTTTTGAGGGAGCGAATGTGTTTCAGAGATTGAATGTGTTTCAGAGAGTGAATTCGTGTTTCAGAGAGTGAATGCGTGTTTCAGAGTGTGAATGCGTGTTTCAGAGATTGAATGTGTTTCAGAGAGTGAATTCGTGTTTCGGAGAGTGAATGCGTTTTTCAGAGATTGAATGTTTTTCAGAGGGTGAATGCGTGTTTCAGAGAGTGAATGCGTGTTTCAGAGTGTGAACGCGTGTTTCAGAGATTGAATGCATAATTCAGAGAATGAATGTGTGTTTCAGAGAGTGAATGCATATTTTAGAGTTTGATTGCGTGTTCCCGAGTGTGAATGCGTGTTTCAGAGATTGAATCTGTAGTTCAGATTGTGAATCCGTAGTTCAGAGAGTGAATGTGTTTTTGAGGGAGTGATTGTGTTTCAGAGTTTGAATGTGTGTTTCAGAGAGTGAATGTGTTTCAGAGAGTGAATGTATGTTTCAGATAATGATGTGTTTCAGAGAGTGAATGCATGTTTCAGAGATTGAATGTGTTTCAGAGAGTGAATGCATGTTTCAGAGATTGAATATGTTTCAAAGAGTGAATGAGTGTTTCAGAGAGTGAATGCGTGTTTCACAGATTGAATGTGTTTCAGAGAGTGAATGCTTGTTTCAGAGAGTGAATGCGTGTTTCAGAGTGTGAACGCGTGTTTCAGAGAGTGAATGCGTGTTTCAGAGTGTGAACGCGTGTTTCAGAGAGTGAATGCATAATTCAGAGAGTGTATGTGTGTTTCAGAGAGTGCATGCTTATTTTAGAGTTTGATTGCCTGTTCCCGAGAGTGAATGCGTGTTTCAGAGATTGAATCTGTAGTTCAGATTGTGAATCCGTAGTTCAGAGAGTGAATGTGTTTTTGAGGGAGCGAATGTGTTTCAGAGATTGAATGTGTTTCAGAGAGTGAATTCGTGTTTCAGAGAGTGAATGCGTGTTTCAGAGTGTGAATGCGTGTTTCAGAGATTGAATGTGTTTCAGAGAGTGAATTCGTGTTTCGGAGAGTGAATGCGTTTTTCAGAGATTGAATGTTTTTCAGAGGGTGAATGCGTGTTTCAGAGAGTGAATGCGTGTTTCAGAGTGTGAACGCGTGTTTCAGAGATTGAATGCATAATTCAGAGAATGAATGTGTGTTTCAGAGAGTGAATGCATATTTTAGAGTTTGATTGCGTGTTCCCGAGTGTGAATGCGTGTTTCAGAGATTGAATCTGTAGTTCAGATTGTGAATCCGTAGTTCAGAAAGTGAATGTGTTTTTGAGGGAGTGATTGTGTTTCAGAGTTTGAATGTGTGTTTCAGAGAGTGAATGTGTTTCAGAGAGTGAATGTATGTTTCAGATAATGATGTGTTTCAGAGAGTGAATGCATGTTTCAGAGATTGAATGTGTTTCAGAGAGTGAATGCATGTTTCAGAGATTGAATATGTTTCAAAGAGTGAATGAGTGTTTCAGAGAGTGAATGCGTGTTTCACAGATTGAATGTGTTTCAGAGAGTGAATGCTTGTTTCAGAGAGTGAATGCGTGTTTCAGAGTGTGAACGCGTGTTTCAGAGATTGAATGCATAATTCAGAGAGTGAATGTGTGTTTCAGAGAGTGAATGCATATTTTAGAGTTTGATTGCGTGTTCCCGAGTGTGAATGCGTGTTTCAGAGATTGAATCTGTAGTTCAGATTGTGAATCCGTAGTTCAGAGAGTGAATGTGTTTTTGAGGGAGTGAATGTGTTTCAGAGTTTGAATGTGTGTTTCAGAGAGTGAATGTGTTTCAGAGAGTGAATGCGTGTTTCAGAGAAGGAATGCGTGTTTCAGTGTGTGAACGCGTGTTTCAGAGATTGAATGCATAAGTCAGAGAGTGAATGTGTTTTTCAGAGAGTGAATGCATTTTTTTGAGTTTGATTGCGTGTTCCCGAGAGTGAATGCGTGTTTCAGAGATTGAATCTGTAGTTCAGATTGTGAATCCGTAGTTCAGAGATTGAATGTGTTTTTGAGGGACTGAATGTGTTTCAGAGATTGAATGTGTGTTTCAGAGATTGAATGTGTTTCAGAGTTTGAGTGTGTGTTTCAGAGAGTGAATGTGTTTCAGAGAGTGAATGTATGTTTCAGATAGTGATGTGTTTCAGAGATTGAATGTGTGTTTCAGAGAGTGAATGTGTGTTTCAGAGATTGAATGTGTTTCAGAGAGTGAATTCTTGTTTCAGAGATTGAATATGTTTCAGAGAGTGAATGCGTGTTTCAGAGATTGAATGTGTTTCAGAGAGTGAATGCGTGTTTCAGAGTGTGAACGCTTGTTTCAGAGATTGAATGCATAATTCAGAGAGTGAATGTGTGTTTCAGAGAGTGAATGTGTGTTTCAGAAAGTGAACGATTGTTTCATGGAGTGAATGCATGTTTCAGAGAGTGAATGTGTGTTTCAGAGACTGAATGTGTGTTTCAGAGAGTGAATGTGTTTCAGAGATTGAATGTGTGTTTGAGAGAGTGAATGTATTTCAGAGAATAAATGCGTGTTTCAGAGAGTGAATGTTTGTTCCAGAGATTGAATGTTTTTCAGAGAGTGAATGTGTGTTTCAGAGTGTGAATGCCTGTTTCAAAGAGTGAAAGTCGGTTTCAGAGAGTGGAATACGTGTTTGTAATGTGAAAGCGTGTTTCGGAGATTGGAATACGAATTTCAGAGAGTGAATGCGTGTTTCCGAGAGTGAATGCGTGTTTCAGAGAGTGAATCCGTAGTTCAGAGAGTGAATGTGTTTTTGAGAGAGTGAATGTGTTTCAGAGAGTGAATGTTTTTTTCAGAGAGTGAATGTATATTTCAGAGAGTGAATGTGTTTCAGAGATTGAATGTATGTTTCAGATAGTGAATGTGTTTCAGAGAGTGAATGCGTGTTTCAGAGATTGAATGTTTTTCAGAGAGTGAATGCGTGTTTCAGAGAGTGAATGCGTGTTTCAGAGTGTGAACGCGTTTTTCAGAGATTGAATGCATAATTCAGAGAGTGAATGTGTGTTTCAGAGATTGAATCTGTAGTGCAGATTGTGAATCTGTAGTTCAGAGAGTGAATGTGTTTTTGAGGGAGTGAATGTATTTCAGAGATTGAATGTGTGTTTCAGAGAGTGAATGTGTGTTTCAGAGAGTGAATGTGTTTCAGAGTTTGAATGTGTGTTTCAGAGAGTGAATGTGTTTCAGGGAATGAATGCATGCTTCAGATAGTGATGTGTTTCAGAGATTGAATGCGTGTTTCAGAGAGTGAATGCGTGTTTCAGAGATTGAATGTGTTTCAGACAGTGAATGCATGTTTCAGAGATTGAATGCGTGTTTCAGAGTATGAACGAGTGTTTCAGAGATTGAATGCATAGTTCGAGAGTGAATGTGTGTTTCAGAGTGTGAACCCGTGTTTCAGAGAGTGAATGCATAATTCAGAGAGTGTATGTGTGTTTCAGAGAGTGCATGCTTATTTTAGAGTTTGATTGCCTGTTCCCGAGAGTGAATGCGTGTTTCAGAGATTGAATCTGTAGTTCAGATTGTGAATCCGTAGTCAGAGAGTGAATGTGTTTTTGAGGGAGCGAATGTGTTTCAGAGATTGAATGTGTTTCAGAGAGTGAATTCGTGTTTCAGAGAGTGAATGCGTGTTTCAGAGTGTGAATGCGTGTTTCAGAGATTGAATGTGTTTCAGAGAGTGAATTCGTGTTTCGGAGAGTGAATGCGTTTTTCAGAGATTGAATGTTTTTCAGAGGGTGAATGCGTGTTTCAGAGAGTGAATGCGTGTTTCAGAGTGTGAACGCGTGTTTCAGAGATTGAATGCATAATTCAGAGAATGAATGTGTGTTTCAGAGAGTGAATGCATATTTTAGAGTTTGATTGCGTGTTCCCGAGTGTGAATGCGTGTTTCAGAGATTGAATCTGTAGTTCAGATTGTGAATCCGTAGTTCAGAGAGTGAATGTGTTTTTGAGGGAGTGATTGTGTTTCAGAGTTTGAATGTGTGTTTCAGAGAGTGAATGTGTTTCAGAGAGTGAATGTATGTTTCAGATAATGATGTGTTTCAGAGAGTGAATGCATGTTTCAGAGATTGAATGTGTTTCAGAGAGTGAATGCATGTTTCAGAGATTGAATATGTTTCAAAGAGTGAATGAGTGTTTCAGAGAGTGAATGCGTGTTTCACAGATTGAATGTGTTTCAGAGAGTGAATGCTTGTTTCAGAGAGTGAATGCGTGTTTCAGAGTGTGAACGCGTGTTTCAGAGAGTGAATGCGTGTTTCAGAGTGTGAACGCGTGTTTCAGAGAGTGAATGCATAATTCAGAGAGTGTATGTGTGTTTCAGAGAGTGCATGCTTATTTTAGAGTTTGATTGCCTGTTCCCGAGAGTGAATGCGTGTTTCAGAGATTGAATCTGTAGTTCAGATTGTGAATCCGTAGTTCAGAGAGTGAATGTGTTTTTGAGGGAGCGAATGTGTTTCAGAGATTGAATGTGTTTCAGAGAGTGAATTCGTGTTTCAGAGAGTGAATGCGTGTTTCAGAGTGTGAATGCGTGTTTCAGAGATTGAAAGTGTTTCAGAGAGTGAATTCGTGTTTCGGAGAGTGAATGCGTTTTTCAGAGATTGAATGTTTTTCAGAGGGTGAATGCGTGTTTCAGAGAGTGAATGCGTGTTTCAGAGTGTGAACGCGTGTTTCAGAGATTGAATGCATAATTCAGAGAATGAATGTGTGTTTCAGAGAGTGAATGCATATTTTAGAGTTTGATTGCGTGTTCCCGAGTGTGAATGCGTGTTTCAGAGATTGAATCTGTAGTTCAGATTGTGAATCCGTAGTTCAGAGAGTGAATGTGTTTTTGAGGGAGTGAATGTGTTTCAGAGTTTGAATGTGTGTTTCAGAGAGTGAATGTGTTTCAGAGAGTGAATGTATGTTTCAGATAATGATGTGTTTCAGAGAGTGAATGCATGTTTCAGAGATTGAATGTGTTTCAGAGAGTGAATGCATGTTTCAGAGATTGAATATGTTTCAAAGAGTGAATGAGTGTTTCAGAGAGTGAATGCGTGTTTCAGAGAGTGAATGCGTGTTTCAGAGTGTGAACGCGTGTTTCAGAGATTGAATGCATAATTCAGAGAGTGAATGTGTGTTTCAGAGAGTGAATGCTTATTTTAGAGTTTGATTGCCTGTTCCCGAGAGTGAATGCGTGTTTCAGAGATTGAATCTGTAGTTCAGATTGTGAATCCGTAGTTCAGAGAGTGAATGTGTTTTTGAGGGAGCGAATGTGTTTCAGAGATTGAATGTGTGTTTCAGAGAGTGAATGTGTGTTTCAGAGATTGAATGTGTTTCAGAGTTTGAATGTGTGTTTCAGAGAGTGAATTTATTTTTCAGATAGTGATGTGTTTCAGAGAATGAATGCATGTTTCAGAGATTGAATGTGTTTCAGAGAGTGAATGCATGTTTCAGAGATTGAATATGTTTCATAAAGTGAAATCGTGTTTCAGCGAGTGAATGCGTTTTTCAGAGATTGAATGTGTTTCAGAGAGTGAATGCGTGTTTCAGAGTTTGAACGCGTGTTTCAGAGAGTGAATGTGTTTCAGAGAGTGAATGTATTTTTCAGATAGTGATGTGTTTCAGAGAATGAATGCATGTTTCAGAGATTGAATGTGTTTCAGAGAGTGAATGCATGTTTCAGAGATTGAATATGTTTCATAAAGTGAAATCGTGTTTCAGCGAGTGAATGCGTTTTCAGAGATTGAATGTGTTTCAGAGAGTGAATGCGTGTTTCAGAGAAGGAATGCGTGTTTCAGTGTGTGAACGCGTGTTTCAGAGATTGAATGCATAAGTCAGAGAGTGAATGTGTTTTTCAGAGAGTGAATGCATTTTTTTTGAGTTTGATTGCGTGTTCCCGAGAGTGAATGCGTGTTTCAGAGATTGAATCTGTAGTTCAGATTGTGAATCCGTAGTTCAGAGATTGAATGTGTTTTTGAGGGACTGAATGTGTTTCAGAGATTGAATGTGTGTTTCAGAGAGTGAAAGTGTTTCAGAGTTTGAGTGTGTGTTTCAGAGAGTGAATGTGTTTCAGAGAGTGAATGTATGTTTCAGATAGTGATGTGTTTCAGAGATTGAATGTGTGTTTCAGAGAGTGAATGTGTGTTTCAGAGATTGAATGTGTTTCAGAGAGTGAATTCTTGTTTCAGAGATTGAATATGTTTCAGAGAGTGAATGCGTGTTTCAGAGATTGAATGTGTTTCAGAGAGTGAATGCGTGTTTCAGAGTGTGAACGCTTGTTTCAGAGATTGAATGCATAATTCAGAGAGTGAATGTGTGTTTCAGAGAGTGAATGTGTGTTTCAGAAAGTGAACGATTGTTTCATGGAGTGAATGCATGTTTCAGAGAGTGAATGTGTGTTTCAGAGACTGAATGTGTGTTTCAGAGAGTGAATGTGTTTCAGAGATTGAATGTGTGTTTGAGAGAGTGAATGTATTTCAGAGAATAAATGCGTGTTTCAGAGAGTGAATGTTTGTTCCAGAGATTGAATGTTTTTCAGAGAGTGAATGTGTGTTTCAGAGTGTGAATGCCTGTTTCAAAGAGTGAAAGTCGGTTTCAGAGAGTGGAATACGTGTTTGTAATGTGAAAGCGTGTTTCGGAGATTGGAATACGAATTTCAGAGAGTGAATGCGTGTTTCCGAGAGTGAATGCGTGTTTCAGAGAGTGAATCCGTAGTTCAGAGAGTGAATGTGTTTTTGAGAGAGTGAATGTGTTTCAGAGAGTGAATGTTTTTTTCAGAGAGTGAATGTATATTTCAGAGAGTGAATGCGTGTTTCAGAGAGTGAATGCTTGTTTCAGAGAGTGAATGTGTTTCAGAGAGTGATTGCGTGTTTCAGAGATTGAATGCGTTTTCAGAGAGTGAATGCGTGTTTCAGAGAGTGATTGCGTGTTTCAGAGTGTGAACGCGTGTTTTAGAGATTGAATACATTATTCAGAGAGTGAATGTGTGTTTCAGAGATTGAATCTGTAGTGCAGATTGTGAATCTGTAGTTCAGAGAGTGAATGTGTTTTTGAGGGAGTGAATGTATTTCAGAGATTGAATGTGTGTTTCAGAGAGTGAATGTGTGTTTCAGAGAGTGAATGTGTTTCAGAGTTTGAATGTGTGTTTCAGAGAGTGAATGTGTTTCAGGGAATGAATGCATGCTTCAGATAGTGATGTGTTTCAGAGATTGAATGCGTGTTTCAGAGAGTGAATGCGTGTTTCAGAGATTGAATGTGTTTCAGACAGTGAATGCATGTTTCAGAGATTGAATGCGTGTTTCAGAGTATGAACGAGTGTTTCAGAGATTGAATGCATAGTTCGAGAGTGAATGTGTGTTTCAGAGTGTGAACCCGTGTTTCAGAGAGTGAATGCATAATTCAGAGAGTGTATGTGTGTTTCAGAGAGTGCATGCTTATTTTAGAGTTTGATTGCCTGTTCCCGAGAGTGAATGCGTGTTTCAGAGATTGAATCTGTAGTTCAGATTGTGAATCCGTAGTTCAGAGAGTGAATGTGTTTTTGAGGGAGCGAATGTGTTTCAGAGATTGAATGTGTTTCAGAGAGTGAATTCGTGTTTCAGAGAGTGAATGCGTGTTTCAGAGTGTGAATGCGTGTTTCAGAGATTGAATGTGTTTCAGAGAGTGAATTCGTGTTTCGGAGAGTGAATGCGTTTTTCAGAGATTGAATGTTTTTCAGAGGGTGAATGCGTGTTTCAGAGAGTGAATGCGTGTTTCAGAGTGTGAACGCGTGTTTCAGAGATTGAATGCATAATTCAGAGAATGAATGTGTGTTTCAGAGAGTGAATGCATATTTTAGAGTTTGATTGCGTGTTCCCGAGTGTGAATGCGTGTTTCAGAGATTGAATCTGTAGTTCAGATTGTGAATCCGTAGTTCAGAGAGTGAATGTGTTTTTGAGGGAGTGATTGTGTTTCAGAGTTTGAATGTGTGTTTCAGAGAGTGAATGTGTTTCAGAGAGTGAATGTATGTTTCAGATAATGATGTGTTTCAGAGAGTGAATGCATGTTTCAGAGATTGAAAGTGTTTCAGAGAGTGAATGCATGTTTCAGAGATTGAATATGTTTCAAAGAGTGAATGAGTGTTTCAGAGAGTGAATGCGTGTTTCACAGATTGAATGTGTTTCAGAGAGTGAATGCTTGTTTCAGAGAGTGAATGCGTGTTTCAGAGTGTGAACGCGTGTTTCAGAGAGTGAATGCGTGTTTCAGAGTGTGAACGCGTGTTTCAGAGAGTGAATGCATAATTCAGAGAGTGTATGTGTGTTTCAGAGAGTGCATGCTTATTTTAGAGTTTGATTGCCTGTTCCCGAGAGTGAATGCGTGTTTCAGAGATTGAATCTGTAGTTCAGATTGTGAATCCGTAGTTCAGAGAGTGAATGTGTTTTTGAGGGAGCGAATGTGTTTCAGAGATTGAATGTGTTTCAGAGAGTGAATTCGTGTTTCAGAGAGTGAATGCGTGATTCAGAGAGTGAATGTGTGTTTCAGAGATTGAATATGTTTCAGAGAGTGAATGCGTGTTTCAGAGAGTGAATGCGTGTTTCGGAGATTGAATATGTTTCAGAGAGTGCATGCTTGTTTCAGAGAGTGAATGCGTGTTTCAGAGTGTGAACGCGTGTTTCAGAGATTGAATGCATAATTCAGAGAGTGAATGTGTGTTTCAGAGAGTGAATGCTTATTTTAGAGTTTGATTGCGTGTTCCCGAGAGTGAATGCGTGTTTCAGAGATTGAATCTGTAGTTCAGATTGTGAAACCGTAGTTCAGAGAGTGAATGTGTTTTTGAGGGAGTGAATGTGTTTCAGAGATTGAATGTGTGTTTCAGAGAGTGAATGGGTGTTTCAGAGAGTGAATGTGTTTCAGAGTTTGAGTGTGTGTTTCAGAGAGTGAATGTGTTTCAGAGAGTGAATGTATGTTTCAGATAGTGATATGTTTCAGAGATTGAATGCGTGTTTCAGAGATTGAATGTGTTTCAGAGAGTGAATGCATGTTTCAGAGATTGAATATGTTTCAGAGAGTGAATGCGTGTTTCAGAGAGTGAATGCGTGTTTCAGAGATTGAATGTGTTTCAGAGAGTGAATGCGTGTTTCAGTGAGTGAATGCATGTTTCAGAGTGTGAACGCGTGTTTCAGAGATTGAATGCATAATTCAGAGAGTGAATGTGTGTTTCAGAGATTGAATGCATAATTCAGAGAGTGAATGTGTATTTCAGAGAGTGAATGCATGTTTTTGAGTTTGATTGCGTGTTCCCGAGAGTGAATGCATGTTTCAGAGAGTGAATCTGTAGTTCAGAGAGTGAATGTGTTTGAGCGAGTGAATGTGTTTCAGAGAGTGAATGTGTGTTTCAGCAAGTGAATATGTTTCAGAGACTGAATGTGTTTTTCAGAGAGTGAATGCATGTTTCAAAGAGTGAATGCATGTTTCAGAGAGTGAATGCGTGTTTCAGAGAGTGAATGTGTGTTCAGAAAGTGAACGATTATTTCATGGAGTGAATGCATGTTTCAGAGAGTGAATGTGTGTTTCAGAGACTGAATGTGTGTTTCAGAGAGTGAATGTGTTTCAGAGATTGAATGTGTGTTTGAGAGAGTGAATGTGTTTCAGAGTATAAATGCGTGTTTCAGAGAGTGAATGTTTGTTCCAGAGATTGAATGTTTTTCAGAGAGTGAATGTGTGTTTCAGAGTGTGAATGCCTGTTTCAAAGAGTGAAAGTCGGTTTCAGAGAGTGGAATACGTGTTCGTAATGTGAAAGCATGTTTCGGAGAGTGGAATACGAGTTTCAGAGAGTGAATGCGTGTTTCCGAGAGTGAATGCGTGTTTCAGAGAGTCAATCCGTAGTTCAGAGAATGAATGTGTTTTTGAGGGTGTGAATGTGTTTCAGAGAGTGAATGTTTGTTTCAGAGATTGAATGTTTTTCAGAGAGTGAATGCGTGTTTCAGAGAGTGAATGCGTGTTTCAGAGAGTGAATCCGTAGTTCAGAGTGTGAATGCCTTTTTCAGAGAGTGAATGTACGTTTCAGATAGTGAATGTGTTTCAGAGAGTGAATGCGTGTTTCAGAGATTGAATGTGTTTCAGAGAGTGATTTCGTGTTTCAGAGAAAGAATGCGTGTTTCAGAGTGTGAATGCGTGTTTCAGAGATTGAATGTGTTTCAGAGAGTGAATTCGTGTTTCGGAGAGTGAATGCGTTTTTCAGAGATTGAATGTTTTTCAGAGGGTGAATGCGTGTTTCAGAGAGTGAATGCGTGTTTCAGAGTGTGAACGCGTGTTTCAGAGATTGAATGCATAATTCAGAGAATGAATGTGTGTTTCAGAGAGTGAATGCATATTTTAGAGTTTGATTGCGTGTTCCCGAGTGTGAATGCGTGTTTCAGAGATTGAATCTGTAGTTCAGATTGTGAATCCGTAGTTCAGAGAGTGAATGTGTTTTTGAGGGAGTGATTGTGTTTCAGAGTTTGAATGTGTGTTTCAGAGAGTGAATGTGTTTCAGAGAGTGAATGTATGTTTCAGATAATGATGTGTTTCAGAGAGTGAATGCGTGTTTCAGAGTTTGAACGCGTGTTTCAGAGATTGAATGCATAAGTCAGAGAGTGAATGTGTTTTTCAGAGAGTGAATGCATTTTTTTGAGTTTGATTGCGTGTTCCCGAGAGTGAATGCGTGTTTCAGGGATTGAATCTGTAGTTCAGATTGTGAATCCGTAGTTCAGAGATTGAATGTGTTTTTGAGGGACTGAATGTGTTTCAGAGATTGAATGTGTGTTTCAGAGAGTGAATGTGTTTCAGAGTTTGAGTTTGTGTTTCAGAGAGTGAATGTGTTTCAGAGAGTGAATGTATGTTTCAGATAGTGATGTGTTTCAGAGATTGAATGCGTGTTTCAGAGAGTGAATGTGTGTTTCAGAGATTGAATGTGTTTCAGAGAGTGAATTCTTGTTTCAGAGATTGAATATGTTTCAGAGAGTGAATGCGTGTTTCAGAGAGTGAATGCGTGTTTCAGAGATTGAATGTGTTTCAGAGAGTGTATGCGTGTTTCAGAGTGTGAACGCGTGTTTCAGAGATTGAATGCATAATTCAGAGAGTGAATGTGTGTTTCAGAGAGTGAATGTGTGTTTCAGAAAGTGAACGATTGTTTCATGGAGTGAATGCATGTTTCAGAGAGTGAATGTGTGTTTCAGAGACTGAATGTGTGTTTCAGAGAGTGAATGTGTTTCAGAGATTGAATGTGTGTTTGAGAGAGTGAATGTGTTTCAGAGAATAAATGCGTGTTTCAGAGAGTGAATGTGTGTTTCAGAGTGTGAATGCGTGTTTCAAAGTGTGAAAGTGGGTTTCAGAGAGTGGAATACGTGTTCGTATTGTGAAAGCGTGTTTCGGAGAGTGGAATACGAGTTTCAGAGAGCGAATGCGTGTTTCCGAGGGTGAATGCGTGTTTCAGAGAGTGAATCCGTAGTTCAGAGAGTGAATGTCTTTTTGAGGGAGTGAATGTGTTTCAGAGAGTGAATGTTTGTTTCAGAGAGTGAAAGTATATTTCAGAGAGTGAATGTGTTTCAGAGAGTGAATGCGTGTTTCAGAGAGTGAATGCGTGTTTCGGAGATTGAATATGTTTCAGAGAGTGAATGTGTGTTTCAGAGAGTGAATGCTTATTTTAGAGTTTGATTGCGTGTTCCCGAGAGTGAATGCGCGTTTCAGAGATTGAATCTGTAGTTCAGATTGTCAATCCGTAGTTCAGAGAGTGAATGTGTTTTTGAGGGAGTGAATGTGTTTCAGAGATTGAATGTGTGTTTCAGAGAGTGAATGTGTGTTTCAGAGAGTGAATGTTTTTCAGAGACTGAATGTGTTTTTCAAAGTGTGAATGTATGTTTCAAAGAGTGAATGCATATTTCAGAGAGTGAATGCGTGTTTCAGAGTGAATGAGAGTTTCAGAAAGTGAACGATTGTTTCATGGAGTGAATGCATGTTTCAGAGAGTGAATGTGTGTTTCGGAGACTGAATGTGTGTTTCAGAGAGTGAATGTGTTTCAGAGAATGAATGCGTGTTTCAGAGAGTGAATGTTTGTTTAAGAGATTGAATGTGTTTCAGAGAGTGAATGCATGTTTCAGAGATTGAATGTGTTTCAGAGAGTGAATGAATTTTTCAGAGATTGAATATGTTTCAGAGAGTGAATGCATGTTTCAGAGATTGAATGTGTTTCAGAGAGTGAATGCATGTTTCAGAGATTGAATATGTTTCACAGAGTGAATGCGGGTTTCAGAGAGTGAATGCGTGTTTCAGAGATTGATTGCGTGTTCTCGAGAGTGAATGCATGTTTCAGAGATTGAATCTTTAGTTCAGAGAGTGAATGTGTTTCAGGGAGTGAATGTGTTTCAGAGAGTGAATGTGTGTTCCATCGAGTGAATATGTTTCAGAGACTGAATGTGTTTTTCAGAGAGTGAATGCATGTTTCAAAGAGTGAATGCATATTTCAGAGAGTGAATACGTGTTTCAGAGAGTGAATGCGTGTTTCGGAGATTGAATATGTTTCAGAGAGTGCATGCGTGTTTCAGAGAGTTAATGCGTGTTTCAGAGTGTGAACGCGTGTTTCAGAGATTGAATGCTTAATTCAGAGAGTGAATGTGTGTTTCAGAGAGTGAATGCTTATTTTAGAGTTTGATTGCGTGTTCCCGAGAGTGAATGCATGTTTCAGAGATTGAATATGTTTCAGAGAGTGAATGCCTGTTTCAGAGCGTGAATGCGTGTTTCGGAGATTGAATATGTTTCAGAGATTGAATGCGTGTTTCAGAGAGTGAATGCGTGTTTCAGAGTGTGAACGCTTGTTTCAGAGATTGAATGCATAATTCAGAGAGTGAATGTGTGTTTCAGAGAGTGAATGTGTGTTTCAGAAAGTGAACGATTGTTTCATGGAGTGAATGCATGTTTCAGAGAGTGAATGTGTGTTTCAGAGACTGAATGTGTGTTTCAGAGAGTGAATGTGTTTCAGAGATTGAATGTGTGTTTGAGAGAGTGAATGTATTTCAGAGAATAAATGCGTGTTTCAGAGAGTGAATGTTTGTTCCAGAGATTGAATGTTTTTCAGAGAGTGAATGTGTGTTTCAGAGTGTGAATGCCTGTTTCAAAGAGTGAAAGTCGGTTTCAGAGAGTGGAATACGTGTTTGTAATGTGAAAGCGTGTTTCGGAGATTGGAATACGAATTTCAGAGAGTGAATGCGTGTTTCCGAGAGTGAATGCGTGTTTCAGAGAGTGAATCCGTAGTTCAGAGAGTGAATGTGTTTTTGAGAGAGTGAATGTGTTTCAGAGAGTGAATGTTTTTTTCAGAGAGTGAATGTATATTTCAGAGAGTGAATGTGTTTCAGAGATTGAATGTATGTTTCAGATAGTGAATGTGTTTCAGAGAGTGAATGCGTGTTTCAGAGATTGAATGTTTTTCAGAGAGTGAATGCGTGTTTCAGAGAGTGAATGCGTGTTTCAGAGTGTGAACGCGTTTTTCAGAGATTGAATGCATAATTCAGAGAGTGAATGTGTGTTTCAGAGATTGAATCTGTAGTGCAGATTGTGAATCTGTAGTTCAGAGAGTGAATGTGTTTTTGAGGGAGTGAATGTATTTCAGAGATTGAATGTGTGTTTCAGAGAGTGAATGTGTGTTTCAGAGAGTGAATGTGTTTCAGAGTTTGAATGTGTGTTTCAGAGAGTGAATGTGTTTCAGGGAATGAATGCATGCTTCAGATAGTGATGTGTTTCAGAGATTGAATGCGTGTTTCAGAGAGTGAATGCGTGTTTCAGAGATTGAATGTGTTTCAGACAGTGAATGCATGTTTCAGAGATTGAATGCGTGTTTCAGAGTATGAACGAGTGTTTCAGAGATTGAATGCATAGTTCGAGAGTGAATGTGTGTTTCAGAGTGTGAACCCGTGTTTCAGAGAGTGAATGCATAATTCAGAGAGTGTATGTGTGTTTCAGAGAGTGCATGCTTATTTTAGAGTTTGATTGCCTGTTCCCGAGAGTGAATGCGTGTTTCAGAGATTGAATCTGTAGTTCAGATTGTGAATCCGTAGTTCAGAGAGTGAATGTGTTTTTGAGGGAGCGAATGTGTTTCAGAGATTGAATGTGTTTCAGAGAGTGAATTCGTGTTTCAGAGAGTGAATGCGTGTTTCAGAGTGTGAATGCGTGTTTCAGAGATTGAATGTGTTTCAGAGAGTGAATTCGTGTTTCGGAGAGTGAATGCGTTTTTCAGAGATTGAATGTTTTTCAGAGGGTGAATGCGTGTTTCAGAGAGTGAATGCGTGTTTCAGAGTGTGAACGCGTGTTTCAGAGATTGAATGCATAATTCAGAGAATGAATGTGTGTTTCAGAGAGTGAATGCATATTTTAGAGTTTGATTGCGTGTTCCCGAGTGTGAATGCGTGTTTCAGAGATTGAATCTGTAGTTCAGATTGTGAATCCGTAGTTCAGAGAGTGAATGTGTTTTTGAGGGAGTGATTGTGTTTCAGAGTTTGAATGTGTGTTTCAGAGAGTGAATGTGTTTCAGAGAGTGAATGTATGTTTCAGATAATGATGTGTTTCAGAGAGTGAATGCATGTTTCAGAGATTGAATGTGTTTCAGAGAGTGAATGCATGTTTCAGAGATTGAATATGTTTCAAAGAGTGAATGAGTGTTTCAGAGAGTGAATGCGTGTTTCACAGATTGAATGTGTTTCAGAGAGTGAATGCTTGTTTCAGAGAGTGAATGCGTGTTTCAGAGTGTGAACGCGTGTTTCAGAGAGTGAATGCGTGTTTCAGAGTGTGAACGCGTGTTTCAGAGAGTGAATGCATAATTCAGAGAGTGTATGTGTGTTTCAGAGAGTGCATGCTTATTTTAGAGTTTGATTGCCTGTTCCCGAGAGTGAATGCGTGTTTCAGAGATTGAATCTGTAGTTCAGATTGTGAATCCGTAGTTCAGAGAGTGAATGTGTTTTTGAGGGAGCGAATGTGTTTCAGAGATTGAATGTGTTTCAGAGAGTGAATTCGTGTTTCAGAGAGTGAATGCGTGTTTCAGAGTGTGAATGCGTGTTTCAGAGATTGAAAGTGTTTCAGAGAGTGAATTCGTGTTTCGGAGAGTGAATGCGTTTTTCAGAGATTGAATGTTTTTCAGAGGGTGAATGCGTGTTTCAGAGAGTGAATGCGTGTTTCAGAGTGTGAACGCGTGTTTCAGAGATTGAATGCATAATTCAGAGAATGAATGTGTGTTTCAGAGAGTGAATGCATATTTTAGAGTTTGATTGCGTGTTCCCGAGTGTGAATGCGTGTTTCAGAGATTGAATCTGTAGTTCAGATTGTGAATCCGTAGTTCAGAGAGTGAATGTGTTTTTGAGGGAGTGAATGTGTTTCAGAGTTTGAATGTGTGTTTCAGAGAGTGAATGTGTTTCAGAGAGTGAATGTATGTTTCAGATAATGATGTTGTTTCAGAGAGTGAATGCATGTTTCAGAGATTGAATGTGTTTCAGAGAGTGAATGCATGTTTCAGAGATTGAATATGTTTCAAAGAGTG
Source organism: Carcharodon carcharias (assembly GCF_017639515.1). Lineage (NCBI taxonomy): Eukaryota > Metazoa > Chordata > Chondrichthyes > Lamniformes > Lamnidae > Carcharodon > Carcharodon carcharias. The sequence goes on along the minus strand of NC_054480.1, from coordinate 108,507,473 downwards.
AATGAGTGTTTCAGAGAGTGAATGCGTGTTTCAGAGAGTGAATGCGTGTTTCAGAGTGTGAACGCGTGTTTCAGAGATTGAATGCATAATTCAGAGAGTGAATGTGTGTTTCAGAGAGTGAATGCTTATTTTAGAGTTTGATTGCCTGTTCCCGAGAGTGAATGCGTGTTTCAGAGATTGAATCTGTAGTTCAGATTGTGAATCCGTAGTTCAGAGAGTGAATGTGTTTTTGAGGGAGCGAATGTGTTTCAGAGATTGAATGTGTGTTTCAGAGAGTGAATGTGTGTTTCAGAGATTGAATGTGTTTCAGAGTTTGAATGTGTGTTTCAGAGAGTGAATTTATTTTTCAGATAGTGATGTGTTTCAGAGAATGAATGCATGTTTCAGAGATTGAATGTGTTTCAGAGAGTGAATGCATGTTTCAGAGATTGAATATGTTTCATAAAGTGAAATCGTGTTTCAGCGAGTGAATGCGTTTTTCAGAGATTGAATGTGTTTCAGAGAGTGAATGCGTGTTTCAGAGTTTGAACGCGTGTTTCAGAGAGTGAATGTGTTTCAGAGAGTGAATGTATTTTTCAGATAGTGATGTGTTTCAGAGAATGAATGCATGTTTCAGAGATTGAATGTGTTTCAGAGAGTGAATGCATGTTTCAGAGATTGAATATGTTTCATAAAGTGAAATCGTGTTTCAGCGAGTGAATGCGTTTTTCAGAGATCGAATGTGTTTTCAGAGAGTGAATTCGTGTTTCAGAGAAGGAATGCGTGTTTCAGTGTGTGAACGCGTGTTTCAGAGATTGAATGCATAAGTCAGAGAGTGAATGTGTTTTTCAGAGAGTGAATGCATTTTTTTGAGTTTGATTGCGTGTTCCGAGAGTGAATGCGTGTTTCAGAGATTGAATCTGTAGTTCAGATTGTGAATCCGTAGTTCAGAGATTGAATGTGTTTTTGAGGGACTGAATGTGTTTCAGAGATTGAATGTGTGTTTCAGAGAGTGAAAGTGTTTCAGAGTTTGAGTGTGTGTTTCAGAGAGTGAATGTGTTTCAGAGAGTGAATGTATGTTTCAGATAGTGATGTGTTTCAGAGATTGAATGTGTGTTTCAGAGAGTGAATGTGTGTTTCAGAGATTGAATGTGTTTCAGAGAGTGAATTCTTGTTTCAGAGATTGAATATGTTTCAGAGAGTGAATGCGTGTTTCAGAGATTGAATGTGTTTCAGAGAGTGAATGCGTGTTTCAGAGTGTGAACGCTTGTTTCAGAGATTGAATGCATAATTCAGAGAGTGAATGTGTGTTTCAGAGAGTGAATGTGTGTTTCAGAAAGTGAACGATTGTTTCATGGAGTGAATGCATGTTTCAGAGAGTGAATGTGTGTTTCAGAGACTGAATGTGTGTTTCAGAGAGTGAATGTGTTTCAGAGATTGAATGTGTGTTTGAGAGAGTGAATGTATTTCAGAGAATAAATGCGTGTTTCAGAGAGTGAATGTTTGTTCCAGAGATTGAATGTTTTTCAGAGAGTGAATGTGTGTTTCAGAGTGTGAATGCCTGTTTCAAAGAGTGAAAGTCGGTTTCAGAGAGTGGAATACGTGTTTGTAATGTGAAAGCGTGTTTCGGAGATTGGAATACGAATTTCAGAGAGTGAATGCGTGTTTCCGAGAGTGAATGCGTGTTTCAGAGAGTGAATCCGTAGTTCAGAGAGTGAATGTGTTTTTGAGAGAGTGAATGTGTTTCAGAGAGTGAATGTTTTTTTCAGAGAGTGAATGTATATTTCAGAGAGTGAATGTGTTTCAGAGATTGAATGTATGTTTCAGATAGTGAATGTGTTTCAGAGAGTGAATGCGTGTTTCAGAGATTGAATGTTTTTCAGAGAGTGAATGCGTGTTTCAGAGAGTGAATGCGTGTTTCAGAGTGTGAACGCGTTTTTCAGAGATTGAATGCATAATTCAGAGAGTGAATGTGTGTTTCAGAGATTGAATCTGTAGTGCAGATTGTGAATCTGTAGTTCAGAGAGTGAATGTGTTTTTGAGGGAGTGAATGTATTTCAGAGATTGAATGTGTGTTTCAGAGAGTGAATGTGTGTTTCAGAGAGTGAATGTGTTTCAGAGTTTGAATGTGTGTTTCAGAGAGTGAATGTGTTTCAGGGAATGAATGCATGCTTCAGATAGTGATGTGTTTCAGAGATTGAATGCGTGTTTCAGAGAGTGAATGCGTGTTTCAGAGATTGAATGTGTTTCAGACAGTGAATGCATGTTTCAGAGATTGAATGCGTGTTTCAGAGTATGAACGAGTGTTTCAGAGATTGAATGCATAGTTCGAGAGTGAATGTGTGTTTCAGAGTGTGAACCCGTGTTTCAGAGAGTGAATGCATAATTCAGAGAGTGTATGTGTGTTTCAGAGAGTGCATGCTTATTTTAGAGTTTGATTGCCTGTTCCCGAGAGTGAATGCGTGTTTCAGAGATTGAATCTGTAGTTCAGATTGTGAATCCGTAGTTCAGAGAGTGAATGTGTTTTTGAGGGAGCGAATGTGTTTCAGAGATTGAATGTGTTTCAGAGAGTGAATTCGTGTTTCAGAGAGTGAATGCGTGTTTCAGAGTGTGAATGCGTGTTTCAGAGATTGAATGTGTTTCAGAGAGTGAATTCGTGTTTCGGAGAGTGAATGCGTTTTTCAGAGATTGAATGTTTTTCAGAGGGTGAATGCGTGTTTCAGAGAGTGAATGCGTGTTTCAGAGTGTGAACGCGTGTTTCAGAGATTGAATGCATAATTCAGAGAATGAATGTGTGTTTCAGAGAGTGAATGCATATTTTAGAGTTTGATTGCGTGTTCCCGAGTGTGAATGCGTGTTTCAGAGATTGAATCTGTAGTTCAGATTGTGAATCCGTAGTTCAGAGAGTGAATGTGTTTTTGAGGGAGTGATTGTGTTTCAGAGTTTGAATGTGTGTTTCAGAGAGTGAATGTGTTTCAGAGAGTGAATGTATGTTTCAGATAATGATGTGTTTCAGAGAGTGAATGCATGTTTCAGAGATTGAAAGTGTTTCAGAGAGTGAATGCATGTTTCAGAGATTGAATATGTTTCAAAGAGTGAATGAGTGTTTCAGAGAGTGAATGCGTGTTTCACAGATTGAATGTGTTTCAGAGAGTGAATGCTTGTTTCAGAGAGTGAATGCGTGTTTCAGAGTGTGAACGCGTGTTTCAGAGAGTGAATGCGTGTTTCAGAGTGTGAACGCGTGTTTCAGAGAGTGAATGCATAATTCAGAGAGTGTATGTGTGTTTCAGAGAGTGCATGCTTATTTTAGAGTTTGATTGCCTGTTCCCGAGAGTGAATGCGTGTTTCAGAGATTGAATCTGTAGTTCAGATTGTGAATCCGTAGTTCAGAGAGTGAATGTGTTTTTGAGGGAGCGAATGTGTTTCAGAGATTGAATGTGTTTCAGAGAGTGAATTCGTGTTTCAGAGAGTGAATGCGTGATTCAGAGAGTGAATGTGTGTTTCAGAGATTGATATGTTTCAGAGAGTGAATGCGTGTTTCAGAGAGTGAATGCGTGTTTCGGAGATTGAATATGTTTCAGAGAGTGCATGCTTGTTCAGAGAGTGAATGCGTGTTTCAGAGTGTGAACGCGTGTTTCAGAGATTGAATGCATAATTCAGAGAGTGAATGTGTGTTTCAGAGAGTGAATGCTTATTTTAGAGTTTGATTGCGTGTTCCCGAGAGTGAATGCGTGTTTCAGAGATTGAATCTGTAGTTCAGATTGTGAAACCGTAGTTCAGAGAGTGAATGTGTTTTTGAGGGAGTGAATGTGTTTCAGAGATTGAATGTGTGTTTCAGAGAGTGAATGGGTGTTTCAGAGAGTGAATGTGTTTCAGAGTTTGAGTGTGTGTTTCAGAGAGTGAATGTGTTTCAGAGAGTGAATGTATGTTTCAGATAGTGATATGTTTCAGAGATTGAATGCGTGTTTCAGAGATTGAATGTGTTTCAGAGAGTGAATGCATGTTTCAGAGATTGAATATGTTTCAGAGAGTGAATGCGTGTTTCAGAGAGTGAATGCGTGTTTCAGAGATTGAATGTGTTTCAGAGAGTGAATGCGTGTTTCAGTGAGTGAATGCATGTTTCAGAGTGTGAACGCGTGTTTCAGAGATTGAATGCATAATTCAGAGAGTGAATGTGTGTTTCAGAGATTGAATGCATAATTCAGAGAGTGAATGTGTATTCAGAGAGTGAATGCATGTTTTTGAGTTTGATTGCGTGTTCCCGAGAGTGAATGCATGTTTCAGAGAGTGAATCTGTAGTTCAGAGAGTGAATGTGTTTGAGCGAGTGAATGTGTTTCAGAGAGTGAATGTGTGTTTCAGCAAGTGAATATGTTTCAGAGACTGAATGTGTTTTTCAGAGAGTGAATGCATGTTTCAAAGAGTGAATGCATGTTTCAGAGAGTGAATGCGTGTTTCAGAGAGTGAATGTGTGTTTCAGAAAGTGAACGATTATTTCATGGAGTGAATGCATGTTTCAGAGAGTGAATGTGTGTTTCAGAGACTGAATGTGTGTTTCAGAGAGTGAATGTGTTTCAGAGATTGAATGTGTGTTTGAGAGAGTGAATGTGTTTCAGAGTATAAATGCGTGTTTCAGAGAGTGAATGTTTGTTCCAGAGATTGAATGTTTTTCAGAGAGTGAATGTGTGTTTCAGAGTGTGAATGCCTGTTTCAAAGAGTGAAAGTCGGTTTCAGAGAGTGGAATACGTGTTCGTAATGTGAAAGCATGTTTCGGAGAGTGGAATACGAGTTTCAGAGAGTGAATGCGTGTTTCCGAGAGTGAATGCGTGTTTCAGAGAGTCAATCCGTAGTTCAGAGAATGAATGTGTTTTTGAGGGTGTGAATGTGTTTCAGAGAGTGAATGTTTGTTTCAGAGATTGAATGTTTTTCAGAGAGTGAATGCGTGTTTCAGAGAGTGAATGCGTGTTTCAGAGAGTGAATCCGTAGTTCAGAGTGTGAATGCCTTTTTCAGAGAGTGAATGTACGTTTCAGATAGTGAATGTGTTTCAGAGAGTGAATGCGTGTTTCAGAGATTGAATGTGTTTCAGAGAGTGATTTCGTGTTTCAGAGAAAGAATGCGTGTTTCAGAGTGTGAATGCGTGTTTCAGAGATTGAATGTGTTTCAGAGAGTGAATTCGTGTTTCGGAGAGTGAATGCGTTTTTCAGAGATTGAATGTTTTTCAGAGGGTGAATGCGTGTTTCAGAGAGTGAATGCGTGTTTCAGAGTGTGAACGCGTGTTTCAGAGATTGAATGCATAATTCAGAGAATGAATGTGTGTTTCAGAGAGTGAATGCATATTTTAGAGTTTGATTGCGTGTTCCCGAGTGTGAATGCGTGTTTCAGAGATTGAATCTGTAGTTCAGATTGTGAATCCGTAGTTCAGAGAGTGAATGTGTTTTTGAGGGAGTGATTGTGTTTCAGAGTTTGAATGTGTGTTTCAGAGAGTGAATGTGTTTCAGAGAGTGAATGTATGTTTCAGATAATGATGTGTTTCAGAGAGTGAATGCGTGTTTCAGAGTTTGAACGCGTGTTTCAGAGATTGAATGCATAAGTCAGAGAGTGAATGTGTTTTTCAGAGAGTGAATGCATTTTTTTGAGTTTGATTGCGTGTTCCCGAGAGTGAATGCGTGTTTCAGGGATTGAATCTGTAGTTCAGATTGTGAATCCGTAGTTCAGAGATTGAATGTGTTTTTGAGGGACTGAATGTGTTTCAGAGATTGAATGTGTGTTTCAGAGAGTGAATGTGTTTCAGAGTTTGAGTTTGTGTTTCAGAGAGTGAATGTGTTTCAGAGAGTGAATGTATGTTTCAGATAGTGATGTGTTTCAGAGATTGAATGCGTGTTTCAGAGAGTGAATGTGTGTTTCAGAGATTGAATGTGTTTCAGAGAGTGAATTCTTGTTTCAGAGATTGAATATGTTTCAGAGAGTGAATGCGTGTTTCAGAGAGTGAATGCGTGTTTCAGAGATTGAATGTGTTTCAGAGAGTGTATGCGTGTTTCAGAGTGTGAACGCGTGTTTCAGAGATTGAATGCATAATTCAGAGAGTGAATGTGTGTTTCAGAGAGTGAATGTGTGTTTCAGAAAGTGAACGATTGTTTCATGGAGTGAATGCATGTTTCAGAGAGTGAATGTGTGTTTCAGAGACTGAATGTGTGTTTCAGAGAGTGAATGTGTTTCAGAGATTGAATGTGTGTTTGAGAGAGTGAATGTGTTTCAGAGAATAAATGCGTGTTTCAGAGAGTGAATGTGTGTTTCAGAGTGTGAATGCGTGTTTCAAAGTGTGAAAGTGGGTTTCAGAGAGTGGAATACGTGTTCGTATTGTGAAAGCGTGTTTCGGAGAGTGGAATACGAGTTTCAGAGAGCGAATGCGTGTTTCCGAGGGTGAATGCGTGTTTCAGAGAGTGAATCCGTAGTTCAGAGAGTGAATGTCTTTTTGAGGGAGTGAATGTGTTTCAGAGAGTGAATGTTTGTTTCAGAGAGTGAAAGTATATTTCAGAGAGTGAATGTGTTTCAGAGAGTGAATGCGTGTTTCAGAGAGTGAATGCGTGTTTCGGAGATTGAATATGTTTCAGAGAGTGAATGTGTGTTTCAGAGAGTGAATGCTTATTTTAGAGTTTGATTGCGTGTTCCCGAGAGTGAATGCGCGTTTCAGAGATTGAATCTGTAGTTCAGATTGTCAATCCGTAGTTCAGAGAGTGAATGTGTTTTTGAGGGAGTGAATGTGTTTCAGAGATTGAATGTGTGTTTCAGAGAGTGAATGTGTGTTTCAGAGAGTGAATGTTTTTCAGAGACTGAATGTGTTTTTCAAAGTGTGAATGTATGTTTCAAAGAGTGAATGCATATTTCAGAGAGTGAATGCGTGTTTCAGAGTGAATGAGAGTTTCAGAAAGTGAACGATTGTTTCATGGAGTGAATGCATGTTTCAGAGAGTGAATGTGTGTTTCGGAGACTGAATGTGTGTTTCAGAGAGTGAATGTGTTTCAGAGAATGAATGCGTGTTTCAGAGAGTGAATGTTTGTTTAAGAGATTGAATGTGTTTCAGAGAGTGAATGCATGTTTCAGAGATTGAATGTGTTTCAGAGAGTGAATGAATTTTTCAGAGATTGAATATGTTTCAGAGAGTGAATGCATGTTTCAGAGATTGAATGTGTTTCAGAGAGTGAATGCATGTTTCAGAGATTGAATATGTTTCACAGAGTGAATGCGGGTTTCAGAGAGTGAATGCGTGTTTCAGAGATTGATTGCGTGTTCTCGAGAGTGAATGCATGTTTCAGAGATTGAATCTTTAGTTCAGAGAGTGAATGTGTTTCAGGGAGTGAATGTGTTTCAGAGAGTGAATGTGTGTTCCATCGAGTGAATATGTTTCAGAGACTGAATGTGTTTTTCAGAGAGTGAATGCATGTTTCAAAGAGTGAATGCATATTTCAGAGAGTGAATACGTGTTTCAGAGAGTGAATGCGTGTTTCGGAGATTGAATATGTTTCAGAGAGTGCATGCGTGTTTCAGAGAGTTAATGCGTGTTTCAGAGTGTGAACGCGTGTTTCAGAGATTGAATGCTTAATTCAGAGAGTGAATGTGTGTTTCAGAGAGTGAATGCTTATTTTAGAGTTTGATTGCGTGTTCCCGAGAGTGAATGCATGTTTCAGAGATTGAATATGTTTCAGAGAGTGAATGCCTGTTTCAGAGCGTGAATGCGTGCTTCAGAGATTGAATATGTTTCAGAGAGTGAATGCGTGTTTCAGAGAGTGAATGCGTGTTTCAGAGATTGAATGAGTTTCAGAGAGTGAATGCGTGTTTCAGAGAGTGAATGCGTGTTTCAGAGTGTGAACGCGTGTTTCAGAGATTGAATGCATAATTCAGAGAGTGAATGCGTGTTTCAGAGATTGAATCTGTAGATCAGATTGTGAATCCTTAGTTCAGAGAGTGAATGTGTTTTTGAGGGAGTGAATGTGTTTCAGAGATTCAATGTGTGTTTCAGAGAGTGAATGTGTGTTTCAGAGAGTGAATGTGTTTCAGAGTTTGAATGTGTGTTTCAGAGAGTGAATGTGTTTCAGAGAGTGAATGTATGTTTCAGATAGTGATGTGTTTCAGAGTGTGAATGCATGTTTCAGAGATTGAATGTGTTTCAGAGAGTTAATGCGTGCTTCAGAGAGTAAATGCATGTTTCAGAGAGTGAATGCGTGTTTCAGAGAGTGAATGCGTGTTTCAGAGAGTGAATGCATGTTTCAGAGATTGAATGTGTTTCAGAGAGTGAATGCGTGTTTCAGAGTATGTACGAGTGTTTCAGAGATTGAATGCATAATTCAGAGAGTGAATGTGTGTTTCATAGTGTGAATGCATGTTTTTGAGTTTGATTGCGTGTTGCCGAAAGTGAATGCATGTTTCAGAGAGTGAATCTGTAGTTCAGAGAGTGAATGTGTTTCAGGGAGTGAATGTGTTTCAGAGAGTGAATGTGTGTTTCAGCGAGTGAATGCGTGTTTCAAAGAGTGAATGCATATTTCAGAGAGTGAATGCGTGTTTCAGAGAGTGAATGTGTGTTTCAGAAAGTGAACGATTGTTTTATGGAGTGAATGCATGTTTCAGAGAGTGAATGTGTGTTTCAGAGACTGAATGTGTGTTTCAGAGAGTGAATGTGTTTCAGAGATTGAATGTGTGTTTGAGAGAGTGAATGTGTTTCAGAGAATGAATGCGTGTTTCAGAGAGTGAATGTTTATTTCAGAGATTGAATGTGTTTCAGAGAGTGAATGTTTGTTTCAGAGTGTGAATGCGTGTTTCAGAGAGTGAATGTTTGTTTCAGAGATTGAATGTGTTTCAGAGAGTGAATGCGTGTTTCAGAGTGTGAATACGTGTTTCAGAGAGTGATTGCGTGTTCATAGTGTGAAGGCGTGTTTCGGAGAGTGGAATACGTGTTTCAGAGAGTGAATGCGTGTTTCCGAGATTGAATGCGTTTTTCAGAGAATGAATCCGTAGTTTATGAATGTGTTTTTGAGGGAGTGAATGTGCTTCAGAGAGTGAATGTTTGTTTCAGAGAGCGTAAGTATATTTCAGATAGTGAAAGTGTTTCAGAGAGTGAATGTATGTTTAGATAGTGATGTGTTTCAGAGCGTGAATGCATTTTTAGAGATTGAATGTGTTTCAGAGATTGAATGCGTGATTCAGAGTGTGAATGCGTGTTTCAGGGAGTGAATGTGTGTTTCAGAGAGTGAATGCGTGTTCATAGTGTGAAGGCGTGTTTCGGAGAGTGGAATACGTGTTTCAGAGAGTGAATGCGTGCTTCCGAGAGTAAATGCGTGTTTCAGAGAGTGAATCTGTAGTTCAGAGAGTGAATCCATAGTTCAGAGAGTGAATGTGTTTTTGAGGGAGTGAATGTGTTTCAGAGCGTGAATGTGTGTTTCAGAAAGTGAATGTGTTTTTCAGAGAGTGAATGTGTTTCAGAGAGTGAATGTATGTTTCAGATAGTGTTGTGTTTCAGAGAGTGAATGCATGTTTCTGACATTGAATGTGTTTCAGAGAGTGAATGAGTGTTTCAATGTGTGAAAGTCGGTTTTAGAGAGTGGAATACGTGTTCCTAGTGTGAAAACGCGTTTCGGAGAGTGGAATACGTGTTTCAGAGAGTGAATGCGTGTTTCCGAGAGTGAATGCGTGTTTCAGAGAGTGAATCCGTAGTTTAGAGAGTGAATGTTCTTTTGAGGGAGTGAATGTGTTTCAGGGAGTGAATGTTTGTTTCAGAGAGTGAATGTATATTTCATATAGTGAATGTGTTTCAGAGAGTGAATGTACGTTTAGATCGTGATGTGTTTCAGAGAGTGAATGCATTTTTCATAGATTGAATGTTGTTCAGAGAGTGAATGCGTGTTTCAGAGAGTGAATGCGTGTTTCAGAGATTGAATGTTTTTCAGAGAGTGAATTCGTGTTTCAGAGAGTGAATGCGTGTTTCAGAGATTGAATGTGTTTCAGAGAGTGAATGCGTGTTTCAGAGAGTGAACGCGTGTTTCTGAGATTGAATGCATAATACAGAGAGTCAATGTGTGTTTCAGAGAGTGAATGAATATTTTAGAGTTTGATTGCGTGTTCCCGAGCGTGAATGCGTGTTTCAGAGGGTGAATCTGTAGTTCAGATTGTGAATCCGTAGTTCAGAGAGTGAATGTGTTTTTGAGGGAGTGAATGTGTTTCAGAGATTGAATCTGTGTTTCAGAGAGTGAATGTGTGTTTCAGAGAGTGAATGTGTTTCAGAGATTGATAGTGTGTTTCAGAGAATGAATGTGTTTCAGAGTTTGAATGTATGTTTCAGATAGTGATGTGTTTCAGAGAGTGAATGCATGTTTCAGAGATTGAATATTTTTCAGAGAGTGAGTGTGTGTTTCAGAAAGTGAACGATTGTTTCATGGAGTGAATGCATGTTTCAGAGAGGGAATGCGTGTTTCAGAGTGAATGCGTGTTTCAGAGATTGAATATTTTTCAGAGAGTGAGTGTGTGTTTCAGAAAGTGAACGATTGTTTCATGGAGTGAATGCATGTTTCAGAGAGTGAATGTGTGTTTCAGAGACTGAATGTCTGTTTCAGAGAATGAATCTGTTTCAGAGATTGAATGTGTGTTTGAGAGAGTAAATGTGTTTCAGAGATTGAATGCTTGTTTCAGAGAGTGAATGTGTTTCAGAGAGTGAATGCGTGTTTCAGAGAGTGAATGCGTGTTTCAAAGAGTGAATGCATGTTTCAGAGAGTGAATGCGTGTTTCAGAGAGTGAGTGTGTGTTTCAGAAAGTGAACGATTGTTTCATGGAGTGAATGCATGTTTCAGAGAGTGAACGTGTGTTTCAGAGACTGAATGTCTGTTTCAGAGAGTGAATCTGTTTCAGAGATTGAATGTTTGTTTGAGAGAGTAAATGTGTTTCAGAGAATGAATGCGTGTTTCAGAGAGTGAATGTTTGTTTCAGAGAATGAATGCGTGTTTCAGAGCGTGAAAGCGTGTTTCAGAGAGTGAATGTGTTTCAGAGAGTGAATTTGTTTCAGAGAGTGAATGCGTGTTTCAGATTGTGAATGCATTTTTCAGAGAGTCAATATGTTTCAGAGAGTGAATGGGTTTTTCAGATAGTGATGTGTTTCAGAGTGTGAACGCGTGTTTCAGAGAGTCAATGTGTTTCAGAGAGTGAATGCGTGTTTCCGAGTGTGAATGAGTGTTTCAGAGAGTGAATGCATGTTTCTGAGAGTGAATGTGTTGCAGAGTGTGAATGCGTGTTTCAGAGAGTGGAATACGTGTTTCAGAGAGTGAATGCATGTTTTAGAGAGTGAACGTGTTTCAGAGAGTGAATGCATGTTTCAGATAGTGATGTGATTCAGAGTGTGAATGCGTCTTTCCGAGAGTAAATGTGTTTCAGAGTGAAAGCATGTTTCAAAGACTGAATGCGTGTTTCAGAGAGTGAATGATGATTTCTTAGAGTGAAGGTTTTTCAAAGTGTGAAAGCATGTTTCAGAGAGAGAATGTTTTTCAGAGAGTGAATACGTGTTTCAGAGAGTGAATGCATGTTTTGGAAAATGAATGTTTTTCAGAGAGTGAATGCGTGTTTCAGAGAGCAAATGTGTTTCAGAGTGAAAGCGTGTTTCAGAGACTGAATGTGTGTTTCAGAGAGTGAACGCGTGTTTCAGAGAGTGAATCTGTAGTTCAGAGAGTGAATCCGTAGTTCAGAGAGTGAGTGTGTTTCAGAGAGTGAATGTGTTTCAGAGAGTGAATGTGTGTTTCAGAGAGTGAATGTGTTTCAGCGATTGACTGTGTTTCAGAGAGTGAATGTGTTTCAGAGAGAGAACGTATGTTTCAGAAAGTGATGTGTTTCAGAGAGTGAATGCGTGTTTCAGAGATTAAATGAGTTTCAGAGAGTGAATGTGTTTCCGGGAGTGAATGTGTTTCAGAGAGTGAGTGTGGGTTTCAGCGAGTGAATATGTTTCAGAGACTGAATGTGTTGTTCAGAGAGTGAATGCGTGTTTCAAAGAGTGAATGCATATTTCAGAGAGTGAATGCGTGTTTCAGAGAGTGAATGCGTGTTTCGGAGATTGAATATTTTTCAGAGAGTGCATGCGTGTTTCAGAGAATGAATGCGTGTTTCAGAGTGTGAATGCGTGTTTCAGAGATTGAATGTATAATTCAGAAAGTGAATGTGTGTTTCAGATAGTGAATGCATATTTTAGAGTTTGATTGCGTTTTCCCGAGAGTGAATGCGTGTTTCAGAGATTGAATCTGTAGTTCAGATTGTGAATCCGTTGTTCAGAGAGTGAATTTGTTTTTGAGGGAGTGAATGTGTTTCAGAGATTGAATGTGTGTTTCAGAGAGTGAATGTGTTTCAGAGTTTGAATGTGTGTTTCAGAGAGTGAATGTGTTTCAGAGAGTGAATGTATGTTTCAGATAGTGATGTGTTTCAGAGAGTGAATGCATGTTTCAGAGATTGAATGTGTTTCAGAGAGTGAATGTGTGTTTCAGAGGGTGAATGCATGTTTTTGAGTTTGATTGCGTGTTCCCGAGAGTGAATGCATGTTTCAGAGAGTGAATCTGTAGTTCAGAGAGTGAATGTGTTTCCGGGAGTGAATGTGTTTCAGAGAGTGAGTGTGTGTTTCAGCGAGTGAATATGTTTCAGAGACTGAATGTGTTTTTCAGAGAGTGAATGTGTGTTTCAGAGAGTGAATGTGTTTCAGAGTTTGAATGTGTGTTTCAGAGAGTGAAAGTGTTTCAGAGAGTGAATGTATATTTCAGATAGTGATGTGTTTCAGAGAGTGAATGCATGTTTCAGAGAATGAATGTGTTTCAGAAAGTGAATGCATGTTTCAGAGATTGAATATGTTTTAGAGAGTGAATGCGTGTTTCAGAGAGTGAATGCGTGTTTCAGAGATTGAATGTGTTTCAGAGAGTGAATGCGTGTTTCAAAGAGTGAATGCATATTTCAGAGAGTGAATGCGTGTTTCAGAGTGTGAATGCGTGTTTCGGAGATTGAATATTTTTCAGAGAGTGCATGCGTTTTTCAGAGAGTGAATGCGTGTTTCAGAGTGTGAACGCGTGTTTCAGAGATTGAATGCATAATTCAGAGTGAATGTGTGTTTCAGATAGTGAATACATATGTTAGAGTTTGCTTGTGTGTTCCCGAGAGTGAATTCGTGTTTCAGAGATTGAATCTTTAGTTCAGATTGTGAATCCGTAGTTCAGAGAGAGAATTTGTTTTTGAGGGATTGAATGTGTTTCAGAGATTGAATGTGTTTTTCAGAGAGTGAATGTGTGTTTCAGAGTGTGAATGTGTTTCAGAGTTTGAATGTGTGTTTCAGAGAGTGAATGTGTTTCAGAGAGTGAATGTACGTTTCAGATAGTGATGTGTTTCAGAGAGTGAATGCATGTTTCCGAGATTGAATGTGTTTCAGAGAGTGAATGCGTGTTTCAGATAGGGAATGCGTGTTTCAGTGTGTGAATGCGTGTTTCAGAGATTGAATGCATAAGTCAGAGAGTGAATGTTTGTTTCAGTGAGTGAATGCATGTTTTTGAGTTTGATTGCATGTTCCCGAGAGTGAATGCATGTTTTTGAGTTTGATTGCGTGTTCCCGAGAGTGAATGCATGTTTTTGAGTTTGATTGCGTGTTCCCGAGAGTGAATGCCTGTTTCAGAGAGTGAATCTGTAGTTCAGAGAGTGAATGTGTTTCAGGGAGTGAATGTGTTTTTCAGAGAGTGAATGCGTGTTTCAAAGAGTGAATGCATATTTCAGAGAGTGAATGCGTGTTTCAAAGAGTGAATGCATATTTCAGAGAGTGAATGCGTGTTTCAGAGAGTGCATGTGTGTTTCAGAAAGTGAACAATTGTTTCATGGAGTGAATGCATGTTTCCTAGATTAAATGTGTTTCAGAGAGTCAATGCGTCTTTCAGAGTGTGAAAGCGTGTTTCAGATTCTGACTGTGTGTTTCTGAGAGTGAATGTGTTTCAGAGATTGATGGCGTGTTTCAGAGAGTGATTGCATGTTTCAGAGAATGGAATACGTGATTCAGAAAGTGAATGCATGTTTTGTGAATGTGTTTCGGTGATTGAATGAGTGTTTCAGATAGTGATGTTATTCAGAGTGTGAATGCGTGTTTCAAAGTGTGAAAGTGTGTTTTGGAGAGTGGAATACTTGTTTCAGAGAGTGAATGCGTGTTTCCGAGAGAAAATGCGTGTTTCAGAGAGTGAATCTGTAGTTCTGAGAGTGAATCCGTAGTTCAGAGAGTGAATGTGTGTTTCAGAGAGTGAATGTATGTTTCAGATAGTGATGTGTTTCTGAGAGTGAATGCATGTTTCAGAGATTGAATGTTTTTCAGAGAGTGAATGCGTGTTTCAAAGTGTGAAAGTGGGTTTCAGAGATTGGAATACGTGTTCGTAGTGTGAAAGCGTGTTTCGGAGAGTGGAATACGTGTTTCAGAATGTGAATGCGTGTTTCCGATTGTGAATGCATGTTTCAGAGAGTGAATCTGTAGTTCAGAGATTGAATGTCTTTTTGAGGGAGGTAATGTGTTTCAGAGAGTGAATGTATGTTTCAGATAGTGAATGTGTTTCAGAGAGTGAATGCATGTTTCAGAGATTGAATGTGTTACAGAGATTGAATTCGTGTTTCGGAGAGTGAATGCGTGTTTCAGAGTTTGAATGTTTTTCAAAGGGTGAATGCGTGTTTCAGAGAGTGAATGCGTGTTTCAGAGTGTGAACGCGTGTTTCAGAGATTGAATACATAATTCAGAGAGTGAATGTGTGTTTCAGAGAGTGAATGTGTGTTTCAGAGAGTGAATGTGTTTCAGAGAGTGAATGTATGTTTCAGATAGTGATGTGTTTCAGAGAGTGAATGCATGTTTCAGTGATTGAATGTGTTTCAGAGAGTGAATGCGTGATTCAGAGAGTGAATGCGAGTTTCGGGGATTGAATATGTTTCAGAGAGTGCATGCGTGTTTCAGAGAGTGAATGCATGTTTCAGAGTGTGAACACGTGTCTCAGAGATTGAATTCATAATTCAGAGAGTGAATGTGTGTTTCAGAGAGTGAATGCAATTTTTTGAGTTTGATTGCGTGTTCCCGAGAGTGAATGCATGTCTCAGAGAGTGAATCTGTAGTTCAGAGTGTGAATGTGTTTCAGGAAGTGAATGAGTTTCAGAGACTGAATTTCAGAGAGTGAATGCATGTTTCAGAGAGTGAATGTGTGTTTCAGAGACTGAATGTGTGTTTCAGAGAGTGAATGTGTTTCAGAGTTTGATTGTGTGTTTCAGAGAGTGAATGTGTTTCAGAGAGTGAATGTATGTTTCAGACAGTGATGTGTTTCAGAGAGTGAATGCATCTTTCAGAGATTTAATGTGTTTCAGAGAGTGAATGCGTGTTTCAGAGATTGCATGCATAAGTCAGAGAGTGAATGTTTGTTTCAGAGAGTGAATGCATGTTTTTGAGTTTGATTGTGTGTTCCCAAGAGTGAATGCATGTTTCAGAGAGTGAATCTTTAGTTCAGAGAGTGAATGTGTTTCAGGGAGTGAATGTGTTTTTCAGAGAGTGAATGCGTGTTTCAAAGTGTGAATGCATATTTCAGAGAATGAATGCGTGTTTCAGAGAGTGAATGTGTGTTTCAGAAAGTGAACGATTGTTTCATGGAGTGAATGCATGTTTCCAATATTAAATGTGTTTCAGAGAGTGAATGCGTCTTTCAGAGTGTGAAAGCGTGTTTCAGATTCTGACTGTGTGTTTCTGAGAGTGAATGTGTTTCAGAGACTGAATGTGTGTTTCAGAGAGTGAATGTGTTTCAGAGATTGAATGTGTGTTTGAGAGAGTGAATATGTTTCAGAGAATAAATGCGTGTTTCAGAGAGTGAATGTTTGTTTCAGAGATTGAATGTGTTTCAGAGAGTGAATGCGTGATTCAGAGAGTGAATGCGTGTTTCAGAGATTGAATATGTTTCAGAGAGTGTATGCGTGTTTCAGAGAGTGAATGCGTGTTTCGGAGATTGAATATGTTTCAGAGTGTGAATGCGTGTTTCAGAGTGTGAACGCGTGTTTCAGAGATTGAATGCATAATTCAGAGAGTGAATGTGTGTTTCAGTGAGTGAATGCTTATTTTAGAGTTTGCTTGCGTGTTCCCAAGAGTGAATGCATGTTTCAGAGATTGAATCTGTAGTTCAGATTGTGAATCCGTAGTTCAGAGAGTGAATGTGTTTTTGAGGGAGTGAATGTGTTTCAGAGATTGAATGTGTGTTTCAGAGAGTGAATGTGTGTTTCAGAGAGCGAATGTATGTTTCAGATAGTGATGTGTTTCAGAGAGTGAATGCATGTTTCTGAGATTGAATGTGTTTCAGAGAGTGAATGCGTGTTTCAAAGTGTGAAAGTGGGTTTCAGAGAGTGGAATACGCGTTCGTAGTGTGAAAGCATGTTTCGGAGAGTGGAATACGAGTTTCAGAGAGTGAATGCGTGTTTCCGAGAGTGAATGCGTGTTTCAGAGAGTGAATCGGTTGTTCAGAGAGTGAATGTCTTTTTCAGGGAGTGAATGTGTCTCAGAGAGTGAATGTTTGTTTCAGAGAGTGAATGTATATTTCAGAGAGTGAATGTGTTTCAGAGAGTGAATTCGTGTTTCAGAGAGTGAATGCATGTTTTTGAATTTGAGTGCATGTTCCCGAGAGTGAATGCATGTTTCAGAGAGTGAATCTGTAGTTCAGAGAGTGAATGTGTTTCAGTGATTGAATGTGTTTCAGAGAGTGAATGTGTGTTTCAGCGACTGAATATGTTTCAGAGACTGAATGTGTTTTTCAGAGAGTGAATGCATGTTTCAAAGAGTGAATGCATATTTCAGAGAGTGAATGCGTGTTTCAGAGAGTGAATGAGTGTTTCAGAGACTGAATGTGTGTTTCAGAGAGTGAATGTGTTTCAGATATTGAATGCATATTTTAGAGTTTGATTGCGTGTTCCCGAGAGTGAATGCGTGTTTCAGAGATTGAATCTGTAGTTCAGATTGTGAATCCGTAGTTCAGAGAGTGAATGTGTTTTTGAGGGAGTGAATGTGTTTCAGAGATTGAATGTTTGTTTCAGAGAGTGAATGTGTGTTTCAGAGAGTGAATGTGTTTCAGAGCGTGAATTTGTGTTTCAGAAAGTGAATGTGTGTTTCAGAGAGTGAATGTGTTTCAGAGAGTGAATGTATGTTTCAGATAGTGTTGTGTTTCAGAGAGTGAATGCATGTTTCTGAGATTGAATGTGTTTCAGAGAGTGAATGTGTGTTTCAAAGTGTGAAAGTCGGTTTTAGAGAGTGGAATATGTGTTCCTAGTGTGAAAGCGTGTTTCGGAGAGTGGAGTAGGTGTTTCAGAGAGTGAATGCGTGTTTCCGAGAGTGAATGCGTGTTTCAGAGAGTGAATCCATTGTTTAGAGAGTGAATGTTCTTTTGAGGGAATGAATGTGTTTCAGGGAGTGAATGTTTGTTTCAGAGACTGCATGTATATTTCATATAGTGAATGTGTTTCATAGAGTGAATGTATGTTTAGATAGTGATGTGTTTCAGAGAGTGAATGCATTTTTCATAGATTGAATGTGTTTCAGAGAGTGAATTCGTGTTTCAGAGAGTGAATGCGTGTTTCAGAGATTGAATGTTTTTCAGAGAGTGAATGCGTGTTTCAGAGAGTGAATGCGTGTTTCAGAGTGTGAACGCGTGTTTCAGAGATTGAATGCATAATTCAGAGAGTCAATGTGTGTTTCAGAGAGTGAATGAATATTTTAGAGTTTGATTGCGTGTTCCCGAGAGTGAATGCGTGTTTCAGAGAGTGAATCTGTAGTTCAGGTTGTGTATCCGTTGTTCAGAGAGTGAATGTGTTTTTGAGGGAGTGAATGTGTTTCAGAGATTGAATGAGTGTTTCAGAGAGTGAATGCGTGTTTCAAAGAGTGAATGCATGTTTCAGAGAGTGAATGCGTGTTTCAGAGAGTGAGTGTGTGTTTCAGAAAGTGAACGATTGTTTCATGGAGTGAATGCATGTTTCAGAGAGTGATTGTGTTTTTCAGAGACTGAATGTCTGTTTCAGAGAGTGAATCTGTTTCAGAGATTGAATGTGTGTTTGAGAGAGTAAATGTGTTTCAGAGAATGGATGCGTGTTTCAGAGAGTGAATGTTTGTTTCAGAGATTGAATGTGTTTCAAAGAGTGAATGTGTGTTTCAGAGAGTGAATGCGTGTTTCAGAGTGTGAATGCGTGTTTCAGAGAGTGAATATGTTTCAGAGAGTGAATTTGTTTCAGAGAGTGAATGCGTGTTTCAGATTGTGAATGCATTTTTCAGAGAGTCAATATGTTTCAGAGAGTGAATGCGTGTTTCCGAGTGTGAATGAGTGTTTCAGAGAATGAATGCATGTTTCAGAGAGTGGAATACGTGTTTCAGAGAGTGAATGCATGATTTAGAGAGTGAACGTGTTTCAGAGAGTGAATGCATTTTTCAGATAGTGATGTGATTCAGAGTGTGAATGCGTCTTTCCGAGAGTAAATGTGTTTCAGAGTGAAAGCATGTTTCAAAGACTGAATGCTTGTTTCAGAGAGTGAATGATGATTTCTTAGAGTGAAGGTTTTTCAAAGTGTGAAAGCATGTTTCAGAGAGAGAATGTTTTTCAGAGAGTGAATACGTGTTTCAGAGAGTGAATGCATGTTTTGGAAAATGAATGTTTTTCAGAGAGTGAATGCGTGTTTCAGAGAGCAAATGTGTTTCAGAGTGAAAGTGTGTTTCAGAGACTGAATGTGTGTTTCAGAGAGTGAACGCGTGTTTCAGAGAGTGAATCTGTAGTTCAGAGAGTGAATCCGTAGTTCAGAGAGTGAATCCGTAGTTCAGAGAGTGAATGTGTTTCAGAGAGTGAATCTGTTTCAGAGAGTGAATGTGTGTTTCAGAGAGTGAATGTGTGTTTCAGAGAGTGAATGTGTTTCAGAGAGAGAACGTATGTTTCAGATAGTGATGCGATTCAGAGCGTGAATGCGTGTTTCAGAGAGTGAATGCGTGTTTCAGAGAGTGAATGCGTGTTTCAGAGTGTGAATCTGTAGTTCAGAGAGTGAATCCGTGGTTCAGAGAGTGAATGTGTTTCAGGGAGTGAATGTTTTTCAGAGAGTGAATGTGTGTTTCAAAGAGTAAATGCATGTTTCAGAGAGTGAATGCGTGTTTCAGAGAGTGAATGTGTGTTTCAGAGATTGAATGCGTGTTTCAAAGAGTGAATGCGTGTTTCAGAGAATGAATGCGTGTTTCAGAGAGTGAATGTTTTTCAGAGAGTGATTGCGTGTTTCAGAGTGTGAATGAGTGTTTCAGAGAGTGAATGCATGTTTCTGAGAGTGAATGTGTTGCAGAGTGTGAATGCGTGTTTCAGAGAGTGGAATACGTGTTTCAGAGAGTGAATGCATGTTTTAGAGAGTGAACGTGTTTCAGAGAGTGATGTGGTTCAGAGTGAAAGCATGTTTCAGAGACTGAATGCGTGTTTCAGAGAGTGAATGATGATTTCTGAGAGTGAAGGTTTTTCAAAGTGGGAATGCATGTTTCAGAGAGTGAATGCGTGTTTCAGCGATCGAATGTGTTTCAGAGAGTGAATTCGTGTTTCAGAGAGTGAATGCGTGTTTCAGAGTGTGAACGCGTGTTTCAGAGATTGAATGCATAATTCAGAGAGTGAATGTGTGTTTCAGAGAGTGAATGCATGGTTTAGAGTTTGATTGCGTTTTCCCGAGATTGAATGCGTGTTTCAGAGACTGAATCTATAGTTCAGATTGTGAATCCGTACTTCAGAGAGTGAATGTGTTTTTGAGGGAGTGAATGTGTTTCAGAGATTGAATGTGTGTTTCAGAGAGTGAATGTGTGTTTCAGAGCGTGAATGTTTTTCAGAGATTGAATGTGTGTTTCAGAGAGTGAATGTGTTTCAGAGTTTGAATGTATGTTTCAGATAGTGATGTGTTTCAGAGAGTGAATGCATGTTTCAGAGATTGAATGTGTTTCAGAGAGTGAATGCGTGTTTCAGAGAGTGAATGCGTGTTTCAGAGAGTGAATGCGTGTTCCAGAGAGTGAATGCATGTTTCAGAGATTGAATGTGTTTCAGAGAGTGAATGCTTGTTTCAGAGAGTGAATGCATGTTTCAGAGTGTGAACGTGTGTTTCAGAGATTGAATGCATAATTCAGAGAGTGAATGTGTGTTTCAGAGATTGAATGCATGTTTTAGAGTTTGATTGCGTGTTCCCGAGAGTGAATGCGTGTTTCAGAGAGTGAATCTGTAGTTCAGAGAGTGAATCCGTAGTTCAGAGAACGAATGTGTTTTTGAAGGAGTGAATGTGTTTCAGAGAGTGAATGTGTGTTTCAGAGAGTGAATGTGTTTCAGAGATTGAATGTGTGTTTGAGAGAGTGAATGTGTTTCAGAGAGTGAATGCGTGTTTCAGAGATTGAATCTGTAGTTCAGAGAGTGAATCCGTAGTTCAGAGAACGAATGTGTTTTTGAAGGAGTGAATGTGTTTCAGAGAGTGAATGTGTGTTTCAGCGAGTGAATATGTTTCAGAGATTGAATGTGTTTTTCAGAGAGTGAATGCGTGTTTCAAAGAGTGAATGCATGTTTCAGAGAGTGAATGCATGTTTCAGAGAGTGAATGTGTGTTTCAGAAAGTGAATGATTGTTTCATGGAGTGAATGCATGTTTCAGAGAGTGAATGTGTGTTTCAGAGACTGAATGTGTGTTTCAGAGAGTGAATGTGTTTCAGAGATTGAATGTGTGTTTGAGAGAGTGAATGTGTTTCAGAGAGTGAATGCGTGTTTCAGAGATTGAATGATGATTTCTGAGAGTGAAGGTTTTTCAGAGAGTGAAAGCGTGTTTCAGAGATTGATTGTTTTTCAGATTCCGAATGTGTGTTTCTGAGAGTGAATGCGTCTTTCAATGTGTGAAAGTGTGTTTCAGAGAGTGGAATACGTGTTTCAGAGAGTGAATGCATGTTTCAGAGAGTGAATGCGTGCTTCAGAGATTGAATACGTGTTTCAGAGAGTGAATGCATTTTTGGAGAGTGAATGTGTTTCAGAGAGTGAATGCGTGTTTCAGATAGTGATGTGATTCAGAGTTTGAAGGCGTGTTTCAGAGAGCGAATGTGTTTCAGAGTGAAAGCGTGTTTCAGAGACTGAATGCGTGTTTC
Organism: Carcharodon carcharias; assembly: GCF_017639515.1. Taxonomy (NCBI): domain Eukaryota; kingdom Metazoa; phylum Chordata; class Chondrichthyes; order Lamniformes; family Lamnidae; genus Carcharodon; species Carcharodon carcharias. Next base: position 108,486,334 of record NC_054480.1, on the reverse strand, counting down.
AGAGAGTGAATCTGTAGTTCAGAGAGTGAATCTGTAGCTCAGAGAGTGAATGTGTTTTATGGAGTGAATGTGTTTCAGAGAGTGAATGTGTGTTTCAGAGAGTGAATTTGTATTTCAGAGAATGAATGTGTTTCAGAGAGTGAATGCGTGTTTCAGATAGTGATGTGATTCAGAGTTTGAAGGCGTGTTTCAGAGAGCGAATGTGTTTCAGAGTGAAAGCGTGTTTCAGAGACTGAATGCGTGTTTCAGAGAGTGAATCTGTAGTTCAGAGAGTGAATCTGTAGCTCAGAGAGTGAATGTGTTCTATGGAGTGAATGTGTTTCAGAGAGTGAATGTGTGTTTCAGAGAGTGAATTTGTATTTCAGAGAATGAATGTGTTTCAGAGAGTGAAAGTATGTTTCAGATAGTGATGTGTTTCCGAGAGTGAATGCATGTTTCAGAGAATGAATGTGCTTCAGAGAGTAAATGCGTGTTTCAGAGATTGAATGCGTGTTTCAGAGATTGACTGAATTTCAGCAGGTGAATGCGTGTTTCAGAGATTGAATGTGTTTCAGAGAGTGAATGCATGTTTCAGAGAGTGAATGCGTGTTTCAGAGTGTGATCGCGTGTTTCAGAGATTCAATGCATAATTCAGAGACTGAATGCGTGTTTCAGAGAGTGAATGCATGTTTTAGAGAGTGAACGTGTTTCAGAGAGTGAATGCATGTTTCAGATAGTGATGTCATTCAGAGTGTGAATGCGTCTTTCCGAGAGTAAATGTGTTTCAGAATGAAAGCATGTTTCAAAGACTGAATGCATGTTTCAGAGAGTGAATGATGATTTCTGAGAGTGAAGGTTTTTCAAAGTGTGAAAGCATGTTTCAGTGAGAGAATGTTTTTCAGAGAGTGAATACGTGTTTCAGAGAGTGAATGCATGTTTTGGAAAATGAATGTTTTTCAGAGAGTGAATGCGTGTTTCAGAGAGCAAATGTGTTTCAGAGTGAAAGCGTGTTTCAGAGACTGAATGTGTGTTTCAGAGAGTGAACGCGTGTTTCAGAGAGTGAATCTGTAGTTCAAAGAGTGAATCCGTAGTTCAGAGAGTGAATGTGTTTCAGAGAGTGAATGTGTTTCAGAGAGTGAATGTGTGTTTCAGAGAGTGAATGTGTGTTTCAGAGAGTGAATGAGTTTCAGCGATTGACTGTGTTTCAGAGAGTGAATGTGTTTCAGAGAGAGAACGTATGTTTCAGATAATGATGTGTTTCAGAGAGTGAATGCGTGTTTCAGAGAGTGAATGCTTGTTTCAGAGATTAAATGTGTTTCAGAGAGTGAATGCGTGTTTCAGAGTGTGAAAGCGTGTTTCAGATTCTGACTGTGTGTTTCTGAGTGTGAATGTGTTTCAGAGATTGATAGCGTGTTTCAGAGAGTGATTGCATGTTTCAGAGAGTGGAATACGTGATTCAGAGAGTGAATGCATGTTTTGTGAATATGTTTCAGTGATTGAATGCTTGTTTCAGATAGTGATGTGATTCAGAGTGTGAATGCGTGTTTCAGAGAGTGAAAGCATTTTTCAGATAGTGAATGTTTCAGAGAGAAAATGTGTGTTTCAGAGATTGAATGATGACCTCTGAGAGTCAAGGTTTTCAATGTGTGAATGCATCTTTCTGAGACTGAATGCGTGTTTCAGAGAGTGAATGTTTGTTTCAGAGATTGAATGTGTTTCAGAGAGTGAATGTGTGTTTCAGAGAGTGAATGCGTGTTTCAGATTGTGAATGCGTGTTTCAGAGAGTGAATTTGTTTCAGAGAGTGAATGCGTGTTTCAGAGAGTGAATTATGATTTCTGAGAGTGAAGGTTTATCAGAGAGTGATTGCATGTTTCAGAGAGTGAATGCGTGCTTTAGAGAGTGATTGCGTGTTTCAAAGTGTGAAAACGTGTTTCTGAGAGTGAATGCGTGTTTCAAATAGTGATGCGATTCAGAGTGTGAATGTGTGTTTCAGAGAGTGAATGCGTGTTTCAGAGAGTGAATGCGTGTTTCAGAGTGTGAATCTGTAGTTCAGAGAGTGAATCCATGGTTCAGAGAGTGAATGTGTTTCAGAGAGTGAATGTTTTTCCGAGAGTGAATGTGTGTTTCAAAGAGTAAATGCATGTTTCAGAGAGTGAATGCGTGTTTCAGAGAGTGAATGCGTGTTTCAGAGAGTGAATGTGTGTTTCAGAGATTGAATGCGTGTTTCAAAGAGTGAATGTGTGTTTCAGAGAATGAATGCGTGTTTCAGAGAGTGAATGCTTGTTTCAGAGTGTGAATGCGTGTTTCAGAGAGTGAATGTTTTTCAGAGAGTGATTGCGTGTTTCAGAGTGTGAATGAGTGTTTCAGAGAGTGAATGCATGTTTCTGAGAGTGAATGTGTTGCAGAGTGTGAATGCGTGTTTCAGAGAGTGGAATACGTGTTTCAGAGAGTGAATGCATGTTTTTGAGAGTGAACGTGTTTCAGAGAGTGATGTGGTTCAGAGTGAAAGCACGTTTCAGAGACTGAATGCGTGTTTCAGAGAGTGAATGATGATTTCTGAGAGTGAAGGTTTTTCAAAGTGGGAATGCATGTTTCAGAGAGTGAATGCGTGTTTCAGAGATCGAATGTGTTTCAGAGAGTGAATTCGTGTTTCAGAGAGTGAATGCGTGTTTCAGAGTGTGAACGCGTGTTTCAGAGATTGAATGCATAATTCAGAGAGTGAATGTGTGTTTCAGAGAGTGAATGCATGGTTTAGAGTTTGATTGCGTTTTCCCGAGATTGAATGCGTGTTTCAGAGACTGAATCTGTAGTTCAGATTGTGAATTCGTAGTTCAGAGAGTGAATGTGTTTTTGAGGGAGTGAATGTGTTTCAGAGATTGAATGTGTGTTTCAGAGAGTGAATGGGTGTTTCAGAGAGTGAATGTGTTTCAGAGTTTGAGTGTGTGTTTCAGAGAGTGAATGTGTTTCAGAGAGTGAATGTATGTTTCAGATAATGATATGTTTCAGAGATTGAATGTGTGTTTCAGAGAGTGAATGTGTGTTTCAGAGTGTGAATGTGTTTCAGAGATTGAATGTGTGTTTCAGAGAGTGAATGTGTTTCAGAGTTTGAATGTATGTTTCAGATAGTGATGTGTTTCAGAGAGTGAATGCATGTTTCAGAGATTGAATGTGTTTTAGAGAGTGAATGCGTGTTTCAGAGTGTGAACGCGTGTTTCAGAGATTGAATGCATAATTCAGAGAGTGAATGTGTGTTTCAGAGAGTGAATGCATGGTTTAGAGTTTGATTGCGTTTTCCCGAGATTGAATGCGTGTTTCAGAGACTGAATCTGTAGTTCAGATTGTGAATTCGTAGTTCAGAGAGTGAATGTGTTTTTGAGGGAGTGAATGTGTTTCAGAGATTGAATGTGTGTTTCAGAGAGTGAATGGGTGTTTCAGAGAGTGAATGTGTTTCAGAGTTTGAGTGTGTGTTTCAGAGAGTGAATGTGTTTCAGAGAGTGAATGTATGTTTCAGATAGTGATATGTTTCAGAGATTGAATGTGTGTTTCAGAGAGTGAATGTGTGTTTCAGAGTGTGAATGTGTTTCAGAGATTGAATGTGTGTTTCAGAGAGTGAATGTGTTTCAGAGTTTGAATGTATGTTTCAGATAGTGATGTGTTTCAGAGAGTGAATGCATGTTTCAGAGATTGAATGTGTTTTAGAGAGTGAATGCGTGTTTCAGAGAGTGAATGCGTGTTTCAGAGAGTGAATGCGTGTTTCAGAGTGTGAATGCATGTTTCAGAGATTGAATGTGTTTCAGAGAGTGAATGCGTGTTTCAGAGAGTGAATGCGTGTTTCAGAGTGTGGACGCGTGTTTCAGAGATTGAATGCATAATTCAGAGAGTGAATGTGTGTTTCAGAGATTGAATGCATGTTTTAGAGTTTGATTGCGTGTTCCCGAGAGTGAATGCGTGTTTCAGAGAGTGAATCTGTAGTTCAGAGAGTGAGTCCGTAGTTCAGAGAACGAATGTGTTTTTGAAGGAGTGAATGTGTTTCAGAGAGTGAATGTGTGTTTCAGCGAGTGAATATGTTTCAGAGATTGAATGTGTTTCAGAGTTTGAATGTATGTTTCAGATATTGATGTGTTTCAGAGAGTGAATGCATGTTTCAGAGATTGAATGTGTTTCAGAGAGTGAATGCGTGTTTCAGAGTGTAAACGCATGTTTCAGAGATTGAATGCATAAGTCAGAGAGTGAATGTGTGTTTCAGAGAGTGAATGCATGGTTTAGAGTTTGATTGCGTGTTCCCGAGAGTGAATGCATGTTTCAGAGTGTGAATCTGTTGTTCAGAGAGTCAATCCGTAATTCAGAGAGCGGATGTGTTTCGGGGAGTGAATGTGTTTCAGAGAGTGAATGTGTGTTTCAGCGAGTGAATATGTTTCAGAGACTGAATGTGTTTTTCAGAGAGTGAATGCGTGTTTCAGAGAGTGAATGCGTGTTTCAGAGTGTGAATGCATGTTTCAGAGATTGAATGTGTTTCAGAGAGTGAATGCGTGTTTCAGAGAGTGAATGCGTGTTTCAGAGTGTGGACGCGTGTTTCCGAGATTGAATGCATAATTCAGAGAGTGAATGTGTGTTTCAGAGATTGAATGCATGTTTTAGAGTTTGATTGCGTGTTCCCGAGAGTGAATGCGTGTTTCAGAGAGTGAATCTGTAGTTCAGAGAGTGAGTCCGTAGTTCAGAGAACGAATGTGTTTTTGAAGGAGTGAATGTGTTTCAGAGAGTGAATGTGTGTTTCAGCGAGTGAATATGTTTCAGAGATTGAATGTGTTTCAGAGTTTGAATGTATGTTTCAGATATTGATGTGTTTCAGAGAGTGAATGCATGTTTCAGAGATTGACTGTGTTTCAGAGAGTGAATGCGTGTTTCAGAGTGTAAACGCATGTTTCAGAGATTGAATGCATAAGTCAGAGAGTGAATGTGTGTTTCAGAGAGTGAATGCATGGTTTAGAGTTTGATTGCGTGTTCCCGAGAGTGAATGCATGTTTCAGAGTGTGAATCTGTTGTTCAGAGAGTCAATCCGTAATTCAGAGAGCGGATGTGTTTCAGGGAGTGAATGTGTTTCAGAGAGTGAATGTGTGTTTCAGCGAGTGAATATGTTTCAGAGACTGAATGTGTTTTTCAGAGAGTGAATGCGTGTTTCAAAGAATAAATGCATGTTTCAGAGAGTGAATGCGTGTTTCAGAAATTGAAGGCTTATTTCATGGAGTGAATGCGTGTTTCAGAGAGTGAATGTGTGTTTCAGATAGTGAATGTGTTTCAGAGATTGAATGTATGTTTCAGATAGTGATGTTTTTCAGAAAGTGAATGCGTGTTTCAGAGATTAAATGTGATTCAGAGAGTGAATGCGTGTTTCAGAGATTGAATGTGATTTAGAGAGTGAATGCGTGTTTCAGAGATGGAATGCGTGTTTCAGTGATTGAATGTGTTTCAGAGAGTGAATTCGTGTTTCAGAGAGCGAGTCCATGTTTCAGAGTGTGAACGCGTTTTTCAGAGATTGAATGCATAATTCAGAGAGTGAATGTGTGTTTCAGAGAGTGAATGCATGTTTTAGATTTTGATTGCGTGTTCCCGAGAGTGAATGCATGTTTCAGAGTGTGAATCTGTTGTTCAGAGAGTCAATCCGTAGTTCAGAGAGCGGATGTGTTTCAGGGAGTGAATGTGTTTCAGAGAGTGAATGTGTGTTTCAGCGAGTGACTATGTTTCAGAGACTGAATGTGTTTTTCAGAGAGTGAATGCGTGTTTCAAAGAATAAATGCATGTTTCAGAGAGTGAATGCGTGTTTCAGAGAGGGAATGTGTGTTTCAGAAAGTGAAGGATTGTTTCATGGAGTGAATGCACGTTTCAGAGATTGAATGTGTGTTTCAGAGAGTTAATGTGTGTTTCAGAGAGTGAATGTGTTTCAGAGAGTGAATGCGTGTCTCAATGAGTGAATGTGTTTCAGAGAGAGAATGTGTGTTTCAGAGAGTGAATGCTTGTTTCAGAAAGTGGCGGCTTATTTCATGGAGTGAATGCGTGTTTCAGAGAGTGAATGTGTGTTTCAGAGAGTGAATGTGTGTTTCAGATAGTGAATGTGTTTCAGAGATTGAATATATGTTTCAGATAGTGATGTGTTTCAGAGAGTGAATACGTGTTCGAGAGATTGAATGTGATTCAGAGAGTGAATGCGTGTTTCAGAGAGTGAATGCATGTTTCAGAGATTGAATGTGTTTCTGAAAGTGAATGTGTGTTTCAGAGAGCGAATGCGAGTTTCAGAGTGTGAACGCGTTTTTCAGAGATTGAATGCATAATTCAGATAGTGAATGTGTGTTTCAGAGAGTAAATGCATGTTTTAGATTTTGATTGCGTGTTCCCGAGAGTGAATGCATGTTTCAGAGTGTGAATCCGTAGTTCAGAGAGCGAATGTGTTTCAGGGAGTGAATGTGTTTCAGAGACTGAATGTGTTTTTCAGAAAGTGAATGCGCATTTCAAAGAATAAATGTATGTTTCAGAAAGTGAAGGATTGTTTCATGGAGTGAATGCTTGTTTCAGAGAGTGAATGTGTGTTTCAGAGAGTGAATGCGCATTTCAGAGAGTGAATGCGTGTTTCAGAGAGTGAATGTGTGTTTCAGAAAGTGAAGGATTGTTTCATGGAGTGAATGCATGTTTCAGAGAGTGAATGTGTGTTTCAGAGTGAATGTGTGTTTGAGAGAGTGAATGTGTTTCAGAGATTGAATGTGTGTTTGAGAGAGTGAATATTTTTCAGAGAGTGAATGCGTATCTCAGAGAGTGAACATGTGTCAGAGAGTGAATGTTTTTTAGGGAGTGAATAAGTAATTCAGTGAGTGAATGTGTTTCAGAGAGTCAATGCATGTTTCAGAGTCAATGTGTTTCGGAGTGTGAATGTGAGTTTCCGAGTGAAAACGTGTTTTTCAGAGATTGCATGAGTGTTTCAGAAAGTTAATGTGTGTTTCAGAGAGTGAAGTCATGTTTCAGAGATTGAATGCGTAATTCAGAGAGTGAATGTGTGTTTCAGAGAGTGAATGCATGTTTTAGAGTTTGATTGCATGTTTCAGAGAGCGAATGCGTGTTTCAGAGTGTAAACGTGTTTCAGACTGGAAGCGTGTATCAGAGACTGAATGCGTGTTTCAGAGAGTGAAAGCGTTTTTCAGGTAGTGAATGTTTCAGAGAGAAAATACGTATTTCAGAGAGTGAATGATCATTTCTGAGAGTGAAGGTTTTTCAAAGAGTGAATGCATGTTTCAGAGAGAGAATATGTTTCAGAGAGTGAATGGGTTTTTCAGATAGTGATGTGTTTCAGAGTGTGAACGCGTGTTTCAGAGAGTCAATGTGTTTCAGAGAGTGAATGCGTGTTTCTGAGAGTGAATGTGTTTCAGAGTGTGAATGCGTGTTTCAGATAGTGAATGTGTTTCAGAGTGAAAGCTTGTTTCAGAGACTAAATTCGTGTTTCAGAGAGTGAATGATGATTTCTGAGAGTGAAGGTTTTTCAAAGAGTGAATGCATGTTTCAGAGAGAGAATGTGTTTCAGAGAGTGAATGGGTGTTTCAGATATTGATGTGTTTCAGGGTGTGAACGTGTGTTTCAGAGAGTGAATGTGTTTCAGAGACTGAATGCATGTTTCAGAGAGTGAATGCGTGTTTCAGAGATTGATTGTGTTTCAGATTCTGAATGTGTGTTTCTGAGAGTGAATGCGTCTTTCAATGTGTGAATGCATGTTTCAGAGAGTGAATGCGTGCTTCAGAGAGTGAATACGTGTTTCAGAGTGAATGCGTGTTTCAAAGTGTAAAAGCTTATTTCAGAGAGTGGAATACGTGGTTCAGAGTGTGAATGCATGTTTTGGAGAGTGAATGTGTTTCAGAGTGAAAACGCGTGTTTCAGAGATTGCATGAGTTTTTCTGAAAGTTAACGTGTGTTTCAGAGAGTGAAGGCGTGTTTCATAGACTGAATGCGTAATTCACAGAGTGAATGTGTGTTTCAGAGGGTGAATGCATGTTTTAGAGTTTGATTGCGTGTTTCAGAGAGCGAATGTGTGTTTCAGAGAGTAAATGTGTTTTAGAGTGGATGCTTGTTTCAGAGACTGAATGCTTGTTTCAGAAAATGAATGAATATTTCAGAGAGTGAAAGCTTTTTTCAGATAGTGAATGTTTCAGAGAGAAAATGTGTGTTTCAGGCAGTGAATGATGATTTCTGAGAGTGAAGGTTTTTCAAAGAGTGAATGCATGTTTCAGAGAGAGAATATGTTTCAGAGAGTGAATGGTTTTATCAGATTGTGATGTGTTTCAGAGTCTGAATGCGTGTTTCAGAGATTGAATGTGTTTCAGAGAGTGATTGTGTTTCAGAGAGTGAATGCGGATCTCAGAGAGTGAACATGTGTCAGAGAGTGAATGATTTTCAGAGAGTGAATACGTAATTTAGTGAGTGAATGTATTTTAGAGAGTCAATGCTTGTTTCACAGAGTCAATTTCTTTCGGAGAGTGAGTGGGCATTTCAGAGTGTGAACACATGTTTCAGAGATTGCATGAGTGTTTCAGAAAGTTAATTTGTGTTTCAGAGATTGAATGTGTGTTTCAGAGAGTGAATGTCTGCTTCAGAAAGTGAATACGTGTTTCAAAGTGTGAAAGCGTGTTTCAGAGAGTGGAATACATGTTTCAGAGAGTGAATGCATGTTTTGGGGAGTGAATGTGTTTCAGAGAGTGAATGCGTGTTTCAGATAGTGATGTGATTCAGAGTGTGAATGCAAGTTTCAGAGAGCAAATGTGATTCAGAGTGAAAGCGTGTTTCAGAGTCTGAATGTGTGTTTCAGAGAGTGAATGTGTTTCAGAGAGTGAATGTATGTTTCAGATAGTGATGTGTTTCAGAGATTGAATGTGTTTCAGAGAGTAAATGTGTGTTTCAGAGAGTGAATGCGTGTTTCAGAGAACGAATGTGTTTCTGAGAGTGAATGCGTGTTTCAGAGATTGAATGTGTTTCAGAGAGTGAATGCGTGTTTCAGAGAGTGAGTGCGTGTTTCAGAGTGTGAATGCATGTTTCAGAGATTCAATGCATAATTCAGAGAGTGAATGTTTGTTTCAGAGAGTGAATGCATGTTTTAGAGTTTGATTGCGTGTTCCCGAGAGTGAATGCGTGTTTCAGAGAGTGAATGATGATTTCTGAGAGTGAAGGTTTTTCAAAGAGTGAATGCATGTTTCAGAGAGAGAATATGTTTCAGAGAGTGAATGGGTTTTTCAGATAGTGATGTGTTTCAGAGTGTGAACGCGTGTTTCAGAGAGTCAATGTGTTTCAGAGAGTGAATGCGTGTTTGAGAGTGTGAATGAGTGTTTCAGAGAGTGAATGCGTGTCTTAGAGTGAATGCATGTTTCAGAGAGTGAATGCGTGATTCAGTGAGTGAATGTGTTTCAGAACATGAATGCATGTTACAGAGAGTGAATATGTTTCAGAGTGTGAATGAGTGTTTCAGAGAGTGAATGTGTTTCAGAGTGTGAATGTGTTTCAGAGAGTGAATGTGTTTCAGAGAATGAATGTTTTTCAGAGTGAATATGTTTCAGAGATTGAATGTGTGTTTCAGAGATTGAATACGTGTTTCAGAGAGTAAATGTGTGTTTCAGAGAGTGAATGTTTTTCAGAGAGTGAATGTGTATTTCAGAGAGTGAATGCGTGTCATAGAGTGAATGCATGTTTCAGAGAGTGAATGCGTGATTCAGTGAGTGAATGTGTGTTTCAGAGAGTGAATGCGTGTTTCAGAGAGTGAATGTGTTTCAGAGAGTGAATGTATGTTTCAGAGAGTGAATGCGTGTTTCAAATAGAGAATGCATGTTTCAGAGAATGAGTGCTTGTTTCAGAGAGTGAATGTGTTTTTCATGGAGTCAATGCATGTTTCAGAGAGTGAATTTGTGTTTCAGAGCGTAAATTGTGTGTTTCAGAGAGTGAATGCTTTTTTCAGATAGTAAATGCATATTTCAGAAAGTGAATGCGTGTTTCAGAGAGTGAATGTGTTTCAGGGTGTGAATGTGTCTTTCAAAGAATGAATGCGTATTTCAGTGATTGAATGTGTTTCAGAGATTGAATGCGTGTTTCAGAGCGTGAACGTGTATTTCAGAGAGTGAATGTTTGTTTCAGAGAGTGAATGCGTGTTTCAGAGAGTGAATGTGTATTTCAGAGTGGGAATGTGTGTTTCAGAGAGTGAATGTTTTTCAGAGAATGAATTTGTGTTTCATAGAGTGAATGTGTGTTTCAGAGAGTGAATTTGCGTTTCAGAGAGTTAATGTGTGCTTCAGAGTGTCAATGTATTTCAGAGAGTGAATTCGGATTTAAGAGAGTTAATGTGTTTCAGCGAGTGAATGTGTTTCAGAGATTGAATGCGTGTTTCAGTGACTGAATATGTTTCATAGAGTTAATGTGTGTTTCAGAGATTATATGTGCTTCAGAGATTGAATTCGTATTTCAGAGAGTGAATGTGTTTTTCAGAGAGTGAATATGTTTCAGAGAGTTAATGGGTGTGTAAGAGATTACATGTGCTTCAGAGAGTGAATCCGTATTTCAGAGAGTGAATGTGTGTTTCAGAGTGTCAATGTGTTTCAGAGTGAATCGGAATTTCAGAGATTGAATGTGTTTCAGAGAGTGAATGTGTTTCAGAGATTGAATGCTTGTTTCAGATAGTAAATGCATGTTTCAGAGAATGAATGCATGTTTCAGAGATTGACTGCTTGTTTCAGAGAGTGAATATGTTTCAGAGAGTCAATGCGTGTTTCAGAGATTGAATGCATGCTTCAGAGAGTGAATGCGTGTTTCAGAGAGTGAATGTGTGTTTCAGAGAGTGAATGCTTGTTTCAGAGAGTGAATGTGTTTCAGAGCATGAATGTGTGTTTCAGAGAGTGACGGCGTCTTTCACAGAGTGAATGTGTTTCAGAGCGTGAATGCGTGTTTCATAGAGTGAATGTTTATTTCAGAGTGTGAATTTGTGTTTCAGAGAGTGAATGCGTGTTTCAGAGACTGAATGTGTGTTTCAGAGAGTGAATGCTTGTTTCAGATAGTAAATGCATGTCTCAGAGAGTGAATGCGTGTTTCAGAGAGTGAATGTGTTTCAGAGCGTGAATGTGTGTTTCAGAGAGTGACGGCGTCTTTCACAAAGTGAATGTGTTTCAGAGAGTGAATGCGTGTTTCATAGAGTGAATGTATATTTCAGAGAGTGAATGTGTGTTTCAGAGAGTGAATGCGTGTTTCAGAGAGTGAATATGTTTCAGAGAGTGAATGTATGTTTCAAAGAGTTAATGCGTGTTTCAAATAGTAAATGTATGTTTCAGAGAATGAATGCTTCTTTCAGAGAGTGAATGTATTTTTCATGGAGTCAATGCATGTTTCAGAGAGTGAACGCGTGTTTCAGGGAGGTAAAGTGTTTCAGAGAGTGAATGTGTATTTCAGAGAGTGAATGCGTGTCATAGAGTGAATGCATGTTTCAGAAAGTGAATGCATGATTCAGTGAGTGAATGTGTTTCAGAACATGAATGCATGTTACAGAGAGTGAATATGTTTCAGAGTGTGAATGAGTGTTTCAGAGAGTGAATGTGTTTCAGAGAGTGAATGTGTTTCAGAGAATGAATGTTTTTCAGAGTGAATGTGTTTCAGAGCGTGAATGCGTGTTTCATAGAGTGAATGTTTATTTCAGAGAGTGAATTTGTGTTTCAGAGAGTGAATGCGTGTTTCAGAGAGTGAATATGTTTCAGAGAGTGAATGTATGTTTCAGTGAGTGAATGCGTGTTTCAAATAGTAAATGTATGTTTCAGAGAATGAAAGCTTCCCTCAGAGAGTGAATGTGTTTTTCATGGAGTCAATGCGTGTTTCAGAGAGTGAATGCGTGTTTCAGAGATTGAATGCGTGTTTCAGAGACTGATTGCATGTTTCAGTTCGTGAATGTGTCCCAAAGAGTGAATGCATGTTTCAAAGAGTAAATGTGTTTCAGAGAGTGAGCGCGTGTTTCAGAGAGGGAAAGTGTTTCAGAGAGTGAATGTGTATTTCAGAGAGTGAATGCGTGTCATAGAGTGAATGCATGTTTCAGAAAGTGAATGCGTGATTCCATTAGTGAATGTGTTTCAGAACGTGAATGCGTGTTTCAGAGAGTGAGTATGTGTCAGAGTGTGAATGTGTGTTTCAGAGAGTGAATGTGTTTCAGAGTGTGAATATGTATTTCAGAGAGTGAATGCGTGTCATAGAGTGAATGCATGTTTCAGAAAGTGAATGCGTGATTCAGTGAGTGAATGTGTTTCAGAACATGAATGCATGTTACAGAGAGTGAATATGTTTCAGAGTGTGAATGAGTGTTTCAGAGAGTGAATGTGTTTCAGAGTGTGAATGTGTTTCAGAGAATGAATGTTTTTCAGAGTGAATATGTTTCAGAGAGTGAATGTGTGTTTCAGAGATTGAATACGTGTTTCAGAGAGTAAATGTGTGTTTCAGAGAGTGAATGTTTTTCAGAGAGTGAATGTGTATTTCAGAGAGTGAATGCGTGTCATAGAGTGAATGCATGTTTCAGAGAGTGAGTGCGTGATTCAGTGAGTGAATGTGTGTTTCAGAGAGTGAATGCGTGTTTCAGAGAGTGAATGTGTTTCAGAGAGTGAATGTATGTTTCAGAGAGTGAATGCGTGTTTCAAATAGAGAATGCATGTTTCAGAGAATGAGTGCTTGTTTCAGAGAGTGAATGTGTTTTTAATGGAGTCAATGCATGTTTCAGAGAGTGAATTTGTGTTTCAGAGCGTAAATTGTGTGTTTCAGAGAGTGAATGCTTTTTTCAGATAGTAAATGCATATTTCAGAAAGTGAATGCGTGTTTCAGAGAGTGAATGTGTTTCAGGGTGTGAATGTGTCTTTCAAAGAATGAATGCGTGTTTCAGTGATTGAATGTGTTTCAGAGATTGAATGCGTGTTTCAGAGCGTGAACGCGTATTTCAGAGAGTGAATGTTTGTTTCAGAGAGTGAATGCGTGTTTCAGAGATTGAATGTGTATTTCAGAGTGGGAATGTGTGTTTCAGAGAGTGAATGTTTTTCAGAGAATGAATTTGTGTTTCATAGAGTGAATGTGTGTTTCAGAGAGTGAATTTGTGTTTCAGAGAGTTAATGTGTGCTTCAGAGTGTCAATGTATTTCAGAGAGTGAATCCGGATTTAAGAGAGTTAATGTGTTTCAGCGAGTGAATGTGTTTCAGAGATTGAATGCGTGTTTCAGTGACTGAATATGTTTCATAGAGTTAATGTGTGTTTCAGAGATTATATGTGCTTCAGAGATTGAATTCGTATTTCAGAGAGTGAATGTGTTTTTCAGAGAGTGAATATGTTTCAGAGAGTTAATGGGTGTGTAAGAGATTACATGTGCTTCAGAGAGTGAATCCGTATTTCAGAGAGTGAATGTGTGTTTCAGAGTGTCAATGTGTTTCAGAGTGAATCGGAATTTCAGAGATTGAATGTGTTTCAGAGAGTGAATGTGTTTCAGAGATTGAATGCTTGTTTCAGATAGTAAATGCATGTTTCAGAGAATGAATGCATGTTTCAGAGACTGACTGCTTGTTTCAGAGAGTGAATATGTTTCAGAGAGTCAATGCGTGTTTCAGAGATTGAATGCATGCTTCAGAGAGTGAATGCGTGTTTCAGAGAGTGAATGTGTGATTCAGAGAGTGAATGCTTGTTTCAGAGAGTGAATGTGTTTCAGAGCATGAATGTGTGTTTCAGAGAGTGACGGCGTCTTTCACAGAGTGAATGTGTTTCAGAGCGTGAATGCGTGTTTCATAGAGTGAATGTTTATTTCAGAGTGTGAATTTGTGTTTCAGAGAGTGAATGCGTGTTTCAGAGACTGAATGTGTGTTTCAGAGAGTGAATGCTTGTTTCAGATAGTAAATGCATGTCTCAGAGAGTGAATGCGTGTTTCAGAGAGTGAATGTGTTTCAGAGCGTGAATGTGTGTTTCAGAGAGTGACGGCGTCTTTCACAAAGTGAATGTGTTTCAGAGAGTGAATGCGTGTTTCATAGAGTGAATGTATGTTTCAGAGAGTGAATGTGTGTTTCAGAGAGTGAATGCGTGTTTCAGAGAGTGAATATGTTTCAGAGAGTGAATGTATGTTTCAAAGAGTTAATGCGTGTTTCAAATAGTAAATGTATGTTTCAGAGAATGAATGCTTCTTTCAGAGAGTGAATGTATTTTTCATGGAGTCAATGCGTGTTTCAGAGAGTGAACGCGTGTTTCAGGGAGGTAAAGTGTTTCAGAGAGTGAATGTGTATTTCAGAGAGTGAATGCGTGTCATAGAGTGAATGCATGTTTCAGAAAGTGAATGCATGATTCAGTGAGTGAATGTGTTTCAGAACATGAATGCATGTTACAGAGAGTGAATATGTTTCAGAGTGTGAATGAGTGTTTCAGAGAGTGAATGTGTTTCAGAGTGTGAATGTGTTTCAGAGAGTGAATGTGTTTCAGAGAATGAATGTTTTTCAGAGTGAATGTGTTTCAGAGCGTGAATGCGTGTTTCATAGAGTGAATGTTTATTTCAGAGAGTGAATTTGTGTTTCAGAGAGTGAATGCGTGTTTCAGAGAGTGAATATGTTTCAGAGAGTGAATGTATGTTTCAGTGAGTGAATGCGTGTTTCAAATAGTAAATGTATGTTTCAGAGAATGAAAGCTTCCCTCAGAGAGTGAATGTGTTTTTCATGGAGTCAATGCGTGTTTCAGAGAGTGAATGCGTGTTTCAGAGATTGAATGCGTGTTTCAGAGACTGATTGCATGTTTCAGTTCGTGAATGTGTCCCAAAGAGTGAATGCATGTTTCAAAGAGTAAATGTGTTTCAGAGAGTGAGCGCGTGTTTCAGAGAGGGAAAGTGTTTCAGAGAGTGAATGTGTATTTCAGAGAGTGAATGCGTGTCATAGAGTGAATGCATGTTTCAGAAAGTGAATGCGTGATTCCATTAGTGAATGTGTTTCAGAACGTGAATGCGTGTTTCAGAGAGTATGTGTCAGAGTGTGAATGTGTGTTTCAGAGAGTGAATGTGTTTCAGAGTGTGAATATGTATTTCAGAGAGTGAATGCGTGTCATAGAGTGAATGCATGTTTCAGAAAGTGAATGCGTGATTCAGTGAGTGAATGTGTTTCAGAACATGAATGCATGTTACAGAGAGTGAATATGTTTCAGAGTGTGAATGAGTGTTTCAGAGAGTGAATGTGTTTCAGAGTGTGAATGTGTTTCAGAGAATGAATGTTTTTCAGAGTGAATATGTTTCAGAGAGTGAATGTGTGTTTCAGAGATTGAATACGTGTTTCAGAGAGTAAATGTGTGTTTCAGAGAGTGAATGTTTTTCAGAGAGTGAATGTGTATTTCAGAGAGTGAATGCGTGTCATAGAGTGAATGCATGTTTCAGAGAGTGAGTGCGTGATTCAGTGAGTGAATGTGTGTTTCAGAGAGTGAATGCGTGTTTCAGAGAGTGAATGTGTTTCAGAGAGTGAATGTATGTTTCAGAGAGTGAATGCGTGTTTCAAATAGAGAATGCATGTTTCAGAGAATGAGTGCTTGTTTCAGAGAGTGAATGTGTTTTTAATGGAGTCAATGCATGTTTCAGAGAGTGAATTTGTGTTTCAGAGCGTAAATTGTGTGTTTCAGAGAGTGAATGCTTTTTTCAGATAGTAAATGCATATTTCAGAAAGTGAATGCGTGTTTCAGAGAGTGAATGTGTTTCAGGGTGTGAATGTGTCTTTCAAAGAATGAATGCGTGTTTCAGTGATTGAATGTGTTTCAGAGATTGAATGCGTGTTTCAGAGCGTGAACGCGTATTTCAGAGAGTGAATGTTTGTTTCAGAGAGTGAATGCGTGTTTCAGAGATTGAATGTGTATTTCAGAGTGGGAATGTGTGTTTCAGAGAGTGAATGTTTTTCAGAGAATGAATTTGTGTTTCATAGAGTGAATGTGTGTTTCAGAGAGTGAATTTGTGTTTCAGAGAGTTAATGTGTGCTTCAGAGTGTCAATGTATTTCAGAGAGTGAATCCGGATTTAAGAGAGTTAATGTGTTTCAGCGAGTGAATGTGTTTCAGAGATTGAATGCGTGTTTCAGTGACTGAATATGTTTCATAGAGTTAATGTGTGTTTCAGAGATTATATGTGCTTCAGAGATTGAATTCGTATTTCAGAGAGTGAATGTGTTTTTCAGAGAGTGAATATGTTTCAGAGAGTTAATGGGTGTGTAAGAGATTACATGTGCTTCAGAGAGTGAATCCGTATTTCAGAGAGTGAATGTGTGTTTCAGAGTGTCAATGTGTTTCAGAGAGTGAATCGGAATTTCAGAGATTGAATGTGTTTCAGAGAGTGAATGTGTTTCAGAGATTGAATGCTTGTTTCAGATAGTAAATGCATGTTTCAGAGAATGAATGCATGTTTCAGAGATTGACTGCTTGTTTCAGAGAGTGAATATGTTTCAAAGAGTGAATGCGTGTTTCAGAGATTGAATGCATGCTTCAGAGAGTGAATGCGTGTTTCAGAGAGTGAATGTGTGTTTCAGAGAGTGAATGCTTGTTTCAGAGAGTGAATGTGTTTCAGAGTGTGAATGTGTGTTTCAGAGAGTGACGGCGTCTTTCACAGAGTGAATGTGTTTCAGAGAGTGATTGTGTGTTTCATAGAGTGAATGTTTATTTCAGAGAGTGAATTTGTGTTTCAGAGAGTGAATGCGTGTTTCAGAGAGTGAATATGTTTCAGAGAGTGAATGCATGTTTCAAGTAGAGAATGCATGTTTCAGAGAATGAGTGCTTGTTTCAGAGAGTGAATGTGTTTTTCATGGAGTCAATGCATGTTTCAGAGACTGAATTTGTGTTTCAGAGCGTAAATTGTGTGTTTCAGAGAGTGAATGCTTTTTTCAGATAGTAAATGCATGTTTCAGAATGTGAATGCGTGTTTCAGAGAGTGAATGTGTTTCAGGGTGTGAATGTGTCTTTCAAAGAATGAATGCGTGTTTCAGTGATTGAATGTGTTTCAGAGATTGTTTGCATGTTTCAGAGTGTGAACGCGTATTTCAACGAGTGAATGTTTGTTTCAGAGAGTGAATGCGTGTTTCAGAGAGTGATGGTGTATTTCAGAGTGGGAATGTGTGTTTCAGAGAGTGAATGTTTTTCAGAGAATGAACTTGTGTTTCGGAGAGTGAATTTGTGTTTCAGAGCGTTAATGTGTGCTTCAGAGTGTCAATGTATTTCAGGGAGGGAATCCGGATTTAAGAGAGTTAATGTGTTTCAGCGAGTGAATGTGTTTCAGAGATTGAATGCGTGTTTCAGTGACTGAATATGTTTCATAGAGTTAATGTGTGTTTCAGAGATTATATGTGCTTCAGAGAGTGAATTCGTATTTCAGAGAGTGAATGGGTTTTTCAGAGAGTGAATATGTTTCAGAGAGTTAATGGGTGTGTAAGAGATTACATGTGCTTCAGAGAGTGAATCCGTATTTCAGAGAGTGAATGTGTGTTTCAGAGTGTGAATGTGTTTCAGAGAGTGAATCGGAATTTCAGAGATTGAATGTGTTTCAGAGAGTGAATGTGTTTCAGAGATTGAATGCTTGTTTCAGATAGTAAATGCATGTTTCAGAGAATGAATGCATGTTTCAGAGATTGACTGCTTGTTTCAGAGAGTGAATATGTTTCAGAGAGTGAATGCGTGTTTCAGAGATTGAATGCATGTTTCAGAGAGTGAATGTGTGTTTCAGAGAGTGAATGTGTGTTTCAGAGATTGACTGCTTGTTTCAGAGAGTGAATATGTTTCAGAGAGTGAATGCGTGTTTCAGAGATTGAATGCATGTTTCAGAGAGTGAATGTGTGTTTCAGAGAGTGAATGTGTGTTTCAGAGAGTGAATGCTTGTTTCAGATAGCAAATGCATGTCTCAGAGAGTGAATGCGTGTTTCAGAGAGTGAATGTGTTTCAGAGCGTGAATGTGTGTTTCAGAGAGTGACGGCGTCTTTCTCAGAGTGAATGTGTTTCAGAGAGTGAATGCGTGTTTCATAGAGTGAATGTATATTTCAGAGAGTGAATGTGTGTTTCAGAGAGTGAATGCGTGTTTCAGAGAGTGAATATGTTTCAGAGAGTGAATGTATGTTTCAGAGAGTGAATGCGTGTTTCAAATAGTAAATGTATGTTTCAGAGAATGAATGCTTCTTTCAGAGAGTGAATGTGTTTTTCATGGAGTCAATGCGTGTTTCAGAGAGTGAACGCGTGTTTCAGAAAGGGAAAGTGTTTCAGAGAGTGAATGTGTATTTCAGAGAGTGAATGCGTGTCAAAGAGTGAATGCATGTTTCAGAAAGTGAATGCGTGATTCCGTTAGTGAATGTGTTTCAGAACATGAATGCGTGTTTCAGAGTGAGTATGTGTCAGAGAGTGAATGTGTGTTTCAGAGGGTGAATGTTTTTCAGAGAGTGAATGTGTATTTCAGAGAGTGAATGCGTGTCATAGAGTGAATGCATGTTTCAGAGAGTGAATGCGTGTTTCAGAGATTGAATGTGTGTTTCAGAGAGTGAATACTTGTTTCAGATAGTAAATGCATGTCTCAGAGAGTGAATGCGTGTTTCAGAGAGTGAATGCGTGTTTCAAATAGAGAATGCATGTTTCAGAGAGTGAATGTGTGTTTCAGAGAGTGAATGTGTTTTCATGGAGTCAATGCATGTTTCAGAGAGTGAATGTGTGTTTCAGAGCGTAAATTGTGTGTTTCAGAGAGTGAATGCATTTTTCAGATAATAAGTGCATGTTTCAGAAAGGGAATGCGTGTTTCAGAGAGTGAATGTGTTTGAGGGTGTGAATGTGTCTTTCAAAGAATGAATGCGTGTTTCAGTGATTGAATGTGTTTCAGAGATTGAATGCGTGTTTCAGAGTGTGAACGCGTATTTCAGAGAGTGAATGTGTGTTTCAGAGATTGAATACGTGTTTCAGAGAGTAAATGTGTGTTTCAGAGAGTGAATGTTTTTCAGAGAGTGAATGTGTATTTCAGAGAGTGAATGCGTGTCATAGAGTGAATGCATGTTTCAGAGAGTGAATGCGTGATTCAGTGAGCGAATGTGTTTCAGAACATGAATGCATGTTACAGAGAGTGAATATGTTTCAGAGTGTGAATGAGTGTTTCAGAGAGTGAATGTGTTTCAGAGTGTGAATGTATTTCAGAGAGTGAATGTGTTTCAGAGAATGAATGTTATTCAGAGTGAATATGTTTCAGAGAGTGAATGTGTGTTTCAGAGATTGAATACGTGTTTCAGAGAGTAAATGTGTGTTTCAGAGAGTGAATGTGTGTTTCAGAGAGTGAATGTGTTTCGGAGCGTGAATGTGTGTTTCAGTGAGTGAATGTTTTTCAGAACATGAATGTGTCTTTCAGAGAGTGACAGCTTCTTTCACAGAGTGAATGTTTTTCAGAGAGTGAGTGCGTGTTTCAGAGAGTGAATGTGTGTTTCAGAGGGTGAATGCGTGTTTCAGAGAGTGAATGTGTGTTTGAGAGAGTGAATGCGTGTTTCAGAGAGTAAATGTTTGTTTCAGAGAGTGAATACGTGTTTCAGAGCGAGAATATGTGTTTCAGAGAGTGAATGCTTGTTTCAAAGAGTGAACGCATGATTCAGAGAGTGAATGTGTTTCAGAGAATGAATGTTTCTCAGAGAGTGAATATGTTTCAGAGAGTGAATGCGTGTTTCAGAGATTGAATGGTGTTTCAAGAGTGAATGCATGTTTCAGAGAGTGAAATGTGTGTTTCAGAGAATGAATGCGTGTTTCAGATAGTAAATGCAGTGTTTCAGAGAGTGAATGTGTGTTCAGAGAGTGACTGCTGTCTTTCACAGAGTGAATGTGTTTCATAGAGTGAATGCATGTTTCATAGAGTGAATGTATATTTCAGAGAGTGAATGAGTGTTTCAGAGAGTGAATGCGTGTTTCAGAGAGTGAATGTGTTTCAGAGAGTGAATGTATGTTTCAGAGAGTGAATGCGTGTTTCAAATAGAGAATGCATGTTTCAGAGAATGAGTGCTTGTTTCAGAGAGTGAATGTGTTTTTCATGGAGTCAATGCATGTTTCAGAGAGTGCAATTTGTGTTTCAGAGCGTAAATTGTGTGTTTCAGAGAGTGAATGCTTTTTTCAGATAGTAAATGCATGTTTCAGGAAAGTGAATGAGTGTTTCAGAGAGTGAATGTGTTTCAGGGTGTGAATGTGTCTTTCAAAGAATGAATGCGTGTTTCAGTGATTGAATGTGTTTCAGAGATTGAATGCGTGTTTCAGAGCGTGAACGCGTATTTCAGAGAGTGAATGTTTGTTTCAGAGAGTGAATGCGTGTTTCAGAGAGTGAATGTGTATTTCAGAGTGGGAATGTGTGTTTCAGAGAGTGAATGTTTTTCAGAGAATGAATTTGTGTTTCATAGAGTGAATGTGTGTTTCAGAGAGTGAATTTGTGTTTCAGAGAGTTAATGTGTGCTTCAGAGTGTCAATGTATTTCAGAGAGTGAATCCGGATTTAAGAGAGTTAATGTGTTTCAGCGAGTGAATGTGTTTCAGAGATTGAATGCGTGTTTCAGTGACTGAATATGTTTCATAGAGTTAATGTGTGTTTCAGAGATTATATGTGCTTCAGAGAGTGAATTCGTATTTCAGAGAGTGAATGTGTTTTTCAGAGAGTGAATATGTTTCAGAGAGTTAATGGGTGTGTAAGAGATTACATGTGCTTCAGAGAGTGAATCCGTATTTCAGAGAGTGAATGTGTGTTTCAGAGTGTCAATGTGTTTCAGAGAGTGAATCGAAATTTCAGCGATTGAATGTGTTTCAGAGAGTGAATGTGTTTCAGAGATTGAATGCTTGTTTCAGATAGTAAATGCATGTTTCAGAGAATGAATGCATGTTTCAGAGACTGACTGCTTGTTTCAGAGAGTGAATATGTTTCAGAGAGTCAATGCGTGTTTCAGAGATTGAATGCATGCTTCAGAGAGTGAATGCGTGTTTCAGAGAGTGAATGTGTGATTCAGAGAGTGAATGCTTGTTTCAGAGAGTGAATGTGTTTCAGAGCATGAATGTGTGTTTCAGAGAGTGACGGCGTCTTTCACAGAGTGAATGTGTTTCAGAGCGTGAATGCGTGTTTCATAGAGTGAATGTTTATTTCAGAGTGTGAATTTGTGTTTCAGAGAGTGAATGCGTGTATCAGAGAGTGAATATGTTTCAGAGAGTGAATGTATGTTTCAGAAAGTGAATGCGTGATTCAGTGAGTGAATGTGTTTCAGAACATGAATGCATGTTACAGAGAGTGAATATGTTTCAGAGTGTGAATGAGTGTTTCAGAGAGTGAATGTGTTTCAGAGTGTGAATGTGTTTCAGAGAGTGAATGTGTTTCAGAGAATGAATGTTTTTCAGAGTGAATATGTTTCAGAGAGTGAATGTGTGTTTCAGAGATTGAATACGTGTTTCAGAGAGTAAATGTGTGTTTCAGAGAGTGAATGTTTTTCAGAGAGTGACTGTGTATTTCAGAGAGTGAATGCGTGTCATAGAGTGAATGCATGTTTCAGAGAGTGAGTGCGTGATTCAGTGAGTGAATGTGTGTTTCAGAGAGTGAATGCGTGTTTCAGAGAGTGAATGTGTTTCAGAGAGTGAATGTATGTTTCAGAGAGTGAATGCGTGTTTCAAATAGTGAATGCATGTTTCAGAAGTGAATGCATGATTCAGTGAGTGAATGTGTTCAGAACATGAATGCATGTTACAGAGAGTGAATATGTTTCAGAGTGTGAATGAGTGTTTCAGAGAGTGAATGTGTTTTCAGAGTGTGAATGTGTTTCAGAGAGTGAATGTGTTTCAGAGAATGAATGTTTTTCAGAGTGAATGTGTTTCAGAGCGTGAATGCGTGTTTCATAGAGTGAATGTTTATTTCAGAGAGTGAATTTGTGTTTCAGAGAGTGAATGCGTGTTTCAGAGAGTGAATATGTTTCAGAGAGTGAATGTATGTTTCAGTGAGTGAATGCGTGTTTCAAATAGTAAATGTATGTTTCAGAGAATGAAAGCTTCCCTCAGAGAGTGAATGTGTTTTTCATGGAGTCAATGCGTGTTTCAGAGAGTGAATGCGTGTTTCAGAGATTGAATGCGTGTTTCAGAGACTGATTGCATGTTTCAGTTCGTGAATGTGTCCCAAAGAGTGAATGCATGTTTCAAAGAGTAAATGTGTTTCAGAGAGTGAGCGCGTGTTTCAGAGAGGGAAAGTGTTTCAGAGAGTGAATGTGTATTTCAGAGAGTGAATGCGTGTCATAGAGTGAATGCATGTTTCAGAAAGTGAATGCGTGATTCCATTAGTGAATGTGTTTCAGAACGTGAATGCGTGTTTCAGAGAGTATGTGTCAGAGTGTGAATGTGTGTTTCAGAGAGTGAATGTGTTTCAGAGTGTGAATATGTATTTCAGAGAGTGAATGCGTGTCATAGAGTGAATGCATGTTTCAGAAAGTGAATGCGTGATTCAGTGAGTGAATGTGTTTCAGAACATGAATGCATGTTACAGAGAGTGAATATGTTTCAGAGTGTGAATGAGTGTTTCAGAGAGTGAATGTGTTTCAGAGTGTGAATGTGTTTCAGAGAATGAATGTTTTTCAGAGTGAATATGTTTCAGAGAGTGAATGTGTGTTTCAGAGATTGAATACGTGTTTCAGAGAGTAAATGTGTGTTTCAGAGAGTGAATGTTTTTCAGAGAGTGAATGTGTATTTCAGAGAGTGAATGCGTGTCATAGAGTGAATGCATGTTTCAGAGAGTGAGTGCGTGATTCAGTGAGTGAATGTGTGTTTCAGAGAGTGAATGCGTGTTTCAGAGAGTGAATGTGTTTCAGAGAGTGAATGTATGTTTCAGAGAGTGAATGCGTGTTTCAAATAGAGAATGCATGTTTCAGAGAATGAGTGCTTGTTTCAGAGAGTGAATGTGTTTTTAATGGAGTCAATGCATGTTTCAGAGAGTGAATTTGTGTTTCAGAGCGTAAATTGTGTGTTTCAGAGAGTGAATGCTTTTTTCAGATAGTAAATGCATATTTCAGAAAGTGAATGCGTGTTTCAGAGAGTGAATGTGTTTCAGGGTGTGAATGTGTCTTTCAAAGAATGAATGCGTGTTTCAGTGATTGAATGTGTTTCAGAGATTGAATGCGTGTTTCAGAGCGTGAACGCGTATTTCAGAGAGTGAATGTTTGTTTCAGAGAGTGAATGCGTGTTTCAGAGATTGAATGTGTATTTCAGAGTGGGAATGTGTGTTTCAGAGAGTGAATGTTTTTCAGAGAATGAATTTGTGTTTCATAGAGTGAATGTGTGTTTCAGAGAGTGAATTTGTGTTTCAGAGAGTTAATGTGTGCTTCAGAGTGTCAATGTATTTCAGAGAGTGAATCCGGATTTAAGAGAGTTAATGTGTTTCAGCGAGTGAATGTGTTTCAGAGATTGAATGCGTGTTTCAGTGACTGAATATGTTTCATAGAGTTAATGTGTGTTTCAGAGATTATATGTGCTTCAGAGATTGAATTCGTATTTCAGAGAGTGAATGTGTTTTTCAGAGAGTGAATATGTTTCAGAGAGTTAATGGGTGTGTAAGAGATTACATGTGCTTCAGAGAGTGAATCCGTATTTCAGAGAGTGAATGTGTGTTTCAGAGTGTCAATGTGTTTCAGAGAGTGAATCGGAATTTCAGAGATTGAATGTGTTTCAGAGAGTGAATGTGTTTCAGAGATTGAATGCTTGTTTCAGATAGTAAATGCATGTTTCAGAGAATGAATGCATGTTTCAGAGATTGACTGCTTGTTTCAGAGAGTGAATATGTTTCAAAGAGTGAATGCGTGTTTCAGAGATTGAATGCATGCTTCAGAGAGTGAATGCGTGTTTCAGAGAGTGAATGTGTGTTTCAGAGAGTGAATGCTTGTTTCAGAGAGTGAATGTGTTTCAGAGTGTGAATGTGTGTTTCAGAGAGTGACGGCGTCTTTCACAGAGCGAATGTGTTTCAGAGAGTGATTGTGTGTTTCATAGAGTGAATGTTTATTTCAGAGAGTGAATTTGTGTTTCAGAGAGTGAATGCGTGTTTCAGAGAGTGAATATGTTTCAGAGAGTGAATGCATGTTTCAAGTAGAGAATGCATGTTTCAGAGAATGAGTGCTTGTTTCAGAGAGTGAATGTGTTTTTCATGGAGTCAATGCATGTTTCAGAGAGTGAATTTGTGTTTCAGAGCGTAAATTGTGTGTTTCAGAGAGTGAATGCTTTTTTCAGATAGTAAATGCATGTTTCAGAATGTGAATGCGTGTTTCAGAGAGTGAATGTGTTTCAGGGTGTGAATGTGTCTTTCAAAGAATGAATGCGTGTTTCAGTGATTGAATGTGTTTCAGAGATTGTTTGCATGTTTCAGAGTGTGAACGCGTATTTCAACGAGTGAATGTTTGTTTCAGAGAGTGAATGCGTGTTTCAGAGAGTGATGGTGTATTTCAGAGTGGGAATGTGTGTTTCAGAGAGTGAATGTTTTTCAGAGAATGAACTTGTGTTTCAGAGAGTGAATGTGTGTTTCGGAGAGTGAATTTGTGTTTCAGAGCGTTAATGTGTGCTTCAGAGTGTCAATGTATTTCAGAGAGGGAATCCGGATTTAAGAGAGTTAATGTGTTTCAGCGAGTGAATGTGTTTCAGAGATTGAATGCGTGTTTCAGTGACTGAATATGTTTCATAGAGTTAATGTGTGTTTCAGAGATTATATGTGCTTCAGAGAGTGAATTCGTATTTCAGAGAGTGAATGGGTTTTTCAGAGAGTGAATATGTTTCAGAGAGTTAATGGGTGTGTAAGAGATTACATGTGCTTCAGAGAGTGAATCCGTATTTCAGAGAGTGAATGTGTGTTTCAGAGTGTGAATGTGTTTCAGAGAGTGAATCGGAATTTCAGAGATTGAATGTGTTTCAGAGAGTGAATGTGTTTCAGAGATTGAATGCTTGTTTCAGATAGTAAATGCATGTTTCAGAGAATGAATGCATGTTTCAGAGATTGACTGCTTGTTTCAGAGAGTGAATATGTTTCAGAGAGTGAATGCGTGTTTCAGAGATTGAATGCATGTTTCAGAGAGTGAATGTGTGTTTCAGAGAGTGAATGTGTGTTTCAGAGATTGACTGCTTGTTTCAGAGAGTGAATATGTTTCAGAGAGTGAATGCGTGTTTCAGAGATTGAATGCATGTTTCAGAGAGTGAATGTGTGTTTCAGAGAGTGAATGTGTGTTTCAGAGAGTGAATGCTTGTTTCAGATAGCAAATGCATGTCTCAGAGAGTGAATGCGTGTTTCAGAGAGTGAATGTGTTTCAGAGCGTGAATGTGTGTTTCAGAGAGTGACGGCGTCTTTCTCAGAGTGAATGTGTTTCAGAGAGTGAATGCGTGTTTCATAGAGTGAATGTATATTTCAGAGAGTGAATGTGTGTTTCAGAGAGTGAATGCGTGTTTCAGAGAGTGAATATGTTTCAGAGAGTGAATGTATGTTTCAGAGAGTGAATGCGTGTTTCAAATAGTAAATGTATGTTTCAGAGAATGAATGCTTCTTTCAGAGAGTGAATGTGTTTTTCATGGAGTCAATGCGTGTTTCAGAGAGTGAACGCGTGTTTCAGAAAGGGAAAGTGTTTCAGAGAGTGAATGTGTATTTCAGAGAGTGAATGCGTGTCAAAGAGTGAATGCATGTTTCAGAAAGTGAATGCGTGATTCCGTTAGTGAATGTGTTTCAGAACATGAATGCGTGTTTCAGAGTGAGTATGTGTCAGAGAGTGAATGTGTGTTTCAGAGGGTGAATGTTTTTCAGAGAGTGAATGTGTATTTCAGAGAGTGAATGCGTGTCATAGAGTGAATGCATGTTTCAGAGAGTGAGTGCGTGATTCAGTGAGTGAATGTGTGTTTCAGAGAGTGAATGCGTGTTTCAGAGAGTGAATGTGTTTCAGAGAGTGAATGTATGTTTCAGAGAGTGAATGCGTGTTTCAAATAGAGAATGCATGTTTCAGAGAATGAGTGCTTGTTTCAGAGAGTGAATGTGTTTTTCATGGAGTCAATGCATGTTTCAGAGAGTGAATTTGTGTTTCAGAGCGTAAATTGTGTGTTTCAGAGAGTGAATGCATTTTTCAGATAATAAGTGCATGTTTCAGAAAGGGAATGCGTGTTTCAGAGAGTGAATGTGTTTGAGGGTGTGAATGTGTCTTTCAAAGAATGAATGCGTGTTTCAGTGATTGAATGTGTTTCAGAGATTGAATGCGTGTTTCAGAGTGTGAACGCGTATTTCAGAGAGTGAATGTGTGTTTCAGAGATTGAATACGTGTTTCAGAGAGTAAATGTGTGTTTCAGAGAGTGAATGTTTTTCAGAGAGTGAATGTGTATTTCAGAGAGTGAATGCGTGTCATAGAGTGAATGCATGTTTCAGAGAGTGAATGCGTGATTCAGTGAGCGAATGTGTTTCAGAACATGAATGCATGTTACAGAGAGTGAATATGTTTCAGAGTGTGAATGAGTGTTTCAGAGAGTGAATGTGTTTCAGAGTGTGAATGTATTTCAGAGAGTGAATGTGTTTCAGAGAATGAATGTTATTCAGAGTGAATATGTTTCAGAGAGTGAATGTGTGTTTCAGAGATTGAATACGTGTTTCAGAGAGTAAATGTGTGTTTCAGAGAGTGAATGTGTGTTTCAGAGAGTGAATGTGTTTCGGAGCGTGAATGTGTGTTTCAGTGAGTGAATGTTTTTCAGAACATGAATGTGTCTTTCAGAGAGTGACAGCTTCTTTCACAGAGTGAATGTTTTTCAGAGAGTGAGTGCGTGTTTCAGAGAGTGAATGTGTGTTTCAGAGGGTGAATGCGTGTTTCAGAGAGTGAATGTGTGTTTGAGAGAGTGAATGCGTGTTTCAGAGAGTAAATGTTTGTTTCAGAGAGTGAATACGTGTTTCAGAGCGAGAATATGTGTTTCAGAGAGTGAATGCTTGTTTCAAAGAGTGAACGCATGATTCAGAGAGTGAATGTGTTTCAGAGAATGAATGTTTCTCAGAGAGTGAATATGTTTCAGAGAGTGAATGCGTGTTTCAGAGATTGAATGCGTGTTTCAAAGAGTGAATGCATGTTTCAGAGAGTAAATGTGTGTTTCAGAGAATGAATGCGTGTTTCAGATAGTAAATGCATGTTTCAGAGAGTGAATGTGTGTTTCAGAGAGTGACTGCATCTTTCACAGAGTGAATGTGTTTCAGAGAGTGAATGCATGTTTCATAGAGTGAATGTATATTTCAGAGAGTGAATGAGTGTTTCAGAGAGTGAATGCGTGTTTCAGAGAGTGAATGTGTTTCAGAGAGTGAATGTATGTTTCAGAGAGTGAATGCATGTTTCAAATAGAGAATGCATGTTTCAGAGAATGAGTGCTTGTTTCAGAGAGTGAATGTGTTTTTCATGGAGTCAATGCATGTTTCAGAGAGTCAATTTGTGTTTCAGAGCGTAAATTGTGTGTTTCAGAGAGTGAATGCTTTTTTCAGATAGTAAATGCATGTTTCAGAAAATGAAAGCGTGTTTCAGAGAGTGAATGTGTTTCAGGGTGTGAATGTGTCTTTCAAAGAATGAATGCGTGTTTCAGTGATTGAATGTGTTTCAGAGATTGAATGCATGTTTCAGAGTGTGAACGCGTATTTCAACGAGTGAATGTTTGTTTCAGAGAGTGAATGCGTGTTTCAGAGAGTGAATGTGTATTTCAGAGTGGGAATGTGTGTTTCAGAGAGTGAATGTTTTTCAGAGAATGAACTTGTGTTTCAGAGAGTGAATGTGTGTTTCGGAGAGTGAATTTGTGTTTCAGAGCGTTAATGTGTGCTTCAGAGTGTCAATGTATTTCAGAGAGGGAATCCGGATTTAAGAGAGTTAATGTGTTTCAGCGAGTGAATGTGTTTCAGAGATTGAATGCGTGTTTCAGTGACTGAATATGTTTCATAGAGTTAATGTGTGTTTCAGAGATTATATGTGCTTCAGAGAGTGAATTCGTATTTCAGAGAGTGAATGGGTTTTTCAGAGAGTGAATATGTTTCAGAGAGTTAATGGGTGTGTAAGAGATTACATGTGCTTCAGAGAGTGAATCCGTATTTCAGAGAGTGAATGTGTGTTTCAGAGTGTGAATGTGTTTCAGAGAGTGAATCGGAATTTCAGAGATTGAATGTGTTTCAGAGAGTGAATGTGTTTCAGAGATTGAATGCTTGTTTCAGATAGTAAATGCATGTTTCAGAGAATGAATGCATGTTTCAGAAATTGACTGCTTGTTTCAGAGAGTGAATATGTTTCAGAGAGGGAATGCGTGTTTCAGAGATTGAATGCATGTTTCAGAGAGTGAATGTGTGTTTCAGAGAGTGAATGTGTGTTTCAGAGAGTGAATGCTTGTTTCAGATAGCAAATGCATGTCTCAGAGAGTGAATGCGTGTTTCAGAGAGTGAATGTGTTTCAGAGCGTGAATGTGTGTTTCAGAGAGTGACGGCGTCTTTCACAGAGTGAATGTGTTTCAGAGAGTGAATGCGTGTTTCATAGAGTGAATGTATATTTCAGAGAGTGAATGTGTGTTTCAGAGAGTGAATGCGTGTATCAGAGAGTGAATATGTTTCAGAGAGTGAATGTATGTTTCAGAAAGTGAATGCGTGATTCAGTGAGTGAATGTGTTTCAGAACATGAATGCATGTTACAGAGAGTGAATATGTTTCAGAGTGTGAATGAGTGTTTCAGAGAGTGAATGTGTTTCAGAGTGTGAATGTGTTTCAGAGAGTGAATGTGTTTCAGAGAATGAATGTTTTTCAGAGTGAATATGTTTCAGAGAGTGAATGTGTGTTTCAGAGATTGAATACGTGTTTCAGAGAGTAAATGTGTGTTTCAGAGAGTGAATGTTTTTCAGAGAGTGACTGTGTATTTCAGAGAGTGAATGCGTGTCATAGAGTGAATGCATGTTTCAGAGAGTGAGTGCGTGATTCAGTGAGTGAATGTGTGTTTCAGAGAGTGAATGCGTGTTTCAGAGAGTGAATGTGTTTCAGAGAGTGAATGTATGTTTCAGAGAGTGAATGCGTGTTTCAAATAGAGAATGCATGTTTCAGAGAATGAGTGCTTGTTTCAGAGAGTGAATGTGTTTGTCATGGAGTCAACGCATGTTTCAGAGAGTGAATTTGTGTTTCAGAGCGTAAATTGTGTGTTTCAGAGAGTGAATGCTTTTTTCAGATAGTAAATGCATGTTTCAGAAAGGGAATGCGTGTTTCAGAGAGTGAATGTGTTTCAGGGTGTGAATGTGTCTTTCAAAGAATGAATGCGTGTTTCAGTGATTGAATGTGTTTCAGAGATTGAATGCATGTTTCAGAGTGTGAACGCGTATTTCAACGAGTGAATGTTTGTTTCAGAGAGTGAATGCGTGTTTCAGAGAGTGATGGTGTATTTCAGAGTGGGAATGTGTGTTTCAGAGAGTGAATGTTTTTCAGAGAATGAACTTGTGTTTCAGAGAGTGAATGTGTGTTTCGGAGAGTGAATTTGTGTTTCAGAGCGTTAATGTGTGCTTCAGAGTGTCAATGTATTTCAGAGAGGGAATCCGGATTTAAGAGAGTTAATGTGTTTCAGCGAGTGAATGTGTTTCAGAGATTGAATGCGTGTTTCAGTGACTGTATATGTTTCATAGAGTTAATGTGTGTTTCAGAGATTATATGTGCTTCAGAGAGTGAATTCGTATTTCAGAGAGTGAATGTGTTTTTCAGAGAGTGAATATGTTTCAGAGAGTTAATGGGTGTGTAAGAGATTACATGTGCTTCAGAGAGTGAATCCGTATTTCAGAGAGTGAATGTGTGTTTCAGAGTGTGAATGTGTTTCAGAGAGTGAATCGGAATTTCAGAGATTGAATGTGTTTCAGAGAGTGAATGTGTTTCAGAGATTGAATGCTTGTTTCAGATAGTAAATGCATGTTTCAGAGAATGAATGCATGTTTCAGAGATTGACTGCTTGTTTCAGAGAGTGAATATGTTTCAGAGAGTGAATGCGTGTTTCAGAGATTGAATGCATGTTTCAGAGAGTGAATGTGTGTTTCAGAGAGTGAATGCGTGTTTCATAGAGTGAATGTATATTTCAGAGAGTGAATGTGTGTTTCAGAGAGTGAATGCGTGTTTCAGAGAGTGAATATGTTTCAGAGAGTGAATGTATGTTTCAGAGAGTGAATGCGTGTTTCAAATAGTAAATGTATGTTTCAGAGAATGAATGCTTCTTTCAGAGAGTGAATGTGTTTTTCATGGAGTCAATGCGTGTTTCAGAGAGTGAACGCGTGTTTCAGAAAGGGAAAGTGTTTCAGAGAGTGAATGTGTATTTCAGAGAGTGAATGCGTGTCAAAGAGTGAATGCATGTTTCAGAAAGTGAATGCGTGATTCCGTTAGTGAATGTGTTTCAGAACATGAATGCGTGTTTCAGAGAGTGAGTATGTGTCAGAGTGTGAATGTGTGTTTCAGAGAATGAATGTGCTTCAGAGTGTGAAAGTGTATTTCAGAGAGTGAATGCATGTCATAGAGTGAAAGCATGTTTCAGAAAGTGAATGCGTGATTCAGTGAGTGAATGTGTTTCAGAACATGAATGCATGTTACAGAGAGTGAATATGTTTCAGAGTGTGAATGAGTGTTTCAGAGAGAGAATGTGTTTCAGAGTGTGAATGTGTTTCAGAGAGTGAATATGTTTCGGAGAGTGAATGTGTGTTTAAGAGATTGAATACGTGTTTCAGAGAGTAAATGTGTGTTTCAGAGGGTGAATGTTTTTCAGAGAGTGAATGTGTATTTCAGAGAGTGAATGCGTGTCATAGAGTGAATGCTTGTTTCAGAGAGTGAATGCGTGATTCAGTGAGTGAATGTGTGTTTCAGAGATTGAATGCGTGTTTCAGAGAGTGAATGTGTTTCAGAGAGTGAATGTATGTTTCAGAGAGTGAATGCGTGTTTCAAATAGAGAATGCATGTTTCAGAAAATGAGTACTTGTTTCAGAGAGTGAATGTGTTTTTCATGGAGTCAATGCATGTTTCAGAGAGTGAATTTGTGTTTCAGAGCGTAATTTGTGTGTTTCAGAGAGTGAATGCTTTTTTCAGATATTAAATGCATGTTTCAGAAAGTGAATGCGTGTTTCAGAGAGTGAATGTGTTTCAGGGTGTGAATGTGTCTTTCAAAGAATGAATGCGTGTTTCAGTGCTTGAATGTGTTTCAGAGATTGAATGCGTGTTTCAGAGTGTGAACGCCTATTTCAGAGAGTGAATGTTTGTTTCAGAGAGTGAATGCGTGTTTCAGAGAGTGAATGTGTATTTCAGAGTGGGAATGTGTGTTTCAGAGAGTGAATGTTTTTCAGAGAATGAATTTGTGTTTCAGAGAGTGAATGTGTATTTCAGAGTGGGAATGTGTGTTTCAGAGAGTGAATGTTTTTCAGAGAATGAATTGTGTGTTTCAGAGAGTGAATGCGTGTTTCCGAGAGTGAATGCGTGTTTCAGAGACTGATTGCATGTTTCAGTTCGTGAATGTGTCCCAAAGAGTGAATGCATGTTTCAAAGAGTAAATGTGTTTCAGAGAGTGAGCGCGTGTTTCAGAGAGGGAAAGTGTTTCAGAGAGTGAATGTGTATTTCAGAGAGTGAATGCGTGTCATAGAGTGAATGCATGTTTCAGAAAGTGAATGCGTGATTCCGTTAGTGAATTTGTTTCAGAACGTGAATGCGTGTTTCAGAGAGTGAATATGTGTCAGAGTGTGAATGTGTGTTTCAGAGAGTGAATGTATTTCAGAGAGTGAATGCGTGTCATAGAGTGAATGCATGTTTCAGAAAGTGAATGCGTGATTCAGTGAGTGAATGTGTTTCAGAACATTGATGCATGTTATAGAGAGTGAATATGATTCAGAGTGTGAATGAGTGTTTCAGAGAGTAAATGTGTTTCAGAGTGTGAATGTGTTTCAGAGAGTGAATATGTTTCAGAGAGTGAATGTGTGTTTCAGAGGGTGAATGTTTTTCAGAGAGTGAATGTGTATTTCAGAGAGTGAATGCGTGTCATAGAGTGAATGCATGTTTCAGAGAGTGAATGCGTGATTCAGTGAGTGAATGTGTGTTTCAGAGAGTGAATGGGTGTTTCAGAGAGTGAATGTTTGTTTCAGAGAGTGAATGCGTGTTTCAGAGAGTGAATGTGTATTTCAGAGTGGGAATGTGTGTTTCAGAGAGTGAATGTTTTTCAGAGAATGAATTTGTGTTTCAGAGAGTGAATGTGTATTTCAGAGTGGGAATGTGTGTTTCAGAGCAGGAATGTTTTTCAGAGAATGAATTGTGTGTTTCAGAGAGTGAATGCGTGTTTCAGAGAGTGAATGCGTGTTTCAGAGACTGATTGCATGTTTCAGTTCGTGAATGTGTCCCAAAGAGTGAATGCATGTTTCAAAGAGTAAATGTGTTTCAGAGAGTGAGCGCGTGTTTCAGAGAGGGAAAGTGTTTCAGAGAGTGAATGTGTATTTCAGTGAGTGAATGCGTGTCATAGAGTGAATGCATGTTTCAGAAAGTGAATGCGTGATTCCGTTAGTGAATGTGTTTCAGAACGTGAATGCGTGTTTCAGAGAGTGAGTATGTGTCAGAGTGTGAATGTGTGTTTCAGAGTGTGAATGTGTTTCAGAGTGTGAATGTGTATTTCAGAGAGTGAATGCGTGTCATAGAGTGAATGCATGTTTCAGAAAGTGAATGCTTGATTCAGTGAGTGAATGTGTTTCAGAACATGAATGCATGTTACAGAGAGTGAATATGTTTCAGAGTGTGAATGAGTGTTTCAGAGAGTGAATGTGTTTCAGAGTGTGAATGTGTTTCAGAGAGTGAATGTGTTTCAGAGAATGAATGTTTTTCAGAGTGAATATGTTTCAGAGAGTGAATGTGTGTTTCAGAGATTGAATACGTGTTTCAGAGAGTAAATGTGTGTTTCAGAGAGTGAATGTGTGTTTCAGAGAGTGAATGTGTTCCGGAGCGTGAATGTGTATTTCAGAGAGTGAATGCGTGTCATAGAGTGAATGCATGTTTCAGAGAGTGAGTGCGTGATTCCGTGAGTGAATGTGTGTTTCAGAGAGTGAATGCGTGTTTCAGAGAGTGAATGTGTTTCAGAGAGTGAATGTATGTTTCAGAGAGTGAATGCGTGTTTCAAATAGAGAATGCATGTTTCAGAGAATGAGTGCTTGTTTCAGAGAGTGAATGTGTTTTTCATGGAGTCAATGCATGTTTCAGAGAGTGAATTTGTGTTTCAGTGCGTAAATTGTGTGTTTCAGAGAGTGAATGCTTTTTTCAGATAGTAAATGCATGTTTCAGAAAGTGAATGCGTGTTTCAGAGAGTGAATGTGTTTCAGGGTGTGAATGTGTCTTTCAAAGAATGAATGCGTGTTTCAGTGATTGAATGTGTTTCAGAGATTGAATGCATGTTTCAGAGTGTGAACGCGTATTTCAGAGAGTGAATGTGTTTTTCAGAGAATGAATATGTTTCAGAGAGTTAATGGGTGTGTAAGAGATTACATGTGCTTCAGAGAGTGAATCCGTATTTCAGAGAGTGAATGTGTGTTTCAGAGTGTCAATGTGTTTCAGAGAGTGAATCGGAATTTCAGAGATTGAATGTGTTTCAGAGAGTGAATGTGTTTCCGAGATTGAATGCTTGTTTCAGATAGTAAATGCATGTTTCAGAGAATGAATGCATGTTTCAGAGATTGACTGCTTGTTTCAGAGAGTGAATATGTTTCAGAGAGTGAATGTGTGTTTAAGAGATTGAATACGTGTTTCAGAGAGTAAATGTGTGTTTCAGAGGGTGAATGTTTTTCAGAGAGTGAATGTGTATTTCAGAGAGTGAATGCGTGTCATAGAGTGAATGCATGTTTCAGAGAGTGAAATCGTGATTCAGTGAGTGATTGTGTGTTTCAGAGAGTGAGTGCATGTTTCAGAGAGTGAATGTGTTTCAGAGAATGAATTTGTGTTTCAGAGAGTGAATGTTTATTTCAGAGTGGGAATGTGCGTTTCAGAGAGTGAATGTTTATCAGAGAATGAATTGTGTGTTTCAGAGAGTGAATGCATGTTTCAGAGAGTGAATGCGTGTTTCAGAGACGGATTGCATGTTTCAGTTCGTGAATGTGTCCCAAAGAGTGAATGCATGTTTCAAAGAGTAAATGTGTTTCAGAGAGTGAGCGCGTGTTTCAGAGAGGGAAAGTGTTTCAGAGAGTGAATGTGTATTTCAGAGAGTGAATGCGTGTCATAGAGTGAATGCATGTTTCAGAAAGTGAATGCGTGATTCCGTTAGTGAATGTGTTTCAGAACATGAATGCGTGTTTCAGAGAGTGAGTATGTGTCAGAGTGTGAATGTGTGTTTCAGAGAGTGAATGTGTTTCAGAGTGTGAATGTGTATTTCAGAGAGTGAATGCGTGTCATAGAGTGAATGCATGTTTCAGAAAGTGAATGCGTGATTCAGTGAGTGAATGTGTTTCAGAACATGAATGCATGTTACAGTGAGTGAATATGTTTCAGAGAGTGAATGCGTGTTTCAGAGATTGAATGCATGTTTCAGAGAGCGAATGCGTGTTTCAGAGAGTGAATGCGTGTTTCAGAGAGTACATGTGTTTCAGAGCGTGAATATGTGTTTCAGAGAGTGATGGCTTCATTCACAGAGTGAATGTGTTTCAGAGAGTGAATGCGTGTTTCATAGAGTGAATGTATATTTCAGAGAGTGAATGTTTGTTTCAGAGAGTGAATGTGTGTTTCAGAGAGTGAATTTGTGTTTCAGAGAGTTAATGTGTGCTTCAGAGTGTCAATGTATTTCAGAGAGTGAATCCGGATTTTAGAGAGTTAATGTGTTTCAGCGAGTGAATGTGTTTCAGAGATTGAATGCGTGTTTCAGTGACTGAATATGTTAAATAGAGTTAATGTGTGTTTCAGAGATTATATGTGCTTCAGAGAGTGAATTCGTATTTCAGAGAGTGAATGTGTTTTTCAGAGAGTGAATATGTTTCAGAGAGTTAATGGGTGTGTAAGAGATTACATGTGCTTCAGAGAGTGAATCCGTATTTCAGAGAGTGAATGTGTGTTTCAGAGTGTCAATGTGTTTCAGAGAGTGAATCGGAATTTCAGAGAGTGAATGTGTTTCAGAGAGTGAATGTGTTTCAGAGATTGAATGCTTGTTTCAGATAGTAAATGCATGTTTCAGAGAATGAATGCATGTTTCAGAGATTGACTGCTTGTTTCAGAGAGTGAATATGTTTCAGAGAGTGAATGTGTGTTTCAGAGATTGAATACGTGTTTCAGAGAGTAAATGTGTGTTTCAGAGGGTGAATGTTTTTCAGAGAGTGAATGTGTATTTCAGAGAGTGAATGCGTGTCATAGAGTGAATGCATGTTTCAGAGAGTGAATGCGTGATTCAGTGAGTGAATGTGTGTTTCAGAGAGTGAATGCATGTTTCAGAGAGTGAATGTGTTTCAGAGAGTGAATGTATGTTTCAGAGAGTGAATGCGTGTTTCAAATAGAGAATGCATGTTTCAGAGAATGAGTGCTTGTTTCAGAGAGTGAATGTGTTTTTCATGGAGTCAATGCATGTTTCAGAGAGTGAATTTGTGTTTCAGAGCGTAAATTGTGTGTTTCAGAGAGTGAATGCTTTTTTGAGATAGTAAATGCATATTTCAGAAAGTGAATGCGTGTTTCAGAGAGTGAATGTGTTTCAGGGGGTGAATGTGCCTTTCAAAGAATGAATGCGTGTTTCAGTGCTTGAATGTGTTTCAGAGATTGAATGCGTGTTTCAGAGTGTGAACGCGTATTTCAGAGAGTGAATGTTTGTTTCAGAGAGTGAATGCGTGTTTCAGAGAGTGAATGTGTATTTCAGAGTGGGAATGTGTGTTTCAGAGAGTGAATGTTTTTCAGAGAATGAATTTGTGTTTCAGAGAGTGAATGTGTATTTCAGTGTGGGAATGTGTGTTTCAGAGAGTGAATGTTTTTCAGAGAATGAATTGTGTGTTTCAGAGAGTGAATGCGTGTTTCAGAGAGTGAATGCGAGTTTCAGAGACTGATTGCATGTTTCAGTTCGTGAATGTGTCCCAAAGAGTGAATGCATGTTTCAAAGAGTAAATGTGTTTCAGAGATCGAGCGCGTGTTTCAGAGAGGGAAAGTGTTTCAGAGAGTGAATGTGTATTTCAGTGAGTGAATGCGTGTCATAGAGTGAATGCATGTTTCAGAATGTGAATGCGTGATTCCGTTAGTGAATGTGTTTCAGAACGTGTATGCGTGTTTCAGAGAGTGAGTATGTGTCAGAGTGTGAATGTGTGTTTCAGAGAGTGAATGTGTTTCAGAGTGTGAATGTGTATTTCAGAGAGTGAATGCGTGTCATAGAGTGAATGCATGTTTCAGAAAGTGAATGCGTGATTCAGTGAGTGAATGTGTTTCAGAACATGAATGCATGTTAAAGAGAGTGAATATGTTTCAGAGTGTGAATGAGTGTTTCAGAGAGTGAATGTGTTTCAGAGTGTGAATGTGTTTCAGAGAGTGAATGTGTTTCAGAGAATGAATGTTTTTCAGAGTGAATATGTTTCAGAGAGTGAATGTGTGTTTCAGAGATTGAATACGTGTTTCAGAGAGTAAATGTGTGTTTCAGTGAGTGAATGTTTTTCAGAGAGTGAATGTGTATTTCAGAGAGTGAATGCGTGTCATAGAGTGAATGCATGTTTCAGAGAGTGAGTGCGTGATTCAGTGAGTGAATGTGTGTTTCAGAGAGTGAATGCGTGTTTCAGAGAGTGAATGTGTTTCA
This sequence comes from Carcharodon carcharias, assembly GCF_017639515.1. NCBI lineage: Eukaryota > Metazoa > Chordata > Chondrichthyes > Lamniformes > Lamnidae > Carcharodon > Carcharodon carcharias. The sequence continues at coordinate 108,449,580 of NC_054480.1, read as the reverse complement.
GAGAGTGAATGTATGTTTCAGAGAGTGAATGCGTGTTTCAAATAGAGAATGCATGTTTCAGAGAATGAGTGCTTGTTTCAGAGAGTGAATGTGTTTTTCATGGAGTCAATGCATGTTTCAGAGAGTGAATTTATGTTTCAGAGCGTAATTTGTGTATTTCAGAGAGTGAATGCTTTTTTCAGATAGTAAATGCATGTTTCAGAAAGTGAATGCGTGTTTCAGAGAGTGAATGTGTTTCAGGGTGTGAATGTGTCTTTCAAAGAATGAATGCGTGTTTCAGTGACTGAATGTGTTTCAGAGATTAAATGCATGTTTCAGAGTGTGAACGCGTATTTCAGAGAGTGAATGTTTGTTTCAGAGAGTGAATGCGTGTTTCAGAGAGTGAATGTGTATTTCAGAGTGGGAATGTGTGTTTCAGAGAGTGAATGTTTTTCAGAGAATGAATTTGTGTTTCAGAGAGTGAATGTGTGTTTCAGAGAGTGAATTTGTGTTTCAGAGAGTTAATGTGTGCTTCAGAGTGTCAATGTATTTCAGAGAGTGAATCCGGATTTAAGAGAGTTAATGTGTTTCAGCGAGTGAATGTGCTTCAGAGATTGAATGCGTGTTTCAGTGACTGAATATGTTTCATAGAGTGAATGTGTTTTTCAGAGAGTGAATATGTTTCAGAGAGGTAATGGGTGTGTAAGAGATTACATGTGCTTCAGAGAGTGAATCCGTATTTCGGAGAGTGAATGTGTGTTTCAGAGTGTCAATGTGTTTCAGAGAGTGAATCGAAATTTCAGAGAGTGAATGTGTTTCAGAGAGTGAATGTATGTTTCAGAGAGTGAATGCATGTTTCAAATAGAGAATGCATGTTTCAGAGAATGAGTGCTTGTTTCAGAGAGTGAATGTGTTTTTCATGGATTCAATGCATGTTTCAGAGAGTGAATTTGTGTTTCAGAGCGTAAATTGTGTGTTTCAGAGAGTGAATGCTTTTTTCAGATAGTAAATGCATGTTTCAGAAAGTGAAAGCGTGTTTCAGAGTGTGAATCGAAATTTCAGAGATTGAATGTGTTTCAGAGAGTGAATGTGTTTCAGAGATTGAATGCTTGTTTCAGATAGTAAATGCATATTTCAGAGAATGAATGCATGTTTCAGAGATTGACTGCTTGTTTCAGAGAGTGAATATGTTTCAGAGGTTGAATGCGTGTTTCAGAGATTGAATGCATGTTTCAGAGAGCGAATGCGTGTTTCAGAGAGTGAATGTGTGTTTCAGAGAGTGAATGCTTGTTTCAGATAGAAAATGCATGTCTCAGAGAGTGAATGCGTGTTTCAGAGAGTGAATGTGTTTCAGAGCGTGAATGTGTGTTTCAGAGAGTGATGGCGTCTTTCACAGAGTGAATGTGTTTCAGAGAGTGAATGCGTGTTTCATAGAGTGAATGTATATTTCAGAGAGTGAATGTGTGTTTCAGAGAGTAAATGCTTGTTTCAGAGAGTGAATGTGTTTCAGAGAGTGAATGTATGTTTCAGAGAGTGAATGCGTGTTTCAAATAGAGAATGCATGTTTCAGAGAATGAGTGCTTGTTTCAGAGAGTGAATGTGTTTTTCATGGAGTCAATGCATGTTTCAGAGAGTGAATTTGTGTTTCAGAGCGTAAATTGTGTGTTTCAGAGAGTGAATGCTTTTTTCAGATAGTAAATGCATGTTTCAGAATGTGAATGCATGTTTCAGAGAGTGAATGTGTTTCAGGGTGTGAATGTGTCTTTCAAAGAATGAATGCGTGTTTCAGTGATTGAATGTGTTTCAGAGATTGAATGCATGTTTCAGAGTGTGAACGCGTATTTCAGAGAGTGAATGTTTGTTTCAGAGAGTGAATGCGTGTTTCAGAGAGTGATTTTGTATTTCAGAGTGGGAATGTGTGTTTCAGAGAGTGAATGTTTTTCAGAGAATGAATTTGTGTTTCAGAGAGTGAATGTGTGTTTCAGAGAGTGAATTTGCGTTTCAGAGAGTTAATGTGTGCTTCAGAGTGTCAATGTATTTCAGAGAGTGAATCCGGTTTAAGAGAGTTAATGTGTTTCAGCGAGTGAATGTGTTTCAGAGATTGAATGCATGTTTCAGTGACTGAATATGTTTCATAGAGTTAATGTGTGTTTCAGAGATTATATGTGCTTCAGAGAGTGAATTCGTATTTCAGAGAGTGAATGTGTTTTTCAGAGAGTGAATATGTTTCAGAGAGTTAATGGGTGTGTAAGAGATTACATGTGCTTCAGAGAGTGAATCCGTATTGCAGAGAGTGAATGTGTGTTTCAGAGTGTCAATGTGTTTCAGAGAGTGAATCGAAATTTCAGAGATTGAATGTGTTTCAGAGAGTGAATGTGTTTCAGAGATTGAATGCTTGTTTCAGATAGTAAATGCATGTTTCAGAGAATGAATGCATGTTTCAGAGATTGACTGCTTGTTTCAGAGAGTGAATATGTTTCAGAGAGTGAATGTGTGTTTAAGAGATTGAATACGTGTTTCAGAGAGTAAATGTGTGTTTCAGAGGGTGAATGTTTTTCAGAGAGTGAATGTGTATTTCAGAGAGTGAATGCGTGTCATAGAGTGAATGCATGTTTCAGAGAGTGAATGCGTGATTCAGTGAGTGAATGTGTGTTTCAGAGAGTGAATGCGTGTTTCAGAGAGTGAATGTGTTTCAGAGAGTGAATGTATGTTTCAGAGAGTGAATGCGTGTTTCAAATAGAGAATGCATGTTTCAGAGAATGAGTGCTTGTTTCAGAGAGTGAATGTGTTTTTCATGGAGTCAATGCATGTTTCAGAGAGTGAATTTATGTTTCAGAGCGTAATTTGTGTGTTTCAGCGAGTGAATGTGTTTCAGAGATTGAATGCGTGTTTCAGTGACTGAATATGTTTCATAGAGTTAATGTGTGTTTCAGAGAGTATATGTGCTTCAGAGAGTGAATTCGGATTTCAGAGAGTGAATGTGTTTTTCAGAGAGTGAATATGTTTCAGAGAGGTAATGGGTGTGTAAGAGATTACATGTGCTTCAGAGAGTGAATCCGTATTTCAGAGAGTGAATGTGTGTTTCAGGGTGTCAATGTGTTTCAGAGAGTGAATCGAAATTTCAGAGAGTGAATGTCTTTCAGAGAGTGAATGTATGTTTCAGAGAGTGAATGAGTGTTTCAAATAGAGAATGCATGTTTCAGAGAATGAGTGCTTGTTTCAGAGAGTGAATGTGTTTTTCATGGAGTCAATGCATGTTTCAGAGAGTGAATTTGTGTTTCAGAGAGTAATTTGTGTGTTTCAGAGAGTGAATGCTTTTTTCAGATAGTAAATGCATGTTTCAGAAAGTGAGTGCGTGTTTCAGAGAGTGAATGTGTTTCAGGGTGTGAATGTGTCTTTCAAAGAATGAATGCGTGTTTCAGTGATTGAATGTGTTTCAGAGATTGAATGCGTGTTTCAGAGTGTGAACGCGTATTTCAGAGAGTGAATGTTTGTTTCAGAGAGTGAATGCGTGTTTCAGAGAGTGCTTGTGTATTTCAGAATGGGAATGTGTGTTTCAGAGAGTGAATGTTTTTCAGAGAATGAATTTGTGTTTCAGAGAGTGAATGTGTGTTTCAGAGAGTGAATTTGTGTTTCAGAGAGTTAAAGTGTGCTTCAGAGTGTCAATGTATTTCAGAGAGGGAATCCGGATTTAAGAGAGTTAATGTGTTTCAGCGAGTGAATGTGTTTCAGAGATTGAATGCGTGTTTCAGTGACTGAATATGTTTCATAGAGTTAATGTGTGTTTCAGAGATTATATGTGCTTCAGAGAGTGAATTCGTATTTCAGAGAGTGAATGTGTTTTTCAGAGAGTGAATATGTTTCAGAGAGTTAATGGGTGTGTAAGAGATTACATGTGCTTCAGAGAGTGAATCCATAGTTCAGAGAGTGAATGTGTGTTTCAGAGTGTCAATGTGTTTCAGAGAGTGAATCGAAATTTCAGAGATTGAATGTGTTTCAGAGAGTGAATGTGTTTCAGAGATTGAATGCTTGTTTCAGATAGTAAATGCATATTTCAGAGAATGAATGCATGTTTCAGAGATTGACTGCTTGTTTCAGAGAGTGAATATGTTTCAGAGGTTGAATGCGTGTTTCAGAGATTGAATGCATGTTTCAGAGAGCGAATGCGTGTTTCAGAGAGTGAATGTGTGTTTCAGAGAGTGAATGCTTGTTTCAGATAGAAAATGCATGTCTCAGAGAGTGAATGCGTGTTTCAGAGAGTGAATGTGTTTCAGAGCGTGAATGTGTGTTTCAGAGAGTGATGGCGTCTTTCACAGAGTGAATGTGTTTCAGAGAGTGAATGCGTGTTTCATAGAGTGAATGTATATTTCAGAGAGTGAATGTGTGTTTCAGAGAGTAAATGCTTGTTTCAGAGAGTGAATGTGTTTCAGAGAGTGAATGTATGTTTCAGAGAGTGAATGCGTGTTTCAAATAGAGAATGCATGTTTCAGAGAATGAGTGCTTGTTTCAGAGAGTGAATGTGTTTTTCATGGAGTCAATGCATGTTTCAGAGAGTGAATTTGTGTTTCAGAGCGTAAATTGTGTGTTTCAGAGAGTGAATGCTTTTTTCAGATAGTAAATGCATGTTTCAGAAAGTGAATGCGTGTTTCAGAGAGTGAATGTGTTTCAGGGTGTGAATGTGTCTTTCAAAGAATGAATGCGTGTTTCAGTGATTGAATGTGTTTCAGAGATTGAATGCATGTTTCAGAGTGTGAACGCGTATTTCAGAGAGTGAATGTTTGTTTCAGAGAGTGAATACGTGTTTCAGAGAGTGAATGTGTATTTCAGAGTGGGAATGTGTGTTTCAGAGAGTGAATGTGTGTTTCAGACAGTGAATTTGTGTTTCAGAGAGTTAATGTGTGCTTCAGAGTGTCAATGTATTTCAGAGAGTGAATCCGGATTTAAGAGAGTTAATGTGTTTCAGCGAGTGAATGTGTTTCAGAGATTGAATGCGTGTTTCAGTGACTGAATATGTTTCATAGAGTTAATGTGTGTTTCAGAGATTATATGTGCTTCAGAGAGTGAATTCGTATTTCAGAGAGTGAATGGGTTTTTCAGAGAGTGAATATGTTTCAGAGAGTTAATGGGTGTGTAAGAGATTACATGTGCTTCAGAGAGTGAATCCGTATTTCAGAGAGTGAATGTGTGTTTCAGAGTGTCAATGTGTTTCATAGAGTGAATGCGTGATTCAGTGAGTGAATGTGTGTTTCAGAGAGTGAATGCGTGTTTCAGAGAGTGAATGTGTTTCAGAGAGTGAATGTATGTTTCAGAGAGTGAATGCGTGTTTCAAATAGAGAATGCATGTTTCAGAGAATGAGTGCTTGTTTCAGAGAGTGAATGTGTTTTTCATGGAGTCAATGCATGTTTCAGAGAGTGAATTTGTGTTTCAGAGCGTAAATTGTGTGTTTCAGAGAGTGAATGCTTTTTTCAGATAGTAAATGCATGTTTCAGAAAGTGAATGCGTGTTTCAGAGAGTGAATGTGTTTCAGGGTGTGAATGTGTCTTTTAAAGAATGAATGCGTGTTTCACTGCTTGAATGTGTTTCAGAGATTGAATGCGTGATTCAGAGTGTGAACGCGTATTTCAGAGAGTGAATGTTTGTTTCAGAGAGTGAATGCGTGTTTCAGAGAGTGAATGTGTATTTCAGAGTGGGAATGTGTGTTTCAGAGAGTGAATGTTTTTCAGAGAATGAATTTGTGTTTCAGAGAGTGAATGTGTATTTCAGAGTGGGAATGTGTGTTTCAGAGAGTGAATGTTTTTCAGAGAATGAATTGTGTGTTTCAGAGAGTGAATGCGTGTTTCAGCGAGTGAATGCGTGTTTCAGAGACTGATTGCATGTTTCAGTTCGTGAATGTGTCCCAAAGAGTGAATGCATGTTTCAAAGAGTAAATGTGTTTCAGAGAGCGAGCGCGTGTTTCAGAGAGGGAAAGTGTTTCAGAGAGTGAATGTGTATTTCAGAGAGTGAATGCGTGTCATAGAGTGAATGCATGTATCAGAAAGTGAATGCGTGATACCGTTAGTGAATGTGTTTCAGAACGTGAATGCGTGTTTCAGAGAGTGAGTATGTGTCAGAGTGTGAATGTGTGTTTCAGAGAGTGAATGTGTTTCAGAGTGTGAATGTGTATTTCAGAGAGTGAATGCGTGTCATAGAGTGAATGCATGTTTCAGAAAGTGAATGCGTGATTCAGTGAGTAAATGTGTTTCAGAACATGAATGCATGTTACAGAGAGTGAATATGTTTCAGAGTGTGAATGAGTGTTTCAGAGAGTGAATGTGTTTCAGAGTGTGAATGTGTTTCAGAGAGTGAATGTGTTTCAGAGAATGAATGTTTTTCAGAGTGAATATGTTTCAGAGAGTGAATGTGTGTTTCAGAGATTGAATACGTGTTTCAGAGAGTAAATGTGTGTTTCAGAGAGTGAATGTTTTTCAGAGAGTGAATGTGTTTCAGGGTGTGAATGTGTCTTTCAAAGAATGAATGCGTGTTTCAGTGCTTGAATGTGTTTCAGAGATTGAATGCGTGTTTCAGAGTGTGAATGCCTATTTCAGAGAGTGAATGTTTGTTTCAGAGAGTGAATGCGTGTTTCAGAGAGTGAATGTGTATTTCAGAGTGGGAATGTGTGTTTCAGAGAGTGAATGTTTTTCAGAGAATGAATTTGTGTTTCAGAGAGTGAATGTGTATTTCAGAGTGGGAATGTGTGTTTCAGAGAGTGAATGTTTTTCAGAGAATGAATTGTGTGTTTCAGAGAGTGAATGCGTGTTTCAGAGAGTGAATGCGTGTTTCAGAGACTGATTGCATGTTTCAGTTCGTGAATGTGTCCCAAAGAGTGAATGCATGTTTCAAAGAGTAAATGTGTTTCAGAGAGTGAGCGCGTGTTTCAGAGAGGGAAAGTGTTTCAGAGAGTGAATGTGTATTTCAGAGAGTGAATGCGTGTCATAGAGTGAATGCATGTTTCAGAAAGTGAATGCGTGATTCCGTTAGTGAATGTGTTTCAGAACGTGAATGCGTGTTTCAGAGAGTGAGTATGTGTCAGAGTGTGAATGTGTGTTTCAGAGAGTGAATGTGTTTCAGAGTGTGAATGTGTATTTCAGAGAGTGAATGCGTGTCATAGAGTGAATGCATGTTTCAGAAAGTGAATGCGTGATTCAGTGAGTGAATGTGTTTCAGAACATGAATGCATGTTACAGAGAGTGAATATGTTTCAGAGTGTGAATGAGTGTTTCAGAGAGTGAATGTGTTTCAGAGTGTGAATGTGTTTCAGAGAGTGAATGTGTTTCAGAGAATGAATGTTTTTCAGAGTGAATATGTTTCGGAGAGTGAATGTGTGTTTCAGAGATTGAATACGTGTTTCAGAGAGTAAATGTGTGTTTCAGAGAGTGAATGTTTTTCAGAGAGTGAATGTGTATTTCAGAGAGTGAATGCGTGTCATAGAGCGAATGCATGTTTCTGAGAGTGAGTGCGTGATTCAGTGAGTGAATGTGTGTTTCAGAGAGTGAATGTGTGTTTCAGAGAGTGAATGTGTTTCAGAGAGTGAATGTATGTTTCAGAGAGTGAATGCGTGTTTCAAATAGAGAATGCATGTTTCAGAGAATGAGTGCTTGTTTCAGAGAGTGAATGTGTTTTTCATGGAGTCAATGCATGTTTCAGAGAGTGAATTTGTGTTTCAGTGCGTAAATTGTGTGTTTCAGAGAGTAAATGCTTTTTTCAGATAGTAAATGCATGTTTCAGAAAGTGAATGCGTGTTTCAGAGAGTGAATTTGTTTCACGGTGTGAATGTGTCTTTCAAAGAATGAATGCGTGTTTCAGTGATTGAATGTGTTTCAGAGATTGAATGCGTGTTTCAGAGTGTTAACGCGTATTTCAGAGAGTGAATGTTTGTTTCAGAGAGTGAATGCGTGTTTCAGAGAGTGAATGTGTATTTCAGAGTGGGAATGTGTGTTTCAGAGAGTGAATGTTTTTCAGAGAATGAATTTGTGTTTCAGAGAGTGAATGTGTGTTTCAGAGAGTGAATTTGTGTTTCAGAGAGTTAGTGTGTGCTTCAGAGTGTCAATGTATTTCAGAGAGTGAATCCGGATTTAAGAGAGTTAATGTGTTTCAGCGAGTGAATGTGTTTCAGAGATTGAATGCGTGTTTCAGTGACTGAGTATGTTTCATAGAGTTAATGTGTGTTTCAGAGATTATATGTGCTTCAGAGAGTGAATTCGTATTTCAGAGAGTGAATGAGTTTTTCAGAGAGTGAATATGTTTCAGAGAGTTAATGGGTGTGTAAGAGATTACATGTGCTTCAGAGAGTGAATCCGTATTTCAGTGAGTGAATGTGAGTTTCAGAGTGTCAATGTGTTTCAGAGAGTGAATCGGAATTTCAGAGATTGAATGTGTTTCAGAGAGTGAATGTGTTTCAGAGATTGAATGCTTGTTTCAGATAGTAAATGCATGTTTCAGAGAATGAATGCATGTTTCAGAGAGTGACTGCTTGTTTCAGAGAGTGAATATGTTTCAGAGGGTGAATGCATGTTTCAGAGATTGAATGCAGGTTTCAGAGAGCGAATGCGTGTTTCAGAGAGTGAATGTGTGTTTCAGAGAGTGAATGCTTGTTTCAGATAGAAAATGCATGTCTCAGAGAGTGAATGCGCTTTTCAGAGAGTGAATGTGTTTCAGAGCGTGAATGTGTGTTTCAGAGAGTGATGGCGTCTTTCACAGAGTGAATGTGTTTCAGAGAGTGAATGCGTGTTTCATAGAGTGAATGTATATTTCAGAGAGTGAATGTGTGTTTCAGAGAGTGAATGCGTGTTTCAGAGAGTGAATATGTTTCAGAGAGTGAATGTATGTTTCAGAGAGTGAATGCGTGTTTCAAATAGTGAATGTATGTTTCAGAGAATGAATGCTTCTTTCAGAGAGTGAATGTGTTTTTCATGGAATCAATGCGTGTTTCAGAGAGTGAATGTGTGTTTCAGAGAATGAATTGTGTGTTTCAGAAAGTGAATGCGTGTTTCAGAGATTGAATGCGTGTTTCAGAGACTGATTGCATGTTTCAGTTCGTGAATGTGTCCCAAAGAGTGAATGCATGTTTCAAAGAGTATATGTGTTTCAGAGAGTGAACGCGTGTTTCAGAGAGGGAAAGTGTTTCAGAGAGTGAATGTGTATTTCAGAGAGTGAATGCGTGTCATAGAGTGAATGCATGTTTCAGAAAGTGAATGCGTGATTCCGTTAGTGAATGTGTTTCAGAACGTGAATGCGTGTTTCAGAGAGTGAGTATGTGTCAGAGTGTGAATGTGTGTTTCAGAGTGTGAATGTGTTTCAGAGAGTGAATGTTTTTCAGAGAATGAATGTTTTTCAGAGTGAATATGTTTCAGAGAGTGAATGTGTGTTTCAGAGATTGAATACGTGTTTCAGAGAGTAAATGTGTGTTTCAGAGAGTGAATGTTTTTCAGAGAGTGAATGTGTATTTCAGAGAGTGAATGCGTGTCATAGAGTGAATGCATGTTTCAGAGAGTGAGTGCGTGATTCAGTGAGTGAATGTGTGTTTCAGGGAGTGAATGCGTGTTTCAGAGAGTGAATGTGCTTCAGAGAGTGAATGTATGTTTCAGAGAGTGAATGTGTGTTTCAGAGAGTGATGGCGTCTTTCACAGAGTGAATGTGTTTCAGAGAGTGAATGCGTGTTTCATAGAGTGAATGTATATTTCAGAGCGTGAATGTGTGTTTCAGAGAGTGAGTGCGTGATTCAGTGAGTGAATGTGTGTTTCAGGGAGTGAATGCGTGTTTCAGAGAGTGAATGTGCTTCAGAGAGTGAATGTATGTTTCAGAGAGTGAATGTGTGTTTCAGAGAGTGATGGCGTCTTTCACAGAGTGAATGTGTCTCAGAGAGTGAATGCGTGTTTCAGAGAGTGAATGTGTTTCAGAGCGTGAATGTGTGTTTCAGAGAGTGATGGCGTCTTTCACAGAGTGAATGTGTTTCAGAGAGTGAATGCGTGTTTCATAGAGTGAATGTATATTTCAGAGAGTGAATGTGTGTTTCAGAGAGTAAATGCTTGTTTCAGAGAGTGAATGTGTTTCAGAGAGTGAATGTATGTTTCAGAGAGTGAATGCGTGTTTCAAATAGAGAATGCATGTTTCAGAGAATGAGTGCTTGTTTCAGAGAGTGAATGTGTTTTTCATGGAGTCAATGCATGTTTCAGAGAGTGAATTTGTGTTTCAGTGCGTAAATTGTGTGTTTCAGTGAGTGAATGCTTTTTTCAGATAGTAAATGCATGTTTCAGAAAGAGAATGCATGTTTCAGAGAGTGAATGTGTTTCAGGGTGTGAATGTGTCTTTCAAAGAATGAATGCGTGTTTCAGTGATTGAATGTGTTTCAGAGATTGAATGCGTGTTTCAGAATGTGAACGCGTATTTCAGAGAGTGAATATTTGTTTCAGAGAGTGAATGCGTGTTTCAGAGAGTGAATGTGTGTTTCAGAGAGTGAATGTTTTTCAGAGAATGAATTTGTGTTTCAGAGAGTGAATGTGTGTTTCAGAGAGTGAATTTGTGTTTCAGAGAGCTAATGTGTGCTTCAGAGTGTCAATGTATTTCAGAGAGTGAATCCGGATTTAAGAGAGTTAATGTGTTTCAGCGAGTGAATGTGTTTCAGAGATTGAATGCGTGTTTCAGTGACTGAATATGTTTCATAGAGTTAATGTGTGTTTCAGAGATTATATGTGCTTCAGAGAGTGAATTCGTATTTCAGAGAGTGAATGTGTTTTTCAGAGAGTGAATATGTTTCAGAGAGTTAATGGGTGTTTCAGAGATTACATGTACTTCAGAGAGTGAATCCGTATTCCAGAGAGTGAATGTGTGTTTCAGAGTGTCAATGTGTTTCAGAGAGTGAATCGGAATTTCAGAGATCGAATGTGTTTCAGAGAGTGAATGTGTTTCAGAGATTGAATGCTTGTTTCAGATAGTAAATGCATGTTTCAGAGAATGAATGCATGTTTCAGAGATTGACTGCTTGTTTCAGAGAGTGAATATGTTTCAGAGGGTGAATGCGAGTTTCAGAGATTGAATGCATGTTTCAGAGAGCGAATGCGTGTTTCAGAGAGTGAATGTGTTTCAGAGCGTGAATGTGTGTTTCAGAGAGTGATGGCGTCTTTCACAGAGTGAATGTGTTTCAGAGAGTGAATGCGTGTTTCATAGAGTGAATGTATATTTCAGAGAGTGAATGTGTGTTTCAGAGAGTGAATGCGTGTTTCAGAGAGTGAATATGTTTCAGAGAGTGAATGTATGTTTCAGAGAGTGAATGCGTGTTTCAAATAGTAAATGTATGTGTCAGAGAATGAATGCTTCTTTCAGAGAGTGAATGTGTTTTTCATGGAGTCAATGCGTGTTTCAGAGAGTGAATGTGTGTTTCAGAGAATGAATTGTGTGTTTCAGAGAGTGAATGCTTTTTTGAGATAGTAAATGCATGTTTCAGAAAGTGAATGCGTGTTTCAGAGAGTGAATGTGTTTCAGGGGGTGAATGTGTCTTTTAAAGAATGAATGCGTGTTTCAATGCTTGAATGTGTTTCAGAGATTGAATGCGTGATTCAGAGTGTGAACGCGTATTTCAGAGAGTGAATGTTTGTTTCAGAGAGTGAATGCGTGTTTCAGAGAGTGAATGTGTATTTCAGAGTGGGAATGTGTGTTTCAGAGAGTGAATGTTTTTCAGAGAATGAATTTGTGTTTCAGAGAGTGAATGTGTATTTCAGAGTGGGAATGTGTGTTTCAGAGAGTGAATGTTTTTCAGAGAATGAATTGTGTGTTTCAGAGAGTGAATGCGTGTTTCAGCGAGTGAATGCGTGTTTCAGAGACTGATTGCATGTTTCAGTTCGTGAATGTGTCCCAAAGAGTGAATGCATGTTTCAAAGAGTAAATGTGTTTCAGAGAGCGAGCGCGTGTTTCAGAGAGGGAAAGTGTTTCAGAGAGTGAATGTGTATTTCAGAGAGTGAATGCGTGTCATAGAGTGAATGCATGTATCAGAAAGTGAATGCGTGATACCGTTAGTGAATGTGTTTCAGAACGTGAATGCGTGTTTCAGAGAGTGAGTATGTGTCAGAGTGTGAATGTGTGTTTCAGAGAGTGAATGTGTTTCAGAGTGTGAATGTGTATTTCAGAGAGTGAATGCGTGTCATAGAGTGAATGCATGTTTCAGAAAGTGAATGCGTGATTCAGTGAGTAAATGTGTTTCAGAACATGAATGCATGTTACAGAGAGTGAATATGTTTCAGAGTGTGAATGAGTGTTTCAGAGAGTGAATGTGTTTCAGAGTGTGAATGTGTTTCAGAGAGTGAATGTGTTTCAGAGAATGAATGTTTTTCAGAGTGAATATGTTTCAGAGAGTGAATGTGTGTTTCAGAGATTGAATACGTGTTTCAGAGAGTAAATGTGTGTTTCAGAGAGTGAATGTTTTTCAGAGAGTGAATGTGTATTTCAGAGAGTGAATGCGTGTCATAGAGTGAATGCATGTTTCAGAGAGTGAGTGCGTGATTCAGTGAGTGAATGTGTGTTTCAGAGAGTGAATGCGTGTTTCAGAGAGTGAATGTGTTTCAGAGAGTGAATGTATGTTTCAGAGAGTGAATGCGTGTTTCAAATAGAGAATGCATGTTTCAGAGAATGAGTGCTTGTTTCAGAGAGTGAATGTGTTTTTCATGGAGTCAATGCATGTTTCAGAGAGTGAATTTATGTTTCAGAGCGTAATTTGTGTGTTTCAGAGAGTGAATGCTTTTTTCAGATAGTAAATGCATGTTTCAGAAAGTGAATGCGTGTTTCAGAGAGTGAATGTGTTTCACGGTGTGAATGTGTCTTTCAAAGAATGAATGCGTGTTTCAGTGATTGAATGTGTTTCAGAGATTAAATGCATGTTTCAGAGTGTGAACGCGTATTTCAGAGAGTGAATGTTTGTTTCAGAGAGTGAATGCGTGTTTCAGAGAGTGAATGTGTATTTCAGAGTGGGAATGTGTGTTTCAGAGAGTGAATGTTTTTCAGAGAATGAATTTGTGTTTCAGAGAGTGAATGTGTGTTTCAGAGAGTGAATTTGTGTTTCAGAGAGTTAATGTGTGCTTCAGAGTGTCAATGTATTTCAGAGAATGAATCCGGATTTAAGAGAGTTAATGTGTTTCAGCGAGTGAATGTGTTTCAGAGATTGAATGCGTGTTTCAGTGACTGAATATGTTTCATAGAGTTAATGTGTGTTTCAGAGAGTATATGTGCTTCAGAGAGTGAATTCGTATTTCAGAGAGTGAATGTGTTTTTCAGAGAGTGAATATGTTTCAGAGAGGTAATGGGTGTGTAAGAGATTACATGTGCTTCAGAGAGTGAATCCGTATTTCAGAGAGTGAATGTGTGTTTCAGGGTGTCAATGTGTTTCAGAGAGTGAATCGAAATTTCAGAGAGTGAATGTGTTTCAGAGAGTGAATGTATGTTTCAGAGAGTGAATGCGTGTTTCAAATAGAGAATGCATGTTTCAGAGAATGAGTGCTTGTTTCAGAGAGTGAATGTGTTTTTCATGGAGTCAATGCATGTTTCAGAGAGTGAATTTGTGTTTCAGTGCGTAAATTGTGTGTTTCAGAGAGTGAATGCTTTTTTCAGATAGTAAATGCATGTTTCAGAAAGTGAATGCGTGTTTCAGAGAGTGAATGTGTTTCAGGGTGTGAATGTGTCTTTCAAAGAATGAATGCGTGTTTCAGTGATTGAATGTGTTTCAGAGATTGAATGCGTGTTTCAGAGTGTGAACGCGTATTTCAGAGAGTGAATGTTTGTTTCAGAGAGTGAATGCGTGTTTCAGGGAGTGATTGTGTATTTCAGAATGGGAATGTGTGTTTCAGAGAGTGAATGTTTTTCAGAGAATGAATTTGTGTTTCAGAGAGTGAATGTGTGTTTCAGAGAGTGAATTTGTGTTTCAGAGAGTTAATGTGTGCTTCAGATGTCAATGTATTTCAGAGAGTGAATCCGGATTTAAGAGAGTTAATGTGTTTCAGCGAGTGAATGTGTTTCAGAGATTGAATGCGTGTTTCAGTGACTGAATATGTTTCATAGAGTTAATGTGTGTTTCAGAGATTATATGTGCTTCAGAGAGTGAATTCGTATTTCAGAGAGTGAATGTGTTTTTCAGAGAGTGAATATGTTTCAGAGAGTTAATGGGTGTGTAAGAGATTACATGTGCTTCAGAGAGTGAATCCGTATTTCAGAGAGTGAATGTGTGTTTCAGAGTGTCAATGTGTTTCAGAGAGTGAATCGAAATTTCAGAGATTGAATGTGTTTCAGAGAGTAAATGTGTTTCAGAGATTGAATGCTTGTTTCAGATAGTAATTGCCTATTTCAGAGAATGAATGCATGTTTCAGAGATTGACTGCTTGTTTCAGAGAGTGAATATGTTTCAGAGGTTGAATGCGTGTTTCAGAGATTGAATGCATGTTTCAGAGAGCGAATGCGTGTTTCAGAGAGTGAATGTGTGTTTCAGAGAGTGAATGCTTGTTTCAGATAGAAAATGCATGTCTCAGAGAGTGAATGCGTGTTTCAGAGAGTGAATGTGTTTCAGAGCGTGAATGTGTGTTTCAGAGAGTGATGGCGTCTTTCACAGAGTGAATGTGTTTCAGAGAGTGAATGCGTGTTTCATAGAGTGAATGTATATTTCAGAGAGTGAATGTGTGTTTCAGAGAGTAAATGCTTGTTTCAGAGAGTGAATGTGTTTCAGAGAGTGAATGTATGTTTCAGAGAGTGAATGCGTGTTTCAAATAGAGAATGCATGTTTCAGAGAATGAGTGCTTGTTTCAGAGAGTGAATGTGTTTTTCATGGAGTCAATGCATGTTTCAGAGAGTGAATTTGTGTTTTAGAGCGTAAATTGTGTGTTTCAGAGAGTGAATGCTTTTTTGAGATAGTAAATGCATGTTTCAGAAAGTGAATGCGTGTTTCAGAGAGTGAATGTGTTTCAGGGTGTGAATGTGTCTTTCAAAGAATGAATGCGTGTTTCAGTGATTGAATGTGTTTCAGAGATTGAATGCATGTTTCAGAGTGTGAACGCGTATTTCAGAGAGTGAATGTTTGTTTCAGAGAGTGAATACGTGTTTCAGAGAGTGAATGTGTATTTCAGAGTGGGAATGTGTGTTTCAGAGAGTGAATGTGTGTTTCAGACAGTGAATTTGTGTTTCAGAGAGTTAATGTGTGCTTCAGAGTGTCAATGTATTTCAGAGAGTGAATCCGGATTTAAGAGAGTTAATGTGTTTCAGCGAGTGAATGTGTTTCAGAGATTGAATGCGTGTTTCAGTGACTGAGTATGTTTCATAGAGTTAATGTGTGTTTCAGAGATTATATGTGCTTCAGAGAGAGAATTCGTATTTCAGAGAGTGAATGTGTTTTTCAGAGAGTGAATATGTTTCAGAGAGTTAATGGGTGTGTAAGAGATTACATGTGCTTCAGAGAGTGAATCCGTATTTCAGAGAGTGAATGTGTGTTTCAGAGTGTCAATGTGTTTCAGAGAGTGAATCGAAATTTCAGAGATTGAATGTGTTTCAGAGAGTGAATGTGTTTCAGAGATTGAATGCTTGTTTCAGATAGTAAATGCATGTTTCAGAGAATGAATGCATGTTTCAGAGATTGACTGCTTGTTTCAGAGAGTGAATATGTTTCAGAGAGTGAATGTGTGTTTAAGAGATTGAATACCTGTTTCAGAGAGTAAATGTGTGTTTCAGAGGGTGAATGTTTTTCAGAGAGTGAATGTGTATTTCAGAGAGCGAATGCGTGTCATAGAGTGAATGCATGTTTCAGAGAGTGAATGCGTGATTCAGTGAGTGAATGTGTGTTTCAGAGAGTGAATGCGTGTTTCAGAGAGTGAATGTGTTTCAGAGAGTGAATGTATGTTTCAGAGAGTGAATGCGTGTTTCAAATAGAGAATGCATGTTTCAGAGAATGAGTTCTTGTTTCAGAGAGTGAATGTGTTTTTCATGGAGTCAATGCATGTTTCAGAGAGTGAATTTGTGTTTCAGAGCGTAAATTGTGTGTTTCAGAGAGTGAATGCTTTTTTGAGATAGTAAATGCATGTTTCAGAAAGTGAATGCGTGTTTCAGAGAGTGAATGTGTTTCAGGGTGTGAATGTGTCTTTCAAAGAATGAATGCGTGTTTCAGTGCTTGAATGTGTTTCAGAGATTGAATGCGTGTTTCAGAGTGTGAATGCCTATTTCAGAGAGTGAATGTTTGTTTCAGAGAGTGAATGCGTGTTTCAGAGAGTGAATGTGTATTTCAGAGTGGGAATGTGTGTTTCAGAGAGTGAATGTTTTTCAGAGAATGAATTTGTGTTTCAGAGAGTGAATGTGTATTTCAGAGTGGGAATGTGTGTTTCAGAGAGTGAATGTTTTTCAGAGAATGAATTGTGTGTTTCAGAGAGTGAATGCGTGTTTCAGAGAGTGAATGCGTGTTTCAGAGACTGATTGCATGTTTCAGTTCGTGAATGTGTCCCAAAGAGTGAATGCATGTTTCAAAGAGTAAATGTGTTTCAGAGAGTGAGCGCGTGTTTCAGAGAGGGAAAGTGTTTCAGAGAGTGAATGTGTATTTCAGAGAGTGAATGCGTGTCATAGAGTGAATGCATGTTTCAGAAAGTGAATGCGTGATTCCGTTAGTGAATGTGTTTCAGAACGTGAATGCGTGTTTCAGAGAGTGAGTATGTGTCAGAGTGTGAATGTGTGTTTCAGAGAGTGAATGTGTTTCAGAGTGTGAATGTGTATTTCAGAGAGTGAATGCGTGTCATAGAGTGAATGCATGTTTCAGAAAGTGAATGCGTGATTCAGTGAGTGAATGTGTTTCAGAACATGAATGCATGTTACAGAGAGTGAATATGTTTCAGAGTGTGAATGAGTGTTTCAGAGAGTGAATGTGTTTCAGAGTGTGAATGTGTTTCAGAGAGTGAATGTGTTTCAGAGAATGAATGTTTTTCAGAGTGAATATGTTTCGGAGAGTGAATGTGTGTTTCAGAGATTGAATACGTGTTTCAGAGAGTAAATGTGTGTTTCAGAGAGTGAATGTTTTTCAGAGAGTGAATGTGTATTTCAGAGAGTGAATGCGTGTCATAGAGCGAATGCATGTTTCAGAGAGTGAGTGCGTGATTCAGTGAGTGAATGTGTGTTTCAGAGAGTGAATGCGTGTTTCAGAGAGTGAATGTGTTTCAGAGAGTGAATGTATGTTTCAGAGAGTGAATGCGTGTTTCAAATAGAGAATGCATGTTTCAGAGAATGAGTGCTTGTTTCAGAGAGTGAATGTGTTTTTCATGGAGTCAATGCATGTTTCAGAGAGTGAATTTGTGTTTCAGTGCGTAAATTGTGTGTTTCAGAGAGTGAATGCTTTTTTCAGATAGTAAATGCATGTTTCAGAAAGTGAATGCGTGTTTCAGAGAGTGAATTTGTTTCACGGTGTGAATGTGTCTTTCAAAGAATGAATGCGTGTTTCAGTGATTGAATGTGTTTCAGAGATTGAATGCGTGTTTCAGAGTGTTAACGCGTATTTCAGAGAGTGAATGTTTGTTTCAGAGAGTGAATGCGTGTTTCAGAGAGTGAATGTGTATTTCAGAGTGGGAATGTGTGTTTCAGAGAGTGAATGTTTTTCAGAGAATGAATTTGTGTTTCAGAGAGTGAATGTGTGTTTCAGAGAGTGAATTTGTGTTTCAGAGAGTGAATTGTGTGTTTCAGAGAGTGGATGCGTGTTTCAGAGAGTGAATGTGTTTCAGAGAGTGAATGCATTTTTCAGAGAGTGGATGCATGTTTCAGAGCGAGAATGTGTTTTTCAGAGAGTGAATGCATGTTTCAAAGAGTGAATGCATGTTTCAGGGTGTGAATGTGTTTCAGGGTGTGAATGTGTGTTTCCGAGAGTGAATGCGTGTTTCAGAAATGGAATGTGTGTTTCAGAGAGTAAATGTGTGTTTCAGAGAGGGACTGTATGTTTCAGAGTGTCAATGTGTTTCAGAGAGTGAATCCGTATTTCAGAGAGTAAATGTGTTTCGGAGAGTGAATGTGTTTCAGAGATTGAACGCTTGTTTCAGAGAGTGAATATGTTTCAGAGAGTGAATGCATGTTTCAGGGTGTGAATTCATGTTTCACAGAGTGAGCGTGTTTTTGAGTGAGTGAATGCGTATTTCAGAGATTGAATGCATGTTTCAGAGAATGAATGCATGTTTCAGAGAGTGAATTTGTTTCTGAGAGTGAATATATGTTTCAGAGAGTGAATGTGTGTTTCAGAGAGTGAACACGTGTTTCAGAGAGTGAATGTATATATCAGAGTGTGAATGCGTTTTTCAGAGTGAATGCGTGTTTCAAAGAGTGTATGCATGTTTCAGAGAATGAGTGTGTGTTTCTGAGAGTGTAAAGTGTTTCAGGGAGTGAATGTGTCTTTCAAAGAGTGAATACGTGTTTCAAAGACTCACTGTGTTTCTGTGAACAAATGTGTCTTTCACAGAGAGAATGCGTGTTTCAGATAGTGAATGTGTAGTTTCAGAGAGTGAATGTATTTCAGAGGGTGAATGCGTGTTTCTGAGTGTGAATGCGTATTTCAGAGAGTGAATGTTTGTTTCAGAGAGTGAATGCTTGTTTCAGAGTGAACGCACGTTTCTGAGAGTGAATGTGTGTTTCAGTGAGTGAATGTGTGTTTCAGGGAGTGAGTGTCTGTTTCAAAGAGTTAATGCGTGTTTCAGAGAGTGAATGTGTCCCAAAGTGTGAATGCATGTTTCAAAGAGTAAATGTGTTTCAGAGAGCAAGCGCGTGTTTCAGAGAGGGAAAGTGTTTCAGAGAGTGAATGTGTATTTCAGAGAGTGAATGCGTGTCATAGAGTGAATGCATGTATCAGAAAGTGAATGCGTGATACCGTTAGTGAATGTTTTTCAGAACATGAATGTGTCTTTCAGAGAGTGACTGCCTCTGTCACAGAGTGAATTTTTTCCACAGAGTGAATGCATGTTTCAGAGAGTGAATGTGTGTTTCAGAGGGTGAATGCGTGTTTCAGAGAGTGAATGTGTGTTTGAGAGAGTGAATGCGTGTTTCAGAGAGTAAATGTTTGTTTCAGAGAGTGAATACGTGTTTCAGAGCGAGAATATGTGTTTCAGAGAGTGAATGCATGTTTCAGAGAGTGAATATGTTTCAGAGAGTGAATGCGTGTTTCAGAGATTGAATGCGTGTGTCAAAGAGTAAATGCATGTTTCGGAGAGTAAATGTGTGTTTCAGAGAATGAATGCTTGTTTCAGATAGTAAATGCATGTTTCAGAGAGTGAATGTGTTTCAGAGAGTGAATGTGTGTTTCAGAGAGTGACCGCGTCTTTCACAGAGTGAATGTATTTCAGAGAGTGAATGCATGTTTCATAGAGTGAATGTATATTTCAGAGAGTGAATGTGTGTTTCAGAGAGTGAATGCGTGTTTCAGAGAGTGAATGTGTTTCAGAGAGTGAATGTATGTTTCAGAGAGTGAATGCGTGTTTCAAATAGAGAATGCATGTTTCAGAGAATGAGTGCTTGTTTCAGAGAGTGAATGTGTTTTTCATGGAGTCAATGCATGTTTCAGAGAGTGAATTTGTGTTTCAGAGCGTAAATTGTGTGTTTCAGAGAGTGAATGCTTTTTTCAGATAGTAAATGCATGTTTCCGAAAGTGAATGCATGTTTCAGAGAGTGAATGTGTTTCAGGGTATGAATGTGTCTTTCAAAGAATGAATGCATGTTTCAGTGCTTGAATGTGTTTCAGAGATTGAATGCCTGTTTCAGAGTGTGAACGCGTATTTCAGAGAGTGAATGTTTGTTTCAGAGAGTGAATGCGTGTTTCAGAGAGTGAATGTGTATTTCAGAGTGGGAATGTGTGTTTCAGAGAGTGAATGTTTTTCAGAGAATGAATTTGTGTTTCAGAGAGTGAATTTGTGTTTCAGAGAGTGAATGTGTGTTTCAGAGAGTGAATTTGTGTTTCAGAGAGTTAATGTGTGCTTCAAAGTGTCAATGTATTTCAGAGAGTGAATCCGGATTTAAGAGAGTTAATATGTTTCAGCGAGTGAATGTGTTTCAGAGATTGAATGCGTGTTTCAGTGACTGAATATGTTTCATAGAGTTAATGTGTGTTTCAGAGATTATATGTGCTTCAGAGAGTGAATTCGTATTTCAGAGAGTGAATGTGTTTTTCAGAGAGTGAATATGTTTCAGAGAGTTAATGGGTGTGTAAGAGATTACATGTGCTTCAGAGAGTGAATCCGTATTTCAGAGAGTGAATGTGTGTTTCAGAGTGTCAATGTGTTTCAGAGAGTGAATCGAAATTTCAGAGATTGAATGTGTTTCAGAGAGTGAATGTGTTTCAGAGATTGAATGCTTGTTTCAGATAGTAAATGCATGTTTCAGAGAATGAATGCATGTTTCAGAGATTGACTGCTTGTTTCAGAGAGTGAATGTATGTTTCAGAGAGTGAATGCGTGTTTCAAATAGTAAATGTATGTTTCAGAGAATGAATTCTTCTTTCAGAGAGTGAATGTGTTTTTCATGGAGTCAATGCGTGTTTCAGAGAGTGAATGTGTGTTTCAGAGAATGAATTGTGTGTTTCAGAGAGTGAATGCTTTTTTGAGATAGTAAATGCATGTTTCAGAAAGTGAATGCGTGTTTCAGAGAGTGAATGTGTTTCAGGGGGTGAATGTGTCTTTTAAAGAATGAATGCGTGTTTCAGTGCTTGAATGTGTTTCAGAGATTGAATGCGTGATTCAGAGTGTGAACGCGTATTTCAGAGAGTGAATGTTTGTTTCAGAGAGTGAATGCGTGTTTCAGAGAGTGAATGTGTATTTCAGAGTGGGAATGTGTGTTTCAGAGAGTGAATGTTTTTCAGAGAATGAATTGTGTGTTTCAGAGAGTGAATGCGTGTTTCAGCGAGTGAATGCGTGTTTCAGAGACTGATTGCATGTTTCAGTTCGTGAATGTGTCCCAAAGTGTGAATGCATGTTTCAAAGAGTAAATGTGTTTCAGAGAGCGAGCGCGTGTTTCAGAGAGGGAAAGTGTTTCAGAGAGTGAATGTGTATTTCAGAGAGTGAATGCGTGTCATAGAGTGAATGCATGTATCAGAAAGTGAATGCGTGATACCGTTAGTGAATGTTTTTCAGAACATGAATGTGTCTTTCAGATAGTGACTGCCTCTTTCACAGAGTGAATTTTTTCCACAGAGTGAATGCATGTTTCAGAGAGTGAATGTGTGTTTCAGAGGGTGAATGCATGTTTCAGAGAGTGAATGTGTGTTTGAGAGAGTGAATGCGTGTTTCAGAGAGTAAATGTTTGTTTCAGAGAGTGAATATGTGTTTCAGAGCGAGAATATGTGTTTCAGAGAGTGAATGCATGTTTCAGAGAGTGAATATGTTTCAGAGAGTGAATGCGTGTTTCAGAGATTGAATGCGTGTGTCAAAGAGTAAATGCATGTTTCGGAGAGTAAATGTGTGTTTGAGAGAGTGAATGCGTGTTTCAGAGAGTAAATGTTTGTTTCAGAGAGTGAATATGTGTTTCAGAGCGAGAATATGTGTTTCAGAGAGTGAATGCATGTTTCAGAGAGTGAATATGTTTCAGAGAGTGAATGTGTGTTTCAGAGAGTGAATGCTTGTTTCAGATAGAAAATGCATGTCTCAGAGAGTGAATGCGTGTTTCAGAGAGTGAATGTGTTTCAGAGCGTGAATGTGTGTTTCAGAGAGTGATGGCGTCTTTCACAGAGTGAATGTGTTTCAGAGAGTGAATGCGTGTTTCATAGAGTGAATGTATATTTCAGAGAGTGAATGTGTGTTTCAGAGAGTGAATGCGTGTTTCAGAGAGTGAATGTGTTTCAGAGAGTGAATGTATGTTTCAGAGAGTGAATGCGTGTTTCAAATAGAGAATGCATGTTTCAGAGAATGAGTGCTTGTTTCAAAGAGTGAATGTGTTTTTCATGGAGTCAATGCATGTTTCAGAGAGTGAATTTGTGTTTCAGAGCGTAAATTGTGTGTTTCAGAGAGTGAATGCTTTTTTCAGATAGTAAATGCATGTTTCCGAAAGTGAATGCGTGTTTCAGAGAGTGAATGTGTTTCAGGGTATGAATGTGTCTTTCAAAGAATGAATGCATGTTTCAGTGCTTGAATGTGTTTCAGAGATTGAATGCGTGTTTCAGAGTGTGAACGCGTATTTCAGAGAGTGAATGT
Source organism: Carcharodon carcharias (assembly GCF_017639515.1). Classification (NCBI taxonomy): domain Eukaryota; kingdom Metazoa; phylum Chordata; class Chondrichthyes; order Lamniformes; family Lamnidae; genus Carcharodon; species Carcharodon carcharias. The sequence continues at coordinate 108,427,407 of NC_054480.1, read as the reverse complement.
TTGTTTCAGAGAGTGAATGCGTGTTTCAGAGAGTGAATGTGTATTTCAGAGTGGGAATGTGTGTTTCAGAGAGTAAATGTTTTTCAGAGAATGAATTTGTGTTTCAGAGAGTGAATTTGTGTTTCAGAGAGTGAAGTCGTGTTTCAGAGAGTGTATTTGTGTTTCAGAGAGTTAATGTGTGCTTCAGAGTGTCAATGTATTTCAGAGAGTGAATCCGGATTTAAGAGAGTTAATGTGTTTCAGTGAGTGAATGTGTTTCAGAGATTGAATGCGTGTTTCAGTGACTGAATATGTTTCATAGAGTTAATGTGTGTTTCAGAGATTATATGTGCTTCAGAGAGTGAATTCGTATTTCAGAGAGTGAAAGTGTTTTTCAGAGAGTGAATATGTTTCAGAGAGTTAATGGGTGTTTCAGAGATTACATGTGCTTCAGATAGTGAATCCGTATTTCAGAGAGTGAATGTGTGTTTCAGAGTGTCAATGTGTTTCAGAGAGTGAATCGGAATTTCAGAGATTGAATGTGTTTCAGAGAGTGAATGTGTTTCAGAGATTGAATGCTTGTTTCAGATAGTAAATGCATGTTTCAGAGAAAGAATTCATGTTTCAGAGATTGACTGCTTGTTTCAGAGAGTGAGTGTGTTTCAGAGAGTGAATGCATGTTTCAGGGTGTAAATTTGTGTTTCAGAGAGTGAATGTGTCTGATTGTGAATGCGTGTTTCAGAGGATGAATGCGTGTTTCAGAGAGTGAAAGTGTGTTATAGAGGGTGAATGTGTTTTTCAGAGATGGAATGCATGTTTCAGAAAATGATTGCTTGTTTCAGTAAGTGAATGTGTCTCAGAGAGTGAATGTGTTTCTGAGAGTAAATTTATGTTTCAGAGAGTGAATGTGTGTTTCAGAGAGTGAACACGTGTTTCAGAGAGTGATTGCTTGTTTCAGATTGTGAATGCGTTTTTCAGAGTGATTGCGTGTTTCAAAGAGTGTATGCATGTTTCAGAGAATGAGTGCGTGTTTCAGAGAGTGAAAGTGTTTCAGGGAGTGAATGTGTCTTTCAAAGAGTGAATGCGTGTTTCAAAGACTGAATGCGTGTTTCAGAGAATGAACGTGTGTTCCAGAGTGTGAATATGTTTTAATAGAATCAATGCATGTTTCAGAGAGTGACTGTGTGTTTCAGAGAGTGAATGCTTGTTTCAGATAGTAAATGCATGTCTCAGAGAGTGAATGCGTGTTTCAGAGAGTGAATGTGTTTCAGAGCGTGAATGTGTGTTTCAGAGAGTGACGGCGTCTTTCACAGAGTGAAAGTGTTTCAGAGAGTGAATGTATGTTTCATAGAGTGAATGTATATTTCAGAGAGTGAATGTGTGTTTCAGAGAGTGAATGCATGTTTCAGAGAGTGAATATGTTTCAGAGAGTGAATGTATGTTTCAGAGAGTGAATGCGTGTTTCAAATAGTAAATGCATGTTTCAGAGAATGAATGCTTCTTTCAGAGAGTGAATGTGTTTTTCATGGAATCAATTTGTGTTTTAGAGAGTGAATTTGTGTTTCAGAGAATGAATTGTGTGTTTCAGAGGGTGAATGTGTGTTTCAGAGTGTCAACGTGTTTCAGAAAGTGAATGTGTGGTTCAGAGAGTGAATGCGTGTTTCAGAGTGTGAACGTGTGTTTCAGAGTTTGAATGTGTGTTTCAGAGAGTGATAGTTTTTCAGAGAATGAATGTGTGTTTCAGAGAGTGAATTTGTGTTTCCGAGAGTGAATGTGTTTTTCAGAGAGTGAATGTGTGTTTCAGAGAGTGAATTTGTGTTTCAGAGAGTGAATGTGTGGTTCAGAGTGTCAATGTATTTCAGAGAGTGAATCCGTATTACAGAGAGTTAATGTGTTTCAGCGAGTGAATGTGTTTCCAAGATTGAATGCTTGTTTCAGAGACTGAATATGTTTCATAGAGTTAATGTGTGTTTCAGAGCTTATATGTGTTTCAGAGTGTGAATCTGTATTTCAGAGACTGAATGTGTGTTTGAGAGAGTGAATATGTTTCAGCTAGTTAATGTGTGTTTCAGTGAATGAATGTTTTTCAGAGAGTGAATATGTTTCAGAGAGTGAATGCGTGTTTCAGAGATTGAATGCGTGTTTCAGAGAGTGAATGCGTGTTTCAGAGAGTGAATGTGTGTTTCAGAGAGTGAATGCTTGTTTCAGATAGTAAATGCATGTCTCAGAGAGTGAATGTGTTTCAGAGATTGAATGCGTGTTTCAGATAGTAAATGCATGTATCAGAGAATGAATTAATGTTTCAGAGATTGATTGCTTGTTTCAGAGAGTGAATGTGTTTCAAAGAGTGAATGAATGTTTCAGGGTGTGAATTCGTGTTTCAGAGAGTGAATGTGTATTTCAGAGATGGAATGAATGTTTCAGAAAATGAATGCGTGTTTCAGTTCGTGACTGTGTCTCAGAGAGTGAATTTGTTTCTGAGAATGAATGTATGTTTCAGAGAGTGAATGTGTGTTTCATAGAGTGAACACGTGTTTCAGAGAGTGAATGTTTGTTTCAGAGTGTGAATGCGTTTTTCAGAGTGAATGAATGTTTTAAAGAGTGTATGCATGTTTCAGAGAATGAGTGCGTGTTTCAGGGAGTGAAAGTGTTTCAGGGAGTGAATGTGTCTTTCAAAGAGTGAATGCGTGTTTCAAAGACTGAATGCATGATTCAGAGAGTGAATGCATGTTTCCGAGAGTGACTGTGTTTCAGAGAATAAATGCATCTTTCAGAGATTGAATGCGTGTTTCAGAGAGTGAATGTGTTTCAGAGAGTGAATGTGTGTCATAGAGTGAATGCATGTTTCAGAAAGTGAATGCGTGATTCAGTGAATGAATGTGTTTCAGAAGGTGAATGCGTGTTTCGGAGAGTGAATATGTGTCAGAGTGTGAACGTGTGTTTCCGAGAGTAAATGTGTGTTTCAGAGAGTGAATATGTTTCAGAGAGTGAATGCATGTTTCAGAGAGTGAATGCGTGTTTCAGAGATTGAATGCATGTTTCAGAGAGTGAATACGTGTTTCAGAGAGTGAATGTGTGTTTCAAAGAGTGAATGCGTGTTTCAGAGAGTGAATGCGTGTTTCAGAGAGTGAATGTGTGTTTCAGATAGTGACTGCTTGTTTCAGATAGTAAATGCATGTTTCAGAGAGTGAATGTGTTTCAGAGAGTGAACGTATGTTTCAGAGAGTGAATGTGTGTTTCAGTGAATGAATGTGTTTTTCAGAGAGTGAATGCGTGCTTCAAATAGTGAATGCATGTTTCAGAGAATGAGTGCTTGTTTCAGAGAGTGAATGTGTTTTTCATGGAGTCAATGCATGTTTCAGAGAGTGAATTTGTGTTTCAGAGAGTGAATTGTGTGTTTCAGAGAGTGGATGCGTGTTTCAGAGAGTGAATGTGTTTCAGAGAGTGAATGCATTTTTCAGAGAGTGGATGCATGTTTCAGAGCGAGAATGTGTTTTTCAGAGAGTGAATGCATGTTTCAAAGAGTGAATGCATGTTTCAGGGTGTGAATGTGTTTCAGGGTGTGAATGTGTGTTTCCGAGAGTGAATGCGTGTTTCAGAAATGGAATGTGTGTTTCAGAGAGTAAATGTGTGTTTCAGAGAGAGACTGTATGTTTCAGAGTGTCAATGTGTTTCAGAGAGTGAATCCGTATTTCAGAGAGTAAATGTGTTTCGGAGAGTGAATGTGTTTCAGAGATTGAACGCTTGTTTCAGAGAGTGAATATGTTTCAGAGAGTGAATGCATGTTTCAGGGTGTGAATTCATGTTTCACAGAGTGAGCGTGTTTTTGAGTGAGTGAATGCGTATTTCAGAGATTGAATGCATGTTTCAGAGAATGAATGCATGTTTCAGAGAGTGAATTTGTTTCTGAGAGTGAATATATGTTTCAGAGAGTGAATGTGTGTTTCAGAGAGTGAACACGTGTTTCAGAGAGTGAATGTATATATCAGAGTGTGAATGCGTTTTTCAGAGTGAATGCGTGTTTCAAAGAGTGTATGCATGTTTCAGAGAATGAGTGTGTGTTTCTGAGAGTGTAAAGTGTTTCAGGGAGTGAATGTGTCTTTCAAAGAGTGAATACGTGTTTCAAAGACTCACTGTGTTTCTGTGAACAAATGTGTCTTTCACAGAGAGAATGCGTGTTTCAGATAGTGAATGTGTAGTTTCAGAGTTTGAATGTGTGTTTCAGAGAGTGAATGCGTGATTCTGAGTGTGAATGCGTATTTCAGAAAGTGAATGTGTAGTTTCAGAGAGTGAATGTATTTCAGAGGGTGAATGCGTGTTTCTGAGTGTGAATGCGTATTTCAGAGAGTGAATGTTTGTTTCAGAGAGTGAATGCTTGTTTCAGAGTGAACGCACGTTTCAGAGAGTGAATGTGTGTTTCAGTGAGTGAATGTGTGTTTCAGGGAGTGAGTGTCTGTTTCAAAGAGTTAATGCGTGTTTCAGAGAGTGAATGTGTTTCAGAGATTGAATGCGTGTTTCTGAGTGTGAATGCGTATTTCAGAGAGTGAATGCGTATTTCAGAGAGTGAATGTGTGTTTCAGAGAGTGATTGTGTGTTTCAGAAAGTGAATCTGTGCTTCAGGGAGCAAATGTGTCTTTCAAAGTGAGAACGCGTGTTTCAGAAAGTGAATGTGTAGTTTGAGGGAGTGATTGTGTTTCAGAGAGTGAATACATTGTTTCAGGGAGTGAATTCATGTTTCAGAAAGTGAACATGTCAGAGAGTAAATGCGTGTTTCAGAGAATTAATGCGTGTTTCAGAGGATGAATGCGTGTTTCAGAGAGTGAATGTGTGTTTGAGAGAGTGAATGCGTATTTCAGAGATTGAATGCGTGTTTCAGAGAATGAATGCGTGTTTCAGTTCGTGAATGTGTCCCAAAGAGTGAATGCATGTTTCAGAGAGTGAATGTGTTTCAGAGAGTGAACGCGTGTTTCAGAGAGTGAACGTGTATTTCAGAGTGTGAATGCATTTTTCAGAGAGTTAATGCGTGTTTCAGAGAGTGAATGTGTTTCAGAGAGCGAATGTGTCTTTCAAAGAGAGAATGCGTGTTTCAGAAAGTGAATGTGTAGTTTCAGAGTGTGAATGCGTATTCCTGAGAGTGAATGTGTATTTCAGAGAGTGAATGCTTATTTCAGACCGTGAATGCCTGTTTCAGAGAGTGAATGTGTTTTTCAGAGTGAATGCGTGTTTCAGAGAGTGAACGTGTGTTTCAGATAGTGAATGCGTATTTCAGAGATTGAATGCATGTTTCAAAGAGTGAATGCATGTTTCTGAGAGTGAATGCGTGTTTCAGAGGGTGAATTTGTTTCAGAGAGCGAATGTGTCTTTCAAAGAGAGAATGCATGTTTCAGAGAGTGAATTTGTAGTTTAAGAGAGTGAATGTGTTTCAGAGAGTGAATGTGTTTTTCTGAGTTTGAATGTGTTTCAGAGTGTGAATGTGTATTTCAGAGAGTGAATGCGTGTTTCAGTGAGTGAACGTGTGTTTCAGAGTGTGAATTTGTGGTTCAGTGAGTGAATGCCTGTTTTAGAGAGTGAATTTGTTTCAGAGTGTGAATGCATGTTTCAGAGAGTGAATGCGTGCTTCAGAGGATGAATGTTTTTCAGAGAGTCCATGCGTGTTTCAGAGTGAATGTGTGTTTAAGAGAGTAAATGTGTGTTTCAGAGAGTGAATGTGTTTCAGAGAGTGAATGTGTGTCGAAAAGTGAATGCGCGTTTCAGAGAGTGAATGTGTTTCAGAGACTGAATTCGGGTTTCAGAGAGTGAATGTCTGTTTCAGAGAGTGAATTTGTTTCAGAGACTGAATGCGTGTTTCAGAGATTGAATGCCTGTTTCAGAGAGTGAATGCGTGTTTCAGAGAGTGAATGCGTGTTTCAGAGAGTGAATGTGTGTTTTAGAGAGTGAATGTTTTTCCAAGAGTGAATGTGTGTTTCAGAGTGTGAATGTGTGTTTGGGCTGCTTAAATATGGTGCCAGGAACTTTGAACTGTTGCGGGCAGACATGTCTGTGCCTGGCCTACCACATGATTCAGCGGGCAGCTCACTTTTGTATAATTATTGAGGTTTTAAACAGATGACCGGCCAGGAGAACCCACCCTGTAGTCCAGCGGGAAACAAGATGACTATCGCGCCCGCCAGCACACTTAGCCTGAAAAATGCAAAATTCCGCCACGTATCTTATTCATGGCCCAGTTTTAAAGGCTCTGGCTATAGGAACACAGGTATTCCCAGCACTGATAAGGCCACCTAGCCACAATCTTTACTACAGGCACTTTCTGCTCTAACTTTGTAGCCTTGTCTCTCCCTCTATTTCAAATCTACTTCGTCTCCCCTTAAAAGGTGCAATGATTTTTGCCTCAAATTTCCCTGTGACAAAATTTGTTTTAATGGCTTTTCATGTAAAGAAATTTCTCCTCACTCACTTACTGACAATTTTGAATTGATTATCCCTCATCACTGACGCTCTAACCTTTCACAGCTTCTTTCATTGTATAATGTCACCTTTTTTATCCCCATGTTGTCTTTTTTTCCACCTGTTCTTTTTTAAATGAATCTGTCACCCAAACATCTGCCATCCATAACCTTTTACCTGATAAATCCCCTTCACCTTTTCACCCCTAGTTATTCCCTCCCTCCCCCAGTCTATTGATTTCAAAATCTTTCTCCTTTTCTAGAAATCTCTTCATGGCCTTAGTTCTTCCTCCATCTGCAACCTTCTCTGATTTGTATTCGCACTGAATGAATTGACCCTTTTCTTGGAACAACTAACTATTTTGTATGGATTGTGAGTTGCTTCTCCATCTATAACCACACTTTCTGAATATCTGCTGGAGCAACACACTGTTTACCCGTTGTCCAAGCTCTCATGATCTGCTTCTAAGCCTGTGCTACTGGGCCATCTATACCCTGCTCTCCACAAATAGCGGTCATCACATCCCCATCCTTTGGAATCTCCTTCCTAAACCCTTTCTATAAACTAGTTTTTCCTTCTAAACTAGCTTCCCTTGGCAGAGGTGGGACTTGTTGGGGGTTGGGGGGTTGGTGCAGGGGTTGTGGGTAGAGAAGGAGGGGGAGGGGAAGTTGATGGGGGTGGAGGAGGGTGGTCCAGACCACAATCTGAGATTTCCAATATCAGGAAGTTGTACCATGAAAGTTGGGCCAATCTTGATGTCTTTTCTCCTGTCTATTTTTGTACATATAGAACTTTTAAAGCACAGAATTAATGTAACATCAACTTTACTCATACAATTGTAAAATCAGTCCTTAGTCATGCAATGACTGCAACTGGCAATAGGTGTCGCTAATGTGCTTTGATCGTGTTTTCTCATGATCTGGGAGGGCATTGGGACAGATGAACCCCTTTCTTGAATTAAGGCAGATTAATAAGCAGCCTGTTACTAAAGAGGGTGAAGGGGTCCTCACCTTATCCTCTTAGATTTACACTCAAGGCCTTGATCAATTAAAACTGCATTAGTGCCCCATAATGGTGGAAGAATAGTACTTCATCTCGAGCAGTTTGGCATGATTGAACATCTAACAGAGCAGCATTATCTTGACTGAAAATGCTAACAGTTACCTATTTTTGCTGTACAAATATTGCTATAATTACCACATTGAATACAAAAGCTGTCACACTACTGTAATAATTAATTAGTGGAAGACTAAAGTGTATAATAATAACCAATTTATAACCTTTGTTGATATATTGTGCAGCATGTGTTGGCAGTTTGTGACAAAAATCTGTTTATGAAATGACTAAAAATGTTATCATCACAGTTGATGCCTCCACCCCAATCTCTTCATCATTAATTGTGTGTAATGAGTCAGTGTAAGGGAGTACTAGCAGATCACAATAATGGATATGGATGAGAAAGGTCTCTTAGTCCCTCCCTTAGCTCAGCCGTGCAGGACAAAATATAGTCCTTCATTACAGCATCCAGCTGTTACTTAAATAATTTCTATTACTCACACCAGATGTCCATTCCACATGTTGATTGCTTGTTGGGGGAAATTTTGATTTTGTTCAATAGTGTAAACTCAAGTTACCCATTGACTTCAGCTAGTTGGATAATGTTTGATCATGGGTGGAGTTTCCCCCCACCCCGTTGGTGTTAGGCGTTATGACGTGCATGAGTGGACGATATGGCAAGAAAGCCCAAAATTGGCTTCGTGTCATCGTGAAACCAATTTGTGATTGTCCACTTTGCCCGTCAAGGGCCATGTTTCCTGCTGCCGGATGTCAGGAATATCATTTAAAGACATCTGCATAAGCCCTGCTCGACAGAACTTTCCCCCAGTGCTGGATCATCCAGGCATGCCAACGGGTTTCACAACTGACCATAAGCAACATGCATATGGCGAGCTGCACTTCGCTTGGGGCTTTGAGGCTTGTTTGCCTACTTTGATTCAGGCAGCACTCATGGTCACCAGGCTTCGCAGGGAGCATCACTTTTATGGGGGCTCATGGGCAGGTCTCTACTTATGAGACCAGCCATAAGGTGGGGGTGGCTTTTCAATGGCTGAAGGGCTAGGGCTTGTTTGGGGAAAGGGGAGAAGTGGCCTCAGGAAAGAGAAGAGGCTGCAAGGGCTAGGGCATTACTGGGGAAGAGGGTATCCCAGAGAGTGTGTGGGGACACATGTTGAACTGTGCAAGTGACCTCAAGAGGTTGTGGACTCTAGAGGCTGCCTCCTCAGGAGATGAGGACAGAAGGAGATGTGAAGGTTTGCATGAGAGAGTGAGTGGTGATGTCCCTTGAGCTGTCAGTGAGTGGGATGCCACTGGATGTGGCTTGTGAGTGTGTGAGTTTAGAGCGATGAGACTATCGGTCTACCCTGGCGGTACAGATGAGATCATTCATCCTCTTTCTGCACTGGATGGTGAACCTCTTCTATGGAAATTTGGCACTGAGCACCAGTGCCACTGCCTCCCACGCTGTAATGGTAACACTGACGGGCCTCCTTTGATCATAGCAGCGATAGAGGACATCGCAGCAGGCTCCAACAGTGTCCAGAAGGTGTCCCAGGGATGTGTCACTGAATTGGGAGGCTGCAGTCTTCTTGCTTTCTGGGGCCACGTCTTCTGTGCTGCAGTCTAGGGATGGCAGCAATGAGAGGCATTCACGAGGCTGCACTTTAAATATGGCGCCCGGTATGAGGAAGCGGCATGTTTCCTGGAGTACATTATTAATGAGGCAGAATTGGGATGATACGGCACGAAAACCCTTGATTGCGGCCAACAGGTAAAAAATCTTTTCCCTCGCCCGATAACAAACTTAATGCAACTCTGGGATGATTCCGTCCAATGTTTCCCACATTACAATAGTTACCACACTTCAAAAGTACTTAATTGAGATGTGAAAAGCGCTATATAAATGCAAATCTCCTGCCTACCTTCCTTCATTCCTTCCTTCTTTCCTTCCACCCTTCCCCTCTTCCACTCATCTTACCTTCCTCTCTTCCTTCCTCCATTCCTCCCTCCCTCTGATATAAAAATCAGGAGGGATAGAAAATAGGCTGTCAATTCACTGACACCCATTTTCTCTAACAACAAGCCAAAGTCTTTATCCTTTTATGAAGAAAGACTTTACTTAACTATCTATATTCTTCAAAACACATCTCTCAGTGGCTCATCTGATGCTTTCCTACACAATTTCTTCAGTCTCTATTTACACAGTCCCCCAACTTTAATAATGAGCTTAATGACTTGTCTGAGAATGGCTACACTTTGACTAGTGTCTTGATAGCCAGAATTGGACACAGGACTCAAGGTGTGAAGCACTCCAGACAAGAGCTCCTGCTGTGACTCACTGTTATAATTTTAAACCTGGCATATTTATTTCCCATTGTTCTCTCCCCCTCTGCTCAAAGTGGCAATTCTTTCTACAGTGAGGCCCCAGAAAACCAGCAGGCCTCTGGTAACCCATCTAATGCCTTCCCAAAACCCTCCTTCAAGGCTGTGTTGGCAGATTGTAGGGTTGATGCCAAGTACATGCTGACATGATGTCCACACACAGGAATCTTCATGCAGTGGTCATCACTGCTAAGTGATCAGGATGCATAGGAAGACACTTAGACCAACTATAGTGTCCCTGCCATCACCCTGGCTGGGATCAATTAACTTAGCACGGACCAGCAATCTGATTTGGAGCCTGCCCTACATTAAGTGCTACCACTGCCAAGAAGAATCTCTCATGCAATCCAGCCTGCAGGTTCCTCTGATGTTGCCAAGACACCCAGATTATGTCCAGTGCTGTGTGCATACATCCACCTAAAACTCTGTTGCTAACACTCCTACAGCTACCTTGAAACCAGCAGAAAGCTGGACTGGATTTCATAGGAACATATGGTATGGTTTGTATGTTCTGTCCAAAAGCAGGGCCTTGGCTCATTGTCTGCTGAGCGTTTCCTTGGCAGTTTTTTGTCAGTGGTGGTTTGCCATTGCCTTCCATTTTCAGGAGCAGGGCAAAGAGGCAGGTCTCAAGTCTACCTCAGCTGGAACAAGAATCGAACCCGCATTGCTGGCGTTATTCTGAACCACGCTAGTCACCCAGCCAACTGGCCCCTCAAGGAACACTTAGGAGTGTAGAAACAGGAATAGCTCATTTAGCCTCTTGAGACTGTACTACTATTTGATGAGGTCAAGCTGATCTGTGACCTAACTTCGCAGAGTGCCTTTGTTACATATCTTTTAATTCTTTTAGTAATAAAAATCTAACAAACTCATTTCAAAACTAACAATTGACCTATCTACTACCACTTGTGAAAATGAGTTCCAAATTTCTACCACACTTTGTATGTAGAAGTGTTTCCTAACTTCAGTCCTGAAAGTCCTGTCTCTAACTATTAGGTTATGTCCTCTAGTACTAGATTCCCCAATGAGCAAAAATTGTTTCTCTCTATCTATCCTATCAGTTCTCCTTAATATTTTAAAACTTCCATCAAGTCACCCCTTAATTTTCTAAATTCCAAGGAGTATAATCCTAGGTTGTGCAATTTCACCTCACAACTTAACCCCAAGTATAATACTGATAATTCTACAGTGCAGTCCCTCCAAAGCCAATATATCCATCCTAAGGTGTGCCCAAAAGGAAATCAGAACCAGCACTCTAGGCGTGGTCTAACTAGGTCAGGGGCTCAGAATTCTGTAGTATCTCACCTCCTGAATCCCCAAAGTCTTCTACAAGGGCACATGTCAGGAGTGTGATGGAATACTCTCCATTTGCCTGGACAAGTACAGCTCCACACAAGAAGCTCAAAACTATCCAGAAATAAGCAGTCTGTTGATTGGCACCCGATCCACAACCTTCAACATTCACTCCCTCTATCACTGACGCACAGTGGCAGTGTGTACCATCTACAAGATGTACTGCAGTGTGCAGTGCATTGCTCCTCCTTCCAATTTTCAAACCCATGAGACTTACACTCCTTTGTGCTTGCATATTTAGGGGAAGTGGTGGTGTAGTGATGTAGTGGTATTGTCACTGGACTAGTGATCCAGAGACCCAGGGTACTGCTCTGGGGACCTAGGTTTGAATCCCACCATGGCAGGTGGTGAAATTTGAATTCAATAAAAATCTGGAATCAAAAAGTCTGATGATGACCATGAAACTATTGTCAAAAAACCCGTCTGGTTCACTAACGCCCTTTCGGGAAGGAAATCTGTCATCCTTACCTGGTCTGGCCTACATGTGACTCCAGACCCACAGCAATGTGGTTGACTCTTAAATGCCCTGTGAACAAGGGCAATTAGAGAAGGGCAATAAATGTTGGCCTAGCTAGCGATGCCCACATCCCATGAACAAATAAAAAAAACCTGTGGCAATCTGCTAATGTAAAGTATGCAGCCAGTACTAGGTCTGGAACAATCTGCATTGTGCAAGAATGATGTCACTGACAAGTAATAATTCACTGAGTAAGCAAAGCATTAATACACTTGAGTGGATTGCTGCTTAATGGTGTGCACCATGGGATGTTTCTTAAGGGCTTTTAAACAATCTGTGAGTACCCTTGGCCTATGTAATATGCATCATACTGAAACAGGAAGGTGCCCATTCATGCCCGAGATATACAACTCATCTTCTCAGACTCAAGTTACTAAAAATGAGATACATTAACAGGTTGCATTATATGAGGTTAGACATAATAGTCATCCTGCTTCGTTTACCTTGTTTTATTTCTCTTTCTGGAAGCAGTGTTTCATGATAGTGTATTGGTTCCCCGGAGGTAGGTAGCCATTCTTCCTGCTTGACCCTAGCCTGTGATGCCAGACTCTTTGACCACTGGAGGCATCACATCCAAGCCTGATCCTGTCCTCACCAGCCATTTTCCCTATCACCAAATGGTGAGCAGAAGCAGAAGTTCCTACCCATTGTTCTCCTCCCTAGCTTAGGGTCAATCTGACCACTTTTACTGGTGCTATCACTGCCTGTTTACAATCAGCTGAGCCAACAGACAAAGGTGAACATGGACCCTTGAAGGCCTCCATATTCTCAGCATCAAACTGGCAGAGTGATTACACCCAAAGCTATCAGAGATGCTCTTCAATTTACAGTTTGAAGACAATCAATTGATAACAAAAAGACATTTTGTATGTACAAGTCTATCATATGCAACATTGCATATAGGTAGTCAGGATCAAGTGGTGGCTTTAGTTCAAGCAGGTATAGAGGGCAGAGGGATAACTCGATCATTGCAGAAGGTGGGGTGGGAATTACAATCCTCATCTACTGAGCTAGTGTGACTGCTCCATTTGCCATTCTTTTCCCACTCCTTGCTCATAGAGGGAATTTCCATGACCTCAGTCCCCCATCTTCCCCTTCCTTTCTGCTCCTTTCCTTTTACTCTTGCTCATCCCATCTCTCCTTCTGATCCTTCCTTCCTTATTCTCTGCTGACCTCCTTAATCCTTCCCAATCCTCGCTTATTCTCCTTCCTTCCCCTCCTTTTTAATTCTACTCCTTTTCTTGCCCCCACCCTTGACCTATACCACCAAGAAAACAGATTAAGGTACTGGAACATTGCTGACACAGAATGACTGTTATGCTTGCGCTGTACTTAATTGCCTCCAACACTTACAGACATTTTTATAACACAATAAGGTGCCACCCAACTGCGAAGCCATCTTGCAAAGGACAAATTTCAGAGCAGTGGGAACCCAAACTCATTCCAAACATGCTTTAGGTAGAAATAGTTCTGCAACATAAATGCACGCCTCTACCCAACTGTTCCAATTCACTAGCTTAATGACTGCTCATCTGTTCTCAAATGATTTTCCATTTAGTGGTTTGCATCATAAATTACCATCTCACAACATTTGTTCTAACGCAGTGGCCTATGGAGTAAATGTTGTGTTGCCACAGAGCCATAAATTAAAGTTGAATTGAGGCATAGTGCCAAATCAAGAGCTGAATTAGCTCCAGTGCAGAACCAGACATCAATCCCAGATCATGTCAGTTCAGTCAGGCAGCCCTTTAAGCAGATCTTTCAATCTGACAGAATGTTTCTACCAGTCAAAGCCCAGGTTAGTACTGAAGGTGCAAAGTCTAACAAAACCGAACACTTTCAAAAACTTTATTCCACACTGAATTGAGCCCTAGTGGCTTTTAGCTTCCTTTCAGCTCATATGACATCTTTGCATGCATGCCTCTGTTCAGCGGTGCTGGGACTGTGCCAATGTTAACCTTCAAGTGTGTGGCATTGACATTATTCCCAGTGTGTAATGTTGCTGGATGAAAAAGCTTGGCACCACCAGGGGTATAGACTCCTCAGTGAAAGACAGCTCCAGTAGGGGATGTGTGTCCAAGATACCCTTTCTCTTTTCAGATGTGTGTGAGCCTTCTACATGGCATGGACATTTTCACTTTGTATTTTATTGCTGTACTCTGCAATCTTGCTGCCTTTTGTTTCTTTCAATAGCCCTTTGTTGCTTCATAAAAAAGAATCCTCACCAGGTTTCACCCTTTTTACATGCTCAAAACCAAGTGCTCACTTGCTACCAATCATCTCACTCCCTTCATGGCCCTTTGTGCAGGTCCATTAAAGGAATCACTTTATAACACAGAGATGAACCATGATTATACTGAATGGTGGAGAAAGCTCGAAGGGCCAAAAGGCCTACTCCTGCTCCTATTTCTCATGTTCCACTTCCCAGTCCGATGAAGGGTCAACCCCTAACAGGCTAACCTGCCTTTATTGAAATCGAACATTTTGGAATCCCAAACTTATCTTTCAGAGTTTAAAAAAAAAGATACATTTCTGATATCCTAATCTGGGGCTCCCATTTATGACTGGAGGTTATGCTCTCCCTAAAAACACTGTTCCCCACTGGAACTATTGGATCCTGGAATAATTTCTGATGCCAACTTTTCAGATGGAAAGCTGTGTCAGACATTATAATTTGTTAAAAGCAAAACACTGTGTATGCTGGAAATCTGAAACATAAACAGAAAATGCTGGAAAGACTCAGCAAATCTGGCAGCATCTGTGGAGAGAGAAACAGAGTTAACGTTTCGAGTCCATATGACCCTTCTTCAGAGCTCTGCTAGACCTGCTGGTTATAATTTGTTAAGCTTTTATCTCCTCTTTTCTGATGCAGATGGACCTGCAGATACCCAAATTTTTGGTTTTATTAGTGAGAGCACTCCAACCCTTCCAAACTTTGTTAACATCTACGTCATGAATAATTTAAAAATAAATGATGGGAGACAGGAGGCTGGGAAAGGTTCAGGGGAGAGATACTATAGGTTAACAGTTTTTATAAAAAAACCTTAGCTTTCACGTATGCTCAGGAAACTATGCCTTTTTTATTTTAGATGAGTGAGTGTAGGTAGAGTCCAGGGATGTTTGACTAAATTATTTAAAGTGATGACTATCTGTGGACAGGTTATTTGAATTGGATAAATTAGGAAGGATAAGGGTACTCATGCCTATAAATTCCTTAAGCATAAAATTGAGTCATATGTCAAGAGCTTTCTGTTTTTAACAGAGGGTCATCGGCTACTAGAATAGGTTGTTATCTCATGTAATGACCGAAAATTTTCTGCAAACATTTAAAATGGAGCTGGGTAAGTTCCAGTAAGAGGCTTATGTTACTACATGCTAAAGTTAGGTGAAGTATTCGGGTTCGTTGTCCATCTCAATATCTTCTTGTGTGGCTCAGCGCTAAATGTTATCTAATAATGCTTCTGTGAAGCTTTGCTATGTTAATGGTGCTATACAAATGAAAGTTTTGTTGTAATGGTCTAGTGGACGCATATATTTTCGGCAGATAAATTCTGACCACTTTCGAGAGTTGTAGAGGTTTTCCCAGAATTCGCTATTCCCTGAATTAATTTTACTTCAACAATGTTTTTTTTTGTCTATTCAAGAGTGGTGACTATTGGAGACACTGATGGGGCTGGGCTGGGCTGGGTCTCTTCTCCAGCAGTTCTCTGAGTGCCAGAGACCTTGGCTGTGACTGCCTCTGCCTGTGGTGGACAATTGTCTGTGAGGTGACCACCAGAGTATCAGCTAAGTTGGAGCGTGCAGGTGAATGCTGTGATGGGCTCTACAGGTGTGAAGTAGTCCGCATCTTCCCCCGAGGTTTCCTGAGGGCTGGGGCTGAAATCAGGTGTGGGCACTGGCCCTGTCCTCTTCCTGCTGGCACCTAGCATGGAGAAAAGAGAGAATGAGCGACTGCCCAGACTGGCTCAAACATTGCACTCACCAATCATCTTGATTTTCTGAAGTTCTCAGAGAATGCATGCTTCCTCTCTAGATTTTTGGGAGAGGCTGACTTCGCCCTTGGCACAGGCAGGGTCTCGATCCTCGTCTGCCAGTTCGGCAACATACTGCTCAAATTGAGCGAGGAGTCTGTACTCAGCTATCCCCCCTTTTATCTCTCCCTCCTGGTGTGGGCTGTCTTCTCCGGCATGAAGACATATAGATGGATTGTGAGCACGTTTGATGAAAGAGCAGGTCATAGGCTGTTAATTATATGGCTAATAACTGACCTCTTGACCCCCCAAAGCCAAACCAACATGCACAAGGCACAAGTCAAGAATGTGGTGAAATACTCTCCATTTGCATGGATGAGTGCAGCTCCATAAACGTTCAAGAAACTCAAAACCATCCAGGGCAAAGCAGTCCACTTTATTGACACCCCATCCACCCCCTTCAACATTCACTCCCTCCACCACCGACACACAGTGGCAGCAGTTTGTACCACGTACAATCCTACGACAACACCTTCCAAATTGTGATCTCTACCAACTAGAAGAACAAGGGCAGCAGCAGATGCATGGGAAGAGCACCACCTGCAAGTTGTCCTCTACTCCACACCCCATGGCTGTGCCTTCACTGAGGCTGGGTCAAAATCCTGCAGCTGCCTCCCTATCAGCACCCCAAATGGACTGCAGTGGATCAATAAGGCAGTACCCCACTGCTTTCTCAAGGGTAGTTAGGGATGGACAACACAAATGCTGACCTTGCCAGTGACACCCACTTCTCATGACAGAATCACAAAATGAGTGGTGATGTGAGCTTGGAGTCAATAGAAGATTCACGTAACCTATTGGAGCGAACAAGATCATTCACCTGTTTCATGCGCTGCAGGGCTATCTTCTTTTGGACTCATGGGCGCTGACCACCCTGGCGATCTCCTCCCAGGCTGCCGTGGTCAGACCAATGGGTCCCCTGCTGTCGCTCCTTGGGAAGAGGACATCCTGCCTTTCCTTGACAGCCTAGAGAAGATTCTCCAGGGAGGCATTGCTGAAGTGTGGGGCCAGAGCTTGCTGCCTTTTCATTGACAATTTCAGTCTTCTAAAGTCCTGGCGCGATGAATGAATGGTTGTTCATGTACCTTTTAAACATGGGCAACATTTTCCCCCCGTTGGTGGCGGGGAGGAGTACGGGAGTGGGTGCACTCCGGATCGGCGCCCCCAACTGGGGGCATGCTGCCATTTTACGTGGGCGGGCCAATTAAGGCCCACCCAGCATAACGTGTGCCAGGAAGCGCTATGTGCTCCCTGTGCAGTGGGGGATTCCCTCAGCCGGGAGTGCACTCTTTCGTGCATGCACACAAAAGAGCACACAGATCTCCCTGAGGCAAAGTGCTGCCTCAGGGAGACCAGCACCAATTTATAACTTTCAATAAAGATTAGAAAAAAAATTCCTTCCATGTCCCTTCATGTGACACTGTCAGATAAGTTGGGACATGTCCATAACTTTTATTGGAAAATATTCTGCATTTTTAAAATCACTCATGAAACTTCATCCCACCCGTAGATGAGGTTTCATGTTTTTTCACAAGCCCGCCTGGGCTCCCAGCCTGCCCACCAGCCTTAAGGTTGGACGGGCAGGTCCGTTGATGAGTTCAATTGGTTTTTTAATGGCCTTAGTAGGCTGTTGACAGGTTGGCAGGTGCGCATCCAACTTGGATGCTCATTGCCGAGCTGACAATCTAAATGACGCGGGGTGACGTTGGGACACACGCCTGCATCAGCGAGTGGGCCCCGTCTCCGCTTACCAACCAGAAGATGCTGGCCATAGCGCCTGGATTTGACAGCGGGGCGCGCGACTTCCTGTCTGCCCCGCCATGAGACTTAATGTGAACCTCGCAGCTGCATAATTAGCGAGTAGAGCAGCGCTTAATTCAGCGTGCTCTCCCTCCCTGCTCTATGACGGAAGGCACTCTGACTTCCCAACCCTGCCACAGGACTTAGTCCTGGAGTAGAAAATTCTGGGCTATGTGAGGCCTAGTTGTAACATGGCTGAATGGACAGACTCCATAGACCAGCTGATCTTCCTTTGTTATCGTTTTTGTATATTTACTCAAAATAATCCCATTTAATCTCTGGGAAATGGTAAAAATAGTAGCCAAGTGGATTGGTTAATTTAATGTCCAGCCTGCTCAACTTGGCCATGTTTGTCAAGGGTCTCAGGAGGGCAATCACCATTGACTCAGGGTCATGACCTTCTGTGCGAGGAAGCTAGAATAAACATTTTCAAATCCAACGGTGGGATAGGCTGTGGGGAGAGAAAGAGAAATAAACAACAACAGGTTACATCTATATAGCAGCTTTAAACTATTAAAATTTCCCAATGTACTTGACAGGGGCATTGCGACCAAGTCACATAAAGAATGTGATGTGATGTGAATGTGCAGATGACCAAAAGCTTGGTCAAAGAGGTAGCTTTTAAGAACCAGTTTAAAGAAGGAGAGAGGGGTGGAGAGATTTAGGGAGGCAATTCCAGGGTTTAGGATCTAGGGCGCTGAAGGCAAGGTCCCAAAAGGGAAATGGGACTGGGCAAAATAATGGACTTGAGGTCGAGGATCAACATTGATGATATTAACTGTGAAGTAGGCTTGGGAAGTCCCATGGCCTACTCCAGCTTCTATTCCTTATGTTCTTATGACAGAAGTAACCACTGGGACAGTGACATGTCTTGCATTTCTCCCAGTCACAAGTACCTCAATGATGGTGGACCCCAGCACATAAGTGCAAAAGACAAGGCGGAAGCACTTGCAACCATCTTCAGCCAGAAGAGGTGACTGGATGATCCATCTTGGCCTCCTCCTGAGGACCTCAGCATCACGGATGCCAGTTTTCATCCAATTTGATACACCCCACATGATATTAAGAAATGGCTGGAGGTACTGGATACTGCCTGTCAACATTCTGATAATAGTACTTAAGACTTGTGCTCCAGAATAACTGCAGATGTTCCAGTACAGCTATAACGTTGGTATCTACCCGACAGTGTGGAAAATTGCTCAGGTATGTCCTGTACACAAAAACTGTCATATTTTGCCAACAAAGTTGAAGTCCATGTCATAAAAGAGACAGTGGCAGCATGGGTACAAAGTTGGTTGGGTGGTGGGAAATAGAGAGTAGTTTTTGGACAGGAGGAAAGTGGGGTTCCCAGGGGTCGGTACATATATATATATTAATGACCTAGACTTGGTCCCAAGTTCAAGATTTTCAGATGCCACAAAACTTGGAAGCATTGTGAACTTTCAGGAGGATAGTGATAGACTTCAGAAGGAATAGACTGGCTAATGGAACAGGCAGACATGAGGCAGGTGTAATTTAGCACAGAAGTGGGAAGTGATATATTTGGGTGAGAAGAATTAAGAAAGGCAAGTTAAAATAAAGGAGACAATTGTAAAGGGGGTGCAGAAGCAGAGAGACCTGGGGATACATGTGCACAAAGCATTGAAGGTGGCAAGAGAAGTTGGAAAAATGGTTAAAAAGGACAGATCCTATGCTTTATAAATAGCAGCAGTGAGTACAAAGCAAAGAAACTGGGGTGAACATATTTCGGAAACATATCTCATCCAATTCTAGGCACCACACTTTAGGAAAGCTGTGAAGACTTGAGAGGGTGCAGAAAAGATTTACAAGAATGGTTTCAGGGATGAGGGTGTTCAGTTATGTGAATCAATTGAAGAAGCTTTAGGAGAACTGAACGTTTAGAAGAGTTTTGAGAGAGGTGTACAAAATCATGAGAGGCCTAGACAGAGTAGATAGAGAGAAACTGTTTCCGTTTGCAGGATAGCCATGAAATGGAGGACACTGACTTAATGTGTTAAGCAAAAGAAACAATGGCAGCATGAGGAAAATCTTTCTTTATTGCAGCGAATGATTAGGATTTGGAATGCAGCACCTGAGAGTGTAGTGGAGGCAGCTTCAATTATGGCTTTCACTTTCAGTGAAAACATTTGTGGGGCTACAGGTAAAGGGTGGTGGAGTGTTACTAGCTGATTTGGTCTTACAGAGAGTGGGCATGGACACAAAGGACTGAAGAGCTTCCTTCTGTGCTCTAAGCATTCTATGATTTTATGGAGATGGCGTTGTGTGGTTGGGGAAGCAGTGGTGAGGGTAGGTTTAGGAGGAATTGGCACAATAAAAATAAAATGTCATGGGTTATTTTCCTGCTTTTGACCCCTGGTAGCTTACTGGAAGAATTGGTTGTGCAAAGAAAGCAATTTCTGCACATACTGGAATGATCGCGTGGAGGCACTTATTGTTAATTTATTCCATTGTATTGTCCATGAAATCCTTACAGTAACACCCCAGATTATGGGGAAGTGTCAATGGTACATGATGGTGACCATTTCTCAACTGCTGTCCCTACCTAGATAGCAACCAATGAGCCTGCAGCTTCTGTGCGACAGCTGATTAGGTGATATGTTTTGCATAAAAGGAGATGTTATCCCTATAGCTACTGTCCACTTAATCATTACCAGATGACTGGAATGAGCCCATGATGAGAGAAATTCAGGACAACTAATGTCTTAACACTCACAAGTTGTGCGGTTCCAGTCACAGAGGAGGCCTTCAAACTACCCACCATCTGACACAGCTCAGTAATTGTTTCCCTGGAAAACCTCAAGATAAATATGGCATTCTGGACCTGATTTTCTCCTGACGGTGCTGAGCTTGTGACTGTCTAGTGTAATGGGTTACTGTAAATAGGCAGTCTACATCATCGGTGGTGTAAGATCACAAGATAACAGTATGCCGAGAGATAATTCTACGTGAAGCCTCGTGTTAAGCCTTATCCTGTACATAGTGAGAAGAATGTTCAATAAAGGTTTACCAACAGTCTTGTCTCCAGCAGTGTTTATTGATCCTAAGGACAACCTCAGCTTAGACCCACAACGATGATAACAGGGTGGCTGTGACCAGCCACCTGCCCCACTCTTCAGCTGGAAGGATAATTGTGGATATTATAGGGGCACAAATGCTATATTTGGTGAGATTGTTGCCTTGTTAGTGCCAGCTCTAAATGGAACTCATGGACAATATGCCTTTTAAATAGTCAACAATAACAGTGAGGTCTGATTTAGGCAGTATTAAATGGTGAAGTGACAGGCCAGTCACCACATTGTGTGAACATCTGCCAGCATAATGAATTGACAGTGCTTATAAGCTATAGGATGGGTTCAGAATACTGCTGTGGCTCTTCAATAATAACAAAACTTGCATTAATATAGCATCTTTAACATACTAAAATGTGTAAAGGTGCTTCACAAAGAGCATTAACAGACAAAATTTGACACTGGGCCACATAAAGAGATATTCAGAACGGGTGATTAGTAGCTTGGTTGAAGCGGTGCTTTGGAGTAGAGTCCTTTCAAAAAGGAGAGAGAAATCAAGAGGTAGAAAAGTTTAGTGAGGAAAGAGAGTTTAGGGCCCAGGCAGCTAAAGACATGGCCGCCAACAATGGAACAGTAAAAGACAGGGATGCACAAGGGACCAGAATTGAAGCACTGCAGTATTCCTGAATATTAGCCAACATTGCACATGCATACCACTATACACTGTGTATTTTGGTTTTCCTCAACATTTGATTGGTCTCTGCCAACCTGAAATAGCAGCCTCTTTTGAGGAGCCATGTTTCAGGAAGGTCAGCTACCCATTGGAAGGATAATTACAGGGCAGCAATGGACTTATTGCTGTAGTGGTAATTTTCACAGCAATTCACATCCCTTCTTCCAATACCCTAAATAGAAAAATCAAAAATAAGTGAGCTCCTTCAGCAATACACGGGCTAATCAGAGTAACTCAGCTGTTGTTCATGGGAAAGCCTACCTGTAAAATCAGCCTTTGCATCTTTTCCAGACTTTGAAAATCACAATTGCATTTCAATAATGCTACCATTTTCATTTTTGAAGTGCAAATTTGCATATTAACAAAGACCAATTAAGAAAGAAGAACAGAACTTGGATTTAAAGATTAATTAAAGGCCCGGAAAACAAGATTTAGTATCACAAACACAAGTGTCACATGGAGGAAACGGTTTTAAATCACACTGAAAATTGACTGAGGCATCTGCAAAATCCCATTATAACATATTATGATAGGAATCCCATGGTTTGTACACAATTCATTGCCTTGTCATTATACTGATCCAGAACTGACGTCTTTGCAAATGCTTTTCAAAATATTACCATTATAATTGATTGTCAGCACTTTGGTCTAGATAAGTTTTAAAAGCAGTCGAAAGGCAACAGCAAGGAGATCGGGACTGCACAAAGGAATAACTTTCCTGGCCTCATGATGTCTCAAAGCATCTTACAGCCAATTAAATTGCTTTTGTAGTCACTAATGTAATGTAGGAAACACAGCAGCAACATTTTTATTCTTTATTCTTTCATTGGATATGGGGGCCACCTGCAAGGCCACAGCACTTGTTGCCCATCCCTATTTGCCCTTGAGCTGAGTGGCTTGCTGGACCATTTCAAAAGGAAGTTAAGAGCTGCTGTGTATCTGGAGTCACATATAAGCCAGACCAGGTAAGGATGGCAGGTTTACCCCCTAAAGAAAATTATTGAACCAGATGGGTTTTTGCCAAAATTGATGATAGCTTTATGGTCACCTTTACTGGGACTAGCTTTCAATTCCAGATGTTATTAATTAAATTTAAATTCCACCAGAGGCCATGGTGGGATGTGAACCCAAGACCCCCATATCATTAACCTAGGCCTCTGGATCACCAGCCCAGTGACGTAACCACTATCTTCCCCATAAACTTGGGTATCAGAAGATCCCATGAATAATATTGTGCCAGTGGCCAGATAATCTGTTTTAGCAATGTTTGTTGAGGGATTGTGAGCTTGGCCCAAATGGTTCCTCGAGTGGGGATTCCCCTCCTTTCTGAGGGATCAAATGGCTTTGGCTCTCTCCACATTTGCATTTTTTCAGCGTCCGTGAGGGTGCTGCCATGTTGAGGTGCCCCTCATGGTTTTCCCATCTGCCTCAGCAGCACCACCTCTCCCATTAGGGTTGCTGAGGGTCCAGAGCTGCCAGTCCTCTAACTGGACTGGCTGAATTGAGAGCCCGCCAACTGTTCTTAATAGAATGGCAAATGCAGAGAGAGTCAATTATGAGGCAGTCTCTGGGAACATTACACCAGTGGGCTGCTGCCAGCAAGTTATTTTTTTATTCATTCAAGGGATGTGAGCTTCGCCCATCCCTAATTGCCCTTGAGAATGTGGTGGTGAGCTGCCTTCTTGAACCGCTGCAGTCCCTGTGGTGTAGACACACCCACAGTGCTGTTAGGGTCGGAGTTCCAGGATTTTGACCCAGCGACAGTGAAGGAGTGGTGATATATTTCCAAGTCAGGATGATGAGTGGCTTGGAGGGGAACTTCTAGCTGGTGGTGTTTCCATGTGCCTGCTGTCCTTGTCCTTTGAGATAGTAGTGGTCGTGGATTTGGAAGGTGCTGTCTAAGGAGCATTGGTGAGTTTCTGCAGCACATCTTGAAGATGGTACACGGTGTGTGCTTAGGACCCCCTCCTTAGAAGCAGCTCAATGCTCAATTATAGTCTGCCATCCAATCTTCAATTCCAATTTACCTGCAACAGATCCGTTCTCAACCCATTGAAATTGGCCACTCTAATTAAGTAGTATTACTTCAGATTGGTTCTTTTCCTTTTCCATCTCTATTCTGTTCAAACTGTGATTGCTGACCTCCAAATATTCACCAACTGACACTTGATCTGCTTGGCCCAACTCATTCCGCAGAACCAGATCCAGCAATGACTTCCATCCTCATTGGGCCGGGAATGAATTGAACAAGAAAGTTCTCCTGAACACATTTCAGAAACTCTTCCCCATGTTTGTCCTTTTATATTATTATTATCCCAGTCCATATTAGGATAATTAAAGTCTCCCATTAACAGTACTCTACGGTTTTTGCACCTCTCTGTAATTTCACTGCAAATTTGACCCCCTATATCTTTCCCAATAGTTCCTGGCTTGTGGAATATAGAGTATAATGGTGCCTCTACCGTTTCTTAACTTTAACCAAATAAGTTTTGTTTTTAACCCACTCCCCATCATCTCCCCTGCCCGAGGACATCTCTCTCCAGCACTGTAATGTTCTCCTTAATCAATGCTGCCACCCCTCTTCCTTTATTTTCTTCCCTATCTTTCCTGAACATCTTATATCCAGGAATATTTAGTACCTTAACCTGTAATTTTTTGAGCCAAGTCTCTGTTATCACCATGACATCATATTCCCTTGTGGGTCTTTGTGCCTACAGTTCATCAAATTTATTTACCAGGGTCCTTGCATTTATTTACATGCTCTGAAAACTAAGTTAGATCTTAATGTATTCTTCCCCAGTCTGATTCCACCTAATACCATACTGTTTCTTACTCTGGTGCTACTTGTCTCCTCCAATCCTTTGTGTACCTTGCTTTTCCCTTTCCAATATTATATCATTTACCTGCTCAATTAGTTTAGACGCTCACTCACAGCACTAGCGAACCACCCCACCAGGATATTGGTCCCAGCTCTGTCTAGGTACAACCCATTCAGCCCATTCAGTCCCACCTCCCTCAGAATGGATTCCAATGTCTTAGGAATTGAAAGCCTTCCCTCCCACACTATCTCCCCAGTCACACATTCCTCTGCTTTATCCTCCTATTTCCATTCTCATCAGCTCGTGGCATCAGCAGTAATCTGGAGATTGCTACCTTTGAGGTCCTGCTTATTAAACTCTTCCCTAGCTCCCTTAAATTTGCCTGCAGGGTCTCGCATCTCCTTCTTTCTAAGTCATTGGTAACGATGTGGACCATAGCCGTTGGCTGTTCCCAGCCCCCTCTCAGAATGTTCTACAGCCGCCCCGGTGACACCCAGGACTCCAGCACCAGGAAAGTGACATTATTGGAGCCATCTATGGCCACAGGAATTCTTGTCTGTTTCTCTAACCGTAAAGTCCCTGATCACTATTGCTTCCTATTCTCCCTCCTCCCTTCAGTACAGTTTAGCTAGCTGTGGTGCTGTGGGCTTGGTCTGACTGCACTCCCCAGAGGGACCATGCATCACCCTCACCAGAGTTCAGAACTGAACTTGGCAGATCCACTCAGGCACAGCAAAGATCCCATCAATACACATGTTCCATCCCAAGGAGGAGAACCTTCTTCCCTTGCCCTTGAGAAGATTACATACAATTATATATATTTTTTTACAGCACAGTATGGGCCACTCAGTCCAATTGGTCTTTGCTGTTGTTTTTGCTCCCCATGAGTCTATTTCGAGCTTACTTCATCTATCAGTGTGTCCTTCTAATTCTTTCTCCCTCATGTACTCATCTAGCTTCCATTAAATAAATCAAGATAGAAAGGTGAAATATGCCGATGATTCCAGTTTGCTTATTTTCACTGTGGTCAAGGATTTCCATTTTGGATTCAATCGGTGACCTGGAAGCAAATTGCACTCAACATTACAATAATTTTAGGAAGTGGCTTTTTTTTGCTCAAGTTTCTGCTCAAGCTCATTTTGCATGTCAATTTATGTAAAACCTGCTATGGATCAACATTTTATTTTTTTTTAAATTTACATTGAGAGGTATTCTTTGATATATTAAGTGTCATAACTTGAAGTTTTGTTAAGATAGCTGAAAATAAGTTTATCACAAAAAATATTTTTAATCAGTCAATTTAAAATAACTGAAAATTTCTTTAACAAATTATAAAGAACCATTTACTAGTTACATTTGAATACAATATTCAAAAATTAAAACGTACCTTTAACTGTCTCCGCAACTGAAAAAAAAAGCTTAATTTGAAGAGCCTCCTTGAAAGCTCCCAAGCAGGCACAATGAGCGGAAACGCGCAATGATGACTAAAACTAAGGGATGCGGACAGCATTTTGGAGGGACGGGCTTCTAGAGGGATCTTTTTAAACCAGCGCAAAGGATTGTGTAGACTTGATTTGCACTGGGCATAATTGGTATTGGAAATTCCTCGATCTCTTGTGCGAACTTGAACGACTCCTGCCCTTTGTGTTAAACCTAACTGAAGCCTTTGAAGAAAATTGATCAAGGCCATTGGATCAGGAACACAGGTCGAAAGGCTATTAGGAAAAAGGGAAGTCAAGTTGAATTTGACGTAAGTGGTGTGGTAGGATAATTTACAAAGTATGCCAATGAGGCAGACTGTATAGATGGGTACCATAGAGAGAAGAAATGAGGGAGATGCTGAGGTTAATTAATATCGAGGCATGTTTGTTTCCTTTTTCCCTGTTTTCTGTATTTATGAGGAGATTTATGAAAGCTACTTTTGTGATTTTGTTACAAATGATGCCCAGAGGGAATCTGTCCGGCACCAGTGGAGAACATTTGTACTGGGTTTTGTTTGTGTGTAAACTTTTAAATTGGCAGTGTTCTCTCTAATTACATTGAGCGTATCATTTTCACATGTCTCTTGGGAGCTTCAATCATACACTTGGAATTAACTACCAGCAGGTGTAGTTGTGGTTCAAATGACAGTCTGATGGAATGAGTGCTGTTTTACAAGAGGTGATAGAACCCCTTATAGCATTGGCTTATGGTCAAATGATTTGAATCTTTCAATGTTTGGATTGCTTAACTTTATGTATGTTTGTCCCACATATTCAGGGAGACTAATGGGGCACCTAAAGAGAATTGCAAACCAGTAATTTAATGGACGGGTCAAGATGCCTCAACAAATTATGACAACAAACCTCAAGTGGTTTGTCAAAATCACCTAAACTCTCCATTCACTCTGCAAGCATGAACCTGGATGCTATGCCGCAAAAAGTTGAATGACCTCATGAGTGGTCAAGGGCAGTGAATGCATCTTCAAATGCCATATCTCACCAACTGCGCCATAAGTCTCACACACTACTCAGTGCACCACACCACATCACACACCTACCAACAATCTGTGTTAATTAGGTCCTCACATCCACATCTTACAGCTTGTATACATAACCAGCTATTCAACCATGACAGCCTATCACCCAGACTCTCAGCATCTACCCTGTCAAGCCCCCTAAAAATCTTATATGTTTCAATAAGGTCGCCACTCATTCTTCTAACTTCCAATGAGTACAGGCTCAACCTACTCAAACTCTCCTCAAAAGAAAATCCCTCCATATCTGGAATAACCTAACAAACCTTAACAACATTTTCCCAATGACAGATGATAAGCTAACTGGCCTACAGTTACTTGTTTTTTGTCTCCCTCCCTTTTTGAATAAGGGTGTTACATTGGCTTTTCTCCAGTCCTCTGGGACTTTTCCAGAATCTATTGATTCTTGGAAGATTACTACCAGTGCATCCATTATCTTTGTAGCTACTTCCTTTAATATCCTAGGATGCAACCCGTCAGGTCCAGGGGACTTATCAGCCTTTAGCCCCATTAGTTTCCCTATTACTTTTTCTCTAGTGATAATTAATGTATTTATTTCCTCCCTCACTTTTGCCCCTTGATTATTTAGTATTTTTGGAATGCTATTAGTATCTTCTACTGTGAAGACTGAAGCAAAGTATTTATTCAACTCCTTTGCCATTTCCTGGTTCCCCATTACTATTTCCCCAGCTTCATTCTCTAAGGGGCCTATGTTCACTTTGGCCTATCTCTTCCTTTTTATAGATTTAAAGAAGCTCTTACTGTCCATTTTTATACTACTTGTTAGTTTACCCTCAAAGTTTATTTTCTCCCTCTTTATTATTTTTTTGATCATCTTTTGTTGGTTTTAAAAACTTTCCCAATCCTCTGGCTTACCACTAGTCTTTGCCACATTGTATATATTTTTTTCAATTTTATACTATCCTTATCCCCTTCCTTGAATCCTTCTTCCTCACTGGGATATATCTTTGTTGAGAGTCATGAACTATTTTCTTAAACGTCTGCCATTGTTCATCAACTATCTTTTCTGCTAAACTGCTTTCCCAGTCCACTCCAGCCAACTCTGCTTTCGTTCCATTGTAATTACCTTATTTAAGTTTAACACAGTTGTTTCCATCCCAACTTTCTCACTTTCAAATTGAATGCTAAATTCTACCATATTATAGCCACTGTTTCCTAGGGGATCCTTTACTCAGAGATAATTTATTAAACCTGCCTCATTACACATTACCAGATCTAAAATAGCCTGATTCCTGGTTGGATCCACAACATATCGTTCTAAGAAACTGTCCCGAATACACTCTATGAATTCTTGCTCATGTCTACTTCTGCCAATTTGATTTTCCCAATCTACATGAAGATTAAAGTCACCCTTGATTAATCCACTGCCTTTTTTATATGCCCTCATTATCTCCTGATTTATCCTCTGCCATACAGTGTAGCTATTGCCGAAGGCCTATGGTCTACCCCCACTAGTGTCGTCTTCCTCTTGTTATTTCTTACCTCCACCCATTTGGATTTTACATCTTCCATTCCAAGATCCTTTCTTGCCATCATACTTATTCTATCTCGTACTAACAAAGCCACCCCAACACCCTTTCCTTCCTGCCTGTCATTTTGAAAAGTCACATATCCCTGAATACTTAGTTCCCAGCTTTGATCTTGTAACTACGGCTTCGTAATGGTTGTAAGATCAAACCCATTAACCTCTTTTTGTGCTGTTAATTCATTTATTTTGTTCTGAATACTACATGCATTTAAGTAAAGAGCCATAAATTTTGCCTTTTTGCCATTTTTTTCCCCTTTTGAACCTTCTTGCTGCTTTTTTTAATGTTTGTACACCCTGTCTCTTCCTGTCACACTCTGGGTGTCATTACCTAAGTAGCTGCCCTGCAATGCCATCATATCCTTTTGCTTTGTAAGCCTACCCTTTCCAGAATCCTCACCCCCTCTATTTAGTTTAAAGCCCTCTCTACAGCCCTAGTTATTCAATTCGCCAGGACACTGGTCCCACCATGGTTCAAGTGAAGCCCATCCCACCGGAACAGCTCCCTTCTACCTCAGAACTGGTGCCAGTGCCCAATGAACTGAATCCCATTCCTCCTACACTAATCTCTGAGTCACACATTTAACTCCTTGACTTTATTTACCCTATGCCGGTTAGCCCGTGGCTCAGGTAGCAATCCCGAGATTATTACATTGGAGGTTCTACTTTTTAATTTAGCTCTTAACTGGTCATATTCTTTCAGCAGAACCTCCTTTCTAGTCCTATCAATGTTGCTGATATCAACATGGACGATGACAACTGGATCCCTCCCCTCCCACTCCAAGTTCCTCTCCAGCCCTGAGGAGATGTCCTTAACCCTGGCACCAGGCAGGCAACACAGCCTTTGAGATTCACAGCTGCAGAGAACAGTATCCATCCCTCTAATTATACTGTCCCCTATCACTACTATGTTCCCATTTCCTCCCCCAACTTGAATGGCTCTGTGTACCACAGGTGCTGTGGTAAGTTCGCTCATCCTTGCTGCAGTCCCTGCTCTCATCCACGTTGCTTGCAAGAAGCTTGTAACTGTTGGACAGTTGCAGGGGCTGAGGCTCCTCAAACACTACCTCCTGGGTCCCCAAACCTGCTTCACCTGCAGTCACACCCTCCTGCCCCTGATCACAGGCCAATTTGAAGTACCTAATCTGAGGGGTGTGACCACCTCCTGGAGCAAGGTATCCAGGTAACTTTCCCCCTCCCTGATGTGGCGCAATGTTTCAGCTAGGACTCCAGCTCCTTAACTTGGATCCGAAGTTCCTCAAGCTGCAAACATTTGGTACAGTTGAGTTCGCTCTGGATCACCTCGGTGTCCATCAGACCCCACATGCTGCAGCAGCAACACATCACCCATGCTGCCATTGCTATCGTATTTTATTCAATTTATTAATTAATTACTCTAGTATACCCACTTTTTAGACTTTATTATAATTATTTTTTATGCACCCCAGTATCAATAGTATACTTAACAAGTATACTTATCTTTAAGAAAAAGAGAAAAAAAGACTAGAGATCTAAACACAAGCTTGAAACCTTACTTTAAATACTAGAAATACTCACCAATCCTACTCACTAGTCAGCTCCTCTTTGTGCTGTTTTCCCTCTCGTGCTCTTTAATGGTCTCACACTCTTCTATCACTCTCCCACTGTTAAAGGCCCCGCTCCTCTCACACTTTCTCATTGTAAATGACCATGCTGTTTCTTTCACACATTTTCGCTGTAAATGACCATGCTGTTTCTCTCACACTCTCTCACTGTAAATTACCACGCTGTTTCTCTCACACTCTCTTTCTATAAATGGACCCACTGTTTCTCTCGCACTCCTTCCCTATAAATGATCACGCTGTTTCTCTCACACTTTCTCGCTGTAAATGACCACACTGCTTCCCTTATACTCTCTCGCTCTAAATGACCATGCTGATTCTCTCACACTTTCTTGCCTTAAACATGATACGCAATATTCAAGCAAGTACCTGAATGCTATAAAATATCTAACTTATATCCAACCCTACATGGAGGACTATGTACAATGTTGTCTTCCTCATTATAGTGGGGAGGTTCTGGCAATCAGAACACTACAAAAAATTAGTACCTGAGTTATGAGGAGTCACTTATCAGAGTTTTCAAGATCCTACAATACATTGATAGACTGAGCTGTAACAAATCATTTGTTGCAATTCTAGTTTGGCTTAAGTAGGGTCCATAGGATCAAGTACAAAAGGGTACAGAAGGGAAAATTGAATAGATTGAGCTACTTCACACAGAAGGTGGGGAGTGTGTGGATCATCCCAAAGAACCAGAGGTGGAGATGAATTTATTTAGCGAAGTGAATTGTTATAATCCGGAATCATGGCTTGGAAAGGCAGTGGAAGCAGGTTCAATTATAACTTTGAAAAGGAGATTGGATAAAAACCTGAAAGGAAAGATTTTGCAGGACTATGGGAAAGAGCAAGACAGTGGGACTGTTTGGATAGCTCTTTCTAAGAGCTGGCTCAGGCATGATGGGCCGTCTATGATTCTGAGACAGTGAAGATGGATAGTGTCAACAAATTCAAGAGGGAGTTGGGCTGCTTTTTGGGAAAAGGAAGCCAGCCTACTTTATATTCTCTGTGGAAAAGAAAATAATACTTGATGATTGACTATTTGCTATGAATCTGCTTTTTGGTATTGACACAAACCAATTTCACCCTCAAAGATTCAAGGAAGGTCAAGGAAGGAAGCTAAACCTTCTAGTGTACCTTCAGCTGCCTAGGTCCTAAGCTGTTAAATTTCTGATATCTTTTTGTGGCTTGCTGTCACATTTTGTCTGAGAGCCATCCTGTGAGTTGCCTTGTAACAGTTTACTACATTAAAGGGGCTTTATAAAAGTAAGATGTTGTTGTAGAACAGACAATCTACAGGACAGTGAAGTCCAAGCTTGTACAACTACCCCAACGCATTGTGGGGGGGTGGGGGGAAGCACTCAGTGATTAATGCTCATAATAATGTCCCAGATAGGGTAATGGAGGAAAAGCTCCTGCAATCATGCAAAACATAGTTGGCTGTTGTGAAAACTTGGGAGAACCACAAACTGGAACATTGACCTGTGCACCCCTGTCACATGAAATGCCCTGTTATAAATGCATCTTCTCAACAGTTACACCATGAAGACAACTTCTGGGATTTTTATTAATGCAAACACTTCAGTGATTTCATTCAAGCCAGTGAAATATTAGGGCTGCTATCAACTTCAATTATGCAGTTACACAGCCAGAAAGATATTGTATTGGTAAGCAAGAAAGACCAGCATTTATATTGAGCTTCACAAATCTCTCAGAAACAGCTCACATAATGAATTGCTTTTCAAGTACAGTGACATTGTTATGTAGTCACTGTTTTGAGTGCTGCACAAACAGCAATGAGATGAATGACTAGTTTATCTGCGTTTTCTTATGGAGAAGAATAATAACCAAGATAATTCCTCACTTTTCTTTATAGAGTAGCTATGGGATTTTTAAAGTCTCACTGAATTACTGGGAGTCCCACTGTGACTTCTCAGCCAAAAGGCAGTGCCCCTGACAGTGCAGCAGTCCCTATCAGGAAGTATCAGCCTACATTTCATGTTTAATATTGCAGTGGGCCTTGCCTTCTGACTCTGAGGTAAGAATGCTACCAATTGAGCCGAGGTGACACTTATAGATCAGAACACAAATTCAAGGGGTTAATATTATGGCACTTTAAGGGAGGATATTTTGCATGCAATTCTTGGTTGGGGATTTAATTAAAACAATCACTTTTGACTAGAACACCTTCCTATTTTTAAGGGAATTGCATATTAAAAGTTACATTGCCATTTCTTTGGGTCATTCGTAAACCTATATTGAAATCTACATAATAAGATTATGTTGTCAACTGTACAAATCTTTGTAATTATTCTTGCATAACCATTTTCCTGTTAAAAATTATTTAAATGTTATTCCTGTAACCTTGTCTTAATTTATAGTCCTCAGCCTCAGTACATGTCCTGCATTTATGAAATTGGATAATTTCAATGTGAGTCACTGCAGCTTGATGGTGTTCTGGAGTGAAACGATCTTTTCCCACCAGTGTACTGGGCTGGCCCAAAATTTTCACAGTCAATTAAGCACTTTTAAAGTGCAGTCACTGTAGAATAATGTAGGAAACATGGCAGACATTTTGCCCACAGCAAGGTCGCTCCAAGCACAATGTGATAATGAACAGACAATTGATTTTAGCAATCTTGGTTCAGGGACAAATATTGGCCAAGACACTATAGGGAAAACAACCTTGCTTTTCTTTGATGTAGTGTCACGGGATTTTGTACCACCACCTAAGAGGGCAGATGGAGCCCTCATTTTGATGACTGATCCAAAAGATGGCATCTTTGACAGTGGTATTTCCATCCTCCTAAACCAAAGTGTCAGCCTGGATTACATACTCAATCTCTGGAATGGTACTTGAACCTACAACCTTCTGATTCATGGACATTTCAATCAAAGGCACCTAAGGTGACAATATTTTGATAATGCAGATTGCCTTTCACAATGTGAATAATATTGTTATGTTGGACAGCTAAAACACATGGGTTTTAAAGTGATTAAATGCAATGCCTGGCATGTTCCTAAACCTGGAGATCAGCAAGTTCCCCTTTTCAAGCCCTGGTATGTCTCAGCTGGCGCAGTGATGCATGGATATTAATTGGCCTTCACCTCGTTATGCCAAGTTTGTCATGCAGGGTTGCTTAAGAGTATGGACAATTTTTGAACACATTTGAACTAACAGCAATCCAATATTCGAAGTGCGATAACTCATTTTTTCACATTGCCAACATTGTTGCGCTAAACCTTTCCACATGTAAAGCAATGCAAAGTAAAGAAACCTAACTTCAATCTCAATGATTCAGCGATACCAAATAACATCTTACAAGTCACACTTGGAAAGCTATGTGCTATGTCACATAAATGCTTCCAAGTTGGTGTGAATCAGGCAGCATAGGAAAGAAGAGAGAATCAGAATGCAGAAAATGACTTGCCCTTACATGAGGAGAGGATGGAGAAGAGGGTTACCAGAGTAATAGCAGAGTTGAAGGATTTCATTTACCTGGAAAGACACGAGAAGCTGGAATTGTTCTCTATAGAGCAGAGGAGTTAAGGGGCAATTTAACAGAAGTGTTCAAAGTTCTTAAGTGATTTGATGGATAAATAAGGAGAAATTGTTTCCAGCATCAGTAACTAGAAGACACAGATTTAAGATAATTGGAGAAAGAACCAAAGCAGAAATGAGAAGAACTTTTAGATGCAGTCAGTTGCTATTATCTAGAAGGCGCTGCCTGAAAGGGTTGTGGAAGCAGATTCAACTTTTAAAAGGGAATTAGATATATACTTCAAAAAGGACAATTTGCAGCTCTATAGGGAAAACGTAGCAGAGTGGGATTAATTGGATAGTGATTTTCAAGAGCCAACACAGGCACAATAGCTTCAATGACCTTTTCCTATACTGCATGATTCTATGATTCAATAGAGCCATTACAATTTTTCTATTTATTAGATATTCTATTGGGCTCAGCATAACCAAGTTCACTCAGAAGAAAATACTTTCTGATCAAGAGTTTACTTTTACTGCCTCATGTCTAGTCCTTCAATAACTTGACCAGGGTGCATAATAATAAAAATTATTTTATATACTGGATACTGTAAACTGACACATGCTACCATTGGCTCTACCAGGGTTCTGATGAACATTTTTTGTGAAACAAAGCCCATTATAAATGAACAGGTTAATTAATTTTACAAATTAATGAATGGACATTGCAGCATTTTATAGTAAATCTTATCTTCAATTTATGTTCATAGCACTTCTTGCAATATAGTTGTTCCTGTTGGCAGGCTAAATGCATCTTCTGTCCAGAGGATTCTAATCAACTCTTGGGCCCTAAATGTAAGGAGAGAAATTGTTCTCTTTAGCTTCAGTTCCCCTACCAGATCAGACAGAACTCTGACTGGGTGCCTTATGGATCTCACAATTTTTTGTTGGACAGGTGATAGAATTTTAACCTTTGAACTGCTCCTAGTTTTTTGTTTCTAGGGATTGGCCAATCCAATTACTGCCTTCCCAGTTATTGGCCCCTGACAACTCAGCCTTGCTAAGCTCAAGTGAGAGAGTAAATGTCTACTGGGATGTTTACAATGAAGCTTGATTGTCTCAGGAAATCTGGAGAGATACAATATCTGAATTCTAATCCAACTCCCCAACTTATGGGCCAGATTTACTTGACATGCTTCGGGCAGGCAAAAAAAGAAATGAGTGAGACCTGATTCTGGGATTCCCACCCCCATTCCCAGTGTTGGTAATTTCAAATGGTGAGAGAAAGAGGGAAGCTCACCTGCCCGCACCTACCTGTCCCAATGTTGTCGACTCCATTGCAAAAGTGGGCGGGCATTTCAGACCTTCTGCAATTTTCAAGGTGTTAAGCTGGCTTTTGAAGGTGATGCAGTTTACAACAGCACAGCGGTGTGTGAACAATGGAGGAAGCATAGTTTGTAGTCAGGAACCTCATGAAAGTTCAATAGGTTCTGCCAACTTCACATGTAACAATAAAATGCGATGTCATAAATTGTATGCTTCTTTAATACAGGATTAATGGTAGGTCTTTTTTGAAAAGATAAATAACTATTAAATTGAACAGCATTGTGAAACTGGAAAAGCCTTCAGATGAATTGGAGTACATTGGTCACTGGAAAAAGAGCTATTATGCATTCCACAACAGTGAAATTCATACTCGCCTGTGTGACTTGTCCCCTTTGCATTCATGTTCACTTTGAAGTTAAGGGGATCAGCCATCTGTTTGCCTGTTTCAAAGCTTTGAAAGATGTCTGAATTTCTTACTGACTTCAAAGCATATAATTTATGCTGTTCTAGAGGTTTATTTTGACACAGTTGCTTGATGGAATCTCATCATGAATGTTTGGCTGAGTTCCAAATCCACTAATGTGTACTGCTCAACAGGGGTTGTTGACACAGCTGTCAAAGCTAATGGGAACTTTGTTATATTGAAAGATGTATGAACCATTAAGACAATTAGTGTTTTAAAAAGTGTATTTTGAAGTACTGTTTGTATATTTTGATAGATGCACGAGCTGTTAAGATGATAATAGATTTTTACATGGGTTTTGAAGTATGATTTGTGTACATTGACAGGGGGTCATGGGAGCATGAAGGGAGGTTGAGGAGGGTGAAGGTATGAGGATTAAGGCTGTTAAGGGAAGTATGATGGTGAGGAGAAGGTGAGGGAGCTACCGGAGTGTGAGGGAAGGGTGAAGGGGTGAGGGTTAGGGGGCTTCACACTCACCTCCAGAACTGGGTCAATGTCCCAGTGGATGGAGGGAGATCTTGTAACCTTGCTGCCTCAGCAATGGCCTGCCTCTGCCTCTGCCTCTGTGGGAGGCAGCAGGTCTGAATCCAGCCTCCCTCTGACTCCCCATCATGAAGATAGTGTGGGCAGGCACTGCCGATCACGAGGTGGGATTTTGACCTCAGGAAATCCTCTTGACTCCTGATTCCTGCTTCCAAGATGAAATCCAGCCTGTGGCTGGCCCTATGGGCTTAATCCTTTGGGAATCAGAAATTAACTTTGCAGTAATAAAAACACACCAAAATCCTTCCATGGGCAAATAGAAGAAAAAGTCCCAACATATGATGAGCACGTCATTACAGTCTGAAGATATCCCTAATGATTTCTCAACCAACTAAATCCTTTAGAACTGTGGTCCTTAACATTTTGGCAACAGCCAGATTGTGAACAATAGGGTCCAACAAGCAGGTGAGATGCATGACCAATGGAGCTAGGTTTAGCAGGAGAGGTTGAAGGAAGAATGTTACTCAAGATACTGCAAAGTTTCCTTAATACAGTCATCTACACATAGAGATAGGGCTTTGAATTATCATTCAAATCAAAAGGTGGCGCCTCTAAACATGCCTGTTTAATTAGAAGCAGGCAGCTCGTATTCTCATTCAATATTGCACAGGCACGATGGGCTGATTGGACTCCTTCTATGCTGTACGATTCTAAATCATTCTAAAAGATCGACAGTTAGTCATTTCTAAATTTTCTTCGGCTTTTAATTCTAAATCTGAGCCATGTCCAATTGATTTTCTTGGTATTATCCTCAAAACTCCTTCCAGCTTTGCCACTTAATGAAAGTCCCGATATTTATAGGGTTTTCCCTTGATATGTTATTTTTGTTTTCTCTTCATTGGTTATGAACCTGCCTCTTTGCACTTTTGCTTTCTGACTCTTTTCATTTCTACTTGGTCCAGTTGAGCAGAGCTGAAGTCGTGCTTTCCTATGGGAGATTTCTGCTCAGATCTGAAACAATGGTGAAGGTATATGTTAGGTGGTGTGTGCGAGTAGCTCGCCTCCAAGTGAGAAAATTGTGCAGTCAAACACTATCCCAAGATCCTGTCTCCTTGTGAATACACCATTGTTGATATCTGGGGAGTAAAGTTTCGGTTTTGGGCACAATTGGCCATCCGGGCATGAATTCTGCTCAAAACTGTGCCAGTTTCCTGAATTGATTTTTTTTTCCCTTCAAGTTCCTGCTGAAACCTGTTTGCATCTTACCAAATGTAAAATCTGTCATAACCTAGTGCAATTGTTTTCAAATGCAATTGTTTATTCTTGCTTGCCTTAAAATCGATTCTGTGATATATTTAAGAGTGATAACCTGTTGCTGTTTTATTAATACAGCTGTAAATGAGTTTATCACAAATAAATAAGCGTTTTGAATCAGACTGTCTCTAGTCACTGCCTGTTAGTAACCTGACTTCAAATAATTGAAATCGACTTTAAAAAGCTATGGGCCGAATCTTCCGAGGAGTGGCGTTGCAGTCACTCAAATTGTCACTCCGCTCCTAGTCACCTACCTTGCACCAGAGCTCCACATTTCTCACTCAGGCTTCCAAACTGGGCCTCCTGAGAAATGCAGAGCGTACCTGATCCAGGAGTCCTTCCTTTGGAGTGCAGGACCGTTGGGGGAGGCGAAATCATACCCGCTTTTATTGGAACTAGCTACTCTTTGCTGGTAAATTTAGAAGTCCCAAGACAAGCTATGGAGAGAAGGTAACTGTGTAAGGCAAGTGGGTGAGGGGATAGGGTGGCAGGTAAGTGGATGAGGGGATAGCATGGCAGGTAAGTGGGTGAAGGGGCAGGGTGGCAAGGTGGCAGGTAGGTGGATGAATGGGTAGAGTGGTAGGTAAATGAGTGAAGGGGAAGGGTGGCAGAAGAGTTGGTGAACGGGTAGAGCGGTAGGTAAGTGGGTGAAGGGATAGGATGGCAGGTAAGTGGGCAAAGGGGTAGTGTGGCAGGTAAGTGTGTGAAGGGGTAGGGTGGCAGGTAAGTGGATGAGGGGATAGTGTGACAGGTAAGTGGGTGAAGGGGCAGGGTGGCAGGTAAGTGGATGAAGGGATAGGGTGTTTGGTGAGTAGGTGAGGGGATAGGGTAGTTGGTCAGTGAGTGAGGGGATAGGGTGGTTGGTAAGTGGGTGAATGGATAGGGTGGCAGGTGGGTGGATGAGGGGCTATAATGGCAAGTAAGGTAGTCAGGGGTAGGGTGGGTTAGGGGGTTGGGAAGTGTAGTTGGGTAGTCAAGGGTTAGGGGTTGGGGGAAAGTCGAGAGGTTGGAGGGGGTGGCCGGGGAGTCGAGAGGAGTAGTTGGGAGGTCGGGGGGTAGTCAGGTGCTGTCGAGGGATCCAGTGGGAAGTCAGAGGTCAGTAGTATGGTTACCCAGGAGTTAGAACTGGTTTTAATCCTTCTAAATTTTCCTGGATATCTATTCTAGTAAGCAACTCAGAACCATCTGAAATCTCCGACTCTAACACAGAGTTTCAGAGGTCCCAGACACAGGGTAATTGCCCAACAGAAGTTTAAACTTCCAGGGCAATTCTCATAGAGTGTTTGTATTGGGACTTCCAAGGGATCCCCAGCACATCTTCTGGGGCACCGCAGGGGTATGACCATCCCAACACCCATTTCCTCCTTTAAGACCCTCTTATAATTCACCTCCATGACCAAGTTTTTGGACACCTTTCCTCATATCTCTGTCTTTGGCTTGGAGTCCATTTTTTGGTTATAGCTCTGTGAAGTGTTCCTATCAGAGGTGCAAAAAATATCCTTATATTGTGGTTATTTGTCTTATGTGAATATTCAAGGAAAGAAAGGAAATTCTTTAGATATTATGACCAATGACCTTCTCGCAACCAAAAAGACAGATAAAGAGATTCACACCCATCACATTAACTGACGGTTCATGTTTACTGATGCTAACAGTCCTGATCTGTATTTCTACAAATAACTGGCAAATAAATGACTGGGTTCCTTTCTCTTTTTTTAATAGTTTGTGTTGTAGCTCTGACAAAGTATCAATGAAATAACCAGGGATCAAATGCCTGACGAGGGAAATGAATGTCTCATCAGAGGTCTGAATCAAATACCCTAGTAGGGGATCAAATGCCTTATGAGGGGACTGAATGCCCTTACAAGGGGCTGAATTCTCTAGGAAGGGACTGAATGCCCTAGGAGGGGACTGAAGCTCTACTTGCAGAGGATGAACTGCGGAATGCAGCTTTACCTATCGCTATTTTTCAACCGAATAAAATTATTGTTTATCATTCTGTAAGCTCCAGATAAGAACATTACTGTTACCTCAATGTCTTCATTAATTACACTGGCATGTAACATTGAGAGAAACAGTGACCTATGGCCTTTCCCCTTCCTCAGCCTCATGGACTGTGTGAGATATCTGAACAGGGAGACAACAATATAAAAAGAACAGGAATCAAATAACTTTGAAACCATCTGAAATTCCTTAGACATCACCACGAATCATGGCCTGAGGATCTTTGTAATCGGAATGTAGCAATTTATTTAAACACTGGAACCTTTTCTCTACTCTCCTCCTTACACTAAATCCCAATAGATCCTAATGAATAAATATGTCCACTTAATCTGTCAGCGTTGACAGGTGCCTGTGTGTGTGTTTGCCTCCATCAACACTAATTAACCATGGTTGCCTGACTTTGGCTACACGGCTGCTCAGCATGTTGAGAATAGCAGCTACTTGTTTGACACTCTCAACAAGGATTTCCCTTTGCCAAATTGCACCGAAGGCATTGACTGACACTACATAGTCCCCCAGTGCAGCACACCAGCAGGTTGGACATATAGTGGAGCCTAGAATCACTCATCGTGAATCCAGGCACAGAATATTTGATTAAAGTTATGCACTCATGCAAGTAAAGGCCATTAGGCCCATATGCACTCACCTCATTTTTTTGTCTGATCACATCTCCACTCACCATCCCTTCCCCCAACCCCCATCTCCTGGAGGGACGAACAGACCTGAATAAAGTTATTGTGTATCATTCAGCATTGAATTACAAGTTCCAAATGAGAACATTCCTGTCACCTCAAAGACTCTACTAGTCATACTGGCACATAGCATTGCACGTCTCCTATGAGATGCAATGACCAAAGACCTGCCCTTATTCCCTGGCCTCTCCATGGACTGTGTAGACAGACCTACAACCAGTCCAGGAACACTCTTGTCAAAAATTCTTGCTTAACACCTTACAAACAAACCCCAGGAGGACTCACCCCATTATTTCAAGTTTGGTCCATTTAACCTTTCGCATAAGCTCTGAACCCTTTATCTTCTCTAACCATTGCATTGAGATTTTGACAGAAGGACATTCATGATCCAGGATGGAGGCCTAGGATGGTGCCTTCATCTTCACAGCTATAAAATGGGGGCCTAAAGTCCACAATGGCAGGCGATGTATGCATGCTAAAGCTGTGCTGCAAGTGTGCTGCCTACCATATTAGTGAAGATTTTTAATCAGGCATCCAGAGCGTGGAATTACAAATAAGGGGACCTAAAACATGCTTGAGGGTCCCCACTGAAAACTTTGTTCGTGACTAAATGCAGCATGAGCTGCATATTATTATCAGGAGATTGGAAGCCAAATCAGCTGTTTTTATTGTGGAACTGCAAGTGTTGTAATATGCCTTTAAGAGATAGTAGCATGCCATCACTAGAAGAGGTGTGTCGTGTGGCCCAGTTTCAGTTTCACTTTGGCCTGTGAGCAGAACACAACACATACAACTCTGCTGTAGATGTTGTCAAGCTTTTTACCTTTGTATAACTCTTCTTGTGTAGTCTTAATAAATGAACCCACATCATGTTAACCCAATCAC
This sequence comes from Carcharodon carcharias, assembly GCF_017639515.1. Taxonomy (NCBI): domain Eukaryota; kingdom Metazoa; phylum Chordata; class Chondrichthyes; order Lamniformes; family Lamnidae; genus Carcharodon; species Carcharodon carcharias. The sequence goes on along the minus strand of NC_054480.1, from coordinate 108,386,957 downwards.
CTATGAGTGATTAGTGCCCTTATAACATTATAAAAACATGACAGGGAGTAGCAGGAATGCTCCTCTTGGATCCATATGAAATTCTGGGCCACTGCCAGCCACCTCTTTCCGATAGCGTCCTGCTCCCCAGATTCTCCTTACAACCTCAGCTGGCTCAGAGACCTCCCAGGACTGGTGAAATCCCATAGGCTTTTGTAGCATGCGTAGTGTTAGGATTTCAACCTTACTTGAGCGCAAACCAAGTTTTTTTTAACATTGGAAAAACCAAACGAAGCAGGAAGCTCAGAAAAATTACATACTTCCACAACACAGCCTTTTGACCCATCAAACCCAATCCAACTGTCTGAAAAATGCATTAATACCCTTGTCCCTTCACCTTGCTCTGTCTTATTTCCATGAGCTGTTGTATAGATGGGATGAATCAACAAGTAGTGATTGGATAATGCCAAGCTTAACTTATAATAGCCACATGCTGACCTTTTAAAGAGTTATGGTTTATGGAATAATTGGGAAATTAGCTAGCTGATTGAAAGCTAACGCCATATACTTGGAAGGAAAATGAGACAGTCATTCGATGAAAATTATGATGAAGCATTCGAGGCAAATGTAATTTGGTCTGGTATTTGTATGGGTCACCCGATACAGGATTCTTCAGTCAGCATGCGGGGGTGTGCCCGACAGGCCGACGTGGCCATTAAGGAAGTAATTAGTGTAATTGTTAATGCTGCCAGTCCAAACTTAAGGTCGGCGAGCAGGTGAAAAGGCCAAGCGGCCTTCACGTTTTTTAGGAAACCTCATCCACAAGCGGGATGAGGTTTCCTAAAGCTTTTATTAATTAAATAAATAATATTTCCTCCACATAAAAACGTGTCCCATCTGATGTGACACAGTCACATGAGGGGACATGTTTAAATAAATTTTCAATCCATTTATTTATTAATGACAATAGCAATTCAATCTCCTTGAGGCAGCTCCATGCCTCAGGGAGATTGAAGCGCTCTTTTGCACACATGCGTGAAAGAACACTGGCCCCAACTCTTTTTCCTCCCACTGCCCGCACAGGTGGCACTGAGTGCTACGGCTTGTGTTTTACGCTGGGTGGACCTTAATTGGCCTGCCCACGTAAAATGGCTGTGCGGAGCCGATCACGGGCAGCGATCGGCTCCACGACCACCTCCGCCTGCTTCCACCGATCCCGTCCACCACCTGAAAACTTCAGGCCCTGGTGTCCACAACATCCTTGCATAACACACCAAGGAATTTCAAATAATCTTCAATAAAATCAAAAAAATGCATTTAACTGAGCAATAGGTATAAGGCAGAGAAAAGGGATCTGAAACAATTAAACGGGTGGGATGAGGAATTGCAGGCGGGTTTAATGTGGATAAATGTAGGGTGATGTGTATCAGAATAAAGCAGCAAACTTGTGTACATGATGGAGTGGCTCTATTAGCACGGGATACAGATGGAAATGGATTTGATTGTTCACTGACAGTTTCCAGACAAATCGAAGATGTTACCAAGAAAGCTAATCAAATACTAAGCTGTAAAAAAAAGGTTATTTGACTATTAATTTAAACAAGTTACCCTAAATACACGTCAGACTCTGGTGAAGCAAATTTAAAATCTGTGTCCAGAGAAGAACACCAAGAACGCTAAAGATGCCAAGAAAGATTCACTGAGTTGAAGCAGCTTCAATGGGAAGTAGGATTGAGAGGAGATAGAATCTGTTTTTCAACTGCAGTGACTTACATAATGAAAATGTAAACAGATTATTCAATTTGGAATTGCAAGCATGAGAAGTAGATATTCTCATTTAACATTTTCTAACAAGGTTACAGAGCTGAGTGGTAGAGATGTATGGACGGATAGATATTCTAACGTTTAAATTTGTTAGCTTGAGGCATTAGGCTGTATTTATGAAGAACATCACCTCAGGAGGTTAACTAGTTGTGTTACAGTTCATGAAAAGGTAGATTGTAAACTGCTTGCAGCCGGACCGTGTTATCTATTTTTCATTCTTTCTTGAATATTTAGTTTTGTCTTCCTTAGCGTTGGGCTTCTAACAGGGTATAAAAGTAAATGCGATTAAGGGAATTGCACTGACGGTCCAATACTTGCACTCATTAACAGAAGGTTGTAGTCTGAATTGAACCTAGTTGAATTTGGAATGATTCAGTTAGTTACAAAGCAGCAGACTTCACAAAACGAGCAATGATTTGAACACACTACTGTAAATTATTGCTTTTTGACACAGTCACTGCTCTCTGGAATAGTTCGCCCAAAAATGTGATGGGTGTGATTATCTATTGCCCATTAAATGGAAAATTGGTATTTCCCTAAGAGGGGAGGTTAATCACAGTTATAGAGGCTATTCTCTGCAATACAGGACAGGATTTTTCAGTGGCTGGCCCGCCGCATTCCCTGCTGCAGGTCCTGCCACAGTGGGGTCAGAAAACCCTGGCCACAGTCTCCTGGAATTTTGCTTAATCATCTGAGAGAGTCTGAGAGAAATTTACATAAGCATTTTCTGAATTGGTAAGTATTTTATTGCCTCTGTTGTTTTTCCTCTCCCCAGATGTTGTGTGGTTAGGGAGCAGGTGAGTGGTGCCTGGATTGGGGAGTGGGGGTATGTTCCATTTGTCTTTCCCCAACCTTCTATTCATATGTACGGAATGGTTATCCCAGGTAAGCATGGGGAGAATTCCAAATACAGTCAAACTGGCTCAAGGATCCATAGCATACAGGATGTCAGTAGATCACATGCTTTGAAGAAATTCAAAGCATTAAGTTAGCTATCAGACCTCCAATTTGACAAGTGTGGCCATTTTGCTGGAGATGCCATTCAACATTGATAAGCACAGATCAATTTGGCATGAAATGTTTTAAGAGTTCTGTAAGTAGCTGTATATGAGAAATGGAAATAGTGAATGCTATCCTCATCCTACAAAAAAGGTGTCAGACATGAATTAGGGAATTACATCACCTTCATATAGCAGTAACATCAACAGGTTTATTTTAAAATTTATTCTTAGGACATGGGCATGAGGCAGGACAGCATGTTTTTTCCATTTCTTACTGAGAGTCAATCATTGGACAGAATCTTGTGAAAGTGATGGGGGGCTCGGCTGCAGGCTGGAGAGCTGGTGAGAGTCCCGCATCGCATCTCTTCAGGAAGCCCACCACATCTTGTTCCACTCAGGAACTTGACAGGTCAGCAGTGGGCCTCACCCGGGACCAAGAACTTTGGGGCCACAGGTCCTGCCCATTGAGATGTGCCAGCCAATCAGAGGTCAACCACTCTATTTAACAGCAATGCTACTGAGAAGACTGACTGCTGCAGAATTGACACATATCCCAGGCTTGGAATTGTTGCTGGATTCCAGGACAGAGGTGAGTAATGGTGAGGGGAGGTCAAAGGGGAGAGGAGATTGGCAGTAAGGGCAAGGGGTTGGTTGTCAGCGTGTCCACTCTTCCCGATGCCAGATCCCTCAATCAGGCACTGATTGCCTTTGAATTGCCTTTGGCTCCCTGGGAGCCCGTAAGCAAACCTGGATGTGTTTGCTTGCTGTGCTTCTAGCATGGAGGCTCTTCTGCCCGCTGCTGTGCCCACCAATGATGGTGGGATGAGACCCTTAAGTGGGCATTAATTGCCTACTTAAGGACTTAAATTGGCAGCAAGCTGGGAAAGCCATCTACTGGCCATAGGTGGGTTTTAATAGGTTTAGAGATAGGAAGGTGTTGGGGCCCCCAGCCGCCACTATCCTGCCTTATTAAATGCTGCCCGTTACCAGACTCACCACAGTGGTAGGCACATGATTTCACCCATAGTGTGGGACTGTAGTGAAGTGTGGGTAGACTGGGTAGGGAGCACAGGGTCATTGGTGAACCAGTTGGGTTTTTACAACAACTCAACTGTTCCATGGCCATTTTTTCCCTATTGCCAGGGCACAAATAAACTGATTTATTAAATTCAGTTTCATAACTTACTAAGGTGGAATTTAAATGTATGACTCCTGGGTTACTAATCCAGTACCATATCCCATTTTAACTATGTGGTGCAAGTAGAGAGCTGTAATGCTGCAGGGCAGGCGACAGCAACATTATGCACATGCATGTTTAAATGCAACACACTGCAGCATCAGTTCCCATGTTGTGCACCCAACTGATGTCAGCAGCGAACTAGGAGCTCAGCAATGTTTCCTGTACTCTGTTCAAAAATGTACTACAATTCTAATTACCCACAACTTTTCCATTCCCAAGTCAATTAGTCTCATGGTCTCTTTGAGCAAGATGCCAATTTAGCGTTAGAGGATGGGTTTGTTGAAATTTCGAAATATAGTGACAGTGAAATTAGAGTAGGGCTTCAGTGTGATAAAGTTATAGACAACATGCTATTGATAGATTGCAACAGAATTGAAGACTGGACTCAGCGTAAAACAGGCGGTCGATTCACTTTCACCCATGTACCACTACCATGCAAGACCAATTGAATTCCAGAAAGTCTGGACCTTTTTAATGATGGTCTGGTAGTTACCGATTGCACTGTAAAGTCAAGCAAGATGCTGCAATAACTAGTAGACATTTGACATAGAACTTCCACAGCATTTCTGGGGTCTCCCACTCTAACTTTAGGAGAGTATCAGTAGAAAACCTAGAGAAAGGCCATTTATGTCACTTCTCTAGTATTATTTACCAAAGTTATAGACACCCTTAGAAATCAGTGACTTGCTCAAAGGTTGCCTTTTGAAAGAAAACACTTTTTGCCACACTGCTACCTAAACTCTACTCATGTTGTGGGGAGGTCACATTGTTGAATGGTACAAAGAGCACACCACCATTACACTGAGTTTAATTTCTGGTCTATCTGACTATACCCTCCTAACAGACATCGGCTCCAGTGAGAATCCTGTGATCCTGAAGCTCTGAGACCTCGTCTTAAACTGCACAATTGTGTGACAAATAAGAAATGATCTAATACGTTGGGGATGAAATTGGTTAGCACCCTGATTATGGCCATGAAGTGGGTGTCATAATTGCAAAACATAGCCATAGAGGTCATCCCAAGGTTGGACAAAAATTGGCCTGTGAGTCTTATTTGCATGAAATTGAAAGAGGTGGATACCAATTGGATGCCTCGGTACAGCCTGTTGGTCAGACCTCGTGCTAAATTGGCTGCTTCAGAAGCTGGCAACTGCCCTTATAGGTCCTGGGAGAGTAAGAAAAGCTAACTGGAGCCAGTAGAGTGAAAGTCCACTAGACTGATACCTAGGCTGAGAGCATTATCCTATGATGAGAAAATTGGGCTTATATTTGCTGGAGTTTAGAAAGATGAGAGATGATCTCATTGAAACATACAAGATACAGAAAGATACAAGGGGCTGAATTTTCCCCCAGTTGGGGACCAAGTTGAATGACGAGCATGCACAGGCCGTGCTTCCAATCCGCGCCCCCGATCGGAGGCGTGGTGCCATTTTACGTGGGCGGGCAATTAAGGCTCGTCCAGCATGACGTCCGCACAGAAGCGCTATGAGCTCACTGTATGGGGGGGGCGGGGGGGGGGGGGGGGGGGGGGGTGGGGGGGGCATAATTCCAAAATCGAGAGTGTGCTCTTTCGTGCATGCACATGAAAGAGTGCACTCATCTCCCTGAGGCTATGAGGCTAAGTGTAGCCTCAGGGAGATCGGCAGTAAATGTACAAAAGATTAAAAAAAAATAGGATTTTCCTAACATGTCCCCTCATGTGACACTGTCACATGAGTTGGGACATGTCTGTAACTTTCACAAAAACTTTATTAAAATTTTTATAAAGCTATATGAAACCTCATCCCGACCGTGGATGAGGTTTCATGCTTTTTCCAATTCACGCCGGGGCTTCTGGTCCTTTAATTACTTAATAGCCTCTGTCAATGATCTCAATTGGCCATTGACAGGCCGGCGGGGGGGCAGCTGATTTCGCTGCACCCCCGCCTTCCTGAAAATTTAAATGGGGCGCAGTGACATCAGGAGATCCACCGACATCGTCGCATGTCAATATCCTGCCCAAGGGCTTAAAAAGGGTAAACACTGAGCGCCTCTTTCTGCTAGCTAGGGAATCTAAAATACAGTCTCAACATAAGGGGGCAATCATTTAGAACTGTGATGAGGAGAATTTTTTTCACTCAAAGAGTTGTAAATCTTTGGAATTCTCTACTCCGGAGTGTTGGTGGACGCTCTACCGTTGAATATATTTAAGTCTGGGATAGACTGATTTTTGGTCTCTCAAGGAGTTAAGGAATATGGGGAGTGGGCATCAAAGTGGAGTTGAAGCCCGAGATCATCCATGATTGCATTGAATGGCAGGGCAGGCTTGATGTGTAGTCTACTCTTGGTACTATCTCTTGTGTTCTTGTAAAGGTGTGGGGATGAGCACATACTGGAAGCAGCATGCAGTATTACTGAACAGCCACATGGAGCTCCCCATGGCTCCATATTAAGGGAAGCAGAAAAAGTTTACTCATCTTGACTTTGGATGCTTCCAAATAGCCCTTTTTTATGATCTCTGGTTAGGCTGCTGTAGACCCAGAAGAAATAGTTGGAGCCCACACAGCATCAGTAGGGTTGGAAAAGGCTACAGAGATATGGATGGGTGAGGCTGTGGAGAGATTTGAACATGAGGATTTATTACATCCATTGCACATTCCAAGAGCACCCCCCACCCAACATGCCTGATTCATGGCTGTACACAGTTTGCGATGCAAGTTTCTCTTACGCTCAAATTTCCCAAATGTCCTACCAGCAAATGGTGATCTGCACCAGGAACCCTATGTCATAGGATTTACTCTGGTTCCTTATGCAGGTTCTCAAATGTTATCAGAACAGATGCACTTCTCTATGTAATGAATTCCATAAGAAATGGCACAAAATCTGAAACAGAGAAGCTGGTCACTGACTGCCCTGCTCTCTTCCATAGTTATCTCAAAGATTCTCAGGTCCCACTCTAACAGGCTTTCATGAGCACTGCTACCTGCTTTCTGCAGGTCAGGTGCACTTCTTACCTCTAACCTCCTGCAGAAAGTAAGGTGCCAAAATGAAGTTGTTTACATCATCGTATTCCCACCTGAATAGAAAAAAACTCGTTTCAGGAACACGTTCTCATTGATGATATCCAGCATTGAATCAACTTTTGAGAATACTGTAGCTGTTTGAAATTAAATTTTCATCACTAGCCTGACTTCCTTTGAAGTAAAGCTCTGGGTTTACCTTATCTGCATCATTTAATGACTTATATAGTTCAATGTGGTTTCCCCTTAAGCATTCCTCTACACTGTACAGCTTGAGCTCTTTAATCTTTCTTTACAAAGGTCATACATTTTTTATGAGCAACTGGAACTCCATTTATACAGCACCTTCAACATAACATTTGTCTGATGGAATGTCCAGTGTGTATTATGGAAAATAGATGCTGAGCCAGGAGGGGAGATTATAGGGCAGATGACAAAGTTCTTGGTAAAAAAACAGGGCTCTTGGTTTCCGAAGGAGGGGAGAGGCATAGAGGGAGAGGTGAAGACATTTCAGAAAGAGAGCCCAGAAAGCAGCAGTAGGCTCAGCCACCAATTTTGTGGATTTTTTAAAAATGGAAATAAAAATTGATATAGATATAAAATGGCTGCCAGCACATTGTCCACAAAAAAGCAGGACAAATCCATCGGCTCACAAGTCCATGGCCATGGCAAGGAACATTCACATCACCCGAATGCCAGGCAATGACCATCTCCAACAAGTGAGAATCTAACCACCCCCACACTTGACATTCAATGGCATTACCATTGCTGAATTCCCAACTATCAACATCCTGTGGGTTTCCATTGACCAGAAACTGAACTGGACCAGTCATATAAATATTTTGGCTACAAGAACAGGTCAAGGGCTAGGAATTCTGCGAAGAGTAACTCACCTCCTGACTCCCTAAAGACTGTCAACCATCTACAAGGCACAAGTTAGTAGTATGATGGAATTCTCTCCACTTGCCTGGATGAGTGCAGCTCCAACAACACTCAATAAGCTTGACACCATCCAGGAAAAAGCAGCCCACTTGATTGGCACCCCATCCACCACCTTAAACATTCACTCCTGCCACAACTGATGCAGAGTGGCAGCAGTGTGTATCATCTACAAGATGCACTGCAGCAACTCACCAAGTATCCTTCAACAGCACATTCCAAGCCTGCCTAGAAAGACAAGGGCGGCAGATGCATAGGAACATCACACCTGAAGTTCCACTCCAAGCCATTCACCATCCTGACTTGGAAATATATTGCTGTTCCTTTATTGTTGCTGGGTCAAAATCCTGGAACTCTCTTCCCAACAGCACTGTGGATGCTCCTATACACAAGGACTGCAGCAGATCAAGAAGGCGGCTCATCAACACCTTCTCAAAGGCAATTTGGGATGGACAATAAATGCTGGCAATATCCACATCCAATGAACAAATAAAAAATAATAATTTGTCATCCAAATTATATTACCGTGAAAGGTCATTATCTGACCCAATGTCTCCTGCTTCGAAATAAGCTTTTTTTTAAACATTCTTGTCTCAGTTGATATTGCTTAATTTAAGAACTTCGTCAGTTTGATATGCCTCATGATGCCTCTTGAACAGACTGGAAGGATTACTCTGTAAGGCCTATTGAATAGCCCTGTAGTTAGCAAAGCACAAGTTGATGTGGAGTTTCGAGCTTCTGAGAAACCTAGGAAGGATCATTTATGAGTCCCACCCTCCCAACCCCAACCTATGCAGAGTATGCCATTGAGAATTTAAGCTTTGAGGCCAATGGGCCCCTCAAGATCCTCTGTCCATTGATATGGTACAGATACATCCATGCTGAATGCGTGCTGTCAACAGATAACATGCAACACCATGAACAGAAAATTCATCCTCCTGAATTCCTGGATCTTGATTTTCCTTCCATTGTAATATGGTGTGAAGTGTTTCTTTAAGCGTCATTTCCGGTTAGACAATTTCTTGCTATAGCTGCCTGACTTTATTATTATTAATAATAATAGTAATAGTGGTACTTTATTCAAAGAAACACGAGTGCAGCTCGAAAGCTGTATTGCAGTGAAAAGATTAATATATGGATTAAGTAACTAAGTTTAAAACCTGCAAACATGTAACAGTCATGCAGTAACAAAAATGGACAAACAAATTCAGCAGGTAACAGGGGAGTGGTTGACAGGATATTTAAAAAGGATAATGTTGAAATAAAATTATATTAGAAGTACAAACCAGTGCACCATTCCTACATTACAGGTATTGAAGTATATATAAATTTAATCATTTAAGTGCTTCATTGAGGACCTGAACCATGTAATGGATAAGGCTGCATCGGTAACTTGCCATCCTGCATCTTACGGGGTTGCACTTATAGATTTCAGTGTCAAGGTTTTTAATTGTAGAGGAGGAAATTATATCAGAGCAATTTTAACTTGCTGATGCCCTCTACCATCCGTGGTATTCAAATGAAACAAAAAACAGATTAATATTTTGAGTTTGGAGGAGAGTTGTTCCTGTAATCCTCAAATATTAATATAACTCAGAAATATCACGTTAATCCCCTCTGACTAATGAAATAACCCGTTCTTCTTTTCCATTTTCATGCTTCATAATCTAAGTAGGAATTCAATTCAGTTTATCTGTTTTTCTCACCTTGGTCCAAGTGTGTGTGCTACATTATAGTAACTTTCAAGATTTACCTTTTTCTTTTTCTCTGGCAGATATGTTCCCTTGGAACTATATTACTGGGATCATTGAGACTGAACTTTATGGTCTTCAGGCTTCTGTTGTTCCTCTGAATTTCTATTGTTCCCCTGAATTTTGTGCTCTCTTGGTCCTTCTAATCTTCTTCCTGTATCCTTGAATTGTAGAAATCAAGATTCATTGCACTATCTCCTACTTCAACTTTTGCTCTCCCAGTACCTGGAGACTGTAGGATTCCTCAACCCCTCACACTCCCCTTCCACCAAAAGCTTTAAAAGAAAAAACACATTTGGTGCACCTTGTCATTATGTCCTTTTTTTACCTGCCCTGTTCAACCATGATGCTGTTTTCCTCTCAGGGCATGCACCCAGGCTTCTCAATTAAAAATAAATGAGCAGCAGTTCCTTAAAGTTTTCCAACAGACAACTTGTTATATATCTTGAGTTTGATGAAGCATTGATAGTGTAGCTCTCCAAGGTCAATATAAAGTCTGGAGCAGCCTGCTGCCATTTTTGATGTTGTCAAATATCTGCTTTGTCAGCAGTATTGTCCTTGTGGAATGACATTTTACAAGCAGAGATTTCTGCTTTCCAAGCAAGAAATCCTGACAATGCAGGACATGTGAGATTCAGCTGGCTGACGGGAACTTCCAACTTTGTTTCAGATCTGATTTGATTTGCTATCACAGACTGCCCTGGAAATGGAGGTATTTGCTGATTGTCCACTTTGGCCTGTCCCAGCTGGACACCATTTTAGTGTAGTTACCATTTACCAACCAGCATCACATCAAACGATGCTGATGGATGGCAGAGGTACCGAGATGTCAATTTTAGCTCTGAAGTTGAGCTCCCCTCAACAAATGTTCTGTTCCCCAATGCTGGGCACACTATGCCTCCCAGTACATTGTGCCAATAGCCATTTAATTTTTTTATGTGGACAAATGTAGAAGCCAAGATTCTGAAAACAGCAAATAAGATTTGTTTTTTAATGGGATTGGTCAAGACAGGAATCTTGGTGCAGATACTAAGAAAATTCCCTGCTCTTTCTCAAGTAGTGTCAATTCAACAAAAATAGAAAACAGCACAAAATAGTTTATTAACACAGTATTATATGCGATTGTATGTATTTGTGTATGTTTGTGAGCACAAGCAATACCAGTTTGATCTCACTCATTGATGTCATCTTTAGTTAAGCAATAAACTGATTAAACAAACCCACTCAGTGTTGTTAGCATTTAATAGTGTTGAATAAAATGATCCAAATCCTGATAAGCCCATCTCTAGCATCTGATTGTACTTTAATAATTATTGCTTTTGTTGAATATATTTTACACCAGTTTGACTGTTCATTGAGCTCTCTAATTAAATGTTAATACTTATGTGGCCCCATCCCAGCCGAAAGAAAAACAATCAGTTATGAGTAGCATGCATTTCCTCACTGTCTGTGAGTGTGCCTTCCTTTTCCAGAAGCTGGTTTTATATCATTTCTCAGTAGGTGGTGCTCTAAGCACTTAGCAAGCACAACAAAATCCAGCTTTCAGTCAACAGGTTGGAGCCAAGGAAGCCAGTCAGTGACTGAAGTGGAAAGCACAAAGAAATTGTTTGAAGCAGCAAATGAACGTGTAACGATCTCCAGGATCAGCTGCTCTTATTAATTTATTCAGTGTACCCTGTCAAATTTGAGATGTAAAACCAACTTAGAAATGCAAAAATCAACAGCAACTGCTGCAGGTGAGTCAGCATCTGAAAGAGAGGGAGAGATAAGAGTTTTGGTATCTGTGATAAACTTAGAGTACCAGACAGGTTTCTTACTTGAAACAGTTAACTTTATTTACAGAGCTTTTGAAGAAGCTATATGCTTGAACCAGGTCCGTGACTAGAAAGTCTGCCCCTAAGATTATCTGCGCTTAGGGCTGATTCATTAATACAATCACATGACCCTTAAAACAGTAAAAAAAAGTTTTACTTATAATTGCTATGTTCCTCCCCCTTTAATATTTTTACATTCCTTATTTACAAGAATATCTTAATCTACAACATATACATATATACACCAGTCATGCTATTGTAGGTTAAGGCCCTGAGGTGGTTTTCTAACTTGATTAGAGTGATATAGCTCTGTGACTTGAGATTATCCCACAGGATGGATATGATCAGGAACTGCAACGGGGTAATGGCGGTTTAGAATTATTTAATTCAACTGACTTCAGCTATGTCTATTCTAGGTTGATATGGCACCTCAGGGATTAAAGGTTTGACATCAATTGCAGGTGGAATAACTGGTTGTTCGAATGCCTCTCTACTCCTTAGCTGATCCACATGTTTTTGAACAATTCAGTCTTCCACTTCCACTTGGCATGACAAAGGTCCAGTTTCAGAGACAATTATACCAGGAACCCAATTAGATCCATTTCCAAAATTTTGCATGAAAACTGTCTTTCCCACAGTAAATTTTTGAGTTTTGCTTTGAATATCATGATTCACTTTCTGACTGTTCTGGTTCTCCTCTATCTTCCCCTCTAAGTTTGGAAACACCAGATTTAACCTTGTACAAAGGTGGTGTTTCATCAGTTATTCAGACAGTATTGAACCCTTAGTTGCACGAGGAGTCATGCGTTAGTTGAGAAGAAATTGTGAAATTCAAATTTCTAACACTACTTCAGATAACTTCTTCTTTCCTGTTTTGAAGGTTTGCACTGCCCTTTCTGTCAGCCCATTGGATGAGGGGTGACATGGTGCTGTTTTAATATGTTTAACTCCATTTTATCTCATGAATCTCTGAAATTACATCCTAGTGAAGACAATACCATTGTCTGAAACAATGACTTCTGGTAGGCCATTTACACTAAAACATTGGTGCAGCTTTTCAATAGTTGCACATGATGTCAGTGATCTAACTTCATACACTTCCGTCCCCTTAGAATGGGCATTGTTGATCAATAAAAATATGATACCTAAAAATAGACCTACATGGTTTATAGCCAGTCCAACCCAGGGTTGACCAGGCCACTCCCATGGATGCAGTGGAGATGAAATGGGAAACTTTTGTTGACACTGGAGACAGTGTTTAGCCATTTCTTTCTATATCACTGTCTATTCCTGGCCACCAGAAATAGCTTTGCACAAGCATCTTCATCTTGGAAATACCTGGATGCGCACTCCAAATTAATGTTAACTTCTGCAAGTAAATGGCACTAAATGGAATCATCGTGTATACCACAAACTAAACGGGCTCGCAACATGTCATTGAGTGTATCTCCAAAGTAGCAGTGCTCAGTCAATTGTTTTAACTTCACGATATAAGTTGCGATTGACTCACCCGGGGCTCTTACTCTGAAGTTGAACTTAAATCTTTGCATAATTACCAAAGGCTTCGTCTGAAAATGTGTCTTCTCGAGGTCTACCAGCTCATTAAAACATTTAGAATTGGGCTTGTCCTGGGCCGTCAGACTACAGATGAGGTTATATGTCTTGCTCCCACAGATACTTAAAAGAATTGCTTTCTGCTTCTCCTCTGCTGTTATTTAATTTGCCACAAAATAATAGCCTAGACACTCTATGTGCTGGCTCCAGTCTTCTATGGTTAAGTCATAAGGGTCGATTTTGCTGAAGAGTGGTATGACTCACATTCAGGAGGTGCGGTGCAGCATTGGAGCTATTTATCCTCCGTGCCAGTTGTAAAAAGCTTGGTGTGCCGGACAGGTTTCTTACTTGAAACAGTTAACTTTATTTGTGGAGCTCTTGAACAAGCTACATGCTTGAACCAGGTCCAGGACTAGAAAGCTCCGCCCCTAAGGTTATCTGTGCTTAGGGCTGATTCGTTATTACAATCATGTGACCTCTAAAACAGTAAGAAGGATTTTGCTTACAGTCATTCCAGTATCAGAACCATCACAACTGGCTGAGTTTAGGTGGCCATAGCACACCGATTTCTTCAGTACCTGAGGAGTTGCGAGTGGTGCTGAACAGTATGCCATCAACAGCGAACACCCCCACTTCTGACCTTATGATGGTCATTGATGAAACAGCTAAAGTTGGTTAGGCCTCAGACATTGTCCTGAGAAAGTCCTGCAATCAGCCCTGGAGACTGATCTTCCTTTGTGCTAGGTATGATTCCAGCTAGTGGCGAGCTTTCCCCCCAATTCCCATTGACTTTAGTTTTGCAATGGCTCCTTGATGCCATACTTGGTCAAATGCTGCCTTTATGTCAAGGATAGTCACTCTCACCTCACCTTACCATTATGTAGGAGCTTCTCCAGTTTACATATCAAGACTATTCTATGGTTTCATGCAAAGTTTGATTATAATACAAGGGAACAGTCCCCACCTGGAAAGAGGTTGGGTGGGGATGGTGAAGGGAGAATCAAAAATATATAGACTATTGACCCTGCTTCGGGGAGTGTATCTTGGACAGCCTTGTAAATAAGAGGAAATACTGTGTGAGGAAGTGTAGTCATAGGCCTCCCTCAAGCTTAGGGCTGGTACCATTGTGATCTTACAGATCCTCACACACTCTCACACAGGCAATTACACACCCATGTAAGGAAACACAGAACACAATAAAATATATGTTGGAGATGTGTCATGCAACCATCCTGTCCCTGTACTATCTTTGTAGATCTGTTAAAATGATAACTGTCAGTGGTCAGGAACAAAAATCACATCACAACACCTACAACTTTCTTCCCAGTGGTTATAAGCACTGGCATAGCTATACATATCTCAGAATATACAGATAATGAGGTGAAGGAGGCAGCCTCGGTTGAGTCACAGTACATCAGTGTAGAGGACTAAATGGGCATGACATAGGACCTGTGGAATGGCCACATGACCTGCGTTGATAGCCTGCTGCAGTTCAACAAGTTCAACAATTAGCCACCATTGAGCAGCCAATGGAATCCTCCTATTGCCACTCAGTGGGAAAGGAGCAATGTATCAGTCACCTGTTTGATGTGGATAACCTGGAAGGAGGTAGTTCACGTTCAAAAGGTTAAGGAAAAGGAGAGAACAGGAGATAATCTAACTGCTTCGACTGTGCATTCCTTATGTGCCAGGTTGACTCGGTCTTTTTGCAGCAATTGGTACCGCCTTGCAAATGGCTCCCAGCTGACCCAGAACCTGCGGGGAGAGTTGTTCTTGATTATATTGGTAAACAGTGTCTGCAGCTACAGTTAGTAGCATATATAATAGTGGGCATTTCCCTGGTGCTACTGACCTGCTTGGCAGGAAACCTTTCGTCTTGTAAGCCTTCAATCTTTAGAAACTGCACTTAGGGTGTTTTAAAACCAACCTCAATTGTTCATTTTAGTTTGACTTGGTGCCTACCACCAGACAGTATGGCTTGCATTTGTCATTGCAAGAACTCTCATGAACACTGGTACGAAACTCTTTTATAGTCCTCTCTATAAAGCTTTTCCCAGCGCGCCAGTCTTGTAGGTGCTTCAATTACAATCAGTTTTCTGAGGATTATGCAGGCGTTCAGCTCTTTGATCACAAGATTCCTTACATGTTCTGAAAAGGAAAACACAAAGAAGCCCCCAAAAAAGATTCTGAGATAAAACAAAACCAAAAATAAAAAAGCAACACCACAGAGGTACTGCAAAAATGCAAATTGAAAAGTTTACACAGAAAGTAATTTGATTTTAGATCATGTTGCACATGAAGCTTCTCTTTTTGCTCACTCCAGGAAGGAATAGCAGACAAGATGTTGAACCTGGCTTTAATTACATGGATTATCATTCATTTAAACAACAATCCGTACACGATACCAGCAACTGACAGAAAAGTAAATATACCTCCAGAGAAAGAGAGGAAAAGCCTGTCAAAAACTGGAAAGAAAAAAGAAACAAATAAGGTAAGGAAGATAAATATTACAGGCTATGGAGAAACTGTTTCCATTGGCAAGAGGGTCACTAACCAGAGGACATATTTTTATAATTGGCAACAAAAAAAATATCCAGTGGGGGAATGAGAATTTTTTTTAACACATTGAGTTGTTATGATCTCAAATTCACTGCCTGAAAAGGGAGTGGAAGTAGATTCAATGGTAACTTTCAAACAAACATTGCATAAATACTTAAAAGGTAAACAGGAAAACATTGCAGAGCTATGGGGAAAGAGCAGGCGAGTGGCAATAATTGGCTAGTTCTTCCAAAGAGCCGGCACTGGCATGATGTGTCGAATGGACTCCTGCACTATATAATTCTGTAGAAGGAAAGAGATTATAGGTCTGGAGAAACAAAGGTTATTGAGGTTTCCCACATGAAGCAAGGCTGTTTGGCCCATTGGCCAGGATTGTCCAGCTGACTTGTCGGTGGGACCCCTGCAGGCGCGGCGGTGTCCCAGCCAGAAGTCCATTGACTTGTGGTGTGACCGAAAGATCGCAGTGGCAGGCGGGTGCAGAAAATCCCGCCCAATGTGTCAACTCTTTGTTCAAAACAAAGGGGTCCCACTGCCCCCTCCTCACAGTCCTGTAACATCTGCTTTTATCCCACTTTCTCTTCATAATGATAACTCCCAAACCATTCCCTGTGGCAAAGCATTCTGCATAAAAACTTCTCCTAAACTCTCTCCTCACCCTTTTCATTTTAAGTTGATGGCATCTCTCCTTTGACTTTCCAAATGGAGGAGATAGTCATTTTCTATTCACCCTGAACAACAGTTCCACTTATAAATCACCTTTAGTATTCTAGAACGTTCCAAGGCATTTCATAGAAGTGTTATCAAGTAAAAATTTGACACCAAGTCATGTAAGGGGATGTTCAACCAGGCCACCAAATCCTTTGTGAGAGAGGTAGGTTTTAAGGAAGGACTTAAAAGAGAAGAGAGGGATAGAGGGGCTTCATCATTTTTAAAATCTTCAGCCTTATCACAGAATCACAGAATCAACAGTGCAGAAGAAGCCCTTTGGCCCATCAAGTCTGCATCGACATGCAAGAAACACCTGACCAACCTAATCCCATTTACTAGCACTTGGCCCATAGTCTTGAATCTTATGATGTGACAAGTGCTCATCCAGATACTTTCTAAAGGATGTGAGGCAACCCACCTCCACCACCCTCCCAGGCAGTGCATTCCAGACTGTAACTACCCTCTGGGTAAAAAAGTTTTGCCTCACATCCCCCCTAAACCTCCTGCCCCTCACCTTGAACTTATGTCCCCTTGCGACTGAACCTTCAACTAAGGAGAACAGCTGCTCCCTATCCACCCTGTCCATGCCCCTCATAACCTTGTACACCTTGATCAGGTCACCCCTCAGTCTTCTCTGCTCCAACAAGAACAACCCAAGTCTATCCAACCTCTCTTCATAACTTAAATGTTTAATCCCAGGCAACATCCTGGTGAATCTCCTCTGCACCCCCTCCAGTGCAATCACATCTTTCCTATAATGTGGCGACCAGAACTGCACACAGTACTCCAGCTGTGGCCTCATCAAGGCTCTATACAACTCCAACATGACCTCCCTACTTTTGTAATCTATGCCTCGATTGATAAAGACAAGTGTCCCATTTTCTTATCATTACTTATAGCCTTCTCTGCACCAATAAGAATACTCCCAGCATCTCAAATCTATCCTTATATCCAGAATTTCCCATTCCTGGCATCGTCCTAGTTAATCTATAATGTACCTTCTCTGTCACTTTATATAGCAGCCAAAACTGTACAGTTCTCTAAAGGGGCTAAAGATTTGTAAATTCATAATAATTTCTTTCTGTTATGCTCCATAACCCTATTTATAAAACTCAAAATTCTGTTGGCCTTTTTAATGGCTTTATTGAACTGCACCCAGATATTCAGGGTATTTGAAACAATTCAAGTTGAAAAACTGTAACAAAAACAATCATAAAATCATTTGAAAATAAAAGACAAATGAAGCAAAACATATCAAAAACTGATCTCAGGACTGATTTAGGGTTCTTTCTCATGGGCACTCTCCCAAGAAATGGGTTTAAAAGGGACAGACCAAGTGAGTGGCAATACGTCTCAACTAGACTACCCATGAGTAGTGCCATCAGGGATCTGACTAGAATGGAAAAATATATACCAGCTGATGATTAGATTATCTCACTGTTGTAATATTAGTCACATCACTGTTGTAATATTAGTCACAAGCAGTAATTTTATTTTCATCGGACATCAGATGAATTTTTTTATTGCAAGTCAGAGATTTTTTAAAATTTTAATTGGCTAGTTCCACACTGTAATAATTTTGTTTTAGGATCACTGTTAAAAAACTGTGATTTCAGAGCAAACAGAAGGGGACTTCTTACAGCTCTCTTTACTAAATTGAAACTCCAGAACTGCTTGAAGTGGTTCTCTGAGCAGGAGTTTACCTTAATTAAGAGCCATTGATTGCTGACGCACAGTTCTGCTATGAACTCTCCAAAGTAAATGGGCCCAGCTCCACACAGTCGATAGCCACTTAGTTCAATTCCTTTCTCATCTCCGATGGCCTCCTCCTGTGGCTCACTAAGGACTGAAAGATGGTTCAGTGAGTCAGTATTCTAGCAGTTAGTTTTAACATCCCAGCAAGGGTAGGTTTGAGTTAGGTGGGATGCCAGGAGGCAGGTGCCTCAATTAAATATTTTAACAAGGATTCTTTTTTTACTATTCTTTCATGGGATGTGGGAACTTCTGGCAAGGCCAGCATTTGTTGCCCATCCCTAATTATCCTTGAGAGCAGTTAAGAATCAACTACATTGCTGAGGGTCACATGTAGACCAGACCAGGTAAGGACAGTAGCTTTCCTTCTCTAAAGGGGATTAGTGAACCAGATGGTTTTTAATGACAATCAGTGATAGCTTCATGGTCACAGTTACTGGGACTAGCTTTCATTCCATATTTTTTTTAATTATTTGAATTTAAATTCTATCAGTTACCATGGTGGGATTTGAACTTGTGTCACCAGGTCATTAGCCTGAGTCTCCAGATTACTAGTCCAGGGACTTCACCATTAAGCCATCAATACCTCAAATTTCATTTGTGCTTCAGGCTTAATGCTTGTCAGATAAAAGCAAACTACTGCAGATGCTGGAAATCTGAAACAAAAACAAAAATAGGTGAAAAAACTCAGCAGGTCTGACAGCATCTGTGGAGAGGAAAACAGTTAACATTTCGAGTCCATATGACTCTTCACCGAAACATTAACTGTTTTCCTCTCCGCAGATGCTGTCAGACCTGCTGAGTTTTTCCAGCTATTTTTGTTTTTGTTTAATACTGGTCAGCCCAGTTGCCCAAGCCTCAATGGCTAAAGGAGGTGAGGAATGCTGCATGGGACCAGGTTAATGCTTTTCCAACATTTCTTGTGGGACAGGAGGAGCAAATGTGCTTCACACTCTGAGTAATCAATCACCATGCCACCCCTGCCCCACCCCCCACCTCATGTTATAGCCTCCCCACCCTCCCATGTTATCATTCCCACCCCCCCCAAACTGAACACCCCCCCCGCCCCCGCTACGCACTTAGCAATCACCTCCCTATCCCATGCTCTGACCTCTGCTGCAGCATTCCCGAGCTGGCTCCCAGACAGGAGCATCCTAAAATGCGAGCTATGGAGTTAAAAATCCTGAGGTTTTGAAAAGTCCAACAAAAATGCAAGTACTTTCTTTGCATTGTTAGGGATAAGAGTAACATTCAATTCCATACCCCTGCCCCCTAGCTGTTCCCAGGTCAGCCACACCTGATTCTTGGAAAGCAATTCCGATCCTTGGTAAAAATGCACTCTGCTTCTGTTTTCCTGCAGTGAGGGTCGGAGGAACATGACTCAGGAGACAGAAGTTCAGGCTTCTGTGCAGGAAACAGTCTCTTAAGCAGGCCAGTATCAGAATGGAGGCAGACAATGGTATACATTCAGGAAAACAGAACACTGAGGTCAATTTGGTGTAACTCCTCCTGAAATCTCAATTTAGCCGGAAACATAGTCATTGCTAGACAAAGAAAAAATTCCAAAAGGGTCCATATGGTTCATTTCCTACCATCCAGGGTAGTGCATGATACGATGATAATTGAGTTGTCCATGGTTCCCAGCAATCAGCCTCTATCAGTTAGTCTATAGCAGAGCCAGACATGAGGCAGGGAGAACCCGAAGTGGTGAAGAGCTGTCCAAAGTCACCTGTTCCTCCCAAGCATATTACACTTACGAAAGAAGGTGCCAGGAGTGTGAAAGTGCTTTAATAATCCAGGCAGCTTGTGAGGGGAGAAGCCACTTACACTGTGCAGGAGATTTACTGAACTGGCAGCAACAAACAACTGCATGCACAAAATCTTGCAGCCCGTGCAAGGTCATGAGTGCTAATGTTACCTTAATTGTAAAGGCTGAACAGGTGGAGGGTACCGAATGATTAAGTTTCTTGAGCACATGTGAAAAGGGGCTTTGGGGAATGATCAGTAGGAGGCAGAGATATCGAATGCTGCATTCAGTGAAATAACCTACTATTAAGAAAAGGATCTGTGCCACATTTCATTCTTTACCATCTGCCTTAGATCTACTTAACAACAAGTTGCAACAGTCTACGTGCCAGACACTGCTCCCTTTGAGGAATGTATCTACTGGCCAGTAAAACTGTATTTTTACAGTTTGGCTGAGTATTTGGCCTGACTGCCATGCATTTAGAGGCAACTTTCTTCTCTGGTTTGAAAATCCAATCAGCCCAGGGTGACAGAAACTTCTCTGGACCTGCAGCAGCTAAGGGTCAATGGGAGGGAAGAAGAGATTTGGTGAGTCTAATTCTAATTATTATGGGGAGATGGTGCAAAAATGGTACATAGGAACATATGAATTAGGAGCAGGAGTAGACCATTCATTCCCTTGAGCCTGTTCCACCATTCAATAAGATTATGGCTGATCTGATTATGGCTTCAACTCTACACTCTGCCGACTCCCAAAAACATTTGACTCCCTTTTAGTCTGAATTTATCTACCTCTGCCTGAAAAATATTCATTAGCTTTGCCTCCATTGGTCTCTGGGGAAGAGAGTTCCAAAGATTCTTGATCCTCTGAGAGAGAAAATTTCTTCTCATCTCTGTCTTAAATGGGAGACCCCTTATTTTAAACTGTGTCCCCTAGTTCTAGTCTCTCCCACAAAAGGAAACACCCTTTCAGCATCCACCCTGTCAAATCCCCTCGGGATCTTTATATATTTCAATAAGGTCACCTCTCAATCATCTAAACTCCAAATGATACAGGCCCAGCCTTTCCAATCTTTGTTCATAAGATAACCCCCCATCCCAGGTATCAGTCAAGTGAACATTCTCTGAACTGCTTCTAACACATGTATGTCCTTTCTTAAATAAGGGGACCAAAACTATACACAGTACTCTAGAGGTGGTCTCACCAATGCCCTGTACAACTGGAGCAAAACATCCCTACTTTTATATTGCATTTCTCTTACAATAAACGCCAACATTCAATTTGCCTTCCGAATCACTTGCTGAACTGGCATACTAAGTTTTCCTGATTCATGTACCATGACACCAAAACCCTTGGTACCTCAGAGTTCTGCAATCTCTCTCCAATTAAATAATATGCTGCTTTTCTTTACTTCCTGCCAAAGTGGACCAGTTCACATTTTCCCATGTTATACTTCATTTGACAAATTTTTGCCCACGCACTTAACTTAACTATGCCCCTTTGCAGATTCCTTGGGTGAAATTTTCTGTGCCCACTGGTGTCAGGTGTCATGATGGGCATGAGCGGATAATGTGGCAGGAAGACCAAAAATTAGTTTCACAACATCGTGAAACCAGTTTGCAATCTTCCATTACGCCCGTCAATGGCGGGCCTTGTTTCCTAACGCTGCATGTCAGGAACTTTATTGTAATACATCCACGTGTCACCGTAAACCCAGCTCGCTGGAATCATCCACCCATGCTGCATCATCCGAGCAACATGCTGATGTGTTTCACAACAGCATATATAAGGCGTGCACCTGGCGAACTACTCTTCGAGGGGAACTCGGAGGTGAATGCACAGTAACGTTGTGAAGCGCTCGTGAGGGTCGGCTGTTTGATTCAAGGTTGAGGCGCCGTGCATTCAGATGAGGGCATAGGCAAGTCACATTTTCCTGGCTGGCTGACAGTGCGGTGCCGGGGCAAAGGCTGCCCTGTGGTTGAGGTGAGATGGTGGGGGTAAGGGCTGCACTGTGATTAAGGTATGTTGGGTGGGAGCAAGGGCTGCACTGCAGTTGATGGTAGTGCACAAGCATGTGCGAGGTGAGGGGGAAGGGATGTGGCCACACATTAGGGAAACCTTATCTAAAGTGACCATTCTTCTGCAACTGAGACAGTTCAGGTGCAGCCACATTGACCGTTGAACTTGGGCCTCTAGCCTATCTGCCCATTTAAGCAATGCAGAGGCATGAAAG
This sequence comes from Carcharodon carcharias, assembly GCF_017639515.1. NCBI lineage: Eukaryota > Metazoa > Chordata > Chondrichthyes > Lamniformes > Lamnidae > Carcharodon > Carcharodon carcharias. The sequence goes on along the minus strand of NC_054480.1, from coordinate 108,364,857 downwards.
TAACACCAAATGCTCCAAAGTTTTTCACCCCTTGAGCACAGTCTGCAAACTAATGAGCATTTTAGTGGATTGCAGAACATTCGGATGACTGGGCATATTTAACAATCTCCTTCGGAAAGCTGGCCATGCAGCAGTCACTGGTGAAAGTGCTCACAGCCCCTTGCAGTGTCATCATTCATTTTCAGGTTCAAGCTAATAGTGCAGCTTTGCAGTGTGGGTTAAGGGAATGCATGCGCCTGAGCTGAGAGCACAGCATGAAGTCCAATGGGTGAAGCTGCCGCCAATCGGTCAGGTGGAGTGGGGCGTAGTTGAGTGGGATTCAGGCAGCCATGCAGCACACTAAACTTTGGCCTTCCAAATGGTGGCCAGCACTCTCTGGGATGTGTTAAGGGGCCTTCTGACTTAACCAAGAAGGGTTCTTAGTACACCCATGCTAACCCACGTGTCTCTCTCTTTCATCCTGCAGAAGGAATACAGCAGGTGCATGAGCCTAGCGACCAAGCTGTATGCCTCATGGTATACGGAGAGCGGAGACGATGGAAAAGAGAGCAACTGAAGTGCCAGGCTGTGCAAAGGGGGGAGAAACACCCTCAGGAAGAAAGGGCGGCTGAGGCTTCTGTGCACGTCACTGAAAAGCCACAGCAAGCTGTCGCTGGTTGGTGAACAGCTAGACCCATGGTCTGTAGATGGCACTCGTCATTCCTGCAGATGACCAAGAACCAGTGCCGCCGAAGACTGCATGCTCGGGGAACTGGTCGGTCACATCTACCACCTGCTGCAGGATTTGGCGCCATGGGGACATGGAGTGCATCCACCGCCAGTGGCCATGAAAGTGACCCCGCCACTCAATTTTTACACCAGTGGCTCCTTTCAGGGCTCCACAGGTGACCTCTGTGAGATATCACAAGTTTCCACCCATAAATGCATTCATGAGGTCACGGATGCCACCTTCACAAAGGCACACAAGTTTATGCATTTCTCCTGGGATCAGAAAAGCCAAGAAGCAAGAGCACTGGGATTTGCCCAGATCTCAGATTTTCCACAAGTGCTGGGTGCCATCAACTGCACTCATGTGGCACTCAGATCTCTGTGGCAACAAGCAGTCAACTACATCAGCTGCAGGGGCTTCTACTCGCTGAATTTTCAGCTGGTGCGTGACCACTACAAACATATCCTGTAGATCTGCACACGGTTCCTAGGGAGTATCCATGACTCCAACATTCTCAGTAGGTCTCAAATCCCTGACATGGATCAGGGCCCACAAAAGGCTGCAGGGTTGTCTTCTAGGGGGCAAGGGCTACCTGCAGAGGATGTGGCTAATGACACCCATGCAGCGGCCTCAGACTGCAGGAGTGAGAATGTACAACAGGCCTCAAGCTGCAACTCGCGCCTTGGTGGAGCAAACCATCAGGATGTTGAAAATGAGGTTCCGGTGCCTGGACCGGTCTGCTGGAACCCTACAATATAGTCCACAAGGGGTGTCACGCATCATCATTTTCTGCTGTGCCCTTTACAACCTGGCGCTGCAACGGGGAGAGGAGCTGGCCGAGGAGGAGTTGGAGAAGCTGCATGTCTCCTCCGATGAGGAGGACACCGACAGGGATAAGAGATGAGGAGGTCCTCGAAGGCGAGTATGATGTCAACAAGGCCATCACACAGGCCAGATGAGGAAGGCGTGCTCGGGAAGCCCTCCCTCATAGCTGCTAGACTCGTGGAGGATGATGACAGTATGCAGTGGGGAGACACCATAGATCCTCATATTGCTTCTGTGAATGTTTGACTCCTGTCTGGCTGATGGTAGCACACGTATCCTCTGTGATAAGGCTCCTGTCATGGAGACACAAGCGGATACCCAAAGTCCCTACATTCCAGGAGGATGATGACGACAGGCAGCGGGGATACTCCATAGATCCTCACATACCTTCTGTGAATGTCTGACTCATGTCTGGCTGGTGGAACTGCGCGTATGCTCTGTGAACAGAGTCATATCATGGAGATGCAGCTGGGAAACTTTAACTTCTCCTGATCCTATGGCAGAATCCTTCAGGACCACGTTGTCACCGGTCACAGATGCTGATGAGATGGGGGTCCAGCTGCACCTCAAAGGTGCTGGGAACACACAGAGAGAATGGCAGAACCCTGTGCTACCAGCCCAGGACATTTTGGCAGCAATGGTAACCCCCATCAAGTTGCAGGCATGACTGATGTGACCAGTGACAGTGAAGACACACTCTCAGTGTGCTGGGAAAGTTGCATAAAGCACAGGAAAGAGGCCCTGGACTGAGACATCTGCCTTATTCTTGTGCAGGGACCAAGGTTTCACATCTGACTGACACAAACACTGCTCATCAGGACAAGGGGCCATAGACAAGGAGGCATTCTCGGGAGTTTATTAACAAAATGAACATTATGTACAAGTTATTAACACCCATGCCCACACTGTGCAATTCCATCTTCTTAACAGCTTGGCCTAAATAGCTAAGTGGTTATGGTACTGGGTTTATAACCCCAAGATCAAGAGTTCAAATCTCACAATGGCAAACTATGAAACAATGTAACTTCATCTGAAACAGATGGAAACGTGTTTGTACTCGAAAGAGTTACATCTTCTTAACCTTTCTAACCCTGCTGCTATGTCTTGGTGCTCCCCCAACATCCACAGCGGAGGTGGAGGCTGACCTCTACGCCCGGTCTGTGATAATCTTGGTGGGCGTCCTCTGGAGGGCTGGGACTTCGAGGGTCCCGGCCTAGTTTTGGGCTCCTGCTGTGTGGCAGTGGCACACTCCTCAGCCTCTGGAGCTGAAGAAGAGATTCGGATGGGCCAGATACTCCCAGAGCCACCTGGATGGATGGCCCAGGGTGTTCACCTGGTGATCCTTCTCCCTGCTGATCTTTTTTTTGTTGGTTGCCTGCGGGCCCCTTGCTGACTCCTTGAGGAGAAGGGGAAGCTGGAATGAGATCGAGCTGCCCTGCTCCCCCCTCACATTGACACTGCTGGAGGCCAACTATGGTGTCAGTGATGGAATTCAGCCCGCGCAGCAGTGCAGGACCAAAGTCCTGGACAAAGTCCTGGACCAAGGTCTCCATGGTGGCCACCATCCTATCAGTGTTGATCTCAGGGCATTGGCATGACAGCACTATCACCTCAGCCTGAAGGCGGACTGATTCCTCCATCGTGCTTTGCAATCTGGGGAGCACAGCGGACATCCTTTGTTGATGTTCCCGAGCTTGTCTTCGCAGCTCCAGCAATTGATGTATGACCGAGTCCAGAGGCTCATCATCTGACTCAGGCTCAGCAAATTTCTGGCCCCTAGCAATCCTCTGAGTGCTGGAAACTTGGCAAATTTCTGCCTCCACCTGCTGTGGATCCAAAAGTGCATTGTGCTCACCTGATTGTGATGCTGAGGCTACTCTAAAGCTAGGCCCCACTGAGATGTGTGTCTCTGTGCTGGTGAAGGGTGAGGGTGAGTGCAGATGGGATGGGTCTTCAATGGGGGTTTCAGCAGATTCCTCTTCTGAGGAGTCTTCGGGGCTCGAGTCAAGGACTTGGGTCATGGACTCTCCTGGCAGTTTCCCAGATGTGCCTGCGGAAGAGAGGGGAGATAATTAGTGCGTGGCAGTGGCCTGATTGTCTGATGGATGTTGCACTGCTTGATCCTCACTTGGTTGAGCATCTCTGACCTCACAGTCAGCACAGGACCAGTCCAGGTCTCTTCCAGTCAGCTGGATGGCTCTTTTTTCAAAGTCTGTGAGGATCTTGATGTCATGCGTCCTTCCACCAGTCTGTGTCCTCTCCCTTTTGTTGTATGCCAGCTTATCCTGCATGAATAGAGATGGAGTGAGTGTAAGTAGGCCACCTGCCAGACCAGATGATAAGTATGCCTGGCATGTGTGGGCAGTGCCGTGGACAGGGTGAGGACAATGAAGGTGTGTGTGAGAGAGTGAATGGTGATGTCCCTTGAACTGGCAGTGAGTGAGATCCTTGTAGATGCATGTTGCATTTGTGTGTGTTTGAGATGAGAGTGATGAGAAGAGTGACTTACCCTGGCAGAACGAAAGAGATCATTCAGCCTCTTTCTGCACTGAGTGCCTGTCCTCTTTTGCAGGACGTTGGTACTGACCACCACTGCCACTGCCTCCCAAGCCTGATTGGTGATATTTCTGCCCCTCCTGCAGCCAGAGAGGGAGTAGAGGGACATCACAGCAGGCCTTCACGGCATCCAAAAGGTGTTCTAGGGATGCACCACTGAAACAGGGGCTGCAGTCTTCTTGACTTTTGGGGCAATGTCTTTAGTGCAACAGTCCAGGGCTGGAAGCAGTGAGAGGTGTGCACATCGCTGCACTTAAAATTTGGTGCTTGGCGTGAAGAAGCAATGAGGTGAAGGCATGGCAGGTGAATCGGAGCTCGCCCACCAGTGAAATTGCGGGTTTCCCAGGAATTCTTGGTTAATGAGGTGGGATTGAGATGATACAGCATGAAAAGCCGCCATTGCAGCCGGCGGGTAAAACGTTGTTTTTCTGCTACCGCACTTAATGCAAATCTGGGATGATTCCACCCCTTATGTCCCCTTCACAACTTAACTTTTCTACCTGTCTTAGTGTCATCACCAAATTTAGCAACCATACATTCAATCCCTTCATCTAAGTCATTGTTATAATTTGCAAATAGTTGAAACCCAGCACTGATCCCTGAGCCACTCCACTCCTCACATCTTGCCAACCTGAAATTTATTCCCTATTCTTTGCTTCATGTTAACTACCAATCCTCTATCCATGCTAATAAGTTACCTCCTACACCATGAGCTCTTACTTTGCATAGTAACCTTTTATGTGGCACCTTGTCAATTGTCTTCTGGCAATCTAAGTGCAACACATCCACAGGTTCCCCTTTATCCACTTTGCTTTTTACTTCCTCAAAGAATTCCAATAAATTAGTCAAACATGATTTCCCTTTTACAAAACCTTATTGACACTGCTTGATTGTACTGAGATTTTCTAAGTGCTCCACTATAACCTCCTTAATAATAGGTTCCAGCAATTCCCCTATGACAAATTTTAAGCTAACTGTCTTGTTGTTTCCTGCTTTCTGTCTCCTTCCTTTCTCAAACAGGGGAGTCACATTTGCTATTTTCCAGCCTGATGGAACCTTTCCAGATTCTAGGGAATTTTGGAAAATTAAAACCAATGCAGCTACTAGCTCAGCAGCCACTTCTTTCAAGACCCTAGGATGAAGCCCATCAGGACCTGAAGACTTGTTAGGTTTTAGTCCTAATGATTTTCGCAGCTTCTCAGTTTCCTTTCCCTGATGGTTGAAATTGTTATTTGTATCCTCCACAGTGAAGACAAACACAAACTATGTGATCAATTCATTCACCATTTCCTTATTTGCTATTATTAATTCCCCATTCCCACTCACTATGCTCACTTTACTTACTCTTTTGTTTTTTAAATATCTGTAGAAGCTCTTATATCCTCTTTATATTTCTAGCTAGCTTTTTCTTTTACTCTAATTTCTCCATCTTCATTATTCTTTTAGTCATTCTTTGCTGTTCTTTATATTCTGTCTAATCATCCGACCTGCCACTCAGCTTTGCATAATTATACTCTTTTTCTTTCAATTTGATACTATCTTTAACTTCTTTAGTTAGCCACGGATGTTGTGTCTTTACTTTAGAATCTTTCTTTCTCACTGGAATATATCTTTTCTGAGTATTATGAAAGATCTATTTAAATGTCTGCTACTACATCTCTACTGACTTATCCCTTAACCCAGTTTCCCAGTTCACTTTAGCCAGCTCTGTCTTCATGCCCTCATAATTGCTCTGATTACATTTTAAATTCCAGTCTTAGATCCATGCCTCTCTCCCTCAAACTGAATATGAAATTCAATCATATTATGATCACCTAGGGGCGCCTTCACTATGAATTCATTGATTAATCCTGTCTCATTGCACATTACCAGATCTGGTATAGTCTGCTCTCTGGTTGGTGCTAAAAGATGCTGCTCTAACAAATTGTCCCGAAATATCATTGGACTGGTAATCCAGAGGGCCAAGTGAATGCTCTGGAGATATGGGTTCAAATGCCACAATGGCAATAAAAGTTAGTCTTAGTGGTGGTAACCATGCAACTATCATCTACTATTGTGAAAACTCATCTGGAAATCTGCTATCCTTTCCTGGTCTAGCTTACATGTGACTCCAGACCCACACAATGTGGTTGGTTCTTAACTGCCCTCTAATATGGCCTAGCCAGCTATTCAGTTCAAAGGCCATTAGGAATGGGCATCGAATATTGGCCTCGCCCACATCACATGAATGAATAAAAAAACCCGAATGTTTGACCTATTTACTCAGGGATTTGGCATGGAAGATGTTGCAGTCCCATGCAACAAACAACTTAGGTGGTTCACGGACTCCCAGGCCGCTTGTCTTTTCTGCTTTCTTGAGGAGTCCATGTGTTATGACGTGGCAGCTGATGTGTGTCAGGTGGACCAAATCCTCAAGGGAAACTTGGCCTCGCATTCATAATGATTTTGCAATTTGTATTTATTATGAGAAGATGTGCGCACTAAATTCAAAAGTAATGAGTCCACCAAGACATTTAGCGATTTTAAAAATTAAATTAAAATATTTATTAACTAAAGAAAAGATTTCAAGCACACACATAAGACTACAGTTAGTTAATACCATAATAACTCCTATAATTCCTAATTGACCTAACTCCCAGTTACACACCCCCTTTAAGGCAACAGTCCAAAATAGATTTTAGATTTTTTAAAAAATAGCAAGTTAACACAGTGCCCACTTGACAGTAGAATTCCAAATGGCTTTCTCCAACTTTAGTTACTGAACACAGCAGACTTACATACAAATGTTTGGAGGCGTCTTCAAGGCTATTTCACACACTCCTGTTAGATCTTACATGGCCCTCAACATTCTCTTTCATTCTCCTTTATATATGTTTCTCTCTCTCTTTAATATGTAAATTCCATTGTTCCATATATCTTTGGCTTTTGCTTTTCCCATAATATAAAAACTTGCATGTTGCCAATATTGTCAGTAACCTTAGGGTAAAATAAAATAAAATAGAAAGCCTTGTTTATCTGGATAGTTGTAAACATGCTAACATCCTTTTGAAATCCAAACAATCCCTTCACTTGTCTAAAAATGCAAATTTCCTTTACACCTTACATGCAAAGACAGTATCCACATTTACTCATTAGTATTTCAAGTACATTCCTACACCTAGCTTCTTTTGATAATTTCAAGCTTATAGTCCACCTGACTCCAAATGTAATTAAATCATGCAGACAGAACCATCTACACTCACACCCGCAAACCTACTTTACAATAAACCAAAAAAAAATATCAAAATGATTATACTTTCGTATTACATGTTCCCTGTGTAGATAGATTGTCCAAGGTTGCAGCCCCTTTTTGGTTATTTGAAGGGGCTGCACCTCAAATTTTGGGTGCACTCTAGCCCCATGTTTCTGATCTTTGGCCACTCGGTGCAGAGCAGTTTGGGCAGGATGGAAGGCCTCCTCGTAAGCCTGCTCCTGGACTTGGTGAAGGTGACCATTAATAGGGCTAAGCAATGGGCAGGCAAGGCTTAGCCCGATCATCTGCCCATCTTCCACGATTACATTTATGTCCAGGTGTCCACAGGGGTTGGAGTGCATCATCAGACCCAGGTACACTATTTTAATTTAGTTTGATAAGTTGCCTTTGAAAGCTTTTGTTTTTTGTTACAGTGCCCGTTTAACAGGCTTTCAATTGTTAAATTGGTTTATTTGTTAATTAGTTTATTTAATTGGTTTACAGTTTTAAAAAGACCAAACAAAAAGGGATTGCTGGGACAGTGGGGTATGGTCAGTAGAAAGCAAAGATATATAAAGCTGCATTCTGTGAATAAACCTACTATCAAGAAAAGGACCTGTGTCTCATTTAATTCCTTACCATCTGCCTTAGATCCATTTGCAACAGTTTGCCCGCCATGCACTGCTCGCTGAGGTGTGTATCTACTGGCTAGTAAAACTATATTTGTACAGTTTGGCTGAGTATTTGGCCTGACCGACATGCATTTAGAGGCAACTTTGTTCTCTGGTTTGAAAGACGATTTAGCCCTGGGTGACAAAAGTTTCTCCAGACCTGCCACAGCTAAGGGTCGAAGGGGGGAAAGAAAAGATTTGGTGTATCTAATTCTTTTTTATTCTTATGGGAATATGGTGGTGGATTGGTAATGTTGGTAATGGTAATGTTGCTGGACTAATAATCACAAGGCCAGGCTTGTGCACTGTGAACATGGGTTCAAACCCCAGCATATCAGCTGGTAGAATTTAATTAATAAATCTGAAATGTAACATTAGTCTCAGTATTGGTGACCATGGGCAGAATGCTCAGCAAGTGAGAGCAGCACCTGCTCATTGCAGTGTAAAATAATACATGGTGATGTTGGGAATGTGTCCTGATGTCATCGCATGTCATTCAGATTTTCAGTTTGGCAGGCACACACCCGAGTCGGCTGCATGCCTGCCGAACTGTCAAAGGCCCATTAAAGCCATTTAATATCAATTAAAACAATAAACTGAGCTGCCCATCCAGCCTTAATGTTGGTGGGCAGGCGAAGAGCCCAGGCAGCCTTTGCATTTTTCATGGAACCTCATCCACAGGCGGGATGAGGTTTCATGAAGGTTTTTAAAGGTTTGAAAAAATTTTGAATAAAATTCATAGACGTGTCCTGGCTCATGTGACAGTTTCACATGTGGGGACATGTCCTTAAAATTTTTTTCACTTTATTAAAATTTTTTAAGCTTAAACTAATCTCCCTGAGGCAGCTCTGTGGCTCAGTGAGATTTTTGTGCTCTTTCGTGCGTAGGCCCTGACTCAGGCAACGCCCCCCCCACCCCACCGCCCACACAAGTAACGCTCAGTGCTTCCAGGCGCGCGTCACGCTGGGAGAGCCTTAACTGACCTGCTCATGTAAAATGGCGGCGCTCAGCCGATTGCAGGCAGCGAGCCACTGCACACACACCTGCACCCACGCCCGCTCCCACACACACCTCCGATGGGGAGAAAATTCTCCCCCATGACAACTATCATGAGAACCCCTCTGGTTCAATTATGTCCTTCAGGGAAGGAAATGTGCTGTCTTTACCTGGTCTGACCTACATGTGATCCCAGATCCACAGCAGTTCAAGGGCAATTATGGATGGGTAACAAATGCTGGCCCAGCTAGTGATGCCCACATCCCATGAAATAATGAAGAAATATAAATTAAATGCTGATTGTGGTTAAGCATTGATAGGATGACAGTCAATAGCTTTTAGAAAAAGTAGTGAAGAACTGAAGAGAAAAAAAAGATAAATACAAGGCAAGTACTTCTGTCAAAATCGAACATGCTACAGATCCATTAACCTCAGGACATACCCATTGCGCTCTCTTATGATATACGTGGGGTGCATTCAAGTTACTTGCCTAGCTTAGCATATTTACTGGGAAGCTTTGCTGCAGATAACCTCATCAAGGAATGCCAATTTGGTATCTACTTCACTGTAGAAATGCTTAAAATGATTTATGGAGGTAAAGGTTGAGCTCGTATTTTGAAAGAACGCTGGAATTAATTTTCCCTCCTGCTCCCATGGACCGCAGCTTGTTTCCATTATTATTCTCTCTCAGGGGAAGGGGCTACCTCATCTGTGGCTGCAATCTGCTCAGTCTATTCAGCGTATCTCTCAATCCACAGTATTGTACATTCACAGCCAGCTAACCCCACTTAAAACCACTGGAGCTAATTTCACTCATTTAATATTGGTTCGCTGAAAAAATTGCACAGACTTTTCGCTCCCATCCACTTAAGGGGGCAGAACATGTGAAAACATCAGGCAGGGAAACACAGGTTGGTACATCTTGCCTACCCCATACAGCTGTAATGCATTTAAACATCATATTGAGACTTCTTATTCCAGGCTGCCATATACAGGGATAAGTGAAAAACCAGATAAAAACCTGAGGTTAATGGGGAGGGTTGGAGTGGGTCACTTGAGGGGGTGGGGGTGGTGGGGAGGGTGCGGGTTGCTCTGGAAAAGTCTTCTCTGATACCTCCAGGTGATCAAAACAAGTCCAGGAGACCATCATTACCTTGTCAGTATCCTTCCATCTACATGAGATGATTGACATGCCGAAAATCCACTGGGGTTGGGGTGGCTTCCTGTTGCTGATGGCTGAAGAAATACATTCATGAGAGGCAGGCTCTGCCATAAGTGCAGCATATGAGATGGCTGTCGGGTGTCATTGTGGGATGTTCTTTTTTGGTATTGGCGCCTGCTACTGAGCCACCGTAGCACTGATCACCATGGTAGCACATGCAAACCCACAGATGATGACTCCATGTCCCTCTGTTGCCAGCTAGTGATGTTTTGAGTCTTATGTCACACTTTGCAAGCATTCTTGAATTGGAGCTTTGGGCATCGTACTGCTCATCTGGCTCCAGTTACCTCGTCAGACAGAAAATCCGTGGGTATACGTCCATTCAGCACAAGTGTTCGAGCCAACAAAGACACCTCTTGACCATTATTTAAATTATTTGTACCTGTCTGGACTATGATATGATCTTCGCCCCGCATTTTGGCTGATATTTTTGTTTGGGAAATGCCACATGCATGTGATATTCTGATAGCTGTGTCCTTTTTTTGTGTAGAGTTTTAAGGCTTCCATATGAAATTACTGGTGATCTAACGCATGGGGAAAGCCTAATTGGCAAAGTTGTGGTTTTCTCTTTGCATGACTCACACTATTAAAAAAAATAATTAAAGTAATCAGTCTGTGACACTCAACTGCCAGGACAGAGGATAGGTCAGTGGGTAGAGGCTATATTATTCAAACCTTATCTCTGCTTCATGTCTAACAAGGCTCTGTGTCAGCACTGGATCCTTGTAAAATGACCTCTTCCACCTATGAATCCAGCACACTTTAAATGCTACTTGCTGCACATATTAAAGATGATCAAATCTTTTGTTAACCCTTTCCATGGTTACCATGTACTTTTGCTTCTGGTGGTTTCCATCATGATTGAATTGCCCAGTTAATTAGGTGGAGTGGATCTTGCAACAACAGCGCAACTATTCACAGGAACACAATTTACAATCTAGACCTTCTGGTCATGGGAGCTTTATGGATACCAGGAAACATCTTACTGGTGAAAGGGAGCCCTGTAATATCAAATGGGGGCACAAACCTTTCCATCCCTGCATAGTTCTTTTATCTATCCTGCAGGTGTTCAGCCCTTTTTACTAGAATACGGCTCGCTGCTTTTGCAGCCAAAAAGTCATTTGTCACATGTGGGTCTGGGCAGTGATTGCTGGCAGGCTGTTCAACTACAGAGGGCAACACAGCAGAATCTAATCTTGTCCCTCACCTGGGACTGAATTTTCAGGCCACACCGAGGTCGGAAATAGAGGTAGACACTAGCGTGTTAGTTTACCAACCCAGTTGGCCTTCAGTTTCCCCATGTGACAGGTACCTGGAGATGGCAGTCCTCCAGCCAGGCCTATAGGCCTGCCCTGCCCTGCCTTTCTGGGTATGGGGTACAGCTAAAGGTTGCCCTGTAGAGGAATTTCCCCACCCACACCCCACCCCACCCCAGTATTGGCCTGGCTATGCTTTTTTTCATTTAAGGTTGGGTATCCTACTATCCTATTTAAAAAAGCCGGTGAGAAGGGAACCCCATGATGATGCACCCTCTCAGTTACCCACCCTTTACTGCATCCTGCTGCTCTTTTTTAGCTGAAAGGTCTCTAATTGGCCCTCCAGATTTGAGAGCTCTGAATTGGAATTGGAACATGTCTCTATGCTAATTAAAGGGGCGTCTCCATGAAAATCCCACAATTAGGCTGTTTCCCCTCAGGCTGGGTTTGGGACCTGGATTCTGTCCTGACTTCCATTTTACACCCCCAAAGCAAAAAATGCAGCAATTGTTGCAACCTGAGCACCAGCCAGATCACAGAAGGTAATGTGTAACTTTATGCAGGTATCCTAGGTAGTTGTTTTTAGCACTTTCCTCCTAATAAGATGTCTGGCTGTCAAAAAACAGCTTCAAGTAGAATCAGTGCTGCACTATGAAACCAACATCAATAAAACAGACTGTCTGCTGATTATCACCTTGCTGTCTGAAAGGCCTTCCTTTAAGTGCACAACTTGGCTGCTGCGTTTCCAAATCACAGCAGGGACTACACTTTCAAAGGACTTCATTGTCTACAAAGTACTTTACGATCCCCTGTGTTTGTGAAAGGTGCTATATAAATAAATGTAAGTCTTTCTTCCTTTATGGGGCTAACCCTATTTACCCTGCAGGGTGATTTCACCACAATTTCACATCAGTTCAGGCCCCAAGTCTTTCCACAGTATCTGGGTAAGCTCAATTCAGGACACTGATTGACAAAGAACATTAAGATAAAAGCAAAATACTGCAGATGCTGGAAATCTGAAACAAAAACAAAAATAGCTGGAAACATTGCTGCACTGTGGTAAAGTGAGGTACCTTTTCCCTTTATAAGAATGCAAGTGTACTGATAGTGTGACAGCACTGACAAATTACTGTACAGCGTGGGCAACTAGGGTCTGTAAGTCTAGACCTGGAAGATTCTGGGTGAGCATGTATGACCTGATGCTCTGCCATATGTCTCAATAAACCATCACTGTTTATTCTTAACAAAAACAAAAATACCTGGAAAAACTCAGCAGGTCTGACAGCCTCTGCGAAGAGGAACACCGTTAACGTTTCGAATCTGTATGATTCTTCAACAGAACTAAGGAAAAATAGAAAAGAGGTGAAATATAAGCTGCTTTAAGGGTGGGGTGGGACAAGTAGAGCTGGATAGAGGACCAGTGGAGATAGACAAAAGGACAAAGAGGTGTTGAAGATGGTGCTAATAGGTGACATTAAGGGTAGAAAGCAGGACAAGCAAGGTACAGAAAGCCCTAGTGGGGGTGGGGTGGGGGGAAAGGATCAAAATAGGTTAAAAGGTAGAGATAAAACAATGGATGGAAATATATTTAAAAATAATGGAAATAGGTGGGAAAAGAAAAATCTATATAAATTATTGGAAAAAAGGGGGATCGGAAACCGGGTGGGGATGGAGGAGAGAGTTCATGATCTAAAATTGTTGAGCACAATATTCAGTCCGGGAGGCCGTAAAGTGCCTAGTTGGAAGATAAGGTGCTGTTCCTCCAGTTTGCGTTGAGCTTCACTGGAACATTGCAGCAAGCCAAGGATGGACATGTGGGCATGAAAGCAGGGTGGAGTGTTGAAATGGCAAGCGACAGGGAGGTCTGGGTCATGCTTGCGGACAGACCAAAGGTGTTCTGCTAAGCGGTCACCCAGTCTGCGTTTGGTCTCTCAATGTAGAGGAAACTGCATTGGGAGCAGCAAATGCAGTAGACTAAATTGAGGGAAGTGCAATTGAAATGCTGCTTCACTTGAAAGGAGTGTTTGGGCCCTTGGACGTTGAGGAGAGAGGAAGTAAAGGGGCAAGTGTTGCACCTTCTGCAGTTGCATGGGAAGGTGCCGTGGGAGGGGGTTGATGTGTAGGGGATGATGGAGGAGTGGATCAGGGTGTCCCCAAGGGAATGATCCCTGCGGAATGCCGCTGGGGGGGTGAAGGAAAGATGTGTTTGGTGGTGGCATCATGCTGGAGTTGGTGGAAATGGAGGAGGATGATCCTTTGAATGCGGACGCTGGTGAGGTGATAAGTGAGGACAAGGGGGACCCTATCATGTTTCTGGGAGGGAGAGGAAGGTGTGAGGGCAGATGCGCAGGAGATGGGCCGGACACGGTTGAGGGCCCTTTCAACCACCGTGGGTGGAAAACCTCGGTTAAGGAAGAAGGAAGACGTGTCAGAGGAACAGTTTTTGAAAGTGGCATCATCAGAACAGATGCGACAGAGGCGACGGAACTGAGAGAATGATATGGAGTCCTTACAGGAAGCTTGCTCCTACATCAGTCTCTCCCTGTTACTGATTGCAAGTAGCAATCGAAGAAGACACAGGAAGGTGTGTAGTTAGAGTTCGGTTGGCCAAAGAACTCATTTACTGAAGACATAAAAGTGGCGATCCCTGAGTATGAGTCCATAAGATGGGTGAGCAAAGCATTGGAAAGAGCATCTGTACTTATTTGTAAAACAGGGGACAGCAGCAAAAAAACACTGTAGAATCACAATCGCGGGGATCCTGCCAAAACTCGAACAGAGCATGAGAAAAGCCGACAGCTGCAAAGGCAGGGTTAAAAAAAACGGTGACTGCTCTTAAAGCAGCAATCCATTTAAAAGGATAAATACATGAAAAATGGCTATGGACAGGAAATTATAAGAGACCCCAGAGAGACCGCAGCCCCCTGGTAAGCCAAACACATAAATTCATCATTATCTGGAAAGCCTATCGAAAGTGCAGTCCCCTTGCACTTGTTCACGATGTCGCATTTTGGGCATGTCGAACCATTCAACCACATTTCAGATGACTGGACTCAGTATGTCAAATGCCTAGTGTTCTTTTTTACTGGTAACAACATTGTGGAGGAGGAAAAGAAGAGGGCGATTCTTTTGTCCTCATGAGGGAGCAAAACATACAGGCTGATCCGCAGCCTTAAGTCACCTAGTGCCCCAGACTCGAAGACTTTTGACGAGTTAATAAAAATTGTACAGAGCCACCTGAGACCAAAGCCCTCAGTTACTATGCAGCACTTCAAGTTCAATTCAAGGAACAGGCTTCCGGAGGAGACAATAGCTGACTATGTGGCTGTTTTAAAGGCATTAACTGAACATTGCGAATTCGGAACATCCATTAGTGATATGTTGAGAGACCGGCTGATATGCGGGATTGGAGATGATACTATCCAAAGGAGTTTGCTAGCCGAACCTAGTCTAGACTTCAGTAAAGCTTTAGAATTAGCTACCGCGATGGGGAGCGCTGTTAGAAATTCTGATGTTATTAAAGCAACACAAAATGGTGCCGTCCATTTAGTCGAGTGGGACAATCCGGCAACAAAAGGCCCAAAAACTTTGGACTTCGTGGAAAGTCATGGAACACACTCTAGCTCCAGACCATTGAAAAACAATGGTACTACAGTGAAACCCAGAAAATGAATGAAAGAAATACATCCAAGCCTCCAGTGAGCGTTTGACAGCTCATACAAGTCGAGTGCTTTTTCAGCCACCACGATGGCCACACAATGCGGCACTGCAGACAAAGGCTAAATTAACACTATAAAGACAGAAGGGAAAATCATGCAATATGCCTCATGGAAGATCCAGAAGAAATAGAATCAGACATCCATTCATTATGTAGCCTCAAAGTGGATAGAACTGAGCCAATCCGAGTCGCCATAGTGATCAACGGACAACCCATTAAGTTGGAAGTTGATACCGGGGTGTTGATGTCCATCATTGGAGAGCACGCATTTAGATATCTGAGCAAAGAAACCCATTCTTTGAAGTTAGAAGTTTCGGACACAAAGCTGAGGACATACATGGGCGAAGAAATAAGACTGTAAGGGTTATGTCGAGTCTCGGTGATGTACGGAGATTAATCTGAAAGGTTGTTCTTGTTAGTGGTAGCTGGAGAGGGCCCCAGGTTAATAGGCTGCAACTGGCTTGAAAAGATTAAATTGAAATGGGCCGAAATTTTTAAATTACAATGAAAGGCTTCTGGGAATTATTGCACAAGTATGCTTCCATTTTCAACTACGAGTTAGGAAGGATTTGAGGGCTGCAGGTCAAGATCCACGTAGACCCAAACACAACCTCCAGATTTATAAGAGACAGACCAGTCCCTTATGCTCTATGGGGAAAAGTTGAAACCAAACTGGACAGACTGGAAAAATTGGGCATCCTATAACCAGTGTCATTTTCTGAGTGGACTGCACCCATTGTACGTGTACTGAAGCTGGACCAGAGCATGTGTTTGTACGGTGATTATAAGCTAACCGTCAATGAGGTGGCCAAACTTGATAGACACCCGATACCCAAGGTTGAGGAATTGTATTTGAAGTTAGCAGGGGGGACCACATATTTGAAATTAGATATGAGTCAGGTAGA
The DNA here is from genome assembly GCF_017639515.1 of Carcharodon carcharias. NCBI lineage: Eukaryota > Metazoa > Chordata > Chondrichthyes > Lamniformes > Lamnidae > Carcharodon > Carcharodon carcharias. Next base: position 108,348,767 of record NC_054480.1, on the reverse strand, counting down.
GTTGGAAAAGAAGTCTAGGGAACTCGTCGCTATTTATATGCATCGAGGATTGTATCAATACATACGTCTACTCTTCGGGATCTCCTCGGCATGTGCTATTTTTCGAAGAACGACGCTCGCCCAACATCATTGCATGTCATTTCACCTCGAGCGGATCGAGTACCCGCCCACCTGCCAAGGCGAAAATTCTGCTCACTATTAACTAAACATCATGTGTGTAGTCAGCTTACATTATAAACCATAGAACAGAATGCTCCCTTGTTATTTTTAGCCTAACCAGAAAAATACACGTCACAGGTATGCTTTACACTGTCCTTTACACGGATGTTCAATTTTCCCGGAATCAAGCTAGTGATTCTTAGCTCCTGAGGGTTTATTCCTGTTCTTTTCTTTATTTGGCCGAGTAACTTGCAATCTTAGAACTGTCTTTCACAGTGAGGTTTTCTTTTCCCAGATAGACTCCCTCCATCCCGAGCTAGGTGACTCTTGCAGCCTTGTTTTAACTCCCCCACAAATTTGGTCTTTTCAATTCAAGTGCGACTTCTACTCACACTCCTGTCCAGTAAATAATAGAAGCATTTTTTGGCCTCTCGCTGTTCCCTCTCTCTTAGCTTCAGGTAGAATTCCCAAAAAAACAGTCTGTAGTATTCAGTAATATTCCAGAAAAGCCTGTTACCTGATCTTTACAATAGCTTCCTCTGAATCCTTACCCATGGCTGTGTGAATCACATGGGCCTTGTGTCTAGGTAGAAATTATAATTCGCTATCCTGGAGAGCCAAAGTCTCTTTCATCTTGGAACTAAATGGGCAGTTTAAAACACAACTGTTTACAACCCAATGCTTTTCTTGGACTAAGAATCACACAGTCTCCATTAATACACAAGCTATTGCCATTGTCTTCAAGAGTAAATATCTCACACCCTCTTCCCTGTAAAACAATTTAATCCTTCCTTTGATCTCTAGCAATCAAACCACCAGGTTTAATGTCAGGTAGAATACAGAGCAGGTCACATGACCCCCTTCAGTTTACCTTAAAATTATAGACAATGGGCAGAATCATCCCAGATTTGCACTGAGTAGCAGCGGGTGTGAAAATAAATTTTACCCGTCGGTCGCAGTGGCCGGTTTTCAGGCTGTATTGACCCCTTCGCTGCTTGTCCTGCCTCCGTAATAATAAATTCACGGGAAGCACGTGGGATTGCTGCCTCGAATTTTCCTGTTACACTGGGAGTCACCACTTCCTCATTCCGGGCGCCATATTTAAAGTGCACCAGGGCGCAGCTTACTTCATGTCTACAGACTAGGTCTGCTCCAGGTGATAGATGACCCCAAAAGCCAGGAAAACAGGAGCCCCCAAATTTAGTGACACCTCTCTGGGGCACCTGCTGGATGCAGTGGAAGGCCACTGCGATGACCTCTTCTCCCCTCTGTTCGCAGGAGGTCACCAGAGTCACCAATCTGGCCTGAGAGCTGGTGGCAGCAGTAGTCAGCACCACCAGGGCACAGAGGAGGTCAGCCATCTGATGCAGGAAGAGGATGAATGCTCCCATCCATTCTGCCAGGGTAAGTCAACAACCTCATTACTCTCAACTCACATACCCCCAAACATATTACACATCTACAAGGATATCTAACCTCAAGGGACACCACTAACTCTCACACACACCCTCACATCTCCATCAGGCTCATATCCTTCATAGCTCATGTCCTCATCCTGTCAATGACTCCGCTCACCACACAAACATTCCATGCAGTGCCATGTGTCCTGCTCACACTCTCCACCTGTTTTCATGCAGGAGAAGCTGGCTCACAACATCAGGGAGAGGTCCCAGACCAGGGGGTGGAGTGACCGACTTTAGGCCCCTTACTCACTTTGAGGAGGGTGCCATCGAGCTGATTAGTGAGGATATGGACCATGGCTGTGGCTACGGTGAGGTCGACGGCGAACACCCACCTGAGGATCCTGCACCACATCATCCCTCTCTCAACGTCACTGTGAGTGCTCTCTCTCCTGTTTTTGACTCTGCTGCCATGCACTAATTATCTCTACTTTGGTTCACAGGGAGCTCTGCCAAGCAACCGACACCCTCAGCCAGCCAGTCCCTCAGCTCCATCCAGGTCCTCACCTCCAACCAAGAGGACTCCTCCTCCATTGAAGAACTGGAAAGAAGCAGCCTGGAAGACCTGTTACCAGCACCAGCGCAGAGACACACACCTTGGTGGGATCTAAATCTAGAGCAGGCTCGGGTTCACAATCTGGTGGTCACCATACGGGCATGTGTCCACAGCAGGAGGAGACAGGTTCAGCTGAGCTCCCTGGCATTCGGAGTACAGCTGGGGAAGAGGCAACTGTGAGGTCTGAGTTAGCTGACGAGCCCCTGAATTCGGGCTTCCAACTCATCGTGGAGAATCAGCAGAAGGTGGGGGAACATCACGCAGAGCTGTTGGAAACCCTCAACAGAGTGGCACATGAGTCAGAGGAGTGTGTTGGATGAAGTGGTGCCTGCATGTGCACATATGGAGGTCTTCATCGGGGGGGATGACAGATGCCATGGAGACCTTAGTCCAGCAGAATGCGGCGATGCACACAGACCTGCACTCCATTGCATTAGCCATGTGTGAGTTCCTGCAGTGACAACGCCAGGGGAATTGGGGCACTTTGACATCTCTCCATGTGCTCCTTTGCCTCAAGGAGTCAGGCCAAAGCCTTTGGACACCTGAAGAGAGGAGGAGAATCAGCTGGACACCCCCTGGGTGATCCACTCAGGAACCTCGGAGGCTGTCCGCTCCCTCTGAGTCCTCTTTGCCTGTGAGCCCCTCAACCTCATCCTCTGTCACCAGGGAGGGAGCTGCTGGCCCACAGGAGGACAACCAAAGCAAGCCGGGGCCTTCAATGCCTCTGCTCTCCAGAGTACACATACTGGAGTCATCAGAGGCAATAGGGCCACCCATTGCACAGGCTGTCTCCACCCCTTCTGCGGATGTCAGGGCAGCACTTAGAAGAAGTTGTAGGCCTGGAAAAGTCAAGAAAGTCTGATCACAAGTGGTTGCACAACCGAACACATTTTGTCACTTTATTATCTGAAAACAACTTCTCTTTCACTGTATAATGTGTAATGGTGTCTTTCAGATTCATTGACAGACTTCACAAGTCCTCCCTCTGTATCCCCTCCCACTAGCAGTTCAGCTGCATGCAGCCGACCCACAAGTGATTCTGGAGGGAGAAGTGTGTGTGTGGCAGGGCCTTTCGGAGCCTCATACAAGCACTCTCCCACACACATGGATCCTTCCTCAATCACACTCATCTCACTGTCCTGAGCATTTTCAATGCTGCCTGCTGGGGTTCACTTTCAGTTGTCCATCTGAGCTGACCTGTATCTCCGCCCAGCCACTGATCACTCTCCCACGCAGCACCTGTGCCCATCCAACATAATGCTCCACTCACTTTCAATTTGAAAACTATGGTCGTTGTCAACTTTTTGATTAGCTCCCTTGTCCTTTCCCCTCCCCCAGTCACCAATGTCTTTTCCTCTATCACTGCAGACCCCCCGGCATTGCCTTCCATCTCCCCACCATCGCCTACCAACCCGAACCCTTTTCTTTCCAGGATATCAAGGTGAACGTGTATGTTCCCTACCTTCCTGAAAATCTCACCCCCATCCACATTGACCTCCCCGACCTCCTTCTGACTCCAGGGTCCATGTCTGCTCCCATATCCACACCAACCACTCTCACTACCCCGTCTACTGTTACCGATGCACACTCACCCTCCCATCCTACCAGCTCAGTCTGCCCCTCTCACACTCATTGTTCCCTCCCACCATGCCCACCCTCAGTTTTCTCCCCAGGAGTCAGTCATTCACTCCACTGACACCTCCCTTGCACATTCACCCAGACGTCCTCCCCTCCCTTATTCCCTCCTTCACCTTTACTCCCTCCTCCACCCAGACACTTTTCCCTCTCTGAACTCCCTCCTCTGCCTGAACACCTTCTGCTTTCTGAATTCCCTCTTCCCCCCATGGACATCTTTCCCTCTCTGAACTCCCTCCCTTACACCTTCCTCCCCCTTCACACCTGCCTCCCCTCTTGCTGCATTCTTCCACGTTACACCCTCTTCCCTCGTACTCCCCCTTCCCCCCCAATTCCTTTGACACCCCACCCAACTTCACCCCCCTGACACCTTCGTCTCCCCCAACCTCATCCCCACAGACAAATTCCCTCCACAACCTCACTCCCCACCCCATTACATGTTCCTCTCCTACTCACACCTGGACCTTCCTCTCCCCCACTTCACTGATCATTGTAGCAGCCCATGGCCAAGATTGTGATGTTCCAAAGCAGGCCTGAAGCGTCAACAGAGGCCTCCCACCTTGTGAGAGCTGCTTCGTGGTGGAGCCATGTGCATGATGATCCACCCAGTATGCAATGCACATGTTTCTCCAGGGTCCGGTAACTGTAGGGCTCCAGCATCACCTTCTCATCAATGTTGGTGAGCTGAGCAAGTCCCTAAAGCTAAAGCCCAACTTCTGCACATCACACATGTCCAGGCTTGTTCTGGGCTAGCGTGTTTTCCTGCTGGTGTAATAGTCAATCGGGCATGAATGGGGAATGATTTGAGTCAGGCCTTTCCTTGCATCCCATTAGCGGAATGCAAATCGTGTTCACGCCGGCCTGCAGTGGGTTTTGTGTTCCACTATGGTGGACACCATCAGGTGATCTCGCTGTCAGAAACCATTTTCTGCCCCTCAAGCCAAATTCACCACCCCTCTACCACCCCCCACCCCCCCGCCCTCCGGCAGCCCACCAAGATCCCCTCTGCCAAAGGGACAGGACGATTCTGCCTACTGTCTCAAAACATTGTAACCTTATAAACCTCATAATCGTAACATAACTCTCAACAAAGGTATATTCCACTGAGAAAGAAAGAATCTTACAAGAAGGATGCACCACCCATAGCTAACTAAAGATGAAAGTTAATCTTAGACCTGACATTGGGAAAATGCTAGGATCCATTATTAAGGATGTAGGAGCAGGACATTCAGGAAATCACAATATAATTAGGCAGAATTAACATGCTTTTGTGAAAGGAAAATCATGTTTGAGAAACTTATTAGAGTCCTTTGAGGATGTAACAAGCAGGGTAGATAAAGGGATACCAGTAGATGTAGCTTATTTGGATTCCAAAAGGCATTTGATAAGGTGCCACATAACAGTTTACTGCACAAGACAAGAGCTCATCGTGTTGGGGGTGACATATTAGCTTGGATAGGGGATAGGCTAAGAGTTAATAGAGGCCAGAATTTTCCATTTGCCGGTCGGGCGGGCCCGACCGACTCGGCGGCGGGTGGGTGGCCGATTGCCGCTGGAGGAACAGGCCACGTAGCCATTTTCCACGGGCGGGCCAATTAAGGCCCACCCAGCAGGTAAGCGACTCCCTGGAGAATGGGAAAATAGTCAGGGGCCGGAAAGCCTCAGACTGCCGGTTCCAATGAGGAGCCGGCAGCCTGCATGAAAAGTGGCCAGGCAGCCTGCTTGACGCAGTGCACCATGGCCAGTCGTGGAGAGAGGGAGGGAGGTGCAATGGAGAACAGCATGAGCAGGAGGAGGGGGCCAGGCTGCAGGAGAGGTCAGTGGGGGTCCACTGTGCCCCCCTGATTTTCTGATGCTTACCTTGCTGTCTTCCTGCAAGAGGTGGGCATCCGTCGGCACATTCTGTATCCGGAGGATGGGAGGAGGAGGGCCCACCATGTCACCAGCCAAGCGTGGGAGGAGATGGGTGACGCTGTAAGCGCCCATGATGATGTGCGGCGCACTGGCACACAGTGCAGGAAACGACTCAATGATTTGCTGTGCTCTGGAAGGGTGAGTACCATGTCTGTCTTGGCCTTTTGACCCAGAAGGCAGCCTTAGCCTTTGACCCATCCACCATGCCTTGCTGTTGTTACTGCATAGGGCATCTGTCGCATGCTGGGTGGGCAAATGGGCACCAGCCATGCTTACACCAGCCTTAGTGGTTGAGGAGAATAAGGGTTCTCCCCACAGCACATGTTGGTCTTTGTGGCATTTGAGTAGTCTGGGAGCAACCTGCAGGGGAGGCCACTAGACACATACTCAGAACTCCAACACATGTCATATTGATGGTGATGAGATGGTGTAGGGGGAGCCTCAAGGTGTTTCCGGCAAGTGCCATCTGCTGACATCGGTGCCGCACCTAGTTGCGCCTCATTGCGTTGGACACTAAGAGCCATGTGTTATTCAAAGTGATGGACGCCAAATGTGTCCAATGTGGCCATTGGGGGAGGGGGTTGGGAGCAGCCTTGCTATCTTCTGGGGACTGATCAGCAGTAGTGTGGACAGGAACTGCTGGAGCCCTCAGATGGGCCACTGTGGTTGGGGTGCGGCATGCACGTGCAGACTACATGAGCAATCAGCTCAAATATATCCTCTTCTCTGTTTTGCAGGCACAATGCCCAGGAGCGCTAGAGGACTGGGGGTGGGCACACCCTCCTGCAGTGCCTCACACCTTTTGAAGAGCAGCCATGGCGCTGGGCAGCAGTCAGGCAGCCAGGGCAGCCGGGGGCGGCGAGGCTGGGGTCCAGTGGGCAGGTGTTTGAGGTCCACAGTCCCATCCACTCTGTCTGCAACCATCCAAACCATTGATGGCTGCTGCAATCGTTAATGCTGAAACACTGCTCATTCACTGACTGAGACATTCTGACGTATGGGTCATACAGAAGGGACCCTCGTCCCTTTGAGAAATCGCATCTCCACCACCTTCCAAAGTCACCTTATCCCATTTGTGACCACTATCACCATGGTCTAACATGCCATTGGATCGCTACTGCACAGCCAAAGACTTATTGCATCTTAGTGGGTTTGGGACCTCCAGCACCCTTTCAGCCAGTGCGCCCCACATTACTCTGTCCAACAGGTCCTCAGCATCTCAGCTGTGAACCTCATGGCACTCAACTTAGATAAATACCACCACGTTACTCATCCCTGCACCAAGGGGAAATGTTGCCTTCTGCCCACCTGGTCTATGCCCCTCCTTACGGAATGAAGGCCAATAATGTGACCCATCAACCTCCTGTGATCGATGGTAAATGTCACTACTGTTTGCGATGTTTCCTCAGCCCCACAACTATCCAGGACACAATGCATCCAGGTCAGGTACCTCTGCACTCTTCCCATTCCTATGATTCATAACATGCCATGTGGCATTCCTGAGGCCATCTGACCAGCCTGTCTGCATGTGCGTTTAATGTTTGGGGCTCATCTTGACTCTTTTTCACCTGAAGGGTTTTCAAAATTCCCACATTTTTCATATCATCAACAAGGATATGACTTTTGGATTTTTACCTGAAATCAGACAACGAGAGGATTCAGAATACGCGTTCTTCCTTTTAAAACAATCAACACAAAACTAAAGCTCATCAAAATTTTGCATAAATAATCACTACTAACTATGGGGGCAGGAAGACCACAATCAATGCAATTATGCAAACCCATCAATACTCCACACATACAATGGCTTTCAGTTCAAAACTAGTTACAAGGGTAGGAAGACAATAATAAACATCATGCGAGCCCATTAAAAACAATGAGACATCAGTCACCTGGGGAAGCCCAGCAAAATCAAACAAAGAACAAACCTTGATTTGGATTGAGATAAGAAATTCGAAAAAAAACAGTATAACTTGGCCTAAGGATCTGAAGTGAGTAGTCTTGGGCAGTGACACAGGACCATGAACAGTTTTGAAAGCAGGTTTGGGCAGTGTTTTGTTGGGAGTGGTGTTGCAGAGTTTAAACAGGGAGCTGAGCCAAGTGGAGGAGGGAGATCTGGAGGTTTGCAGGCCCACAGGCAACATCACGGTGAGGGGCATGGGGTGGCAGGCTCAACCAAAGATAACAAGGCCGCAACCACAGCCCTCCATGAAGACTGACCACCCACAACCGTGCCCTCCACCTAACTGAAAAACCTTCGCAGATTCCACATACCAGGACCACGTGGGGATGGCAGGCCCCAGAGGACACAAAGAGCGTACCCCAAAACTGCAACTGGCTTACCTGGCTGGATTTCGAACTGTGAAGGAACCCTGGTTGGTGAGCATGATCCCTGATCTCTCCTAGTTCAATTTAGTTAGGTTTTGGGGGTGGGACAAGGATAAGGGGGTTAGTAGCGTGATTTTCCCTTGTTATGCCGTGTGTTCCTCATTCTTAACTAAGTGTACTTTGTAAATCTGTATAATCTCAGTGTAATCCTAATGTTATAAGTTCATTTGTGACTTCAATAAATACAGTCTTTTTCTTGCCAAAACCAGTTGTCTGCTGCACTTTGTCACAACCCCCAAATAAGTCCAAGGTCTAGAACCCAGGGAGTGGAAGAGATTCAAAACGCTCAGAAGTCAGAGGTGGAGCTGACACACACCACCACACCCTACACACCTCGCCAATATTCTTCTTAGGGTCTAGAAGGGTGAGCGACTTATGAGGCTGGTGGGGGAAAGGAATGAAAGATTGAACTGAATGTACGCTAACTGATGCACTCTCCTTGTTAATTTCAGCATCACCACCAGAGCGACCCGCAACTCGACCCCACAGCATCCGCTCCACACCTGAGGGCCAACAAATTCAACTTGCGGAACATCATTTCAGCCAGCCAAGCACCAGCACAGACATAAACACCTCATTGGGGAATTTACTGTCGGCTAGTGTCTCGGGTCACAGTGGAGAGGGCACATCATGATCGCTGGAGGAGATGGTAGGGGCAGAGAGTGCCATTGGCTCCAGCAGCCAGAGGGCTGCAGGGGATGAGGCACTTGCTGAGTCCGGCACTGATGATGTGCCTCTGGAGTTGTGACTATTGCAGCAGCTGCAGGACAGGTGGCAGGAAGTGCGTTTGGATCTGGCAGGATTGCATGAGGGAATGCTTCAGTTGCTCTCTACGACTGAGGAGTCTAGGCAGAGTGCACATGAAGGTTTGGCCCTCAGAGCAGAGCTTCAGGATTCCTTCAATGAGAGATTGGTGACTCTCATAGAGAGGGGCTTCTACCAAATGGATCAAAATATGATTGGGTTACGCTTTGACCTGCAAGCCCTCACAGCGGTTCTGGCCACAGGTGGTGTTTTCTATTGTGGGAGATGTTGTAGACACCAAGCACTGGCACTCGGTGCCCATGCATCTGCAAAAGGGACCTCACGTCAGCGCAGCAGCTGCCTGTCATCGCTGCAAGCTCCTCTCATGGTGCTCTGGATGAGGGCAGCAGCTCCTCCGCCTCTCTGCCAGTCAACATTTCTTCTGTTGAGGCTGCGACAACTGGGGAGGTGCCAGTTCAGGAACTGGCCACTCCCTCCCATCACAGTTTCCACGGGCCAGAGGACGCCTGCCAAGGTCATCGAGCCCAATAGGACACCAGAGTCAACAGGCTGTCTCTCAAACCACTCCGAGCGATGGGGCGGCACGTAGACATAGCACCCGCAAACATAAGCATAAGGCAACTTAGGCACGCCACAGGTATGTCACTGGTGATTTTGTGTTGGCCTTAGAATTGGGACCCATATTTTTGTGATTGCTAACAAGTGGCGTGTGTTTTTGCTTTGGACAAAATAAAGTCCACCTTTGTAACCATGGCTGAGGGTCTTTTGTTTGTGGTGTATTTTTCTTTTTCACAGATTTATCATGAGTGTTTGAGTGGACATTGATGTTTCTGTACTAAGCCCTTGGTTGCAGCTGAACAGGTGAAAGATGTGGCACCTCAGTGCCACGTGTGGATGTGCCAGGCAATGCTGTTCCTGCTGATCCATGTGTGTGGAGCTAGCTGAAGGTTCTTTGGATTAAATTGTTCCGGGTGTCCCTGCCTCCTTGGTGTAAATGCAGGTCATCGTTCTGCCCCTCATCATCGCCCTGTGCTTTCTCATCCTCTGAGGCACTGCTGGATTCATCATGTGCAGCCTCATCCAAGGCATCAAGGTCTTCATCGTCAACTGCATCCCCCCTTTCCAGTGCAAGATTGCGCAGAGTGCATCTTGCCACCACTATCATAGAGACGCGATCTGGGGGGGTACTGGAATGCACCACCTGAGCAGTCCAGGAAATGGAAGTGCATCTTGAGAAGTCCGATGGCTCTCTCCACCACAGCCCTTGTGGTGCCCTGGCTCCTATTGTACTGCTGCTCAGCTTCTGTTCTTGGACAGCGTAGTGGCATCATGAGCCACCTTCGCAGGGCATAGCCTTTGTCACCCAACAGCCAATCATCCAGCCAAGCCGGAGCACTGAAGAGTCCCGGCTTCTGGGAGTGTGTGAGGATGTAGGCATCATGGGAGCTGCCTGGGTACCTTGCACCAACTTGTAGAATCAGCATCCTCTGGTCACACACTATCTGCACGTTCATGGAGTGGAAGCCATTCCTGTTGACGAAGGCGCCGGGCTCACCTGCTGGCACCTTGATGGCCACATGTGTACAGTCTATAGTACCCTGGATGCGGGGGAAGCCAGCAATGGCCGCGAAGCCTCTGGCTTGCTGTGCCTGACGTGCCTGGTCGCAGCACTAGTGGATGAAGGTCAATACCCATCTGAACAGGGCAACTGAAACCTGCTTGATACAAGTGTGGACAGCTGATTGGGAGACACCGCAAAGATCACCCACCAAGCCCTGGAAGGAGCCAGAGGCATAGAAGTGGAGGGCAACTGTGAGCTTCAGAGTTGCTGGCATGGGGTGTCCACCCACACAGTTAGGGGAGATTTCAGGGCCAATCATCTGACAGATATAGTTGATTGTCTCCCTTGAGAGTCAGAGCCTCCTTCAGCACTGCACCTCAGTCATATTAAGTAGCTGCTTCGCCACCTGTATACCCTGGCAGCAGGATAGTGGTGTCTTCTGCAGACCCTTGTAACTTGGACAACCTCTTGGCCCTGCGCCCCTTGTGCCTGTGCCTGGCTCCAAAAGGTGGTTCCCCTGGAGGCTGATTGTCCAGTCCTGGCCTCCTCCTTATTCTATCCCTCCCTTCCTCCTCAGGGGAGCTGCCTCCAGTGGAGAGGTCAGAACCCATATCCCCAGGTTAAATGGAGGCCTCCAGGAAACTGCAGGCCCTAGAAAGATTACTGCCTGCAGCCTGGTTTCAAAATACACAAGAAGCTCTTGGAAATCGATGAGAACTACTAACAATCACACAGGCAACTTTTAAACACTTTCATCAATTATAACTTCGTCAAAAACATGAACAACCCCTCTGAGTCCACACATCCCAACATTGCAAAACTTTTCTTAAATAACCTCCTACCAGCCTGCCTGTTGGGCCCATGCGCCGACCTGAAGTTCACACGGGCCCCTCAAAATCGTACACAATTGGCAAGTTAAGGGGCTTAACGAGCCCTTCAATTAACGGCGGGTGAATTGAGCGCGCCCACCCACCGAAATATCGCAATGGCGCGTGCTGATGTAGGCACGCTCACGCAATGTCAGCGCGCGTTATTTTACGCACTGACGTGTGGGCTACGCCATCCACATGTCAGCCGGAAAATTCTGGCCAGAGGGTTGGAATACATGGGGTATTTGCAGGTTGACGAACTGTGACTAACTGAGTGCAGCAGGACCCAACTTTTTCCAAACTATATTTATGACTTGCATCAAGCAACAAACTGTACTGCAGCCAAATTTGCTGAAGATACAAAACAGATAGGTAAACAAATTGTGAGGTGGATTCAAAGAGGCAGGGATATAGTTAGGTTAAGGGAGTGGGCAACAGCCTGGCAGATGGGAGTATAATGTGGGAAAATGCGAGGTTTTCCATTTTTGCAGGAAGAATAGAAAAGCAGAATATTATTTAAATGGAGAGCGACTGCAGCATGCTGAGGTCAAGGGGATCTGGGCGTCCCTGTACATGAATCACTAAAAGTTAGCGTGCAGAATCAGCAAGTTGTTAGGAAGGCAAACAGAACATTGGCCTTTATTGCAAGAGGAATGGAATATAAAAGTAGGGAAGTCCTGATACAACAGTACAGGACATTGGTGAGACCGCATCTAGAGTACAATTTGCCATTCTGATCTCCTTACTTAAGGAGGGATATTTTCGCATTGGAACCGAAGAAGGTTCACAAGGCTGATTCCTGGAATGAAGGGGTTGTCTTATGAGGAAAAATTGAGCAGTTTGGACTTATATTCATTGGAAGTTAGAAGAATGAGAGGTGATCTTATTGAAACGTATAAATTTTGACAGGGTAGATGTTGAGAGAATGTTTCCCCTCGTGGGGGAATCTAGAACCAGAGGGTACAGTTCAAAAATAAGGGTGTATCCTATTAAGATGGAGATGAGGGGGAATTTCTTCCCTCAGAGGGTCATTAGTCTTTGGGAATCTTTTCTACAGCAAGCAGCGGAGGTTAGATAATTTAATATATTTAATACATAAGTTAGACTTTTTTGTCATGGGCGACAGGGGACAGAGCAGAAAGTGGAGTTCAGGCCACAAGTATACAAGCCAGGATCTTATTGCATGGTGGAGCAGGCTTGGGGGGGGGGGGCAATTGGCTTCCTCCTGACTAATGTCAAGAAGCATTTGATACAAAAAGGATTTATTCAGGGAGCAGTAAGGTGAGGTGGGGTGTAGGGGGGAGGGTGCTGTAACTTTTTTTTAATGGATTGAACCAATCTGAATGTTGACTCAACTTCAATATCCCATCACCAACCATATCCCCCTTCATCTGCAGCATCTTTTAGGCAATGAACATTGTATCAACGTGTGCTGACATACTAGTCATATACTCCAGTGAGCTCTTGGTTTCAGTTATATTGTGTGAGGTGGGGAGGCAGGTTTCTTACCCCAAGCCAGATTTTTGATCCTGATCTCCATTCTAATCCATTGCTGTTAGCATCAGGTTGGAACAGGAAAATCGTTTCCAAAAAAGTGATCTGCACCTTCATTTACACATGTAATTCACTTTTGTTTCTTTCTCCTCATCCATCCATTTTAATGGATATAGTTCCCTCCTCCCTCCATGTTCTTCTGTGTGTTCCAAACAAATCAAATTTCTGCATGCATCAGCCTAAGTAGTCCACAGTTCTTGATAGAATTCTTGCTTTCAATGTTTGTTGTGTACATATCTTATTATGTTCTTGGAAATATGTCTTGATTTTAATAATCATCCTCCATATATTTCTCTCATTTTTCTTTCAGTCAGCCAGATATCTAATCTGTGCAAAAGTCTAACACATTTGATTCACCAAAGCAACCTGGTACACTGCCTGCATAGAAACACACCCTACTTACTGCACCCAGAGGATTTGGGTTACAGGTGACAGAGCTAAGACTTAAGAACCTAGGGCTACAACTGGTGTTTGAAGCAGCTAAAACCATGCAGCTTACTAGCACAGTGCACCATTAGGGAGTCCACCATTGGCAATGTCACTGGACTAGTAGCCCAGAGGTCTGAACATTTGTTCTGGGGACATGGGTTCAAATCCCACCGTGGCAGCTGGAGGAATTTAAATTCAATTCATAAAAGCTGGAATTGAAAGCTAGTCTCAGTAATGTTAACCATGAAACCATTGTTGATTGCTATAATTCCTAATATCCTTCAGGGGAAGGAAATCTGTCAGCCTTACCTGGCCTGGCCTACATGTGACTCCAGACACACAGCAACGTGGTAGACTCTGAAATAGCCTAGCAAGCTACTCAGTTAAAGGGTGATTAGGGCTGAGCAACAAATGTTGGCCTTTTCAGTGACACCCACATCCCATGAAAGAAAAAATACTATTTGACACTCTTGGCTGTTAGGGAATTGTCTTGAAGGAGTACCTGGATCCGAAGTGCAATAATTTCAACACCCAATGACAGGTCAACTCTTCCAAGTGCCATCAGTACACAGGAACATTGGGTAATCAAACCTAAAGAAGGATATACTTGCCATAGAGAGAGTGCAACAAAGGTTCACCAGACTGATTCCTGTGATGATGGGATTGTCCTATGAGGGTAGGTTGAGGAGGCTAGGTCTATACTTGCTTGAATTTAGAAGAATGAGGGGTGATATCATTGAAGGGTGCAAAATTCTCACAGGGATCGACAGGATGGATGCAGGAAGGATATTTCCCCTGGGTGTGAGTGGGATCTAGACACCGTCTCAAAAGAAGAGGTAGACCATTTAGGACTGAGATTAGGAGGAATTTCTTCATTCAGAGGGCATTGAATCTTTGGAATTCTCTTCCTCAGAGGGCTGCGGAGGCTCAGTTATTGAGTATATTCAAGACAGATATTGATGGATTTCTAGATGTTAAAGATATCAAGAGGTATAGGGATAGCACAGGTAAATAGCGTTGAGGTAAAAGATTTGCCATGATCTTGTTCATTGGCGGAGCAGGTGTGAGGGGCCGAATGGCCTACTCCTGCTCCTATGTTCCTATTAAGATGGTACTGCTGGTATGCCTGATTCCATTCTTAAATTAAGATCCTGCTACTTGGTTCCAATCTACCAACAACAGCCACATCAACCCCATTTGGATTGCTTCCTGAAAAATCCTTGAACTAGTAAGGAACAACTAGCCTTGTCTCAGGTGACTGCAAATCACTTCTTATCTCGTGTGAGCCTTAGGCCTTTTACAATTTGTTACAAGTTAATCTAAACATGACTTTCAAAGCTTCCTCCTGCAGCCCTTAGAAAGACAATGGTAGGTCCTCGAGGTTATATTTCAAGCTGTGTATATCCAAGCTCCATTGAATCTGGCAATGGGGGCAATATCTCTTGGGATTTACAAAAATGCATTTAAAATTTTGATTCTTTTAATGGAATCCCTTGTCTTATTTGGCTAACGTGCCCAACCCCATGCTCCCAGTAGAGTGGCTGAGGCAGAGATACCCACATTCCCTTCACTGGCTCATCACTGGGATGGCAGCCAGCAAATTTACATACGTTTCTGTTGGTATGTTTCCTCTTTTCTCTCCAATTATTAAACTAACTCTTTGCTGGTGTTTGGATACAGCTGAGCTGGTCACTCTCTCAAAGAGTGTGCACAGGCAGGCTATTTGACCAAAAGAAGCAACACAAATGGGCAATCCTATTTTCACCCAATGATCAGACACATGCATTCCCAGGGAAATGTGGTGGACAGGTATCAGGAGAGAGAACACCTAGGTAATTCTCTCCTTCATTATCCAGTGGCATTAGTCAGTTTTAGACTGAAATTCTGATTGCATGCAGTAAACTCAGCACAAAGCAGGTATTGAACTTGTGATCTTTTTGGCACTGTATAGGTCAGTTACCCACTAAGTAAACTTGCTGAGCCATCAGTGCCATTTGCCTTCCTCATCTGAAGCATTGACTTTTAGGTTACAGCTCCACTGCCCTATAGTAGCCAATCCCAAGTGACCATTCTTCACATCTGAGCCTAGGCTGTAGGCATATTACCCGTCTCTGCTGTACCCCCTGTCCATCCACCAGACAGCATCACAGCTAAGCCTCATTCATTCCTCACTCAACATCCAAAATTATAACAGTCCAGGAGAAAAGGATCATGGAATTACAGATTAGGACGAACCTACCTAGATTGTTCATCCTGTCTAGCCTAATGGACATAGAGGGCCAATAGTTTAATGTTGCTAGACTGAGGGAAGTCAAGACTCAAAGAAATGTGACGACACCCTCTCTTCCCTTCCCTTTCTATAGGAAAAGCGTCATTACCTTCATCCATTCTGTGAATTATTTATTATGCCCAAGTCCCATGAGGAATGAATTGAAGAGAATATGATGTGTTTATGCATGCAAACCTTGACATTTTTGGAATTGAATTGAAAAGGGAAGTATGAAGTAAAAATAAAAAGTTCTTGCGTTTGATATCGACTCCAAACGCTCCATCTTTTTGATGTTAATGTTTACTGTCTGTGCTCGCCTGGGTTTCAGAGATAAGACAAGATATTTGCAAGTGTCGGGTATGGAGCGTAAATTGAAGCAGGAGGGCAAATGAATCATTAGTGACTAAATTGGGCTGAAGATCGAAGGGAAACATTCACCAAAAAAAAACAAGATGTTAGTGACACGGAAGATGAACTATTAGTAAATCTGTATTCTATATGCTCAAAATAATTCATCTATCCTGGCTGGTGACGCTACAAAATGTTGTTCTCCTCAATTCTGTCATGATGTGGTGTAGATGAAAGTGATGCAATCTGCATGAATAATCGGATGGCTTGTTATGTACTATTTGACATGACAACAGTGCTGCAGTTAGAGTGTCCTATCCACAGGCTGAGGATAGAACAAGAGTTATGATGGAGGGAGAAATATTACCCTTTGCTGAATAATAAAATATAGTTCTAACTTGTGAGCCATTTGACATCTCGACTATTCAAAAAGGCACTGGTGAAGGGGACTGATGACAACTCATTCAGCTATGCAATGTTGCAGTGTGGGGCGTAGTTTGGTAGGTCTTATTAAGGTATTCACATTCTTAGATAGATAAACAGTATGTATTTATTGACTACTAGGAACTATGTACATGGGTACTTTAAAGGTCCAAACAAGGAGCTGTCTCCATGCTTGCTTCTACACATAGCTCTGTCTATCATTACACTAACCCCTAGGTGTGGGTCTTGTGGTTCTCTTACATCACTGTCTGGGCAGTACTGTGCTCAGTCCTATGTTAACCCTTTATGTGCCAGACCCTTATACTACACCACCACCCCAAGTCTTTATCCAACATATTTATAAGGTATCCTGGTTTACTCCATGTTTTACGTCATTATTACTACCCAATCGCGCCCCCGCCACCCCCTCAAGTCTTTATAGCTTCAGACAGTCTTGAGGCCTTATAACTCTTCCAAATTTTGTTCTCACCACTGTTGAAGGACCGGTGGGCTCTGTCGCTGAAGGTAAACTTTGTTGAATCGGAGGTTGTTCTGGTATAAAAACTGAAAGTGCTGGAAACAGAAAGTGTAGATCTGGCAGCACCTGTGGAGAGAGAAACAGAGTTAACATTTTGAATCCAGTATAACTCTTCTTAGGAACTGATTGCTCTGGCATCTGGGTGTCTTTTCATTCTCTTTTTCTGTTCTTTGCCATTGACTTGCTCTTTGTAGATTCCCCAATTGTAGTGACAGATGGTGGTTGGTTTATCCCGCTCTTTATGGGTTAAAAGAACTCTGGGCTTGTCTCAATACTGTTTTTTCTCTTCTTCCTTCATAAGGTTTGCCATGACACACGCTGGGATGGAAGGTGACTCTTCCTGTTGCAAGGGTGTGACTTGGCAGCAAGCTCACCTTTGCGTTTGACTATGTGGTGGGCTAGCATCAATGGATAGCTGCTACTTGGTTCCAGCATCGTACATGGCACTGTCATGCTGGCTGGGGATTGCAGTGCCTACGCTGTGGTCTTAGGGTTTATTTCTGCAGCTGACATGGGAGCCAGAGGTTGAGCTTCTTCTTGTTTGCTGGTTCCTCTCTTGACTGTCACCTACTTGAGGTGTCGTGGTAACCATCTGAATGGCTGGCTGGTCTGACCAATGATGGGTTTCTGGCACCTGTAATGAATGTGGACAAACCTGCTCTGCAAAGTGAAGACAATTCAGAGCTGAAGTCTCAGGCAAGAGAATCTTTCTTGTTGGAGCTCTTGGGGATTTGCTACTCTGTATAATTTACAATATCTTCTGCCCTTTTGAGGAGATTCAGAGCAACAATGGCATCTCTGCTCAGGGGAGAAAAAGGCTGGTTACAGATGACCAACATCAGCTTGAAGATTTGTTTGCCACCATACCTTAATAGTTCCAGAGTCATGCCTATAACTGGAAGTCGGATTCCTCTGGGCCCATAAAGTGGTGTGTTTGTTGTTTGTAGCCAGAGGTCTCTCAGCCACGGTTCTTTGCCCATTAGGTCCATAACAATTGTTCTATGTCCAATTTAAAGTTTGTGAGTTGGCCATTAACCAAGATGTCCATGCTCCAGACAAAAGTCCAGCATCTTTGACCTCACCAAGAAGCATGGTTGTGT
This sequence comes from Carcharodon carcharias, assembly GCF_017639515.1. Classification (NCBI taxonomy): domain Eukaryota; kingdom Metazoa; phylum Chordata; class Chondrichthyes; order Lamniformes; family Lamnidae; genus Carcharodon; species Carcharodon carcharias. The sequence continues at coordinate 108,330,799 of NC_054480.1, read as the reverse complement.
GTCCTCTTGGTGTGCTGTCTTGACCTCGTGAATCCTCTTGGGATCTTCCGTGCCTTTTGGTGTTTTGGCTTTGCAAAGCTTCCCGAAGTGTCCAATTCTGTTACATTGAAAGCCTTGGGCTATAGAAACATAGAAACTAGGAGTAGGAATAGGCCATTCGGCCCTTCGAGACTGCTCCACCATTCATTATGATCATAGCTGATCATCCAACTCAATAACCTGCTCCCGCTTTCTCCCCATACCCTTTGATCCCTTTCGCCCCAAAAGCTATAGAAATTGCAGGACATTGATCTCACATGTGGGGGCGCATTGCTTTGCAGTGCTGGCATGGTCACTGTACTGGTCTGTCAGGGTATTGCTTCCCTTGGCCTGGAGTGTCCCTGTTTCTGTACTGTTTCACTAATTGGACAGTGGAGTTTACTTTGTACAATGGTTTGCTTTCTCCCCTTAATATGGACCTGTGCTGCAATCTGGATGGCTTTCTCAAGGGTTAGATCTTCCTTCACTTGAAACATGTCCGACAATGAGCCACCATTGCGACAATTATTCTATCCCTGATTAGCTCAGGTTTCAGGTCACCATACTCATAACCTTCAGCCATTCCGTATAGTGCATCAATGAACAAATCGACAGTTTCTAAAGGCTGCTCAGCATATATCTTAAATTTAGCCCTTTCAGTGGTTAAAATAAGCATCGAGTTATTTCAAAACTTCATTAAATGTTGCAGATGTTTCATTGATTCCTGTCTAGCTATTGCATAGGTTAGAGACTCGGAATCCTGTAGCGAGTAACTCACCTCCCAACTCCCCAAAGCCTGTCCACGATCTACAAGGCACAAGTCAGGAGTGTGATGGAATATTCTCCACTTGCCTGGATGAGTGCAACTCCAACAACACTCAAGAAGCTTGACGCTATCCAGGACAAAACAACCCACTTGATTGGCTCCACATCCACAAACATTCACTCCCTCCACCACTGATGCACAGTGGCAGCAGTGTGTACCATCTACAAGATGCACTGCAGGAATTCACCAAGGCTCCTTAGAGAGCTCCTTCCAGAGCCACGACAACTACCATCTAGAAGGACAAAGGCAGCAGATACATAGGAACACCACCACCTGGATGTTCCCCTCCAAGTCACTTACCATCCTGACTTAGAAATATATCACCTTTCCTCCACTGTCCCTGGGTCAAAACCCTAGAACCTCCTTCCTGACAGCACTGTGGGTATATCTATACCACATGGACTGCAGCAATTCAAGAAGGCAGCTGACCACCACCTTCTCAAGGGAAACTACGAATGGCCAATAAATTTTGGCCCAGCCAGCGAAGCCCACATCCCGTGAATGAATATTTTAAAAAAATATCATCGGCTATGGGCCCACTGACTAAAGCGGAATGTTAACTTATTCAGCTTCTGTCTTTTTATCCAGACTTGAAGCAATCATGTATTTAGGGAAGCTCTTTCTCCAGAGTTCCCAATTTTATGATTAATCTGGGCCTTGCATAAGTCCAAATTGATCAGGAAATTGGATTTCTGATCCATGGTTAAAATTTTTAAATTGCAAGTTCAGCTTTAAGAGTTTTATGAAAATCTGGATGACCCTGTGGTATACTCCTTTTGCGCCTTCATTTCTTGAGCTTTCCTTCTGGTCAATTTTTTTTCTTCAGTTTTACATTTTGATTTTCTCCTGCAGTCTCTGCGAGGCTTGTAGTTGTTCCATTCACTGCCACCATATTTTGAGGTGTTGGGCGTGGTTCGGTAGGTCTTATTAAAGTATTCATAGTCTTAGGTAGTTCAACTGTAAAAACTATATACATGGGTACAATAAAGGTACGATGAAGGTCCAAGCTCAGAGCTGTCTCCATGCTTGCTTCTACACACGGCTCAGTCCAACACTACATGATCCCTGGGTGTGGGTCATGCATTCTCTTACATCACTGTGTAGGTGGTACTGTACTCAGTCCCATATTAACCCTTTATGTTCCAGACGCTTATGCCACATACAAAGGTTCATTTTGCCAGGTCGGGTTCCTGGCAGGAAGCCTCACCAGAGAGAGTTAACCTTTCTCCTTTAACGTTGAGCTGGCATTTAGGAAAATTGCAATGTGAGGTCCTATGATGGCTCAGTGGATCATGCATTGCATGGGGTTGTATTAAATCCTACCAAGCTGGAGGTTTACAGGGTGCAGCTCCTGTTCATGTGATTTCAGTTAAGTTGGCATGTATGGGCATGACAGTTAGTCTCAATGCCCCTGAGCTCAGGAGCAGAAAGCCTAATTAAGATTTTCACCCCACTGGTCAACATCCAGCAATGAGCCCCTGCTGGAAAGTTCATGTATTTAGACATCAGGGACCCAAAAATTGTAGGACATTGATCACACCATAAGTGCTGTGTTTCTTCAATGGTGGCCTCTTACCCTGACCGTTTCATAATTTAGACAATAGCGGTGGGCACCCCCCTCACTAAGGTCATAACTTAGGCACCAAACAGTAAAAGTTTGAAAACATGATGTGTAGGCTGTCCCATTAGAAAAACATGACCCAGGGTATCCAATCCAGGTGTTTCTAGGCTTGGTCACCACCCAGAAATTGTCACAATACTATCCATGGCTCCCCATCCCTTACCAGCACCACCACTCCCCACCCCAGCCACACACATATGCATAAACACACCCTTAATAAGGGGATTATGAAGAAGGTTTCAAGCTTCAGGGACCCAGTCTGCTCCCCAGGACCACTCCCACCTAAGGCTTCCACCTCTGCCATTTGCAGGTGGGCATGCTTGCTTGTATCATTGTACTAATCCAAGATCAGAGTTCTGGAACCTCCCAGCCCGTGAGTCCCACAGCAACATTCCCCACCCCAACCGAAGCTGCTAGTTTGTGGCCCTCCCATCACCACAGGGTATGGCATGGGGGAGATGGAGAAAGCAGAAGGGTCACAGATTTTCCAGCCCCAATTATACTCAACTATGGTGCCGCCCATGATTGAACTTCCTGCTATACACAGACATGGAGAATGATGACGTTGTTGAGGGATCACAGAGCAGCCTGCCTGTCATGTACCCCACCAGGAGTTGGTGCCTTCAAAGAAGTATTTGTATTTGTAGAGCACCTTTCATTATTTCAAGATGTCTTAAAGCATTTTATGGCCAATTAAGTATCTTTTGCAGTCACTATTGTAAGGTAGGGAATGTGGCAAGCAATTTGCATACAGCAAGCTCCCACAAACACCAAATAAATGGCTGTATTATCTGTTAGCGGCATTGATTGTGGGATAAATGTTGGCCAGGCAAACTCCCCTGCTCTTAACTGGTCAAAATTGTGCCATGAGACCTTTCACATGTACCTGGGGGGGTGCAAACAGGGCCTCATTTTAACATTTCATCTGAAAAATGGCACCTGCAATGGTCCACCCGCTCTCTCAGTATTGCATGTGATTGTCAGTCTGGTTTAAAAGATTCAAGTCTCTGGAGTGGGGGCTTGAGCCTACAACATTCTGGAGAGAAGGGATGAAACAGTGGAGAAAAAAAATAGACTCACGTTGTTGGAAATTGTCAAGCTTTAAGAATTTCAGCGATAGTCAACAGTTTCTTGGCAGAAAGCTTCTTTAAACATATCACGTCACATCAAACTACTCTTTCATCCTTATCATGCAACCCACCTCCGAGACCTGTATATAAAGTACTTTCCAACCTCCTGAGATCTTACAGGTCCCCCTCGGGACTGTGCTAAGAGCTGCCCTGAGTCAGTTCTCAGGCTTGGAGATATTCAATTATGTATTAAATTATTAAGTGGCTTTTGATTTCAGCTCAGTCTGTGCAGGAGACTCACCATCAGGTATTCCTGTTGGTCTGATGTCAATCTCCTGTTTAAGTGGGAAAAAAAAACACAAGGGGTTGGGATTAGATTCTTTGGAAAAGTTTAGTGATCTAAATAGAGACAGTTACACATTGATCTCATAAAGTAAGGGCTGCAACGTTGCAAAAAAAAGTGAGGAGCTATGGCAGGCTATTTCCGCTCTTTAAATTTTGTGCCAACCACTGCACGGAAATTATCAAAGATAAATCGTTTGCCTGGTTCATCCAGCTGGTGATTGGATGCTCAGTTCCCTGTGAGCCTATTTTCTGACATAGTTGCAGTAAGTCTTCTGCTATGATCTTGAACTCAAGGGCCGATGTAACCAAATTGCCATTCTGGGTGGGAGACTCATTGGTGAGCATATAGTGAAATCATAGACACGTGCCCATGATATTCCATCCATGACTAGCTGTCTCCAGTGCCTTGTTTTGTAGGTGCATTGTCCAATTTGCAACAGATTCATACACACTCATACCAGAAAGTTCCATGCTGTGTTGAGTTTGTAGATCTCAGGAGTGGAGAGAGGGGTAATCCCAAGAACTTTGCAATGATTTCTCTTAATGCTGCTGGGCTAGCGACAAGGATGATTCAGTCAACCTTCCCACTTTCTGATCGATGTTCAGCAACTCTCAGTGGAATGTGTGTGTGCTGTGGCCAACCCTCTGCCCCAGGCTGGATCACAAAATGCCCAGGGGAGCACAAGGCCTTGGCTTTGGCCCAATTCCCTCCCATCCACCCCACTCTCGGCGCTGGCAGGTAAAATGTGGTGGGTTAGAGATAGGTAGGCCCTGCGGTTTCCCAAGCCATGTAAAGGCTTCCTTTCCAACTGTTTAACTTCAGTCTTGGCTGAGGGATAAAAAAGAATTTTCTCTTGCCCTCTTCTATTCCTTTAAGCCCCCAGATACCTCTTTGGTGCTTCATTGATGGTTCTACTGCAGGATCATCGGGACTTTGCTCCCTCACAGCGTTGGGTTCCCTCTAGGGAGTGGGGCCTGTCCAGAGGCTGCCCTACACCACAAGGAACTCCCACCCCACAGAGGCCTCAGACAGATGTCTCAAAGAAGAAAACACAGTCCTGTGGCATGACAGCAGGCTTCTTACGTGTTGCTAAGAGGGAAGGAAGTGACATGTCACTGCTGGGTTCAGTCCTGTTCCAATGCACACATGTGCTTTCCAGATGGATAGGTACCAATTAGAATGGGAAATAACAAGCAATTCGAGCAACTGAATCATCACCCTCATCAAGATTAGTTCATCTGGCACTAGGTACTGAGCCTGGTCTGTGTGGCTTTCTAGCAGATTTGATGAGCGGTTATTTAACTGAGAAAATGTGACTACTTTCCTTCTCTTGTGTTATATTTGGCACCCGTGGAGATTAAGTAGACCAGTGCCTGGATGGGTTGACTATGAAAGAGGGAACAAATAGAAGATCAACATCATCTTTCTCTCTGACACTGAAGTGTAGCATCAGCAACGGTCAACAGAGCTATATAAAGATTATGAAAAGGTATGTACAGACTTCTTTAAACTTTTTTAATGATTATGCTTGAATCCTGTGCCTGTTCCAAATCATTAAAAGGCTGCATTGGTTTCACTTCATATAAGCTATGGATTAATTGCTTTTTCGTGTTTGCTAAAGGCAAACATCTTCACATTTAATGTCAGAGGGAATAAGAAGCCACCAAATCAAATGAAGCAAATTATTATGAATCCAAATGAGGTGAAATGCCAGGGCAGGAGGTTTTGAATTCGTACTGAGGTAGGCCCAACCAGCAAAGCTCCTTGTTGCTTCTTTGTGCTGCCAAAAAATTCTTAATACAAAAAGTGTTGCTTTAATTGGCATGCTTTAGCTGGCATCTATAAATCTTTTATGAGACACTTGTTAGAATACAGTTCTTCTTCCTTTGGCCATTCTGTCTTTACTGGAAAGGAGGGCACTTGTGAATGTATTCACAAAAAAGACTATTATGCCCTATTGGGGTGATTATTATGATTATCAGTCTGCCCGCCCCCACCGCAGACCCCCCGCGCCACCCCCCCCCCCCCCCCCCCCCCCCCGCCCCGCCCCCCGGCCCCGTTCTTCAATTTGAAATGGCCCCTTCCTTTCAGTGAGTTAAGGATGACCTTGTTTTAGTTTGATCTGTACTCAGCACTGCTTTGGCTCCAATCTCTATTTAGCTGCCAATCCCTCAAAGTACATCCTTTTCAGTTCTAATCTCCTAGCTCTGATTTGTTTTAGTACCACCGACTATTTATATACACCCTTTGTTGGAGTTTCATTCCATATCTCTGTCCAAATGCATGAAAGATTAGCATAACGATATTGTTAATTTTATCACTAACCTATTTTAATGAAGGCCCCAAATTCATAGCAAGTGGGCGAAGGATTTTATTCAGTATGTGAGTGCATCATTTTTGCAGTTACCAACAGGTCTTCTGTGGTGTTGTTCCTAGGGAATAAGTTTGCAGTAAATTATAACAGAGAAGTGTGACATAGGTAGTGTAATGTGACAAATGTATATATTAATAATACTTGTGGATCTCCTCTGGCATTTTGGACAATTTGATGATGCGCTGTTTAGTGACAATAATTTTATCTAGTAAAGTGAGCAATGCATTATCCTACCTATCGCTGTAACTTTCTCTGGCCTTGAAATCCTCTATGGCATTTGCACTCTCCAATTCTGGCCTCCTGCGCATACTGGTCTTAATTGCTCTATAATTGGTGACTATGTCTTCCTCTGCCAAGACCCGAAGGTCTGGAATTTCTTCCAAAACCTCTCTAAATCTCTCCTCTCATTGAAAGTCCTCATTAAATCCTACCCCTTCGGACACATTTACGGCCATCTGTCCTAATATCTCCTAAGTGGTTTGGTTTTGTCTGATTACACTCCCATGAAATGTCTTGTGAACATGAAAGGTGCTATATAAATGCAAGTTGGTATTGTTGCAGATAAGCAACAAGAGACATGAGGGCAAAGAGAGAGAGAAACACAGGGCCGTATTTTCAAATAAGTAGGGGCTGAAATCCCAGGCATGCAGACCATGTCAGATCCTTGCCACCATCTCGATCCCGAACCATTTTCAAGGGTGGCCTGGGGTCAGGTCACTATAATTCAAGACATTTAATGTTCCTGTGCCAGCTGGGATTTTCAGTCCACCTGAAGCAGGTCCAGGTCAGCGTGGTGAGCTCTGGGCAGGTACTGATGGGCAGTGGGTTGGATCATGTTAGAGGGACCCCCACCCACCACCCATAATGGCTGCTGGGACACAGCTGCCTGGCCGTGATCGTGGAGGGGCAACCCATCCATGGGATATCCAGCGGCTACAGCCCTTTTCAAATTGAAAAAAAGTTAACCTGTTGTTCAGAGGGCACCTCCATATTGAGTGGCCCTCTTTCTGTTTCTCCATTAATAATCTGCAGCTCCACCTTGGTTGGTGAGGCTGCCGATGTGTCATTGCTGGAGGGCCTCCTATTGGCCCTCGACATTCAGGGGCTTGCCGCTGTACTTCATTGGATAGGGAGCCCATTCCCTGCGATTAAATGGCCTAGATTTTTACAAATCCTGCGGATGTTGGAACACACCGTGCAGGGTGAGAATGCAGAAGCAAACTGGCAACTGAGTTCCCAACCCAGAATTGAAAATCCCAACCACATAACTTGCTAAAGGGGAGCAAGGGTTTGGAAGCCTGCAAGATGGAAATGAGAGACTGGAGGGCTTGCCACAGAGTTTCCAGGAGGTAAACATTAACTTTCAGGACACTGCTGCAAACAATCGAAGAGAAAGTTCATAAGGATAAAAATAAAGCCTGTTTTGCTTTTGTTTACTTGAGGCAATTTAATTTATTAAGTTAGAAAACTAGTGATGCCAGAGATCATCCAAGCAGGAAACAAAGCCCTCAATGTTAAATCCCAGGCAGTCGGGAGAGGTCAAAACACCCCTAAATATGGGGAATGTGTCTCCAACGCAGCATGTATGCAGCCATTGCTCTTTTTATGTCAACATGTTTCACACAGAGTGAGTATCCTGCCATGAAAATGCATGGTATCTAATTAACATATTTAAATCAGTCTCCCACTAAGCAATTGAGAGCCTGACTTAAATTTAATAGTTTCCAGCCTACTTTCTCAAGGCTCGAGAAACCCAGCAGCGAAATGACAGGAGCTGCCAGCTCTTGAAGGTAAGTGCTTTTTACAGCACTCCTTGTGGGCTATCCCCCTGGCAGCAGGCCAGCCACTGAATTGTCTGTTTGTTGAATGTAACAAAAAAAAACATATTACAGTGAGGTCCTGCTCTTAAACTCGGGAGTGTTTCTGCATCCCCAGCCTTGCCCAGTTTTTCCCTCTCTACTGCCCTACACCCTCACTGCCTCCCCATAAACAGTGAGGCCAAAGCATCTGTTTGCTTTCGAATTATCATGCAAAGGTGGGGCACCGTGAAAGTGATGGTAATGGGTGACCAATGGCAATAGTATAGAGGCGGGGTAGTTGGAGCTGGTGGTCATGTGATCTCTCTTCAACCAGAGTTCACAGACTTAAGTGGATCAAGAGCCTGAGACTCATGAAAAAGAGCATTACCAGACAATCTAAAGTAGAAAGTAGAATGGGGCCAAGATACACTCCCCAGAATGAACCATTATACCATTCACAATGTGCCAGAGTGAACTATGATACCCTTCACCAAAATTCCCTGAGTGAGGTATTTTACTCTATGCCAGTAATTCAGTTTTAAGATTCCCTTCCTCCGTAAAATGCTTTCAATCCCCAAACAGTGACCTAAATTACCACTCTTAAACAGTAAATGTGACTTCTTAATGGATTTATTAGTAACTAGCAAAGTATATTTGAGCATTCTAACTGCTAGAATATGCACATTAAATACACAAATGCATATAACCATAACCATAATAAATGATTCAGCACAAATGGAAGTCAATTCTAATTTAAAAAGGCAATCCATAATGAGACTTGGAGAATTCTAACAATAGCTTGGAGAGGACAGGAGGATAAAATGATCTCAAGTTTTGGGCTGTTTCAATGATTGCTCTTGAGAATTGTTAAGCAAAGTTTGAGGGGAATGGGAGTAGGGGAGCCATTAACTCATGTCAACAAAACTGAGGAAGTGAGGGGGCACAGGATGGGGTGTGGGGAGGGTGTGGCGGTGCAGGTTGGGTTCTGGTGGTGGGGGTGAGGGACAAGGGGGTGGAGGGTCAGGGTATGCGTAGTGGGGTACTGTCCCAATTTAGAAGCTAGAAGCTGAACCTCAGGTTTTTTTGCCACCGAAAATAATGAGAGCCCATCGCTGAATCGTTACAATGTCAGGAGCCAGCTCCTGAGTTAAGTCAGAATATCAGATTGGAAGGCCATATCCAAATAAGGGTCTCATTAAGGATTTATAGACAAGGGCTGCCCTGAGGGCCCCAATTTTATCACTTTGTGATATTTCAGCATAAGGAAACAAAGTAATGCATTGCTGCTTATGTAACAGCTTGAATGCTACAATTTGGATCTTGAGAAAGTGAAAAAACTTGCCACATTTCTTCTTCAGGGACCTGAGGTTCCGTTGATAGTCAGATGCAGATGTGTTGAAGAGAGCACCGAAATCTTCTCAAATCCTTTTCTGTGCAGTGTGTCTGTTATTCCTAAAGGGTCACAGAACAGGGGGGAAGAGATTAGCAGTAGTGTTGATTGGGGTAGTGGGGTGAGGAAATGTCAGGACACTTTGAACTGTGACATGTGTAATAGGTATAATGGGTGCCAAATAATTTTCTACAATAAGGAATGAAATGGACCTTTAGAACATAGAGTATTGGGATAATCAGACACTCACTTTAATGAGATGTCTAAAATATATAATTCCTCCCTGACACAGCTCAGTCAAAAATGGCTTTTGTTTCTCAAGAGGACTATCAAGGAGCTTGTAAACTCTTGCAAAGCTGAGTGCCTTACTTTGATGTCTCTAGCCACATTTTATGCTTTCTCACCTATTGTTTGAGGACTCCTATTGCTCTGTGCATTCTCAATGGTCTGTGTGGGTGTATTTATCGCAATTTAGAGTGTTGCTTTTCCCCTTTATCCATCCTCCCAGGTCGCTTGGTGTCAGACTGATCCATCCAGTTTGGAGTAATGCTCTTATTTTGAACTTGTTTCAGGGTTTTTTTTTAATCCAAGAGTGAACAAAAATGCAATAATGAAAGGTTTAAAACTTTGATTCAACCTTTGTTTCCATAATTCCATCCTCACTGTGCTGCTGCGCAATACTGCTTGCCTAACATTATCAGTGACTAATGATTAAGAGATTTTCTCTACATTACACACAGGCACACATTCATCTAAAATACTCCGAATTCCCAATAATAACTACATTGTGTGTTGGGAGCAGGATGATGAGAGGAGTTTGAGAGGCCAGGAAAGCCATAAGTATGGGTTTCCCAAAGGTCCTGCTGGACTTAGTGGAAGAATCTGATTTAAATCTTTCAAGTCATTTTCCTGTCAGGCAAATAGGTAGCCATGGAGTGAAGTGCAGGTGAGTCAGACATGGAGGGAGTGGGGGGCAGGGGGTTGCGGGCGGCATCGAGAGGGGAGTTTGACATTGGAGATTGGAAGAGTAGTTTGGCATCAGGGGTCAGAGGGGAGTTGGCTATTGGAGGTATAAAGGGAGTTGGGTATCAGAGGTCAGAGTGGAACAGGGTATCCGAGCTCAAAGGAGAGTTGGGCTTTGGAGGTCAGATGGGAGTGGGGTATCAGAGGTCAGAGGAGAGTTTGGCTTCGGAGGTCAGAGCGGAATTGGGTATTGAAGGTTGGGGGCAGTTGGGTACTGAAGGCTGAGGGGAGTTTGACACCAGCGGTCAAATTGGAATGGGATGTCGGAAGGGTGCAGACACTGGGGATCAATTGCAGTAGTGGGGCGAGCCGATTGAGGGGATCAGATCACTGGATGCTTTACAGGAGATCCTGGGGAGCCAAAGAAGCACCCCTGCCTCTCCTGGTCAGTAAGCTTTGCTGGAAAGGCTCACTTGTGCCATCCAGTCACACTCACCTGCCTCCAGCTGCTGGGTTCCCTAAGCTATGGGAAATTCATGTTGGAGTGGTTAAAAATCAAAAGTCAGTGATGTTCAATTTAAAAAGACCTCATTAAAATCTCATAACGATGTTAATTGCTGTAATAACTATCACCCACTTTCTCTAATTAAGATCTATTCTGATGAGGTTGTTACTTGTAAAACTAAACGTGCCTCTGTTGAAGCTAAAAGTGAGCATGTTGGGTCTTGTTTGTTATTGCAATCCAAAAAGCAATTATTTTAACCATCCACCTGCCCCCAACGCACCTGTTCTTGGGGGTTAAAATTTCCCCACACAGACTTTAGCAAAGCCCATAGTTACTGGTTCAACATCCAGTCTACACAGAGTTACTAGGAACAACTCAATTGTTTTCACCCTCAATAAACTTGAGCTCATGCAAATCTCTGATGCCCATATCTCAACTCGTATCAAGTCCTGTTCACCCTTCACCCTGTGCTCGCTGATCCTTTGGCCACAGTCCAACAACGTCTTGATTTTAAAAGACTCATCCTTGTTTTCAAATCTGTCCATGGCCTCACCGCTCCCTATCTTTGTAGCCTCCTCCAGCCCCACAACCTTCCAAGATATCTGAGCTCTTCCAATTCTGGCCCCTTGTGTATTCCCTATTTTAATTGCACAGAAGATGATGAAATCACTTGCAGCTTGGATGTATTTGAACAATGGAGGGTGTACCACATCAAAAATTTTAATTAGTCATTTGGTAGTATAGAACTTGAGTATTGCTAAAAAAAAAGAGATATCAAAGCTTTTCATCTTGCACTCATCAGGACATTTGCAATAATACCAGATGTAAAGGGAGTAATGAGTGCAAAATGAAAAGCGTCAATGTGTCTCCTTTTTCAGCGATACTAAAATTTTAATTGCTCTACCATTGGTGGTTTGCTTTTAGCTGCCTGGGCCTTCAACTCTAGAACCCCTCCATCCCGTCCCACCCCATAAATCTTTCTATCCCTCTACCTCTCTCTGTTCCTTTAAGATGCTCCTTAACGCCTACCTCTTTGATTAAATTTTCGATCACCTGTCCTAATATCTCATTAGGCATCTAATTTTGTCTGATGATGCTCCTGTAAAGTGTCTTGGGACATTTTACCATGTTACAGGTCCTGTATAAATGCAGGCTGTTGTTGCTATAATTGGCCTCACACTCAGAACCAGGGAACTGGGGGAAGAGTGAATCAGAAAACTTTCCCATTCTTAGGGTTGAATAATACGGTGAATGGCACAACCCCCTGAAAACCACATCGGGGCCAAAGTCCCAGCAGAGCCAGGGAAGCGTCAGTGGCAGCTGGAAGGACTGCTGCTGAAGAGGACCCCAAGCCCTTGAATTCCTGGAGCAGGTAACTCTGGGCTCTTGGGCTGGAAGAGTTTGGGTAGATTAGGGAGAGGGGCAGTGGGAGGGAGAGCGAGTGGGTTTAAGAGAGGGAGCAGATAGGAAGGAAGGGCGGATTCAACCTAAGAGGGGGTAAGTGGGGTGTTGCCCCACGTTTGGAAAAGGGCAGCACAGGAAGAGTGACATCCACCCCCTTCCCACCCTTTAGACATTTCACGTAAAAAAAATTGGGCTGTCTGCTTTCACCCTGCTGCCCACACCAAATGTTTCATGATGTGGGCAGCACATTATCAAGGTCAATTGGCTTGATAACAAGTCTAACTAACCCTTAATTGTTTATTTAAATATGGCGAGTGGGCTGCCGATTTTGGCGACCCCATCCCCAATGTATTATATGGGTGAGCTTGGCAGTTGGGGAGGGGATGGCAGTGGGATGGGCACCCACCCCGCAGGAAGCAAACATAAAGTTCAGCCCTTAATAGCTGTTTAGAAAAATCTTTGTAGGATCATTGGACGAGGACAGATTGGAATTTGGCTATACTAGTTTTAAGGATTGAATGAAAATCCCAGAAAAGCATTGACTATGTTGTCAGAACAGCAATATTGTAATATATTGCAGCAGAAAGGAGGAGCAGGATTTGAATTGCACAGAGAATTTCTTTCTGTTAATAGAAATGGTAAAATGGATTAATAGCATAATAAACAAATAAGGCCCTACTTTGTTTGGGTGTATAAAATATGTTTGCCAGCTGTCAGCTTGGTTCTTATCACTGAGTCAGAAGACTGTAGCTTCTTCACTTCAAGACTTGAACACAGTTCCAAAGCTGACATTCAGTGCAGTGCTGCTTGTTGAGTCATTGATATTATGCCCTTTGGATGAAGTGTAAAACCAAAATCTCATCTGCTTATTTTGGTGATTCAAGAAAGACAGAAAGAAATGCACTTGTATAGCACCTTTCACAACCTCAGGACCTCACAAAGTGCTTCACAGCCAATGAGGTGCTGAAGTGTACTGTTATCGCTACTGTAATGTAGAATATGCAGCATCTAATTTATGCACACCAAGCTCCCACAAACACACAATGTGATAATGACCAGATAATCTGTTTTTGGTGAAGTGAGTTGAGGGAGCTAAGACACCGGAGAAAACTCATCTCTTTTCTTTTTTCAAATAGTGTTGTAGATTCTTCTATGCCCATGAGAGAGTGCAGAGAGCTCCTTGGTTTAACATTTCACCTGAAAGATGACACCTCCTACAGTGTAGCACTCCCTCAGTACTGCACTGAAATGTCAGTCTAAATTTTCTGTTCAAGTCTCTTGAGTATGATTATAATCCCCAACCTTCTGATTCAGAGGTGAGAATGCTACTTATTTATGGCTAACACAAATGATTGTTAAACATCATATAGGTACTGTTTGAAAAAGAACCAGAATAACATTCTTGCTTCCACTAACACCACCAAAAGAAAACAGCATAGATTAGCATTTGTTCAAACTGGCTGCTAAGTAACCCGACATAACAAGAGGGACTGTGCTCTGCAATAATTGCTTTTTTGGAAAGCACTTTGGGATGTTTCTGAGTGATGTGATGTGGTGTTATATTAATGCAGTCCCTTTTTTATTTTTATCAAACCTTATTTGAGTCATTGTTTGCCCTCCCTCTTTCTCATGAAATAGTTGAAAAGCCTAATGCCTGAACTTTCCCTCCTGATTGGGAGGGCAGAGCCAGGACAATTCCTGGCTCTACAAACTTGACCCGGGAGAAAGTGCCCAGGAAGGTTGGGTCTTTTGATCTGGAGGGGTGGGTGAAAATGGAAGTCATGGTGGAAAACCCATGATGAGTGCGGAGGCTACAGGGTGGTGAGGCAGGCTGGTTGGAAGGCCAACCTTGGTGCACTGGCAGTGCATTGAAGTTTTTTTAAAAACGCAATAAAACATAAAACACCCCTCCAACCCTCACCCCTCACACTTCCTCTCTCGCCCCCCACACCCCACCACAACCTCCCTATGCCTCATTCATGCTGACTTATGCTATCTCATGTCACTCACCAACACCCCCATGGCCCCTCACACCCTCCATGCCAACCTATGCCTCTTTACAAATCCCCCAGGGCCCCTTATAGCCCCGACACTAACTTTGTGATAGCTTTTGCCAACCCATAACCCTTTGCCCTTACACCTACCATAGCAATTCACCCAGCATCCACTATGGGCAGAGCTCAGGAACTATGCTGAGATGAGATAAAATAAAGTTATTAAGTGTATCTTGAAGAATTCATTATTTTTAAAAAAAACTCTCATTGATAAAAACCCATTCATTACATTTAACTTCCATTCATCCCTTATAAAAGCAAGCATTGGAAATCATAATCCCACTTCAAAGAGTCTATAACCACTTGGAGCTGGAAATCAAACTGTGAATGGAGAGGCACCCTACTGTGATAGTAGAAGGTTGTGCAATCAGGCATGTAGCACTAATCCAGTAATGGGAGCACTAATCCAGTATGATAACCCTCAGATTTATGTCAACAGATAGAGTGAAATAGCAATTTTGTTTTCAAATACTGCAGACAGTTTAAAAAAAACATTTAGAGCATAGGAGTTTTAAATGCCCTGATGGCTTGACAGTTCTTTTTGACAGTTCCAATGAGTTTATATGCTTTTTTATGAACATTCATGTCTTCTTTAACAATCCAAAAAGACAACTTTCCACTCAAAAAGGGCAACTTACCTCTCCCAAAGGGCACCTGACCTCTCCCAAAGGCATCCAGAGACCATATCCAAAAGGGTACACCATCCTAGTCAAGCAACTTCGCAAAGTTTGGACCTGCTCCTACCAGGTTTGTTCTGCATGCGTCATGTTTTCCACTCCTATCTGACAACAATCCAACATGACTGGAAGCAGCTGCTGTTATATATGGGCAGCTGCCTCCATGAACCACAGATGTACAATTTAGAACCCTTTCCACTTCCATCTCTTCAAAAATGATAGGTGCCGTGTTCAGGGATCCGAGACTCTGCAGCCATTTTGGTAATGATAGTGAGGCCCTCTGCCTTTATGACAATTCAGGCCTATGCTCAAACCTAATCAAAGTTAAAAACATTTGGGAATATTAACAGTTTAGAGCAAGATTTGTGTATGTTTGTAAGTATGTGCACAACTCCCCCTGAAGAGGCTAGTTTCAGATTATAATATTTAAATTAAGCAGTTTCGTCTAGATTTTCACAGCTATTAAATTTAATATCATGTGCACAGCTTTCTCAGCCTCCTGAATGTTGCTATTGAAAGGAAGGCAAAAAGATTTTACAGCAATTCATGGGGTTAATTTAACATTATGAAAATGGAGATCAATAAGTATACATACTCGCAAGTACTTTCTTTTCCACTGGAAAATGGTTTGTTAAAACTATTAGTTCTGAGAGGCTAATATGTGGACTTTGGAGCTGCAGGCATCGTGTAAGGCCAAGGTTAGGGTGTCCGTCATCCTACTTAATGCACCGGACATGTGGGCATTTAGAGTCTGCAGACTCATTTGATTGCTGTTTGATGTTTCATGGTAGAGATCAATCTATTAATGGAAAAAGATATTGGGGGAAGATAGTGGCATAGTGATAATGTCACTGAATTAGCAATCTATGAGGCTCAGGGAATGACCTGAAGACTTGGGTTCAAATCCCACCATGACAGCTGGTGGGATTTGAATTCAAGTAATAAACCTTGAATTGAAAGCTTGACTCAGTAATGGTGACCATGAAACTGTCATTGGTTGTCATAAAAACCCATCTAGTTCACTAATGCCCTTTAGGGAAGGAAACCTGCTGTCTTTCCCTGGCCTACATGTGACTCCAGACCCACAGCAATGTGGTTGACTTTTATCTGTTCTCTGAAATGTTCAGTTTAAGGGGAAGTAGGGGTAGGCGACAAATGCAGGCTTTGTCACCAATGCCCACATCTCATGAAAGAATAAAAATCATTGCAATACCCTGCAGTATTAACCCTAGCTTGAGGTGTATTTCTTCACGTTCTCTGGACCGTGTGTATGGAAGGCCTGTCAGCATATCACTGAATTTCTGCCGGTCCCTAATAATTATGCTTCTTATCAATGCCCGCCCCCACCCCAGATACATCATGTTTTACAACTACTCAGAACATGAAGAGGGCTGAGCCCTCTGACACAGACTCCCCACAGCTGTCCCTGCCATCTCTGTCTGCTCATGTTTGCTTGTGTGAGTCACCATGTGAAAGACCAACCATCTGTCTAACTGGTCCCACCAAAATGCAAGGACCTTGTTGGCACATGTAAACAAAAGGTAAGCATGAAACCTGTGATGGTGCTCCTTCAGAGTGAATGAACTCTTCTGCAAATTGTCATTCAGGAAGTTCATCAATTGATACAATACACATGAAGGCCCAGTAGAAAAAAATAAATAATAATTGGCAAGGTGAGTATGCTGCAACCTGACATTATGAAGATGATCATATTTCACTCTCTGCTGAAACCAAGTCAATATAACTAGTATTGTATGAAATTTGGGTCACTAAAATTTTATTGTATCACCAGGCATCTTGCCATGTGTAATGGTCATGGATGATGAAACAACACTGATCTTCAGCAATTCCTCCTCTGTAGTTATCATCTGAGAGATCTGTGGAGGACCAACTCAGTTGCTCTCCCTCTCACTCCCCCTAGTGTATGTGCTCTATTCTCCTTCAATAAAGGAAAAGAAAAGCCCTATATGGGACTAATGACACGTGTTCACCATATGGATATAGTGCAGTTGGTGGGGGCAGCTATCAGGGTTAGACATCAAATTGCATAAGGATGAGGATGAGTGGCAGTGGTGGATGGATAGTTGGGGCTATGAGGAAGTAAAGTGAAAAGAAGGAGGGGTGCACATACTAGGTAAGTAGGTGCAAGGAATGATGTGATAAGTCGGCTTGACAAGGCAGAGTGAGAGGGAGCAATGAGCACAACAGGTGGAGGTGAATATGCAGGATACCTTCCCTGACCTGGTTAGGTCATTAAAGCACTTCCCATACTGAACCCAGCAGCGTGCCACAGTGCTTCTACTGCGACCTTCTGGGCCACCTCCAGCCATGCCATCTTTGTATAAGCAATAGGTTTCTGCATCATATTGCTGAGGAAGAGCATCTATCTCCAACTGCTCATTGCTTGCAGCAGTACAACAAATGAGAAATTGTTGAATCATGGTCCAGTCTCTGCTTGTCCTGAATCCATCCAAATATTCTCCTTCACCTTTCTCCAACTCCTAATTCTTCTGAATTCCCTCCTTGGATTGGTCCTTAAAATGCTTCAGTTGATGTTATGTCATGCCAGTCTACATCACACCCACAACCACACACTGGATGCCTGATCCAGAAGTAAAATTATAATGATGCCCCCTCATTTAAATTGTGCTTTTTAACTGGCCACAAGTTCCAGATTTCTCCCCTGACATCCCCCGCCCCCACCGTACCCCACGCGCATTCCCCCCTCCACCCCCCCCCCCACCCCGCCACCCCCACCCCCCCTCATCTAGTTGAGTAAATGGTAATTTGCAATTTGTTGAGAGGTGAATATTGCCCAGGAGAATTCTCTGTTCGTGTTTGAATAATTTCAAGGATTCTTCTTTGTCCACCTTGAGGCTGGTACTTTCTAGCAGCTTATCCAAGGGAAAGCAGGGGAAATTGACAATTCGCCCATTGTCAAACGGGTGATCCGATCGCTGCATGTTCTAGAAACCACCCAGATTTTCAAAAGTTCCTTAATGGAAGTCTAATCCACTAAACTTGTCTTGCAGCTGAGTGACAAACATGACCACCTATGCCAGTGTCACCAACAATGCAGCACTCCCTCAGACTACCTCCTGCAGTGGGTCTTTAACCACATCCTACTGTCTCAGAGGCAAGAATCTTACCACGTGGCAAAAGTAACACTTGAAGTAATGCTAAGCTTGGGTTTTAAAAGCCTGGAGGAAATAATTACAACTGCCTAAAATCCATTATGTATTTCTGTGTTGCTCATATTACAGTGCCTCCCTTGCATTACGGAACTTAATTAAATATTGTTTCTTTCTCGATAACAAGGATTAATTTAAAGAAATTAGAGCATTTATGCCTTGAAGTCTTAAAATGGCACACCGCCACTCCTTAATGTCAGAATAATAATATGTATAAGATGCAGCTTTCCCATAGTACGGTAAATCTTCTGACTCAGAATCATTAGCAACATTATAGCAACTTCCTGTCAGTCACACTTCAGACAACATGGACAGAATAATATAAGTATTTGTGTCCCACCTTGAGTCAAGTATAAAAAAGCAATGGCTGTAATTTGGAATGTGGAGAGGAAACTCCCAAAAACAAAGCAATACTTCAGCCAGAATATATGTTACCTCCAAACTGATTTGCTTATGGAATCAGTGTTTTCTTATCAACTGGGACTTTTTAAAAGTTTAAATAGACTGCACTTCAGCTGCAGAATTAAACAATGCACCCAAAAGTCCTTGCTTTCTTTTAGTGGGAAAGCCCAGGCTAATGTTCTGGGGACATGTGTTCAAATCCCAGCATGCAATTGGTGGAATTTGAATTCAATTAAGAAATCTGAAATAAAAAGCTAGGTATCAGTAATGGTAACCATGACAGCTATTGTCAATTGTTGTAAAATCCCACCTGGTTCACTAAAGTCCTTTAGGAATCCTTACCTGGTCTGGCCAATATGTGACTCCACTGCCATCTGGTTGACTCTTAACTTCCTTCTGAAATGGTACAGCAAACCACTCAGTTCAAGGGTAATTATGGGCAACAAAATGCTGGCCTTGCCAGTGATACCCACATCCCATGAAAGAATTTAAAAAAAAAGCTTGATGGCGAGAGAAGGCTCAGTGCAAGAATGCATGGGGGGTGAATCTGGTTTTGACCTGTTCTCTGACTATAAAGATATCCGGTACATGTGTGGAGTGGGGAGGGGACTAGTCTTCCTTGCCCCTTCAATAACACAAATATTTAAATTAGATTCAAATGACGTGATGACTTATTGCATCTTAAATCATGTCATTTCTTCTCCCATAGCATGCAATGTAGCCTATGACCAGATAAAGTGAACAACAACAACTTATACCTATATAGCATCTTTAACGTAATGAATATTCCCAAGATGCTTCACATACAAAGATATGAATTAGGAGCAGGAGTAGGCCACTCAGCCCTTCAAGCCTGGTCTGTCATTTAATAAGATCATGGCTGATCTTATTATAGCCTCAACTTCACATTTCTGCCTACCCCTGATAGCCTTTCACCTCCTTGCTCATCAAGAACCTACCTACACTGCCTGAAAGATAGCCAAGGACTCTGCCTCAACCACCTTTGGAACATTATAAAACAAAGTATGACTCTGTACCACAAAAGGAGATATGAAGTCAGATGACCAAAGTGGTCAAAGTGGTAGGTTTAAAAAAGTGTCTTAAAAGAGGAAATCGAGGTGGAGTGATGGAGGTAGAGACAAGTAGAACTGTTATGCTTAATGGTGATTGGTGTCTGGATAAGTTTTGTCCATATTTCAGGTCTGCCGAATACTTTTTGGAAGCTTTTTGTCTCTTGGGATGCTACTAAAATGGCCTTTAAATTGTTATAAGTGAAAAATGATTTGACTGCCAGCAAACATACGACATCCCATTCTCCCACCTACCTGTAGTAAAAAGTATTATAGAACAACATGGGCTTTCCTATGGTGATTGCTGCTACACATTGGCCTGAGCAGCTCTGCCAGTGATGGCCAAGGTAATCTTGCCTTCTATTGAAACCATTAAAGAGTAAAATTGTGTTAAGCGTTAAACAGGCGGCCAGAACAATATTGCTGGCTTTCAGTGGGTGGATTAGGATAAAATTGAATCTTGTTGGAAGATTAATGGCATTTTACAACAGAGGTCAGTACAGAGGAGCAGTGTTCATTGATGTGTCCGTGAAGGTGTTCACATGAAATCAAGGGTTCCTGATCAGAAAACATCAAGAGAGAATATATTACCATACCAATAATACAAAAAAATTGCTTTCAAGACTGATCAGTACAGAGAAGCAGTGGTCATTGATGTGTCCGTGAAGGTGTTCACATGAAATCAAGGGTCCCTGATCAAAAAACATCAAGAGGGAATATATTACCATACCAGTAATACAAAAAAATTGCTTTCGAGACTGATAACCATCATTAGCACCTTACAGCCTTAATTTTCAGTAGAAATCCAATATTTACCTGTACTTTAGTTCTGGTGTTCACGCTAGGTTGGGTTTTTTTACTTCTCCAAACCATTAATAAGCCTGCACAGCTCCTGAAACAATTGAATATTGATGGAATATTCAAACACTCATTACATGAGTAATATTAGCAGTAATTTATATTGTAAATTAACCCCCTACTCAAATTATCCAAGTCATTGCGTTATAAATTATATATCACTTAAATCCCTGGATTAGAAAGATTCCATTATTATTTATTAGCTGCAACATTCATTTTTTATAAGATTAGTCTTTTAATTTTGCAACAAAGCCATAGTTTTAGCTAAAAGTAACTCTTGCCCCGCCATCCATGTTGTTATTGTGTTAATTCCCTCTGGATAGGGAATACATTAAAGAGGAGTTTTAATCTGCCAGCTGAAAGCTAATAGTGATGTGTGGAATATAAAAAAGTGTCATTTATCCTGGTAGGCTAATTTGTTTTCCTCTGATACTTTGTTGTATTTATCAGGGAGAGGGGCAATGGTACTGGTGTCACTCTAGGGATTGATTGGTCACTTTGACTTGTCACTACGACTCGAGCATTTTGTAATCATTACTTCGCAGCAATAATTTCTTCCTCTTAGATTGTCTTCTTTCTTTTACACTCTGTCTCTAAGCATGAGAGCCAGGTCTAAAGAAGGGTCATATGGACTTGAAATGTCAACCTTCTTTCTCTCTCCTCAGATGCTATCAGACCCGCTGAGCTTTTCCAGCATTTTCCGTGTTTTGTTTCGGATTTTCAGCATCTGCTGTATTTGGCTTTTACCTTATAAGAGAATCAGTTCAGTGTGGTTAAAATAAAGCTTTTATTCACCATCAATGTGTTTTCAAGTTGGCCAATAATTGGATAAAGTGACAACTAAAAATCAGGCATTTATTAGACAAAACAAAAGTCCAAGGGCATAATTTTTCATGCCCACATGTTTGGCGACATGAGCGGACAATATGACAAGAAGGCCAAAAATTGGCTTCATGACGTCATGAAACCAGTTTGCAATCATCGGGTGTGCCCATCAAAGGCGGGCTTCGTGTCCCACCATCAGATGCCGGGAAACTCATCATAATACATCTGCATATCATTATAAGGTCAGTCCACTGGAATCATTCCCCCAAGCTGGATTGTCGACCCACGTCAAGGGGGAAACGCGCCGGTGCAGAACACCTCTTGACAACTTTGATGTTCAGACGGTGCAGGCATCCGAGGAGCAGAAGATGTTGGAGACCAACAGCAACGGGACCCTGGAGGAACGTCCATGGTATGCTGGGTGGATTCTCATGGACATGGCTCCGCTGTGAAGCAGCTCACGGAAGGTGGAAAGTCACCGTTGAGGGTCTGCTCACAACGGATGATGGTCAAAGGGGTGGAGAGGAAGGTCCAGTTGTGTTTGGAAGAGGAGGTACTGGGGGTGTTGGAGAGGAAGGTATAGGATCAACTGAGAGAAGATGAGGTGTCGGGGGGGGCAGCGGTGTAGTGAGGTAGGTGGGCGGGGAACAAAGGTGTCAGGCGAGTGAGTTTGGAAGGGGGAGATCAAAGATGTTGGGGGTGAGATGGGGAGGAATAAAGGTGTCAGGGAGGTAAGGTTGGGCGGGGGAAACAAAAGTATCAAAGGGGTGAGGTTGCGGAGGGGCAAAGGTGTTGGGGGGTTGAGGTTAGGGAGGAATGAAGGTGGAGGGTGGAGGAAGGAGTCAGGAAGGAGGAAGGAATAAGGCTGGAAGAAGAAGTAAGGTTGGAGGAAAAATTAAGGATGTCTAAAAGCATCAGGAAGGGGTAACCATTAAGGAGGTGGGGGAAGTCCGGGTGGTGCGGGGAAGGAGTTCCAAGGGGAGGAAGGAGTCCAGAGGAAGTAAGGAGTTCCAAGGTGGGAAGGAGTCTACACAGGGAGATATCCAGGTGAACGTAGAAGGAAGGTCTCTGATGATTCTGTGACGGCCTCCCGGGGAGCGAACTGATGGTGGGCGTGGTATGGGGGAACAGTGAGAATGACCAAAGGCAGTGTGAGGTGGTATTGTGGGAGGGTTAGGGTTTGATGGTATCAGTAGAATGGATGACGAGTGTGGTTGGTGGGGTCTCGGAGGCAGACACGGACCCTGGGGGTTGGAAAGGAGGAGGCTTAGGGATGTGAATGTGGAAGGGGTAGAATTTTTGGGAAGGAAGGGAACATGCACTTTCACCTGGACATCCCCAAAGGAAAAGGGTTGTGGCTGGTGGGTCATAGAGGGGAGGTGGAAGTGATGCTGGGGGGGGGTCAACCGTGATGGGGGAAAGGAAACGGGTGATTAGGGAAGGGGAAATGACAGAGGAGTAAAAGAAAAACTGTAGCTCCATCATGCTGGCTAAATCGAAAGTGAAACAAGGGTTGTGGTGGGCGAGGTCAGGTGATGCATGGGAGTGTGATCAGTGGGTGGGTGGAGATGTAGGTCAGCTCAGATGGACAACTGAAAGAGAAGCCCAACAGGCAGCATTAAAAATGCTCAGGACAGTGAGATGAATGTGATAAGGGAAGGACCTGTGGGAGAGTGCTTGCACGAGACTCTGAAAATCCCTGCCACACACACCCTTCTCCCTCCAGAATCACTCATGGGCCGGCTGCATGTAGCTGAACTATTAGTGGGGGAAGGGGAAATGCAGCGGGAGGACTCACGAAGCCTGTAAATGAAGCTGAAAGACACCATTACACATTATTCAGTGAAAGTGAATATATTTCCAGATTGTAAATTGACAAAATGTGTTCACCTATACAACCAACTGTGATCAGAATTTCTTAACTTTTGAATGCCATAGACTTCTAGTTGCTATCCTGACATCCACAGCAGGGGTGGAGACAGCCTGTGCAGTGGTTGGCCCTTCTGCATGGGTCCTCTGGAGACCCGAGGCCTTGGGGGCCCCAGCTTGCTTTGGTGTCCTCCTGCGGGCCAGCTGCTCCTTCTGCAGTGACAGAGGCCAAAGTTGAGGGGGTCACAGGCAAAGGGGACTCAGGTGGAACTGATATTCCAGACTGGGTGACCCAGGGGTGACCAGCTCCCATTCCTCCTCCCTTTGGGTGCCCGAGGGCCCTGGCCTGACTGCTTGAGGGGAAGGAGCACTGGGGGGAACGTCAAGGTCACCCATTTCCCTCTCATGTTGCCACTGCAGGAACTCACCCATGGCTCCTGCGATGGAGTACAGGTCAGCACACATCTCCATGTTCTGCAGGACCGGGAATTCCGTTGCGCCGACCATCCTCCCAATGGAGACCTCCATACGTGCACATGTGGGCACCACTTCATCAGAGAGCAGGTGGACACACTTCTCCGACTCGCATGCCACTCTGTTCCAACAGTTCTGCATGATGTTCCCCTGCTTTCTGCTGACTCTCCACGATGAGTTGGAAGCCAAATCTAGAGGCTCATCATCTGACTCGGGCCTCACAGATGCCTGTTCCCCAGCAGTCCTCCGACTGCCAGGGAGCTCGGCTGAACCTGCCACCTTCTGCGACAGACACGTGTCCGTGCAGTGACCACCAGATTGTGAACCCGAGCCTGCTCTAGATCTAGGTCCCGTTGAGGTGTGTGTCTCTGTGCTGGTTGAGGGTGTGGGTAAGCGCTGTGAGGGTCTTCTAGGCTGCTTATTTCCAATGGAGGAGGTGTCCTCTTGGCTAGAGTTGAGGATGTGGATGGAGCTGAGGAGCTGGCTGGCTGAGGGTGTCGGTCACTTGGCAGAGCTCCCTGTGAACCAATGTAGAGATAATTAGTGCATGGCAGCAGAGTCAAAAGCAGGAGAGAGAGTACTCACAGTTGTATAGACAGAGGGACAATGTGGTGCAGAATCTTCACGGGCCTGTTCGCTGCTGACCTCACCGTCACTGCAGGCATGGTCCATGTCCTCACCAGTCAGCGCGATGGCACACTACTCAAAGTGAGTGAGGGGTCTAATGTGGGCCACTCCACCCCCAGTATGGGACCTCTCCCTGCTGTTGTGAGCCAGCTTCTCCTGCATGAAAACAGATGGAGTGTGAGAGCAGGACACATGGCACTGCGTGGAATGTTTGTGTGGTGCGCAGAGCCATGGACGGGATGAGGACGTGAGCTCCAGAGGATATGAGCCTGATGGAGATGTGTGGGTGTGTGTGAGAGTTAATGGTGCTGTCCCTTGAGGTGTGAGATCCTTGTAGATGTGTGATGGGTTTGTGAGTGTGCGAGTTGAGAGTGGTGAGAAGAGTGACTTACCCTGGCGGAACGGAAGAGATCATTCATCCTTTCTCGGCACTGGGTTGCTATCCTCTTTTGCAAAGCATTGGAGCTGACCACCACAGCCACCGCCTCCCAGGCCAGATTGGTAATATTGCTACCCATCCTGTGGCCAGAGCTGGGGTAGAGGACAACAGGGCAGGCCTCCACTATGTCCAAAAGGCGTTCCAGGCTTGTGTTACTGAATTAGGGTCTAAGCCTTCTTGCCTTTGGGTCATGTCTTCCGTGCAGCAGAACTGGGCTGAAAGCACTGAGGGGTGCGTATGTGTGGCTTCACTTTAAATACGGCTCCCAGCATGTGGAAGTGGTAAAGTAATGGCGTGGCAGGCTAATGTGAGCCATTGAAACGACGTGTTTCCTGGGAATGCATTCATGAATTAATATGTCGGGATCGGGACGATACGGCATGAGAAGCCGCCATTGCAGTCAGCAGGTAAAACATTGTTTTTCTCTCCTGTTGCTGCATGTAGTGCAAACCTGGGACAATTCTGGCCTAAGCATTAAATAATCTGCCATATAATGTTTTCTGCATTCATGTACAGAGATGCAATTCACATACTGTGAACAAAATGAATACAACCGCCCAAGATGGTTCTGTGATAGCACGATGCTCTGTGAAGCACCGGTGGGGCAGTTTTCCATTCGAGGGAGAGGATAAATCTAGGCCTTGTTTTAAACTCAGTGAACAAGAAGATTGGGCGAGAAGAGAGTTTTTATCAGAAAAACTGAAAATTCCAGAAGATTAGATAAGCTTGCTTCTTTCCTTCTTCAACTAACATTTAGGTAATATGAGTTCATTTTTTTTTATTCATTCATGGGTTGTAAGCATTGCTAACCAGACCAGCATTTATTGCCCATCACTAATTGCCCTTGGGAAGTTGGTGGTGAGCTGCCTTTTTAAACTGCTGCTGTCCATGTGGTGTAGGTACACCCACAATGTTGTTAGGGAGGGAGTTCCAGGATTTTGACCCAGCAACAGTGAAGGAACGGTGATATATTTCCAAGTCAGGAGGGTGTCTTGGAGGGGAACTTGCAGATGCTAATGTTCCTATGCATCTGCTGCCCTTGTCCTTCTAAGTGGTAGCAGTCGTGGGTTTGGAAGGTGCTATCGAAGAAGCCTTGGTGAGTTGTTGCAGTGCATCTTGTAGATGGTACACACTGCTGCTAATGTACATCGGTGGTGGAGGTGGTGGATGGGGTGACAAATCAATTATTCAAGGGCACTGTTTATTGCACAACAACAACATGCATTCATATTCCACTTTTAACATCATAAAACTTCCCAAGAACTTCTCAAGAACTTCCCGCAGGAATGGTATCAAACAAGATTTGACATCAACTGATAGGTGTTATTAGGACAGGGGACAAAAAGCTTGGTCAAAAAGTCTTTTAAGGCCCTTCCTAAAGGAGGACTGGGAGGTGGTGAGGTGGGAGGCTTCGGGATGTAATCTAGAGCTCAGGGCCTGGGCACCTGATGGTGCATTGTCAATGATTGATTGATTAAAATCAAGAATACACAAGAGGCCAAAATTGGACGAGTGCAGAGATTTCCAAGGGTGTGTAGCTGGAGGAGGTTATACAGCCAGGGAGACCATGAATAGATTTGCGAACAAGGACAAGAATTTTAAAATCGAGATTCAGCTGAACTGGGAGCCAATATAGTTCATTGAGTACAGGGGTGATAGGTGAATCGAAGTTGGTGCTAGTTAGAATACGGCAGCAGAGATTTGGATGAGTTCAGGTTTGTAGAAGGTGGAAGATGGGAGGCTGTCCAGTAGAGTGTTAGCATAGTAAAGTCTAGAGACAGCAAAGGCATAGACCAGAGTTTCATAAGTGGGCGAGCTGAGGCAACATGGAGACATGAGATCTCAATCCTGACTTTTTATATAGGCAGCCCTTCTTTGCTTGAATGCTAGCACAGTGATTCCAGGATTCCCCTTTTATAAGTTATCCTTTGCTGTTCTAAATATTGTCTTCTCTCACATATACACAATATGCACATAAATAAAGGAGATTCACTCAGTTCATATTGTAAGAAGAGGTGAGGCTGAGAGCAAAAATTCTATAAAGTGGCAGATGTGTCTCTAATAGGACCCCACGTATGTTTGGAAGCTAGTACTCTTGACTTACATTCGTATTGAGACTTTGAAGTGTAAAAATGTTCCAAATAGCAATTCGTAGAGATGTAATCAAAAAAATAGATGCCAGCCAAGGAGGAAATATTAGGAAGGGCGGGTCAAAACTTGGTCAAAGAGATGGGTTTGAAAAAATCTTAAAAGAAAAGATAAAGTGGGAAAGTGGAAGGGTTTAGGAAGGGAATTCTGGAGTATGAGGCCTAGTCAGCTGTAGGCAGAGTTGGCTAATTGGGGCAAAGGGTGAGGGTTTGATGCCTGAGATCAGAATCAACATAACAATAAAGTCAGGGTGTCAGCTTATGGGGCTGGAGGAGGTTACAGAAGTAGGGGAGGGTGAGGCCATAGTGAACTTTAAAAACAGGGGGAGAATTTAACTTTCAGGCTTTGGGAGACGGGGACCTAATATAGATCAGCAATGGGGTCTCAGCAAAACTTCCTATGCCAGTGTGATTTTAGCAGGGGGAATGATGGTTTGGTACCAAATGTACAAGTTGTCGCCAGTCAGGAGGTCTGAATCGCATTCAGGCTTGGTCCTCAATATAATTTTTGGCCAGGCTGTGGGCACCAAATGGGCATCCCACTACTCCTCACCAGTTTCCTGCAATAGGAGAACACAAATATCTGGTGGTAAAGCCTATTATGAGGGGCAGGGGGAAGTATTGCTGGAGGTAGTTTACGCTAGGGGCAGGGGAGGCCATGAGAAAAGGGGGCTGGAAGACTTTTGCGGTGGTCTTTTATGGTTTGTGGATTAGACCTGGAGCAATGGGACTGATTTACATAACTAAACAGCTCTTGAGGAGGTGTGCATGCACCCATTTAAAGATCAGTCTGAATGTTGCGTGGGGTGGACAAGTGGATGTACAAAATCCCCACTAGACTTTCAACAGCCAGTTGCCAATGTTTCAGGTGAGGGAATGGGGAGCAGGAGTAGAAAGTCTCCCTCTATAACTGTTCATTTATTGATTCCTGATTTGTGGGGTGGGCGGTGGTGTATTGGTAATGTCCATGGGCTACTAATCCAGCCTAATACTCTGGGGACATGTGTCCAAATTCCACCATGGCAGCTGGAGGAATTTAAATTCCCTTAATAAAATCTGGAATTAAAAGCTAGTCACAGTAATGGTGACGATGAACCTGTGTAGATTGGCTAAAAAACTCATCTGGTGTCCTTTAGGGAAGGAAATCTGCCATCCTTACGTGACTCTAGATGCACGTCAATGGTTGACTCTTAACTGTCCTCTGAAATAGCCTAGCAGGGCATTAGGGATGGGAAAGAAATGCTGGCATTGCCAGCATCACCCACATCCCATGCAAGAATACATTTTTTTAAAAACCTTTTTAATTTTTCACTTTAATGGGAATCACAGCGGCATCATATTAAATACAGTGTCACTCAGTGGAATATACATTAAACAGTCAATTGGTACTGAGGTACAGGCACTCACACCAGAACAGAAGAGAAGGTACCCCAACAGTCAGTGTTCCTACAAGACAAGGTTCAAGAGAAAGAAGGAGAATTGAGATCATCTGTTTAAAGTTTCACTTCTCTGGCATCGGTATTGATGTTGACGGGATGTCATTGGTATTCCGACATCACCACAGAACTTGTGCCATGCTGTAAAATTCCAGTATTCCCCTGCAGTTTGATGTGCTGTACAGCGGCAATATTCTACATCAAAGAACTGAAAATAACCTGTTAATGGATGACAGATGTATGGGAATCAAACACAAGCGATGCTAATGGTTGTGATATAAATTTTAGAAAAATGATCCATACCATCTGGACAGGAGGGAAAATAGCAACAATGCCCGCACTGGCTGACAATTGATGCTCGAGTCGATTTAAAGGGCTATGAGCTGGGTTTTCCTCATTAAAGAAGACCAAAAACTCAAATGCATCAGAAAGGTGTAGGAGACTGAATGATTTTTCTCCTGTCAGTAAGAGCAAGAGGGATGAATCGGGCCATAAAAGCATTTAAGTGAGGCACATAGGCGGCCAGTAGGGAATCAAGCAAACACCCAACACTTTTTGAATATCTTGTAGGGTTCCCTGATGTTCTGACAAGGAGGAAAGTTTGTATAGCTGTTGATTTTGAAGCCAAAGAGATAGTGAGTGAGAACACCTTGTCTATGAAGTAAAGGAAGATTAAAGAAGGAGGTAAGTCCTTTAACAATCATTGATTACCCACACTTCAAAGCAGTTGTGAAAAGTTGGGAATTAATTTATATAGCATCTTTCACAACCTCAGAATGTCCCAAAATGCTTTACGTTATTTTGAATCACGTTTAATTATTTTTGAAGTGTCGTATTGTAGCGTATGAAACACAGCAGTTAAGTTAGACAGGACACTAGGGAGAACTCCCTCACTTAAGGGAATTCCAGAGCTTTGTGTCTAGGCAGATATCACCTCCTGAAATCCTACAGGATCTCTGTCCGCTCAATTCTGTCCATTTGCACATAGTTAATTTTAATCATTGTACCTTTGCTGGCCTTGTCTTCAGCAACTTAGGTCTCACGTCTTGGTATTTCTTCCATAAACTTGAACTCATCCAAAACTCTGCTGCCTGTATTCTACCTCACATCAAGTCCCATTTACCCATCACACTATACTCACTGACCTACTTTGGTGCCCTTCTGGCAAACACCTTGATTTTAAAATTCCCATCACCCATCATCTTCTTTTCAGAAAACTCCATGGTCTCAATCCTCCTTTCTTCTGTAGACATTCCCAGCCTTACAACCCTCTGAGATCTCTGCACTCCTCTAATGCTGTCCTTTCATACATCCTTGATTTTAATTGATCCACCGTGACCTCATATGCAAGGCCCTAAGCCCCGCAATTACCTCCCTGAACATCAACACCTCCCCACATTTCTCTCCTCCTTTAAGGTGATCCTTAAGAATTTAGACGTAACCCTTTGACCAAGTTTTTGTTTGATAATGCTCCTGTGAAGTAACTTGAGATGATTTACTATGTTAAAAGTGCTATATAAATGCAAGTTGTAATGGCTTCTCTTTGGATAGTGAAATCTTTTACATCCACCTGAGACGGCAAGGTGGGGGGGGGGGGGGGTGGGGGGGGTGGTGCGAGAGGTGGGGGGGTGCTCACTGCCTGGTGGTATCACATCTGAAATATGGCACCTCTAACTGTGCTGCATTGCACTGCATTGGGGGTGTCAGCTTGGATTATGTCCCTGGAGTGGGTGTTGAACACACAGCTTTCAGATTCAGGGGTGAGAGGGCTACCAACTGAGCCACAGCTGACGTACAAAAATTCTACAACTGTTGCACCCAGGAAAGCTGAGCACAAGTACATTCACTGAGCAGGAGTAACCTCCACTTTGCAGTCAGTTAAAGTGCTTCAATGCAGCAGGATGCAATCCTCTCCAGACCCGTTGTCAGTTTAATGGGAATGCTTCAAGTCAAACGTAGCAAATTTAAACAATATCTATCATTTATGCTGTTTTGGAAGCAGAACTTATTTGAAAATGGAAACATGTGATGTTTCGCACGTATTTGCATGAAATATTCAGAATGACTAGTGACGCCTGCTGAGTTTCAGGCCCACTATTCCGATGGATGTTTTTGCCCTTGGGAAGTAACTGAGTGAACTCACACAAACCCCAAGACATGCCCTGAAATCAGATCCAGTGCCTGACAGCAGAATGTTCCCAAAATGTGGCACACAGCCAATTAATGTCAGTCCTCAAAAATGTGAAACTGAAAGGACGGGAGGGCTTTGTGCAATTCTGGGCACCAGCTTCTTGTCATTTCTCTTTCAGGCACAAGGTTGTTCATAATCAGGTACAAATTGGCATTTCCTCAGCTTTCTTCTGAATTTTGCCCTCTCGTTGCTCCCAGGCGCCAAAGAAATAAAAAAGTCCCGTGCTTTTTCATCCTACCCTGTGAAGATCAAATTCCATTGCACCATACCACAGCACGAATAATTATTTCTGAGGATCTCAAAAACTATGGAAGCATGATTAAAAATGTTGAGCTGCCTTGAGTGAAAAGAGATGTCAATATGAGGTCAGTGGGTAAACGTTCTATTCCAGTCAGTCTTCCTAACCTCCTTTCAGACACAGGCTTTTAACACTCAGGCTCGCTGTCACTTTATCATTAATTCTTGATTTACCTCGTCTCTTTCATTTCTTTTAACCTTCATTGTCCTATGACAGTTGTATAGGCTTTGGTGAGACCACATCTGGAGTACTGTGCAATTTTAGTGTCCACACCCACAAAAGGATATCCCTTCATTGGAGACCCGTACAGCAAAGGTTTGCTAGGTTCCTGATATGGGAGGATTGTCCTATGTATTTTTTATTCTTTCCTGGGCTGTGGGCATCGCCAGCACGGCCAGCAATTATTGCCCATCCCAAATTGCCCTTGAACTGAGTGGTTTGACTCATCATTTTAGAGGAGCCGTTAACCGACAACCACATTGCTGTGGGTCTGGAGTCACATGTCGGCCAGACCAGGTAAGGACAGCAGATTTCCTTTTCTAAAGGGCATTGGTAAACCAAACAGGTTTTATGACAATTGACAGTGGCTTCATGGTCACCGTTACTGAGACAAGCTTTTCAATTCCAAATTTATTAATTGAATTTAAATTCCGCCAGCTGCCATGGTGGGACTTGAACCCTTGTCCCCGCCCAGCATCAGCCTAGGGACAGGAAACGACAATGATAAACCCAGCCCCATCGACCCTGCAAAGTCCTCCTTATTACCATCTGGAGGCTTTTGCCATAATTGGGAGAGCTGTCTCACAGACTAGTCAAATAACAACCTTTTATAGTCGTAATCATGGAATCATACCTTACACATCATGTCCCAGATGCTACCATTACCATCCTTGGGTCTGTCCTGTCTCAACGGCAGGACAGACCCAGCAGAGGTGGTGGCACAGTGGTATGCAGCCAGGAGGGAGTCACCCTGGGAGTCCTCAACATCGACTCCAGGACACATGAAGTCTCAAGGCATCAGGTCAAGCATGGGAAAGGAAATCTCCTGCTAATTACCATGTACCACCCCCTTAGCTGATAAATCAGTACTCCTCCATGTTGAACATCACATGAGGGTGGCCACCATCAGCAGCAGCAGAATTGTACTCAACCACAGTCTGTAACCTCATGGCCTGGCATATCCCCCACTCAACCATTACCACCAAACCAGAGGATCAACCCTAGTTCAATGAAGAGTGCAGGAGGGCATGCCAGGAGCACCACCAGGCATACCTAAAAATGAGGTGTCAATCTGGTGAAGTAACAACACAGGACTACTTGCGTGCTAAACAGCGTAAGCAGCAAATGATAGACAAGAGCTTAGCGATTCCACAGCCAATGGATCGGATCTAAGCTCTGCAGCCCTGCCACATCCAGTCATGAATGATGGTGGACAATTAAACAACTGACTGGAGGAGGAGACTCCAAAAATACCCCCATCTTAAATGATGGAGGAGTCCAGCACATCAGTGCAAAAATAAGGCTGAAGCATTTGCAACAATCTTCAGCCAGAAGTGCAGAGCGGATGAGCCAACTCGGCCTCCTCTGGAGGTCCCCAGCATCACAGATGCCAGTCTTCAGCCAATTTGATTCACTCCACCTGATATCAAGAAATGGCTGAATGTACTGGGTAATGCATAGGCTATGGGCCCTGAAAATATTCTGGCAGCAGTACCTAAGACTGGTGCTCCAGAACTTGCCGCACCCCTAGCCAAGCTGTTCCAGTACAGTTACAACACAGGCACGACCTATACAGAAAAAGCAGGACAAATCCAACCTGGCCAATTACTGCACCATCAGTCTAGTCTCGATCATCAGCAAAGTGATGGAAGGGGTCATCAACAGTGCTGTCAAGTGGCACTTGCTTAGCAATAACCTGCTCACTGATGCTCAGTTTGTGTTCCACCAGGGCCATTCAGCTTCTGACCTCATTACAGCCTTAGTTCAAACATGGACAAAAGAGCGGAACCCCTGAGGTTAGGTGAGAGTGACTACCCTTGACACTAAGGCAGCATTTGACCAAATGTGGCATCAAGAAGCCCTAGCAAAACTGGATTCAATAGGAATCAGGAGGAAAACTCTCCACTGGCAGGAGTCATACCTAACACAAAGGAAGTTGGTTGTGATTGTTGGAGGTCAGTCATCTCAGCTCCAGGACATCACTGCAGGAGTTCCTCAGGGTAGTGTCCTCGGCCCAACCATCTTCAGCTGCTTCATCAATGAAGTTCCTTCCATCATAAGGTCAGAAGTGGGGATCCAAAACAAAAACAGAATTACCTGGAAAAACTCAGCAGGTCTGGCAGCATCGGCGGAGAAGAAAAGAGTTGACGTTTCGAATCCTCATGACCCTTCGACAGAACTTGAGTTCGAATCCAAGAAAGAGTTGAAATATAAGCTGGTTTAAGGTCTCCTTCAACTCCTCTCACTTCCTCCAAATAAAAGGTGTGGCTATGGGTACCCGCATGGGCCCCAGCTATGCCTGTCTCTTTATGGGGTATGTGGAACATTCCTTGTTCCAGTCCTACTCCGGCCCCCATCCACAACTCTTTCTCCGGTACATCGATGATTACTTCGGTGCCGCTTCATGCTGTCGTCGGGACTTGGAAAAATTTATTAATTTTGCTTCCAATCTCCACCCCTCCATCATTTTCACGTGGTCCATCTCTGACACTTCCCTTCCCTTCCTTGACCTCTCTGTCTCAATCTCTGGTGATAGACTGTCCACCAATATCCATTACAAACCCACTGACTCCCACAGCTACCTCGACTACAGCTCCTCACACCCTGCTTCCTGTAAGGACTCCATCCCATTCTCTCAGTTCCTTCGCCTCCGTCGCATCTGTTCCGATGATGCCACCTTCAATCTGTTCCTCTGACATGTCCTCCTTCTTCCTTAACCGAGGTTTTCCACCCACGGTCGTTGACAGGGCCCTCAACCGTGTCCGGCCCATCTCCCGCGCATCCGCCCTCACGCCTTCTCCTCCCTCCCAGAAACATGATAGGGTCCCCCTTGTTCTCACTTATCACCCCACCAGCCTCCGCATTCAAAGGATCATCCTCTGCCATTTCCGCCAACTCCAGCATGATGCCACCACCAAACACATCTTCCCTTCACCCCCCCATCGGCATTCCGTAGGGATCGCTCCCTCCGGGACACCCTGGTCCACTCCTCCATCACCCCCTACTCCTCAACCCCCTCCTATGGCACCACCCCATGCCCACTCAAAAGATGCAACACCTGCCCCTTCACTTCCTCTCTCCTCACCGTCCAAGGGCCCAAACACTCCTTTCAAGTGAAGCAGCATTTCACTTGCATTTCCCCCAACTTAGTCTACTGCATTCGTTGCTCCCAATGTGGTCTCCTCTACATTGGAGAGACCAAACGTAAACTGGGCGACCGCTTTGCAGAACACCTGTGGTCTGTCCGCAAGAATGACCCAAACCTCCCTGTCGCTTGCCATTTTAACACTCCACCCTGCTCTCTTGCCTACATGTCTGTCCTTGGCTTGCTGCATTGTTCCAGTGAAGCCCAACGCAAACTGGAGGAACAACAGTTCATCTTCTGACTAGGCACTTTACAGCCTTCCGGACTAAATATTGAATTCAACAACTTTAGGTCTTGAGCTCCCTCCCCCATCCCCACCCCCTTTCTGTTTCCCCCTTCCTTTTTTTTCCAATAAATTATATAGATTTTTCTTTTCCCACCTATTCCCATTATTTTTAAATATTTTAAAATCTTTTATGCTCTCCCCACCCCCACTAGAGCTATACCTTGAGAGCTATACCTTGAGTGCCCTACCATCCATTCTTAATTAGCACATTCGTTTAGATAATATCACCAACTTTATCACTTATGTGTTCTTTTGTTCTATTGTTGTTGACATCTTTTGATGATCTGCTTCTATCACTGCTTGTTTGTCCCTACAACCACACCCCCCCTCCACTTCTCTCTCTCTCTCTCTCTCTCCAGCCCCCCCACACACCTTAAACCAGCTTATATTTCAACTCTTTCTTGGACTCGAACTCAAGTTCTGTCAAAGGGTCATGAGGACTCGAAACGTCAACTCTTTTCTTCTCTGCTGATGCTGCCAGACCTGCTGAGTTTTTCCAGGTAATTCTGTTTTTGTTTTGGATTTCCAGCATCCGCAGTTTTTTTGTTTTTATATCAGAAGTGGGGATGTTCGCTATTGATTGCACAATGTTCAGCACCATTTGCGACTCCTCAGATACTGAAGCAGTCCATGTCCAAACGCAGCAAGACCTGGACAATATCCAGCCTTGGGTTGACAAGTGGCAAGTAACATGCGTGCCACACAAGTACCAGTTAATGGCCATATCTAACAAGAGAGAATCCAATCATCGCCCCTTGACATTCAATGGCATTACCATCACTGAATCCCCCACTATCAATATCCTGGGGGTTACTATTGACCAGAAACTGAACTGAACTAGCCATGTAGATACTGTGGCTACAAGAGCTAGGAATCCTGTGGCAAGCAACTCATCTCCTGACTCCCCAAAGCCTGTCCACCATCTACAAGGCACAAGTCAGGAGTGTGATGGAATACTCTCCACTTGCCTGGATGAGTGCAGCTCCCACAACACTCAAGAAGCTTGACACCCTCCAGCACAAAGCAGCCCAGTTGATTGGCAATCCATCCGCAAACATGCTCCCTTTCCCACCGACACACAGTAGCAGCAGTGTGTACCATCTACAAGATGCACTGCAGAAACTCACCAAGACTTCTTCGGCAGCACCTTCCAAACCCATGACCACTAGCATCGAGAAGGACAAGGGCAGCCAATACATGGGAACAACACCAGCTGAAATTTCCCCTCCAAGTCACTCACCATCCTGATTTTGAAATATATCGCCGTTCCTTCACTGCCGCTGTGTGAAAATCCTGGAACTCCCTAACAGCATTGTGGGTGTTCAGACGCCACAGGGACTGTAAGAAGGCAGCTCATGACCACCACCTTTTCAAGGGCAATTAGGGATGGGCAATAAATGCTGGCCTAGCCAGCGAATCCCATAAAAGAATAAATGAAAACAAATACTAGGGCAGTGACATTACCATTATATCCTTGTCTCTCAATGCTGAGTAAATCCAGTCTATAATTCCCTGGTGTTTAGAAGAATGAGATGTGATCTAACTGAAGCATACAAGATTGTGAAGGGCCTTGACACAATAGACACTGAAAGATTGTTCCTGGCTGAGGAATCTAGGACACAAGGGGTACAGTCTCAGGAAAGGGATCAATTTCTTATGACTGGGATGAAGAAAGATTTATTCCCTGAGAGTGTAGTGAATCTTTGGAATTCTCCACCTCAGAGTGGATGCAGCATCATTGACTACATTTAAGGCTGGGATAGATAACATTTTTGATCTCTCAGGGAATGAAGAGAGCAGGTGAGAAGATGGAGTTGATCAACATTGAACATATTGAATGGCGGAGCTGGTTCACGGGACCATATGATCTACTGCTGCTCCTGTTTTGTATGTTTTTATGGTTTTATGTCCTGTACTCTGAACCAGGGGCCTTCACTTCAGTCTTATCAATTAGATGAATTTTGAAACTATCATGATCAAACCTTTTCTCGAATGTAATGTGTTATTTTGCTGATATTGATGAAGATCTAAGTTTTCTATTTCAGACTACCTGCTCATCGTTATATCGCTCCTCTGTGGACTATCACAATCCTCTGCTCATAAATGCAACTGAGAGGTCACCGACACACTATTCAGTAAGGCACACAATTACATCCAGTAGTCCCTGGTTGTAATTGTGTGCCTTACTGAATAGTAAGGCTGCCCGAACAGTGGGCTCTGCAGCGATCCCCGGATTGCTGCAGCTGCAGGGTGACATCGACTGCACATGTGACTTTAAGTGCTCCCTGGCAGTAGCCACAATGGTTCATCTTAGAAAAAACTTCCACTCTCTCAACGTGTAGCTGATATATGTTCACCAAAAACAGATTATGCGGGTTTGTGCGAGGTACCCTGGGATCTCGCAAGACTCTTACATCTTGAGTCACTTGGAGGTGCTACGAGGGCCCTCAGTTCATTCAGCAATGGCTCATCGGTGATAAAGGACATCCCTAAAAGACATGGCCATCATCACACATTTGACAGCCACAGAGTGCTTCAGAGGAGAGTTACAATGCAGCTCATTCTGCAACTTGCTCTTTGATTGAGCAGACCATTGGCATGTTGAAGATACATTTGAGATGTCTGGGCTGTTTGGAGGTACTCCTGTCCTCTCCCGAGAGGCTGCCCTCAATCATTATGGTTTGCTGCACTCTACACAGCCTGGCACCACAAAGGGGGGATGAGTTGCCAGATGGAGGAGTTGCACATCTCTTCCGATGGGGAGGACGTTGAAAGGGATGACCTTGAAGAGAGCAAGACCATAGGATATAAGACGTAGGAGCAGAAGTAGGAGGTAGAAGAAGTAGGAGGCCATTCAGCCCATCAAACCTGTTCCGCCGTTCAATGAGATCTTGGCTGATCTGATAGTCCTCAACTCCACTTTCCTGTCTTTTCCCCATAACCCTTAATTCCCTTACTGATTAAAAATCTGTCCATCTCAGCTTTGAATATACTTAATGATCCAGCCTCTACAGCCCTCTATGGTAAAGAATTCCACAGATTAACTACACTCTGAGAGAAGAAATTCCTCCTCATCTCTGTTTTAAATGGGTGACCCCTTACTCTGAGATTATGCTCCCTGATCCTAGACTCCCCCAAAATGGAAAGCAACCTCTCAGCATCTACCCTGTCAAGCCCCCTAAGAATATTATATGTTTCAATAAGGTCACTTCTCATTCTTCTCTACTCCAATGTAGGCCCAACCTATTCTACCTCTCCTCAGAAGAAAATCCCTCCATACCTGGTATCAACCTAGTGAACCTTCTCTGGACTGTCTCCAACGCCAGTATATCTTTCCTGAGATAAGAAGACCAAAACTGTTCATAGTATTCTAGGTGTGATCTAAGTAGTGCCTTATATAGTTTTAGCAAGACTTCCCTATTTTTATACTCCATTCCCTTTGAAATAACAACATTCCATTTGCCTTCCCTATTACCTGCTCAGCTTGTATGCTAGCTTTTAGTGATTCATGCATGAAGACCCCCAAATCCCTCTGTGCTGCAGCTTTCTCCACTTAAATAATATTCAGCTCCTCTATTCTTCCTGCCAAAGTGCATAACCTCACTTTTCCTGCATTATATTCCATCTGCCAAGTTTTTGTCCACTCACTTAACCTGCCTCTACCCCTCAGTAGACTATTTGTGTCATCCTCACCACTTGTCTTCCCACCTATTTTTGTGTCATCTGCAAACTTGGCAATAGTACATTCATTTCCCTCATCCAAGACATTAATATATATATATATATAATGCATGGGCCTGAAGTGGCAGACATGCCTGTCAGACCCTTATAGCAACAAAGTTCTGGGGCAATGAAGATGACTAGCTCATACAAACCCATTTCACATGTCCCCTCAATGCAGGGTAGACATTAACACTCTAAAGAAGGGTCATACGGACTCGAAACATTAACTCTGTTTCTCTCTCCACAGATGCTGTCAGAGCTGCTGAGTTTTTCCAGCATTTTCTGTTTTCATTTCACATTAGAGATTAACATCTTCCTTGCTACCCTCAGCATCTCAGTGAAGAACATAAATCTCAGAATGATTAGTCACAATCATGTGTGATGATGGCTTCATTCTTGGAAGGCTAGGCAGCCTGTGAAGAATTTGGCCGTTCTGTAATGGGATAGGAGTCCAATAGCACTCATGGTGAAGCAAGTAGACATTGCCCAGTCCTTTCAACCATGGTGCCAACAGGCAGCCTTCAAGAGGCAAGAACAGCATTGCAAACATCAGTGCACTCATAGCAGTATGCAAAGAGTTGCAAGGTGCCTCAAGGAAGACAATCATCAATCACTGGTTCTCATTTGACAGTTTGAGGACTGATCTAAATCTAGACTGTGGCATCTCTCCCAAGGCCATCTCTCATGCAAGAATAATGTTCTGGTCTTATCCTCATACTGAGTCCCCAGGATGAGATTGTTCTTTAGGACGTTGTGATCTGTCAGTCAATCATGGATGTGAACCTGCAAGCCAGGTCAGCTTTGTGTGCACAAAGAGAGTTTCAACAGCACCATCATCTGATCATTGATAAACACTCATGACCCTGCCTTCATCAGGATCTTCCCAAGTTCATGTCCAGCATTGCCAGATCAGCTGGGTGTGAGGGGGCCCAATCAGTCTCGACACCACATTTAAGCATTACCTACTAACTTCACTGATAATAATGTGCAAACAGCAGATATACTGGAGCTTCACTCTCATTCCATTACAGGCCTCCACATTTTCATTCTAGCAGATTAAGATATACAGAAGAAAGTCTAGGACATTAATAGCACTGTCATGATAATATAACAATGCCAATTGCCCTTCTGAGAAATGAGGAGGAATTACTTTTCTCAGAGGGTCGTGAATCTGTGGAATTCACTACCTTAGGGTGCTGGGATGCTGAATAAATTTAAGGAGGAGATAGACATTTTAAATTAGTAACAGGTTCAAAGATTATGGGGAGAGAGCCGGAAATTGAAGTTGAGGCTGAAATTAGATCAGCCATGATCGTATTGAATGGCAGGGCAGGCTCGAGGGGCTCAATTGCCTACTCCTGCTCCTAGTTCTTATGTTCTTATGTTCTTATGTTATAGAGTGATGGCGTGCAGGCCCAAGTGCATACCCAGTACAAACTGCTGGACCAGGGTCTCCATGGTGGTCGCCACCCTTCCAAATTCACTGCTCTTCTTCAAAGGAGCACCATGGGCTGTTTTATCTACATCTGAGAGGGCCTCCCTCGATGCACTCATA
Source organism: Carcharodon carcharias (assembly GCF_017639515.1). Classification (NCBI taxonomy): domain Eukaryota; kingdom Metazoa; phylum Chordata; class Chondrichthyes; order Lamniformes; family Lamnidae; genus Carcharodon; species Carcharodon carcharias. The sequence continues at coordinate 108,290,997 of NC_054480.1, read as the reverse complement.
TGTCAGTGCCATGACATCAGATGGAGCGTGGATGGACTTCTCCATCCTCCGTTTTAATTTGGTGACAGTTCCTGGCAACCTTGTCTGCTGTTCCCCTGCCTGTCTTTGGAGCTTCAATGTTTCTCCGAGGGCCAATCCTAGAGGCTCATCATCAGATTCAGAATCAGCAGGATCCTGGCCTCTAGCAGTCCTCCAGCTGTCAGTGACAGGAGGCATGGAGGAGGCATTGGAGTGGGTGGAGCTGAGGGAGGTGAGGGATGAGATTAAGGGGGCACACAAACGATGTTGGGAGCTGGGTTGCTGTCCCTGAGAACTGAGGCGGGCCTTTTAACCAGCCTACCTCTGGACTGGCACTCCTTCGCACTGCATTCGGGCTCTCAAAACACAAGCTCTTCCTGCTTATGTCACTCAGAGACAAAAATATGGCAGGAATGCGGTTGGGACATGGGTTCGTGGTTTGGAAGCCAGGAATGGGCCCATCTCACATTTTCCCAGCCTGAAATGAAAATCCAGGTTATAATCTTTGAAGATAATAGATATGATTTGGGCAGGAATGTAGAACAGACAGCAGTATCAATATCACCCATTCTGCATTGTCATCCAAAGTCAAAATCACCCCAAATGATGTTCACCCATCCAATACTGCATGGATGGTATTTGCCTCACTGTCAGCTCTCCGTTTGTATGATGGAACAGAAAGGTTTGAAAGTCTTGCATTTATATAGCACCTTTCACAACCCCAAAGCACTTTGCATCCAATGACGTAATTTGATGAGCAAACACTCTTGTAATGTAGGGAGCATAGCAATCAACTTGTGTGTAACAAGAACCCTCTGAAACCAAGATTATAATGACCAGATGATCTGTTATAGTGATGATTGAGGGAAACAAATATTGGTCAGGATACTGGTGGTCGTGGGGTTGGGGGGTGCCTGAGGGGTGGAGGGGTGGTTGGCGGTGGGAGGTGAGGGGAATTTCACTGCTCTTCTTCAAAGGAACATCATGGGATTGTTTGCATCCATCTGAGAAGGCCAACTAGGCTTCAGTTCAATGTCTCAGGCTATGGTTAAGATCCATGTTCATGGCTGTATATGGGTTGAAGAAGCAGTATGTGAATTAAAACATTACAGTGGGTGACAAAGTCAGGATTTGCAAATGTATTGACTGATATTTGTATTTTATAGTGACAGAGCAATGGATGGGCATATATTTGTTTGGTCTGACATTTGAGAAAAGGCCAGGCTTTTTGCCTGATGGGAGACTTACTCACTTGAACATCTCAGATATTGCAAAACTCCTGTACAAAATGCCATAGATCTGCCTTATATGTTCCCATTGTATTTGAAGCAGTTTTCTCTTTGAGATTATAGATCTGTTGTTAAGATTAACTGGCTGTAGGTTGTCATGGTTGCCTGAGGGCAGTAAACCCTTTTAGTTTTGTGGCTGTGTTCGCTGGAAGAAAGTTATTAAAGGAGCCTTGAGGCAAGAGTCTAATTTTAACACTCTCCTAACATGTCATGTCACATAGGGTGTGATTTTAATCTAGTGCTACATTGAAAACCCCCAGGATTGGGGGGAACTCTGATGTAATACAACGGCTAAAATCACCTTTCACTGATTTTAATGCACAATTGGATGAGATGTAAAACCAGTGTTGCACCCAATTCCGTCAGTTTGCCAGAAATGAGTTAGGTTAAAATTTCCCCCAGTGACAGTGTCCCCCCCACTGTCTGGAAAGCCAAAAAGAGCCCCACTTCACCTACTTTTTGGAAGGCCCACCTGCATTAAGTGCCAATCAGGTAGTAAATTGGTCAGCGGTGGGCCATCCACAGTATCAAGGACCTCGGAGGCAGAAATCCTGCCCACTGAGAGCTGCTGGCCAATCAGAATATGACTTGATGAGGGTTGGGGCAGAGGCAGCAGGGTTTTGGATGACATCAAGCTTGCAGAGAGTAGAATGTGGGAGTGCAACTAGGAGTACATTGGAATAATCAAGTCTAGAGCAAATGAAGGCATAAGGATTCCAGCAGCAGTTGAGTCATGCAATATTATGTAGGTGGAAAGAAGCAGTCTTGGTGTAGTTGTGACTATCTGGCCAGAAGCTTACCTCAGATTCAGCTATGATACCAAATTTGCAAATGTTCTGATTCGGCCACAGTCAGTTACCAGAGAAAGGGATGGAAACAGTGGCTAGAGGATAGTGGTTACGATCTGGACTGGAAGACAATGACTTGGGTCTTTCCAATACTTAATTGGAGGAAATTTCTGCTCATCCAGTACTCATCAGACAAATGGTCTGACAAATTTGCCATGGTGGAGGGGTAGAGCTGGGCTTTGCTAGCATACATATGGAGATTGAGCCTGTGTTTTCAGCTAGAAGCACAACATGCAGATGCAAAATAGGAGAGGATCAAGGATATAGACTTGGGGGATGCCAGAGGTAACAGGACAGAAGTGGAAAGAGGAGCCATTAGAGATTGTAGTACGATGGTATCTGGCATGGAAACAGTACCACCCACAGTATGATGTAAAGAGACACATGGCCTGAGACTAGACCTGGACAGAGACCTCTGTAGAAGCCAGCATGGAGTTAGCTCACAGCTTGGTCTATACCCTGTATAAATGTACAAGTTTTGTGTTATCAAGACACTTAATGTTCAACAATGCAAGACTCAGAACCTCTTTGTGAGACCGACTGAACATACAACATACAACATGCTGACAGTTAATGGCAAAACCTAGAACCTCAGAGAAGCTGGAGCAGAAATTGAAATGCTGGAAAATTAGAAGAGCAGCATTCTGACCTGACTGAAAGCACTTGAACTGAAGACACGGGAGGTCACCTGAAAGAAGTTACTTTGCAGAACTGGAATCAGAAATGCTACCCACTGACTCACCTACCACTTGCTACCTGCCACCTCACCCACCTGCCACTTCACCCACCTGCTGCTTCACCCACCTGCCACCTCACCCACTTACAATCTCCCCCACCTGTCACCTCACCCACCTACAACCTCACCTACCTGCCACCTCATCATCTGCCACCTCACCCATGCTATCCACCTACCCATTTACTCATTCATCCATTCACAAACATTCACACTGCACCTTTAGACTTTTCATACAGCAGGAAGTGCTGTAAAAATGGGGTATGTCCTGTCTTCCCCATACCCCATCTCTACCCATGCTGAACGGGAGGTCTCTGAGGGTTGCTGCACTCCGCATTTCTGGTAGAGCCAGGCTCCGAAGCCCCGGCAAGAAATTGGTAGCAGTGGTGAGACGGGGGGGTGTTTGAGTAGAGCAATGATTGCCAGACCTTTATGATTATATCAATATACTGTGGTTTTGGTAGATTGTCTTAGGGGAATTGAAAATTAATGTAAGCTTGCTACTGCAGGTTCATGTTCACTTAGACCTTGCACAAGACTGCCTGAACGCAATTCCACATAGGAACCTCACATTTAGCAGAATTTTAATCCATCAGAACAGGCCGAACTTGAACCCAGGTTCCACAGATGGAAACGCAATTGTTAACCCAGCGACACCCAGTACCTGCCATTTAATTTTGCACTTTGAATCTTATTGCTACCCTTTTAGAATTAGCTTTTATTAACACACTTCCTTTGTTGATGCAGATGCTCAGCGCATCCTTCATTTGCTCATTTTACATACCAGTGAAGCCCAGGTAAGCAAAGCGGTTTGCTATCTTTGGGTCCTTCTTGCCCACAGCTCCATGACTATCACCTGATGACAGCCTTCTTATTTGCATAACTTTCCTTTTCAATTGCTATTTTCTTTGGCTGTACGAAATGAAAGCAGTTTTTAAGCTGAGGAAAAGCTTGTACTGGCCAACTACTGTTCTATGCACCGTTCCCTTTCACTGCGTGTTATCCATTCTCACTGGTTTGTTGACTGCATGTCTGGAAAGATTTAAACACTATCTGATTAGTTTGGGAATTGTGCAGGTGCACAGTCAGATTCTGGAAACCCGCAATTCTTTATTTTGATGTATTAGATATTCATGTATAGCGCTGAGCCAAAGGCCATGATTATTTTTATAATGGAAACAGTGAGCTTTGGCAGTATTTTTAACATATACATTTGCCCCATGACTCAGTTGGCAAATGGCCTTCTGGATAGGAGAGAGCTAAATCCCTTGGAATCATTTAAGAAACTGTTGGATGTCAAAGGGAGGAGACTGTAGGTTCTCCTCAGGCTGGATAACCTACAGTGGGCCAAATGGCCTTTGCCACCAGTACCATAGATGTCAGCATATAAGTCGACCTTTGAAGCCTTGAAAAATACCTGCAAAAATGGGGGTCAACTTATACGCCGAGTTTAAAAGTGAACCGCTGGCGTGGGTGTGAGTGGTCGCTGTTTTGAAATGTCATCAGCATCCAACACAAAGAATGGGTGTGTCTTAAACTCTCACACATCTTCGCAACTCATTGAAGGCATTGCCTTCTTGATCCCTTGTGCTCAGTTAGAAGATAGCAGAATGTAAAGCATGCAATTGAGGGGTGAAAAATTGAGGCTGACTACCAATGCGACTGTAGCATGTTGTGGCAGAAAAGATGGGGGAGGGGGTGGCCAGAGAAGTGGAGACAAATTAGGCACCAGGTCAACTAATATGCTGGGATTTACAGTATTTATTTGGTGATCCAATGGACTCAGATTTGATAGAAATCAGCATTAAACATCACGTAAAGTGGTAGCTTGTGTCCTCCCCCAAGGCGGGGGCATTAATCAGGCAGAGGGGTAGTAGGCGGGGAGAGACGAGAGTGGATGACAGTGGCAGGAAGGCAATTAATGGCCACTTAAGGGCCTCATTCTGTTATTGCTGGTATTAACTCAGTAGCGAACAGGGGACTCACCATGCAGCGAACATGATAAGCAAATCCTGGCCTGTTTGCTTGGACTTCTGGGGGTGTCTCTTGTTCAAGGGCACTCAGAGCCTGATCGAGAAACCCAGCATCGGGAAGAGGGTGACCCGCTGAGAGCCACCCTCCTACCCTTGCTGTCGATCCCCTTCCCCACTGCCTTCCTGCCATCACTCGCTTGTGCCGTCGTCCCTCCTCGATCTGAAGCCTTGGCTGCATGTCATAGTTACAGAAGCCACCTCCTCCCTCGTGGTGCTGCTAAGTTACAAAGAGCTGCCAGCCTCTGATTGGCCAGCAGCTCTCAGTGGTTGTGAATTCCACCCCCAGGGCCCTTGATACTAGGGGAAGGCTGCCGCTGGCCTGTCAGGTGCCTGAGTGGCACAAGATGCATGGGCCTCCCTGAAAAAGGGTGATACAGGGGACTCTCCAGTGCTGCCGTGGGCAGCTAAGACCCCCGTCACCTCCACAAGATTCGGCCCTTAGACTTTAAAGACACACAAATAAATATTCACTTTCTTAATGCATTTCCCTATTCATCAGCATTCCTCTTCTTAATAAAGTCACCCTACATGGCATTACTCCATTAAACTTAGCATTTTTTGCTGTGACGTTTTATCATTTTAATTTTAGGCCCATTGCTGTTCAAAATAATTTTGAAGGCCCATCCTTTTCTATTTATATCAATGCTGATCTCTGTCAGGCTTAATTCATCTGTCATAAATTATGCCACTTTATTCTCATTGAGATTAGCTGTACACCCAAAACAGCTGTTGTGAGTTTGGAATTGTGGCATGATGCATTAGTGGCAAATACATTAATAAGTTTATTTTATGTGGTTTGATGCCATTGTTAAAATAACATTCGGGGGAATTTGGTATAAGCACAGCAATGTAAAATTCCAATATGCTTAACCACTGTGCATTCATGCAATGAAACGTCAGTGGAATTAAAACCCTTTCCATTCATTCCAATTGTACTGAATTCTAATGGATCAAACCTATTTCTATCAGCCCACATTGTAATCCCACTGTATTACATTTCCTCCCATTCACTCCTGTATAAAATCACAATGAACCAATTAGTTTCCAGTTTTTCTCATTAATTGATGGGACATGGGTGTTGCGAAGGCCGATATTTATTGCCCACCCCTAATTGCCCTTGAGAAAGTAGTGAAGTCTTCTGCAATCCATGTGGTGTCAGTGCTACTTGTAGGAAGTTTCTGAAATTTGAACCAGTTTATTTGAATGGATTTCCTAATCTAGCTTTGAACTTTAAATAGAAAATTTCCAGACAAAATGACCAGGTTCTTAATGATTGTTTGAATTCACAATACAATCCATCTAATGCATTGAATGCTATGTTTCATTACAAATACACATGTTACATAAATATTTCTGTTTTGGCTCGGTTTGAATGCAGCATTAGTGACTAAATGGTCTGCGATACAGAGGCTTCTCAATTGGCTGTTCTTATCTATTATTTCTACAAATCCTGATCCGGCATAATCTTTGTCCAAGCAAAACATTCTCAGGAGAAAACTGGTTCCCATATATCTGGATTCAACTCTACTGCTCTTGGCTATTTGCCCAAAATGAAAAAAAAAGGTTCATAAAATCTATTTTTATGGGACTTGAAACCCAATATATAAATGTTGAAAATATAAACTGAGGTAAAAAAAATGGTTGGGACAGTGTAACATGAATATGTGGGAAACTTTGGGACAAGCATACCCATGATAGGTCTTTGTATACAAATTGTACCACTGATTCAAAAGCAGCACATCCATTACAGAGTCCTGGGTGGCCTGATACATGGACTTGCACATCAGAGCCAGTCTTGGTTAGTGGGTTAGACTAGTTAGGGTATACAAAAATGTTGCAAACCAGGAAGGGGAACCTCTTCAGCTGGTGGCGGAAAAGGCACGGCGATACATTTGAAATTATGTAAGTCATAACTGACCACCGTAGGAGGATTGGTTAGGAGCCCAAAATATGTTTTCCCCTTGTCAACCAGAGGACTCATGAAGAGAAAACAGCACTATTGGCTCCCCTAGAGTCAAAGAGTCATAGAGTTCTACAGCAGAGAAAAAGGCCCTTCAGCCCATCGGGTCTGCGCCGGTCCAACATGTACCTAACTATTCTAATCCCATTTTCCAGAACTAGGCCCATAGCCTTGGATGACATGGCATCACAAGTGCACATCCAAAAACTTCTTAAATGTTATGAGGGTTTCTGCCTCTACCACCCTTTCAGGCAGTGAGTTTCAGATTCCCGACACCGTCTGAGTGAAAAAAATTCTTCCTCACATCCCCTCTAAACCTCCTGCCCCTTATATTAAATCTATGCCCCCTGGTTGTTGATCCCTCCACAAAGGGGAAAAGTCCCTTCCTGTCTACCCTATCTATGCTCCTCATAACTTTATACACCTCAGTCATGTCCCCCCTCAATCTCCTCTGCTCCAGTGAAAATAGTCCCTGTCTACCCAATCTCTCCTCATAATTAAAACTCTCCACTCCAGACAACTTCCTGGTAAATCTCCTCTGCACTGTTTCTAGTGCAATTACATCCTTCCTATAATGTGGATTCCAGAACTGCACACAATACTCCAGCTGTGGCCTAACCAGCATTTTATACAGTTCCAGCATAACCTCCCTACTCTTATATTCTATGCCTCGGCTAATAAGGGCAAGTATCCCATATGCCTTCTTAGCCAACTTATCTACCTGTCCCACTACCTTAAGGGACCGGTGGATATGCACACCAAGGTCCTTCTGATCCTCGGTAATTCCCAGTGTCCTACCATTCATTGTGTGTTCCGTGCCTTGTTTGTCCTGTCCAAGTGCATCACCTCACACTTATCTGGATTAAATTCCATTTGCCACTGATCAGCCCATCTGACCAGCCCATCTATTTACTCCTATTATCTAAGGCTATCCTCCTCACTATTTCCCACCCCACCAATTTTTGTGTCATCCGTGAACTTACTGATCAACTCTCCTACATTCAAGTCTGAATTGTTTATATATACCAAAAACGACAAGGGACCCAACACCAATCCCTGTGGAATCCCACTGGACACAGGCATCCAGTCACAAAAACACACCTCGACCATCACCCTCTGCTTCCTGCCACTCAGCCAATTCTGGATCCAGTTTGCCAAATTGCCTTGGAATCCATGGGCTGTTACCTTCGTTTTCAGTCTCCCATGTGGGACCTTATCAAAAGCCTTGCTGAAGTCTATGTAGACTACATCAAATGCAATGCCCTCACCTGCACACCTGGTCACCGCTTCGAAAAATTCAATCGAATTGGTCAGACCATGCTGACTGTCCTTGATTAATCTCTGCCCCTTAATTCTGTCCCTCAGAATTGCTTCCAATAGTTTCCCCACCACTTAGGTTAGGCTGACTGACCTGCAGTTTCTTGGTTTATCCCTTCCTCCCTTCTTGAATAACGGTACCACATTGGCTGTCCTCTAGTCCTCTGGCATCTTTCCTGGTCTTGTATACAAGTTGTACCACTGATTCAAAAGCAGCACATCCATTACAGAGTCCTGGGTGGCCTGATACATAGACTTGCACATCAGAGCCAGTCTTGGTTAGTGGGTTAGACTAGTTAGGGTATACAAAAATGTTGCAAACCAGGAAGGGGAACCTCTTCAGCTGGTGGCGGAAAAGGCACAATGATACATTTGAGGCATTGAAAATTGTTGCCAGCGCCCCTGCTATCTCCTCCCTTGTCCCACTCTACAGCCTGGGATACATTTCATCCGGGCCTGGAGACTTATCTACTTTTAAGCCTGCCAGACCACTTACACCCATAAGACCATAAGACATAGGAGCAGAAATTATGCCATTCGGCCCATCGAGTCTGCTCTGCCCTTCAATCATGGCTGATAAGTTTCTCAACCCCATTCTCTCGCCTTCTCCCCGTAACCTTTGATCCCCTTACCAATCAAGAACCTATCTATCTCGGTCTTAAATACACTCAGTAACCTGGCCTCCACAGCCTTCTGTGTCAATGAATTCCATAAATTCACCACTCTCTGGCTAAAGAAGTTTCTCCTCATCTCTGTTCTAAAAGGTCTTCCCTTTACTCTGAGGCCGTGCCCTCGGGTCCTAGTCTTTCCTACTAATGGAAGCATGTTCCCCACGTCCACTCTATCCAGGCCTTTCAATATTCTGTAAGTTTCAATCAGATCCCCCCTCCTTCTAAACTCCATCGAGTATAGACCCAGAGTCCTCAAACGTTCCTCATATGTTAAGCCTTTCATTCCTGGGACCATTCTCGTGAACCTCCTCTGGACCCTCTCCAGGGCCAGCACATCCTTCTTGAGATACGGTGCCCAAAATTGCTCACAATATTCTAAATATGGTCTGACCAGAGCCTTATAAGGCCTCAGCAGCACATCCCTGCTTTTATATTCTAGTCCTCTCTAAATAAATACCAACATTGCATTTGCCTTCCTAACTACCGACTCAACCTGCAAGTTAACCTTTAGAGAATCCTGGACTAGGACTCCCAAGTCCCTTTGCACTGCAGATTTCTGAATTCTCTCCCCATTTAGAAAATAGTCTATGCCTCTATTCTTCCTACCAAAGTGCATGAACTCACACTTCCCCATGTTGTATTCCATCTGCCACTTCTTTGCCCATTCTCCTAACCTGTCTAAATTCTTCTACAGCCGCCCCGCCTCCTCAGTACTACCTGTCCCTCCACCTATCTATGTATCATCTGTAAACTTAGCCAGGATGCCATCAGTTCATTCATCTAGATCATTAATGTATAAAGTGAAAAGTTGTGGTCCCAACAATGATCCCTGCAGAACTCCACTAGTCACCGGCCGCCATCCTGAGAAGGACCCCCTTATCCCCATTCTCTGCCTCTTGCCAGACAGCCAATCTTCTTTCCATGCTAGTACCTTGCCTCTAACACCATGGGCAGCCTCCTCTGCGGCACCTTGTCAAAGGCCTTCTGGAAGTCCAAGTAGATAACATCCATTGGCCCTCCTTTGTCTAACCTGTTACCTCCTCAAAGAATTCTAACAGGTTTGTCAGGCATGACCTCCCCTTGATGAAACTAAGCTGACTTTGCCTGATTTTACCATGCACTTCCAAGTATTCTGAAATCTCATCCTTAATAATGGACTCTAAAATCTTACCAATGACAGAGGTCAGGCTAATCGGCCTGTAATTTCCCGTCTTTTGCCTCACTCCCTTCTTAAACAGGGGGGTTACATTAGCGATTTTCCAGTCCTCTGGGACCCTCTCTGACTCCAGTGATTCCTGAAAGATCACCACTGATGCCTCCAATACCTCTTCAGCTATCTCCTTCAGAACTCTGGGGTGTAATCCATCTGGCCCAGGTGATTTATCAACCTTCAGACCTTTCAGTTTTTATAGCATCTTCTCCTTGGTAATGGCCACCATACTCATCTCTGCCCCCCGACTCTCTTTAACTTTGGAGATGTTACTCGTGTCTTCCACTGTGAAGACTGACGCAAAGTACCTATTCAGTTCCTCCGCCATTTCTTTGTTCCCCACTACTACTTCTCCAGTGTCATTTTCCAGCAGCCCAATGTCCACTTTTGCCTCTCTCTTACCCTTTATATATCTAAAAAAACATCTTGCGATCTTTTATATTACTGGCTAGATTACCCTCATATTTAATCTTCTCCCTCCTTATTTCTTTTTTAGTTGTCCTCTGTTGGTCTTTGTAGGCTTCCCAATCCCCTGGTTCCCCACTGCTCTTCGCCGCATTGTATGCTTTCTCTTTATCTTTTATGCTGTCCCTGACTTCCCTTGTCAGCCATGGTTGCCTCATCCTCCCTTTAGTATGCTTCTTCTTCCTAGGGATGAATTTTTGCTGTGTCTCCCAAATTACTCCCAGAAACTCCTGCCATTGCTGTTCCACTGTCTTTCCTGCTAGGCTCATCTCCTAGTCAATTCTGGCCAGCTCCTCCCTCATGCCTCTGTAGTTGCCTTTATTCAACTGTAGTACCGTTACATCTGATTCCAGCTTTTTCCTCTCAAATTGCAGGGTAAATTCTATCATATTATGGTCACTTCCTCGTAAGGGTTCCTTCACCTTAAGCTCCCTCATATCAACGTTGCCTCATTACACATCACTAAATCTAGAATTGCCTGTTCCCTAGTGGGCTCCACCACAAGCTGCTCCAAAAAGCCATCTCGTAGACATTCCACAAATTCCTTTTCTTGGGATCCACTACCAACCTAATTTTCCCAGTCTACCTGCATACTGAAATCCCCACGATTACTGTAACCTTGCCCTTCTTACATGCTAATTTCTTTAATTATGTCACAGTCCTTCTGCCTGATTTCCATACCCACGTCGTCCTTCCCGCTTGTAAACTCCCACACAAAGTATTCATTTATAATCCTACCTACGTCTTCCGGCTCCACACACAAATTACCACTATGGTACTTAATGGACCCTACTCTTTCCCTAGTTATCCTCTTACTCTTAATGTACTTGTAAAATAACTTTGGATTTTCCTTTATTTCCTCTGACTGCATCCTTCCCAAATTTGTCTTATTGTGGATTCTTCCCAACTCATCCAATCTGGTAAGAGGCATCTAGCCACAGATGAAAATTTCTGAAAATATAAAACTATATGAATTTTTTCCCTGATCCACAGGTAATCTACCAAAACTGCAGTATGTCTACATAATTATTTATAATTATGAGTTAGAAGATTGTGGATCAAAAGCCATCCTCCAGAATTTAAGCACATAACCTAGACTGGTAATTTAAACTAACACTTAGGGAGATTTGCATTGTCTAAAGTCTTGAACTGTGAAGTTCATTGGGTGCCCTGATGTTGTGAGTGGTGCTATATCAATGCTAATTTCTTTGGTCAAGAGAATAAGCCAAGACCCCATCTGTCTGCCTGCTCAGGTAGTCTTAAAGATCCCTTAGAATTATCAGAGAAGCTGGGAGTTCTCCCGGTGTACCTAGCAGTTCCTGTACTAACAATGCCACCAAAATGTACAGTTTTACTTCTCATTAATCTTATTCCACAACTTGACAAATACACACAGCCAACATAGTGGTCATTTTCTAAATGTAATACATCCTATGGCAAATGCTATGCAATGTTTTTGACAATGTGATATGGTGCTATGTAAAGGCAAGTCTTTCCTGCTCACATGGTTCCTTGCAAAAAAAAAAGATTAGTTCTGTAAAGGAATCTACATTACTGCCCATGAATATTTTAAAATAGATGTAATAAGCTCTTTGTTTCCTTGCCTGTATTAACAGTATAAAATAATTTCCTGCCTCATAATACCTTCATATGGAACATGAAAAAATATTATTCTGTAGTTATCACATCTTAGCAGCCAGCTAGAATGTTTAATCAAGGAAATGTCTACATTAGGAATTCAGTTTAATCTGCAGCAGCGAGATTTTATTGTCAATATTACAAAATATTGCAAATGACATTATTAGGGCTCACATTATTTAAAATAAGTATAATTTAGTGTAGATGATGTCCATGTACATGCTGAGCTAGACCACCCCTTGGTGAAATTACAGCCTTGTTACTTACTCCTGGTGACGAACTAGACCAAATCGTATTCTAACTCTGGTCCTTGCGCATCTGAACTTTTCTTATTTAAACTCCAAGGCCAGAATTTTACAATCCCACAGGGGCAGGAAAAACATTGACAGTGGCATAGTGCCCACTGCTTTGCCACCCCCACCTGCACCTGATCCAATTTGCCCAGCAGCAGGAGAGGCATCAGTGGTCGGCTTGTCCATTGGCCAATTAAGACACTGAAGTGGGCAATTAATTGCCATTTATGGGCCCCCTCCAGCCACCAGTGGGATTTTACCCACGCTGGGGGGGAGGTTCGCGTCGTGTCCAGCCCACCTAGTGGACTGGTGACTAGGCAAAGTAGGGTTTACCTCCTTTTTGGGTTCTCTGTGCCAATCGGAGGCCCCCCTCTAGGCATTCCTTCCCTGACATTTTCCCTGCCCTGTTCACCCCAGACCTCCATCCTCCTCATCGGGGCCTGCCAGCTTGGCCCTGGCAAGACCCTTGGACTCATCTTTGTTTCAGGCTCCATCGCAGCACACCTTTCTTGAGGACTGTTGCAGTCTCAGCAGTGACCTCCGCTCCCAGTGGTGCTGCTTGGGCAAGAGAGCTGCCGGGATTTCATTGGCTCAGAGGCAGGACCTCTGCCCTGATGGGGATGGAGGGCTCAACTCAAACCAATTAATATCCCAACAGCGATTGAATGGCTGCAGGGTGAGGTGGTCAAATAAGGACGAAATTGCCCTGACTTTTATGCCAGAGGGCAGGAATGCCACTTCCAGAGTAAACTCAAGCCTCAAATATCCCAACCCCAAATAAGACATGTTTGTTAATTTTATTTGATCATTAGAAAAAGGAGCAGGAGTAGGCCATTCAGCCCACTGAGCCTGCTCCGCCACTCAATAAGATCTTGGTTGATCTAATTGTGGCCTCAATACCACTTTCTTGCTTGTCCCCCACAACTCTTGTCTCCCTTATCAATTAAAAGTCTGTCTAACTCAGCCTTGAATATATTCAATGACCCAGCCTCTACTGCTCTCTGGGGAAGAGAAGTCCAAAGACTAGCAATTCTTTGAGAGAAGAAATTCCTCCTCATCCATATCTTTAAACTGTGTCCCCTAATTCTAGATTCCCCCATGAGAGGAAACATCCTCTCAGCATCTACACTGTCATGTTACATTAGAATCCAATTAAAGTTTAAAGCAGAGCTCTTGGATATGCCCACACATGGGGTACAATAAAGTAGATATAATGCTGATAGAGTAAGGTTACCAATCCTCCAGGATAGTGCTGGAGTCTCCAGGAATTGAATTTTAATCTTTATATTATCATTGTGAGAAGTCTAGAAGAAAAATCATCAATTGTGTGTGTTTTTCATTTGCTTTGGACGGGTCTGTTTATTCATTATAAAACAATTCGAGATGGAATGAAGAAAGGATGTTTGACTAACAGTCAAGAATCACCCATTCGGATTCATATTTATATTCTTAATACGCCAACATTAAAATCCAATATACCCTCTCCTGCACTAACCAGTTCTTTCTTAGGACCTCCAACTCCTTACATTCCTCAGATATCCCCAAGCCTTTTGAAACTTAAACTTGTTGTGATGTAACTGCTCCTTATGGTTTTATCCACTTTTTGTCTTACTTTTCTCAACCTTGATGATGCACTGTGAGAGGTACCATAGTAAAATTCAACAGTAAAAGCAATTTCCTCCACTTTTGTACCATTTTATTGGACCCAACTCCTCCCCATTCTGTGTTGGAACATCAGTGGACCAATTCCAAGGTTGTGGTGCAGAAAGGCAGTAGCCTCTTCACTGTATTTATATACAGTTCCGCAGTACTTGAAGACAAACACTTCAAAGCAGCACACGTTTGTTCTTTTACAATGCTCAGCTCATTAAGTTCAATCCATCACATCACTAGAGATAGCAATACATTGTACAAGTCTAACAGAAAGATTTTATTTATACCACACTATTTCGTCAAGGGTGATTCTAATAGGTGTAGAAAGGCCAAAAAGGTTACAAGCATATGTGATTGGCTAGTGCAGTAGAATGGTACCAGCCTTTTTGGGGCCTGAGTTCAAATCCAGATCAGGACAAATGGGATGAAAGTCTAATCTGACTAGATATTTGTGCTCTAAGAAATGTGTTTGGACAGTTATGATCCAGGCCCTAGTGGGCAGGGGCCCACAGCACAAAACTGTCCTAACTTTGGGGAAAAAATGATGCTCTCACACTGAGAAACCACACATTGACGAATGTATGCTGTCTCAACATGGGACTGATCTCCTGACACTGGGGCTGAAACATATTGTTGGGGGCAGAGTAGAACGTGCTTGAAATGCAAAATATCCATTAGCCAGCACAATTCACCTCGAAGAGCACAGAATTCATACAATTTGTTTGAAAACATGTTTTATTCAGTGTGTACCGTCAGTTGCAGGAATCCTAATTCCTTTGATCTACCCATGCCCTTTACTGCCAGCACCAGCATTTATGCCCTGGAGCCTTTGGTAGCAATGGTCAAACATGTCAATAGGACTTAAAGGGATATTCCCCTCTAACTTGGCAGTGCTTTAAGATGCAATATATTAATTGCAAATGACAATAAACCACTGCCGCATTGTGGGCAACCTTCCTCAGGCTGCCTTTTTTGCAAGTATTGAAAATAGAAATGACAGTATCACGCCAGCCCTAGGAAGACAACAGTGGCACCATGGTGTTCCTGTGCAACAGCATAAAGGAATGCTGCTGATGCTACATTAGGGGAGGCAATAGTGTGATGGTATTGTCACTGTACTAATAATCAGAGACACAGGGTAATGCTCTGGGGACCCAGGTTCGAATATCCTCCATATGAACATCACTTGGAGGGAGCACTGAGAGTGATAAGGACATAGAATGTACTCTGGGCAGGGGACTTCAATGTCTATCACCAAGAGTGGCTCGGTAGCACCACTACTGATAAAGCTGGCTGAGTCCCAAAGGACATTGCTGCTAGACTGGGTCTGCAGCAGTTGGTGAGGGAATTGACAAGAGGGAAAAACATACTTGACCTCATCCTCACCAACCTGTCTGCCACAGATGCACCTGTCCATGACTGTATCAGTAAGAGATTTTGCATTGAGTTGGCATGTTCAGTTTGAAGGGCTATGGGGAGTGGCTGGGAAATGAGGTATCATTGTGTTGGCATGGAAGGAGTAAGGTGTCTTAGGGGGAGGAGTGGGAAGAGTGAGGAGTGAGCCTATAGGGCCTGAAATCTTCTAACACACCTGGGATGAAGTTCCAGAGAACCGATGTGGGCATTCTAATCAGCCCGCTCGACACTCACCCACCCCTGTGGCTGCCAATGCTCTGCTTCTGGGGTTGGCGGGCCAGACTCCACCTTGTACCCACACCCCACCCCCAACAATGAAAGTGTAAATTGTGCATATCAGAGCACTTTTTACCAAGGCAGGTCCAGTGAGTTGAGAAATTTCCCAACTCAAATGACCCACCTTGGTGGCCAAAATCCAGCAAAGTGACCATGGCTGGGGCCTGAATATTTAGGGATATTTGGTATTTCAGAAGGACAAGAAAGGTAAAGGAGTTGGATATCTCTGTTAATAAAGGATAATATGCATACAGTAATGAGAAATAATCTTGGTTTGGAGGATCAAAATGTAGAATCAGTTTGGGTGGAGATAAGAAATAGCAAGGGAAAGAAGTCACCGGTAAGAGTGGTATATGTGACCCCTGACAGCAGCTACACTGTAGGATGGAGTATAAATTAAGAAATAATGGTGGTTTTGAAGAAAGGTACAGAAATAGTCATGGGAGATTTTAAACTTCAGATAGATTGGACAAAACAAATTGGCGAAGGCAGCCTGTGGGATGTATTTTGGACAGTTTCCTAAAATGATACATTCTTGAACCAACCAGGGAACAGATTAGTTTGGAATTGATAATAGGTAATGAGACAGGATTAATTAATGGCCTCATAGTAAAGGGTTCTCTAGGTAAGAGTGATCACAATATGATAGAATTTCACATTAAGTTTGAAGGTGCAAAATTTGGGTCTGAAACTAGTGTCTTAAACTTAAATAAAGGCAATTATAAGAGTATGAAGACAGAGTTGGCTAAAGCGGAAAGGGAAAATAGGTTAAGAGGGTAGAAAAACATTGGAGGGAGCACTGAGGGTGATAAGGACATAGAATGTACTCTGGGCAGGGGACTTCAATGTCTATCACCAAGAGTGGCTTGGTAGCACCACTACTGATAAAGCTGGCTGGTAAACACTTAAGGTCATTTCATAACTCTCAACAAAGATATATTCCATTGAGAAAGAAAGACTCTGAGAAGGATGATCCATCCATGGTTAACTGAAAAGGTGAAGGATGGTATCAAATTGAAAGAAAATATATACAATGCTGCAAAGATTAGTGGTAGGCCAGGAGATTTGGGAAATTTTAGAAACCAGCAAAGGAAAGCATGAAAGAAAACTGGCAAGAAAAATTAAAAAAAAAAGACAGTAAATGCTGTACAAGTATAAAAAAGAAAAAGAATAATGAATGTAAATGTTGGTACTTCAGAGAGTGAGGCTGGGGGATTCATATTAGGAAACATTGAAATGGCAGGGACTTTGAACAAGCATTTTGTATCTGTCTTCACAGTAGAAGACACAAAAAGTATCCCAAGAATAGTGGAAAAGCAGGGGAAAAAGGGAACGGAAGAATTTAAAACAATCATGATCATTAGAAAAAAGTAGAACGAAACTAATGGGACTGAAGGCTGACAAGTCCTCTGGACCTGATGGTCGGCATCCTAGGGTCTTAAAGGAAATGGCTGCAGAGATAATGGATGCATTGGTTATAATCTTCCAAAGTACCCTAAGTTGCAAAGGTTCCAACGATTGGGAAACCATTACACCACTATTCAAAAATGGAGGGAGACAGCAGAAAACCACAGGGCAGTTAATCTAATATCTGTCATTGGGAAAACATTGGAATCCATAAGTACATAAGAAATAGGAGCAGGAGTAGGCCATTTGACCCATCGAGCCATGCTCCCTCCCAAAAACCCTTGACTCCCTTGTCAGTCAAAAATCTCTAACTCAGCCTTTAATATATTCAATGCTTACTAGGGAAGAGAATTCCGAAAGGTAATGACCTGCTAAGAGAGGAAATGCCTCCTTCTCTCCATCTTCAATGGGAGACCCCTTATTTTAAAACTGTCACCTCTAGATCTAGATTTCCCCTTAGGAGGAAGCACCTATCCTGTCAAGCTTTCTCAGAATCTCCTATGTTTCAACAAGAAGTAGGGCAGGCAGGAATGTGGAGTTAAGGCTATAATCAGGTCAGCCATGATCTTATTGGATGATGGAGAAATTCCATCAGCAATGCCACTGCTGCAACTTCTGGATTCAATAGGAGGACCATCGAACAAACACTAGTGTCCTTCTTGAAGTCAGCTTGACAAGCATTCAGGAAAAAAGTGCCTATAAGATCAGGACACTGTACTGGGATGGCCAAAAACCATTTCCACTGCCAGGTCCTTTTTCTCAACTCTCAAATGGCCTGTGTTCCAGGGGAGAACAAAGAAAATGCTTCAAAGGCACCCTAAATCTCCCCTTGAAGCATAGCAGAGTTGACATTAATGGCTAGGAGGAGATTGCTACCAATCAAAATGGTGACAACCTGTCCATCAAGCTGCATCACACTTTGAGGTCCAATGCCTGTTGAGGCGGGTTGGCGGCAGAGAAGAAAAGAAAATGAAGCAAATCCTGCACTTTGGATCCCACCACCTTGTGGAATGTCTTGTCCCACGTGCCCAAAGATCTACAGATCGAGAATTAGCTTGTTCAGGCGGATGAAGACCTAAGGCAGAAACTCGCAACCCTGAATAGCTGTCATCCTAAAATTGATGGGCAGCCAATGACGAACGGCAGAGCAGGTTTGATGGGCCAAATGACCTACTCCTGCTCCTATTTCTTATAATCTTATGATTTAGCAAGGTCCCACAAGCAGCAGGTGAGTGAGGGACTAGATCACATTTCTACCATGTACCACTACAGGCAGAATTGGGTTAACACAACAACACTCTCTTTCATTGCTTGCTGGTGAGCTGTGAGGCCTGTCATGCTTGTGGAGGCTACAGTTCTCTGACTGGCTTTAACACAGTATGCAAATTATCCCTCTGTTCAGTGGTGCTTTATTTAACACAGGTCTCCTCTCTTGAGTGCAGGTACAGCAGCAATTCCTCCAGAGTCCATTTTCCCCTTAAGTGGTTCTGATGACTAAAAAGATCTGTACACAGAGCTCCTCCATGCTTTGTGAGTAATTTCATCTGTGCCTGATTATGGTGATTGAGAGCCGAACTGCATAGGCTCCAATGGGGATGAACAAAAGGTTTGGCTCTGGGAGCCTTTTTTAAAGGTCATTTACCAGAGATGGCTTTCCTGCAAAGCTACTTCTGATTTTACTACGCATGAAAGAGTCTTCCCTTCAGCTCCTAGTTTTAGAAATTTTATTAGTTATTGCTCTTTTCTTCCTCACCAACCTCCCTCCTAAAGTAAGAAAGAGACCAGTAAAAATTAATATAATTAATTTTAAAGTAATTCTTTTGGTCAGAGATCATACTGCAGGGCTCATTTATTTCAATTTTATGATGCTTGTCTCAATTTGCAATGCAAGTCTGGTGCAATTAATGGTCAAGATGGTCGTTGTGAATTGTTCTTTTATTTTATGAGCTTATCTGCTGGTTACCTTGGTTCCACTCATGTTGCTCTTGCCTCTGGGTTAGAAGGTTTTAGATTTCATCCCCGACAGGCTGTCTCTCAGGTATCATACAAAAGGAATGCTTAAGGTTGTCAACCTCTAGGAATTGAAAATTAATCTCTGGCACATTGCTGTGAGCAACCAGGGAGAAAAATCATCAATGCATTAAAAAAAACATTTTCTTTGGACATTTTTAGTCATAAAGATATTGGGGGTGTGGGGCAAGGCTGTTTGGCATTGTCAAGATTCATCCAGTCAGGTAACAAAGGGTCTGTTTTCTAATTGGCTGGGGAAGGGAGTGACCAATAGTGGGAGCAGGGGGAGCGGGGTAGTTAGAAGGCATGTGATGAAATCTTCAGGAAAACATCCAACCATAGTTGGCAACCCCAGGAGTGCTGCATTGTGGGAGTTGCTGCCCTTTGGATGTGAAGTTCGATCTCTTGTTCCACCACCTTATCCCTGTGATTCATGTTTGGAGGGTGATTTCCTGGAGAGAACTCCTCCTTCAGTCCAAACCACCAGAAACTGATTATTTGGGCACTCGCCTTTCCCTGTTTGTGGGACCTTGCTGCATTTGGATGATAAGTCTCTACATTTCAATGTCATTTATTGAATATGAAGTTTGAGGTATCTGTGCACTGTGAGAAAACAGTGTATGTATGTACACCTTTATATTCTCAAATCGCTTGAATTCTACTTCCTCTTCCAGTTCTATGATGCCTCTTTTGCTGGGTTAACATTCTCCTCAGGTTTTCCTATCCCAGCAATGTTTGACTCTACTGTTGCTCCAGAATTTCTCTCCTGCCTGCATTTCACATCTGCTTATTCTCATTTGCTTCCATAGTACGTCTTCCAATTTTACAGCTCTAATTGCATAGCTCTTTCAAAAATACAGCAGAGGTTCAATGGGCCAAATGGCCTCCTGCACTGCCTGAGGAGGGCATCGTTTCCTGCAGAGTTACAGAGCAATGGAGTCCAAGCGCACACTACCACTGCTTTATTTTTGAAGCAGCAGCACATTTATTTTGAGCCTTGAGAGGCGTAAACAAGGCTTGAACAGACCTTCCATTTCTCATATCCCATTCACTTATTTCCAGGACATAAAGCCATGTTTGCCAATACATTTCAGTTCTTCAAGACCTTTTTCCAGCTCTGTTTCCGCTCTCTGCTATTCCAATTTCATTCTGTCTTTGTCTATTCAGTTTTAATTTCCTGATCACTAATTCCTTTGGCAGGTGCTGTTGCTTCTTTTTCTGTCTCTTCCAATTTTCTTGTCTCCGCTGCACTTAATGAAGTTGGCTTTAAGGCTGCCAGGCACATCCATCCTTTACCTGGCCCTGTCTCCATCCTTTGAGCATCAGTTGTTCCCTTTTATATATGTGTATGCAGATAGTGAGCATTGGTCGGCTATCCAACTGTGAGAGCGTCATTTCTGAGTCGAATCCTGCCTTCAACCTACATTTATGATGCACATTTTTCAGCAGGAGTCAAAGGATGACAGTTAGGAGCAGGAATTCTGGCTGACCTTTCCCAGTTCTCTCTAATCCTGGAAGGTGAGGCTGAAATCAGCGAACACAGCCTACTACCTAATGCTCTGTAGCAGCCTAAGTGAAAGTCAATAATAGATAATGTCTCATTCCTACATACTTCCCGTGTGACAGTCATATCACAGCAGCATCTGTTAACAAGTTCTTAAGTAGCATGCAGTGCTTCAGTCCAGTGATGGAATTTTTTTTATTAATAATTCACAATGTTCAAATGCACTTGAGACTATGTCCAGGAAATAAGTGAATGGGGCATGCAAAATGAAGGTCTGTTCAAACCCTATTTACCTCTGAAGGCCCAAAATAAATGTGCTGATGGTTCAAAAATAAAGCAATGGTCATCAACACCTGAACTCCGTTGCTCTGTAACTCTGCAGAAAACGGTGCCCTCCACAGGCAGTGCAGGAGGCCACTTGGCCCATTGAACCTCTGCTGTATCTTTGAAAGAGCTATCTAATTGGGCTCACCCCCACACCCTGCTCATCACCCGTGGCCCATATGTTTTGTGAGACCAGGAGTACCACAATCGTCAAGGCCTAAAACACCAAGGAATGAATTTCTGCAGGCTTCTCCTGCTCGGTTTTGTGGTCGTGCTTACAATATGGTTCCACTGTCCTTCTGCTGAGGTTATGGCAGATAAGGTGGGGGGGGGCGTGGAATGTGGAAGTTCACCCCCACCCAGTGCAATGCACCATTCCTACCCTACCCCACCTGCCAATTTATGATGTACCATTCCCAGTTGACGCCATTGGCAGCTCCCAAGCTTTTTTTGATGTTGCTCTGAAGCTGATTGCCAATCGTGGCATCCAAGAGATTAACTCTTCATTTGCGAGAAAACTCCTGGCCTCACAGCTCATCACTTTTACAGCCTGGTCAGACTCAGGCTAATGTAGCTCCCTCCGCTGCCATCATGGCTGAGCTCAGCACCAAGTAGCAATTAAATCTCTCCAAAAAGCTGTTGAGACTGATGGTAGATTGAAAATTTCAAGCCTGAGGTGGATAAAGAGCTCTGTTAGGTAAAGATAAATGGGATGTGAACCATAGCGGGTAGATGGAGTTAAGATACAGACCAGCCAGGCTCTGATTGAATGGTAGAACAGGTTCAAGAGGTCTACTCCTGTTCCTATAAAGTGATGTCCTAGGTATGCAAAACTTATCCTGCTGAAAAATAATAAAATGGGGCTTAAATGAGAAGGGAGGACTGCTGGAGACCAGCCACCCACTCAGTTCGAGTCAACTGATAAGCCTCTGCGAGCGATCACCAACTCAATGCTGGAGATGCAACAACAGGCGGCGGAACACCAGGTCAGAGATTTTGCCTTCACTCAGCAGTTAGAGTGAAGGATGGAGGAGTCTGTCCGCTTTCTGCCTGATGTAGTGGCTCTGATATGCGAGCGCCTCAAGGTCACCATGGGAAGGTTGGCGAACACCATGGACACGTTGGTCCAATTTAGGGGAATCCAGAACCAGGGCTCAGTGTTTAAAAATAAGACAGAGATGAGGAGAATTTTTTTTATCTCAGAGGGTTGTGAGTCTTTGGAACTCTCTTCCTCAAAAGGTAGTGGAGGCGGAATTTTTGAATATCTTTAAGGCAGAGGTAGATAGATTCTTGATAAGCAAGGGGCTGAAAGGTTATTAGGGTAGGCAGGAATATGGAGTTGTGGTTAAAATCAGAGCAGTCATGACCTTATTGAATGGCAGAGCAAGCTCAATGGGCTGAGTGGCCCACTCCTGCTCCTAATTCAAATGTTCATATGCATTGGCGCCTGGCCCTGGACTCCATGGCCACACAACATGGTGGGCACCATCAATGCATAGGCGAGAGGAAGACTTCTCCCCAGGTGCACCATCCCTTCAAAGAGTCAGGGCGGGGCCCTTGTGCACCCATAGGGAGGATGAGCGTCAGCCAGACACACCTGGGGCCTCCTAACAGGACAATCCAAGGATGCCCAGCCGCTTAAAGTCCTCGCTGCCTATGACCCCATCCATTCCAGCTGCTCAGGCTGAGGAGGTTGAATCTACCCCTGAGCAGGAAACCCTTAACAGGCCAGGGCTCTTCAGGCCTCAGGCCACCAGAGGATGCCCGCCAAGATCATCATAGACATCAAGATATAGCACTCAGCAGGCTGCCTCCATCTCTGCTCTGATTGGTGGAGCTGCACCCAGACATAATGGTAGATTTCAGAAAATTAAGAAATATTGAATTCACTTTTGGGTCAAGGGTGTGCTATCGCTGTGAAAAGATTGAACTTTTGTAAATACATTTGATGTTTCTGTGAATGGCTTGGTCAGCTGAAGGCATGATTATATACATTTGAATCATCTTATTTTGAGGTTCAGCCATACTCCCATTTAGTGATAACCTTCCTCTGTGAGATTCATATTCATGCGATGTCAACTTCAATAGTTTCTGCACCCTTGTGTGATGTCGGGGGTGGGGGGTGTGTTAAAATTTTTATTGGAAATATGTGAGTAAAGCGCTTGTGATCCTTCTTCCTCATGATACAGCATTGTGTGAAGGCAGTTCAGTAACCTCGAGTGATTAACGGCAGTTCTGTCTCCTCAGTGGCAGTGCCAAAGGACAAGATCTGGATGGGAGGAGGAGATCCCTAACCATGTCCTCAACTCACTGGCTACTGTAGTTTCTTATTTATGTGGCGATGACTGCTTCAGTAAGTTTTCACAGCGTTCTTGTTGTTGAGTGGTCTTTCACTTCCCAAACCGAGCAAGTACAGTGGCCACAGCTGACATTCTTAGAGGTCATGGCCTGTTGAATCATGAGGTTAGAAGGTGCAAGTGTGAATGCGGAACAAGCTCTCGAGATGACTGGTTGGATATCCCTTTCAATGGGATGGAATGGCATTCAGGGCAAGGAGAAATATGGCTATCTCCCCTCGCCTGCACTTTACTCCTTCTGGAATCTGGCAGGAATTAAAGTGCCACGGGCATGTCTCCCACATTTTGCTTCCTCTATGGCATTGTCACCTTCAAACTGGCCCTTATCACCCTCTTGAGGTTCCTGGGCCTCCGCACCTTCATCCTACAAAGAGGTCTCATCCTCCTCCATTTCATTCTCTGGCCAGGAATCATATCTTTGCAGTGCCAGGTTGTGAAGCATGCAACACACACCGATGATGCATGAAGCCGTGTCAGGAGTGTACTGCAGTGCACCACCTGAGTGGTCTGAAGCACATCTTCGGAATGCCAATGGTCTTCTCATTTAGGGTCCATGTGGAGCTGCGAGCAGCGTTGTCCCTCCCCTCGGAACAACTCTGAGGGCGATGCACCCATGTCATCAGCCAGTGTTTCAGTGGGTACCCCTTACCCCGAGCAGCCATCCCTGCAGACGTACAGGCCCTTTGAATATGTGAGGCACCTGGGAGTGACTCAGAATGTAAGAGTCGTGGCAGCTCCATGGGTATCTGTCACAAACATACAGTATGTGCTTCAAATGATTGCACCTCATTTGAACATTGATAGAATAATAGCCTTTATGGTTTATAAACATTAGGGGCTGCTACCATAGAACCCTTAAAGCCACTTGGGTACAGTCAATTGCATGCTGCACTCTTGGGAAGCCTGGGAAAGCTGCAAAGCCTTTGGATCTCACAGCCTGGTTACCTCAGATCAAACCTCACATAGTGATGTGCCTTGCTGTAGAGGGTATCTGTGACCTCCTTGATGTATCTATGTGTTGCGGACTGCAAGGTGCCACATTGGTCCCCTGTGGATCCCTGGAACCACCTGCTGGCAAAGTAACCTTTGGCGGTGACCCTTCAAGCCACTGGCAGAGGATGTTAGCATAGGTCCTGTTTAATCAATGTTAAATACCCAGTACTTGAAGGTAATAAGGTGAACAGGTGCTGGGTGTTGATTTGTTAATGATATGCAATCATGTGTAAGGAAGAGTCAGCCAACACTGGCTGTCTCCCTTATTTCTCCTAGTATAGTTTAATTGGTTTATTCAAAAGAAAAGCACTGGCTGTCTTCACAGCAGTCCCATACAAACACAGATTGTCCCAATTCATGGACTCTCAGGATGCCTGTGCATTTTGTGGCGCTGTGGAGTGTGTGGACCATGTCCGTGTTTCATGTTGTAGGCTGCACCCCACTTTTTGGTTATTTAAAAAGTCTTTTGCTTTTGTTTTGTTTGCATTTCAGCCCCACACTCCTGGTCTTTGGATACCTGGTGCGGAGAGGGTGCCAGGAGAGATGAGGATTTCCTTGTGAACCTGCTCCTGGGCCTGGCAAAGTTGGCCATTAACAGGTCCAGGCAGTAGGCAATCGAGGGGGTCATCCGGCCTGAGTGTTTGCCCCTCTTCCGTGTCTATATTCACATCTGGGTGTCCCTTGAGAGGGAGCACGCGGTGTTTACTGGCATGCGAGAGGCCTCCCATACTAGGTGGACACCACAGGGACTGGGATGCTTTTTGACCCCTTTGACCACATTTTGGTTTAATGTTTGTAAGTTTCCTTTAACATTTGACTTTCTGTTTGCAGTATCCCTTTGAGGGGCTGCTTCTTGATTTGTCTCTCATTTTACTAATTTAGTTTAATCGGTTCATCAACAGAGCAACAGTGGTTGTTTAGTGTGTTAGAGGGGAGAAGTCAGCTTTGTAGTGGGCAATAAACAGTTTCTACTTAAGTATCCTAGTCTCTGTGTATCCTTCACATCCAGGCTTGGGAGTTAGCCAACATTGGTAGCAGAGGATGGTTGGCTGAAAGAAGATTGGAAGCTGAGATTTACTTCCAGACAGAAGGTTTGAATTGCAGTTTTCTTTTTGGAAAAAAAGTTGTAATTGGAGACTCTTTGAAGAAAGATGACCGAAACCATGTGTGAGGTGGCAGGACATGATTTTCCACTGCTGTTTCGCAGAACATTTGAATGCTATGCATGCAGGGAGGAAAGCATTTATCAAGGCGGAAGCTTCAGAAATAATCAGGAGAATCTGGCATTTTTGGTCTGGGGATATGGTACATAATAAAAGAGAAGGGCAGAAAGAAAGGAGAGGCCCAAGAAAAGTTATAAGCACTGATGGCAAAATGCTAGAGTACATTCCATGCAGCTTACAACGATTACACATTGACAGCACCTGAACAAATGATGGAAACTGAAGATGCACCATGCACCTCGTACACATACATATCAGACCTGTACAAACAACAGATTGTGGCAGATAACATGCTGACTGAGAGCAGAGCATATGATAGTGAAGATCAGGATAGGGCCATTTATCACAAAGATCAACTACCAAATGTTGGAACTAGGGTGGCATATATGCCAGAAGGGGCTAATGAGTGTAGAGAAGCCACCATTGTAGGAAGGGCAGGACAATCCACACAGAAATACAAAACTAGCTGAATGTGCAAGACAAGGGGCAGAATGTCAGATCTATGGATTGGCAGAAGGAAGTGAAAATGTGGAAAGCCAGCAAACAGTGTATGTTCAGATTATGGACCTAATGGTGATGACAGCCCAAGGAAACCATCAAGAACTTGTGAAAGGAGGTCTAGTCGCAGGAGTGTCAGGTGGAGCAGTAGCAGCATAGAAAGGGGCAGGAGATCTAGTAGGGAACATAGTTTAACTAGAACAAGGATCACAGTACAAGTGAGGAATGACACATGAAGTAGGAGCCCCTGCAATAGAAAAGTTCTAGTGGCTACTAACAAGTTAGATGGTAAATTAGTAAAGGAAGCAAAGCAAAAAGAACTTGACAATTGGACAGGGTTTGGCGTTTACACATAGGTGCCAGACAAAGGACAACCAGCTCTGTTCCATTGTTGGATAAGTACAGAGAAAGTACTTCCTGATGGGACATATAAAGCTAAGGCTATACTGGTGATTCGAGGCACAGCTGGGCAACTAGGAAGGTAGAGCAGACTCCCCAACAGCAGGAAAAGTAAGTTTGAGAGTTTTCCTTTCACTTCTAGCGACATACTCATGGGAAAGTAAATCCATTGACGTCAATGCAGCGTTTTTGCAAGGGAAGTATTCTTAAAGCTTCCAAAAGAAGCTGGAGATACGGAGGGGAAATTATGGAGGTTGAATAAGGGGTTAACGATGCATCCAGGGTTTGGTATTTTTCAGTTGGGTCTGTCCTTGTAAAAACTGGTTGTGTTCAGCTAAAGGTAGATCCAGCAATGTTTTATGTGTGTTATGAAGGAAAACTAGTGGACATTTTCTTATTGCAAATAGATGATTTCCTGTGGGGAGGATCTGCGACATCTGAAAAATTCGTAATAGATAAAATTATAAAGGAATTCAAGACTGGAAGTCAGGCTCCTGGAGCTTTTAAGTACATGGGGATGGATACTGGGCAGACTAATTTGGGAATAACTTTGACTCAACAGTCTTACCTAGAGAATGCTTGGCCTAAATAGCCAAGTGGTTATAGTACTGGGTTTATAACCCCAAGGTCAAGAGTTCAAATCTCACAATGGCAAACTATGAAACAATGTAACTTCATCTGAAACAGATGGAAATAGGTTTGTACTCGAAAGAGTTACCTACAGAATGTTAATAGGATCCTGATCCCTTGCAAAGGAAGACTCTACAACTAAGGAAGAAGCAGGTCAGTTAAGAAGCTTAATTGGGCGATTAAACTGGTTATGCATGTAAACTTGACCAGGTGTGTGTGCTACAATTTATTAGAATTAAGCACTATGCTGAAATATGCTACTGCTGGAGAAGTGCTAAAAGCAAATAAGACATTGAAGAAATTAAGTTCAGAGGAATGTACAGTCAGATTTCCAGACCTGGGTGACCTGGTAGTGATAAAATTAGTTATTTTTAGTGATGCTCCCGCGCTAACTGTCCCAAAGGTTATTCAAGTACAGCAGGATTCATTATACTTTTAATGGGAAGAAGCAATACATGTTGTCCATTAGCTTGGGAATCAAAGAAAATAAAGAGAGTAGCTAAAAGCACCTTAGCTGTGGAAACACTTGCGCTAATAGAGGTGACAGATAGGGCTGTATATTTATCAAGTATTTTAAAGGAACTCCTATATAAGGGGCAACCAGAGAAAAATGTGCCCATAGAATGGAGGCAGGGCCTCCTCCTGTAGCAGCACTCGGTGTCACCTCTCTCTCCTTCTACTCCACTATTGCATTAGAAGACTAAAGAAGGCAGCATTGAGCCCTGGATCCATATTTGCTTTATCCTTCTCTTTGGAATGAAAGATTGAACAGATAAATGATTCATGGGTCAACGTAGTGAAGCTCACAATCTGCTACCAATAGCAATTGTATTGGTCTACAATGGTCTCTGATGCAGCCTTGTATCTGAGACACTAACACACACTCTGAGGTGCCCAAGATGCCATTTCTGAGATCGAACATCTGAATCTTTTCGTGGTTGGAGAAAGTTTGAATGACATGCGCGACCTGACCTAGCTCAGTGCTTCAATCTCTGAGCTGGTATACTCATTAACAGTAAGTTGCTCATCATAAATGACTATATGCCCTTTGGTCCATTATGAATGCCAGTTCTGGAAAGCACATGAAAAGTCTCCATTGATCGGATGCATATATGCTACACCTGTGCCCCTTAATGGTTGCTTGTGTTCCCAAATTTCACATTCCTATGTGATAATGTTGAGATGCAGGGACTCTGATGTCAAGCCACTGACTCCTGACTATTCCTGTTGTAGTGCTGATAAAGGTATTAGCTTCCAATGGCTTTCTTCTCCAGGACATCTTCCTCCTTTCTCTCAGCTCAGGCTCCAGTTTAATCTTGCGGCACCAAGAAGTTAGAGGGTGCCCCAAAAACGGTCCCTTTGTCCAGCTGTGCGCTTCTCCCATACTGCCTCAGACCATCCCTGCCCCCATTCAGAGCTTCTACTTTCGATTTATAACTGCGCCATACTTCTGATAGAGCAAGGCGATGGTTCTGGACTACTATTTCACGACCAGCTTCTCTCCTTCTCTCACTGTCCACATCCCAAAAATCTATCTGAAACTTCACAATGCAAAGGTAGAGCTCCATCCTGTTATTCTCCTGCCTTCCCCAGATACCATTGTAGTTTTGGTCGACATTCCTACCCTCAACCCTGAGTCCACCACTACTGAAGTGCCCATGCCCCGTGAACTTCTACTCTCCCCATCTAGAGGCTGTATGCATGGTCACCCAACGAGGAGAACCCTCCCAGGAAAGCTTCACATACTACCCCTGGCCCCAGCACTTTATTATGTATTCCCCAAATACAGGCTGCAGATGCCTCCCATAACCACTACCATTCCATCTGCAGCCCAGTACAGAGACAGACAAGTCCAAGGAAAGCAAATGTGAAACAGATCTGCACACTAAGCTGTGCATTATTCCTGTTGAACCCACAGCCCTTGTCCCTCCCTGAAGCTGGAGTACACTATGCTCACCATGAATACTCCTGCATAGCTCACTGCACCCCATGACTGTCTCAACACTCTGACTCTTGACTATGAGGTCCACAAAGC
The DNA here is from genome assembly GCF_017639515.1 of Carcharodon carcharias. Classification (NCBI taxonomy): domain Eukaryota; kingdom Metazoa; phylum Chordata; class Chondrichthyes; order Lamniformes; family Lamnidae; genus Carcharodon; species Carcharodon carcharias. Next base: position 108,261,797 of record NC_054480.1, on the reverse strand, counting down.
CCCAGCAATGTCCTTACTCTCTGACACCTGTCCACAGAGCCCAAGGACTGTCTCTACTCTCTGACTCTTGATTGCAAGCCCCAGACCAAAAACTTTGACTTTCACAGAATTCCCCATTGCCTTCATGACAGAACACTGTATTGTCTCTCTTCCCAAACCCTTCCCCATTATGAGTGTCCATGCAGCCCATTCCTCTTGTGGCACATAAACAACCCCCAAGCCTGACCCCATTTTCCTGTTCCAGAGTCTGTGCGCATCCGCTCTCATTCCTACATCCAGTATCCCATTCACCCCCTTGTTTGTCAGCTTTTCAGTTTCCCTTGTCTGGCTCCACCCTCCCACCCCTCACTTGCTCCCTACTCTCTTTTCATTTCTCCCCCTCTTCCTCTAACCCCTTGCAAAGCCTTCCTGCTTCTCTGCCTTTCATCCTGCCCCCTTCCCCCCCCAACCCCTTGCAAAGACTTCCTTCCCCTTTGCCGACCCCTCCCTGCCAACTGTGTGTTCCCTTTCACACACACACCCCCCCCTCCCCCCAATCTCACCCCACTCCAGTCAAATGTTGCTCAGCCCTGCCTCAATACCGCTGCACAGTGGTGACCTTCAGGACAACGGTGGCACTCACCTAGAGCAGACTGCCCCTATAACCCCTCCAGTGGCAATACTGGTCTCTGTCTGAATGTCGAGCCCTTTCTTAGTAGTCCTGAACTATGGCATCCTTGTCATTATGGAGGCAATGATCAGGAACAGACCAACCCTGCAGCTCTAGTACTGTGGCGTTCCACTGACATTGCAACGAGACAGGCACAGCGCTGTGGCAGGTAAGCTAAGTATGTTGCACTCACCTCGAAGCGGCAAATACGGAGAGGTCTCACCACTGCACGTCACTATTTTTCAAACATGATTCAAACGTGCTTTCCCGCTGGCGTGATGCACAATTGGAAGGTGGTTCATGATTCTGGCGAGCAGCTAATTTGATGAGCGTTCATGAGATGGCGATGAATGCAAATGACGTCCACACCATCAGCCAGCAGGATCCCTGACTCACCATTAACCCATCATCGGGAGAATTGCAAACTATTTTTATGCCGGGTTTCCGATTTTTTTTTTTTTTTTTTTTGGCCCCCCCTCTAGTTTCTCTGCTCCTACCTGCCATGAAACACGCAGCAGGCAGGATGGGAAAATTCAGCCCTTGATTTTTGCTGTTTCAATTTCCAACATCTTCCAAAAGTTTCAAATTCACTCATTATTTTTGTTTAATCTTCATGAGAAATATAAAGGTAATTTTTCCTGATGTACAATTGCAGAGTTGCATCCTTGCTAATCAGGAATACATGTTGGGAAATCCTGCATACACAGTCACGGTGCCGTGTCTGCAGCCTTTGATAGAGTTGACCACACCATCCTCCTCCAATGCCCCTCCATTGTTGTCCAGCTGGATGCAACTTCTCTCACCTGATCCCATTCTTATCTATCTAATCATATACAGAGTATCACAGGAGCCTCTCTTCCCACTCTTGCACTGTTACCTCTGGTGTCCCCGGGGATCTACCCTTGGACCCCCCTCCTAGTTCTCATCTACAAGTTGCTCCTTGTTAATATCATAGAAACATATGAATTAGGAGCAGGAGTAGGCCATTTGGCCCCTCGAGTGTGCTCCACCACTCAATAAGATCATGGTCGATCTGATTGTGGCCTCAACTCCACGTTCCACTTACGCCTGATAACCTTTTACTCCCTTGTTAGTCAAGAATCTACCTACCTCTTCCTTAAAAATTTTCAATGATCCTGCCTCCACTGTTCTCTGGGCAAGAGGTTTCCAAAGATTCACGACCCTCTGAGAGATTTTTTTTTTCTCATTTCCTTCTTAAGTGGGAGACCCCTTATTTTAAACTGTGTGCCCCAGTTCTGGTTTCTCCCACAAGTGGGAACATCCTTTCAGCATCCCCCTGTCAAGTCACCTCAGGATCTTATAAGGATGTCACCTCAGGATTTCAATAAGATCACTTCTCATTCTTCTAAACTCCAATGGGTACAGGTCCAGCCTGTCCAACCTTTCCTCATAAGGTAAGCCATCCACCATCCCAGGTATCAGTCGAGTGAACCTTCTCTGAACTGCTTCGAATGCATTTAGCCTTTATGTCATCCAAAAGCACAGCATTAGTTTTCACATGTACACTGATGACACCCAGCTCCACCTCACCACCAGCTCTCTTGACTCCTCTGCTGTTGGTATATTGTCAGATTTATTGAGCAGCAATTTCCTCCAATCAAAAGCCATTGAGTGGAATTTTACGCTGGCGGGGTTTTACGGTTTGGCCGAAATCAATGTACTTTTTAATGGTTTGTCGCTTTTTACAGCCCCACCCTCGCCATGACGGGGCCATAAAATTCTGCCCTTTGTCTTCAATTCCCACCACAAACTCTGTTCCCTAGCTATTAAATACCTCTCTCTCTCCCTGACAACAGTCTGAGATTAAGCCAGTCTCTTTGCAGCCGCATGCCACATTCCCCTTCAAGATAAACTTCTGACCTCATACTCATGCCATCACTAAGACCATCTATTGCCACCTCTGTAATATTACCTGACTTCATTCTTACCTTAACTATCTGCTGAAATCCTCATTTCATGCCTTTGTTACCTCTAGGCCATTACACTCCTGGCTTGTCTCCCACATCCTCTGTGATAAAAACAGAAAGTTCTAGAAAGACTCGACAAGTCTGGAAATATCTGTAGAGAGAGAGAGAAACAGAGTTAACGTTTTGAGTCCAATATGACTCTTCTTCTGAGCTATCTTCCATAAACTTAAGGTGCTCCAAAACTCTGCCCGTGTCTTAACTTGCATTTGTCTATCACCTTGTGCTCGCTGACCTACATTGGCTCCCAGTCAAGCACCGTCTTGATTTTAAAATTCTCATCCTTGTTTTCAAACCCCTCCATGGCCTCGCCCCTCCCTATCTCTGTAATCTCCTCCATCCACATCCCCTCCAGGATATCCATGCTCCTCTAATTCTGGCCTCTTGAGCAGCCTGGTATAATAGCTCCACCAGTCGCATACGCCCCAAGCTCTGGAACGCCTTCCCTACACTTCTCCACCTCTCTATTTCACATTCCTCCTTTAATACACACCTTAAAATCTACCCCTTTGCCTAAGCTTTTGGTCATCTGCCCTAACATCTCCTTATGTGGCTCGATATTACACTTTGTTTTATCTCCACCAAGTGCCTTGAGATGATTTATTTTACAGTAAAGGTGCTTTATAAATATAAGTTGTTATCAATTTTCTGGACAATTGCTTCCATGAAGGTCAAACTTCTCTCTAGGAACATGCAATTGGGAAATTTACATTTCGGGCTCTGATTTTCAGCTTGCTGGAACATAAACTCAGTTTCAGTCATCAGAGATTTTCCTTTTCAGTTTAAGCTCCATGGCTGGACCCCACCCACAGTTCCTATATTGTGCTTCTAGTTTCACTCATCAAGCTTTGGGTGAAGAGAGTAGCAGCTCCCTCACGCTCGAGGGTCTGTGTTGTGTAAGAACTTGCCAGTTTGTTACGTTACTGTGTCGAAGTGATATGTAAGACTGGAATCATCTGTAAGTGGAAAATTTTACTGCAGCATTCACATCATCATCGAAAGTGCCTAGTGAATTTCATCTCACATTCTGCTGTGTTACGTGAGAGAGCCAAGTATGAGCATACATAGACCTAAAATTAGAGGAAGGCTGTTCAAATGCAAAATCAAGAAACAGTTTTTCACAGACAGAATAACAGAAACCTGGAGCTCATTCCCTCAAAATGCCATGGGTGCTGGGACAATGGAACTTTCAAGACTGGGATGTATTGATTTATATAAGGTAAAGCTATCAAGGGATATAGAACAAAGGTGGATCATTGAGCTGAGGGGTATATCAGCCATAATCTAATTGAATGCTAATATAGGCTCAAAGGATTGAGTGGCGTACCTCAGTTCTTAATGTATCTATGTTCCTAAGACAGAACACTTCTAATGAAGGTGAATGGTTCCACGTATTCTATTTATTTTGGGGTAGGTTATCTGACAGTTACAGAGTTTTTACATTGGTCCTCCAGACAGTCTATTATTGCCAAAGTCTGTACCAGCCGCCTTTTGGATAGATTAAATCATCAATGTTCTCACTCTGAAAGCAAGCTCCTCATCACCAGCACAACTCTTAAACAAGCCAATGACCTTTAAGCTTTTCATCACAACTCATACGGACTCGAAACTTCAACTGTGTTCCTCTCCGCAGATGCTGTCAGACCTGCTGAGCTTTTCCAGCTATTTTTGTTTTTGTTTCAGATTTCCAGCATCCGCAGTATTTTGCTTTGACCACAAAAAGTGCTGGAAAAAGTTCTGTCATGTAGGACACCACCAACATTGAAAAGCGAAAATGAGTAATTTAATGCTGAGGGCAGGTTTGGTTGTAAACAGACTGAGCAGATTAAGACATGTCTATTCACTCACAGAACTCAAATTCAAATCCAACAAATGTGCAATCTTCTTTTTATGTATTGTTTAGAAAATGCTCTTGGCAACACTCATGACTAAATGCTTAATGCATTCATATCACAAAAACTAGGGGCCATAAATATTAGATTATCACGAATAAATTCAGCAAAAACTTCTTTACCAAGTAAGTGGTTAGAATATGGAGCTTACTACAGAGGAGTAATTGAGGCAAATAGCACAGAAGCATTTATAGGAAAATTAGATGAACATTTGAGAGAGAAAGGAATTGAATGTTATGCTGATAGAGTGGGAAGAGGCTGACAAAGAGCACAAACACCAACGTGGACCAGTTGAGCTGAATGGCCTGATCCTGTGTTGCAAAGTCTATGGAATGTTTCTGTCTGCTGTTTTCAAGCTGGCTGTCCTGGGGATGGGGTGCTTTATAAAAGGAGATTCATTCTTTATTTGGTGGTGTCCTGCACAGTCCTATATCCTTCATAATTGCTTCTAGATTAAAGAAATGAAATGTGTTTGAGAATTCTGAATCTGCTTCACAATTGCTAGAAGTCCAAAGCACAAGTCTATCCTGCTGATTGTCAATTATTTTGACTTCCATACAGTATTTTCATCAAACCTGCCTTGCAGATCAAAACTTCCCTTTAATGTTTTCCTTGTGTTTTTGTTCTACTTTTTTGATAGATTTTTGTAAATTTGCAACATGCATTGCTTCTTTCTTTTTCAGTCTCTCTTCTTTTCTGATTCTATTTTGCTTCATGTGGCATCTGTCATTCGCCTTCTCGCTCTAGTTACTGTCTTTTTTTAATTTGCTGTCTCTCTCTCATTTTTACATTTTGCTCCACTGCTTTAAGCTTCTTTCCCCCTCTCTCATGCTGCTCTTTACATCAAGCACTTCACCCTCCCCATTTCCCTCCTCCTATACCCTTCCTGTCCTGCCTCCATCCCTGACTCCTTGCCCTCCTCCCTTACCCCTCCCCCTCCCTTCCTCCTCATCCCTTTGCCCTCCTCCATTCCCCCCTCCCCTCCTCTCTTCCTTCCTCCCCTTCCCCCCCAAATTGCCCCTCCCTTCCCCCTCCATTCCTTCCCCATCACTCTTCACCCTCACCCTCCCCCATCCCCTCTCACCCTCCCCGCTTTCCTCCTTGCCCACTCCCTCTCCCTCTCCCCCTCACCCTCCCCATTCCCCCCACACCTTCCCTCCACCCCTTCCCCTTCCCCCTTCTCCATTCTCCCTTCACTCTTCCCCCTTCCCCTCTCCTCCCCCTCCCTCCTCCCTCCCCTCCCCCTCCTCCCTCCTCCTTCCCCTTCCCCTTCACCCTCCCCTCCCCCTCCTTCCCCCCCTTCCCTTCCCCCACCTTCCCCCTCTTCGCCCTCCCCCTCCCCCTTCCCCATCGCCTTCCCCCTTCTCTCTCACGCTCATCCTCCCCCTTCCCTTCCTCCTCCTCTTCCCCTTTCTCCCTCATAGTTCCCTCTTCACCTCAAGCTGCTCCCTTCCCTTCACCCTTCCCCTTCTTCTCCCACTCCCCTTCTCCCCTCCCACTCCCCTTCCACCCTACCCCTTACTGTCCCCTTCCCCATCCCCCTCCCTGTTCCCCCTTCCCTTTCACCTTCCCCCTTCCCCCTCACCCTCTCCTTTACTCTCCCCTTCCCCCTTCACCCTCCCCTTCCCCCTTTTCCCTTCCTCCTCACCCTCCCCTTCCCTCCTCATCCTCACCCCTTTGCCTTCCCCTTCACCCTCCCCTTCTCCCTTCACCCCTTCCCCCTCATGCTCCCCCTTTCCCCCTTGCCCTCCCCTCTCATCCTCACTCCTCCCCAGTCGCCCGCTTGCCCTCTCCTTTCCCCCTTCCCCCCTTGCCCTCTCCCTTCCTCCTTCTCCCTTCCCTTCCCCTTCCCATTCCCTCATTCTTCCCCCTCACCCTCCCCTTCCCCACTCACTCCCACTTCCATTTCTTTCAGCCTCTAAATCCCAGCACACTGAAAGATAAGCACAAATGCATGCGTCAAAAGTATTCAGTGTGCCAGGCCAAGTTCAAGTTCATTGCATCTCTTTAATAAGTTAATCTGGAAGCACAGCATTAGGAGTTGACACAGTAAAAGAGAATTGATTGCAGGGGTCTGAACACAACACACAATTAGCACCATAAACATTCCATTAAATTATTCAACCGCAGGATCTTAAGTGGTTCCTTTTGTCCGTGATGGGGCTGAAGGGGCTGTTTGTAAATGAGAGGTAATCAGGGCTAATTATGCTTTATAATGTATCTTAATTGCAACAAGCAGTTTTTGGTTAATTCCCAGTTTAGTCAGCAAATCTGGGGGTCTTTGCCACCCACACGATAGCTCTCACTTACCCTGCTAAAAACATGAAAACATATTGGCCCAGACCTTACTGGAATGGGGCATCTCACAGCATCCCCTCTTATTTAAACCTTTTCCTTCACCCAACAGCTTGGAAAGGTATTGTGACACAAGTTACTGAAACGGTGAGTTGATAATGGGGCATCTGGCACCATGATGAGTGACAGGGCTCTCTGTTTCTCTCTTTAACCAATGACATTTAAGAATCAACAAAAAAACAGGAACAAAGGAGAAGGAAAGATGAAATTGGAATCAAATTAAATAAAAAAAGAGAAATAAAGGGAAAGAAAGAAAGAGGGAGAAAGGAAACAAAATGTAAGAAAATAATTAAAATATTTTAAATTTTAAATTCAAAAAACCTCCAACAACAATTGACTTCCTGCAGGAATGAGACACCACAGTTTCAATTATTCCCTTTCTGGATCAGAGAGGTTAAGTGACGTTGCAGGATATTGTCCCTTTGATACTTAAGCAGTTAAATTCCAACTCTAACCTTCTGCTTAATTAATAATAAGTACACAGATGTGGCTATTTCTTGGAACTAATGAGGCTATAATAAAAGAGCAGTGCAAATTGCCCAGTAAGGCAACAAATTCCAGCTCATCACAGCAATGAAGAGAATGCATTGCCTCAAGTTCATTTTTCGTAGTGTTTCAATGTATTGTAACCTCCATTATTCAGGCCTCAGTTGTCTGCTTTACTGATTTATCTTCCAATTTCTCCTCCAGCGAATGATTGTGCAAGATTGCATGGAGTTTGAAGCACAGAAACAGGCCATTTGACCCTTCTGGACAATGCTGACATTTATGCTCCACATGAGCTACCTCTTACCCCTCTTCAGTTGTTAACCTCAATTATGTGCTCACATCCTGAACCCATAACATAACTCAGAGTTAAGAGTATAACTACTGAGCCAGAGTTTAATGTGACTCCGAGAAGAGTCAGCATTCCTGGCCCTTTATATTTACCTGTGTTCCCTTCTGCCACCTTTGTCTTCATTTTTAAATGGAGCTGTCTTCCACTTTTGAGGAAGGGTCTTTCATCTCATTTATATATGTCTTAGTTCTGATGAAGGGTCATACGGACTCAAAACGTCAACTGTATCCCTCTCCACAGATGCTGTCAGACCTGCTGAGTTTTTCTAGGTATTTTTGTTTTTGTTCTAGATTTCCAGCATCCACAGTATTTTGCTTTTATCTTAGGGTCTATAACTTAATGGTTAATCTGTCTTGTCATAAACTTTTTGGACTTGTGGTACATTTTCAGCATTTCGAATTTCCATTCTGCCCATAGAGGCTCCCTCCATTTTGGTGGAATGTGGTGAGTCCACTGTATTTACCACAGTACTAAATTTCTTCCTTAAATGTCAGGAACTGTAAGTGACTCACCATTTCTAGTGCTTTCTGTGAAAGCTAGCATTAAATGGAACAAAAAACCTTGCCCCAGTCTATCAGCTACACATGGTAAATAGATCAGATTAACTCAACACCTTCCAGCAACTGACATTCGCAGAACAAAAGTTAGAGCCTTGGGAGGGAGCATTAGCTGTGGGGAAGAGGGCTGGGACAAGCTTTAAATTGTGAATGCCAATTTCCTCTTGATTCATTTCGAGTAATCTCACAGCCCAATATTTAAATTCATTTAATTTGTGTTGCACATGTCCTTGGTCCTGTATTACATTGGTAGGGCTAAACTTTGGAGATTCTCGATTATCCATTATTTTTCTTTGGAACTTTTTAGAAGAATCCCAAATCCTGTAGATCAGGTGATGAAGTTCCAGAAGCCCTTTGCCTGCATTGATTTTCTACTCTCTCTCTCTTCCCCCACTCTCTCTCTCTCTCTCCTTTCTCTCACTCTATTCTTCTTCCTTCATTTCCCCAGAAACATCCCACAGCAGCTCACAACCAATGAATTAGTGAGGTGATTGATGTTATGAAGGTAAATGTCACATCCAACTTGTGCACTGCAGGTCCCACAGAATAGAAGAATGACCAGTTGGTCATTTTTTTGGGGGGTTAGCTTGGCTGTGGGCAAAAACTTTTAATCAGGATACTGCGATAATCCCTGGCTTTTTCTTTCACAAACAGTACCATAGATTCTTTAACATTGACAGTGAAGGAATGTTCCAAGTCGGGATGGTGACTTGAAGGGGAACTTGCAGGTGGTGGTGTTCCCATGCTTCTGCTGTCCCTTGGAGGTTGAGGCCGCGGGTTTGGAAGGTACTGTCGAATGGGCCTTGGCGAATTGCAGCAGTGCATCTTGTAGATGGTACACACTGCTGCCACTGAAGGAATGAATGTTTAAGGTAGTGGATGGGATGGTAATCAAGTGGGTTTCACTGTCCTGGAAGTGTCAGCTTTTTTTGAGTGTTGTTGGAGCTGCATTCATCCAAGCAATTGAAGAGTATTTCATCACACTCCTGACTTGTGCCTTATAGATGGTGGTAAAGCTTTGGAGAAATAGGGAGTGATTTACCCACTACAGAATACCCAGCCTCTGAAATGCTGTTGTAACCATGATATTTATCTGACTCACCTAGTTAAGTTACTGGTCAATGGAGACTCCCAGGATGTTAATGGTGGAGATTCATCAGTGACATTTCTGTTCAAAGTCAAGCCTTCTTGATATTGGACCCATTAAACCCACCTGAGAGGATAGATGGGCCCTCAGTTTAATTTCTCATCTGAAAGATGACACCAACAACAGTGCAGCACTCCCTGTGTATTACACTAGTATTGGCCTGGATTATGTGCTCAAGCCTCTGGAGTGGGGCTTGAAGTCAAAACCTTCTGCCTCAGCGTGAGTGTGCTACATGGAGCCAAGCCTGATACAAGCAAGAGTGATCTGTAACTCAACCTCATTTGTCCATTTTTGTGATATAAGGCGATGATGATATGAGGCAATCTGTGTTACATGCAGGATATAAATTATCCTCATGAGTACAGGTCAGCACCCTCTTTCCATTATTCCTTTACATCACCTGGTATTTGATGTAATGGTGAAGTCAGTTTTTATCCAGCACCTTATGCAGGGTGCTTTTTATATACAGCAGGTGCCACTGGCAATCCAACACTTTTGTAATCTTAGGATTCATCAGGCTCCCAGCACTGTTCATTCAGTGTGAGTTTAACAGATGGAATCAAAGTTTGAAAAATAACCAACTTTTAAATATAGCACTGCAGTAATAAGGATTTTCATGATTCATGCCAGCAGATCCATCACTTCAAATTCTCTTGATATAACATCAATTCCTATAAATAGAGGCTGACAGAGCACAAGGTGCTAAGTTTGCTCCATGCTCTCCCGTGAGTTAGCTGATCTCACCCTGGGCTGCAGTTGAATTACTACAATTAGCCTCAATGCCCATTGGCTTAGGACAGGAAAGACAGTCAGTGTTCCTGCTCTGACGTACTGTCCTGTGAGTCCTGGCTGGAAAATGCCAGTCTGTAGGTATTGGGTGATAGATTTTGGCTGTTTCAGTTTGGGAGTGAGTGCCAGCAATGTACCTAGAGGTCTAGCTTTTTTCATAAGAGTTTTGCATATTTTTCTTTTTCATTGATTGGCTTGATTGTATCCAAGTTGAATATTATGGGCTGTGATGTTTTGGCAAATATGTAAGACATTGCCAGATATATGCAGTGTAATAGTGCTGGAGTCCTGTCTGCTTTCAATTACTGTTCAGTAAGTATTTTTGGAGGCTCCAAATAACATCGCACTGATGAAATATATCTTCCATATCCCTATATTCTTCCTATATAAGGATTAGAGAGACCTCTTGTTTTCAGGTAGTTGTACCTGGTGGTTGTCATCTCATTGATTTCAACGAATAGAAATCAGGTATGTTCCACAATGAGTGAGCGATCCACTTTGCCAGCTTACCACCCAGGCAATGAAGATAGAAAATTATCCCTCAAGTAGTTCAGTGAAGTTCAGATATATTGTTCAAATAGACTCAGCCCAGCCAGTATCAGCTTGCTCCTGACAGACTTCTACATCTCCAAACTCCAACTTCCAATCTGAAAAGTTCACGTCCAAATGCTTAATGCTCTTGTACTGCGTTTTTTTGTGTGTTATTGTTATACAGACTTTATCCCATGTAAAATAAATAGGCGATGGCAATGCACAGAAATGTAATCTGAGCACCTTGGTGAACTTCACAGAGCAGAAGGTTCTGAACTCTAAGACAAATACCCCTTTCCTTACCATCACCAGCTTAACATACAAAACACAGGCGAGATCAATGGTATACATTAAGATATTGCAAAGCATGACAAGCTATTTCACCTTGCCAGAGCTGTGGGTTCTGAGTGCATGACATGCATTTGAGGGGAGATAAAATCAAAACCAATCTATGGGAACAATATTTCAGTGAGTGAGTGGTTAATCCATCAAACAGGGCCCCTAAGGAGACAATAAGAGCTGATAGCATTGATTCATTCAAATACAAATTAGATAGATTCTTTTCAGAAAATATCACTTTGAGATACATGAGTATGAGTAGGGTGCACACCCGACCCGAACAAGAGTAAAATAGTGCGTGATGACATCGGGCGAGCGTCCTGATATCATCACGCTCTCTCACGATATTTCACTCAACGGGCGCACGCAGGTGTCAGAGCGGTGCCGGCCATTAATTAGCAGGACACTTAAGGCCCTTAATAACGCAATTGTCTCTGATTTTACATTGCCCAAGCAATTTTCTGCTCGATGCATGGGCAAAACTGGTAGGCAGCCAGCTGACATTTCCTCAAAACTCATCCAAGGGCAGGATAAAAAGGATTAGCAGCATTGTCAGTGTGAGAAGTGAGGAGTTTTGGAGACAGTTTGCAGCTGGTTGCTTATTTGAAATTGACAGCTTCATCTCTGTTTGTGGCTTCATTCTTAGCATTTCCATGCCTCATTTCAGGACTTATCGCTGTCTGCCAGACAGTGTGGACCCTTCTAGGTATCATACAGCCTTCCCTTACCCTGGTAAAGGGGATTGTGGTCTCCACTGGAGGCACCTTCTCTGAGAAGGAAGAGAGGGGCAGAAGAGAGAGGAAGCCAAGTGTCTCAATGTAGCTTCCGGGGCAGGGACCTTTGGGAGGAGAGGCGCAGGCACAAGGAGTGCAGCTGATAGTCCAAGGCGAAAGGGGCCACAGAAGACACTACTATCCTGCTGCCAGGGTTTACCGGTGTTGATGCAGCTACCTCAATATGTTTGAGGTGTAATGCCGAAGGAGGCTCCATCTCTCAACGGAGACCATGACTTCAATATGCCAGATGATTGGACCTGAGATCAGTTCCGACTGTGCAGGTGCACACCACATGTCAGCGGCTCTGAAGGTCACAGTGGCCCTCAACTTCTATGCCTCCAGTTCTTTCCAGGGGTCAGTGGGTGATCTGTGTGGAGTCTCCCAATCAGCTGTCCACAGTTGCATCAAGCTGGTGACAGAAGCTCTATTCAGGTGGGTACTGACCTTTATTCTTTACCGTCCGGATGAGGCCAGCCAGGCTGAGCAAGCCAGAGGCTTGGTAGCAATTGTTGGGTTCCCCCGCGTCCAGGGTGCCATCGACTGCACACATGTGGCCATCAAGGTGCCAGTGGGTCAGCCGCATGCCTTCGTCAACAGGAAGGGATTCCACTCTATGAACGTGCAGATAATATGTGACCACAGGATGCAGATTCTGCAAGTCTGTGCAATGTACCCTGGCAGCTCCAATGACACTTAATCCTGAGACACTCTCAGGTGCTGAGGCTTTTCAGTTCTCCAGCCTGACTGGATAGATGGCTGCTGGGTGACAAGGGTTATCCTTTGAAAAGGTGGCTTATGACATCTCTCTGCCACCCAAGAACAGATGCAGAGAAGCGTTACAATACGAGTCACGGCTCCACAAGGGCAGTGGTAGAGAGGACCATAGGTCTCAAAATGCGTTTCTGATACTTGCAACATTCAGCGGGTGCACCACAATACCCCCCAGAGCGGGTGTCATTGATCATGATTGCATGCTGCGCTCACCACAAACTGGCACTGGCAAGGGGGGAGCCACTGGAGGAAGGGGATCTTGCTGCAGCTGCACAGGCCACAGATGATGAGTCCAGTGATGAGTATGAAGAGGAGCACTGTGAGGAGAATGCTGAGGGCATTGAGGCAGACCTCAGTAAACTGCAGAGAGGCAGGGATACCAGGGATGCTTTGATCTAATGCTCCTTCAGCGAGGCTACCAAAGATCAGCTTCAATCAGAATGTCAGGGCTGCCACCTCCATCCAGGATGTCTGAAGAGACCCTTTCATTTCGCAATAAAGAGTACTCATTACCTGTGCAATAAATTTCAGAGCCTCCTACCTCCAGCATTACATATTGGCATTCCCGCCACCTTAGCCGAGTTGAAGCATCCTCAGGCCATGATGATAATACCAGATTTATTTCATTTCCACATGTACAGACTTCTGACATCAATTTCTCTGGTCTTAAGTCCCAGACCAGGAGACAATAACTAAGCATAAATGAACATAAAATCACCCATGACCTGCCCCTCTTGTGCTCATAGTGCCTTTTAACTTATGTTTACGGGTGCTACATCTAGGTGCTCCCCCTTCGCTGTCAGTGGCATTGGAGATAGCCTGCTGACCCTGCTGTCATTTTGGCCTTGGTGACCTTGGCGATCGTCCTCTGGCCCGTAGAACCTGTGTTGGCCCAGCGTGGGAGAGCGCGGCCAGTGCCACGCCTGGCATTACCCCAGTCATCACAGCCTCATCAGATGCTATGGTCACGGACAGAGGGGCAGAGGAGCTGCTGCTGTCATCCAGAGTGCCCTGAGGGGAGTCTGCAGAGATGACGGGCAGCTCATGTGCCAACGCGAGGTTGCTGTGGACCTCCCTGCTCACCATTGATGGACAAGCGCCTAGCTGCAAAATTAGGTGCCTCATCTGTTTCCCACACTGATGCTGACCACCTGAGGTCAGTGCATGTGTGAGGGCTTGAAGGTCTGAACCCCTCATTCTATCCCTGGAGCTGCCTCTCCATGAGAGTCACCACTCTCTCAATGGAAGAGGTTTTGCGCTCTCCCATGAGACACAATGCAGTGCTCACACTCTGTTTGAACTCTTCCATAACGGAGAACATGGCACACAGACCCTTATGGATCACCACCAGATCCTTCTGCACATCCCGCTGGACACCCAGCATCTGCCGCCTAATGGATGACTCCAGAGGCTCAAAATCAGCCTTTAACTGATCATCGCCCTGGTCCCCAGCAGTCCCCCGACTGCTGGCACTGTGGGCTCTCCCTGCTTCCGCCTGCCAGAGACATTCAGCTCCTGACCTTGTTACAGCCTTGGTTCAAACATGGACAAAAGAGCTAAACTCCCAGGATGAGGTGAGATTGACTGTCAAAGCAGCATTTGACCGAATGTGGCATCAAGAAGTCCAAGGAAAACTGGAGTCAGTGGGAATCAGCGGGGAAATTCTCCACTGGTTTGAGTCATACTAGCACAAAGGAAGACGATTGTGGTTGTTGAAGGTCAGTCATCTCAGCTTCAGGGCATCACTGCTGGAGTTCCACAGGGTAGTGTCCTAGGCCCAACCATCTTCAGCTGCTTCATTAATGATATTTCTTCCATCATAAGGTCAGAAGTGGGGATGTTCGTTGATGATTGCACAATGTTCAGCACCATTTGCGACTCCTCAGATACTGGAGCAGTCCATGTCTAAATGTAACAAGACCTGGACAATATCCAGGCTTGGCCTGACAAGTTGCAAGTAACATTCATGCCACACAAGTGTCAGGCATGACCATCTCCAAAAGAGAGAATCCAACCATCGCCCCTTGATGTTCAATAGCATTACAATCACCGAATCCCCCACTATCAATATCCTGGGGATTATCATTGACCAGAAACTGAACTGGACTAACCATATAAATAATGTAGCTACAAGAGGAGGTCAGAGGCTTGGAATCATGCGATGAGTAACTCACCTCCTGACTCCGCAAAGCCTGTCCACCATCTCCAAGGCACATGTCAGGAATGTGATGGAATACTTCCCACTTGCCTGGATGAGTGCAGCTCCTACAACACTGAAGAAGCTGGACATCATCCAGCACAAAGCAGTCCGCCTGATTGGCACCATATCCACAAACATTCACTCCCTGCACCACCTATGCACAGTAGCAGCAGTGTGTACCATCTACAAGATGGACTGCAGGAATTCACTGAGCATCCTTAGACAGCACCTTCCAAACCCACGACCACTACCACCTTGAAGGACAAGGGCAGCAGATAGATGGGAACACCACCACCTGGAAGCTCCCCTCCAAGTCACTCACCATCCTGACTTGGAAATATATCGCCGTTCCTTCTATGTCGCTGGGTCAAAACCCTAGATGCCCCTTCCTAACAGCACTGTGGGTGTACCTACACCACATAGGTGGCAGTGGTTCAAGAAGGCAGCTCACCACCACCTTCTCAAGGGCAACTAGGGATGGGCAATGAATGCTGGCATAGCCAGTGAAGCCCACATCCTGTGAATGAATTTTAAAAAACCCTCAAACAACTGTGAAGTGCCCTCACCAATGTGCACCGAGATACTAGCCGCCAAACTAATGCCCACTGAGGTGCTGATATCTGCTTCAGAGAGAAGGTGTGATGCAAGTGATAGGGATGCCTGCTGGTCCTCTAGCATCAGGGGTGGCACTTTGGGGTCCAGAGACCGAGTGCATGCTTTTTTTACATTTGTTCCTGGGGTGTGGGCTTCACCTGCCAGGCCAGCATTTATTACTCATCCCTAGTTGCCCTGTAGTTCAGGTGGTATTTAAGAGGAAACCACATTGCTGTCTATCGGGAGTCACATGTAGGCCAGACCAGGTAAGGACAGCAGATTTCCTTCCCTCAAGGGCATTAGTGAATTAGAGTTTTTATGACAGTCAACAATGGTTTCATGGACTTTAAATTCCAGATTTTTATTGAATGTAAATTCCACCATCTGCTGTGGCGGGATTTGAACCTGAGTCCCCAGAGCAATACCCTGGGTCCCTGGATTACTAATCTCATGACAATACCACTATGCCATAGCCTCCCCCAAACCTAAAAGAGAGAAGGACATGTCATTAGTTACAGTCACCACACTGTCACTGTGCATGCCAGGCACCCTGTGAGACAATGGAGATCTGCATCATGGTGGCATCATCTTCAAATGATCGATGGGGGCTCCAGGTTCGAAGCTCTCATCAATGAGGAGACTGCACTATAATGGTTGCACCATCTGGAAGTTTCACCTCTGTGCACTGCGCTCTTACCTTCGCCTGGCACCCCCACCTCTCCAACTTGAACTCCAGGGCATCTTGCTCGAATCTGGTGAGCAGCAGCAGGTCAGCTGGCCCTCTGCCTGTTCAAGCCCTCTTGGCCTGGTTACAGCTTGTTTTCTCCTGAAAGGAAAGAAGAACATTGATTAGTCCACTCTCTACCTGCAACACTATTGCAGCCTGGCCAACCCCAGCTGAGGAGCACCTCTCAGGGCACATCCAAGTCGTGGCCTTCAAGTTGCAAGGCAGTCAGTCCAGGCAGCCCCTTGGCCAACTCCGGCATGATTAACAGTTGGCACTCACATGCTAACATCCCTGAGGCTCACAGGGAGATGGCCACACCTTAACACCTCTGCGGACTGAGCCATGCCAACACTGTAACCCCCCTTCCTGAGTGCAGCAGGTCATTGAACTGCTTCTGGCACTGCACCCACATGCACCGCAGCACATCATGGCTGCTAATCAGTGCTGCCACCTCCCTCTTGGTGAGGTGCAGTGGCCTCCTCCTCCCATCTCTGAGGGCAAGGATTTCCCTCCTGGCAGCCGTCTCCTCCAGGAGAATGGCAAGACACTCATTAGAAAACCAAGGGGGCCGAATGCCCCCCCCACCCCGGCCTGCCCTCCCAGCTAACATTTGCTGATGCATTCGACTGCATTGTCTGTCCAACCGGCATCCAGAAGCCCTTCCCAGGCAGCCTTTCTGGGGCTGCCTGGGCCTTCTTAATACTGGCTGCTGGGTCGCCATTGGACACGGCAGCTAACAGGCCCCCACCCCCGCTCAACCCTTCCTGGCCAGTGCGGTGCCATGTTTCACGCTGGGTGGGCCTTAATTGGCCCGCCAGACTGAAATCACGTTCGGGGCCTGATTGTGGGCAGCAGTCAGTTTTGCAGCTGCTCCCGGGCCCACCCACCAAGCCCACCCGACGAGGGCAAATTTCAGCCCTTGGAATATGACATGTAATGAGTATATAGCTATCTTGGGAGGAACAGATGACCTTGGACTTTTGCAAAGTTTCCAAAGTTCTCTACCACTCAAGGTTTCCTTCAGTCCTGTCTAGGCCTGTTGCAGACAAATCGATGCTGTAGGGATTGATTGCTATAAGACAACTCCATTATCATTGTATCGTGTGGCTACCAGAAGGGTAGAAGGTAGACTGGTGGACCTTTGTCTAGCATTTCTTATGTTCCTATGGCACATGCATAGCATCGAATGGATCAATGCACTACATCCAATATCAGGTAGAATGTATGGAAACGCTCGATGCACTACAGCCAACATTGGGTAGAAAACATGGAATGAATCAATACAGTACGTCAAATATCAGGTCAAAAATCTGGATGTTTCAACACACTTTAATGCAAACAAAAGTAACTCATTCTTAATTGGAATTAGAGTTGGGGCAATCTCATATAGTGTGTGGGTACACTCAGTAGCAGATTATTGTATCAAAGTTAGGACAGAAATGTAGAGTCCTAATAGCTATACTGTCAGAAAATAGCATTCACGCAAGGTCACTTCCACCATTCAGAATCCTATTAATGTCACAGCATAGCTCCCTCACATCTACTTGCTACTGTCTTTGTGTTTGAAAATCTCTCATAATTGCAGCTTCAAACACACAACACACATAAGGTAATGTAAATAAACTTGTAAGCAGAGTCGATACAACTTTCGAAGGAGGGCTTTAATGAATTCACACCTTATGCTTTTTCCATCAACCTGCCACTGGCATAAAAATTCAAGGCACAACATACCTGCAAGATGCCTAGAACTGAGTGACTTTAATTGTTTTCCTCTCACAAATCCTCTTAACACTTAACCCAGTCCTAAAATACACGTCCTTGACAATTCGTACTTACCGATTATTTCATGGTCATTGGAAGCAGCAAATCAGTTACATCTGGAGTCAAAAATATTCTTTCCCTTCAACTCTGTTGTCTGTCGTAATTATGTGGAATTATGTGGAATGTCTTGAACATGCAACGGAAATAATATGCTGCATCTTAGATTATCCAATTTGTAGCATCAAACGTTGTTGGCTGTTCCAGTCTCTCCATCTGGATCACCACCACAAGGTCAAGTTACATTTGTGAATGCTTATTCTTTTGATTTTAATGTTCCATCTTTGAATTTGTTGTGAACTTTTATCGTAAATCCTGCTGCAAAACTTGCCCTAAGACCCATAACATTTTCCAGGTGTCAATTTATAAGATTTATTGTGATGTGCAGTGTCTTGGCAATGGGGGCCTTAGCATGAATGAAGGGATGTCCAACCGTGAACCATATTCATTCTTATTTTTAATGCTGCTGCTCAATGAATTTTGTGTTTAACAAGGTAATGGCCCTCAGGGGACGTCAGGGTCATGTGTGACATGATTGGATGCACAGTAAATCTACTTATAGCCTACTCCATCAATATATCTTGGCTCTAATCTAATCTAAGAAAGACTGTATTTATATAGTGCTTTTCACATCCACAGGAAGTGCCAAAGTGCTTCATACCCACTGAGGTGCTTTTGAAGTGCACAGTTACTATTGTGAAGGCAAATGTGGCAGCTAAATTGGATGTAGCAAACTCCCGCTGACAGCAATGAGATAAGCAATGATTGGGAGTGTTGACTGAGGAATAAATATTGGACAGGGCACTAGGAGAACTTATCTTCTTTCAATGGTACAAAGGGATCTTTTGTATCTACCTGAAGATTACTTTGAGTCTGTATCCGCCACGTATCCCAATCGGGCTTTGCATTCTAAATCCTAAATACTTATTGCATAAAAATGTCTTTTCTGATGTCACCTCTGGTTCATTTGCCAATCACCTTAAAACATATGCTGTCTGGTTAACAATCCTACAGACATTGGAAACAGCTTTGCTTTATTTACTCTATGTAAACCCTTCATGATTTTAAACACCTCTATCAAATATCTTCTCTGCTGTCAGAAGTATGAGTTCAATTACGCAGTCAAGCTGACACAATCTACAGTGACATTTTTGCCACTTCGTTCACCAGCTATGGACTCTCTGAGTGAGATTGCCAGAGTTGGGTATCTCTACCACGAGTCAATAGAAGCTAGGTTGACCCTTAAAACCCAATTAGTTCTGCTGGATTGAAAAACCAGCATCAAACTGATTGTGCTTGGCCTAAATAGCCAAGTGGTTATGGTACTGGGCTTGTAACCCCAAGATCAAGAGTTCAAATCTCACAATGGCAAACTATAAAAAAAAACAATTAAGCTTGGCCTAAATAGCCAAGTGGTTATGGTACTGGGTTTGTAACCCCAAGATCAAGAGTTCAAATCTCCCAATGGCAAACTATGAAACAATGTAACTTCATCTGAAACAGATGGAAACAGGTTTACTCAAAAGAGTATCAAGAGTTCAAATTTCACAATGGCAAGCTATGGAACAATGTAACTTCATCTGAATAGGAACAGATGGAAAACATGTTTGTACTTGAAAGAGTTACAGAATAAATACTGATTTAAAAGATTATCAAACTGATTGTACAGCCTTTCCCCTGTCCCCAGCTATTTTGTTTGAGTTTGTTAAGCGATAAATAAAACTCCCTTTGCCCTTTGAGTAGATATCAGATCACTGCCAGAACCCAACAGAGATTGAGAGATGCCACTGAATCAGTAACATGTAAGCCCAGCAACACTGGTGATATTAAACAGCAGCCGTAACGGTATAAAGAATGACTGACTGGTTAAACCATATGTAGGGACCTTTTATTCTTCTGGATTGTTATTAACCTGCAATGGTAGCTGATTGATTGGTTGCTCATTTTGCCATCATAGTACCCTAATTAAATTCATATGTGATGTACTGACCAAACAATTGGGAGAGTGTGTACTTCATCATGGTTAAGTAGATAGTTCTCCCAATCTTTTGCAGCTAACTGTACTGCCAGTTGCAGCACTGAGCCATACAGACCATCAATACCATATCTTTAATCCGTGGTCTATGCTGACTGCTTTTTAATTAATTCATGGGATGTGGGTGTCACTGGCTAAGCCAGTGTTTAATTGCCCTTGAGAAGGTGGTGGTGAGCTGTCTTCTTAAACTGCTGCAGTCCATGTGGTGCAGGTACACCCACAGTGCTGTTAGGGAGGGAGTTCCATCATTTTGACGCAATCACAGTGAAGGAATGGTGATATATTTCTAAGTCAGGATGGTGAATAGCTTGGAGGGGAACTTCCAAGTGGTGGTGTTACCATGTGATGGCTGCCCTTGTCCTTCTACATGATAGCAGTACTGGGTTTGGAGGGTGCTGTTGATGGAGCCATGGTGAGTTCTTGCAGTGCATCTTGTAGATGGTGCACACTGCTGCTACTGTGCGTTGGTGGTGGAGGCAATGAATGCTTGTGGACAGGGTGCCAATCCAGCAGACTGCTTTTTCCTGGATGGTGTCAAGGCTTAGATAAACAGAGCAAGTATAGCTCGTATCGAATCATAGAAGGTAACTGCACAGTAGGCCATCCAGCTGAAAGACCTACCAGTTGATCTCACATGCCATAACCCTGCGATTTTTTTTCTTTTTTTCAATTATATAATTCAATTATAATATTCAATCTGATTCTATCACAATTTCAGGCAGTGCATTCCAGATAAGAACATAATAAGAACAAGAGTAAGCTCCGAAAGCCTGCTCCACCGGTAAATAAGATCATGATTGATTTGATTGTGGCCTTAACTCCACATTCCTGTCTGCACCCCTCTTCCCCACCCCCAAACTCTTAACTCCCTTATCAATCAAAAATCTGTCAAACTCAGACTTGAATATATCCAATGACCCAGCCTCAATTGCTCCCTGAGTAAGAGAATTCCAAAGGCTAGCAACTCTCTGAGAGAAGAAATTCCTCCTCATCTCCATCTCAAATGGGAAAGCCCTTATTCTGAAACTGTGCCCCCAATTTTAGATTCCCCACTAGCATCTACCCTGTCAAGCCTCCTCAGAGTATTATATGTCTTAATAGCTCACCTCTTATTCTTCTAAACTCAATGAATATCGGCCCAACCTATTCAACCTTTCCTCATAAGACAACCCTCCATCCCAAAAGTGAACCTTCTCTGAACTGCCTTCAATGCAGGTATATCCCTCCTTAAGTAAGGAGACCAAAGTTCAGCACTCTAGGTGGGGTTTTTCCAATGCTCTATACGATTGTATCAAGATTTCCTTACTTTTATACTCCATTATCCTTGCAATAAGGGCAAAACCAGAACAACTCACTCCAATATAAAAAGCTCCATCATTCACTCAAAGGTGTTTGCCAATTACCTTAAATCTTTGTCCTTTGGTTACTGACCCTCCTGTCAGTGGAAACAGCTTCTCTTTGCATACTCTATTAAATACTCTCATAATTTTGAATTCCCCCATTAAATCTCCCTCTAACCTGTTATGGTCCAAGGAGAACAATCACTTGCTCCACACAATAAAAACCATTCATCGCTGGTTGTAATCTAATGAATCTCATCCACACCTTTTCCAAGTTCTAATTGTCATCACCCAGTAAGTATCATGTTGCTATAAGATGGCCACAGTGCTTCCAGACGAAGAAAAGGAGAAGCAGCCAAGATTTTCCAGTTCTGTTGAAAGGCCCACCTATCTGAAACCTCAACTCTGTTTCTCTCTCCAGAGATGCTGCCAGATCTGCTGAATATTTCCACCATCTCCTGTTTTTATTTTAGCCCAGATTTCTGATGCTTTTGCTCTTCAGTTACCCACATTCTTAAGCAGATTTTACCAGTAACCCATGGGATACATAGGAACAGGAATAGGCCATTCAGCCCATCAAGCCTGCTCCACCATTCAATATGATCATAACTGATCGAGCAGTTCAAAGTCTCTTACCCACACTATTCCTATAACCTTTTACGTTATTATTAATCAGAAATCTATCAATCTTTACATTAAACATACTCTATAACTAAGCTACCACGGCCCTCTGGGCTAGAGAACTCCAAAGATTCACAACCTTCTGAGGAAAGAAATTTCTCCTCATCATAATTGGCTTTCCCCTTATTTTGAAATTGTGTCCCCTGGTTCTAGACTCCCCAACCAGGGTAAACATCTTACCTGCATCTACCTTGTCCATCCCTATGAGTATTTTGTAGGTTTCAATGAGATCACCTCTCATTCTTTGAAATTCTAGAGAATACAGGCCCAGTTTGCCCAATCTCTCTTCATAGGACAGACCCGCCATCCCCAGAACAAGTCTGGTAAATCTTCGTTGCACTCCCTCTATGGTAATAATACCTTTCTGAGGTAAGGGGACGAAAACTGTACACATTTCTACAGGTGCAGTTTAACCAAGCTTCTATACAGTTGAAGCAAGACTTCACGACTCCTGTACTCAAATCCTCTTGTGATAGAGGCTAGTATTCCATTAGCCTTTGTTTACCAACTGGGAGGTGGTGAGATTCGAATCTTTGATATGCTGTTGACATTATTCTGCTTACTAATTCAGTGGAGGACAGGAGTTAGTGGATCATCTTGATCAAGTTAACAGGAAATACAGCCTCCTGATCAATGTCAATGGGACCAAGGTGAGGGGGATGGATGGAAAGACCTACAAGATTCTGATTAATAGATTTCAGATTGAACAGGTTGATAACTTCCTCTATTTTGGTTCACTCAACACAGAGATGCAGAGTCTATCAAAGAAATTGGAGCTAGACTTAACAAGGGTCATGGCATTATGAACTCACTTAAAAGAGTATGGAGTAGTCACCGCATCTCAAGAATTTGTCTCTGGCAGCCCTTGTGTGGCAGGATGGATGTGAAAGCTGGACCATCAGGAAGCGTGACAAGGCTTGAATAAGAGCATTTGAAATGAAAGAACTCAAATGGGTATTACAGGTGTCATGGACAGCCAAACAAACAAATGGGTGGGTACTCGAAGAAGCCAGTGTTAAGAGAAACTTGTTTGAGAGACAGTGATATTAAGGAAGCTCACGTATTTTGGACACCTGGTGTGAACAGAAGGGGAGTCTTTGGAACAAGAGGTAATGCAAGGCAAACACTTAGAAAACCTGCACAAGGAAAACACAAGATGGCATGGATGGATAATATCAGAATGTGGGCTGGCCTCTCTAAGGGACAGGCAGTAGGGCAATGGAGAGTAGAAATCAATGGAGAAAGAGGTGGTGGCATTGTGGTATACAATGTGTGGAATACCAGACTAGTATTCCAAAGACGTGAAGGTAATGCTCTGGGGACATGGGTTTGAATCCCACTATGGCAGATGGTGAAATTTGATTTCCTTAAGGGAAGGAAATCTGCTGTTCTAACCTGGTCTGGCCATCATGTGACTCCAGATCCCTGGTAATGTGGTTGACCCTTAAATGTTCTCTGAATAAGGGAAATTAGAGATGGGCAATAAATGCTGGCCTATCTAATGATGCCCACATCCTCTGAATGAATAAATAATAGAATGTTGGAGGCTGAAAGTTGAAAATTAGAAATGAAAGGTAAAATAGGAAATGCAGCCTTTAACTAAAATGGAAAAAAAATCCAGTGCTAGAAATCTGAAAAACAAACAAAATATGCTGGAAATGTTAACAATTGATGATAACCCTTCACCAGTGCTCTCTGTACCCTGTGTCAATGTTTGAGGTATATGGCCCCAGAGCATTTCAGGACTAAAATAGGTCAAAACTTCCAGATAAGGCAGGCAGCAAGATACATCTGTGAAAGTTTACCACATAGAATTAATGCTGGAACCTGGTAAATCATCTTTCAATAGAATGAATGATTGCTGATAAAATCCGTTTAAGAATTTGTGCCTCAATTTGGGCACATTATGGAAGGCCCTGTATTTGTCTCTGTCCTTTTTAAATATAAATTTAAATTTTAATCGTCACTAAATTATAGCACTATAATTTATTTATTAATATCTCTCATGTGGCCTAATATGAACTGACTGCACTACACACGTAAGGTCTATATGACATTGTATAATGTTGTTATCGAGTGATCTGCTTCCTGCGTGTACCTCTGTACACTGCATACAAAAGAGTCAATGCTATGAAGTGTTAGCCTTGGCTCAGTGGTAGCACATTCATGTCAGAGGCAGAAAGTTGCAGGTTCAAGTTCCATTCCAGAGATTTGAGCACAAAATCGATGCTAACACTTCAGTGCAGTACTGAGGGAATGCTGCACTCTCAGAGTTGTTGTCTCCAAGAAACTCAAGAAGATCAACACCATCAGGACAAAGCAATAGCTCAATCAGCACCCCATCCACCATCGTGAACATTCGCTCCTCCACCATTTGCACACAGGCATTGCAACAGCTCACCAAGCCTCCTTTGACTGCCCCTTCCGAACCCGCAAACTCTACCCCCTAGCAGGACAAGGGCAGCAGGTGCATGGAAACACCACAGGCCACACACCATCCTGACTTGGAACTATATTTCTTTTCCTAAACTGTCACTGGGTCAAAAATCCTGGAACTCCCTTCCTAACAGCATTGTGTGTGTATCTACACCAGATCTACCGCAATGGTTTCAGAAGGTGGCTCACCACAATATTCTCAAGCGCAATCAAGAATGGGCAACAAATGCTGGCCTAGCCAGCTCAAATCCCATGAAAGAATAAAAAACGATAAGGCATTAAGACAACAAGGTCCTGTCCACCCTCTTGGGTAAATGATCCAATTGCGTCATGGAAGGGAGGGCAAGGATATTCTCCAAAATGCCCTGACCAATATTGATCTCTTAACCTGCATCACTGAACAAAAAGTGATCTGGCCATCACCACATTGCTGCTTGCGGGACCTTGCTGTATGCAAATTGATTTCCTACATTACGACAGTGATGACACTTCAAAAAGCATTTCACTGGTTGTAAAGCACGTTCGGATTATGACATGTGCTTTATAAATGCAAGTCTTTATTTTCTTTCTAAATGAGGATTAAGCAAATTTGACACAGTGATGAGGAGTTGCTTTCGGCAAAATACTGTTCAGGTAGCTCCCTGAACAAACCTCAGTTGAGGTAGATGCCAGAACATTTGCCAAAGTTTTGAGTATGGCTCATGAGGGGCAAGATTTTCCCTTCATCGGGCAGGGCCAGGAGCGGCCGCAAAACAGACTGCCACCGTGATTGGCCCTTGACCGCGATTTCACACTGGCGGGCCAATTAAGTCCCGCCCAGCATGAAACACGGCTCCTCACTGGCTGGCAAGTGGTGGGCGGGGGCAGGGCCTGTCAGCCACTGGGCCCAATGGCGATCTGGCAGCCGTTTCAAAAGTGGCCCAGGCAACCACTGGAAGGCTGCCACAGAGGACATTCCCTGCGCCGGCACTAAAGACCAGGGTACAGCTGGACACGGCAGGCAGGAGGGCAGGTTGGGTGGGTACTCGGCTCCCTGTTTTTCCAACGAGTGCCTCGTCGCTCTCTTGGAAGAGGTGACTGCCAGGAGGAACACTCTTGTCCCCAGGGCTGGGAGGAAGAGGCCACCGCACCTCACCAGGAGGGCATGGGAGGAGGTGGCAACGCTGGTCAGCAGCTGTGATGTGGTGTGGCACTCCTGGGTGCAGTGCCAGAAGCACTTCTATAACCTGTTGCATTCAGGAAGGATGAGTACCATGTTAGCATGGGTCAGTGAGTAGACGTTTTAAAGCCTGGCCATTCCCCTGTGGATCTCAAGGGTGCTAGAGTCTGAGCACCAACTGTTGATCACACCAGAGCTGGCCAAGGGGGTGAGCCCTGGCTACTTGGACTGAGTGCCTTGAGGCTCGAGGGCCACAACTCGAATGTGCCCTGCCAGGTACTCCTCAGCTGGGGTTGGCCAGGCTGCAATGGCGCTAGAGGTACAGAGTGGACTAATCGATGCTCCTCTGTTCTTTCAGGAAAAGATGGTCCACAACAATATTTAAAGGTCACAGACCAATGGAGGCCATGCTAGCATCCTAATCCTCTCAAGGTATGAACAAGATGCCCTATAGCTCGAGAACCGGCACGCCCCATGTGCAACTGGGGGTGGAGAGGCAGGAGTGCCAGACGAAGGTAAGAGTGCAGTGCACAGAGGTGAGACTTTCAGCTTGAGCAGCCATTCCAGTGTAGCCTTTTCATTGATGTGAACCTCAAACCTCGAATCTCCATTGATCACTGGAAGACAAGGGCACCATGATGCTGATCTCCGTTGTCTCACAAGGGTGCCTGGCATGCTCAGTGACAGTGTGATGACTTTAATTAATGACATGCCTTGCTTCTCCATTTTAAGTTCACCAGCAGGTGCTTGATCTCCAGACCCCAAAGGACCACCCCTGATGCCAGAGGACAACTGGGCAGCAGTTGCACTTGCATCACACCCATTCTCTGAAGCAGGCACCAGCACAGATACCAACACATCGGTGGGCATTAGAGCGGCAGCTAGTATATCAGTGCACATTGGTGAGGGCATTTCACAATCGCTTGAGGCGCAGACGGAAGCAGAGCGTGTGCAGGGCGTCGGCAGTCAGAGGATTGCTGGGGACCAGGACGACGTTCAGTCGAAGGCTGATGTTGAGCCTCTGGAGTCATCCATTAGGTGGCAGATGGCAGATGTGTGGGAGGACCTGGTGGAGATCCATGAGGGTGTGCATGCCATGGTCTTGGTTATGGAAGAGTCCATGCGGAGCATGAGCACTGCGCCCGCCATCATGACCAAGAGCACTGTCTCCTCCATTGAGAGAATAGCGACTCTCCAGGGACAGAATCAGGGGTTCCTGGAGTTGTGCTTGGACCTGCAAGTCCTCACACAGGCAATGACCTCAGGTGGTCAGTGTCAGTGTTGGAGAGGAATGAGACACCCAGTATCCCATCTAGGTGCCCATCTTTCAATGGTGAGCAGAGAGGTCCAGATCGACCTCACGTTTGTGCACTAACTGCTTGTCGTCTCTATGGGGTCCTCTCAGGGCGCTCTGGATAACAGCAGCAGCTCCTCTGCCACTCCACCAGTGACTGTGATGAGGCGACTGTGGAGATGTCAGCCGTGGCACTGGCCGCTCCCTCCCAGGCAGGGTCAGCACAGGCTCCACTGGCCAGAGGATGCCCGCCAAGGTGCTCAAGGCCAACAAGAGGGCAGAGTCAGCAGGCTGTCACCAATGCCGGTGCCAGTGAGTGGGGAGCACCTATACGTAGCACTCGCAAACGTAGGTTAAAGGCATCATGAGTACAAGAGGGACAGGTCACAGGTGATTTTATGTTTGATTTTTGTTTCCTTTATATATACTGGTCTGATGTTGAATACCAGAAACATTTCTGTTAAGAATATTGAAATGTTAGAATGACATAAATTGTGTTTTTTTTTGTCATGGCCTGAGTATGCTTCACCTTTTTATTTGATTGGTGAGGGGTATGGCAGTATGTAATGCTGGATGTAAGTGGCTTTGAACTTTACTGTACAGGCACTGAATGTTCTTTGTGTTCAAATGAAGGGTCATTTCAGACATCTGAGATAAAGGCAGCAGCCCTGGCATGCATCTGAAGCTGATTTTTGGTAGCCTAGCTGATGAGCATTGGATCAAGGCATCCCTGGTGTCCCTGCCTCCCTGCAGGTTACTGAGGTCTGCCTCCACACCCTCAATGTTCTTCTCACCATGCTCGTCTTTAGATTCATTACTGGACTCATCATCTGTGGCCTGTGGAACTGTGTCAAGATCCTTTTCCTCAAGTGGGTCCCTCCTTGCCAGTGCTAGATTGTGGAGAGCGCAGCATGCAATCACGATCAGTGACACCCACTCTGGGGGTTTTGTAGTGCTCCCCTGAACGATCCAGGCGTCGGAAGCGCAGCTTGAGAATAGCTATGGTCCTTTCTACCACCACAATTGTGGAGGCATAACTCGTATTGTAACACTTCTCTGCCTCTGTTCTTGGGTGTCAGAGAGGTGCCATGAGCCACCTCTTCAACCGATAGCCCTTGTCACCCAACAGCCATCCATCCTATCGGGCTGGAGCACTGAAGAGCCCCGGCACGTGGGAGTGTCTCAGGATTGTAAGTGTCTTGGGTGCTGCCGGGTACCTTGCATCCCTTCCTGTTGACAAAGGCACCCGGCTGACCCACTGGCTCCTTGATGCCCACATGTGCAGTCAATTGCCCTTAGATGTGGGTGAACCCAGCAATCGCTGCAAAGCCTCTGGCTCGCTCATCCTGGCTGACCTCGTCCAGACGGTAAAGAATAAAGGTCAGTACCCGCCTGAACAGAGCTTCTGTCACCAGCTTGACACAACTGTGGACAGCTGATTGGGAGACTCCACACAGATCCCCCAGTGACCCCTGGAAAGAACCGGAGGCATAGAAATTGAGGGCCATCGTGACTTTCAGAGTCACTGGCATGGAGTGTCCATCCATACAGTCTGAACTGACCTCAGGGCCAATCCTCTGACAAATGGAGGTCACTGTCTCCCTTCGGCATTGCACCTCAGACATATTGAGGTAACTACATCACTTCCAGTAAACACTGGCAGCAGTATAGTGGCTTCTGCAGCCCCTTACACCTTGGACTACCAGCTGGCCCTGCGCCCCATGTGCCTACGCCTCTCCTCCCACAGATCCCTCCCCTGGAAGCTACATTGGGACACCTGGCCTCCTCTCCCTTCTGCCCCTCTCTATCTCCTTAGAGGAGGTGCCACCAGCGGAGACGACATTCCCCATTGCTGCTGCCTGGTAAACCATGGCCTTAGTCCTGGGTTTGATGTCCTGGTCTTCAAATACTCTTTTTCTCAATTGTCTGATGGCTGTCACATTGGGGTGATCATGAATTTTGTCTATATCTGCCTTCATCAAATTGTTCACATTTTCCAGGATCTTGCCATTGATTTTAATTGCCAGGGGGGAGATATTGTGCTGGTTGGAAGAGGACCTTAGTTTTCTTGGTGTTTAGTGAAAGGCCCATTTTCTCATGTGGTTCAGAGAAGGGGTTAATAATAACCTGGAGCTCAGTTTCTGAATGTGCGCACATGCAAGAATCATCTACATTCTGGTACAAACTCTATAGAGAACACAAACTTTTATAAAGAGAATCAGACTTCCAGTTACTAGCTGAAAGAATGACATGGCAATATTTCACATTTTGAAACATTTATTGTAACAAATGACTATAAGCACACATAATTAAACACTACTTTATTTTTGTAGGCAACTTATTCTATAAATATAACTAACTATAGGGAAGAATGTTCCTCTTTTTAACTTATCACACATCACACATCACACTGGTCACAGAATCACAGTCTTTATTGCAAGGATCCTTGTCAATCGATGTCTCCTAGTGGCTGAAAACTCCTTCCTGAGTCTCAGCGTGGTTCTCGGCCATCAAGAGACACCACAGATGTGGGCCAGAATTTTGAGTTCGGTGGGTGGACACAGTTGGCGAGCCCAGGAGCAGATGGGAAACAGCCCGCCATCTGCGATCGGCCCCTGACCACGATTTCACACTGGCAAGCAAATTAAGGCTCACCGAGCATGAACGGCAGCTACCCACTGGTTGGGAAGGGGCAGACAGGGGCCTGTCAGCCATTGGGTCCAATGGCAACCTGAGGGCCGGTTTAAAGCTGGCACAGTCAGGCCCTGGAAGGCTGCTGATGAGGAAGACATCTTCGGTGTTGTCAACAGGAAATAAAAAATTATAGATGCCAATGTGGCTGCAGACGCCAGGCGGAAGGGCAGGTTGGGAGGGTGCTCGGTCCCCTGGTTTTCTGATGGGTGCCTCGTGATCCTCCTGGAGTTGGCTGCCAGGAGGGCACCCTTGTCCCCAGGGATGGAAGGAGGAGGCCACCGCACCTAACAAAAAGAGCTTGAGAGAAGGTGGCAGTGCTGGTCAGCAGCCATGATGTGGTGCGGTAGACCTTGGTCCAGTGCTGAAAGGAGTTTAGTGACCTGCTGCGCACAGGAAGGGTGAGTAATGTGTTGGCATTGGTCAGTGTGTTAAAGTTTTAAGGGCTGGCTGACCCCGCTTGGAGCTCAGGGGTGTTAGAGTCTGAGTGCCAATTATCAATGACGCTGGAGCTGGCCAAGGGGGTGAGCCCTGGCTGCTTGGATTAAGTGCCTTGTGGCTTGAGGGCCACAATTTGAACGTGCCCTTAAAGGTGCTCCTCAGATGGGGTTGGCCAGGCTGCAATGGCACTGCAGGTAAAGAGTGGGCTAATTAATGCTCCTATATCCTTTCAGAAGAAGACGGCCCATAACAACATTGAAAGGTCACAGACAGGCAGAGGCCCCGCCGACTTCCTAATCCTAACCAGATACAAGCAGGATGCCTTGGAGCTGGAAGGCACCACACATCTTGGTCAATTGGCTGCGGAGAGGCTTGTGTGTCAGACAAAGGTAAGAGTGCAGTGCACAGAGGTGAGAGTTTCAAATGGTGCAAACTTTCTTGTGTAGTCTCATCATTAAAAAATTGGAGTCCCCACTGATCTTTGAAAGATGGTGGCATCATCATGCAGATCTCCACGGTCTCACCAGGGTGCCTGGCATGCACAGTGACAGTGTGATGACTTAAACTAATGATATGTCATTGTCCTCCCTTAGGTTTGCCACCACATACCCAATCGCCGGATCCTGAAGATCCACCCCTGACGCCAGAGGACTGCTAGGCTCCAGATGCACCTGCGTCACACCTGTTCTCTGAACCAGGCACCAGCACAGATGCCAGCACCTTGGGCATTAGATCTTCGGCTAGAAGATTGGTGCACAACGGTGAGGGCACTTCACGCTCGCTTGGAGGAGGATTGCTGGAGACCAGGATGATGCTCAGTCGAAGGTAGATGATGAGCTTCTGGAGTCGTCCATTAGGCGGCAGATGCTGCATGTCCAGCGAGATCTGCAGGAGGATCTGGCAGAGATCCATGAGGGTATGCGTGCCATGGCCTCCATATAGAGGAGTCCATGTGGAGGATCAGCACTGTGTTGACCCTCATGCCGAGGGCACTGCCTCTTCCATTGACAGACTGACAAGTCTCATGGAGAGGCAGCTCCAGGAGCAGAATCAGGGGCTACTGGGGTTGCGCTTGGACCTGCAAGCCATCATACTGGCACTGACCTCAGTGTGGGAGATGGATGAGGCACACAGTATCCCAGCTAGGTCCCTGTCTATCAATGGTGAGCAAGGAGGTCTAGAGTGACCTCATGTTGGCACACGAGCTGCCTGTCGCCTCTGTAGGCTCCTTTCAGGATGATGGTAGCAGGTCCTCCACCCCTCTGCCAGTGACCGTGGCACCTGATGAGGCTGCAGCAACTGGGGAGATGCCAGCCGTGGCACTGGTCACTCCCTCCCAGGCAGGGCCAGCACAGGCTCCACTGGCCAGAAGACAACCACCAAGGTCATCAAGGCCAACACACAACAGAGTCAGCAAGCTGTCTCCAATGCTGGTGCCAACAATGGGGGAGCATCTAGATGTAGCCTTCGCAAATGTAAGGTACCATGAGCACAAGAGGGACTGGTCATGGGTGACCTTCTGTTGTGCAATGTTTTGTTTATTTTAACTGGCCTGGGGTTGAAGCCCAGAGAAGGTTCTGTTAATTTGTTTTGACTGTCAAAGTGAGGTGAATTTTCTTTTGTTGTAATGGCTTGAGTATGCTTCAACCTTTTTATTTAACGTGGTGCAGGGTACGCCAGTATGTAATGTTGGATGTGGGGGGCTCAAAACTTTATTGCACAGGTAATAAAGTGGACTTTGGGGTCTAAGAAACAGCCTTTCAAATGCTTGGGGTGAAGACAGCAGCCCTGGCATGAGGTGGTAGCGCTTATTTGGCAGCCTAGCTGAAGGAACATTGGATCAAGGCATCCCTAGTGTCCCTGTCTCCTTGGAGGTTACAGAGATCTGTCTCCATGCCCTCAGCATTCTCCTCATCATGTTTCTTTTCTGACTCACTATTGGATTCACCATCTGTGCAGCTGCATCAATATCCTCTTTCTCCTGTGGGTACCCCCTTGCCAGTGCCAGATTGTGGAGATCATGCGACCACTATCAGTGACACCCACTCTGGGGGTTACTGTAGTGCTGCCCCTGAATGGTCCAGGCATCGGAAGCACATCTTGAGAAGATCTATGATCCTCTCTACCACCACCCTTGTGGAGCCATGGCTCTTGTTATACCGCTGTTCTTGGGTAGCAGAGTGGCGTCATGAGCCATCTTTTCAAGGGATAGCCCTTGTCACCCAGCAGCCATCCATCCAATTGGGCTGAAGAACCAAAGAGCCTCAGCATCTGGGAGTGTCTCAGGATGTAATCATCATGGGAGCTGCCTGTGTACCTTGCACAGACTTGCAGAATCTGCATCCTATGGTCACACGCTATCTGCACGTTTACGGAGTGGGATCCCTTCCTGTTGACCAAGGCATCAGGCTCACCCACTGGCGCCTTGATGGCCACATGTGTGTGGCTGATTGCACTCTGGATGTGGGGGAGCCCAGCAATCATTACAACATCTCTGGCTTGCTCAGCCTGGCTGGCCTCACACATAAAGAAAAGAATGAAAGTCAATACCTGCCTCAACAGCTTGATGCAACTGTGGATAGCTGATTAGGATACTCCACACAGATCCCCCACTGACCCCTGGAAAGAGCCGGAGGCCTAAATGTTGACAGCCACTGTGACCTTCAGAGCCACTGGCATGGGGTGTCCACCCACACAGTCGGAGATGATCTTAGGTTCAGTCATCTGGCAAATGGAGGCCACGTTCTCCCTGAAGAGGCGGAGCCTCCTTCGGCACTGCACCTTGGACATATAGAGGTAGCTGCATCACAACCTGTAGACACTGGCAGCAGGATAGTGGCATCTTCTGCAGCCCCTTCTGCCTTGGACTTCCTGCTCGCCCTGCGTCCCTTGTTCCTGCGCCCCTCCTCCCACAGGTCGCTCCCCTGGAAGCTGAATAGGGGCGCCTGGCCTCCTCCCCCTGCTGGCTCTCTCTTCCTCCTCAGAGGAGGTGCTTCCAGTGGAGACCACAATCTCCATTCCCAGGGTAAGGGAAGGCTGTCTGATACCTGGAAGGGTACACACAGTCAATATTCACCAGGGGCCTTGGACACACCAAGGAGTCTTATAATGAAGCCTGGAAATGCTAACAGTGAAGCCCCGAACAAAGAAGATGTTGCCATATATCAGTAAGACACCAGCATCAAACTATCTACCAAACTCCTCAGTACACACACTGGCAATGCTGCTGTCCACTTTTATGCCATTCGTGGATGAGGGTTTTGAAATTGTTGGCTGGCCCCCTGACCGTTTTGCCCATGCGACAAGCACAAAATCACATGGGCAACAAAAAGTCAGCATCAATTGACATTTTAATGGCCTTAGCTGGCCTCTTAATTAATGCCTCTGTCTGCTTCCCCCCCCACCTCTTCGGGTGATATATCATGCGAGTGCACGATGATGTTGGGCGCTCACCTGAAAAATTCTGCCCATGTTTTCACTGCACAACAAAGTAAAGAAAAATACATGGAACAGCACCAATTGCTGTATATGCTTTTATTGAGTCCTTGTAGGAAACAGTCCTCCATATGGAGGTTCCCGTAACTCTGTTTCGCTGAATTGTAACTTCGAGTGACCATCCCCTACCGCATTCCTCAATTTTCAGAGAATTTGTTAAATCCACTACCTGGCCATGCCATCAAGAATCTCCTGGAATCTTTAGATGGCATCTCTTTGATTAGATACTGTCTCCCACCCATTTCTGGCTATGGTAGCTCACAAAACCAAAGCAGAATCTTCTCTTTGCTGGCCACACAGAATTACTGTCTGTCTCTAATATTCGTTGATTGTAGGGAAGCCTATAACCTGATCTCAAAAATGGCTTCTTCTGCCCTTTTCCCTATGGTAACATGAAACACATTAGCCTTTCATTAAATAGAAATGCTAATTAGCTATCCTTGACCCCAATTCTGTTTCACCTTAGAAGTAAATGGTCAGTTTACACCGCAGTTGTTTACAACAGTGTACCTTCAACACCTTTCTGGGACTTCGGGAGACTCAGAGTCAACAGATTATAAACTCAAAGACTGTTGCCATTGTCTACAAATGTAAACAGCTTGTGCCTTCTTCCCAGTAAAACAACCTAAGCCTTCTTTTGATCACTAACAATCAAACCACCCAGGCTTAATGTCAGGCGTGCTTCAGAAGAGGTCACATGACCCCCTTTATTTACCCTAGATTTAAAGCAACAGTCCCAAAATGTAATAACCTTATGAATCATATAATTGTAACAACACTGAAGCTCAATGACTAAGGTTGGAGTAGTAATAAAAACAAAAAAACTGCGGATGCTCCAGCATCCGCAGTTTTTTTGTTTTTATCTAAGGTTGGAGTAGTTTTGGTTTTGGATTGAAGGTGGCATTGGTTGAACAATTTTTCCTTTGTTCAGTAAATTATCTCCACACCTATGTGTAGCCACTGAGAGGAAGCAATTGAGGAGGATCCTTGCAATGATCTTCCCTGTAGCAAACAGCCGGGAGACTCCTCAGTGGTTGCTGCAATCAGAATTGTTTTCCGCCTTGAAAATAGTCACAATCGCAGCATCCCCGAGATCCCCTGGCATGCGCTCATCTTCCTAGATGAAGAACATGAGGTTGTGCAGCCGTTCCGGGACCGTATCTTTGCCATATTTCAGAATTTTGGCAAACATTTCATCTGCTGCAGAGGCCTTGTTGTTTCTCAGCTGTCAAATGGCTTTTCTATCTCCACTTTAGATGGGGGTAATGCCAAGACTGAGCCGGACAGGGTGCTGGGGAATGGTGTTGAGGATGTTTGAGTTGAAGACAGAGTCTCCATTGAGAAGTTCTTCAAAATGTATTTTCCAGCAAGCAATGACAGCTTCCATGTCTTTGATGGGTTCCCCTCAATGCTTGGCTGTCAGCAGGCTGGGCCATTGAATGCCTGGGCCAAAGATAGTCTTGAGACCGTTGAAGAAAGTCATGAATTTTTGGATCTCCTGCAATCTTTCTATCCATTATTTTTTTTAATATTGAGGATTTTATACTGTCCCACTGTCTTCAGCCACTTGTAGGATTGGTGCTTTTCTCTTGAACCATGATGAAGCTTCCAGTCTTTGATTAGATCATTTTCATCAAACCAGCTATAGGATTTCCTGGTAGAGAGACCAAGGACTGCTTTGCAGGTACTTGTTATGGTGGACTTTAGTGTCGAACAGGTGCTATGGGGATGCTGTAGCTTGTGGTGGCTGGGTTTAAGAGATGAGCAGTGAGACAGTGGATGGAATTTTCCCAGAATTGCACTAAGTACGGTAGCAGGCAGGTAAAATGGAGTCCGACCCACCAATGAAAATGGCGGGCTATCACACCGTATCTTCCCGATGCCACCTCATTATTTATTTACTCCCATGAAACACGCCATTTCCATGGCAGGCGGGCTCTCATTTACCCATTCGCCATCACCCTGCTGTTGCAGCACGTTGGCTGCCATCTTTAAAAGGCAGCCGTCAACAAAATGCTCATGGCCACCAGATCATCACTGCTGCCTGGGAGACATGGCCAGCAAAGGGAAAACTACTGCAGCCCCCCGCTTCAACTACGGGTCCCTTGAGCGACTACTGGAAGCCATGGAGGCCTGCCAGGAGGTGCTCTACCCCCGCTCTGGCCGCAGGATGGGCAGCAAGGTGACCAATCTGGCTTGGGAGGTGGTGGCAGCGGTACTCAGCGTGAACGCCCTGCAGAGGATGACAGCCACCGAATGCTGCAAAAGGATGAATAATCTCCTCCATTCTGCCAGAGTAAGTCACTCTTTTCATCACTCCCAAGCCACACACTCACAAACACACCCACAGGGCCCTCACTCACTGCTAGTGCAAGGGACATCACCGTTCATTCTTTCACACACACTGTCATTATCCTCATCCCATCCATGGGACCACTCACCACCCACTCAGGCCAGACATACTTATTATCTGGCCCGGCAGGAGTCCTGATACGCTCTCCCCATCTCTATCCATGCAGGACAAACTGGCTCACAACAGGAGGGAAAGGTTACAGACAGGTGGAGGGATGCCAGAAATCAAAGTTCTGACAGAATTCAAAAACAGAGCCATCCAGCTGGCCGGCAATGACCGGGACCGGTCCTGTGATGATGGTGAGGTCACCACTGCTCTACCAAGTGAGGATCCAGCAGTACAACCTCCATCAGATAACCATGCCATGAGTGATGTGTCCTCTTTCACAGGCCACTGCCATGTACTAATTATCTTTCCTTGCAGGCACATCTGGGAAGCAGCCGACTGAGTCCATGACCCAAGGCCTCCAACCAAGCCCCGAAGAAACCTCTGAAGAGGAATCTGAAGGCATCCTCCTTGAAGTCCTGTCACAACGCTCACCCACACCCTCCACCAGCGCAGAGACACACACCTCGGTGGGACCTAGCTTTAGAATACCCTCAGGACCACAATCTGGTGAGCACATCGCAATTTCTGATCCACAACTGGCGGAGGCAGAGACTTTCCAGGTCCGTGGCACTGAGAGGATTGCTGGAGGCTAGAACATTGCTGGGTCCGAGTCAGATGACAAGCCTCTGGACTCGGTTGTGCCACAGTTGCTGGAGCTGCAAAGGCAAGCTCGGTAACATCAGGAAAAGATGTCCGCTGCACTCCTCAGATTGCAAGGCACAATGGATGAGTCCATCTATCTTCAGACAGAGGTGATAGCACCGGCATTGCAACACATCAAGGTCAACACTGGCAGGACGGCGGCTGCCATGGAGACCTTGGTCCAGGACACTGATCCTGCACTGCTGTGTGGCCTTAACTCCATCGCTGATGCCATAGTTGGCCTCCAACAGTGTGTAAACAAAAGGGGTGCTGGGCAGCTCAATCTCACTCCAGCTACCCCTTCCGCTAACGGAGTCAGTGGTCCTTGGGAACACATAGGGAGGAGGATCAGCAGGTGTACGCTCCGGGGCCATCCATTCAGGTGACTCTGGGAGTGACCGGCCCATCTGACTCCCCTCTTCCTGTGACCTCCGCAGATCCAAGAAGGGTGCAACTGCCACACAGCAGGACCCCAAAAGCAGGCCAGAGCCTTCCGAGTCTCGGCCCTCCAAAGGACACTGACTAGTGTCTGGAATTCACTGCCAGAGTAGGTGGTGGAAGCAGGTACGATAGTGGTGTTTAAGAGGCAGCTTGACAAGTACATGAATAGAGGGACACGGATCCCGGAAGTGCAAAAGGTTTTAGTTGACTGGCAATATGATTGGCGCAGGCTTGGAGGGCTAAAGGGCCTGTTCCTGTGCTGTACTTTTCTTTGTTGTTTGTTCTAAAGTCATCCCAAGCTGGGAGTCACAGTCAGCAGGCTGCCTCCACCTCTGCTGTGGATGTCCGGGAAGCACCAAAACGTAGTGGCAGGGTTGGGAAAGTCCAGGAAAATTAGTTGCATAGCCTGAGCACAGGTGTTGATCACTTGTACATAATGTTTATTATTGTCAATAAACTCCCAAGAATGTCTCCCTTCCTGTGGCTCCTTGTTCTGATGAGCAATGTTTTTGTCACTCAAATGTGAAACCTTCCTGCACAAGATAAACGGCAGGTGTCTTAGTCCAGGGCCCCTTCCCTGTGCTCTGTGCAGCCTTCAGACCACAGTGATGGTCTAGCCTCACACTCCCTGGAAACATTATTGATGCCTGCACCTTGGCGGTGCCAGAATGTAGTGGGCAGGCGCCACAGAGTTCTCTCACAATCTCTGTGTGCTCTCAGCACCTTTAAGGCAGGGCTGGCCCCACCTCTTCAGCATCTGTGACCAGTGATGCTGTGCACCAGCTCCTGAAGGGCTGAGGTGCTGGAGATGGACACAGCATCAGATACGTCTAAGGTTTCATGGCTGCATCTATAAGCTGCCCTTGATCATGGAGTGCAATTGAGCTGCCCTTGGCCAGCCAGGAGTCAGACATTTTCAGGGGCTATGTGAAGACCTATGGAGTGTCCTCACTGCACGTTGTCATAACCCTTCTGCAATCAAGCGACTATTAGGGCCTCCACTGCATCTCCATGACAGGAGCATTCTCACAGAGGGTATTGGCACTGAGATAAGCCAGACTGGAGTCAAACGTTCATAACTGCCATGTGAGGATCTATGGGGACACCTCACTGCATGTCATCATAATCCTCCACAAATCTGGCAGCTATAAGGGCCTTCTGAGTGCGTCTGCCTCATCTAGCCACTGCGAGAGCCTCATCCCCGTCATCGTCACCACCGAGGACCCCCTCACGCTGATCCCTGTCAACATCTTCCTCATCGGAGGAGACATGTAGCTCCTCCATCTCCTTCTCAGCCAGCTCCTCTCCCCATTGCAGCGCCAGGTTGTAAAGGGCGCAGCAGACGATGACAATGCGTGATACCCTATGTGGACTGTATTGCAGGGCTCCACCAGATTGGTCCAGGTACCAGGACCGCATCTTCAGCATCCCATTAGTCTGTTCCACCAAATTGCGAGTTGCACCTTGAGCCTCATTATAACGTTGCTCTGCTGCAGTCTGAGGCCTCCACACGGGGTCATCAGCCACGGTCTCTGCAGGTAGCCCTTGTCCCCGAGGAGCCAACCCTGTAACCTCTGTGGGCCCTGGAGGACTGCAGGGATCTGTGAGTGACTCAGGATGTAGGCGTTGTGCACACTCCCTGGAACCATGCGCATACCTGCAGGATGCGTTTCTGGTGGTCGCATACCAGCTGCTTGTTCAGAAGCCCTTGCAATTGATGAAGTTCACTGAGTGTAACGATGGAGGACCTGAGCACCACATGAGTGCAGTCCATCATACCTTGCACCTGTGGGAATCCCGAGATCAGGGCGAATCCAATGGCCCTTGCACCCCGGCTGATCCAGTCCTGGGCGAAATACACAAAGTTGTGTGCCATGGAGAAGATGGCATCTGTGACCTCATGGATACATTTATGGGTGGTAGATTGTGAAATCCCACAGAGGTCACCTGTGGAGCCCTGAAAGGAGCCACTGGCATAGAAATTGAGCGCTGGTGTCACTTTTACAGCTACTGGCAGTGGATCCCCTTCATGTCCCCTTCGCACCAAGTCCTGCAGTAAGTGACAGATGTGAGCCACCAGATCCCTAGACATGAGCTGTCTTCAGCGACACTGGTTCTCAGTCATCTACATGAATGGCAGGCGGCGTCTATAGACTCTGGCTTTTGCTAGGTGCCAACCAGGCACAGCTCACTGTCACGCCTGGACAGTGTGAGCGGGAGCCCCTGCTGCCCCTTCTTCATGATCTGGTTGCTCCTGCTTTTGCATGGCTAGGTGCCTCAGTCACTCTCTCCTCCATCTTCTATGGTCTCTGTAGGCCATCAGGCATTCAGCTAGGTCACCAGGATCCATGACCCTGGTGTGCTCCTCCTGCAGCATGAAAAAGAGAGACGTGATTATCATGGTTGTACTAAGTACCTTTCCTAGCCCTGTGTGACCTCCCCTTAATGCTTCCCGGAGAGTGCTAGTCACCCTTCGGATGGCCAGAGATGAGTGCACTGCATGGCTGCCCTGTCAACCTGTGACATGGGGGACACTGGTCCAAACCAGTTTGCTGAGATTGCAAGGGGCTGTGAGTGCCTCCAGCAATGACTGCTACATGGCCTGTGTGCTGTTGTGAAACATGTTGGTGTGCTTTCCCACTGACATGGATGGATGATACGGCGGGGTTCCAAGAGCCTGGTGGGATGGTCTTTTAATTCTATGCTAATGTATTACAATTAGCTCCCTGCTGACTGATAGTGGGAAACGCGGCCCACCATTGGTAGGCTGAGTGGAAGGTCGCGACCTGCCTTCACACCGTCATGAAGTGGATGCTGCCAAATTTTCCACACAAGCCACCTGTCACGCCTGGCACCAGGGCACTTCGAAAATTCTGCCCACTGACAAGAAGGAGATTACAGAGGGGGCGAGTTCATGGAGGGATTCGAAAACAAGGATAGGAATTTTAAAATCAAGGTATTGCTTGATTGGGAGCTAATGTAAGTCAGCGAGCATGTTAAATCATAGGCAGCAGGACTTTGGATGATCTGAAGTTTACAGAGGGTAGAATGTGAGAGACCAGCGAGGAGTACGGAGGAATAGTCGAGTCTAGAGATAACAAAGACAAGAATGAGGGTTTTAAGAGCAGATGAGCTGAGACAGGGGCTCCATAAAACTCCACAAAATACTAAAAAGAAAGAATTAATACAGCCACCTTCAATTTAAATTACTGAACTAATCTGATCTAGAATTAAAATAACAAATTCAATCTTGATTAGAAAAAACAAGAAATACATACTTTTCAGCATGAAGTGACAAATAGTTAGGGAAGAAATAGTCCACTATGGACTCATGGTCTGGGGAAGGCAACAGGACAGGGTTGAATTATGGAAGTGTGAGGATGTGTTTCTGAGCCTCTTAATTGCTTCAAGACCAAGCTTTCTTGGTGCTCTCTTAACTGCACCCACACCTCTAGCTGCCAATCAGTCCATCTACTAGCTTACAAGGGAGGAGTAAGATCCCATCCAACATTAATGGTGCACAGCTGACTTGAGAATAAAATACGGCTTTTATGATGAATGCTTCACTGAGGGGAATTTTGCACCCTGCCATTTACGTTCAGTTCCACTGCTTTCCTCTGTTGACACTGCTTAGTGAAATGATGAAAGGAGTGTGGCCCTTTGACAACACCGAACACAAGAGGCCCCTCTATCCATTATCCAGCTCAAAATTAGACATGATTATGGCTGTGATAGTAGAAAAATGGGAAGGTAAGGCCTCCCACCACCGTAAACCTGTCATCCTATGTCTTGTCCAGTTAAACCATTATCCACTCTTTCACTGCATGTCACTTGCAAATACTGGCAGATGGAATGGGATCTGGGCCCCAGAAATTGTTACCACTTTCTGCACGCACTAATGGTGCTTCCCAGGGCAACCTTCCCCATTGGAACATCCTGGGGGTTGGCATTGACCAGAAACTGAACTGGACCAGCCATATAAATACTATGGCCGCAACAGCAGGTCAAAGACTGGGAATTCCTTAGACAGCCCCTCCCAAACCCATGACCACTACCATCTAGAAGGACAAGGGCAACAGACAGATGAGAACACCACCACTTGCAAGCTCTCCTCCAAGCCACCATCCTGACTTGGAAATATATTACCGTTCCTTCACTTCTGCTTGGTCAAAGTCCTGGAACTCCCTTCCAAACAGCACTGCGGGTGTACCTACACCAGATGAACTGCAGCAGTTCAAGAAGGCACCTCATCACTACCTTCTCAAGGGCAATTAGGTATGGGCAATAAATGCTGGACTAGCCAGCGATGCCTACATCCCGTGAAAGAATAAATGAAAAAAGAAAGGTGCCAATGGGTGCCTCAGAAACTGATGATGACTGGGGCATAATGAACAGGGCTTTTTGGTTGATTCTGCTCCCTCTAGCAACTTTGAAAGCTCAAAAGTCCCCTGAGGTCTTCAGCAGATGGCCATTCAGATCTTTGGAGGCATTTATGTCCATCACTAGAACCTTCAGGACTCTGGTGGCATCTCTATATGGAGGATGTGAATTCTCTCTCCCATCTCTGCAGCCACACAGGTGATGGCATAGTGCTATTGTCACTAGACTAGTCACCCAGAAGCCCAGGGTAATGCTCTGGGGACTGGGGTTCAAATCTTGCCATAGCAGGTGGTGGAATTTGAATTCAATAAAAACCTGGAAATAAAAGTCTGATGATGACCATGAAACCATTGTCGATTGTTATAAAAACCCATCTGGTTCACTAATGTCCTTTAGGGGTGAAAATCTGCATCCTTACCTGGTCTGGCCCATATGTGACTCCAGACCCACAACAATGTGGTTGACTCTTAAGTGCCTCTGAACAAGGACAGTCAGGGATGGACAGTAAATACTGGCCTAGCCAGCAACACCCACACCCCATGAATAATAAAACAAAACACAGCAAAGTAAATGAAAAGGCTCCAGGAACCATTTTCAGAGATGGTTTGTTTTCAGATATCTTGGGAGGCAGCAAGACTCTTAGCGACTAATAACCCCATTGTTCCTAATGGGAATGCACCCATTTTTCTCTGTAACAAGGCTGGAAATGCACTTTCCCAGGAATTCTTTTTTCTGCCTAGAGGCTACTTCTATCAGTTATAAATGAAGGTCCAAACCATGACACTTTTAAACAATCATGGTCATGCAAAAGTTTTGACATACACAGTTGTTAGCCTGATCTGAGAGACTGTGGGATCCACCCAACTATATAATAGTTCCAGCATTTGGAGAAAGGGCAGAATTATATTATCAAGGAACCATCCACCCATAAAACTTCTAATAACTTATCTCCTTTTGACCACAACTTGCCTTTACATCCAACTCACAGGAGGACTGCATTGGGCACCAGGTTCAAGTCCATCTAAACTCATTTCTCAGTGGACCCATATAACCTGTGGAGACTTTTGTGATAAAATAGTATAATATTTGTGAACCAAGGTAGATCAAAGAACTCCACCATATAGGTGACTTCCTGGTGAATTGTCTAACCCTACTTTACTGTTTGGTGTTTTGAATATCCCTGTCATTGTATCCCATTAAAGCTTTCAAAGTGGAAAAGGAAAATGAGATGGCTAGATAAGGCAAAATGATGAAAGTTCAAATTCCAAGGGACACATGAAAGTTAGCCAGTTTGGATGAAGAAGAAAAGTCACTGGGACTTT
Source organism: Carcharodon carcharias (assembly GCF_017639515.1). Taxonomy (NCBI): domain Eukaryota; kingdom Metazoa; phylum Chordata; class Chondrichthyes; order Lamniformes; family Lamnidae; genus Carcharodon; species Carcharodon carcharias. The sequence goes on along the minus strand of NC_054480.1, from coordinate 108,219,011 downwards.
TTCAAAGAAGCGTGCAACTAACCTCTGGTATAAGTTACCAAGGAATAGGCCATTGATGTGGGTGACATCAACACATTTAGATGCATTTCTCATAGCCAAAAAGGAGACTGAGAAACATGAATGATTGTTCTGCATCCCCATGCTCCTAGCACAGAGCTGTGTTTGCAGTGACTGTAAGTTGGAGATTTGGAATGAAAGCCATATCTGCAGCCTGCACTCCCCCGAAGTGCAGTTTCTTAATCACCCCTGTGTGCTAAGGTAAGATTTGGATTATCAAAAAGGACAGCTTTGTTGGGCTTGTTGACCTCTTCCTGACTGGAAAAATCCTTCTATTCATGAATGGCACAGGTATTTCCCTTCCTTACTCTCTCTGTAACAGGCCAGATTCTATAGTGCAGCTGCTTGGAGCCCTACATAGCCCAGTAGCATACGGTTCATTTACAAAAGGAATATATTAAATTGATTGTGCTTGTGAGTGCCTTGAGACCAAAAGGGACATAACTCACAAGTGGCATTTCTACCTTCACCAGATGTATAAATAGGCCATGACAGCAAAGAGCTGACAACATACAATCCATTTAAGGCTAATCATCTAAGGAACTCCCAGGTATCTGCTCTTCAGAAACCATGGAGATATCATCTGCAGGAATCAAATGGCCAAACTTGAATAATCAAAGAAAATTTTGCATTAATATGAAAGCTTTTATGAAATCCAGACAACTCAAAGAGCTCATTAACTATTTTTGAAGTGTAATCACATTGTAGTATAGGAAATGCAGCAGCCAATTCACACATAGAAAGGTCCTACAAATAACAAAGAAATAACAAGCAGAGGATAAATGTTAGTGATATGGGTTGAGAGACAAATATTGGCCAGCATAATGGGAAACAGTCTCTGTTCTTCTTCAAATTAATGCCACGGGATCTTCTACATCCACCTGAGAAGGGAGATGGTGCCTAGTTTAAAGTCTCATCCAAAAGGCAGCACCAACAGTGCCACACTCCCTCAGTACTGCATTTAAGTGTCAGCCTAGATTTTTTGATCAAGTCTCCAAAGTGGGATACAAACCCACAACTTCCTGACTCAGAGTTGAGAGCACCACTGAGCCACAGCTGACACCTAATGAAGGCATATGTGGAGTTAGATATTGTTAAGTTTTGCTCAACTATTTTGGAGGAACTCAGCTCATGAAGAAGTTTACTCTCCCCTGTAAGGAGTTAAACCAAATCCCCAGCATATCGTTCTCACATTATAACATACATATTCAACTTTGCCAAAGTGCAAACCATAAATGGTTCATCATCTACAAAGGTGGTTTAGTTTCAAGTATGGACAGGTACAATTCAAAACTTGGACCAAGCAAATCCTCAGTAGCGTAGGGAAATGTGGTTAATTTACTGCTCAGTCTGGAAGGATTGACCTGGGGGCTTGAGATGGTTTCCACTTTGTTCCAAATAGCTCTGAAAGTTAATGCTGTAAACAGTAGTAAGGCCTGGCTGGACAAGCCAAAGGAAGTTTACCAGTCCTCTGTGTTGTCTGGTTGAATGGAATTACTAATAACTCTGTGCATACTTCAACACATATGCTTTGGATCTGCAACATGTTACTAAACTATTTGAATTTAAGTAAGTGGGGGTCTGTTATTATGGAAAGAGAGTATGCCTTGTATATTACAGCAAAGATAAAGCCCACACATTTTTTTTATTTGTTCATTCACAGGATTTGGGTGTCGCTGGCTAGGCCTGCATTTATTGTCCATCCCTAAGTGCCCTTGAGAAGGTGATGGCGAGCAATTTCTTGAACTTCTGCAGGCCATGCGGTGTAGGTACACCCACAGTTCTGTTAGGGAGGGACATCCAGGATTTGGATTCAGTGACAGTGAATTAATGGTGATATATTTCCAAGTCAGGATGGTAAGTGGCTTGGTGGGGAACTTGCAGATTGTGGTGTTCCCATGCATCTGCTGCCCTTGTCCTTCTAGTGGTAGAGGTTGTGAATGATTAACAGATTAATCAGGAGAAAGAAATTGGAGTATGAGAGGAAGCTAGCTCGAAACATTAAACCTGATAGCAATAGGCGTTTAAAAAGGAAAACAGTAAGTAGGGTGAGCGTTGGTCTTCGAGAGATTGATAATGGGGAGTTGATAGTAGATAATAAGGAAATGGCAGATGAAATGAACAAATATTTTGCTTCTGTCTTCACTATAGAAGATACAAAAAACATTCCAGTAATAGATATATATCAGAGGGTGGAAGGGAGAGGGGAACTTAGTGAAATTATAATCACAAAGGAAGCGGTATTGAGCAAACTGATGGAGCTGCAGGCTGACAAGTCTTCTGGTCCTGATGGACTTCATCCTAGTGTCTTAAAAGAGGGGGCTAATGAGGTAGTAGATGCAATGGCATTAATTTTCCAAAATTCGCTAAATTCTGGGATAATTCCACCAGACTGGAAAATAGCAAATATAGCCCCTCTATTCAAGAAGGGAGGGAAGCAGAAAACAGGAAATTATAGGCCAGTTAGCTTGATGTCTGTTTGGGGAAGGTGTTAGAATTGATTGTGAAGGAGGTTATAGCTGGGCACGTAGAGAAACTCACGGTAATCAGGAAGAGTCAACATGGTTTTGTGAAAGGGAAATCATGTTTAACCAATTCATAGGAGTTCTTTGAAGGAGTAACATGTGCTGTGGATAAGGGAAGCCTGTAAGAGTGCTGTACTTGGATTTCCAGAAGGCATTTGATAATGTGGCACATCAAAGGTTATTACAGAAAATAAAAGCTCATGGTGTAGGGGGTAACATATAAGCATAGATGGAAGATTAGCTGGCTGGCAGAAAACAAAGAGTATGCAAAATGGGTCTTTTTTGGATTGTCAGGATGTGACAAGTGGAGTCGTGCAGGGATCTGTACTGGGGCCTCAGCTCTTTACAATTTATGTCAATGACTTATATGAAGGGAATGAAGGCTTGGTAGCTAAATTTGCAGATGATACAAAGATAGGTAGGGAAGAATGTTGTGAAGAGGACATGAGATTGCAGATGGACATAGATAGGTTGAGTCAGTGGGCAAAAATCTGGCAGATAAAGTATAATGTGCTAAACTGTGAAGTTATTCACTTTGGCAAGAAGAATAAAAAGGTAAAGTGTTACTTAAATGGAGAATGACTGCAGAATTACAAGGTGCAGAGGGATCTATGTGTTCTAGTGCATGAGTCACAAAAAACGGTGTTATGCTTCAATTATACAGGGCATTGGTGAGACCACGTCTCAAATATTATGTGCAGTTTTTGTCTCCTTATTTAAGGAAGGATGTAAATGCATTAGAGGCAGTTCAGAGGAGGTTTACTAGTTTGATACCTGGAATGAGCGGGTTGTCTTATGAGGAAAGGTTATGCAGGCTGGGCTTGTTTCCAGTGGAGTTTAGAAAAGTGAGGGGTGACTTGATTGAAGTATATAAGACCCTGAAAGGTCTTGACAAGGCAGACATGGAAAGAATGTTTCCTTTTGGGCGTGAGTCTAGTACTGGGGGCACTGTTTTAAAATTAGAGGACAGAGGTGAAGAGAATTTTTTTCTCTCAGAGGGTTGTGCGACTTTGGAACCCTCCACCTCAGAAGGCAGTGGAGATGTGGTCATTGAATACTTTTAAGACGGAGGTAGATAGATTCTTGTTAGACAAGGGAATCACAGGTTATAGGAGGTAGATGGGAATTGTGGTATTCAAAACATTAACAGTTCAGCCATGATCTTATTGAACGGTGGAGTTGGCTCGAGGGGCTGAGTGGCCTATTTCTGCTCCTATTTCATATGTTTGTATGCCTGAATTTGCAAGGTGCTGTTGAAGGAGCCTTTTTGAGTTTCTGCAGTACATCTTGTAGATGATGTGCACTGCTGCCACTGTGTTAGTGGTAGAGGGAGTGAATGTTTAGGTCTTGGATGGGATGCCAGTCAGTTGGGCTACTTTTCCTGGATGGTGCTGAGCTTCTTAAGTGCTGTTGGAGTTCCATTCATCCAGGCAAGTGAATAGTGTTCCATCACACTCATAACTTGTACCTTGTAGATGGTGGACAGGCTTTGGAGAGTAAGGAAGTGAGTTACTCAATGCAGAATTCACAGTCTTTGACATGCTCTTGTAGCCACGGTATTTATATAGTTGGTCCGGTTAAGTTTTGGGCCAATGTTAACCCCCAGGATGTTGATAGTGGGGGTTCAGTGATGGTAATACCATTGAATATCAAGGGGAAATGGTTAGATTCTCTCTTGTTGGAGATGGTTATTGCATAGCACTTCTGTGACATGAATGTTACTTGCCACTTGTTAGCCCAAGCCAGAAAATTGTCCAGGTCTTGCTGCATTTGCACATGGACTACTTCAGTATCTGAGGAGTTATGAATGGTGCTGAACATTGTGCAATCATCAGTGAACACCCCCACTTCTGACCTTATGGTAGAGGGAAGGTCATTGATGAAGCAGCTGAAGATGGTTGGACCTAGGACACTACCCTGAGGAACTCCTGCAGTGATGTCCTGAGATGATTGACCTCCAACTACAACCATCTTCCTTTGCGTTAAGTATGACTCCAACCAATAGAGGGTTTTCCCCCTGATTTACATTGACTCCAGTTTTGCAAGGGCTCCTTGTTGCCACAGTCAATCAAATGCTGCCTTGATGTCAAGGGCAGTCACTCATACCTCAGCTCTGGAGTTCAACTCTTTTGTCCATGTTTGGAACAAGGCTGTACTGAGGTCAGGAGCAGAGTGGCCTTGCCAGAACCCAAACTAAGCATCAGTGAGCAGGTTGTTTCTGAGTAAGTGCTGCTCAATAGCACCATCAATGACACCTTCCATCGCTTTACTGATCATCAAGGGAGACTGATGAGGCGGTAATTGGCTGGGTTGGATTTGTCCTGCTTTTTGTGGACAGAACGTAACTGGGCAATTTTCCACATTGCTGGGTAGATGTCAGTGTTGTAGCTGTACTAGAACAGCTTGGCTAGGGTTGTAGCTAGTTATGGAGCACAAGTCTTCAGTACCATTGGTAGAATGTTGTTAGTGCCTGTAACCTTTACAATATCCAATGCCTTCAGTCATTTCTTGATTTCAGTGAACCAAAGTGGCTGAAAACTGGCATCAATGACACTGGGGACCTCAGGAGGAGGCTAAGCTGCATCATCCACTCAGCATTTCTGGCTGAAGATGGTTGCAAATGCTTCAGCCTTATCTTTTACACTGTTGTGCTGGGCTCCTCCATCATTGAGAATTCGGATATTTATAGAGCTTCCTCCTCCAGTGAGTCGTTTAATTGTCCACCACCATTCATGGCGGGAGATGTGGCAGGACTGTAGAGCCTAGATCTGATCTGTTGGTTGTGGGGTCATTTAGCTCTGTATATCACATGCTGCTTCCCCTGTTTGGCATGCAATAATCCTGTATTGTAGCTCCACCAGCTTGACACCTCATTTTTAGGTAAGCCTGGTGCTACTCCTGGCATGCCCTCCTGCACTCTTCATTGAACCAGGGTTTTTCCCACAGCTTCATGGTAATGCTAGAGTGGGGTTACAGAGGTTACACATTGTGGTTGAATACAATTCTGCAGCGGTTGATGGCCCACAGAGCCTCATGGAAGCCCAATTTTGAGTTACTGTATCTGTTTGAAATCTATCCCATTTAGCACAGTGGTGGTGCCACACAAAATGAGGGTATTCTCAATGTTAAGACAGGATGTCATCTCCACATGGACTGTGGGGTTGTCAGTCCTACTAATAATGTTGTGGACAGATGAATCTGTGGCAGATTGGTGAGAATGAGGTCAAGTAGGTTATTCCATGATGTTCGTTCCCTCATCACCTGCCACAGACCAGTCTAGCAGCTATGCTCTTTAGGACGCGGCCAGCTCAGTCAGTAATAGTGCTATCGAGCCAATCTTGGTGATGGATATTGAAGGCCTCCACCGCCTTTCCACCCTCAGTTCTCTTTGCAAGTGATGTTCAAAATGAAGGAGTACTGATTCAGCAGCTGGCAGCGGGGTGGGATTGGAAGTGGTAGGTGGTGATGAGCAGGTGCTTTCCTTGCTGTAATGATTGTGAGTTAAACCATTGCTTATTGTTATGGAGATCATGTGAGTGTGTAGATCAATCAGTCCTAAGTGTGGGGAATCTTAGGGGTGGAGCTTTCTAGCCTTGGTCAGGGAACAAGCATGTAGCGTCTTCTGATGTTACTTAATAAAGTTTACTGTTTCTTACAAGAAACTCGTCCTGCACTCTCCAAGTTTATTACAACTGGCAACGAGGATAAAAAGCACCAATGCAGCACCTTGCCTCACGAATGTAAATGTTTCGATTTTTAAGAGAAGAAAGAAGTATACTCACCACCAAAGCCTCACTTTGGTAGAATTGGCCCATACAACTCATCCGTCAAGGACTGGAGTCAGTACATTGAGCAATTAGGTTTCTACTTTGCAGCGAATGAAATAACAGCGAAGGAGAAAAAGGAGTCAATTTTCCTAACTGTCTGCGGGAGCAAAACCTACATCCTAATCTGTAGTTTGATGGCTCCGAACACGCCAAATTCCAGATCCTTCACTGAGCTAGTAGACCTCGTGAAAGGGCATTTTCAGCCTAAACCCTCTGTAATCATGCAAAGATTCAAGTTTAATTCTCAAGTAAGGGCCACTGGTGAGCCGATCTAAATGTAGAGCGCCTAGTTAAAGTAGTCAATGGAGCACTGTGACTTCGATGATACTTTAAATGACATATTGTGAGACCATTTGGTTCGTGGCATAAACGACGACGCCATTCAGCACTGTTTGCTTATTGATCTGAAGTGCACCATGGAGATAGCACTAGCACTGGAGAGTGCTGAGAGGGGCTCGCAGGCTCTGCAGAGTGTGCAACATGGCCTATTCTGCATCTGGGGCGGGAACCTGCCGCCGGGTGTGGCACGAAAGTCAGGGAGGAAACCGTGAAGCGGGACACGGTCCCTACCATTAGAAATACAAAATGAAATACTGGAAGCAGCTCACCAGCAGCCCAGAAGTTTAAGTGTTACCATTGTGGGGGAAATCATGCATCTGAAGACTGTAGATTTAAAGAGGCAGAATGCCATGACTCCCACACAAAAGGGCATGTTGTTAAACAGTGCAGAACTTGACCAAGGCAGCCATTCGGGCAGCAGGCCAAGTTAAACAAAGTGCACAATATAGAGGAGCCAGAATTTACTGAGGCTGATGTTTATTCCCTACACAACCTGAAGGCCAGGAAAACTGAACCAATCACTGTTACACTTCACGTAAATGGAAAGCCTCTGCTCATGGAGATGGGCAAAGGAGCATCGACTACAGTGATGGGAGAACACATCTTTAAATACCTCAGAGATGGTACCCAGCCATTGAGTTTGGAGAAAACTGCTGCTCAGTTAAAGACATATACAGGACAAGCAATACTGGTGAAAGGCATCACCTCTGTACCTTTATCATAAGACAACAGACAGCTCAGCTGCAAATAATTATTGTAACTTGTAGTAATTATGGTTTTCATTTAGTATATAATGTACCTTAAGGAATAATACTTGTTAGGAAAGATCACATGATCTGTAATAACAATAGGAGAGTAGCGCGGGCCATCTCAGGAGTGAGTATAGAGATGAGTTGGAGTTGAAAGCACATGGGTAGTTGCTGCTGTGTATGTTGTAAATAAACTTAAAGTTTCCATCCATGAAGTGTCTGTAGATCAGCCCTATCATTAATAGCACAAAATTGGCCACCCTACAACAAACTGGTGATGAAGATAAAACAGGGTTGAACAGAAGAAATCAAGTTAGAAAGAAATCCACACTATACCTCACCAGGTGATTGTAATTAGCAAGCTCTGTTAGAATTGAAAATGTAATCCCCTCTCAAAATGCTACAGTTTGGGAGAACTGATTCTTTTGAGCCAGCCACAGACGATCGGACTCAATACACAAAATGCCTCATGTTCTTTTTTCAAGCGAAAGAGATTATGGGGGAAAAGAAGAGGTGAGTAATCCTCTTGAGCACTTGTGGGAGCAAAACCTACAGCTTGTTTCGAAGTTTGATGGCACCCAGTGCCCCAGATTCAAAGAATTTTGATGAATTTGTGGACCTTGTGAAGGGTTACTTTCAACGAAAGCCCTTAATCATGATGCAAATGTTTAGGTTTAATTCACAAAATAGAGCCCCAGGTGAGACAACTGCATGCTACTAGGCAAATTTGAAGCAGAAAATGGAATATTGGAAGCTCAGTATGACTCTGAATTACTTGCTCAGAGATCGTTTAGTGTGTGGTGTGAAAGAGGACACTATGTGGAAAAGATTATTGTCCAAAGTGAATCTGGATTTCAAGAAGGCACTAGAGATATTGTTGGCCATGGAAAGCACAGTAAGAGATTCAAAAGCAATACAGGGTGCATAAAATGGCGCCGTCCTCCACATCGGGCTGAGGGAAACCTCAGCCAAATTAGGTGTGAAAAGACAAGACTCCACTGAGAAGATGCCAAAGAATAAGGAAAAATAACTTAGCCGCAAAATCGAAAAATAATTTTAACAGAGGTGGAAACAATCAGTCTTTTAGTGATTGGCAGTTTAAAAAAAATCAAATGCTATAATTATTATAGAAATGGACATATAATGAGGCAATGCAAATAAAGATTCAAGCAGGCTTGTAAACAAAAGAAGAAGCCCAATGAAATCTACAATGTAGAAGAGGAGAAACAACAAGTTCAGACAGTTACTCATTGTTTAATCTGAAAGTTGGAAAGACAGAACCAATATTTGTGACAGTGAAAGTAAATGGCATACCTATTAAAATCAAAGTGGACATGGGAGCTTCCACTACAGTACTTGGGGAATATCCCTTCAGATATTCAAATAATGGCGAACATCAATTAAGTTTAGAAGGAACAGCTGCCAAGCTAAAAACATATACGGGTGAAGACATTCAAGAAAAAGCCATATGCAAAGTAACTGTCCATTATGGAAGCCAATTGGCAAAGCTACCCTTGACGGTGGTAGCAGTTGAAGGGTCAAGCATCCTGGGGTGAAATTGGTTAAAGGAGATTAGGTTAGAATGGTCTGATATTTTCCAGTTGAGAGCAAGTTAGCTACCAGAGCTACTTAGAAAGTATGCCACCATCTTTAAGGACAAACTAGGGAAAATCCAGGGCCTGCAGGCCAAGATCTGGAAGCAGCTCCTCGCTTCATGAAGGTGAGACCGGTGCCGTGTGCCCTGCGAGAAAACATTGACATTGAACTGAACAGACTAGAGAAACTGGACATGATACAACCTGTCTACAGTGCCTCCAACAGCAGGAGTTGCCAGTTTTAGTGCCACTTCATTCATGGGAGTGGCCTGGCCGACTCTGGGTTAGATTACATATAGACTATGTAGGTCCATTTCTAGGTAACATGTTTCATGTAATTATCGTTGCACATTCCAAATGCATGGATGTGTTTGAAGTGAGATCATCTACTTCATCTGCAACCATTGAAAAACTGCGCCAGAGCTTCATTGTTCATGGTTTACTTGAAGTTATTGTGTCAGGCAATGGCATTGCTTTCAATAGCACTGAATTCCAAAGATTCATGACTCTAAATGGGATTAAACACATCAGAACAGCATTGTACCATCCCTCTTCTAATGGCTTGGCAGATAGAGTGGTACAAACCTTTAAACCAGGCATGAAGAAGCTATCAGAGGGCTATCCGCTATCAATCAAATTCATTAGAAACATGAATTTCAAGATTTCTGTTCAGCTATCGCACAACTCCTCATGCAACCATTGATTTAATAACCTTCAGAATTGTTGATGAAGCACTGAATACTGAACCTAGCGTTCGCTAATTTAGAGGGGGAAATGGAGAGAAACCAGAGTAGTCAGAAAGTGAATCATGGTGTTCACAGTTAAGGTCCTGCGTTTACTCTGGGAGAGACAGTTTTTGTTCGAAATTTTGCAACTGGACCAAAATGGGTCCCTAGTACAATTGTCTCTGAAACAGGACTGTTATCTTATCAGGTAGAATTGGAAAACAGAACTGTTAGGAAACTCATGGACCATCTCAGAAGTCAAGAAACACTCCAACAACCAATTAATCCACCTGAAATCGAAGTCAAAACTTTGACATCTGAGGTGCCAGATCGACAAAGAATAGACATACCTGATGTCTCCGTGGAAGGAAATAATTCTGAACTGCCAGTGTCTAGGGATGTCCCTAAAGCTGCAGTTCTGTGCAAATCAATCCAACGGAAGATTCTCCAGCTGTAGAGTTGTGTTGCTCTACCCAAATCCAAAAACCTCCTCAAAGACTAAATTTATAATGGTATGAACTGTATATAGTTGTAAATAATATGGGTTAAGACATTTTGTAAATAAGAGAGTAAAACAAAATTAAAGGGGAAGGAATGTAACGATTGTAAGTTAAACTATTTCTTACTGTTATAGGGATTATGTGACTGTGTCGTTGAATCAGCCCTAAGCATGGGAAATCTTAGGGGTGGAGCTTTTTAGCCTTGATCTGGGAACAAGCATGTTGTCTCCTCTGAAGTTTCTTATTAAAGTTTACTGTTTCTTACAAGAAACCTCATCTGCACTCTCCAAGTTTATTACACTTGCCCATGTTTGATCTGATGCCATGAGAATTCATGGTGTCCAGAGTCAATGTTGAGGACTCAAGAGCCACTCCCTCTCAACTGTATACCACTCTGCTGCCAATTCTGGAGGGTCTGTCCTGTCAGTGGGTCAAGACATACCCAAGGATGGGGATGCCTGGGGCATTGTTTGTAAGGTATGATTCCATGAGTATGATTATATTAGGCTGTTGCTTGACTAGTCTGTGGGACAGCTCCCCCAATTTTGGCACAAGCCCCCAGATATTAATCAGGAGGACTTTTCAGGCTTGACAGGTTGACAATGTGTGTGCCATTGTCGTTTCCGGTGCCAGCTGGTCTGTCTGGTTACATTCCTTATTGACTTTCCTGCAGTAACTTGATACAATTGAGAGGCTTGCTAGACCAATTCAGATTCAACCACGCTGCTGTGGAGCTGGAATCACATGTAGGCCAGACCATATAAAGACAGCAAATCAAAAAAAAAACAAATGGGATTTTAAAACAATTGGCAATGTTTCATGGTCAGCATCACTGAGGATAATTTTCAATTCCAGGTTTATTGATTGAATTTAAATTCCACCAGCTGCCATGGTGAGATTTGAACTACGTCCCTCTAGCTTGCCAGCCTAGTGACATCACCATTACATCAACACCTTCCCTTTGATTTGTATTGATTGATTTGGAGACTCTTGAACTTGGAATGTGTACCACAAATGTCAGACAGGTCACTGAGCAAAAGAAAGTAGTCCCAATAGGCTTGAGACAAAGCGATTCATGAAATATTTGCTTCCCTAGGAGATCGTAAAATATATCAGAATTCACCCTGGGCAATGTGAAAAATGGGTAATGTCACATGGGCTACCTGTTACAGAAGGGCTTCTGTCTTTTAATTCAACCAGAAGACTAAGGGGCTATGCATTCCCTGAACGATATTCTACACCCTCGTCTCTGTTCACACAGAGTGCTGGTTAGCCATCCGGGGGAAGAAGGTGAAAGAGACCAGTATTTTTCAGTGGATTAAAGTAAAAAGATTCAGTGCCAAGGCTGTGTGGAAGATTCATTTTTCTGTATATTATTCAGGCAACTGTGTAAACCTTCGATCTCATAGTTTAAAGAAAGACAAGGAGCTGGGTGAGAGAGGCCAGTTGTCCTAGAGCTTAAAAGATAAACGACAAACTGGATTGGGAGGATTCAGTTTCTGTGAGATATTTATTAAAGGAAACCACAATTGAAGAGAAAAAAATTCAATTTGGAGGGTTTTTTGTCATTGATAGGTTGTGCATGATGTTATTTGCCTGTTCATCGGCTGTCAAGTTCAGGAAAATTAGTTTGCAAATTTCATAATTCTGTACCTTTGCCAGCATCATTATTTATTCAATTCAAGTCTGAACCCTTATAGCAGTTTAAGTGTTACATAAACAAGAACAAGCCCTGAGTATTTTTAGTTGCATGAATCTAAATTTTGTTACAGAATTTGATATATATATATATATCAGTGGAAATAAAGTTGCTATGCTATATCACAGCGATAGTAAACAGAAAGACTTGAATTAATATCTACCCATCAATATGGAAAATTGCCCAGGTATGTCCTGTCCACAAAAAGCAGGACAAATCCAACCCGGCCAATTACCACCCTTTCAGTTTACTCTCAATCATTGGTAAAGTGCTGGAAGGGGTCATCAACAGTGCTATCAAGCAGCACTTGCTTAGCAATAACCTACTTACTGACGCTCAGTTTGGGTTCCGCCAAGGTCACTCAGCTTCTGACCTCATTACGGCTTTGGTTCAAACATGGACAAAAGAGCTGAACTCTAGAGGTGAGGTGAGAGTGACTGACCTTGACATTAAGGCAGCATTTGACCAAGTGTGGTATCATGGAGCCATATCAATGGGAATCAGGGGCAAAATTCTCTGCTGGTTGGAGTCATACCTAGCGCAAAGGAAGTTGGTTGTGGTTGTTAGAGGTCAGCCATCTCAATTCCGGCACATCACTGCAAGAGTTCCTCAGGCTAGTGTCCTAGGCCCAACCATCTTTAGCTGCTTCATCAATAACCTTCCTTCCATCATAAGTTCAGGAGTGGGGATGTTCACTGATGATTGCACAATGTTCAGAGCCATTCACAACTCCTCAGATACTGAAGCAGTCCATGTCCAAATGCAACAAGATCTGGACAATATCCAAGCTTGAGCTGACAAGTGGCAAGTAACATTCGCACCACACAAATGCCAAGTAATGACCATTTCCAACAAGACAGAATCTAACCATCATCCCTTGACATTCAATGGTATTACTATCATTGAATCCCCCACTATCAACATCCTGCGGTTACCATTGACCTGAAACTGAATTGGACTAGCCACATAAGTACTGTAGCTACAAAAGCAGGCTGGAGGCTAGGAATCCAGTAGCGAGTAACACACTCCTGACTCCCCACAGCCTGTCCACCATCTCCAAGCCACAAGTCAGGATGGAATACTCTCCACTTGCCTGGATGAGTGCAGCTGCAACAACATTCAAGCAGCTTGACAATATCCAAGATAAAACAGCTCGCTTAATTAGCACCCCTTTTACAAATATTCACTCCCTCCACCACTGATGCACAATGGCAGCAGTGTGTATCACATGCAACATGCGCTGCAGAAACTCACCAATGCTCCTTAGGCAGCACTTTCCAAGCCCACGACTACTAGCATCTAGAAAGAAAAGGATAGCAGATACATGGGAACACCACTACATGAAAGTTCCCCTCCAAGCCACTCACCATCTTGACTTGGAAATATATCGCCACTCCTTCACTATTACTAGGTCAAAATCCTGGAACTCCCTCCCTGACAACACTGTGGGTGCACCTACACCACATGAACTGCAGCAGTTCAAGAAGGCAGCTCACCACCACCTTCTCTAGGGCAATCAGGGATGGACAATAAATGCTGTCCTAGCCTGTAAAAAAATGAATAAAAACAAAATATAGCTCTTTTCACGTCCTCATAATGTCCCAAAACACTCCACAACCATTGAATACTTTTGAAGTGTAGACTCTATTGTGTGGGCAAACTTAGATGTTTTAATTTGTCCCCAACAAAGTCCCAAAAACTGTGAGATAAATGGTAATTTTGCTTTTGGGGGGTGAAGGTTGGGCAAGACAACAGAAGCATTTGCTTTTATTGTTGGAAAAAGTTGCATGGGATCTTTCAATTTCTTTCAAATAGACCTCAGCTTAGCTTGGCATTCAAAAAAATATCACTGCCAATATCATAGCATCTCGTCAGTTAATTATGTACTCAAATCCAGGCAGGGGGTTTAACCCCATAGCCTTCTAACTCACATGTGAGAATGTTATCACTAAGCCAATTTGACAGTTCATAGCCAATCATAACAGTATTAAAGGGCAATCAACAATTTCTTTTTCTTCAGCAACAGAAAAACAGTTGATGGCCTACTGCAAGTGTTCATCATGAATATCCATCCTTCTATATGTGGGTGGATAGTAGTCATTTGTACCTTAAGATGCTGATGCTTGTTGGAAAGAGAGTCTGTCTTGATGACTCTGCTGATGACTATTAAGGCCAAAACAAGAGAGTTAAACTCTCCTTCATGTTTCACAGTCTCAAACAGACCATCTGGGGTCGACAAGCTACTGCTGTTCTTATTTCCGTGGCTGCGGCTTCTCCTTTAGGAGATCAATGGTTGTTCTAACATATTCTGAAATTCTGGTGTGCTCCATATGGCTAACATGTCCTGGCCAATGCAAACATGATCCTATCAGCAAGGTCTCCTTGCTGGTGCTCTCCACATATGAGGTAACCATAATAACTCACTAGTCATCGTATGTGTTTTAATCACTAAATAATTTCATGGATCCAAGTTGGTGACGTTCGCAGTTGAAATTATGTGACATGATTGATAAGGGGGCAGCTAACATTTTGCCTTTAAGCTGACATGACTATGAGACAGGAAGGGCAGTGGTGATATAAAGTCTACAATGCAAATAGTAAGTCACAGGAAACACTTTTTAACACTTTATGAGGATTGAAATTATCACGCATGCCCTGATTTTAATATATTGTTCAGGTTTTATGTTATTATTTAGTCACATATCAAAACTTATTGGAAGCAGAGTTTGTTGGAGCCTAGGGGTAAATTTGGGCTTGGTAGTACCTGCTTTTTAGACATTAAGTGCAACCTTTTAGGCAATAAATTAGTGGCTACGGCACATGCGAACACTTCTGAGGAAAAGTGAATTGGCTGCCATCTTAGTAAAGGGATTAACTCGTGAGTACTTTGCATTCACTGGCAGTGCAGAGCAGGCACGTACGTCATGATGTCAATCAGCATGCACAGCCATTTTGGAACTCCGCTCTAGCTGAAGCTTTCTTTTAATCTCACACAGCCAAACACACGTTAAGCAGCTTAAAAGACCCCTCCACAAGTGCTATATAAGGGGATTATCAACTACTTACAGGTTTGTTGTTGCTTGACTTCTTATGATTTTGCTACAATTCCTAATACTTTTCCTAGTTGTTTCAAGTTTCAAAAATCTACAGGGAGTGATGTGGCAAGCGCTGAAGTAGTTTTTGTTGCACAAACTCATTGTTCCTAGACATGTGTGCTCTAGTGGGCCTTTCTCTTGTAATTAAGCATAACTAGGAGAATGTACAATAGCCATGGAGAGCAGGACAAACTGCTAGAAGAGGGATGAGGAGTAAACAAAGAGGGGCACTCAGCAGGGGACCATACCTGCAGAGGTTCTGTAGGGAGCAGGTTTGTTGCAGAATAGATTGCTGGAGCACTGTGACACCCTGGAAACCCCTTTACACAATGGTATCCACAGCCATGATATCAGCAGTTTAAACTTCCATGGCTGCAAGCTAAGATTGCATGACAGCAGTCTGAATTTCACTGCAGCATTGGGTGAATGCTGCGTTGGTACTGCAATGGAAGTTGAGATATCGGCCATCAGATGCTGCATCTGATGGGTTTCACGGGTATGCCACTGGAGACAGTCACTCATCCCATGTTAGAACGGATGGGATCTAAGCTCTGTACAAAGCTATGTGCCAAGTTGGTACCAGGCTCCTTCATGCTCCTTGACAATGAATGAAAACTTTCAAGCAGGCTTTCAAATGCATCAAGTGTTTTGGTCTGTTTAGCCATTAACTGAGCCCTTCGAAGCAGGACTTGTTTGTGACCTCTCCCTTGGGTGAACTGACACCAGTGATGTCTTTTCTTAATGCCCCGGCTCTAGCACACTTATGCCCAATGCCTAACTAGCATAATGCATAACTAGCATTGGAGATAGGGCTTTAAACTGAATAGTTGGGGGGGAGGGTTCAGTTGCATGGAAATATAAAAAATCAAAGCTTAAGTAGAGGGTAAGAGTGCAGGTTAGTGACGAGGCTGATTGTTACCAAAAAGGAAGGGACAGTGTGTGAACGCCATATTGCACCAAAGAATCAGATAAGAGTAGGGAAAGTAGACAATAGGGCAAACTTAAAGGCTTTGTACCTGAATGCACATAGCAACTAATGAGTTAACAGGGCTAATAGAGATAAATAGATATGATTTGGTGGCAATTACTGAGACGTGGTTACAGGCAGAACAGGTTTGGGAGTTGAATATCTAAGGGTACTCAGTGTTTCGGAAGGATAGGCAGGAAGGAAAAGGAGGTGGTGTAGCTTTGTTAGTAAAGGAAGAGATCAGTGCTATAGTGAGGAATGATATAGGCACTGGAGAGCAAGATGTAGAGTCAGCCTGGGTAGAGATAAGAAATAGCAAGGGAAAGAAGTCCCTGGTGGGAGTAATTGATAGGCTACCCAAAACGGTAGTTCAGCAGTAGGGCACAGTATAAACCAGGAAATATTGGGAGCATGTAAAAAAGATGGCAATAATCATGGGTGATTTTAATATGCATATAGACTGGACTAATCAAAATGGCAAGGGTAGCCTCCAGGAAGAGTTCATAGAGTGTATAAGAAATTGTTCATTGGAGCAATATGTTGTGGAACCAACCAGGGGGAAGGCTACTCTGGGTTTGGTTTTGTGTAATAAGATGGGATTAATTAATGATCTCACAGTAAAGGATCCTCTAGGGAAGAGTGATCATAGCATGCTAGAATTTCAAGTTCAGTTTGAGAATGAGAAACTTGAGTCCCACACTAGTGTTCTGGAGTTAAACAAAGGTAACTCCATAGGCATGAGGGCAGATTTGGCTCTAGTGGATTGGGCAGAAAGACTACAAGGTAAGACAGTTGATGAACAGTGGCAGATATTTAAAGAGATATTCAATTCCTCCCAAGCAAAATATATTCCAAAGAGGAAGATAGATGGGGGGAAAGCATCCGTGGCTAAGCAAGGAAGTTAAAGATAACATAAAGGCAAAAACTAAGGCATATCAAATTGTAAAGGTCAGTGGCAGGCTGGAAGATTGGGAAATTTTTAAAGATCAACAAAAGGGTACTAAAAAAATAATAAAAAGAACAAAGGTAAATTATGAAAGAAAACTAACGCAAAATGTAAAAACTGATAGCAAAAACTTCTACAAGTATATAAAAGGAAAGAGAGTAGCTAAAGTGAATGTTGATCCCTTGAAGGATGAGACAGGGGCATTAATAGTGGGGAATGCAGAAATGACAGAGACGCATAATCAATATTTTGCCTCAGTTTTCATGGTGGAGGACACTAGTACTACCCAATTAGTAACAGGTAGTACAGAGGGTAAAGAGAAGGAGGAGCTTGGAAGAATCAACATCACTAGAGAAAAAGTACTGTGCAAACTTTTGGGATTAAAAGGTGACAAGTCCAGAGAACTTGATGGTCTACATCCGAGGGTCTTAAAGGAAGTGACAGCGGAGATAGTGGATGCATTAACTATAATATTCCAAAATTCCCTGGATTCTGGAAAGGATTGGAAAAATGCTAATATAATGCCTTTATTCAAAAAGAGGGGGAGGCAGAAAGTGGGAAATTGGGAAATTGTTGGAATCCATTATTAAGAAAGTAGCAATGGGGCATTTGGAAAGTCAAAATGCAATCCATCAGAGTCAGCATGGTTTTATGAAGAGTAAATCGTGTTTGACTAATTTGCTAGAGTCCTTTGAAGATATGACAAGCAAAGTGGATGATGGGGATCCTGTAGATGTAGTATATCTGGACTTCCAGAAGGCATTTGACAAGGTGACACACAAAAGATTAATACACAAGATAAGATCATACAGAGTTAGGGGTAATATATTAGCTTCGATAGAGAATTGGCTAACCAACAGAAAGCAGAGAGTCGAGATAAATGGGTCTTTTTTTGGCTGGCAAGTTGTAACTAGTGGGGTGCCATAAGGTTTGGTCCTTGGGCCCCAACTACTTACAATCTATATTAATGACTTGGATTCAGGGATAGAAGGTACTATAACTAAATTTGCAAATGACACCAAAATAGGTGGGAAAATAAGTTGCAATGAAGAAATAAGAAATTTACAAATGGATATGGGCAGGTTAGGTGAATGGGCCAAAATTTGGCAGATGGAGTTTAACGTGGATAAGTTTGAGGTTATCCATTTTGGTCGGTAGAATAAAAATGTAACTCATTACTTAAATGGAGAGAAACTTCAGAATGCTTCAGTGCAGAGGGATCTGGGTATCCTCGTGCATGAATCGCTGAAAGCTAGTATGCAGGTACAGCAGATAATAAGGAAGGCAAATGGAATTTTGGTACTTATTGCTAAAGGAATAGAATATAAAAATAGGGAAGTGTTGTTGCAACTGTACAAGGCATTGGTGAGACCACACCTGGAATACTGTATACAGTTTTGGTCCCCTTACTTGAGGAAGGATGTAGTTGCATTGGAGGTGGTTCAGAGGAGGTTCACTGGGTTGATTCCAGATATGCGGGGCTTGTCTAATGAGGAGAAATTGAACAGTTTAGGCCTATAGTCGCTAGAGTTTAGTCAGATGAGAGGAGATCTAACTGAGGTATCTAAGATGCTAAAGGGGATAGACAAAGTAGGCGTGGCACAGATGTTTCCCCTTGTGCGGCATTCTAGAACAAGAGACCAGTTTTAGGCTAAGGGTTGGTAGATTTAAATCAGAGATGAGGAGGAATTACTTTTCTCAAAGTGTCGTGAATCTGTGGAATTCACTACCTCAGAGTGCCATGGATGCCTGGACGCTGAATAAATTTAAGGAGGAAATAGACAGATTTTTAATTAGTAATGGGTTGAAAGGTTATGGGGAGAGGGCGGGAAATTGGAGTTGAGGCCGAAATGAGATCAGCCATGATTGTATTGAATGGTGGGGCAGGCTCGAGGAGCTGAATTGCCTACTCCTGCTCCTAGTTCTTATGTTCTTATGTTCTTATGTCTTACCATGGGCAGACCCACCTCTATGCTCTCCTCTAAATTACACGCAATGTCAATAGCTGAGCTGTGGCTCTGAAATCCTGTGATGGTGTGTCTTCACCTTGACTGTCTCCTTGCTGTTCCTTCATTGCCTAGGCAGATTCTAGTTCTTGGGTATCTGAAAGAAGAAGGACAAGAGCAAAGATATGGTGAGGTTGGAAGTGAAAGTTAGAAGTGGGAATGCCACTACCTGCAAGTTCCCCTCCAAGTCATATACCATCCTGATTTGGAACGATATCGCTGTTCCTTCACTATCGCTGAGTCAAAATCCTGGAACCCCTCCCTAACAGCACTGTGGGTGTTCCTACAACACATGGTCTGCAGTTGTTCAAGAAGGCAGTTCACCACCATGTTATCAAGGACGATTAGATATGGTCAATGATGGTGTAGCCAGCGATGCCCTCATATCATGAACAAATAAAAAGGTTGAAAGATAAGGGAAAACTGGGATGAGAAAACACACGAACATATGAATTAGGAGCAGGAGTGTGCCTCTCGGCCCCTTGAGCCTGCTCTGCCATTCAATTAGATCATGGCTAATCTGATTTTAACCTCAAATCCACATTTGAGCCAAGCCTATCCCTGATAACCTTTCACCCCTTTGCTTATCAAGAATCTACCTACCTCTGCCTTAAAGATATTCAAAGAATCTACTCCTACCACATTTTAAGGAAGAGTTCCAAAGACTCATGACCTTCTGAGAGAAATGTTTTTTCCTCATCTCTATCTAAAATAGGCGACCCCTTATTTTTAAACAGTGACCCCTAGTTCTAGATTCTACCACAAGAGGAAATATCCTTTCCACATCCATCCTCTCAAGACCCTTCAGGATCTTATGTTTCAATCAAGTCAAGTCTTACTCTCTAAACTCCATGAATAGAAGCCTAGACTGTCTAACCTTTCCTCATAAGACAACCCACCCATTCGAAACATTAGTCCAGTAAACCTTTGCTGAACTGCTTCCAATGCATCCATCCTTCCTTAAATAAGGAGACTGTACACAGAACTCCAGATGTGGTCTCACCAATACCCTGTATAACTGCAGCATAACCTCCCTACTTTTGTATTCAATCCCCTCACAATAAACAATAGCATGTTATTAGATTTCCTTATTACTTGATGTACCTGCGTACTGAACTTCTGTGACTCTTAAGCCTAAGGAGGCTTAGGTATGCAAATGCTGTTATCTTCAATGATTTCAGCTTCAGCCATGGTCCTTCTGCTAATGGTCAACACCATCACCTCCATGGGATTTGGACATGCAGACACACCTTGAGAACTCCAGCTAGCTTCTGCTGCTTTTAGTTTTGCACCACCCTCCCTTGCAAGGGTGAGGGAAATGTTTCAGTGAGCTTGGTGCAATCTATTTAGGTGCTGTGGCTGTCGTAAGTGGATGAATGACATTGTGTGCAAGCTGTGAGATTTGGGTTTGAAGCTTGAAATAGCACTATGTGTGTGAGGGTCAGGTGTAGTCCTTATGAAAGTTAGCTATGAGTCTTGGTTAATAGATTGTTGGTAGATGAGTGATGGGGGTGTGGTGAATTCAGGCTATCTCCATCCCTTCTCCTTTCCACCTCATCCACCAAGACCACCAATGAAACATCCAAAAACCTTGGTCCCTGCCCTCTCCCATGGTTAGCCATTGTTCTCGTTGCAAAGCAGTGTGTACCAACCACAAGATGCACTGCAGCAACTTACCGAGGCACTTTCAATAGTATCTTCCAGTCCACATCTTCTTCCACCTTGAAGGACAAGGGCAGCAGATACATGTGAACATCACCACCGGCAAGTTCCCCTCCATCCTGACTTGGAACTATATCGTCATTCCTCCACTGTCGCCGTGTCAAAATCCTGGAACTCCCCTCCTAATAGCACTGTGGATATACCTATACTACATGGATTGCAGCAGTTCCCCACCATCTTCTCAAGGGCATTTAGGGATGGGAATTAAATGCTGGCTTAGCCAGTGATGTCCACATCCCATGAAAGAATAAATAAAAAATAACTATTTTGAATGATGTCATTGTTAACTGTATCAATTAAGGTTAAGTGTTTACCGGGGTGAAGGACACTCATTTTATAATTAATTGTACACATACAAAGAGACACTCATGCCGTGGCTTTCCATCCTGCCAACTGGAGGTGGTGGGGGCTCCTGTGTGAAACTTTCTATGTGGGAGTCACCCCCTTTACCATTGATAATTTGGCATGGAGGGTGTTGCATGCACCAGCCCCTTTCAACTAACAGTTAAGGTGGTTCACGGATTGCTAGGCCACCTGTATTTTCTGTGGCCTCGAGGAGTCCATGTTCTATATCTGTGTTCCTCAAGTTCTTTATTTGCTTCAGCCCCATGTTTCTGATCTTTGGCCACCCAGTGCAGCTGAGGGGTGAGCAGATCAGAAGACCTCCTCGTTGGCCTGATCAAGGGCCAGGCCAAGGTGGCTGTCAGCAGGTCCAAGCAGCGAATGGTTGAAGCTATCAATTGTCCCAACTATTTGCCTGCCTTCTGTGGTTACATCCGTGCCCAGTTGTCCTTGAAGTGGGAGCACGTAGTGTCTGTCAGTATGCTTGAGGCCTTCTGTGGTCTGCACATTAGGGGCTGGAGTGCATCATCAGCCCCCAATATATTAATTTAATTTATATAATTTAATTTAAGTTTCCGTTGAAGTTTTTGCTTTTAGTTACAGTGTCCCTTTAAGGGGCTGTCAAGATGTTAATTTGTTAATTCATTTATTTGTTTTATTGATTTGCTCAAAAGAGTATAAAGAGACACTGCTTTTCACGACCAGTAGATGCCACAGGGCTGAAGTGCATCGTCAGCCTCAGGAACACTATTTTAATTTAATTTTGATAAGTTTCCTTTGAAGTTTTTTTTGTTACAGTGCCCCTTTAAGGAGCTGTTAATTTATTAGTTAATTTGTTTATTTGAATATTTACTTACTCAGAAGAGCACCAAGAGGCACTTCTACATATGTGTTCAATGTGGAGGTTGCAGCCCCTTTTCCACTATTTGAGGGGGCTGCTGCTCAAGCTTTGGTTGCACTTCAGCCCCACACTCCTGACCTTTGGCCACCCGGTTTGGAGAGAGGTGGGCAGGATGGAAGGCCTCATTAGCCTGCTTCTGAGCCTGGCCAAGGTGATCATTAACAGGTCCAATAGCAGGGGGTTGAGGGGGTTGTTCATCCCAGCTGCCTGCCTCTCTCTTGTGGTTACATTCCACATCTGGGTGTCCCTGAAGAGAGAGCACGTGGTGACACCAGCATGCTTGAGGCCTTCCACAATCAGTGGGCACTGCTGGGGCCGGAACACAGCACCTTCTTCCAAAACAATATTTTAATTGGATTTGACAAGTTTCTTTGAAAGTTTTGTTTTTTGCTACAGTGCCCCATTATAGGATGGTTTATTAGCCAGTTAGTTTATTTGGTTTTACTCAAATGAGGATAAAGAGATGTTTGCCCTTTAGGGGCTTGTTTATTTGGTTACTTGATTATTTCAAAAGGGTATAAAGAAATATTTTGGCATGGAGGGTGTGGCACATGACAGCCCTGTGCAACCATGGATCAGATCGATTCAAATACTCTTTGGCCACTTGTAATCTCTGAGTCCAGTACTCCATGTTTACATAGATTATGAAAGGCTGCAGCCCCTATTTCATTATTTGAGGGAGCTGTTCCTCAAATTTTGTTTGCACATCAGCCAAACGCTCCTGATCTTTGGCCCCATGGTGTGGAGGAGGGTGGGCAGATGTGAGCCTGCTCCTGGGCCTGGCCAAGCTGGCCATGATCAGCAGGCGGTTGAGACGTTCAGACTGCCCGCCTCTTTTCTATGGTTACACCTGCACCTGGTTGTGCCTGGAGAGGGAGTACCGGTGT
Organism: Carcharodon carcharias; assembly: GCF_017639515.1. Classification (NCBI taxonomy): domain Eukaryota; kingdom Metazoa; phylum Chordata; class Chondrichthyes; order Lamniformes; family Lamnidae; genus Carcharodon; species Carcharodon carcharias. The sequence goes on along the minus strand of NC_054480.1, from coordinate 108,196,129 downwards.
TCACAGGTACGCTTGAGGCTTTCTGGGACCAATGGGCACCAGAGGGGCTGGAGTGTATCATCAGTCCTGGCAACGAATCTTAATTTAGTGGTTTCTGTTGAACTTTTTATTTTCCTTTACAATAACTTGAAAGTGCCCCTTTAGGAGGTTTTTTATTTGTTCATTTTATTTACCAATAGAATATAAAGAGGCATTTATTGATATTGGTGTGGGTTATTGTAGGTTTAGGAGCTACACACTTGTAATGTCACACTTTGTGAATAAATCTAAAACTGAGTTAAGGTTGACTTCTAGTCTCCTTCTTCACCAATTGACTGGTAGATGTTTAACAGTACCTATTTTTGGGTGCTATCCAATTTAGCTCATTAGGAATATTGTTGGAATATTGGATTGGGCAGTGGGGATATGGGGAGATGCAGAACTGAGACAACATATCATCGGCGCTGATAGAAGGCTGTAATTATGGCCTGACAGATTTACACATCATGAATCTGCACATAGGAATTCATAATGGCAAAGTTGACACAAAAGCCTGACACCAGGAACTAAGTTTTTGTAGATAGGAAATGTCAGTCAGCTTATTTTTTTCTTTACTAAACATAGATATAATATTATAATATTTGTCAAGGCAGTTCTTTACTATTTAGGAATGGAGTTTCTGCGTCTAAAGTTTCAAATTGATCTCCAAGTGTGCAGAACCTGCCACACATATTAGAAAATTGTAGTATTCAGAAAGTTTAGGCCTACGATATTTATTCAGAGAATAGAGCTTTAGCTGAGTACTGATCTGTTAATAAGGTTCCCTTATTAAATGTTATCCATTTTTTATAAACACATCTTTTCTTTAATCTGTAATATTTCCCTCTCAAGCCCAACGATTAAATAATTTATTATTCATCCTGGCCATATCTCAAGCCCTGAATTAAGAGGTAAACAAAAACAATAATCATTTGAAGCCCACAGATGCCGAGAGAATGTCTGCCTGTTGCTAAGCAACAATGGAACATGGGGCCAATAACATGGAAGTAGCTTATTCCCTCTGTTGCAAAGGTCAATCCTTGCGATGTGCGACCTGCATCTTGCATTGACAACTACCACTTCAGTTTGGTCAAGAGCAATGTCAGAATTAATTATATTTCCTATTTGATAACAATCTCATTAACAGAAGTTCTAACTCTTGGCTGACTAAACAATGGTTGTAACCATAGTAACGGGATGTTTCGGCTGGATGTATTGGAGCAATTTGCATATAACTCTTCATCTTTCTACTGGACTCATAATGAAGCAATTATGGCTCTACTTCTAATATGCTACAATAATTCTAACTCTTAATTGTCATGTCTCATAACGAGTCATTGTTGTCATGCCAGTAGGACATTACAGCTTTAATCTTATACCATTTAGGTTTGAGAATTTGAATTCAACTTTTTTAAAAATCTGGAAATAAAAAGCTGGTATCATAAAAGTGACCATGAAGCGGTTGGATTGTTGTTCACTAATAACCTCTGGGGAAGGAAATCTGCTGCCCTTACTTGGTCTGACCTATATGTAACTCCAGTGCCACACCAGCATAGCTGACTCCAACCTGCCCTCTGAAATAGCCCATCAAACAACCCACCTCAAACTACAGCAATTCAAGAAGCAGCTCACCACCCATCAGGCCAATAAATGCTACTCTTGCCAACAACAACCCTATCCTGTGACTAAGTATTTGTAAAAGATGGGAAACTCTGCCCAGATGTTCACCTATGCCAGCTACCATAGCCAAGTGTGGTTTAAATTTCTCAAACTTTAGGACTGCTGAGGAGAATCACAGTGATCTATCCAGCATGAGACTATAGGACTACAATACTGACGTGCTATCAGTGAGTAAAGCCTCCACACTCTGGACTTACCATAAAGTTTAAGTGGAAGTGACCATCAGGCAGAATGTAGAACAAGTGACTGATGTGAAACTTCCCACTTTGAAATAAAAATTCTACCCCAATGTCTTTCTTTCTACATTGGGGTTAAAATTGCTCAGTAACAGTTGTCAGATATTATGGAACTAATTTTATGATTCAATCCTCACAATTCAGCATTTTACACCTGCCATATTGAGGCTTTGGCTGCAAGTCAACATGACTTACCATGAGCTTACATGGTCTTTAATCAATTAACATTAGCACGTAGAGAAAGAACTTGTATTTATATAGCACTTTTCACAACCTCTGAATGTTCAGTCAATCAAGTATGTTTTGAAGCATAGTCACTGTCATAGCAGGGGCAACAAAACAGCTAATTTACACACAGTAAGGCCTCACAAACACTAATGAGCTGAATGACCAGATAGTCTGTTTTTTTAGGTGTTAGTTGCAATGTTTCCTTTAAGCGGCACACATGGGTCACCTTGTAACTACCTGGAAGGCACCACAGAGGGCACTCACAAGTTTTGAATAGGCCGCAGACACTGAAGAAAATTTAGAGGGGTATTGGTTGTTTGAAGGTTAAATATTTGCCAGGACACAAGGAGAACTCCTCGGCTCTTCTTCAAAATAGGCCATGGGACCTTTACATCCACCTTTGAGGTCAACCTAGATACTCAAGTCTCTGGAGTCAAGTTATACTCCAGATATTCTACATTAAAGGTGGGTGTACTATCAAGTGAGCCCCAAATGACAACTATAAATCAAAGAGATCATGAATTGGATACACTAAGCTCAGCACCCAGAATACTAAATGATAAAATTTACCATTACATGCTTTATGCAAAGTTCTAAGCATGAGACCATTGCACATGCTTTATTATTTCACCTAATTCAGTTTAACACACTGATTAAAAATGAACCTTTTGATGGAATGAGTTACAGTTTGGACCCTCATGGTGTTAGCTCTTTACTCGTTCCCACTACATCTCAAATTAGTATTTCAAATTTTCCCACATTTTCTAGCATCAGACTATGGACTGAATCTGAATTGCTCAGTTATTTGATCCATTACTACTTTAATGACCTTTTGTATTCACTTGGAAAAGGCTGGTCGACCAATAATTCTGTAGACCAACTGAGATGTGAATTGTTATTCTCTGTAGTCAGCAGATTCCAGTCATACAGTAAACCTGGTGCCCGCTATGAGAATGAAGTCCAGGGTTTGTTATCACCCTACATCATATTAGGCCCTAACTCTCTCATCATTCCCCCACCCCCTTAAGAGATCTATGTCAATACTTATACTTTTACCGTAAAGAGGCATTTGCCACCGGGGAAGGAGAAGAGTTGGAACTTCATTTGTATCGGGTTGTCAATATATTGAGATGCTTGACAAAGCATAGCTTCGAGTGCTTAATACACAGAAGGTGAGCAAACATTTTTCTGGTGGAAATTGTACTGCTTTAAGCATGCAACCAATGGATTCTTTTGGTTCCTCAATATGAAGATTTATGTAGTAACTGTTTCTCCTACAATGAATAAACAGAATTAAAGTAGATGACCTGTCACATTTCAGGGTTGGAATTTAATGCCCTCTCCCTGAGGCAAGTTTGGAAGCAGAAGTGGGGAGAGACATTTCATTGGGCAAAAGGGTGGCAGGTGGAGACCTGCTGTCTTCCCACCTCTGCCCCAATTAAGTCTGGGGCAGGAAGGGTCCTGGACAGACAACCTATCCTGCTGCCATTTGAGCAAGTGGGCAATTGATTCCCAATTAAGGGCGTCACCTCATCTCCACTGGTATTCACCCTTCTCTGGGCAGAGGATTCACCATGCAAGAAGCCCAAAAAGCAAAAAGCAAAAAATAGAATCGTCTGGTCCTGTTGAGGGCGGCTATCATGGTGGGCATGTGCAGACTATGTAGTGAGAAGATCAAAAATCACTTTCACACAGTCGTCAAACCAGTTTGTGGGTCCTCCGCTCTGCCCGTCAATCTCATACCACGTTTCCTGCCATCGCATGTCGGAAACATAATTTCAATATCTTGGCATCTCATTAAAAGCCCTGCTCACCCAAATTATCTGCCCACACTGGATCATCCGAGCGCGTCAGCATTCACAATTGTACATAAGCAACGTGCACCTGGCGAGCTGCAGTTTGCTCGGGACTTTGAAGTTTGTTTGCCTTCAGTAGAAAAGGTGGCGAGGGTGGTTGGTGGATGCTCAGAGGCCGACACAGACCCTGGGGGTAGGAAGGAGGGGGCCAGAGAGGTTAATGCAGATCGGGGTGGGATTTTTAGGAAGGAAGGAATGTGCATGTTCACCTCGACATCCCTGAAAGAAAAGGGTTATGGCTAGAAGGTGACGGTGGGGAGGCAGACGGTGGTGTCAGGGGGATTGAAAGGAGGTGGAAAGGAAATGGGTGACTGGAGGAGGGAAAAGGATGGGGGACCTGAAGAAGAACGTTTAATGCGCCATGCTGGCTAAATCGAAAGTGAAACTAGAGTCGCGGTGGGGGAGAACAGGAGCTCCATGGGAGTGTGATCAGTGGGTGGGTGGAGATGCAGGTCGGCTCAGATGGACAACTGAAAGTGAACCCCAGCAGGCAGCATTGAAAATGCTCAGGACATTGAGATGAGTGTGATAAGGGAAGGATCCATGTGTGTGGGAGAGTGCTTGCGCAAGGCTCCGAAAGGCCCTGCCACACACACTCTTCTCCCTCCAGAATCACTCGTGGGCTGGCTGCGTGCAGCTGAACTGCTAGTGGGGGGGGTGGAGGGTGGTGTAGTGGGAGGATTCATAAAGTCTGTAAATGAAGCTGAAATACACCATTACACATTATTCCGTGAAAGTGAATATATTTTCAGTATGTAAAGTGACAAAATATGTTCACCCATGCAAACAACTGTGAACAGAATTTCTTAGCTTTTGAAAACCTTAGACTTCTAAGTGCTGCCTTGGTATCGCAGGAGGGGCAGAGACAGCTTGTGCAATGGTTGGCCTTGTTGCCTCTGATGACTACGACATTTTCCCACCCGCTACCACACTTAGTGCAAATCTGGGACGATTCCGCCAATAGTCCTGCTTGGCACTCTACTTGTTTGATGTAATACAGAAATTGAACACAACCACTCCACTCAGCTTCACCTGAACCTGACAGAACTTTAACATCCTTAGTTATATACCCTAACCACTTACATGCATTCTGCAGCCATTGCAAGTATTTCAGTGACATATCCATCAAAAAGTGCAAATCTCTTCCATGCTGTGCTACTTCAAGGTTACTATGATTTCTGGTTTCACAACTGGAAGATCTACAATTGACGTGATTTTCTCAGTTCAGTAGCTGCAGGAGAAATGCCATGAACAAGGGAGACCATTATATATTGCCTTCATTAACCATGTGAGCAGAGGCAGCCTATTTAAACTGCCAGAGAAAATTGGCTGCCTGCTGAAGCTGCTCAATGTGATCTCCTCTTTCCATGACAACTTAATAGGTAAGGTCAGGTCAGCCATGGAGCAACACTGGAATCCTTTGAGATCCATAGTGGAACCAACGAATGGGGGACCAAGTCTGGAGAACCCTGGATTTCAAGGGACATGAAGGTTAGGATTCAGGAAAAAAAAGGCTTATGGCAGATACCAAGGGCTCAATACAGCAGAGTCCCTAGAGGAGTGTAAAAATTTCAGGGGGGATCTTAAAAAGAAAATTAGGAAAGATAAGAGAGTGCATGAGAAAGTATTGGTGGGTAGAATAAAGGAAAACCCAAAGGAATCTTTTAAATATATAAAGAGCAAGAGAATAACTAGGGAAAGAGTAAGGCCAATTAGGACCACAGAGGTAATCTGTGTGTGGACCTGGAAGATGTGGGTGCAGTCCTCAATGAATACTTTGCATCAGTCTTCACAATGGAAAAATACGACACAGGTATAGACAGGAAGGAGGGACTGTGAAATATTAGAGGAAATTAACATAGAGAGAGAGGAGGTACTAGTGGGTTTAGTGACCTTAAAAGTGGATAGACCCACAGGCCCGGATGAGATGTATCCCAGGCTGTTGAGGGAGGTAAGGTAAGATATACTAGGGGCCCTGGCAGTAATTTTCAAATCTGATCTGGCCACAGGTGAGGTGCCAGAGTACTGGAAGACTGCTAACATTGTCCCATAAAGGGAGGAAGGGATAGACCCGGAAATTACAGGCCAGTCAGCCTAATCTTGGTGATGGGGAAGTTACTAGAAAGAATTCTGAAGGACAAAATATATCTGCACTTGGAGAGACACGGATTAATCAAGTATAATCAGCATGGATTTGTTAAGGGAAGTTTTGTGTTTGACAAATTTGATTGAATTTTTTGAGGAGGTAACCAGGAGTGTTGATGAGGATAATGCATTTGATGTGGCATACATGGACTTTAGCAAGGCTTTTGATAAAGTCCTTCATGGAAGTAAGAGCCCATGGGATCCAAGGCAAAGTGTCATGTTGGATCCAAAATTGGCTGAGAGGCAGGAAGCCTGTGAAGGTAGAAGGATGTTTCTGTGACTGGATGTCTGTTTCCAGTGGGGTTCCGCAGGGCTCGGTGCTGGGGCTCTTGCTGTTTGTGGTGTGCGTAAATGATTTGGACATAAATGTAGGAGGTATGATCAAGAAGTTCACAGACGACACAAAAATTGGTAGGGTGGTAAATATTGAGGAGGATAGCCATGACTTGCAGGAGGACATCGGTGGACTGGTCAGGTGGGCAGGGCAGTAGCAAATGGAATTCACCCCAGAAAGGTGTGAGCTAATGCACTTGGGGTGGTTTAACAAGGCAAGGGATTTCACTATGAATGATAGGACCCTGGAATGTACTGAAGATCAGAGGGACCTTGATGTGCATATCCATAGATCCCTGAAGGTAACAGGGCAGGTAGATAAGGTGGTTAAGAAGGCATATGGGATACTTACCTTTATTAGCCAAGGCATAGAATACAAGAGCAGGGAGGTTATGCTGGAACTGTATAAAATGCTGGTTAGTCCACAACTGGAGCACTGCAAGCAGTTCCGATCACCACATTATAGGAAGGATGTGATTGCACTGGAAAGGGCGCGGAGGAGATTTACCAGGATGCTGTCTGGCTGGAGGGTCTGAGCTATGAGGAAAGGTTAGATAAGTTGATGTTGTTTTCCTTGGAGCAGCAAAGATTGAGAGGGGACCTGATAGTGAACTTAACATAAGAACCTACGAACTTAAGAAATAGGAACAGGGATAGATCATTCAGCCCCTTAGGCCTGCTCTGCCATTCAATAAGATTATGGCTGATCTTCTTGTGTTTCGATTTCCAGATTCCCATCTAACCCCGTTAACCTTTGATTCCCTTGCCTAATAAGAATCTATCTACCCCTGCCTTAAAAATATTCAATGACCCCGCCTCCACCACCTTCTGAGGCAGAGAGTTCCAAAGTCGCACACCCCTCTGAGAGAAAACATTTCTCCTCATCTCTGTCCTAAAAGGGCGACCCCTAATTTTAAAACAGTTCCCCCTAGTTCTGGACTCACCCACAAGGGGAAACATCCTTTCGACATCTACCTTGTCAAGGCCGTTCAGGATCTTATATACTTCAATCAAATTACCCCACACTCTTCTAAACTCCAGTGGAAATAAGCCCAGCCTGTCCAATCCTTCCTCATAAGACAACCCAGTCATTCCAGGTATCAGTCTAGTAAACCTCCTCTGAACCACTTCCAATGCATTTACATCTCTCCTTAAATAAGCAGACCAATACTGCATACAGTATTCGAGGTGCAGTCTCACCAAGGTGTATAAGATTATACAAGGGGCATAGATAGGGTGGGTAGGAAGGCACTTTGTATATTAGTAGAGGGATCAATAACCAGGGGGCATAGATTTAAAGTAAGAGGTAGAAGGCAAAGAGGGAAGTTGAGGAGAACTTTTTGCACACAGAGGGTGGTGGGAGTCTGAAACTCACTGCCTGAAAGTGTGGTTGAGTCAGAAACTCTTGTAACATTTAAGATATATTTAGATATTCACTTGCGTTGCCATAGCCTCCAGGGCTATGGGCCAAGCGCTGGAAAATGGGATTAGTGTAATCAAGCCTTTGTTGATTGGCATGGACATGATGGGCCGAAAGGTCTCCTTCTGCACTGTAAACATTTATGAGTCTATGAGTCTAACCAGTTTCAACCTTGACACCCATCGCCCTCCCTCTATGTACCTTTTTTTGCCTAATTTTCACCTATGCATCAACCCAATCTAACACTTCTCATTTCAATGGACACAGATAAATCTGGCTGCTGTGTGGGGAAATGTCAAAATACTTTCCTGAAATCCTGTTAACTAACATCTGCTATGTCATCCCTAGCTATCCAATCTGTACACTTTGCAAGAAATCCAATAGTTTAGTCAGATGTGACCTTCCCCCTCTGAACCTATGCTAGCTCTATAAGACCTGGTCCTTCTGAATGCTCCTTTATTTATCCTTCATCAAAATGTAAAATGTTTTCCCCATGCTCACAGGTCTGTAATTTGAGGGTTTTATCTCTTGAACTTACTTTAAAAGATGGGAGTTACAGCTGCTACTTTTCGATCTATTGCTCTATTGCACTGAGTTTTGAAAGGTGTTGTTGAGGGGTATTTGCAACCTCTTCAGTCAGCACCCTTGGACTGTGACTATCGGAGCCTGGAGCCTCGCTGACAATTAGCTTCCTAAATCTTTCTGCATACACTACCAATGAGATTTCAACCCAATAAATTCTACTTCCATTTCAATTAGTTATATATCCCGATGTTTTATGAAGGAGTTAAGGAACTGGTTATTGGCTCAGAGACCGCTCCATGTATCAATTGCTGTAAACGTCGTTTAGAGTTGCCAATTGCGATTAAATGTATTCCTGGAGGTTTCATCACATAACTTGCCTCCAAAGTCCAACCATTAGTCAACCAACATATACATTGTGATGCACTGCCTTCCTATGCCAAATGGAAAGCAAAAATACTCATTACCCAATAGGATGATGCTTGACTATTAGCCAAACAGCTTTCCCACATGCCCCCCCACCCCCAGCCCATTTTTAATATTACTATCTGAATATTGCTGAAAAGAGAGACATTTCCTGTCAAAGCTTTTTGTGTTGCACTCATCAGGATAATTTGCAAGAAAATACCAATGTCAAGGAAAACAACATATTTATGCTGTATGAGAAGAGAGTTCTGATTGGTTGAGGCGTTGCCATGGAGAAGGCACCAGCTGATGGTGACTGACAGTTAAACGTCAAGCATTGCTTGAAATTTAAACCAGAAACCTTGAATCTGATTGGTCAAGGCATACATTAATACACAGGGCCCTGTTCTTTGCAGACAGAAAGAATATGTATACACATTGCACCTGTTTCAGCTAAACAAGATAAGTGACAGCCATTTGCTGGTTCATTCCCAGGGCAATGTCTTGACTAATCAGAGTCAAGCTGCCTGGTTTAAATTTCAATAATGTTTGGCAGTTAACTGTCAGTCACCATCAGCTGGTGCATTATTCATGACAACACCTCTACCAATCAGAGTCTACTTGCCAACCAATCAGCACTCACTTCTCATATGGTATAAACATATTGTTTCCCCTGCCATTGGTATTTTCTTGTGAATTGTCCCGAAGACAAAATGCTTCAACAAGAAACAAAGTCTCTCTTTTTTCAGCAACACTCAAGTTCTGTACTACCAAACGAATGTTTCTATCTGGTAAAGAGAAATGTTCAAAGAAAATGACAAAAAATACGATCTTTTTTTGATGTCCTGCTGATTTTTCTCCAGGGTTGCACACAGCAGTCTCCTGGAGATTGATCTTCAATTGCTTGGAGGCTCCAGACCAATCCTGGAGGGTTGGCAACCCTTGGGTCATTGCCAAGAGTTTTTGTACTAAGCATCTGATCCACTTTTCGTGGGGTAAGCATTAGATTAGGATTTGTTCACTACATCCAATAACCTAACTAGAAGACTTTTGATTGGGGCATTCCTGGGTTACTAATACAGGCCAGAAGGTATTTTCAATCTTCCCACTGGCTTAAAGATCATCATTGTTCCCACATGAAGATGTCTGCACCAACTGGTTTGCATTCCAAATGATAGAATAGCAACTGAATTTTCCATCCTTAAAAGGTGCTGCTTCATCACCGCAGATATGGAACAGCTGCAGAGTTACCCCCAAATGGCCTGGTGACATTTGTGCCGCACGAGTGGATTAAAGGACAAAATGTGTTGTCATATCAAATCAGATCAAACATAATTTGGTGTAGCACATACCCCTTTAAAATTAATTCTCTCCTTTTATAACTCATCCTAATAGCGGTAATTGTTCAAAAATATGCTGACAATCTGTGCTTTGCGTTAAATCTTCTTAATACATATTTTGTCATGTCTTCTCCATTATGTTTTGATTTCTAAATCAGACTCTTTGCATCTCAGCAGAGCTGCAGAGCTGTCTAAATAATTTGCCTGCAAGAATGTGCTCCATCTGTCATTTTCATTATTTTTACCATGTTGTGTAATAGTCAGTCTCCTAGCTTTTTATCTTACACTTTGTTAAAATATGTAATGGAATAGTCACATGGCTCTGACAAAACATATCTATCTTTGCAGGACATTGTCTTTTAGTTGAGGCAAACATTTGGACATGGAGCTGCCTTTTTAAACAGTGTGTATTTCTAATTGTTATCTAGATGTCTAGATAGAGAACTTGATAGTCCCTGAAAATGGGTATGGGGGATCACCTTCAATGGAATGCGGGCAGCACACCAATTTTATGCTGTCTGCTCATTCCAATGATTTCAACATCCGGTCACCAAAATCTGTGATGTGATTGGCTGGACGCTCCAACAGGGGACCAATGTTTTGAGTGGTTAGTTAAAGCCAGCCCGCACTGCTTAAAGCTAAGCCTTAAACCATTTAAAGCTTAAACCTCTTGAATGTGGCTGGAGCAAGTACTGACAATTGTGCAGGAAGCCCAATCTGTCCTGTGAAAAATTGAACAATGGACCAACATGTGAGGCTTTCGGATGCTGCACTGGAGGCCTACCAATAAGAGATACGCCTGCATGTATTAACCCTCAAGGGGGTGACAGTGCTGTCCATTATTGAGATGGTCATTGCTGAGGCTAAAATGTCCATACCTAAAACCATTGAAGGTGATGTTGTCCTCTATGTAATCCTCATTATCACACCCCGCCTCCCCCTCATCCCACGCTCTTCTGATTTATCAGCTGGAGACTATGTAAGGATATACATCTTACTTTCACCTCCTCCCTCACCACAACCTTACCCTTGTGCCTTCCTTCTTTTCCGTATGCATGAAAGCAACCTTACCAGGCAGTGGAGGAACATCAAAAAGACAGTGATGATGTGAGCACAACTTTACTCAATGTCACAGTCATAGCCACCAGCTCAAATACTGGTACTGCACATATCTTAGATGATGGATTAGAGATGGAATCTGCACACAATGAGATGCCCGGTTTCAGTGACCTGCAGCCAGGGTGGGTGCAAGAATAGCGCAGGTGGCAGCTCATTGGAGGATGGGATCATTTATTAGTTCTGTTGCAGAAGTCACAGATGAGCACTTTTGATGGTGGAGAATACAGAATAACCCTGATTTGTAAACACAATGAAATACTTGATGCATTAGGAAGCCTGCAAGAAGCCTGAGATCAATGTCCAGGAGTAAGGAGGAGTCCAGCACCAACTTGGCACAGGAATTTGCACAATTTGGAGCCCATCCTTTCCAGAGTGGCAGTGGTGGCCAATTTTGTTCACACAATTGTGAAAGCAAACCATGATTCTGCGTCTGATGGCCAATGCTTATATTGTAACACAAAAGGCAGCCAGCCAACATCTGAGCACTGCACTGAAAGTTCAGACTGCTACCATTATGCTCGTCGATAACAATGTACAAAAGAGCTCGCAGAGTATCACCACAGTCCAATCAATCTGTCCTCAGAAAGGTGACCAGGATTGCAGAGGGACTGTCCTGAGTAGTGGCATAAACCTAATGTCCTCTCTCAGGATGATTGCATTCATCCTTTCATCCTTGTCACTCCGCCATTGCCTTTGTTGTTGCTTGTCAGCCAGCCAGTGCAGACAGCTGCCACCCATGCTGAGATGATACTGTTCACACCCAGGCTTTCTAGGCCAGAGCTGCTTGAGGTCATCCTTCAAGGCCATCAGTAGAGTCATTGAAAGTCTGCAGCCTTCTACCAGTAGCACTGCATAAGAGTACAAAGAGAGAGCAAGATGCATTCACGAGGGCAATTAGTTGACTTTTGTATTCAATATGGCAGGATTTAATTTATAGATTCGGTTTGATTGGAAAGTTTATTTAGTGGTGTGTTTTATTTTTGTAATGTGTCCAGGTGAGCATTGAGAAAATTAGTGACAGGGGAAGGTAAGTTGTGGGACTATCAATGAAAGGGGAATTGCGGTTGCAGTTACTGACATCGCTCTTAAATGTGGTTTTCACAGATCGTCTGGCCAGAAAGGAACTGTCTAGGCTGTATCCTCCAATCCTTCCCCTCTTCCTCATGCTCCCGCTCCTTAGCTGCTCACCATGTAGTTGCTGGCAATGGCTGTCCCCGCCCAAAGAGAGGTTGTGCACACTGCAGCAGATCACCACAAATCTTATGCTGCTGAGTGCTGCAGAGTTCCTCCAGAGCTGTCCAAGCAGCAGAAGCAGTCAGCTGGATATTTTCAGAATGTGAGTTGTCGTGCTGCCGGGGCTGAAGGTCGATCTGGCCTTACCTGGTGGAACCATGGGCAGCATTTTACTGGCAGCTGCCAATTATGAGACCACCACCAGAACTGCCATCCAATTGAGGACAGAAGCTAAAGTACCCCAGCTGCCGGCCTAGTCAGAGAGCCAGCAGGTTGGCAGCTTTGGCAGCACCACCATAGATGTGGCCATTGCAGAGGCTGCAGGAGGAAGGAGAGGCACCTTTAAGATAAGGTATATTTGTCTATGCCTAATGCTAAGGCAAGGCAGGTAGGCCCAGTGATCAGGGGCTGTCACCTTCAAGTGGCAGGGGGTCCCCTCCAGGAGCCTGCTAGGAGGCTGTCAGGGTTTACCTGATGGTGTTCCCACATGGCAGGGCCTCCTAATACCAATGAAATGCTGGCAGGGGTGCACCCATAATTGGGAAGTTAATTGGCATAATTACCTGCTGGGCAACCATACCACTGAGGTTCCTACCACAGGGAATTTATCCATGGTGGCGGGAAGATGTCAAACTCCCTTCCTGATGCATTCCATGCCATGTTATGAGACCTCCCATCTCCCAATCAGTCTTTGGTAAAATCCAGCCCAGTGTTTCAGTGCGCTATCACACTCTGTGTGGCTGCGTGGCTTTCATTGTATGCATATTATGCATGTGTGCATGGGTTGCACATAGCTCTTGTCATTCAGTAGCCGCCCTTGGCTTGCCTTAGGTTGATCAAATGCAATAGACATAGTTGACTACCTCAGAATGAAGTTATCATGACAGCTGGCAGGACACTGGATAATGACTTCCACGATGACCAGTCACTCACTCATTTGACATTGAAGGAGTGGGAATCCCTTTTGCTTCCGGTGTGGGACAGAGTTCACATTTGGCCTTCAGGAAGCGATGGGCATGCAGTCAATGGCTCCCAGCCCCCAACGGGAAGTCTGTAATCTCAGCGAAACCATGTGCTCATTCCGTCTGCTTCTCTCTGGCAAGCGAGAATGGAATGTAACAGCAAAATACTGCTGCAAATCAGAAATAAAAATAGAAAATACTGGAAATGCTCAGCAAGTCTGTCTGCATCTGAGAAGGGAAAAACAGAGCTGGTGGGCCCAATTTTAACCCATTAAAACCCATTCAATTGCATAGATTTGATTAGGGGCCCCATGTTTCAGGTTAATAATCTTCCGTCAGAATTGGAATAGTATAACAGGTTCTAAGCAAATACAGGGGCAGAGACAGTGGGGTTGGGGGTGGAAGAAGGCAATGTCTGTGATAGAGTGGAAGGCAGGAGAGATTAAATGACAAAGGGGATGATGGTGCAAGGCAAGAGAAGATGGTAATGGAACCAGTAAAAAAAGACAAAACAGTTATAGATGGAAAAATAGAAATTGCAAAAAATAGAGGTTATAATCTGAAATTGTTCAACTCAGTGTTGAATCAAGAAGGTTCTGAAGTGCTGAATGGAAAGATGAGATGCAGTTCTTCAAATTTCCATAGAGTTTTATTGGAACAGTGTAAGAGTTCAAGGGCAGAGGTGTCAAAGTGGGACTGGGGCAGAGAATTAAAATGATGGATGACTGGAAGCTGAGGGTCATGCTTGTAAACTGAGTGGATGTGTTCTGCCAAGTAGTCACCCAATCTGTGTTTCATCTGTAGAAGAGTCTGCATCATTGTCATCATGAGCAGCAGTATAGGCCCAAGACAAGGAGCAGCACCGGAGTGCAGGTAAGTTGGGGGAGCTTAACAGGGCAGGTCAGGCAGACGTCAGCCAGGGGATGAGGGGAGTTGGTCAGTTTCGAGGGCGAGGGGCCTGTCAATGGATGGCCTCAATTGTTCCAGAGATGGAAAGACAGACCTCAACCCTCCCTGCATCTGACTTAATCGGGAGAGTCAGGAAGGTCAGGGGACCTCCACCTTGTGCCTCCAATCCAATTATATGGCACCCTCCCACCTCCCAGCCCACACCTGGGGGGCATTAAATTCTGCTACATATGTGGATTGCAGGTCCTATAGTGTGCAGGGCTGAGATTTGGCTTTCTTATGAACAGTAGGTTGTTTTGCGATTAAAGATATGGTGGATGAAGAACTTTACCTTCTATGCATATAAGTCCCCAGGGTCACAGCAATATGCTGACTGAACAAAACCTAGTTCACATATAATAGGGATTTGGAGATTTTGCTTTGAGTATGATGTTTGCATGGTTCTATCTATTGTTCCATGAAACCTAAAATCTACAGCCCTTTGTTAAAATGGTTAACATTAGAAGGGAAGAGAGAGGAGCCAATTACAGTTACCTACATTGCTCTCAATGAAATGTGGAATTTTGGCTTCAGGTGGGAAGCTTTGGATGTGTGGCCCTTACATTGGGAATGCAAAGAAGGGAAGCAACCAGAATCACAGAGTTGTTATGGTGTAGAAGGAGGCCGTTCGGCCCGTTGTGGCAGCACCAGCTCTCTGAACATTTTAATTTAATGCCAATCTCCTGCCTTTCCCCATAACCCTGCACATTGTTTCTATTTAAATAATCATCCAATGCCCCCTTGAATGTCTCAGTTGAACCTGCCTCCATCACATTTCCGAGTAGTGCATTCCAAACCCTAAATACTCGCTGTGTGAAAGAGTTTTTTCTCACCTTGCGTTTGCTTCTTTTGCAAAACACTTTAAGACTGTGCCCTCTGGTTCTCAATCTGCTTATGAGCGGGAATAGTTTCTCTCTAACTATTCTGTCCAGACCCCTCATGATTTTGAAAACTTCTCCTACTTCTTCAAATCTCCTCTTAGCCTTCGCCTCTCCAAGGAAAACAGTCCCAACTTCTCCAATCTTTCCTCATAACTGAAGTGTCTCATCCATGGAACCATTCTCGTAAACCTCTTCTGCACTCTCTCCAATGAGTTCACATCCTTCCTTTAGTGTGGCGCCCAGAACTGTACACAATATTCCAGTTGAGGTCTAACCAGTGTCTTATATATAAGTTCATCATAACCTCCCTGCTCTTGTACTCTATGCCCCCATTAATGAAGCTTAAAATACTGTATGCTTTAGAAACAGCCCTCTACCTGTCCTGCCGCCTTTCATGACTTATGTACATATACACCCAGGTCTCTCTGCTCCTGCACACCCTTTAGAATAGTTTCCTTTATTTTATACTGTCTCTCCATGTTCTTTGTACCAAAGTGTATCATCTCACACTTCTCCACATTGAACTTCATCTGCCACCAATCTACCCACTCCACCAATGTGTCAATGTCCTTCTGAAGTTCTACACTGTCCTCCTCACAGCTTACAATTCTCCTAAGTTTTGTGTCATCTGCAAACTTTGAAATTGTCCCCTGCACACCAAGATCTAGATCATTTGTATGTATCAGGAAAAGCAAGGGTCCCAATACCAACTCCACTACAAACCTTCTTTCAGCCTGAAAAATACCCATTAAACCCTTGTTCTTTTTGAAAAGATAGCAGACATAGTTGATGAGGGCAAGGCCATTGACGTGGTGTATATGGACTTGGAAAAGGCGTTCGATATAGTGCCACTCAACAGACTTGTGAAGGACGGTAGCAACTTCAGAAGGACAATGACACATTGGTGGAGTGGGCAGATTGGTGGCAGATGAAGTTCAGTGTGGAGAAGTGTGAGGTGACACACTTTGGTACAAAGAACATGGAGAGACAGTATAAAATAAAGGATACTATTCTAAAGGGTGTGCAGGAGCAGAGAGACCTGGGTGTATATGTACATAAGTCATGAAAGGCGGCAGGACAGGTAGAGGGCTGTTTCCTATCCCTCAGCCAATTTTGTATCCACGTTGCTACAGTCCCTCACAAGTCTGTTGGGTGGCACTATATCGAACGCCTTTTTGAAGTCCATATACACCACATCAATGGCCTTGCCCTCATCAACCATCTCTGCTACCTTTCCAAAAAGCTCCAGCAAGTCAGTTAGGCACGATTTTCCTTTAACAAATCGACACTGACTCTTCCGGATCAATCCACAGTTTTCTGTGACTATTAATTCTATCCCGAATAATTGTTTCTAGAGGTTTTCCCACCACCGAATGTAAAACTGACTGGTCTATAATTGCAGGCTAGATCTTTACAACCTTTTTTGAACAAGGACGTAATGTTTGCAATTCTCCAGTCCTCCGGCACTTCCCCCGAATCCAGGGAACATTCGAAGATTATTGTCAGTGCCTCTGCAATTTTCACTCTCACTTCCTTGAATATTCTTGGATGCATCACATCTGGTCCAGTGCCTTATCAACTTTAAGTACTGACAGCTTAACCAATACCTCCTCCTTATCAATTTCAAATCCTTCTAGTGACTGAGTTTCCTTCTCTGTCATCATGGCCTGGGCAGCATCTGCCTCATCGATAAAGACAGATGCAAAATATTAATTTAACAGCTCAGCCATGCCTCTAGCCTCTATGTGTAAATCCGTTGGGAGTTTCCCTATAATTGGATTTAGATTCTACAAATCTGTGCTCTTTGTTTGCAGCAGGAATCAGGAATTTGGATGGGGCAGGCAGAGAGGCCCATTATCAGCCTTTTCCTTCAAAGGTCCTACCCTTCTCTGCTGCCTCCTGAGCAATGTGTATCCTTCAAACATGAAGCAAGAGAGCAAACCTGTATAATGCACCCTCAAATGCAAAACTAAAGGATGAAGGAAAAGAAAGAGTAACAAAAGGAAATCCACTATCACAAACAACTCGGTGCTGTTGTCTGATGATGGCTACGATATGGTATGTGGCTAAAATCCAGATGCCAATCTTGGAACAACCAGACAGCACTGTTTGACATTAGGCCCTTGACCAATCCCATTCTGGTTTGGAGGAAAAGGCTTTTGTTCAAAGTATATTGCCATTGTCAATTCAAAAAATAATTGTTAGATTATGCCTTAGTATTCATAGCATGAGCAGAAGTCAGCTGTTGAGTGCACCTAACCTTCTCTACAATCATTTTGTTAGTCACGGACTCTTGGAACCCTATCTCCATATGCCTGTCTTTTCCTAAGTTAGTATCTATCACTTCTTTAAACACCTCAGTTGATCCTGCATCTATGACCTTCTGGGGCATTATGTGCCACATTCTCAGAATATTTTGTGTGTCAGATCTTCCAAGGTTTTCATTTAATTAGTTTAGCAAGAATGTTAAGATTATGCTTTTCCCAGTAGAATGTCTTAGTCAGCTATAAAGGCTCCAAATTAGCTGCCAAGCTGCTTCTATGTCACAGATCTTGCTGCATTCAAAGGAGAATACTGTGGGACATCATTTGAAAATGCTTTTAGGCCAGGAGAACCAACATGGTGGATCACTGCTTAGTAACAAATTTGTCCTTTAATGAACAAAAAGTAACATTTATTCACATATCAAGCAATAAATCCAATATAGATTACAGTGATGAATTAAACTCTTTTGATGAGGAACTGTTTTGACATCATACAAAATGTGCATTGCTATGAAAGTTGACTTGCTGGCTCCAACCCGGGCCCGTCTGTGGGAGTCTGTGCATGAGGTTTTGCAGGCAATAGTCCCTGGTGTAAAACATGGGCCAGATGCATTGAATTAACGCTAGCTCTCTGAAAAATGGTCACCGTAATTTGCCTTTGGCTTTCCATCTTTCTCACCATCTGCCGGTCTGCAGCAGTAACTAGACATTAGTTCCACTTTGTTTCTGAATTAATTTAATAACTTGTATGAAACACATTTACCACATTTGTTTTAAAAAAATATCTATAATTTTGTATTTTAGACATTCTGAGATCAGCTTGTTATTTCCCCCCAGTGTCACTTGACTATTGTCTTTATAAATGGCCGGATCAGTGTCAGCCTGACAACACTGAATCCTCTTTAGGAAAAGGGGAAGTGAGTAATTTTAAAAATAATTTATACATTTTGTTACATAATTTTTCCCCAGGAGCACACATCAGTACATAGCACACCCGAAGAAAGTGATGGTTTTATCCTTCAAATTAAAGGGCTGGAGACATGAGATTTCCTTATACAAGAGCCCATCATGTGCTGGAAGCAGGTACCAAAGAGGAAATCTCCTCATGATGCTAGAAGCGATGAGACTTTCATCATCTTCACACTTTTGATCAGGCTACACGAAAAACTTGTCAGCCAATAGCAGATCCCTTTATCACACATAACCCCTTTCTATTTTATCAAATTACATTCATCATTACTCCTCTGAACTTCCTTTTTTTATTCAGCCATTTAGGAGAAATTTCTTCAGTCAGGGTTGTGAATTCTCTACCCCGTAGAGCGACGGATATTCAGTTGTTGAATATATTTAAGTCTGATCAATAGACTTTTAGACACCAAGGGATTCAAGGGATGTGTGGATAAGGTGGGAAGGTGAAGTTGAGTAGAAGACCAGCCATAATCTTATTGAATAATGTGCAGGCTTGAGGGGCCCTATAACCTACTCCTGCTCCTGTTTATTATGTTATTATCTTCTTCTTGATCCTGAAACCCCATCCTTCATATTTGTCTTCCTCCTAGCATGCACACCATTTTGAAAGACATAGCCCAGAATACCTCCTTTTTCAGCTAGGATGTCAGATCTGCAAAACATGGGGTTTTAATCCCCTCCACTATTTTAAAAGTTACACATGTTTGTTGAGCATGTTCTGATCATCATTTCCATTGTCTACTAACCAGTGTTGTCTCAGGTCTGTTGTAAGGGTAACTTTGCCAAGTCCCCTAGCGATAAATCCAGATCAGAGGGTCTGGTCTGTGGTATTATACCCACATTAACATCTACGTTAAAAGCAAAAAACTGGAAATGCTGGAAATCCAAAAAAAAAACAAAAATACCTGGAAAAACTCAGCAGGTCTGACAGCATCTGTGGAGAGGGACACAGTTAACGTTTCGGGTGCGAATGACCCTTCAACAGAACTAAGTAAAAATAGAAAAGAGGTGAAATATAAGCTGGTTTAAGGTGGGGTGGGACAAGTAGAGCTGGATAGAGGGCCAGTGATAGATGGAGATAACCAAAAGATGGCACAGACAGTAGGACAAAGAGGTGTTGAAGGTGGTGATATTATCTAAGGAATGTGCTAATTAAGGGTGGAAAGCAGGACAAGCAAGGTACAGATAGGTTCACCTCTCTTCTATTTTTACTTAGTTCTGTTGAAGGGTCATTCGGATTAATTGGCATTTGACACTGAATGACATCACAGCCTGTCCACTTTGCTTCCGGCACACACAGGAGATGCTTACACGATCATCCTTCCTAGAATGGCAATCAGCGTGGGCCATGCTAGAACTCAAGGCCAAGGTGGGGGTTGGGAAGGCTTTTGGCGGAATCCAAGCCATTTTTTTTGAACTCTAGTAGCATCAACCCCAGAGAAACAGTGTAGAATTTTGTGCCCATTTAATCTTAGTTTTACATTTCTTTTCCTCAGTGAATAAAACTACATTGCGCTTCTTCAATAATAAAATTGCTGGAAATCAGCAGGCCTGGCAGAATCCATGGACAGGGAAACAGAGTTATCATTCGAAACCTTTCATCAGAGCTGGGAAAAGTTAGAAATGTCGTTTTGAACAAGATTTTGAACAAGTGAAGTGGAATGAAGGATGGAATGAAGAACAAAAGGGAAGATCTGTGACAGAGAGGAGGGTGCCAGCACTATTGCCAGCCAGCAGACAACTTGGAGTCGGTCCTGCCGTCTCTGGCAGCAGGCCTGAGGCAGAGATGCAGGCAGGCTAGCAACATCAGGGCACCATCCCTCCCAACGCAGCCCCCCCCTTACCCACACAAGTCAACATGATCAATGCCGGGAATGTATGGGGGGTGCAGCAGGGAATACTGGATTCCGGTCCCGCCCACCATTTTAAAAGCTTCCCTGACATCAGTCCCATGTTGTGATGGGAAAATCAGGCCCTAAATGGCAAATTGTTTCATTGTGCAAGGACAAAGGGAGTGGTAATGAGACACGTAAAGGAATAAAAGCTGTGCCTAGAGGAGGTGTGAATGGCAGGAAGGCTCCTGTCTGAAAACAAAGTAAAGGAAATAAGAGAGAAATGAGAGAGAGAAAAAATGAACAAATTCTCCCTGCTACCTATGCCTTGTTCATTTCTAGAAAGAGTTTGGGCAGAATTTTGCTCTTGACGGGTAGGCGGGCCTGCCCAGCGGGTTAGCGACTCCCGTGGAGAATGGGAAAATAGTCGCGGAGGCGGGCGTGTTCAGGCCGCTGGTTCCAATGGGGAGCCAGCATTCTGTGTAAAGAGTGGCCAGGCAGCCTGCTTGAAGCAGTTCACCATGGCCACTCAGGGAGAGAGAGAGGCAGCTGTCACGGGACAGGAGCATGAGCAGGAGGAGGGGGGCAGGCTGCAGGAGAGGCCAGCGGGGGGCCAGTGTGCCCCTCGCTTCTCTAATGCATGCCTTGCTGTCCTCTTCCAAGCTGTCGGGATATACTGTATCCAGATAGTGGGAGGAGGAGGGCCCCCCATGTCACTAGGCAGGTGTGGGAGGAGGTGGGTGACGGTGTAAGCACCCATGATGATGTACAGCACACAGGCACCCAGTGCCGCAAGAGATTCAATGATTTGCTGCGCTCTGGAAGGGTGAATACCATGTCGGCCTTGGTTATTTGACCCAACAGGTAGCCTTAGCCTTTGAGCACCCCTCCACCCCCACCAATGTCTTGCTGTTGTGACTGCATTGGGCATTTGGCACACGCTGGGTGGGCAAACAGGTACTGACCATGCTTACATCAGCCTTAATGGTCGAGGAGAAGATGGGTTCTCCCTGCAGCCTATGTTGGTGTTTGTTGCATTTGAGTAGTCTGCAGGAGAGGCCGCATGACACATACTCAGAACTCCAACACGTCATGTTGATGGTGATGAGATGGTGCAAGTGGTGCCTCAAGGTGTCGTGGCCAAAAGCCATGTGCTGGCCTTGGTGCCACACCTAGTAGCGACTCCTTGCCATGGGCATTAAGGCCCGTGTGCTATTCAAATTGATGGATGCCGAATGTGTCCAAGGTGGCCTATGAGGGAGGGGGTTGGGACCAGCCGTGCTATCTTCTGGGGACTGATCACCAGTAGTGGACAGGAGCTGCTGGAGCCCTCAGATGGGCCACTGTGGTTGGGGTGCAGCATGTGCATGCAGAGTACATGAGCAATCAGCCCCAATAAGTCCTCTTCTCTGTTCTGCAGGCAAAAACTGAGCTCAATCAGAAGGAGCGCCAGAGGATTGGAGGTCGGCACCCCCTGCTCCAGCGCCTCACCACCTTTGAGGAGCAGGCCATGGAGCTGGGAGGAGGCAGGCAGCCAGGGCGGCCAGGGGCGGCGAGGCTGGGGTCTGGCGGGCAGGTGTTTGAGGTCCACAGTCCCATCCACTCTGTCTCCCCACCATCCAAATCACTGATGTCTGCTGCAATCATTAAGGCTGCAAAACTGCTCATTCACAGACTGAGACACTCTGACGTGTGGGCCATACACAAAGATCCCTCGTCACCTTGAGGATTCGCGTCTCCACCACCTTCCAACATCACCTTATCCCATTTGTGACCACTATCCCCATGACCTAATATGCCATGGCATCGCTGCTGCACAGCCAAAGACTTATTGCATCTTAGGTGGGTTGGAATCTCTACCACCCTTCCAGCCAGTGCGTCCCACATTACTCTGTCCAGGAGGTCCTCAGCATCTCAGCTGTGAACCTCATGGCACTCAACTTAAATAAACGCTACCACGTTACTCATCCCTGCGCCAAGGGGAAATGTTGCCTTCTGCCCACCCGGTCTATGCCCTTCCTAAGGTTATGAAGGTCAATAATGTGACATCTCAATCTCCTGTGCTCCACTTGCAAATGTTGCAAGTGTTTCCTCATCACTGCAGCTATCCAGGCCTGCATGCATCCAGGTCAGGTACCTCTGCACTCTCCCCACTCCAATGGTACATAACATGCCATGTGGCATTCCTGAGGCCATCTGACCAGCCTGTCTGAATGTGTGTCTAATGTTTGGGCCTCCTCTTGACTCTTTTCCACCCAACCAATGTTCGTCTCCTAAGGGTCTTGACTTATGAGGCTGGGGGGGGAAAGGGATGAAAGGTTTAACTGACTGAATACTAACTGATGCACAGTCCTTGTTGTTAATTTCAGCCTCACCTCCACATGGCCACGCCCAAAGACAACGCAGCCCCCCCCTCCACACCTGAGGCCCAATTTGTGCAACTTGCGGCACATCGTTTCAGCCAGGCAAGCACCAGCGCAGACACAAACACCTCAGTGGGGAATTTACCATCAGCTAGTGTCCTGGGTCATAGTGGATAGGGCACTTCACAATCGCTGGAGGAGATGGTAGGGACAGAGAATGCTGATGGTGCCAGCAGCCGGAGGGCTGCAGTGGACCAGGCACATGCTGAGTCCAGCACTGATGACGTGCCTCTGGAGTTGTCACCAATGCAGCAGCTGCAGGACAGGCGGCAGGAAGTGCGTTTGCATCTGGCAGGGTTGCATGAGGGGATGCTTCAGTTGGTCTCTGCGATGGACGAGTCCAGGCAGATTGCAAGTGAAGGCATGAACCTCAGGGCAGAGCTTCAGGGTTCCTCCACTGAGAGATTGGCGACTCTCATGGAGAGGGGGTTCGATCGGATGAAGACTCTTCTGATTGGGTTACGCTCTGACCTGTAGGCCCTCACAGCGGTAATGGCCACGGGTGGTCATTCCCAATGTGGGAGATGTTGTGGGCACCAAGCGTCGGCGCTTGGTGCCCATGCATCTGTGGTGAGCAGGGAGGTCCAATGTGACCTCACATCAGCTCAGCAGCTGCCTGTCGTCGCTGCGAGCTCCTCTCAGGGTGCCCTGGATCAAGGCAGCAGCTCCTCCGCCCCTCTGCCAGTCAACATTGCATCTGCTGAAGCTGTGACAACTGGGGAGGTGCCAGTTCTGGAACTGGCCACTCCCTCCCAGGCGGGGCCATCACAGGCTCCACAGGCCAGAGGACACCCACCAAGCTCATTGAGGCCAACAGGACAGCAGAGTCAGCAGGCTGTCTCACAAGCCACTCCGAGCGATGGGGCGGCACCAAGATGTAGCACCCGCAAACGTAAGCATAAGGCACGTTAGGCACTCAACGGGTATGTCACTGGTGATTTTGTGTTGGCCTTAGATTAGGGAAACATTTACTTATGTTTGCCATAGAGACATTTCTGTTTTATGTTGGACAGAATAAAGTCCACTTTTCTGACCATGGCTAAGGGTATTTCCTTTGTGCTGCATTTGTCTTTTTCACAGACATATCATGAGTGTTTGAGTGGACATTGATGTTTCTGTACTAAGCCCTTAGTTGCAACTGAACAGGTGGAAGATGTAGCACCTAAGTGCCCCGTGTGGAAGCGCCAGGCAATGCTGCTCCTGCTGATCCATGAGTGTGGAGCTAGCTGAAGGTTCTTTGGATTAAATTGTTCCGGATGTCCCTGCCTCCTTGGTGTAAATGCAGGTCATTGTGCTGCCCCTCATCATCACCCTGTGCTTCCTCATCCTCTGAGCCACTGCTGGATTCATCATGTGCCACCTCATCCAGGGCAATCTTCATCGTCAACTGCATCCCCCCTTTCTAGGGCAAGATTGTGCAGAGCGCAGCATGCTACCACTATCACAGAGACACAATCTGGGGGGTACTGGAGTGCGCCCCCTGAGCGGTCCAGGTAACGGAAGCAGATCTTGAGAAGACCGATGGCTCTCTCCACCACAGCCCTTGTGGTGCCCTGGCTCCTATTGTACCGCTGCTCAGCTTCTGTTCTTGGATGGCGGAGAGACATCATGAGCCACCTTTGCAGGAGATAGCCCTTGTCACCCAGCAGCCATCCATCCAGCCGAGCTGGAGCACTGAAGAGACCCGGCACCTGGGAGTGTCTGAGGGTGTAGGCATCGTGGGAGCTGCCAGGGTACCTTGCACAGACTTGTAGAAGCTGCATCCTGTGATCACACACTATCTGCACATTCATGAAGTGGAAGCCCTTCCTGTTGATGAAGGCACCGGGCTCACCTGCTGGCGCCTTGATGCCCACATGTGTACAGTCTATTGCACCCTGGACGTGGAGGAAGCCAGCAATGGCCGCGAAACCTCTGGCTCGCTGTGCCTGACTTTCCTGACTTCCACAGCGGAAGTGGATGAAAGTCAATACCCGTCTGAACAGAGCGTCTGTAACCTGCTTGACACAAGTGTGGACACCTGATTGGCAGACACTGCAAAGATCACCCACCAAGTCCTGGAAGGAGCCAGAGGCACAGAAGTGGAGGGCAACTGTGAGCTTCAGAGCCACTGGCATGGGCTGTCCTCCCACACAGTTAGGAGATATCTCAGGGCCAATCATCTGAAAGATATAGTTGACTGTCTCCCTTGAGAGTCGGATCCTCCTTTGGCACTGCACCTCAGTCATGCCGCCTGTGTTCTCTGGCAGCAGGATAGTGGCATCTTCTGTGGCCCCTTCCACCTTGGACAATGTCATGGCCCTGCGCTCCTTGTGCCTGCGCCTGGCTTCTCAAAGGTGGCTCCTCTGGAGGCTGATCGTCCAGTTCTGGCCTCCTATCCCTCCCTTCCTCCTAGTAGAGCTGCCTCCAGTGGAGATGTCAGAACCCATATCCCCAAGCTAAATGGAGGCCTGTTGGAAGCTGCAGGCCTGAGAAAGATTACTGTCTGCAGACTGGTTTCAAAGTACACAAAAAGCTCTTGGAAATCGATGTGAACTGCTAACAATCGCACAGGTAACTTTAAAACACTTTCTGCAATTAATACTTCATGGGAAACATGAACAACCCCTCTGAGTCCACATATCCCGCCAGTGCATGAATTTTAATAAAAAATCTCCTACCCACCTGCCCGTTGGGCCCATGCTCCTACCCGAAGTTCGCACAGGCCCCTCAAAATCGTCAACAATTGGCATCTTAAGGGCCTTAACGAGCCCTTCAATTAAACTTCCAAAAGTAATTTGATAAAGTGCCACACAACAGACTTGTGAGCAAAGTGAGGGCTCATTGAATAAAAGGGACTGTAGCAACATAATTGGCTGACTGACAGGAAACAGAACAGTGCTTAACAGTTATTTTTCAGACTTGTGGATGGCTCATAGTGGAGTTCCCCAGGGATCAGTGTTAGGACCCTTTTTCTTCCTGTTATATATTGATGACCCAGATCATGCTGCATGGGGCGCAATTTCAAAGCCTACAGACGGTACAAAACTTGAAAGTATTATGAACCATGAGGAGGATGGTGTCGAATTTCAAAAGGACATAGACAGGTTGGTGGAATGACCGGACAAATGGCAGATGAGATTTAATGCAGGCAAGTGTAAAGTGGATTCATTTTGGTAGGAAGAAAATGGAGAGACAATATAAAATAAAGGGTACAACTCCAAAGAGGGTGCAGGACCTGTGTGTATATGTGCAGAAATCATTGATGATGGCAGGAAAAGATGAGATTGTGATTAACATCGCATCCTCAGGTTTATCATTAGGGGCCTAGAATACAAAAGCAAGAAAGTTATGTTAAACCTGTAGAAGACACTGGTTCAGCTCATCTGGAGTATTGTGATTGGGGCACCACACTTTAGGAAAGATGTGAAGTCATTAGAAGGGGTGCAGAAAAGGTTCATGAAAATTATTGCAGGAATGAGAGACTTCAGTTTCGTAAGTAGATTGGAGAAGCTGGGACTGTTCTCCTTGGAGAAGCGGAGGTTGCTAGAAGATTTGATAGAGATTTTCAAAATCTGAACAAAGTAGATAGGAAGATATTGTTCCCACTGGTAGAATTACCAAGAACCAGAGGGCACAGATTTAAGGTAACTGGTAAAATAATTAATTAGTTCAATTGCTCCTTTAATTGCTCCGTTGGGTGAGCTGCCAACATTTGGACGCATCTGCCTCCTGAAATATCACCATGTGGCATCATGGTGACAGGACCATCTCCCAACATCATCACAATCTTTATTACGGCATGCTGGGTGTGTCATGCTCCCGCCCCCATGTGGTAAAATTTTGGCCCTGGAGTGAGGCTTTGACTTAGAGTTAAGAACTTTTTTTCTTTATTTAGCCTTTCATGGGATGTGGGTATCAATTGGCAAGGCCAACATTTGTAGTCCACCCCTAATTGCCCTTGAACTGAGTGGTTTGCAAGGCCATTTCAGAGTGCAGTTAAGAGTCAACCACCCATTGCTGAGGCTTGGGAATCACTTGTAGGACAGACCAAGTAAGGATGGTGATTTCCTTCCCTAATGGTCAAGAGTGAGCCAGATGGGTTATTATGACAATCGACAACAGTTTCATGGTCACATGCTTTTGATCCTAGGATCATTAATTGAGTATTAAATTTCACCAGCTGCAGTGGTATTTGAACCCATTTCCCCAGAACATAAGCCTGGATTATTAACACAAACAGAATTACCTGGAAAAACTCAGCAGGTCTGGCAGCATCGGTGGAGAAGAAAAGAGTTGATGTTTCGAGTCCTCATGACCCTTCGACAGAACTTGAGTTCGAGTCCAAGAAAGAGTTGAAATATAAGCTGGTTTAAGGTGTGTGCGGGGAGCGGAGAGAGAGAGAGAGAGAGAGAAGTGGAGGGGGTTGGTGTGGTTGTAGGGACAAACAAGCAGTGATAGAAGCAGATCATCAGTCCAGTGACATTACCACTATGCCACCATCTCCCCCAACTTCTCTCTAGCTGCATACTGAGCTACAGCTGACACTTATCCTTGCCATAGCATGATTTAACCAATTGGGAGCCTGTGACCCACACCTGGACAAGTATAACAGAGGTGAACACACTGGCCACATGGTGGAAAATCCAGAGTAAGGTCTTGTACTCTGATTGGAGGAGTTAGAGGCCCTTATTAGGCCCAAGCATATATGAAAAATGTTTCAATTTGTTTCTGGAGGGAAACAGGAGCCTTAAATATAAGGCAATTCCCACAAGAACAGTGCATGAGATGTGACAGATGCAGCAAGCAATGAGCCAGAAAATAAACTGCCTTTATCTCAGGTAATGTTCAATATGTTATGAGGGACATCGATTTTCAGCGCTTTACTCTATTATGGAATATTGTGGGAGCATTTGCAGCTATTCAGGTTCAACTTCCATGTTTATATTTATAGACATAGCACGTTTGGTAAGGAGATTGATTCTACTGTATAGTAGAGAAGATTATCATGCTGGGATATTTTAGCTTTTGTCTGGAATAGAAACAATTCTGGGTCAAAGAAAGAAATGATTGGAAAATGAATGATGGAGAGAAATTTTATGAAATGTAAATGGAATCCAATTAATTGAAAAATGAGATGAAATTGTAGGTTTGAAATTGTAGGTTAGACCTTCCAAGGCCTCACCTGTTGCTGGTAAGTTTTTGACATGTGCTGATGATGATAGGTGTCTTTTAACAGAAGCAGGGACTCCAATATTTGCACTGGTGAATTGGAGGATTTTTACATAATTGTATAGGTTTTTATGCAAAAGAAGTAGCAGTAAAAGAGCTAAATTAACATGAAATAGTGTACTTGTGCATAATAACTTAGAAATTCTGGTGGCACTAGATGTCTAACGGGGGCAAGTATCCACTTTGACCTGGTTATGACCCCATCCCAAACCTCAGGGACCAGATTATTAAAATAAAATAATTCAGCAGCAGCAGAATTATATACAATCACAATCTTTAACCTCATGGCCCAGCATATTCCTCACTCTACTATTACCATCAAGCCAGGGGATTAACCTTGGCTCAATGGAGAACGTAGGATGTCATGACAGAAGCAGCACAGGCATACCTAAAAATGAGGTGTCAACCTGGTGAAGCTACAACACAGGACTACTTGCCAAACAGCAGAAGCAGCATGCAATAGTCAGAGCTAAATGATTCCACAACCAACAGATCAGGTCTAAGCTCTAAGCTGCCACATTCAGTTCTGGATGGTGGTGGACAATTAAATAACTCACTGGATGAGCAGGCTCCACAAATATCCCTATCCCAAATGATTGGGAGCCAAGCACGCCAGTGCAAAAGTCAAGGCTGAAGCATTTGCAACTATCTTCAGCCAGAAGTGCCAAGTGGATGATCCATCTCGGCCTCTTCCTGACATCCTCAGCATTGCCGATGCCAATCTTCAGCCAATTTGATTCACTCCATGTGATATCAAGAAACGGCTGAAGGCACTGGGCTGTGGGTCCTGACAGCATTCCTGCAATGGTACTGAAGACTTGTGCTCCAAAACAAGCCACGCTCCTAGCCGAGCTATTCCAGTACAATTTCAACACTAGTATTTACCTGGCATTGTGGAAAATTGCCCAGGTATGCTCTGTCCACAAAAAGCAAGACAAATCCAGCCTGGCCCCATCAGTCTACTCTCAATCATAAGTAGTGTTGTAAGGTGTCGTGGTCAGTGCTATTAAGCGACACTTCCTCAGCAATAACCTGCTCACTGACGCTCAGTTTGGTTCCGGCAGGGCCGCTCAGCTCCTGACCTCACTAAAGCCTTTGCCCAAAAATGGAAAAAAGACTTGATATCAAGACATGAGGTGAGAGTGACTGCCCTTGACATCAAGGCAGCATTTAACTGAATGTGACATCAAGGAGCCATAGCAAAACTGGAGTCAATGGGAATCGGGGGAAACTCTCCACTGGCTGGAGTCATATTGAGCCCAAAGAAAGATGGTTGTGGTTGTTGAGCTCAGTCATCTCAGCTCCAGAACATCACTGTAGGAGTTCCTCAGGGTAGTGTCCTCAACCCAACCATCTTCAGCTGCTTCATCAATGACCTTCCCTCCATAATAGGGTCAGAAGTAGGGATGTTTGCTGGTGATTGCACAATGGTCAGTACCATTTGCAGCTCCTCAGATACTGAAGCAGTCCGTGTCATTGTATGCAAGACCTGGACAATATTCAGAGTTGGACTGATATGTGGAGGGTAACATTCATCCCCCACAAGTGCCAGGCAATGATCACCTTGAACAAGGCAGAATCTAACCATCCCCCCTTGATATTCAAGGGCATTATCATTGCTGAACCCCCCATTATCAACATCCTGGGAATTACCATTGACCAGAAATTGAACTGGACAGGTCATATAACTACTGTGACCACAAAAGTAGGACAGAGGCTTGGAATCCTGTGGTGAGTAACTCACCTCTTGACTCCCCTAAGCTTGTCTACCACCTAAAATGCACAAGTCAGTAGCATGAAGGAATACTCCCCACTTAACTGGATGAGTGCAGCTCCAACAACACTTGAGAAGCTTGACACCGTTCAGGACAAAACAACCCACTTGATTGGCACCCCATTCATAACCTTCAACATTCACTCCCTCCTGCACCAATGCACAGTGGCAGCAGTGTGTCCCATCTACAAGAAGTAGCGCAGCAATTCACCAAGGCTCCTTCGACACCACCTGCCAAACCTGTGACCTCTACCACCTATGACAAGGGCAGCAGATGCATGGGGACATCACCACTTACAAATTCCCCCCCAAAGCCATACACCATCCTGATTTGGAACTATATCTCTGTTCCTTCATTATCACTGGGTCAAAATTCTGGAACTTCCTACCTAAGAGCATGATGGGTGTACCTACACCCCATGGACTGTAACCGTTCAAGAAGACAGTTCACCACCACTCTTTCAAGGGCAATCAAGGATAAGAAATAAATGCTGGACTAGCCAGCAATGCTCACACATTGTGAACAAAAAAAAATATAGTAGTATAAGAAATGACATTAGAATTCTTCCAATATCACTGAGTCAAGGGTAGTAGAGTGCCAGATGTATTAAAGGGCTGCTCACACTCTCAATAATCATTCCATGCTGGCAATTTAACACCCTAGACCTGCCATACCAACCTTTTTATCTTTTTGAAATTTGGGTCTGGAAGTTCCTGAGCTTTTGTAGTGCCAGAGAGATCAAGGTCTATAAGCACTGCTCAAAGTGAAAAGTCTTGGAGAATTGGGAGACGGTGGAGTTGGTAAGTGTTGCAGAGCGGAGAGGAGTTGAAGAAGCCAGTCCTCAGGTCAATTGGGTGGAGTTTGTTTTGGAGGTAAGAGCACCAAACAGAAGAGATTACCTCATTAGGGGTGGTTCCTCCTACCAAATTGAATAGCCTCCCCCTTGCACACATTATACTCCATCTGCCACTTTGTTGTCTTCTAATCTGCTTATATCTCTTCTTCTTTCTATCCTCCTCACAGCTTATATTCCCAACTAATTTCTTCTTATTAACAAATTTGGATATATTACTTTTAGTCTCTTCGGCTAAGTCACTGATGTAGATTGTAAACAGCTGAAGCCCCAGCAGTCACCGAGTTACAGCCTGCCAACTTGAAAATGCCCCAATTATCCCTACTGCCCACTTCCTGTCTATTAACCAATCCTCCATCAATGCTAATATATTACCTTCAATTCCATGAGCTTTATCTTCTGTATTAACCTTTTGTGTGGCATCTTATTGAATGCCTTTTGGAAATCCAAGTATATTACTTTTACTTGCTTTCCTTTATTTAGCTTATTAAATACATTCACAAAAAACTCCAATAAATTTGTCAAATATGAATCCCTTTGGTTAAAACCATGGATGAAATTTAATGTTTTAATGTTCTGACCCCCCACTCCTGACCCCGAGAGCTGAGTTCAGAGTGGGGGGGAACTGTGTGATTGGGTAGGAGTATGTGTGGTGGAGACCCCAGTGCCTTCCTGGCTCTGATTAAGTCTGGGATGGTAAGGTATTTAAGGGCCTCTTGCCCCCACCACCGACCACCCCTTCCCCACCCATTCCCCCACTAATATTCTTCCAGGAGGGACTCCCTTCTTCAAAGGCACTCTGTGCCCAATCAAAGGACCTAGCATTGAGAAGGAGAGGCCTGAAGGAAGCTACCTCCCCACCCACCCCCTCTGCCCTTGCTGCTGACCCCCACACCCTGGCCAACACCCCTCTCACTGGGAACCCCATTGCGCTCCACTTACATGACTCAGGAAGATCCGTCGCCAATCCTGTAGGTAGGCCCCTGTGGAATACTGGCCGTGGCCACTGCTTGCAGAGGTAATGCCGGTGCTAGAGTGCTGCCGGCCTCTGATTGGTCAGCAGTTCTCAGGTGGTGGGTGGATTTCCACCCTACTGGAGCCTTAATTCAGTGAGAGGCCTGATGTTATCCAGGTAATTGCCTGATTATCTCAGAATAGCTTTGGGCCTCCGTGGAAAGGCGATTCGGGCGTTCTACCGGTTCTCCAACTGGTGTGCGGGGCCCATGTCACTACCGGTAAATTCCACCCTACGGTGACTCAACTTGATGTCATTTCCAATTACTAACACCAATCGCTACAAAATTAAGTTTAGCACAGCTTATATGCCATTTGACTTTTAGATCCTCATTCTTGCATTCAAAAGTCTCCAGTGCCTTCCCTACTCAGTGATGTCCATATGTCCATGTCTGAACCTGACACTCCTCAGACCAGCTTAATACTTTTTCCTCCATGCTATCCATCCTATTATTAGCAGTTGCTCCTTCATTCACTATGATTGCCCACCCATTAGCTCTCTTCATCATCACCTCCACTATTGGGATATAGGTTAGTCTTTAGTTTAGTCTTTCATCCACTGTTCTGTTAAATGCTCTGAAACATCTTCCTGCCACTGAGGAGCTTTGTAGAAAACTTACTTATTATTTGCAGCTCCTTATACACAGCACCAACTTGGTATCTATCATGAATTTTATCCCCTAGAGCATATTCATCCCCTGCATCATCCTCTACAGCACTACAGTGTTGTAGACATTTCAGTGTTTTTACTTCTGTGAATGAGATTTCCTAATACTATTTAACATGGATTTTGATCTGTGCTTTTTTTTCCATGCACACTGGGAGTGGTTTTAGGCCACCTCAGTACATTTCCTCAAGTTACCTGAACCATCGTCTAGGTAGAGGGGTATTTAAACCATCACTCTAATCTCGACTGAAAACCAGCTCCCACAGGAAAAAGGATCACACTTGAACCTATGGCACTACAACTTGTAAGACAAGAATTGAAAACTGGAACACTTCACAGTTTTCTGTTTGTGACAGTGTCAAATCACACCTTTCAGCCTTCATAAAATAGACCTTATGTCTTTACTGCTGATATTTGGCTTTTTCATTTGGCATAAGAAAGGACAGTGTTTAAACATATCCTGATATCCACTCCTGGGACTAGGTATGAAGCTGGATCATGGAACACTGGCCTCTTGTCTGAGTGTACTCAGTTCCTGGCCTGGGTTCCAACACAGGTTCCAACATAGGCAGCAAACTTTCTCGCCTTTATATTCAGTCCTCTGGTCTGGATTTGGGGCCAGGTGTCACATGGACAGTAACCTAATAAATAGTGATGCCCAGACTCTTCATGAAAGTATTTTATATGGGTAAGGTGGCTCTATTTTATTCACTGACCTGATTTGGGTTAAGGTGTGATCTATCTAAGTGTAAGTATAGAGTTATATCCTTTGAATAAATCAGTTTCATTATCCTTTGAAAATATTGCTGCTGGCTATGGGAATAGATCCATTGGGAAGAACACAGTTTAAAGATTATCATTGAAATTCATTCTCAGCACACGTTATGGATGATTAAAGGGGAAATATTTAGAATCTGGCAGTTCTTTTGAGCTTCATTGAACGTGGACACCAGAGACCATTGCCTGGAATAATCTGAATAAAACATAACCTGCTCCATACCAGTATTTCCAATATGTCTTCCTTTTTCCTCAACCGATGGTTCTCCTCTGCTGTGGTTGACAGGGTACTTAACTGTAGCTAAAACAGAATTACCTGGAAAAACTCAGCAGGTCTGGCAGCATCGGCGGAGAAGAAAAGAGTTGACGTTTCGAGTCCTCATGACCCTTCAACAGAACTGTAGTTCTGTTGAAGGGTCATGAGGACTAGAAACGTCAATTCTTTTCTTCTCCGCCGATGCTGCCAGACCTGCTGAGTTTTTCCAGGTAATTCTGTTTTTGTTTTGGATTTCCAGCATCCGCAGTTTTTTGTTTTTATTACTTAACTGTAGCTGTTCTATTTCACACATTTCTACTCTCACCTCTTCCGTTCCCTTCCAGAACAGTGATAGGGTTTCCCTTCTTCTCACCTTCCACCATACATATTCAGTGGATCATCCTCCGTCATTTCCGTCACCTCCAGTGTCATACCACTACTCAACACATCTTTCTCTCCCTCCCCTGTCAGCATTCAGAAGTAACTGTTCCCTCCACAAAGCCCTGGTCCACTCCTCAATTGCTCTAAAACTCTCTTCCCTTCAGATGGTACCCTCCCACCCAACACTTGCCCTATTACCCTCTATTCCTACCTTCCAGGGCTCCAAACACATCTTTCTGGACAAACTGCAAGTTATTTGTACTTCTTTCAATTTAATAAACTGTATTCACTGCTCACATTGTGATCTCCTCTACATTAAGGAAACCAAATACAGATTTAGTGACTGCTTTATGCACGCTTCATTCAATCTGCAGCTTCCAATCACTAGCTAGTTTAATTTACAGCTCCACTCCAACTCCTACACTGACCTCTCTGACCTCAGTCTCCAAACAGTCCCAATGAAACTCAACATAAGCTCATCTTTTGATTAGGCACTTTACAATCTCCCAAACTCAATATTGATTTCATCAATTTCAGATCATATCTTCTGCTCCCATTTTGTCAGATGACAGATATTGGTGATGAATCTGCCACTTAATCTCTCATTAATCCCTCCTCTGGACCCGCCTTTTGTTTTTTTACTTTTCTCATCGCCATCTCCTTCTGCTTTGCAACTTCATCCCTTTTGTTATTTAATCCTTCCTGCCGTCCACCCATCACAGACCTTCTCTTTTGTTCTTTCCCCCTCTGTCTCTTTCTCTTGCTTAAAACCTGCTCCGTATCGCAGTTCCAATGAAAGGTCATTGGCCTGAAACACTGGGCGGGATTTTCCGGTCCCGCAGTGGGAATCGTCACGGGTGGGATAGAAAATTTGACGGACCAGCAAAAGGCCTGTTAACTTCGAGCGGAACTTTCCAGTCCCACGGCAGGTGGGACCTGAAAATCCTGCCTGTTTCTTTCTCCACAGATGCTACCTGACCTGCTGCGTATTTCCAGCATTATCTGCTTTTGTTATAGAAGCAAGTTAATATATTTACAATAACCAGATTTAATGCCTTTTTTAAAGAACTAATGGACAGAAGGATATTGTGCAGAGGGTGGGAAGGAGTATTTGGGGCAGGACTCCTCTGTGTTCAGAGAAGTTGGAAAGGTTGTAGGATGTGTCCACCCACTTTGAGCAGTCCCAGTGATATTCTGCATGAGTGGTCCAGTGATATTATCAGGCTGGAATTCTGTGATTTTCACTAGGATTGCCTCAGTTGCACTGAACAACTATATACATGAAGTGCTACTGAAAGCAGCAGTGTTACAGTTACAGCCTTTAAATGACATGTGATATAAAAGCCATAGATTTTACTTTTGTTTAAATTACATTTTCCACAATTCTTTTAGTCATTTCTTTCACTTGTCTCATATTTTTCATCTGCCCACGTCAATGCACCTATTTAATTTTGCATTGCTAGTTCCTGATGAAGGGATTCCCAATGGGGATTCCCTGAAGAGCATATTATTGGAGGGAGAGGTGGTGAATTTCACAGAATGGGCTTGAGAAGCAGGCAGAATAACTGAGAGAGACAAAGCATATTTGGTCTCATTGGGAGGAGGGAAGAGGCCACATCATAATCATCCTGCTGATGAGAGTGTGAGGACCTTCTGTCTCCTTTCACGATTTGTCTCAAACTTTGCTTAAGAAGATTGTGCTTCATTGAAAAGACACTACTGGAGCTGAGAGCCTTGCTTTCTCTTGCTTAAAACCTGTTACTTATCGCAGCTCTTATGAAAGGTCATTGACCTGAAAGATTGACTCTGTTTCTCTCTTTCCACAGACGATAGACCTGGAAAAAGGCTTCATTATTTGCACCACTTTGACCATCCCTGTTCACCACTGCTCTCAACTTTTTTGCTACCCAGTCTGTCATACGAACATACAAAATAGGAGCAGGAGTAGGCCATTCGCTCCCTCAAGCTTGCTCTGCCATTCAAAGTTGCACAACCCTCTGAGAGAAAAAAATTCTACCAGATTTTTGCCCATTCACTCAACCTAACTATATCCGCCTGCAAACTCCTCATGTCTTCTTCAAAACATACTTTCCTACCTATCGTTGTATTGCCTGCAAATTTAGCTACCATGCCTTCACTCCCTTCATCTAAGTCATTGAGTCAAAAAGTCTTTAAGTCAAATAGTTGAGGCCCAAGAATAGACCCCTGTGGGACTCCATTCGTCATATCCTGCCAATCAAACAAAGACCCATTTATGCATACTCTCTGTTTCCTGCCAGTCAGCCAATCTTCTATCCATGCTAATATGTTACCCCCTACAACATGAGCTTTAGATTCACAAGTACTGTCAAGCACAGTACTGGGGACTCATTGACTATTTATCAATTTCTCATTCATACAAGTATTGATCCAGTGACGAAGACTGCTCAGCCAAGCTATTGATGTTAAACAGCCCAATTCACCGTGTGGAAACTCACCCCCAAAATATGTTTTAATAAACCCAATAACTAATACATCCACATTATAAGAACAATACATTGGGGGAAAAAATGGAGGATATTTAAAAAATATAACTAAAATTTCTGAATGTCTCTTTTGTTTCAGAGATTTCCGACCAGTCACCTGAAAACTGACCCGAAATCTGGTGATTTTCAAATGGGGGGTTCCAAGGGTTCCTGCATATAGATATAAATGATGGCATTGTTTTCTTTTGAATAATTAACTGTATTTGATGGGTTGGACACAGGGTCCCAAGAGTGTGTCAATATTTGCAGTCACTCAGAGTGTAGGAGCACATCAAATATTTGCAGGGAGTTCTCATGAATCTCTCAGTTTTGTAGAGAGAACATCAGAAATGTGACAGTACTTGCATGGATTCTTAGGAGATTAGTCAATATTTTCAGGGGATCTACTAGGCTGGGTCAATATTTGTATACATTAGTTCCGCATAGAAAAGTATGAAAGCCACAGCCATGTATGGGTGGAATAAATGTGTAACATCAGACTTTTCAACATGTTGTGTCCTGTGGGCAATTGCCTGAACCATTTTAGTTCGTAGTTGATCAGAAACAAACAGTATTTCGAAAGGCAATGATCCTTTAGCATAAACATGGTGCAAAAGGTCAAGCAATGTTTAAAGACCTCCGTACAATGGCCTGTTTCTCACAGTACAGCGAACTAGTGACATTTCCATTCCCTGTCACAGTACAGATTCCTGGGCTCAGCAAACTCAATGAAAGTCAGGCTTGGTCCAGCAGACAAGGCCTCAGTGGGAATAGCCAGAATACCAGTCGTCCATCAGCAGAATGCACACATAAATTGAGCAGCCAAATGTGGGCAATGACCTTTAATGGCTATCACTTTAGTTGACGTGATCTTAGATCTCCTGAGATTGTACACAGTGAGTAGTAGAACATTGGACCAGCCATCCCAGCTCACAGTACTTACTCTAACACACTCTGGAAGCTGTTACTGGGAGAGGAGTTTACCTCAGGGTCAGTAACTACAAGCTGCCTCTTGTTTTACTGCAATCTGTCTGCCAAAAAACACTTCTGTTGTAGAAAATGAAACAATAAAGGTTTTAAGAGAACAATTTCCTAAATCATTGCTGGGAGGAAGTATCCTCTCTGACAATTTCTTCCTTTTAAATATGCTTCTTTAGGGCTAAAATTTTAAAACCTGCTCCTCATTTATTTTATTTCCACTAATAAATTGTAGCCAAGGGAAACTGATTCCCCAGACCTGGTGGGTGTCTGAATTCATTGCCTAAATTAGTGGCAGAGACTGAAACACTCAATTCATTTAAAAGGTACCTGTATCTGCATCTGAAATGCAAGGCTATGGACTAGGAACTGGAAAGTGGGATTAAAATGTGCAGCTAGTTTCTTTTTTCTCTTTTTAGCTGGTGCAGACATGATGGGCTAAATGGCCTCTTTCTGCACCGTAACTTTTCTATGGTTCTATTTCTGAGAGAATGAATTTCCCTCTTATTTTGAGGCAGTTCTCTTCTCTCCATGCACGAGGTCTCTCAAAGATGCTGAATTCCTCGTGTCTGATACGGTTACTTTTCAGTAAAGCCTGGCTCTCCAAATTTTCTTTAAGTTCCTCCATGATTCTAAAAGTTTTGGAAACTTTAGGAAATTCAGGGATCTCCACATTTAGTATGAGAAGTTTGACACTCCCAAAGTTCCAACCCAGACCAAGAATGTAAAATAACAATGGAAAATGACAGAAACACTCAGCAAGTCAGATAAAACATCTGTAGAGAGGAGGAAAGTTAACATTTCAGGCACAGTGCCTCTCATCAGAACCAACAATCTGAGCTCTGATGAAAAGCAATATGCTGGAAATATTTACCCAGCTCCTCTCCACAGATATTTTATTCATTCTTCTTGGGTGTTGGTGGATAGGCCAGCATTTTTATTGCCTGTCCCTAATTGCCCTTCAGAAGTTGATGGTGAGCTGCCTTCTTGAACTTCTGCAGCCAATGTGGTGTGGGTACACCAACACTGCTGTTAGGGAGGGAGTTCCAGGATTTTGACCCAGCGACAGATAAGGAACGGTGATATATTTCCAGGATGGTGTGTGGCTTGGAGGGGAACATGAAGGTAGTTCCCATGCATCTGCTTCCCTGTCCTTCTAGATGGTAGAGGTTTCGGGTTAGGAAGGTGTGGTGATTGCTGCAATGCATCTTGTCAATGGTACACACTGCTGCCACTGTGCGTCAGTGGTGGAGGGAGTGGATGTTGGACATGGTGGATGTGGTGCCAATCAAGTGGGTTACTTTGTCCTGGATGGTGTTGAGCTCCATGAGTGTTGATGCAGCTGCACTCATCCAGGCAAATGGGGAGTATTCCATCACACTCCTGACTTGTGGCTTGTAGATGGTGGACAGGCTTTGGGGAGTCAGGGGGTCAATTATTTTCCACAAGACTCCTAGCCTTTAACCTGCTCTTGTAGCACAGTGTTTATGTGGCTAGTCCAGTTCAGTTTCAGGTCAATGGTAAGCCTCCAGGATGTTGATAGTGGGGGAATTCAGTGATGGTAATGTCATTGAATGTCAAGGGGAGATGGTTAGATCCTCATTTGTTGGAGATGGTCATTGCCTGGCATTTGTGTGGTGTAAGTTTTACTTGCCATTTATCAGCCCAAGCCTGAATTTTGGCCAAGTCTTACTTATGGGCATGGATTGTTTTAGTATCTGAGGGGTCACGAATGGTGCTGAACATTGTGCATTCATCAGCGAACATCCCCACTTCTGACTTAAGGATGGAAGGAAGGTCAGTAATGAAGCAGCTGAAGGTGGTTGGGCCTAGGACACTACCCTGAGGAACTCCTGCAGTGATGCCCTGAAACTGAGGTGATTGACCTCCAACAAGCACAGTCATATTCCTTTGTGCTAGATATGACTCCAGCCAATGGACAGTTTCTCCTCTGATTCCCATTGACTCCAGTTTTGCTAGGGCTCCTTGATGCCACATTGGTCAAATGTTGTGCATGACGTACTGAGTGTTTCCAGCATTTTCAATTTTTAATTTTGATTTCCAGCATCTGCAGTATTTTGTGGGTTTCTTTTCCCAGCTAATAATGTGCCCTTCTGCCATGGCTATATCACTG
The DNA here is from genome assembly GCF_017639515.1 of Carcharodon carcharias. Classification (NCBI taxonomy): domain Eukaryota; kingdom Metazoa; phylum Chordata; class Chondrichthyes; order Lamniformes; family Lamnidae; genus Carcharodon; species Carcharodon carcharias. Next base: position 108,156,765 of record NC_054480.1, on the reverse strand, counting down.
TTGTGATAGAACTGGCATTGGGAGGTGTACATGACCCTCTGGGTCATAAAAAAGGATATGGAGACTTGAGAAGGTACAAAAAAGGTGTAAATACATAATAAGCAGAATTGAAAGGTTATAATTATCAGGAAGGACTGAACAGGCTCAAGGATTGTTTTCTAGAAAATAGAAAGTTGAGGGAAGGCCTAATAGAGGTCTTTAAAATGATGAAGGGGTTTGATAGAATAAATATACAGATGGTGCCTGTTGGTGAGTCCAAAACTAGGAGTCATGAACCTCAGGTGGCCAATCTTAAATCCAATAAAGAATTCAGGAGAAACTTGGAACGTGGAGAAAATGTAGAACTTGCTACCCCATGAAGTAGTTTTTTTCTATTCGTCCATGCGATGTGAGCATCGCTGGCTAGGCCAACATTTATTGACCATCTCTAGTTGCCCCTTAGGAAGGTGGTGGTGAGTTGCCATCTTGAACTGCTGCAGCCCATGTGGTGTAGGTACACCCACCGTGCTGTTGGGGAAGGAGTCCCAGGATTTTGACCCAGTGACAGTGAAGGAACGGTGTTATAGTTCCAAGTCAGGATGGTGAGTGACTTGGAGGGGAACTTCCAGATGGTGGTGTTCCCATCTATCTGCTGCCCTTGTCTTTCTAGATGGTAGTGGTCATGAGTTTGGATGGTGCTGTCTAAGGAGCCTTGGTGAGTTCCTGAAGTGCATCTTGTAGATGGTACTCACTGCTGCCACTGCGCATTGGTGGTGGAGGGATAGGATGTCAATCAAGTGGTCTGCTTTGTCCTGGATGGTGTCAAGCTTCTTCAGTGTTGTTGGAACTGTACTCATCCAGGCAAGTGGAGAGGTTCCTTCACAATTCTGACTTGTGCCTTTTATATGGTGGACAGACTTTGGGGAGTCAGGAGGTGAATTACTCGCCACAGGATTCCTAGCTTCTGACCTGCTCTTGTAGCAACAGTATTTATACTGTGCTAGTCCAGTTTCAGTTTCTGGACAATGGTAACCCCCAGGATGTTGATAGTGGGGTATTCAGTGATGGTAATGCCACTCAATGTCAAGGGATGATGGTTAGATCTCTCTTGTTGGAGATGGTCATTGCCTGACACTTGTGTGGTATGAATGTTACATGCCACTTGTCAGCCCAAGCCTGGATATTGTCCAGGTCTTGCTGTATTTGGATATGGACTGCTTTAGTATCTGAGGAGTCACGAATGGTGCTGAACATTATGCAATCATCAGCGAACATCCCCACTTCTGACCTTATGATGGAAGGAAGGTCATTGATGAAGCAGCTGAAGATGATTGGGCCAAGGACCCTACCCTGAGGAACTCCTGCAGTAATGTCCTGGAGCTGAGGTGATTGAGTGAGATGAATAGCAGCGATGTATTTAAGGGGAAGCTAGAAAAGTACATTAGGGAAAAATAGAAGGATAGGGTAAGATGAAGTAGGGAGGTAGGAGGCTCACATGGAGCATAAACACCAGCAAAGACCAGTTTGGACAAATCTTGCTTGTGTGCTGTAATTTCTATGTAAGAGTGGCAATTCCTCTTTCTCTCTAACCTCTGTTTGGCAAGTCTCCACCAAAGCATGGCCAAGGTTGGGAATTCAGAAGGCTGAAAGATTGCTGGCATAAATACTAACCCCATTACTGTGTGGCATTGCATATTAGCACTCTGCTGTTCTCACTGTACTCAGTTGTCTGCATTTTCAAACTTGCTGTTAAATTGCACTCTACCTCTGGGCTCATTTTCATTAAGCTGTTGTCCACCTGCCTTGGGACACGCTACACAGTAAAGGCTCCAGTTTCCCCATCGATTCCCTTCAGTGTTCAGTTCTGAGCAATTTAAGCTGCCTTTTTCACCTCATTCTCTAATCTGGGTCCTTAACTGTGACTTTGTGAGGTTGGCACGCACATCGATATACCTGGCCCAGATCATCGCACCCCGGAAATGTCAAAGTCCGATACTTGAACTTTGTGCGACATAGAACTGAAACTTTGTTAGTAAGCTAGGTAGAACTTGAATTGGCCTTTGTTCGGTGAATTTTGAACTTTCAGGTCAGTCAATCATAAGGGCTTGGATGAAAACATCCCAAAAAATTCGAACAGTGAAAAAATGGCAAGTTAAGTACTGAGTCCTATTCTTTGTGAGTTAAATAATGGACTATTCATTGCAAGGAGTGGATGAGTGATGGACAGCAGGCAGGGAGAGTTGTTATTGTTACCTGTTGAGAGCAAAGTGACGATGAAACACAAAAGACATGTGTCAGCCTAGAGTCTGAAATAAAGTGGCCTTTTTACAATTTAATTGCATTCAAAGTGACACTGGAGCTGCATGCAATTCATGTAAGGAAGAACAGTTTCCATTTAGCATTTCCATTCAGGCCTGGTTTTTCCATTTTGCTGAAATGGCTATCCATAGGTCAAACATTGCATTGTGTTTACTCCAAACCTCAGCTCATCTCAACCCTGCTTACCTTTTGTTAAGCTGAAAACTTAGAGATATTCCAACCAGAGTAATGCTATCATTTACTTTTCAAATTCCTCCCTTTTTGTTTCAGAGATCTCAAATCTTGCTCGGGTGCTGTTCCACAGGCATCATCGGTCATCATAGTTGCCTCCCCTGAATGGCTTTTCCTCAGAAATGAGTTAGACAGTGTCAACAGGCTGCATAGCCCCTGGTAAAGCACCTTAAGCAAACTTGGTCCTGTCCTCACCTAATAGTGTTTTACCTCATAAGCATTGAAGAAGCCTGATTTCTAAATATCAACAGTTGGTGACTAGTAAGAAATACTATGGGGTAGATTCTTATCTTCAGCACCTGGACTGGAATATCCCGGAATGTATCATACATATTTTATGGAACCTGCCTGATTTTCACTCCACCGCAATCAATTAAATAATATTGGGTCCTCAGGACTCACTCCTTCTCACATCTGAAACATATAAAAGAGAAGTAGTATGTTCAATTCTTGAAATATTCATTTCTTATTCTGTGCCTGAGTCACCTGTTCGCCTTTTTCAAATTTTTTTGCACACAATTCACAGAATCACAGAATCACACAGTGCAGAAGAGGCCCTTCGGCCCATCGAGTCTGCTCTGACATGTGAAAAACACCTTACCTACCTACCTAATCCCATTTACCAGCACTTGGCCCATGGCCTGAATGTTATGACTTGCCAAGTGCTCATCCAGGTACGAAAACAACCCAAGATGAAACATTTAAGTTATGAAGAGAGGTTGGATAGACTTGTGTTGTTTTTGTTGGAGCAGAGAAGACTGAGGGGCAACCTGATCGACGAGTACAAGATTGTGAAGGGCATGGACAGGATGGATAGGGAGCAGCTGTTCCCCTTAGTTGAAGGGTCAGTCACAAGGGGACATAAGTTCAAGGTGAGGGGCAGGGGGTTTATGGGTGATGAGAGGAAAAACCTTCTTACCCAGAGAGTGGTGACGGTCTGGAATGCACTGCCTGGGAGGGTGGTAGAGGCGGGTTGCCTCACATCCTTTAAAAAGTACCTGGATGTGCACTTGGCTCATCATAACATTCAAGGCTATGGGCCAAGTGCTGGTAAATGGGATTAGGTAGGTAGATCTGGTGTTTCTTACGTGACAGTGCAGACTCGATGGGCCGAAGGGCCTCTTCTGTACTGTGATTCTGTGATCCTGTGATTCTATCCAACCTCTCTTTCTAACTTAAATGTTTCATCCCAGGCAAAATCCAGGTGAATCACCTCTGCACCTCCTCCAGTGCAATCACATCCTTCCCATAATGTGGCAACCAGAACTGCACACAGTACTCCAGCTGTGACCTCACCAAAGTTCTATACAACTCCAACATGACCTCCCTGCTTTTGTAATCTATGCTTCAATTGATAAGGCAAGTGTCCCATATGCCTTTTCCACCACATCAATAACATGCCTCCACCCCACCACCTTCAGAGATCTATGGACATTCACGCCAAGGTCTCTTTGTTCCTCAGAGCTTCCTAGTGCCATGCCATTCATTGAGTACTTCCTTGTCAAATTACTCCTTCCAAAGTGTATCACATCACACTTTTCAGGGTTAAATTCCATCTGCCACTTATCTGCCCATTTGACCATCCCGTCTATATTTTCCTGCAGCCCAAGACACTCAACCTCACTGTTAGCCACGCGGCCAATCTTTGTGTCATCCGCAAACTTACTAATCCTACCCCCAACATAGTCATCTAGGTCATTTATATCAATGACAAATAACAGGGGACCCAGCACAGATCCCTGTGGTACGCCACTGGACACTGGCTTCCAGTCACTAAAGCATCCTTCTGTCATCACCCTCTGTCTCCTACAACTAAGCCAATTTTGAATCCACCTTATCAAATTACCCTGTATCCCATGTGCATTTGCCTTTTTTATAAGTCTCTCATATGGGACCTTATCAAAGGCTTTGCTGAAATCTATATAAACTACATCAACTACACTACCCCCATCTACACACCTGGTCACCTCCTCAAAAAATGCAATCAAATTTGTTAGACATGACCTCACTCTGACAAAGCCATGCTGACTATCTTTGATCAAACCCTCCCTCTCCAAGTGGAGATAGATTCTCTGCGTCAGAATTTTCTCCAATAGTTTCCCTACCACTGACGTGAGACTCACTGGCCTGTAGTTCCCTGGCTTATTTTTTCAACCCTTCTTAAAGAGCAGAACCACATTAGCTGTTCTCCAGTCCTCTGGCACCTCCCCCATGGCCAGAGAGGAATTAAAAATTTGGGTCAGAGCCCCTGTGATCTCGTCCCTTGCCTCCTTCAGTGGTCTGGACCTGGAGATTTGTCCACTTTTAAGCCTGCCAACACCTCCAAATACCTTGTCACTCCCTAAATCAATTTTCTTAAGAACCTTGCAGTCTCTCTCCCCGAATTCAATACCTTCATCCTCATTCTCTTGGATGAAGACAAATGTGAAGTATGTCATCTGGCTCCACCCATAGATTGCCCCCTTGGTCCCTTATTGGCCCTTCTCTTTCCCTGGTTATCCTCTTCCCTTTGATATACTTATAGAATATCTTGGGATTTTCTCTACTTTTACCAGCCAGAACTTTCTCATATTCCCTCTTTGCTCTCCTAATTGCTTTCTTAAGCTCCACCCTACACTTCCTGTACTTCACTAATGCCTCCACTGATTTGCTTCCCTTGTACCTGCTAAAAGCCTCTCTTTTCCTTCTGATCGTAACCTGAGTATCTCTGGTCATCCATGATTCTCTGGGCTTGTTACTCCTTTCTATCACCCTCGAGGGAACATGTTGAGCCTGTACCCTCCCCATTTCCTTTTTGAACACCCCCATTGCTCCTCTGTAGATTTCCCCCCAAGTAACTGTTCCCAGTCTACCTTGGCCAGATCCTGCCTTATTTTACTAAAATCCATACTCCCCCAGTCCAAAACATTTTTTTGCAACTTGTCTATTTCTTTGTCCATAACCAACTTAAACCGTACCATGTTGTGGCCGCTATCACTAAAATTGTTAAATAATGATGAACAAGTAAGCATTATGCCAGCTATATTTTTGAAATAGATTTTCATAGTTAGTTCTTATACTTTTCCACTAACCAAAAGGCCTCTTCCTCTTCTCCCTTTATTGAGAAATCCTCTTAAAGGGGCAAGACACCAAAGGAGCAAGACAAGACTGAATAAAAGGAACTGGCAGGTGTGACCTGGAGTTTTTAAAATTGTTCGAGGACAGGAAGACTGTGGGAAGCAATGAGTTTCACAGTGTCTGATTTACTGGGAAACAATGAATTAGTAGATGATTTGAGGGGTCTTGATTTCAACAGCAATGACGCAGGAAGGAAGAAGGCCATGTGGAACCACAAATGGTGAGCTTGCAGATGGGGAACTTGGTGATTTTTCTGGCCCTTACTAAGTGAAGTCTCAAGTTCCACTGACACCTTCACGCATCAGCTGAAAAGTCTCAAATGAGCAGACATTGGAATTGAGGAGACAATCGTGTGTCAAGAAGAGAGCATAAAACTCTGGAATCCATCAATGAGCTAATCATGCATGGCCTGTGGAATGAGTAGACTTAATGGACCTATTCTTCTTACAAGCTTTTTGATGTTCGAATTAGGCACCCACCATTGATGATGTCCTAGCACCCCAACACAACCCAAACCAAATCAATTTTCAAATTAATCCAAAAAAGGACAAGTGAAACATTTGAGGTAATAATTCATCTTCGTGGATAAAATATTTATGAGTTGCAAATTAATATTGTACCTCCTGATATCATTACAGCAGTTCATTATAGAGATAAAATGTATTATTAATCACTTTATTATTCAGTCGACATGATAATAGTCTTACTTAGTTAATCAGCAAACTGCAATTGCAGAACAGATTAAAGAAAGACTCGTATTGATAAAGTGCTTTAGTATGTTTCAGAAATATCGCAAAGTACTTTACTTTCAATTATTTTGAAGCACAGTGACTCTTGCTATGTGAGTAAACACACAACAGCCATCTTAAACAGCACTTGCCCTAAAAAAACTGAGATAGTAGCATTGAATTGAGCCATGTTGATCAAAGCAGTCGGTGATTCCTATTCTTCTTATAAAACTAATAAATCTTTTACGTATTGATGATTGGATATTGGTTAAGTATCTCATCTGAAGGGGATATGAACGGGTATGTAGTTATGTAGAATCATTTCTTAGCCCTTAATACTTCCATGTAGATCTAGCAAAGAAACATTTTTAGCTGCCCACTGCTTAACAAAGGGTTGAAATTCCCCTCATCACTATTTCTAGTGCATTGGTTGACTTGTAAATGTTAAATTCCTGTGTGTGCAATTTTAATACAATTAATGCTTCAATGAAGTTGTTGAAATGACGTACACTGGAATTTAATTCAGACGTTAATGCCATTCAGACTGGCCAGGGGAGTTTGCAGATTAGAATGTGCTTGTTAGTTTCAGGCTGAAGCTCAGAAGTATCAAGTGGAGGTTGTTTTGCATCTGTAACAGAGTGTGATGTCTGGTGTGTGGCACCTGTGGACATCGATATATCTTTTTAATGTTTCATATGCATTTAAGGTAACTGGTAAATGAGTCATGAAAAACCGATTACAGCCATGCATTACTTATGGGCATATTGAGCTTTTTGTGGAAGATGTGTGTGTTTTTAAAGAAATACAAAAAAGGACACTGAGCAAAAGATGGCTGATAATGTAAAGTGACCACGTTCTGGAAAAATTCCTATGTCGACTTTGCTGACAGACCTGTCCTGAGAGAACATGGAAAGTTGCATCTGAAAATGTGTCATGGCCTTCTTCAAACAGAGACACTTAAAAGGGAGATAGGAAATATACAAAAGACTGAATTTTAATCTCCTGCAGTTGTAGTCTGATTACCATGTTTGAGCGGTCAACTAAAATCCATCTTCTGTTGATTTATATCTCAGAATGTATAAAATGGTCAGAGAAGAAAGAAAACAGACTCTGGGCACAAGGTATGTTTTTTTTCCCCTACAAGAATACACAGGAAAAATGGGTTAAAAAGCCAGCTGCAGAGCAGTGCAGTATGCGGTACTGTGTTGTGAGAGTGACAGCACAAGAGGACCAACTAGTCACCCATGCAATTGAATGTGAACTCTCTCTCTCTCTCTCTCTGTTGCTGGAGGCAAGGCTCAGCAAAGCTACAATCAAAAAGGAAACAGGACAGCTTCTTTAGCCAACCTGCAGAACCAAGTGTCTCCAAACCAACTGCTAAACTGCCAAAGTCAGCTCTACTGGAATCACCCAACTTAACGGATGCAACGTTTCACCATCTACATCTCACGGACAAGCCAAAGACTGATTTGTATATCTTTTAACAATTTTATTTGGACTCTTAACTTCTCATTTCCGAGCTGTGCATATGTGCGTTGCGTTTTTAATTATTTTTCTCGTGTTTGTATGTAACTATTAAACATATTCTATCTTAGACTCAAGAAGGCCTGGTTAAATTGGTTCCTTTAAAAAAAATACATTTAGGCTGGGAAAAGGTATCCACAGGGGGAAGGGGTTCCTTTTAAATTAACCTTGTTCCGACCAACCATGGGGGTTGAATAAAGGAGGAGAGCCAGCTCATTCCTCCACACCTGGGAACATAACAAAATTGAAGTCCCTTTCTGGCCCAGGGACCAGTCATAACAAATGAACCAGAAGGAAGATGAGAAGAGATGATTGTAAGCAGTTATTATTTAATGAGTTGCTATGATCTGGAATGTACTGATTGAAGAGTTGCGGTAATAGATTCAATAGTAACTTTCAAAGGTAATTGGATATACACTTAAAAGGGAAAAAATTGCATGACTTTCGGGATAGAACTAGGAAGTGGCACAAATTAGATAGTTCTTTAAAAGAGCTGGTGCAAGTATGATGGGCTGAAAAGCCTTCTTTGGTGTTGTATGATTCTATGATTTAGATTATACTTCAATATATTGAATTTAATTGAACAAAATTTGCTCATTTTAGTCTATGCTCTTGCCTACTTTAGCTCTGGGAACCTCCCATTGAACATTGTTCAGATGGTAGGGTGAAGGGTTGCTAACAGAAGTTCTGATCTGGAAGATACTCCCTGATAACATCAGTTGAAACATTTACAGCCAATTTACAAATTAATTCAAGACTTTTATCTCTAGATTATGGAATAAATTATCTCGTACAATGAAGGATTAGCACTGGAAGACAGGGGTATCAGTAGAACAAAGACCCAATTCATGAACTGTCACCTCGAGCCTAGGGAAGAGGATCAGAGAGAATGTGTAAAGATTATGTGTTAAAACTTGGAGAAAGTGAGTAGTTTCAAGTACCTGGGGTCAATGGTAGCTAAAATGGATGTATGGAAATGTAAATTAGGATTAGCTCTGATTAGTGTAATTGGAAGAAGTGCATGGAGTGTTATCTGATAGAAAAGTATAATTGAAAATAAAATCTACAACAGTTGTGAGACTGGTCTTGTTATATGGTATGGAAACTTGGGCAACACCAAGAAGGGAGGAACAACGGCTGGATAGTAATGAGATGAGGATGCTGAGATGGATGTGTGGAGTAACAAGAAAAGGCAATATCAGGAACCGGCACATCAAAGGATTCATGAAGATTGTGGGAGCATCAAAGAAGGTAGCTGAGAAGAGATTGAAACGGTACGGTCATCAGCTGTGGAGAGAGAGAGAGAGAGAGAAAATGTGGTGAGGCAAGTAATGGGGATGCTGCCAGGAAGAAGGAGAAGAAGGTTTTTGACCAGATGGAAGGATGAGGTGGTGAGGGACTTAAATGCAGTGGGACTGGAAGAGGACTGGGTGGCTGACAGGAGAAGGTGGAGAAGGGGGATCCATCAGCATTGTGCTGACCCCAAATAAAACGGTGCCAAATGAAGAAGAAAATAATAAAGAAGGGGTTGGTCATTGTGGAGTTATTTATAAATGAGATGGACAAGTCTCTGAACCAGGATGAAGGAAGAGATTAAGCCATTTGCCAACATGATTCCTCAATGATAGAAGTTTGATAAAGAAGCTGATTATTCGAAAATTAGATCCTTCTCTTTCACCCCTAATCTAAAGAATTTCCTGCTTGTATTTATTTTTTATTTTGATCTTTTATATTTTAAATTTACATTCTTCTGAATCGAAAGCATCCTTTCCGTGGAAATATGTTTCAATAGCTGTACGTTTACAGCTTTAAACATGTATTTGTTACCTGTGACTGGAAACAGCACACCTATGTTATACCTGATCTACGTCTGCTTCGTTGCTAACATTGGGGTGCCTGAGCATGGTTTTGATAGTGTTCGAGATTTCTTCCATCTCATTCCATACCATTTTTTCACTCTCAATTTATACACAGCAAGATCCAACAAGCAATAACTCAATAGCAGAGCAAATATCCAGAGCAGGTTGAAGGATAGATGTTGAGGGTGGGGGAGGTGGCCACTGTGTAGCTGGCAGCCGGTGATGATTTTTGTGGAGAAATGTCAGAATCATGTTAAAATCTTATCTGAACTATGTTCCCAGAGCAGCCTGGTCAGTTGGTAATGCTTTTTTAAAATTTATTCTTTCGTGGGATGTGGGTGCCAGCATTTATTGCCTATCCCTAATTGCCCTTCAAAAGGCAGTGGTGAGCCACTTCTTGAACTGCTGCAGTCGCTGTGGTGCAGGTGCACCTACATTGCTGTTATGAAGTGAGTTCCAGGATCTTGACCCAGCGATAGTGAAGGCGCAGCGATATATTTCGAAGTCAGGATGGTTTGTGTCTTGGAGGGGCATTTGCAAGTGGTGGTGTTCCCATGTATTTGCTGTCATTGTCCTTCTAGTGGCAGAGGTCGTAGGTTTAGAAGGTGCTGTTGAAGGAGATTTACTGCACTGTTGCAATGCACCTTGTAGATGGTACACACTGCTGCTACTGTGTGTCAGTTGTGGTGGCGGGAGCGAATGGTTAAGGTGGTAGATGGGGAGCCAATCAAGCGGGCTGAATTGTTCTGGATGATGTTGAGTTTCTTGAGTGTTGTTGTAGCTGCGCTTGCCCAGGCAATTGGAGAATATTCCATTACACTCCTGACTTGTGCCTTGTAGATAGTGAACAGGCTTAGGGGAGTCAGGAGGTGAGTTGCTTGTCACAGGATTCCCAGCCCCTGACCTGCTCTTGTAGCCACAGTATTTATATGGCTAGTCCTGTTCAGTTTCTGGTCAATAGTGACACCTAGGATATTGATAGTGGGAGATCAAGCAATGGCAATGCCTTTGAATGTCAGGAGGAGATGGTTAGATTCTCTCTTGATGGAGATGGTCATTGCCTAGAACTTATGTGGTGCGAATGTTATTTGCCACTTGTCAGCCCAAGCCTGAATATTGTCCAGGTCTGCTGCATACGGAGATGGACTACTTCAGTATCTGAGGAGTCGTGAATGGTGCTGAACATTTTGTAATCATCAGCGAATATCCCCATGCCTGATCTTTTGATGGAAGGAAGGTCATTGATGAAGCAACTGAAGGTGGTTGGGCCAAGGACACTACCCTGAGGAATTTCTGCAGTGATGCCCTGGGATTGAGATAACTGATCTCCAACAACCACAACTATGTTCATGCTGTTCCCATTCTTGTCTAAAGGACAGTGAGCATTCTGCTGATTTGGACCTGAACATTGTGTCAGGATCCTGCAGGGAGCCCTGATTTAAATACTGTAATCAGGCACCACTTGCTTCAGACTAGAACACTGACCGCTCATTTAGAGGCTATTTGAAAAATTGAATCTTTGCGCCTTGGAGGTACAATGGGTTTAAGATTCTTATAATTCCACTGCTTTCTCTATTTTCCAGTATAAGCAGGGTGGTAGACAGATAAAATCCGCCCATTTATGCCCACAAGCAACAGAGAATTAGTTTAACACCTCATCTGAAGGACATTAACTTTGACAATGAATCTCGCTACTAAACTCAAGTCAGTCTGGAGTTAGCCTGAACCCATAGCCTTCTGCCTCAGAGGTGACAGCATGGAGATGGTTGTGATTGTTGGGGGGTCAATCATCTCAGTCCCAGGGCATCACTGAGCTAAAGCTGACATACATGGATTAAGTGAAGGAAAGAAATACTTGTACTTTAAGCAACTTGCATTAAGCATTATCTCAGGACATCCCAAAGTCCTTTATAGTATTGAAATACTTTTAAAGTCTGTCACTATAGTAATGTAGGAAACACAGCAGCCAATTTGCATACAGCAAGCTCCCACAAATTGCAATGTGATGATGAACAGAATATTAGTGTTTTTTAGTGATGGAGATTGAGGGATAAATATTGGAGACATTGGGGATAACTTTCCTGCCATTTTTTTAAATAGTGCCATGGGTTCATCGATGTCGACCTCAGAGAGCAGACCTCAGATTTACATCTGATCTAAAAGGAGGTATCCCCTACGGTGCAGCACTCAGTACTATCTTCGAAAGTCAGCCTAGATTTTTGATCTTAAGTCATCGGAATGGTGTAATAGCCATGCTGTTTTTACACACACGTACACACATGTCTGCACATACATATGTGCCTCTGCATAGTTATTAGCAGTTGATTGCTTGTATGTGTGTAAATTTGTGTGTGCTGGAGTAACAGGAAAAGAACATTTGGGAAAGGACAAGCCAAGACTGGGAGAGAAAGCATTAAAAAGAAAAAAAAAAACAGAAAAAGAGAGAAAGAGAGAGGGTATGAGACAGATGGTAACAGAATGAGAGTGTCTATGGGTGGGAACAGGTGAAAAATTGAGCATGGAGATAGAGTGAAATACAGAGAGAATGAGACAGTATATGTGTATGAATGATTGAGGACAGAAATGCAGAAATGACTGGAGGGTGAGAAAAAGAGAAGCAGGCGAGTGAGGAGCAGAGCAGATAATATGGAGATAGCACAAGAGAGAGAAAGAATGAGATTGAGTGAGAATGAGAGATAAAGCAAGAGAAAAATTGTAAAAAAAAAACTGATAGGAGTTCCTTTAGAAGTCTCCAATTGACAGAATCTATCCCAGCTGGACATTTATTGTACAGAGAGCTAGGAAAGCCCTCAGCTGAAGATTTTTTGGGATCATCAGCAACATACTGAGAAATATTTTTTAATGGATAAAAACAATCCAAAAACAGATTCTGTGCCTCACACCTACACATATTTCACAAGCATAACAAAACCAGCTTGTGTTCTCAAAACTGCAAAGTTATGCATTGTAAATGATCTTCCCAAACAGATCATATTCATTGAGTATCATCCATTTATAGTTACCAAATATGAAATCATTGAACATAAATGCCTCAGAGCCAAAGTATTTTTACTGCATTTCTCTAAAGGCTGGGATTCCTGCTTCTTTTTGATCTTTAAAAAACACAGAATTTTTACATCTCCAGGACCTGATGATTTCCATCCCAGAGTATTAAAATTAGTAGGTGAGGAAATTACAGAAACATTAGTCATAATCTTTCAAAGCTTTCTTGTTTCTGGGATTGTGTCATTCAACTGGAAAATTACTAATGTCGCTCCATTATTTAACATTGATGGGGGAGAGAAACTAGGAAGGTACAGGCTTGTCAGTTTAAAGTCTGTTGTAGGGAAGCACTTAAATAGGACATTAAAGATAGAGGAACAGAACAAATCTGAACTGATCAGAGAGAGTTAACTTGGCTTTGTTAGGGGTATGTCATGTCTAACTAATCTGGTTGAATTTTTTTGAGAAGCTCAGTAATAAGGTAAATAAGGAGGTGTCTATGGATGATATCTTCATGGATTTCCAGAAACCATCTGATAAGGTTCCACACATGAAATGAGAAAACTGAGAGCGCTCGTGTTGGAGACAGCCTTTTAGCTTAAGTTTAATGTTGTTTGGGAGGTGGGAGATAGAGAATGGGGTTAAAGGGCAGGTATTCTGATTGGTGGAATGGGGCAAATGATGTTCCCCCTTTCTGCGGCCTCAACTTTCCACCACATTTATTAGTGACTTGGATGAAGGATTAGAAAGCTGTATATCCAAGTTTCCTGATGACACTAAGCTAAGGAGGGACGTGAGTGCAGGTGGGAGCAGGAGGTTGCAAAGGTAAATGGGCAGATTGTGAGTGAGCAAAACCATGGCAAATAGAGTTCAATGTAGGTAAGTGTGAGACCTTCCACTCTGGACCTAAGAAAAATACACCAGAGCATTTTCCAATTAGCAAGAAACGAGGAACTGTAGAAGAGCAAAGGGATTTGGGAGTCCAAGTGCACAAATCATTAAAAGCCAATACAAAAGGTAATTTAAAAGGGTTAATGGAATGTTGACCTTTATCTCAATTGGGCTGGAGTACAAAAGGTAAGAAACAATGTTTCAGTTGTACAGAGCCTTTGTCAGATCACGTCTGGAGTTCTGCATTCAGTCCTGAGCACCACACTTCCAGAAAGATCTCTTGGTCTTGGAGGCGGTGTAATACAGATTCATCAGAATGACACCAGGACTTTGAGGGTTAAATTATGAGGAGAAGTTGCATAACCTTGACTGATGTTCCTTTAAGCATGGACAATTGATCCATGACCTGACTGAGGTGGTTAAAATGTTAATAAGATTTGATTGAGTAGATATAGGGAAACTAATTTGCAGGTAGAAAAGTCCAAAACAAGGGGACATATAATCTTGGAATCAGAGCTAGGCCCTTCAGGAGCAAAGTCAGGATACATTTCATCACACGCAGGGTTGTAGAAACCTGGAATTCTCTCCCCATAAAGGTTATAGCTGGGTGCTGGGACAATCTGAGTTTTCAAGATTGAGAATGACATGGAAAAAACTTGGGTAAATTGGAGTTGAGGTGCAAATAAGCCATGATCTAATAGAATGGTGAAGTAGATTAAAAGGGCTGAATGGCCTGTTCCTATGTAAACATATGAACTGATTCAAGTCTTCTTTTCAGAAATCGATTTCTCAATAATAACAACAATCTATATTTATATAGCGCCTTTAACTAATAAAATATTCCAAGGCACTTCACTGGAGCTATAAAACTACATATGCCACCAAGCTGCATATGATGATTTTATGTCAGATGACCAAGAGTTTGGTCAAAGATGTAGGTTTTAAGGATTGTCTTAAAAGAGGAAAGCAAGGTACAGAGATGGAGACGAGTCGGGAGGATATTCCAGAGATTTTGGGCCAAGGCCACTGAAGGCACAGCCACCAAAAGCACAGCCACCAAAGGTGGAGCAATTAAAATTGGTGAAGATCAAGAGGGTGGAATGAGAGGAGTGCAGATGCCTTGGAGGGTTGTGGGGCTGGAGGAGATCATAGAGATATGGAGGGAGGAGGCCGTAGAGGGATTTGAAAGCAAGGATGATAATTTTAAAGTCACAGCTTTGCATGACCTGGAGCAATGTAAGTCGATGAACTCAGGAGTGATAGGTGAATGGGACTTGGTGCAAATTAAGATCCAGGCAGCAGAATTTTGGATGACCTCAAATTTACAGAGGGTAGAATGTAGGAGAGCAGCCAGCAGTCCATTGGTATATCCAAGTCTAGAGGTAACAAAGACATGAATGACAGTGTCAACAACTGAGGGTGCTGACTATTGCTGAGGCACCTTCCAATAGATGCTGCCAACTTTCCAGGTTCCTCAAACAAACATTACAATCCAGGTTTATGGATCTCAATATCTACACTTTTCTGAATCAAAATACTGCATACTGCAGACAGCGGAAATACAAAACAAAAGGCTGGAAACACTCAGGAGGTCAAGCAACTTATTTGAAGAGGGGTCAAACATTTAGGTTCATGTTATGTTCTACTATGGGGTCGCTTTTCTCGTGAACCGGCTGCACGCTTATCTGTCAGCAGGTGAGTCGATTACAATATACTGTAAATGCAGAGACCGGTATGAAATGAAGCACGTCCTATTTATTTACACAGGAACAGAGCAATAACATGAAGTGCGCTTCTCCAACCAGACCCTACTCTAGACTAACATTAACATGGTTGCCCGCGCTACACAGCTATTGGGTTTTACAGTCACATGGTCAACCTGTTCACGGTCTCTTAAAGGTGTATTGTACCTCGAATTACCACAGTTAATATTTCAGGTCGAGGATCTGTTCTCAGAGTTACAATGTCACCAAACCGGCTGAGTGTTTCAACATTTAATGTTCTTATCCTACACTTTCCAGCTGAGGGGATGGGTATTGGAGAGCTGGGTATGGCAGTGGGTGCATTGATGAAGAATCCTGGCTGATTTTTATTTTCCTATTTAAGGGTGTGAAATCAAACAAATCTCTCATGGGAAGTTAGGGCTGAAATATGGATCAGGACAAGACAAAGATAAAATAGGGCAATGTTAGCTTTTATATGAGGGGATTAATCAAATTCAGACATGGCTGTATGGAACATACACAGGACATTATAGATGTCCAACAGTGCATGAGAATGCTAGTTTTCCTTTCCAGCATCCACAGTTCTTTGTTTTTATGCTAGTTTTCCTTCCCTGTTGCGAGGTTTTTATGTCTGTGCACGTGCATGCTAGCAGCTGCTAATTTCTTTCCCTAAAAGCTGCGCCAATCTTGCTGGCCTTCCAAACTTCTGGAGCCGTTAGGGTAATGGGAGTCTGTTAAACAGATAGTTGATCTCTTGTGACTTGAGCTCCCCGCTGTTCTGCTACGCTTTTCACTTATTGTTTCCATCTGTCATTGAGTATCTGACATCTGTGCCACCAAAATCAGAAAGAAATTGAGGCATAGAACTCGCAAAATCACCAGCTGAAGTCTATGTATAGGCCTGAGCAGTCCATCTCTTAAATGGCGTTTACACTCTCCCTCTTTCTCCTGGTCTTCCATGCTGTTTATCCTCCAATCCTTTCCCATTTTCTATCTCAATCCTTCTTGCTTTCATTCTCATCTACCTCCTCTCATCCGGGGAATCGCTCTGCCCCATTGTCTCAAGTGTTTTATTTCATTCTTTCTCGTTGCCTCATTCTCTCATTTCCTCCTTTGTGTTTTTCTCGTGCCTTGTTCTCTCTTTTATCCCTTATGACTTGCTCAGTGTCTTGTTTCCCCTTTCTTTTATACTCTTCTCTGCCCTTTTTCTCTCCTCTTTATCATTGCCTTTCTTTCTCTGCTGCTTTCTGTCATTTTTTCTTTGACCTTTCTTCTCCCTCCCTTTCAGTTCAATCCATTTTTCTCTCTCCCTCTCTTGTTCATCACAATTCCTTTTCTTTACAGTGCTGTTGTGCAGTCATCGTATGTTATAACTGACCTACAAAAAGAAAGTAACAGGAAATGCTGTTAATCTGGTAGCCCAGAGTTCGGAAGTGCTGGAGCCTGCTGTGAAAAATCCTGAGATTTCAAAGTGCCATTAAACAGGCAATGAGACAGATCTGATCAATTCAAGATGTGTTAAAAAGAAGGCGCCAACTACTCATCTCCATGTTATTCAGCGGCAGTGACAGGATGTCAGTGCACGTATTCATTACAAAGTTAACAGGTTGCAAGATGACTTCGTCATGACTGTGATAGATATGTTACCCACAGACACCTGCCTCTAGTTGCATATTGCCAGAATTTTAAATGGGTTTTAACTCTTGTCTGTGCTTGTGCATAACTCTTACATGCCATTTTGTACCAGAGAAGAGCCATGCTCACTTCTGTTTAATAAGCAAAATGTGATTTGTCTGTACGTCTGCAGGTACAGGATGTCATGTTGTGATGTGGTTTTGTCTGGAAGGTAAAAGCCCTTTCTCTGACAATAGCACATAGCCGCAAGCTGTTGTTGAACTAATTTGACTGTAAGCTGCTAATAGCCAACAATACAGACCTCTGGCCATGTGGACTGCTCAAAGCTGTACAGTCCTGCATTAGAATTAACAGTATGTGCACAGTGCTTTCTCTGATCTTGCCAGGCCTCAGTTCCACCCAAAAGCTCCGTGAAAGGAACAAATTCTAAAGTCATCAATCTCACTGATCAGCTGACCTTCCCCTCTCCGATGCTGAACGTTCAGTGCTCAGCAAAGGACTTAGTTTCATACCCTTACGCCCTCACCTCAATGAATTTCGGGCTCGACATGATGCTGAACTCTTCTTCCGCTGTCTTCGTCTCCAGGCTCACTTCTTTGGGCAGGAGTCCTCTCCCAGTTCAACGGATCCTTTTACCCATCTCCAATATTCTCCCTCCACCTGGACCCCTCCCTCTGGATTCTTACCTTCTCTTGATTTTTTCATTGAGAACTGTCGGCACGACATTAGTCGTCTCAATTTCTCTGCTCCTCTCACCCATTCTAACCTGTCTCTCTCTGAACTTACTGCACTCCATTCTCTCAGGTCCAACCCTGACATTGTCATCAAACCCGCTGACAAGGGTGGTGCTGTTGTTGTCTGGCGCACTGACCTCTACCTCGTGGAGGCTGAGCGTCAACTCGCAGACACTTCCTCCTACCTCTCCCTGGACCATGACCCCACCACTGAACATCAAGCCTTTGTTTGCAGGACTGTCACTGACCTCATCTCCTCTGGGGATCTCCCTCCCACAGCTTCCAACCTGATAGTCGCCCAACCTCGGACGGCCCGCTTCTATCTCCTACCCAAAATCCACAAACAGAACTGCCCTGGTAGACCGATAGTCTCAGCTTGCTCCTGCCCCACAGAACTCATTTCTCGTTATCTTGACTCCCTTCTCTCTCCCCTTGTCCAGTCCCTTCCCACCTACATCCGTGATTCCTCCGACACCTTACATCACATCAACAATTTCCAGTTCCCTGGCCCCAACCGCTTCCTCTTCACCATGGACGTCCAATCCCTCTACACCTCCATCCCCCACCAGGATGGTCTGAGGGCCCTTAGCTTCTTCCTCGAACAGAAGACCGAACAATCCCCATCCACCACTACTCTCCTCCGTCTGGCTGAACTTGTTCTCACTCTGAACAATTTCTCCTTCAACTCCTCTCACTTCCTCCAAATAAAAGGTGTGGCTATGGGTACCCGCATGGGCTCTAGCTATGCCTGTCTCTTTATGGGGTATGTGGAACATCCCTTGTTCCAGTCCTACTCCGGCCCCCTTCCACAACTCTTTCTCCGGTACATCGATGATTACTTCGGTGCCGCTTCATGCTGTCGTCGGGACTTGGAAAAATTTATTAATTTTGCTTCCAATCTCCACCCCTCCATCATTTTCACGTGGTCCATCTCTGACACTTCCCTTCCCTTCCTTGACCTCTCTGTCTCAATCTCTGGTGATAGACTGTCCACCAATATCCATTACAAAGCCACCGACTCCCACAGCTATCTCGACTACAGCTCCTCACACCCCGCTTCCTGTAAGGACTCCATCCCATTCTCTCAGTTCCTTCGCCTCCGTCGCATCTGTTCCGATGATGCCACCTTCAAAAACAGTTCCTCTGACATGTCCTCCTTCTTCCTTAACCGAGGTTTTCCACCCACGGTCGTTGACAGGGCCCTCAACTGCGTCCGGCCCATCTCCCGCGCATCCGCCCTCACGCCTTCTCCTCCCTCCCAGAAATGTGATAGGGTCCCCCTTGTCCTCACTTATCACCCCACCAGCCTCCGCATTCAAAGGATCATCCTCCGCCATTTCCGCCAACTACAGCATGATGCCACCACCAAACACATCTTCCCTTCACCCCCCCCTATCAGCATTCCACAGGGATCGCTTCCTCCGGGATACCCTGGTCCACTCCTCCATCACCCCCTACTCCTCAACCCCCTCCTATGGCACCACCCCATGCCCACGCAAAAGATGCAACACCTGCCCCTTCACTTGCTCTCTCCTCACCGTCCAAGGACCCAAACACTCCTTTCAAGTGAAGCAGCATTTCACTTGCATTTCCCCCAACTTAGTCTACTGCATTCGTTGCTCCCAATGTGGTCTCCTCTACATTGGAGAGACCAAACGTAAACTGGGCGACCGCTTTGCAGAACACCTGCGGTTTGTCCGCAAGAATGACCCAAACCTCCCTGTCGCTTGCCATTTTAACACTCCCTGCTCTCTTGCCCACATGTCTGTCCTTGGCTTGCTGCATTGTTCCAGTGAAGCCCAACGCAAACTGGAGGAACAACACCTCATCTTCCGACCAGGCACTTTACAGCCTTCTGGACTGAATATTGAATTCAACAACTTTAGGTCTTGAGCTCCCTCCCCCATCCCCACCCCCTTTCTGTTTCCCCCTTCTTTTTTTTTTCCAATAAATTATATAGATTTTCCTTTTCCCACCTATTTCCATTATTTTTAAAAAAAATTTTAAAAATCTTTTATGCTCTCCCCACCCCCACTAGAGCTATACCTTGAGTGCCCTACCATCCATTCTTAATTAGCACATTCGTTTAGATAATATCACCAACTTTAACTTTAACACCTGTGTGTTCTTTTGTTCTATTGTTGTTGACATCTTTTGATGATCTTCTTCTACCACTGCTTGTTTGTCCCTACAACCACACCCCCACTCCACTTCTCTCTCTCTCTCTCTCTCTCCACCGTCCACACACACACCTTAAACCAGCTTATATTTCAACTCTTTCTTGGACTCGAACTCAAGTTCTGTCGAAGGGTCATGAGGACTCGAAACATCAACTCTTTTCTTCTCCGCCGATGCTGCCAGACCTGCTGAGTTTTTCCAGGTAATTCTGTTTTTGTTTTGGTTTTGGATTTCCAGCATCCGCAGTTTTTTTGTTTTTATAATATAAGTGAGGTATTGTAATGATTGTAAGGTAAACCATTTCTTAATCTTATGGGGATCATGTGACTATATAGACGAATCAGCCTTAAGTGCGGGGAATCTTAGGGATGGAGCTTTTTAGCTTTGATCTTGGAACAAACATGTGACCTCATCTGGAGTCTGTAAATAAAGTTTACTGTTTCTTACAAGAAACTAGTCCTGCATTCCAAGTTTATTACCGGTATTCAGCATAAAAGGGGTGATACCAAACTGGCAGGTTACAGACAATAAATTGCAATGTATCTCTTTCCAAATCCTGCTATTATTATAATCATTCTGCACTGTACCTCTGTCTTTTGGGGCCAGAGTGATTAAAGCAGCAGTTACTGCCTTCAAAAAGGCAATAAAATGGTCAACAAATAATATCTTTAAACCTTCACCATTGATGAAGAGAATGCCAGCATAGGATACAGACAAGGAGGCTAAAGCATGGAATTATAGAGCATGTTGTGGCACATAAAGAAAAATGGTGTCCAGGAAAAAAGATAGAGAAAAGGAGATTGAACTAGGATGAGATGGAGAGAGGAGGAAAATAGAGAGAAAGAGAAAGGAACAAAAATGCAGGGTAAGAGAGAAATAGCAGAAAGAGGAATATAATAAGAAAGATAAAGCAGAATAAGGCTGTGTGGGAAACTAAGAGAGATTAGGAGAGTTAACAAACAATGGCAGCAAGTCTGCTCCATTTAACAAACTTTCAGTTTTAGGTATTAGCAGTTCAGCCACACTATTCTTATGCTAATGGAGGAGAATGCAGAGTGAAGAAGGTTGATTGGCGTCCAATCAATCCCAATAATCACGGACGAGAGTACTAATCATTCACTCAAATCCCACCTGCTCCCATGTGTGCAATTAACCAATTGTCAGCCATTCAAGGGCCAATGTCAGCTAATGTCGTCTTTCACTATCTTGTGCCTCTTTCCTCTCCTGAGGTCTGTTGATCGGAAAATGCAAGGCAGGGCCCCACTGAGGTTTTAGAATCTGTACACCAGTAAATAATTGGGTAGGGCAGTTAAGAGAGAGTGGTGTTTAACCCTTTTGGATTATCTGGTGCTCTAAGGGGACAGCTGCCATTGCACAGATTTTTTTTTAACACTTTGATAAATTAGTCTTCATTTTACTGGGAAAATTCAACAATCTTGCACTCCCAACAGACCAGTGGCTGAATGGAGTGAAATCAGAAATCAATGTTACGGTATTGTAGCTATATCTCTGCCCCTTACTTCCTTAAGCCATACCCATAGATCCTACTAACTTATTTGCTTTAAATTGTTTATTTTATTGCTGTACCTAGAACAGTGTTGTTCTACTTCCTCATGGAGGTGAGCCCAAAAGACACAAATTGGTACCCCAACTATGAAAAGCCATTGGATATTTGGAGGGGTAAAGGTCACACAAGTGCAGCAAAAGGGGTGCTTTTTTGAGGCACGTTTCTTGGTGCAGACTAGAAGCACCTTTACATTTTTCTCAGTTGTTTTCCTCTTCCCATAAGAAAAATAGCCAATCTCCACCAGACTTGCAGACATATTCACAAATGTTATTTTACTCAATCTCATTCATGAATATTTCTCCTTTCAGTCACACTGAGGAGCTTTCTATCAACTATGATGTTAGAGCAGAGCTGTGATATTATGTTCTTCCAAAATGCCCTTGGGCCTGAGCCAAAGCTCCATCTTTGCTTATATCATCAACTAAGATAAATTGTGTCCATCTCCCCATCTTTTTGTTACCTGTCAGAGATGCTGCCTGTTCCTTAAAAGTCAGCATCTTATTTTCTGATTGTATATCATGGCAAATGGAAATTGCAAAGTATTTATGTTGCAGTGGAACAATAGTAATCACTTTTACCAGTCGCTCAAATGATCACAATAACTATACATGAAAATGGCAAAATTGATCCTTCATTCCCATAGCAGGTTACAAAACTGCTCTGCTTCTCCCACTGTGTACACCACGCATTTTGCTCCATTCATTACTCTCAACTAACAATAGGCATTCTGAGCCTAGTCTAGCTGTTTAAAGTTCTAATAAACATTGACCTGCACTGCAGTCACCAAGTGATTCTCAGGATCCTTTACAGTTTTGGACAATGAGCAGCCCATTTAAATTATCATTGTCCATCTATGTGCTAACTCATGCAAATTAACATTGTTACAGCAGAAACCATTCTCTATGAACCATAAGTCGCTGCCACTAAAATGATAGCTGAATCGTAGCTGCTCAACCAATTGTAATAACCTAGCATTGGATATGTTGCAGTTTGAAAAAGTAGGTTTTGATTATCTTAAGTGAATGGTCATCAAAGCAGCTTTCAACTGTGTTTGAAATGACCACAATCATTAGTTACAACCACTTTCTGCCATTACCCTAATCATTCTCAGCTTCATAGAAGCCTTGAATTATAGAACAGAAAGAGGTTATTTGGCCCATCGAGTCTGTGTCAGCTGCTTCAAAGAGCAATCCAGGTTAGCTCCACTCTCCTGCTTTTTCTCCATAATTCTGCATGTTTTCTCTTTCAAGTACCCAATTCCCTTTTGTAGGTGACTATTGAATTGGTATCCACCAGCTTATCAAGCAGTGCATTCCAAATCCTAAGCACTGGTTACATTGAAAAGGTTTTCATAGGAGCATAGGATTTAGGAACAGGAGTAGGCCACTTGGCCCTTCAAGGCTTCTCCACCATTCAATAATATCATGGCTGATCCAGTTGTGGTCTCAACTCCACTTTCCTGTCTGCGCCCCCCCTCCCCAATAACCCTATACTTCCTTGTCTATCAAAAATCTGTCTGACTCTGCCTTGAATAAATTCAATGACCCTGTTTCCACTGCTTTCTGGAGAAGAGGATATGAACAACCCTCAGAGAAAAAAATTCACCTCATCTCAGTCTCAAAAGGGAGACAGACCTCTTACTTCTAAATTTCAAAGGCCTCTTATTTTCTTCCTCAGCTCTTTTATTTATTGTCTTCAACTTTGCTTCAACCCCATTCATAATTGTGAAAATTGCTATGAGATCATTTTGAATCAGGCTCCTCTATGACAAAATACCTCAACTCTTGTTCATGACTTAGATTTCTGGAAGTCTGATATGAATCTCAGTTGTCCCACACCACAACCCGTCAAAGATAACATCCTTCCAACGGAGTCCAGTTTTGTGGGTAGTAACCCCAGTTGAAGGCTAACCACTAATTTGAACATTAACGTTGACATCTTTAATGTGACTTAGGGTTAAGGAGTATTGCTAGAATAGCGTAGAAGACAAGCTTGCAATCCAGCTGGATCAACAGAACATGAAACAGTTAATACTGAATACATCCCACTCTGCTGAAAGGTAACTGAGTAAAGGTACATCCGTGTAGTCCCATGTACAAATGGTATGTGAAGAATTAATTAAGACCAATTGAGGTTTTTAAATCGACCTAATTATACTGGCTTAACAAAGGGAGGAAAGAAAATCAGGCTAGCTCATCAACACTATCCTTGCTGTTTTCCTCATGTTATCTCTGATTTTGTTCTTTGTCAATCACCTTGATTGAATCTGTGCTCTCTGGCTATTGACCTTTTGGCCATTGGAAACAGTTTCTCTTTATTTAGTTTATTTAAAAATTCATGATTGTAAATACCTCTGTCAAATGGTTTAGCCTTGATGCAAAAGGTAGATACTGCAGATGCTGAAATTCTGAAATAAAAACAGAAAATGTTACAAATACTCCATTTGTCTGGCAGCATCTGTGGAGAGAGACAGAGGTGGCGGGCTAATATGGAGTGCGCATGATGGTGGGGACAGGGAATCAGTCAGGAGTGCCAATGTTGGGAAAACTGCTCCCAATTTAGCTGGGATGGGAAGATCCTAACGTGGGAATCTTGCTGCCAGCAACAGTAAGGCAGTTATGCTCATTAATGAACCACTTAAACCCAAGTACCCCTGAGCCCACCAGAACTTAATGGCAAATCAGGGAATGCCCCAAATTCAAATGGCTTTCCTGTGCCTCCTGAAGGCCACTCGGCCTGTTGCCTTGTTCGGTTCCCTCATTGACAGGTACCCTGTGCCTGATTGAGGGACATTGACTCGGGAAGGGAATGGTGCTGAAAGTCAACTCTGCCCTCTCCTTTGCAACCCCTCCCCCACGACCAGTGACCCCCCCCCCCCACCCCCACCACTTCCCCCCTCCCCGCGGCACCCATTCTGCCCTAACTGGTCCTGCTAATGGAGGTTGAGCAGCTAGGGACTAAATTAAAGAGCAGAACCTCAAAGTAATCTCTGGATTAATACCTGAGCCAGAAGCACTTGGCATAGGGTAATTAAGATCAGAGAATTGAATGTGTGGCTCAAAGATTGGTGTGGGAGAAATGGGCTTTGATTCATGGGCCACTAGCAGTAGTACTGGGGAAAGATCAAGCTGCACCATTGGGATGGCCTTCACCTCAAGCACTCAACATCAGTGTACTAGTGAATTATATAACTAGAGCGAAACAGAAGGCTTTAAATAGTGGGGGTTAGGGTTCACTTGAGAGGAGATTTGGAAAATTAAAGAGAAAGGACAAGGCAATAGTGGGCAGCGACATGGGTAATGATAACCAAAGTGTGACAGGAAGGGACAGAGCGTACAAACATAAGAATGCACCAGCAAATAAGGTCAGAGTGGGGAAAAATGGTAAAAGGACTGAATTAAAGGCTCTTTATCCGAATGTGCATACCATTCATAACAAGGTACATAAATTGATAGCACAAATAAAAATAAATGAGCACGGTATAATCGCCACTACAGATATATGATTGTAAAGTGACCATGCATGGGACATGAATACTTAAGAGTATTTTACATTTTAGAAGGACAGGAAGTAAGGAAAAGGAGGTGGTGTGGCTTTGTTGATCAAGAATGAGATCATTACAGTAATGAGAAAGGGGATGTGGTGACATGATGGTATTGTCACTGGACTGGTAATCCAGATACCCAAGGTAATGCTATGGGGACCCGGGTTCATGGTGGAATTTGAAAGCAATAAAAATCTGGAACTAAAAATCTAAGACCATGAAACAATTGCTGTAAAAACCCATCTGGTTCACTAACGTCCTTTAGGGAAGAAAATCTGCCGTCCTTACCTGGTCTGGCCTACATGTGACTCCAGATCAGCAGTAATATGGTTGACACCTAATGGTCGAGCAAGCCACTCAGTTGTACCAAACAGCTAAAAAGTCAATACAATGCAATGAAACCGGACAGACAAACCAGCACCGACCTAGGCATTGGAAAGGACAACTGAAAACCCAGCCGTCGACCCTGCAAAGTCCTCCTTACTAACATCTGGGGGGTTGTGCCAAAATTGAAAGAGCTGTCTCATAGACTAGTCAGGCAACAGCCTGACATAGTCATCCTCACGGAATCATAACTTAAGATAATGTCCCAGACTCCAACATCACTATCCCTGGGTATGTCCTGTCCAATTGGAGCTGGCAGTACTGTGGTATACAGTCAGGAGTGAGTTTCCCTGGGAGTCCTCAACATCAATCCCAGACCCCGTGAAGTCTCATGGCAACAGGTCAAACATGGGCAAGGAAACTTCCTGATGGTTACCACGTACTGCCCCCCACTCACCCCCTGCCTCAGCTGATAAATCAGTTCTCCTCCATGTTGAACATCATTTGGAGGAAGCACTTAGGGTGGCAAAGGCACAGAATGTACACTGGGTGGGGGACTTCAATGTCCATCACCAAGAGTGACTCAGTAGCAGCACCACTGAATGAGCTGGTTGAGTCCTAAAGGACATAGCTGCTATACTGGTTCTGCGGTAGTTGGTGAGAGAACCAACAAGAAGGAAAAACATGCTTGACCCCCATCTTCACCAACCTGCCTGCCGCAGATCCATCTGTCCATGACAGTATCATTAGGAGTGACCACCGCACAGTCCTTGTGCAGACCAAGTCCCATCTCCACATTAAGGATACCCTCCATCGTGTTGTGTGGCACTGCCACCATGCTAAGTGGGATAGGTTTTGAACAGATTTAGCAAATCAAGAGTGGGTATCCATGAGGCTCTGTGGGCCATCAGCAGGAGCAGAACTGTACTCAACCACAATCTGTAATCTCATGGTCCAGCATTTCCCTGACTCTACCATTACCACCAAGCCAGGGGATCAACCTAGTTCAATGAAGAGTGTAGGGGGGCATGCCAGGAGCAGCACCAGGCATATCTAAAAATGAAGTGTCAACCTGGTGAAGCTACAGCACTGCACTACTTGCCTGCCAAACAGCATAAGCAGCAAGTGAAAGACAGAGCTAAGTGATTCCACAAATAATGGATCAGATCTAAGCTCTGAAGTCCTGCCACATCCAGCCATGAATGGAGGTGGACAAGTAAACAACTCATTGGAGGAGGAGGAGGCTCCACAAATATCCCTGTCCTCAATGGTCTGGGAGCTCAGCACATCAGTGCAAAAGATAAGGCTGAAGCATTCGCAACAACCTTCAACCAGAAGTGCTGAGTGGATGATCCATCTCAGCCTCCTCTGGAGGTCCCCAGCATCACAGTTGCCAATCTTCAGCCAATTTGATTTACTCCACATGATATCAAGAAATGGCTGAAAGCACTGGATACTGCAAACCTATGGGTCCTGACAATATTCTGGCAATCGTACTGGAGATTTGAGCTCCTGAATTTGCCATGCTCCGAGACAAGCTGTTCCAGTATTGACACAACATTGGCATCTACCCAGCTATGTGGAAAATTGACCAAGTATGTTATAACCACAAAAAGCAGGACAAATCCAATCCAGCCAATTACAGCCCCATTAGTCTACTCTCAATCATCAGGAAAGTGATGGAAGGGGTCATCAATAGTGTTATCAAGTAACACTTACTTAGCAATAACCTGCTCACTGACGTTCAGTTTGGTTCTGCCAGGGTCACTCAGCTTCTGACCTCATTACATCTTTGGTTCAAACATGGAAAAAAAGAGCTGAATTCTAGAGGTGAGGTGAGAGTGACTGCCCTTGACATTAAGGCAGCATTTGACCTAGTGAGGCATCAATGAGTCCTCGCAAAACCGGAGTCAATTGAAGTCAGAGGGAAAACTCTCCATTGGTTCAAGTCATACGTTTGTTGAAGGACAATCATATCAGTGCCAAGACATCACTGCAGGAGTTCCTTAGGCTACTGTCCTATGCCCAACCATCTTCAGCTGCTCCATCAATGACCTTCCTTCTATCATAATCTCAGGAGTAGGGATATTTGCTGATGATTGCACAATTTTCAGCACCATTTGCGACTCCTCAGATACTGGCACAGTCCATGTCCAAATGCAGCAAGACCTGGACAATATCCAGGCTTGGGCTGACAAGTGGCAAATAACATTCATGCCACACAAGTGCCAGGGAATGACCATCTCCAACAAGAGAGAATCTAACAGTCGCTTCTTGACATTCAATGGCATTACCATTGCTGAATCCCCCACTATCAACATCCTGGGGATTACCATTGACCAGAAACTGAACTGTACTAGCCACATAAATACTGTGGCTACAAAAGTAGGTCAGAAGCTAGGAATCTTGTGGTGAGTAACTGAACTCCAGACTCCCCAAAGCCTGTCCACAATGTACAAGGCACAAGTCAGGAGTGTGATGGAATACTCTTCACTTGCCTGGATGAGTGCAGCTCCAACAATACTCAAGAAACTTGACACCATCCAGGACAAAGTAGCCCATTTGATTGGCACCCCTTCCACAAACATTTACTCCCTCCACCACCAACGCACAGTGGCAACAGTACGTATCATCTTCAAGATGCACTGCAGAAACTCACCTTTTAAACCTATGATCGTGGGCATCCAGAATGACAATGGCAGCAGATACATGGGAACAGCACAACCTAGAAGTTCCCTCCAAGCCACACACCATCCTGATTTGGAAATATATCGCTGTTCCTTCACTATTGCTGGATCGATATCCTGGAACTCCATCCCTAACAACAATGTGGGTGTAGCTACACCACAGGAACTGCAGTGGTTCAAGAAGGCAGCTCACCACCAACTTCTCAAAGGCAATTAGGGATCGGCAAGAAATGCTGGCCCAGCTAGTGATGTTCACACAATGGTGTGGAAAAGCTTTAAAAAATGCCATTCATTCATAGCTTTCTATTTTCTTAGAAAAAAACCCCTTCCATTATCTAGCCCTATAAAATTTTCAACCATCTAGACCTTTAAAATATCAATGGCAGAAACAACAAGCATGCAACACCTCATTATCTTGCTTAAGTAAGCATTATGCAACTGACAGATTAGATTACAAAGAAAGAGCTGTCAATCGAGCAATGTTTGCCTTTGGGAACAGCTGTATCAACAGACTAATGGATGCTTGGGCTCTCACCTAAGCCTCTTTATGCATTATGTTACTTGTTTCTGTCTTATTTATCAAGATAAGCTAAAAGGGCTGGGATTTAAAACTTTAGAGAAGTGTAAACTTGTGGGTATTTTAATTGAGGTTTATAAAGTGATTAATGGAACAGATTGTGTTCCAGTCCACAGTTTGTTCTAATGAATAAGGATCCAGCATTGCCATTTTAAAAAATTGTGTAAGGCTAAATTCAAGTTCGATGTAGGAGATAGTTCTTTGACCAGAAAACAATGGCCCTCTGGAATTTGTCAGCCCATGTGGTGGATGCTGATGCACTAAGTTCTTTCAGATGAGAGCTGTGCCTATTTCTGGAGGGGCTGAGATTGCCCCGTACAGAAGGAAGGCATTGCAGGGAAGTCTGGGATTTCCTGGAATAGTTTTGATCACCTAGGAGTGGGGCAGGGAGGAATTTCCAGATTTTTCTTCGAAATCGGCTGGGGCTGCTATCTGGGCTTTTGCCCCTCAAGAAATCACATGGTTTCAGGAACTGTATCAGGATTGTGTGGGATAAGCTGTTTAGGCCAGTTTCTGCTCGTTACTGTTTGTACACTCAATAGTGTAATATTTAACTCTTCATATTAATACTTTCAGACTCACCATCCATTGTGTTTTCGAGGTCCTTCAAAAACATCTGTTCTTTTCAAACAAGGATTGTTGCAGCTTGTGCAATGGAACAGTCAAGCCAAGAGTGTGTGGTCACATGCAGCAGTAGTTGGTGGCAGTCAGCTAGAAACTTTGTGTATTTTTGATCTGCCTGTATCACTCAGTGGCTCGGGGCTGAGCTCAGCACCTTTACCGCAACAATCAAACTTTCCTGCTTGGTCTCCTTTGCTGCCCTGATGGAGTGGAAAAATTCCTCGGTGGGACAAAGAGCTGGAACAAGCCTAGGAAATGAGGAAAGCACGGCATGCTCCCTGTTCACCGGAGATCCCCAGAGGAGCGTGCATCTGTTGAGAAAGGGCCTGCGAGAGAGTCAGCTGGAATCAGCTAGCCTGGCAGAGGCAATGTGAGACCAAGTGGCACAGAAAGGCCAATGAAGCTGGCACAAAGGGCAAACTTTCATTGACATCGCAGACCACCAAGTCCTCAGAATGTCTTAAAAACTGTTATATAGGGAAATATGATAGCCAATCTGTATACTGCAAGATCACCCAACAAGGAAATAAAAGCCATGAGTTCATCTTGTTCTTTTTCTGCACTGGTGAGGAAGGAAGGTCAGGACTTTGGAAGCACTCCCTGGGATTTTTCGAAGAATTCCATTACGATACATGAACAAGAGAGATAGACTGGTAGAGAAAATGTCAGCGTGAGACATTGGCAGCAGGGTGGCCAACTCTCAGGGAGAAAATTAAGGGATAGCCCTGCCATGAGGTGTCCGTATGAGCTGTGGGGTGCTGCTAGAGCTATGAGAGCATGCAAACAGGAGGAGAGCAGGGGCTGTGCATACGCGACATTTAAGAATATTCAAGATTAAAGCAAAGTACTGCGGATGCCAGAAATCTGAAATAAAAACAGAAAATGCTGGAAAATCTCAGCAGGTCTGACAGCATCCGTGGAGAGAGAAACAGAGTTAATGTTTCGAGTCTGTATGACCCTTCTTCAGACCCATCTTCAAACATCATACAGAAGAGTCATACAGACTCGAAACGTTAATTCTATTTCTCTTTCCACAGATGCTGTCAGACCTGCTGAGTTTTTCCAGCGTTTTCTGTTTTTATTTAAATATCCAAATTATGGGACAGACAGTATCCTGGCATTGGGCAGCCCGAGACATGGGAGAGTGAACTCAGATATGGGGCAACCTCCATGATCCCGGAAAATAAGGGGCATTTGGTGTAGTAATCTGATGCGTAATATACCTTTAAGACAAATGTTGTAGTGCAAGATCACACGACCTTGGTACCCAATAGCATGGGCTACATCTGTAGTCAGTAGCCTTGAGTTAGGGTTTGGAGAGTAAAGACAGAGTTTTGAGTTGTTAGTTAGCACACAAGTGTAGCTGCTGAGTTCCTTATGTAAATACACAGAATGTGTTTCTTCTAAGGACAGTCTCCTGATCTCCTCTGTCTTGGTGCCAACTCAGTCACCCAGAAACAAGTGTGCAACCCGGATCCTTTAGCCCCAACAAACCAGGGCACTGGATCTAAAATTTGGTCACTCTGATTGACAGAGATACAGAAAGAACAAAGATCAGAGAGACTAACAGAAGGAGCTTCAGCAGAAAGGGACAGGAAAATCAACAGAGTAAAAGAGCAACTGTGAGGCACTAGGAGACAAAGGTCAGGAGCAGGATTTTGCTTCCAGGGTCAGGAACTTGGTCCGGGACAATTTCTGGGTTCCGACCCCACCCTTGAGGGTAAGCAGTCACAGACTATGATTTTCGCAGAGGCGGGCTGCTGATTGGTCGGCAGGCAGGTTGGGTGGCCAACTGGTAGCTGGTGTGGGATGGAGGCGGGACTTCTAAAATGTGGGCCCAATTTAAATGCTTCACCGTAGCCATTACTGAGGCAGCCATTTGAAAGTGAAAATGCAGCGTGGCCAGAGGAGAGGCAAAGGCTTGGAACCCGGGGCAAGGCTGACTTTGCTTCAGTGATGTTGACCTTGAGGTGCTCTTGGAGGCTGGGAGGGAAAGGAGTAAGGTTCTCTTTCCAGAGGGTAGCAGGAGAAGGCCAGCCAACCAAACAAACCAGGCATGGCTTGAGGTGGCTGAAATTGTCAGGAATATAGTGTGGAGAAACTGGGTCCAGTGTTGCAAGAAGTTTGTTGGTCATCTTCTCTCTGGCAAGGTGACTATGATGCAAATTCCTGATGACAGGCCTCTGGGTATTCACCCTCCAGCAGAGACATGAGCTAAGGAGCCTGACTGGGTACGTTGCTGCTTTACATAGGAAGAATGTGTGTCCATAGTACTTACTGACCCCTCAGCAAGGTTCAGAGCACTAATACGTGCATCTTTATGAACATTTGGCATTGGTCAGAGAGGCCAGAAGTGCCTTATCTCTCTCTTTCTCTCTTTTGTCCTTTCAGGAGAAAAGGGCACATAATGAGAAGGATAAGGCTCACACTGGAGGAGGAGAGCCCCTCCTCACCATCATGATTGTAATGGAAGAGGCAGCAAGGGAAATTGCCAGGGTGACCCTGCAGGACAAAGTGAGGGATGCAGTGGAAGAGAAGGTGAAAATATATCATAATCTGTAGATGAAAGGGATGGAGTACATTCCTCCTGATCTGACAGTATGCTAAATACTGTATTGGAAAGCCTCAACAATGCAGAGGCTACTGCTGTCGAAGTCTAGTTCTCATGACCTCCTTCTTTTCTCTCCCACAGGCTAGTCTTGGAGGGTGAGCACCTGAGCTGTCTCACCTCACCAGTGCTATCTCAAGAGACAGCAGAGCCAACACAGTAACACCATACAAATGCACCCTTCACCAGTGCAGATACACTCGCATTGGTAGGTGTTCTTGTACACTGAGAGAAGCATGAGAGCACAGCACTAGTGAGCAGGGGGAGATGTGTGGGGCAGGGGCAGCTGTGAACAGTCTGCCTCGGAGGATGGAGGACAGAGGCAGCCATGCCCAGCTGGCTCAGATGCAGAGCCTTGGGAGTCAGAGGAAAGGCAGCAACACTTTGACTAGCAGCATGATACGTGTGGCCACACGTCAGAGTTCTCTAAGGCAGTGCAGGGTCATGGAATGAGAATGAAGGAGTCCGTCCAGCTCCTGTACACCAGCATGGCTCAGGGCTTTGAACACATGAGCTTCTCCATTGAGGGAATAGCCAACCTCATGGAGGGCCTTACACAGCAGCACTCAGAGTGGATACAGGGGGAGGGCACAGACATGCACAGAATGTGTGCAACAGAATGTAATATCGAGCAGTTAGTGGCACTGGTAGTGCAAAGATGCATGAAGTGGATGTCAATTGTGCCCCAACTAATGGTTCCATCCAACTAACTGGAGCATCATCCAAAGTCTAAGGCAGTTGAAATCGATATTTATCTCCTAATATAACTCACTCTCTACTAGGACATTAAAACCCATGGAACTTCTTACCTTCTACAGTTTCAGCTTCCTTCTAAAGTCTTCTCAAGCTTGAGGTGACATTGTCTAATTAGCACAGGGTAGAAGTTCTTGTCACCAATGCTTAACATGCTTGTACCAAATTCCTCTCTCCATTTTTTTTTTCTTTATTCTCTCATGGGATGTGAGTGTCACTGGAAAAGCCAGCATTTGTTGCCCATCCCGACTTGCCCTTGAACTCAATGGCCAGGCTATTTCAGAGGGCAGTTAAGAGTCAACCACACTGCTTTGGGTCTGGAGTCATGTGACAACTGGGTAAGGATGGCACATTTCCCTCTCTAAAGGATATTAGTGAACCAGATACAACAATCAATGTTAGTCATCATGGTCACCATCCCTGGGATTAGTTTATATTGCAGATTTATTAATTGAATTTAAATTCCACATACAGTGGTGGTGGCATTTGAACTTGTGTCCCCAGAGCCTCTAAATTACTACTTCAGTGACATTACAACTGCCCAATTCTCCCCGTAAAATCCCCAATAATCCAATAATCTGTTTACTTTAATTTGGTAACTTTCTACCCTTAATTGTTGACTGACCTCGATTTTTTCCTATTCCTTTCAAACACAGGTGTTTCATACTATGAGTTTGGCCCATTATCTAAGTTCTTTATTAATAAACAAAAGATATTTTGCCATCTAATGTGTGTGTTTCTGTGTGTGTACTTTTGTTCGTGCATGTCTGTGTGTATGTCTGTGTGTGTATGTGTGGGTGGGTGCGTGAGTGTGTGTGTGTGGGTACACGTGTGTGTCTGTGTGTGTGTGTGTCTGTGTGTGTAACCACAAGTGAACTTCAGTGTTTTGCTTTCTAAAACTTGAAGCATTAAAAATTAATTAAAGTTTTGATGTCCCACAATGGAATCTCAAGACCTTAGATTTCCTTAACATTTCACCTGGGATTTGGTTTCCATCTTTTTTCCAGCAGCCTGTTCTTTGACTGTGCTCTGAGAATCAAGAAAATATATCTCGATTGAGTCAATGAGGAAAGGAAAATCAATTTGCCACTTATTTCCCTTAAAAACATTATTGCAGTGTATTGATCCTGAAAAAGACCTGAAGCGACAGGCAAGTACTAGAAGTTGGAAATACTCACTCGTAAATCAGTGACAGCTAATTAGTTATCTATTTTTGAAACTAATGTCGTGTGCTATTAGCTGTAGGTTGTCTGGGGCTTGGAGCTTGATTGTCATGTCTTGATATTTAACCTGGCCTGTCCCTTTAAGGCCTCTACTCAGGTAGTCCCCATGGGAGAAATGGTCTAGGGTTAAATAGACGACAATTGATCCTGGCTCCTAACCTAGCGGAAGGCCTAGATTACGATTCAGACAAAGTAACATGAAATGATTAGCTTTTGTTGAAGATTTCTGACATTTTAAAATGTGGCTTCTCAAGCTTTATGGATATACATTTAGATTTGTAGAAAACCTGTTGTCCAAGTGTTGGAAAATCAGTGGCATCTGCCTCAGGCTTTCTGATATGTGACGGTGGGTATGTGAGACCCCTGCTGTCAGGCTATACTCAGTTAATTTAAATATGGATGGACTTCCTGCTGAAACAAGTTTAGTTACAAGGTCACCTTTCATCCATTTCAAGGAAAGAGTGCATATTACACGTGGAGACAGGGCCAATAGTAACATGCAAAAGCAAATTGAATAAAGCCTTGAAGGGAAACAATTTATTGGACCATGGGGAATGAGCTCAACTGAAGAACCATAGGGATGACTGGCCAATTGGCTCCCGCTGTATCATTCTATGATCCTATGATATCAGAAAACTTACACGGATGCCTGTGATTTACCAGTAGATGTTATTTATGCTGGGTGAGGTTCCCCGATATGTCATTAGAGAATACGCCTCTACAAACAAACAGCTTGTACCTTCTTCTCCTCTTAAGCAGTCCCTCGGGATCGATGATGACTTGCTTCCACTGCAGTTTGATGAATTCTGAAATATCTGATAAGTCCAATGCACAATCTGCAAACAAAAACAGAAACAGAAATACTTGGAAAAACTCAGCAGGTCTGGCAGCATCGGCGAAGAGCACAGTTGACATTTCGAGTCCTCATGACCCTTCAATAGAACTAAGTAAAAATAGGAAAGGGGTGAAATATAAGCAGGTTTAAGGTGGGGGGGTGGTGGTGGTGGTTGTTGATGGGACAAGCAGCCAGTGATAGGAGGAGATAACCAAAAGATGTCATAGACAAAAGAACAAAGAGGTGTTGAAGGTGGTGATATTATCTAAAGGAATGTGCTAATTAAGAGTAGAGAGCAGGACAAACAAGGTACAGATAGCTCTAGTGGGGGTGGGGTGAAATAATACTAAAAGGGCATAAAAGGTATAGATAAACAATGGGTGGAAATACATTTAAAAATAATGGAAATAGGTGGGAAAAGAAAAATCTATATAAATTATTGGAAAAAACAAAAAGGAGGGGGAAGAAACGGAAAGTGGGTGGGGATGGAGGAGGGAGTTCAAGATCTAAAATTGTTGAACTCAATATTCAGTCCGGAAGGCTGTATAGTGCCTAGTCGGAAGAAGAGGTGCTGTTCCTCCAGTTTGCGTTAAGCTTCACTGGAACAATGCAGCAAGCCAAGGACAGACATATGGGCATGAGAGCAGGGTGGAGTGTTGAAATGGCAAGTGACAGGGAGGTCTGGGTAATGCTTGCGGAAAGACCGAAGGTGTTCTGCAAAGCAGTCACCCAGTCTGTGTTTCGTCTCTCCAATGTAAAGGAAACTGCATTGGGAGCAACGAATGCAGTAGACTAAGTTGAGGGAAGTGCAAGTGAAATGCTACTTCACTTGAAAGAAGTGTTTGGGCCCTTGGACGGTGAGGAGAGAGGAAGTGAAGGGGCAGGTGTTGCATCTTCTGCGTTTGCACGGGGAAGTGCCGTGGGAGAACAGAAGTAGGAGTAGGGGGTGATGGAGGAGTGGACCAGGGTGTCACGGAGGGAACGATCCCTCAGAATGCCGCTGGGTGGGTGAAGGGAAGATGTGTTTGGTGGTGGCATCATGCTGGAGTTGGCGGAGTCCTACCTCTCCCTGGACTATGACCCCACCACTGAACATCAAGCCATTATTTCCAGGACTGTCACTGACCTTATCTCCTCTGGAGATCTTCCTCCCACAGCTTCCAACCTGATAGTCGCCCAACCTCGGAGAGCCCACTTCAACCTCCTAGCCAAAATCCACAAACAGGATTGTCCCGGCAGACTGATCGTGTCAGCCTGTTCCTGCCCCA
Source organism: Carcharodon carcharias (assembly GCF_017639515.1). Lineage (NCBI taxonomy): Eukaryota > Metazoa > Chordata > Chondrichthyes > Lamniformes > Lamnidae > Carcharodon > Carcharodon carcharias. Next base: position 108,120,836 of record NC_054480.1, on the reverse strand, counting down.
CGGAACTCATTTCTCGCTATCTTGACTCCCTTCTCTCTCCCCTTGTCCAGTCCCTTCCCACCTACATCCGTGATTCCTCTGACACCTTACGTCACATCAACAATTTCCAGTTCCCTGGCCCCAACCGCCTCCTCTTCACCATGGATGTCCAATCCCTCTACACCTCCCCCACCAGGTTGGTCTGAGGGCTCTCTGCTTTTTCCTCGAACAGAGGCCCAAACAATCCCCATCCACCACTACTCTCCTCCATCTGGCTGAACTTGTTCTCATAATGAACAATTTCTCCTTTAACTCCTCTCACTTCCTCCAAATAAAAGGTGTGGCTATGGGTAACCGCGTGGGCCACAGCTATGCCTGTCTCTTTATGGGGTATGTGGAACATTCCTTGTTCCAGTCCTACTCCAGCCCCCTTCCACAACTCTTTCTCCGGTATATCGATGATTACTTCGGTGCTGCTTCATGCTCTCGTCGGGAAAAATTTATTAATTTTGCTTCCAATCTCCACCCTTCCATCATTTTCACATGGTCCATCTCTAACACTTCCCTTCCCTTCATTGACCTCCCTGTCTCAATTTCTGGAGATAGACTGTGCACCAATATCCATTACAAGCCTACCGACTCCCACAGCTACCTCAACTACAGCTCCTCACACCCCACTTCCTGTAAGGACTCCATCCCATTCTCTCAGTTCCTTCGCTATTTTCAAAAACAGTTCCTCTCACATGTCCTCCTTCTTCCTTAACCGAGGTTTTCCACCCACGGTAGTTGACAGGGCCCTCAACCGTGTTTGGCCCATCTCCCGCACATCTGCCCTCACGCCTTCTCCTCCCTCCCAGAAAACATGATAGGGTCCCCCTTGTCCTCACTTATCACCCCACCAGCCTCCGCATTCAAAGGATCATCCTCCGCCATTTCTGCCAACTCCAGCATGATGCCACCACCAAACACATCTTCCCTTCAACCCCCCGGCGGCATTCTGTAGGGATCATTCCTTCCGTGACACCCTGGTCCACTCCTCCATCACCCCCTACTCCTCAACCCCCTCCCAATGCACCTCCCCATGCAAACATAGAAGATGCAACACCTGCCCCTTCACTTCCTATCTCCTCACTGTCCAAGGGCCCAAACATTCCTTTCAAGTGAAGCACTTCCCTCAACTTAGTCTCTTGCATTCATTGCTCCCAATGCAGTTTCCTCTACATTGGAGAGACCAAACGCAGACTGGGTGACCGCTTTGCAGAACACCTTCGGTTTGTCCGCAAGCATTACCCAGACCTCCCTGTCGCTTGCCATTTCAACATTCCACCCTGCTCTCATGCCCACATGTCTGTCCTTGGCTTGCTGCATTGTTCCAGTGAAGCTCAACGCAAACTGGAGGAACAGCATCTCATCTTCCGACTAGGCACTTTACAGCCTTCCGGACTGAATATTGAGTTCAACAATTTTAGATCTTGAACTCCCTCCTCCATCCCCACCCACTTTCCGTTTCTTCCCCCTCCTTTTTGTTTTTTCCAATAATTTATATAGATTTTTCTTTTCCCACCTATTTCCATTATTTTTAAATGTTTTTCCCCCCATTGTTTATCTATATTTTTTATGCCCTTTTAGTATTATTTCACCCCACCCCCACTAGAGCTATCTGTACCTAGCTTGTCCTGCTCTCTACTCTTACTTAGTACATTCCTTTAGATAATATCACCACCTTCAACACCTCTTTGTTCTTTTGTCTGTAACATCTTTTGGTTATCTCCTCCTATCACTGGCTGCTTGGCCCATCAACCTGCCCCACTCCCCCCCGCCCCCCATCCCCAACCCTTAAACCTGCTTATATTTCACCCCTTTCCTATTTTTACTTAGTTCTGTTGAAGGGTCATGAGGACTCGAAACATCATCTATGCTCTTCTCCGCCGATGCTGCCAGACCTGCTGAGTTTTTCCAGGTATTTCTGTTTCTGTTTTTGTTTTGGATTTCCAGCATCCGCAGTCTTTTGTTTTTAACACAATCTACAAATTCTGCCTCATGTGGGGCAGGTGGTGCTTGAAGGGTTGGGCATATCTGTTGTTTGGAAGTTTCTGTGCTCTCTCCAGCGCATGTTCCTTCAGCATGTTTCCGACAAAGTCTCTCAGTGTGTTTGGTGTCCACTCGAATGGGCCTTTTCCATTTTTGTTGGTTACACGCCAGGGTCTCCCACAAGTCAATGGGGATGTTTGACCTCTTCGGGGATGCTTTGAGGCCACCCACAAAGCACTTCTGCTGTCCTCCTAGTAGTTTCCTGACCTGACCAAGTTCCAAGTAGATCAATTGCTTTGGGGATCTGGTGACAGGCATATGAGCGACTTGTCCTGCCCAGAAGAGCTGGTTTTAAGTGATTGGTGCCTCGATGCTGAGCAAGCTGGCTTAGGAGGGGACATTACAGTTGGACAGCCTTCCTCCCCAGTTTGGAGGATCTTGTGAAAGCACTGCTGCTGGTACTTCTCCAGCGCTTTGAGGTGCCTGCCTGTGTTGTCCAAGTCTCTGAAGCATATAGGAGCAATGGGACCACGGCTGCCCAGTAAACCATGATCTTAGTCTTGGGTCCTCAATCCTCTCTTTTCCTCAGCCAAAGACTGAGTTGAACATTGCAGGTGATAATGAATTTTGTTGCGATGTCTGATGGAGGCTCCCAAGATACAGAAAAAGGTTCACATTTTCCAGGATCTTGCCATTGATCTTAATGGACGAGGGGAGATGTTTTTCTATGGGAGCTGGTTGGATGAGGGCATTAATGATCTGGTTGTTTAGAAAAAGGCACATTTTCTCATATGCTTCAAAGAAGGAGCCGATAATGACCTAGAGCTCAGCTTCACAGTGAGCACGCACACAAGCTTCATCTATATAACGAAACTCAGTGACTGAGGTTAGAGTAATTTTGGTTTTGGACTGAAGACAGCGTAAGTTAAATGGTTTCCTGTCTGTTCTGTAGATTATCTCCACACCTGCAGATAATTTGCTGGATGTGAGGTGCAGTATTACAGTGAGAAAAATGGAGAAGAGAGTTGGTGCAATGACACAGCCTTGTTTGACCCCAGTTTTCACTGAGACAGGGTTTGCAGTCATCCTGTTGGTGAGGATCACAGCTTGTGTGTCATTATGGACTAAGCAGAGGATGGGGACAAATTTCTGAGGGAAGCCAAATTTGAGGAGGATACCTGCATGGTTGACAAAGTCAACGGTTTTTGCAAGGTCGAAATGTTCATGTCCACCAGTTGGTGCTGTTCCTTGCATTTTTCTTGATTTAGGCATTCAGTAAAGATCATGTCTGTTGTGCCTCTCGATGACTGAAAGCCACACTGTGAATCTGGAAGGAGTTCCTCGGCCACTGGGAGGAGGCAGCTGAGCAAGATCCTTGCAATGATCTTCCTCGTGGCAGACAGCAAGGAGACTCCTCTGTGGTTATCACAATTGAACATGTCTCTCTGCTTGACTATTGACACCATCACAGCATCCCTAAGATTCTCCTGGCATGCACTCTTCTTCCCAAATGAGGGGTAGGTTACGTAGCCATACCAGGAGTGTATTTGGGCCGTGTTTCAGAATTTCCGCAGGGATTTCATATGCTTCAGAGGCCTTGTTGTTTTTCAACTGTGGAATGGCTTTTTCAACTTACAGTGGACCAGAGTAGGGCTGAGACCAGGCTGCATAGGGTATGGATGAGTGGAATGAGGGCATTTGAATCAATGACAGATAGAGGGATTCTCCAATGAACCCATCGGCAGGTTTAATGGTAGCCAGGGTGGAAAATTTGGCAGGGGGACCAAACATCAGCTTCATGCCGGCGGGAACTTCCACTACTGCCCACCTTGGCAGGTTGCAGTTCCCACCAGAGTTTGGCATGAGACTAATTTGCGTCCTGCTAATAGGATGCAGACGAAGGCCCGACTGGAATCACCCCCCACACCCAATCGGACACAATGCCTGTAGGAAACCACGGTAGTCCAGAACACGCCTGGACCATTGTAGCATGTAATAGTCGGGACTTACCTCAAAATCGCCTTGGGCAGCTCACCGAGATCGAAGGCCTCCATCAACCGGACCCTGGAGTGCCACCTACACCATTGGGTGAGATTCAGCCACATGGATCTTCTCAGCACAATAGCATCCAGAGGTTCTCTTCTCAGCACAGCAACTTCACCCAGGGATCAGACCTTCATCCTGCTATGGGTGGAAAGCGGCAGGAGACACTGTTGGGCAGTGAGGGTCTGTTGGTGTTGGGGCAGGGGGCAGCGCATGATAGCTGAAAGAAGTGTGGGGGAGGAATGAAGAGTTGATGGGAGTTTAGGCCAAGAGGGGCAGGTGGGGGTGCTGGAGAAAGAGGGCATCAGGGGTGCCTTTCAAGGCATCAGATGGAATGGAACAGGGGAGAGGGAAGGGCCTTGGTGGATTGCAGGCAGGGCGGGGTCTTTTGCTGGAGTTAAGGTGCATGGAGGAGAGTGTTGAGGTTTGAAGGGGTTCTCAGGGAGGGGTCGGTGGTGTCAGTTCTGGACTCCTGGGATGGATGCCGAGGGTAGCTGTGGTAGGAAGGAATGATGAAGGTTAAAGGGGGCAGAGGGAGCCGGTAGGGTGGGAGTTTGAGGTCGCAATAGTGTCACATGAAGGGGCGCTGAGGCCTGTTAGTGGGCCGCAGATATGGACACAGATACGGGGGTGGGCAGGATTAGGGTGGGCAAGTTAATGGGAACAGGTGGGATTCTCCGGGATGAAGGGAACCATTTAGGTGGATACTGCTGAAGGTGATGGGTGAGAGTTGAAAGGTAACAGTGGGAACGTTGAAAGTAATATCGGGGGTGAGGGGGGAGTTCAGTGGTTATGGGGTATAGGCTGTAGGTGACTGGGGGAGGGGAGAAGTTGTTGGAGCATATATTAAAATGTGACTAGCACCATTGCTGGGCTGGTTGCAACTATTCAGAGCCTCATGTGGTGACCTCGAGATGCTGCATGGGAGTTGAGTCATCAGGGGTGGGCAGATGTGCAGGTCATCTCAACCAGACAACTGAAAGGGAATCCCAGCATGTAGTATTTGCAATGCTAGGACCCTGGGACATACAACAGTGTGAAGGATAAAAGATCAGTGTGTGCAGCAGAGTGCTTCTACCTGGCACATATTGTTGACTCCCTGCAAATGCCTCATTCCAGGGGATGGGGTGTCCGCAGGAAGATGAAGAGGCTGGCGGAGGTGGGAGGGGTGGGGGGTACACTCAGCCTTAATTGTTACAGCTAAAACAAGACAGTAGACATTGTTAAAGTGTATGTGGCTATATGAACAAAAGCTTTCTGATTGTGACGTTCAATGGTTCACCCATGCAACCAGCTATACGTTTAATTTTTCTTAATTTTTCCTTTCCCTGCCACTTCTTGTAGGTTTTCCTCCGACATCCACAACAGGGGTGGAGACATCCTGCTGACCAGTTGGCCCTGTTGCCTTGGATAACCTTGGCGGCTGTCCTCTGGAGAGCCAAGGCCTTGGAGGCTGCAGCTTGCTTTGCCTGTCCTCCTGGGGGCAGGTGCTGCTCTTTGCAGGGGTAAAAGATGAGTTTGAAGGGGTCGCAGGCAAAGGGGATTCAGATGGGCCAGACAACCTCTGAGATCCCTGAGTGGATGCCCCAGGGTGTCTAGCTGCCGCTCCTCCTCCTTTAGGGTGCCCGAAGACCCCAGTCAGACTCTTTGAGGGGAAGAGTCACCTTGAGGGAGGTTGAGGTGCCCCATCTCTCTATCGTGTAGCCACTATAGAAGCTCCTCCATAGCTACCGTAGTGAAGTGAAGGTCTGCGCACAACTCTAGCAGAATCTGCTGGACTAGTGTGTCCATGGAGTTTGCCATTGTTGGATCGTAGTCACTAGTTTGGCCGAACTTACGGGCTCAGGTTGCACGCTTGTTTTGGGATGGCTAAGCTGGTACCATAGACAGGGTAGATCAGCAGACAGTTCTTAGGTAGAACACATTATATTTATTTGCAAAGGAACTCAGCAGCTACACTTGCATGCTTTCAACTCAAACCCTGTCTCTACGTTATAGACTCTAACTATAGACTACTGTGCTATTCTGCTATTGGATACTAAAACCTTGTGATCTTCCACTATACATTCTTCTTAAATGAGATCAGATTACTACAGCCATCCTCACCACAGTGACCTCAATGCGTGCACAGGTCATCATTCGCCAGTAGGCGGACAGACTCCTCCACTTTGCGCCCTGCCTTGTTGAGGGCCTCCAACACCTCTGCCTGATGTTCCCCTGCCTCTTGTTGACTCTCCAGCCTCAGTTCAAAGGCTGATTCCAGAGGCCTGTCATCGGATTTAGACCTCCAAGTGCTGGTGAGCTCGGCTGACCCTGCCTCTTCTTACTGCGGACGTGTGTCCGTGCAGTGATTGCCAGATTGTGAGATCCTTCCTAATCTAGAACTACTACCCACTGAGGCTTGTGTCTCTGGATTGGTAGAGGGTGTAGATGTCTGCTGTGATGCTCTACAGTTGCACGTGACTCTTGTTATATCCAAGGTCCTCTCTGGGCTGAAGCTGGGCAGGTCTTCTTCTAGTTCGAGCCTTGCCCTCTTCCTGGTGGCACCTGTAAGTGAGAGAGAAGAGAGAAAGTGACAGCATGAGCTGCCTCCAACATGAGTCACCCTTGGCCCTGAAGCTTCTATTACATGCATGGATCCTGACTGGTTGGAGGCCCAAATCCAGTCTCCCCATCTCCAATGGCCCAGCCCCACTCCACCCTGCCACTGGGCTGCCTTCTCCTCGAATTCAATCACTTCCTTCAGGTTTGGTCGACCCCCTCCTGTCTTCTCCCGCTCTCGCCGGTTATGGTTTAACTAGCTCTGCTCAGAGAGAACAGAGAAGCTGGGGTTGAGGAATTATATTTAGCATCCATTTTTACATAGCTATTTCACTTTTATTTCTATAGTTGCAGTCTTACAGATAACCCACTGGATTGTGTGGCAATTCATTAATGCACTTCATGTTGTCCAGAAGGGTTCTGGGCCAGCACCCTCCAGGACGGTGAGCCCATATGCAGATAGGCATGTCCTTTGCAGAGCTTGATGGTGCCCTCTGCACCTGAGCCCCTTCCCACCCTGCCCCACCTCCCCCTTCCGGACAGCTTTGTGAGCTCTCTGCGTGGAAGGGTGAAAGGAGCTCAAGTGGTCATTCCACCTAAAGAGTGGATGGACTGTACTGGGGCTATGAGGCATCACCTTATGACCTCGTCGCTGAGTCCCATTTCCCTGACATTCAGTCATTGTGTTGACTATGAGCAGCTGAGGCTTATTTACCCTGACGGAGCAGATGGGGTCACTCATTTTCTTCCGGCATTGGATGCCTGACCTGCGCTGGGCACTGATGGCGGCAGCGACCTGCACCCATGCAGGGTTGGTCTCCCTGCTCGGCCTCTCCTCCCATCAGCTGGCTACAGGATGCCCCTCCTGGGCCCCACCTGGTCAAGGAAGATGCCCAGGGATGAGTCACTGAACTTAGGAGCAGGAGGCCCCCTTCCTGCCATCTCTATGGGCCTTGTTAGTAAGTTGATGTCCAGGCGCCTTTTAAATATGGTGCCCAGATATGACAATGGGGAGCACATCATCCAGCCCGCCCACTGTGCAATACGTCGGGAAACCCCCAACTGCACAATTAATGAGGCTGGGGCTGGGCACGATACCACAGGAATTCCCGCCGGCCTCTGCCGCGGGGAAACTGCCCGTCCCCACCCCCGCCATGGAACTCACTCCCAAATGGGAGCATTCGGCCCAGGGTCTCAGTTGAGGCGCTCTTCAAAACGTTGGCTCAAGTAAAAATTGACTGCCTCCCTGTCCTTGATGTGCTCTTCTCCAGCTTCAGCTCTCGGTGGGGTAGGCTCTTGAGTGCTTGGGTCATAGATGGTCTTTATTAGTCACACTTAAAAATGTCAGAACTGGTGACCTCAGGACTGACCCCGTACTGGACTTTGGATCTTGCCAATTTTCAGGTGGGGTGGTTCACTCGGCTCGGGTCAGGCAGACAGGGCCAAGCCAAGGTGGGGCCTAAGGGTCACTCAGACCACTAAGAGCTTGGGAAAAACTGGCTTGTGAAACTGATAACTAGCCTGCACCAATGTAGCACTGTGGTCAATCTGCTCACGTTCTCTTAAAGGTGTAGAGGTGCAATATACCTTTAAGAGAATGTGAGCAGATTGACCACGAGCACCTAGGCTAACAAGCCAGTAAGGTATCTTACTAATTTAATAAGAATTAAAATTCATGTATGGCAGCTGATAACAATGCCTGGTTTTCCGACATCTCCAGTTTCCAGATAGCCTGTACCTGGGCAAGAATTGTATTGAGGCTGAAAATGAAGTAGCAGCAGGTAGCCCGATCACAGAATAGAAGTCATGGGGATGAAGGGACTGCAAAATGTACTTAACAGAAATGCAGGGAACTGGGAAATGATATGAAAGACCATCTGAGTGAGGCAATGACAAGATGTTAGATGAACTGAGAATTTGCAAGTAGATGGGAGGGTGAGAAGTCATGGTAGGGACTGATATCAGGAAAATTCCAAAACAATTCAGGGAATTGAGGAAAGATAAAGACAACCTTCAGGTTTCGCAGGTCTGAAGATGAAAACAAAAAATGGTGAAAACAAAAAGGTGTCAAACCACCTCCCCCCCCACCCCCCCGAGAAAAACAGGCCTGGGGTTGTTTTCCTTGGAGCAGCAAAGGTTGAGAAGGGACCTGATAGAGGTGTATAACGTTATGGGGGGCATAGATAGGGTGGATAGGAAGGCATTTTTTCCATTAGTAGAGGGGTCAATAACCAGGGGGCATAGATTTAAGGTAAGAGGTAGAAGGCTAAAAGGGGAGTTGAGGAGACATTTTTTCATTCAGAGGGTGGTGGGAGTCTAGAACTCACTGCCTGAAAGGGTGGTTGAGTCAGAAACTCTTGTAACATTTAAGACAGAAACTCTTGTAACATTTAAGAAGTATTTAGATATTCACTTGCGTTGCTAGACTCCAGGGCTATGTGCCAAACACAGGAATATAGGATGAGTGTAGTCGGATCTTTGTTGACCAGCACAGACATGATGGACCAAATGGCCTCCTTCTGTGCTGTAAATGTCTATGAGTCTATGAGGCCTGTGTTCTGAGACTGAATTCACACTCCCCTCCTCAAGCCACTGATCTTCCTCAAATTGGAGCAGCACTTGTCCAGTACTTATCCCTCTCCTGTGAGATATGGTATTTCCTAATATGGTTGTAGGAACAATGAGCACGAGTAGGCCATTCAGCACATCGAGCCTACTCCGCACTTCAGTAAGATCATGACTGATCTGATTGTGGCCTTATTTATCTCTTAACTCTTTAATTTGCAAAAATGACTTAGAAATTTTTGTATCAATTAAAATGATGGCAAATTAGGGGTGGGGAGGTGCGTGAGGAAGCTTGGATCAAATGGGCTGGAAGGCCTCCTTCACCCAACCCCATCTTGTGATAGCTGATGTCATGTCTGAAAAGCGCTCTGAGTAATTTCTTTTGACATGAACGGTGCTTAATGGTGTGCGCCCAATATGGCTCCCTCCTTCAGGATTTGCTGAATCTCAACTCACAACTGAGGAACTTACTGCCTCAGCTCAGCGATCTGGATGAAATAATTAACGGTAACACAGTCGCCATGCTGAGGGGGTGTTTTAAAAAAAAAACTGCACCTATGTGGTTAATAAATGAAGCGGCCACCTCCTTGAAGTTTTAATTGCAAACCCTGTTCCTGGAGGATGAATTATGGGCAACGCACACATACACACACACTCCAGTGAGTTCCTTGATTGTCAACCCATCTCAGCTGCCATACTGTCTATGTGCAGTCTGCTGGCAAGCTCCTGCTCTCCAGTATTAAACGGCTGGTGTTTCAAGGTTATTTGAGCGATAAATTACGTTATGTGCTTAGCTTCCGAGGCAATAACACCCACGAATGGGTTGCTATGGCTGTGCATTTAATTTTCACCTGACGTTCTCTTGCTAGCTCCAAGCAAGCAACTTGGGACTGTCACAAGAATTAAAGGCACTTTCCCTTTTGCTGTCGTGATGTTGTTCAAGGGGACAACAAGCAAAAAATATATGCTGGTGGAGGAAATGACCATGCATACCCGTGGTTCTCAAATCAGCCCTTGTCTGTGGGGGAAGGGAGTTCTGCTGCAGTTGTTGAAAGACGAGACTTGCAGAGGGCGACAATATGGGCTCAGTAATAAATTGATCTGCACTGCAACTAAAATATCAAGCAGTGACCAAGAAGATACTTTGAACATGAGTCACAGATAACTCCTTTTATTCAAATGTGCACAGCACAATTCTGAGTATCTGGGCAGTGAGAGTGTGAGTGAAACAAAACCCAGCAGTACTTTCCAGGGGCTGGGTTTAATGGTGTCCCATCGGAGTGTCGGAAGAGCGGGGGCTCATAAAATACATTGTGTGGCGTTCCCACCAGCTTCCTGCCGACCCTGACCTGTATCCCATTTTACGGTAGGCGGGGGGAGGCATCCAGGCAGTCTGCCTGCCCTCAGGCCCATTGAGGCCCCTGGGCAGCCAGTTAATGGCCATTTAAGTGCCTCATTCTGGCTGCTCTATTATTTTCCCTGGGAAGGCCCAGGTCAAGCACCTGGCAGGTTTCATTGCACAAGCTGGTGTCAGGCAAGAAAGGAGGGACCTCCTTTCGAGGGGGTGTTGGAGGGAGGTGCCCCATACCACCAGAGGCACCCCCTTGCCAGAAGGTCATACCGTCCCTTTAACCTTACACCCCCAGCCTCTCAAACCTGGGTTTCACACCCCGTCCTCACTCCAACTCGCTGCAGCCTACCAGCTAGGGCCCGCCGGTACCCCAGCCTTACCTGCCAGTCCAGGCTCCATAACCTCTTCTTCACTGGGGACTGGCTGGAACAGTGGCAGCTGCTTGAACCTGTTGGACTACAGAGCTGCCGGCCAACTGGATTGGCTGGCAGATTTCTGAGGCAGCTTGTCCCCCGCAAAAGGGGGCAGAAGTCTCAGCTTTAAGCAAATAATGCCACGCCAAGCGTAATATAGTTGCAGGGCATCCAGCCTTTTGGTGGGTTGGCTCAAGACCAATTTTTCATTCGAGGGAGTGGTAGTGATAATATGGCACCCTGCAAAATCTAAGCCTGGTTTTTTTCTTGCTCCTGGTGGCAGTACTGGGGATGAAAGATATTATTTCATCCAATTTGGTTGGACAGTTTGAGAAAGCTCCCCAATACACTTGAATCAATGTTTTTCAAACCTTTCCCAGCAAATATCAACACACTCCCAGAAATCCTCTGTAAATATTCAGAATACTCCCAAGGACCCTCTGTAAATATTAACACACTAACGGGGCTGAATTTTGCAATTTGTCCTGTAGCTGGGGGTGAAAGGGGAACTGCTTCAGCACAGTGGCCCGCCCACAAGAGCTGCCAGACCAATCAGAGGGCCGGGAGCTCAGTAGCCTCAGCAGCACCACTGCTAGTGGTGGCCAATGTTGAGGCTGCAGCTCCAGGGAGAGGATGCAGCAGTGATGGGAGCTACCTTGAAGACTGGTGATTAAGGTTGGGAGGAAGCTCGGGCCGGACAGGCAGGCCCCAGCAATCAGGGTGGGGTGGTGGAGCATCAATGCAGCCGTTACCACGATGGCTGCCATTGGTGGCGGGGGGCATTCTTTTGTGAGACATGGATCACAATCAAGGTGGGCCCTCCCCACCCCCCAGAGCCTGTTGGGGGCCATCAGATTTCACCCAGCGGCCTGCTGGTGCAGCAGAAGGCTTCCCAACATTGGCAAAATGCACAGGAAGGATGGAAGTAGCCCTCAGTTCGGCACTTAAGTGATTCAATTGACTACTGGATGGGGGGCCAAGCTGCCAACTTTCCCATAGCTGGAACTATGACATGATGGTGGAAAGATGTTGGCACCCCTCCCAATGGCTTCTGTGCCATTTCGCCAGCTATCCTGCCTCCCAGCCCATCAGCGGTGGGCCAGGAAAATTCTGTCATCAGAACTTGAAAATATCAACTAATACCCAGGGACCCTCTGAAAATGTTCACGCGTAACCAGGAACCCTCTGAAAATATCAGCACACACTTAGGGACTGATTGGAAATATTGGAAATCCCCCCAGGGATCTCTTGCAAATATTAGCATACTCCCAGGGACACCCTCCAAATATTAGCACATGTCCAGGAAGCCCCTGTCATAATAACACATGCCACTCACACAGACATATCCTCATACATGTAAACCCTCATCTTCATGTTCACATACTCTAACATTAAATACATGCACCCTAACCTCTCACTCATGTATGCACACCCTCATTGCCTCATGCTCTCACGCTCATGTTGATGTACTCTCACTCCAACATAGGGCAGGATTTTCGTGGAGCTGGGCCAGCCCTGCTGTCCTTTAAAAATGGCGGGCGGGACCTGGATGCAGAGGGCCCCCCCCACCAATTCCAGCAGTTCCCACTTTTTGCCAGCAGGGGGAGGGAGCGGGTGGTGAATCACACAGCAGGGTCATTTGAAATTAGTGGAGTTCAAACAGGCCCCATTTTCGTTATTCCAAGGGATTATTTATCTTTGATGTGGTTACTGAATAGAGTTTTTTTTTTTGTTTCTGTAACAACCTGGCCATCAAAGGGATTTAAAATCTTCAAGTAGGTTTCATCAGTGAGAATTTCTTTTCAGTATCAGGTGTGTACGAGAGAGAGCTCTATTCGATTGTTAGGAGCTTATTTTTTTCATCTCCACATGGATCCTGAGGCCTGCCCATAGGGAATACTGTGTGAATGGTTATGGAGGTGGCATGGGGATACGATGGATAAGGACGTGGCAGGGGGACGTGAGGTAGCTTTGGGGGCTGGGTGAGAGCTAGATAGCCTAATTGCCTCATATTAAACTGGGCCAGAGCCAAGGTGGACCACCTAACCAGCCTCCCTCAGCACTTGCTTCTGCACCTATCACCTCTCCCACCCCAGTCTCCCTTGAGCAAAAATAGGGGGGGATCGTTTCCATGGAGACTGGTCTGCCAAGTTGGGGCATTTCCCGACTCGAGCTTCCTGCCTCCAAGGTAAATACGCAGCCCACAGTTTCACCTTTGCCCTTTCGTACCCTCTTTCTCAGATTTGTGTACCCACACCTTCACACACTCACTCTTGTTCACCTACAATCAGCCTCATCCTCTTGTACTCACCATCATGCTCATGTACTCTCTGAACCTCACACTGACAGACCCCGCATTCCTGTATCCTCACATATGCCAAGTTTATTAAATCTGAAATCATTATTACCTTCTACAGCGTAGAATGGGAGGCAGTGGCATAGTGATATTGTCACTGGAATAGTGTTCCAGATGACCTAGGAGAATGCTCTGGGGACCTGGGTTTGAATCCCACCATGGCAGATTTTTGAATCTGAAATTTGAATCCAATAAAAATATGGAATTAAAAGTTTGATGATGGCCAGTGCCGATTGTTGTAAAAACCCACTAATGTTCACTAATGTACTTTAGAGAAGGAAATCTGCAATCCTTTCCTGGTCTGGCCTACATGTGAGTCCAGACCCACAGCAATGTGGTTGACTCTTAAAAATGCCCTCTGAATGAAGGCATTTAGGGATGGGCAATAAACGTTGGCTTAGCCCAGCGATGCCCACATCCCATGAATGAGTAAAAAAAATTCATCTGCATACAGCTCTTGTGAAGCTTTGTCCCCTTTGGTTAATTAGGACTGAATTTTCAGTTGAGGTTGGGGTTTGGATCAGAGGTGGGCCGGCCTGCAATTTGGCGCTGCTGGCCTCCATGTGCCCTTTCCTGCCACAATCCGGACCCTGAGTCATTTTGAATGAGGGTGGTTTGGGATAGTGGCAGGTAGCCAATTATCTCCAAGTTAATTTAGTTAAGGGACCTATTAAGGCTCAGTACCCATGCCAGTTGGTATTTCCATTCAGCAATGTGGACAGTCCACACTAGCCAGTTAGTCCAGACCAACATGGTGGACTAAGGGCAGAAAGGGCCTGGGGTGCAGTGGGATTGGGGTGCAGGGCAGTCGCAATTGCTCACACCAGGGTCGCCTGTAATAGCAGTCAGGCCGCGCTGCAGTAGCTGGCCGTCCCCTGAAGGGGTAACCCCTTCAGGATCATGCTCAGGAAGCTGTGCCCATTTTGAAAATCGACAAAACCTACCTGACGTTCTCTCTCACTGCTGCCATCTTCAGGTTGACAACTCTCACCTCAGCTGCTGGCACTGTGCTGGAGGGTGTCCCATTGGAGCTGAGATCCACTGGAGTTTAGAAGAACGAGAGGTGATCTTGAAATACATAAGACCCTGAGGGGTCTTGTCAGGGGAGATGCTGAGAGGATGTTTCCCCTTGTGATGGAATCTGGAACTAGGAGGCACAGTTTAAAATTAAGGTGCCTCCCATTTAAGACAGAAATGAGGAACAATTTCTCCTCTCAGAAGGTCATTAATATTTGGAATTCTCTTCCCCAGAGAGCAGTAGAAGCTGGGTCATCGAATATATTCAAGGTTGAGTTAGACAGATTTTTGCTTGACAAGGGAGTAAAGAGTTCTTGCAAGGCAGACAGGAAATCAGAGTTAAGCCCACAATCAAATCAGCCATAAACTTACTGAATGGTGGAGCAGGCTTGATGGCCTCCTCCTGCTCCTATTTCTTATGTCCTTGTGACCCTGCAGCATCAGAAGCTAATCCACCATCCCTGATTGGATCGCAAGCCCTCACCCTGGACTTGTATTGGCTCCCCATTTCAAAAGATTGGTGTGCATGTCTCGAATAAACAGTGAGGGGTTGGTGCCCATGACCTGCCTCCATGTTGAGTTCCCAGTTCCTGATTGAAAATTCAGCTTCTAGTATCTGGGGATCAGCAGGGAGTAGAGTGCTTCCTGTAAAAATTATGCTGTCAATATCACTGTGCAAGCCAAATCCCATCCCTGCAGATGCAGACTTACAGCTATATCATTCTAACAATGTCAAACTATTCCACTGATTTTTTTCTATTCATACTTTCTCTTGAATGCAAGTCCCAGCTGATTAGCTTATCAAGTTTTCACTAATTTCCACCCTGCCTATTTTCCATCTTTAATCAGTGTTAATAAGCGAAGTTTTATGGCCCTGTCACAGTGGGGGCTGGGCTGTAAAATGCAAGCGAGCCATTCAAAAGTCCATTGATTTTGACGGAACTGTAAAATCCCGCCATGTAAAATTCCACCCACTGTTTGCCCTTTCCAAACAGAACAACATCAGCAAATTTATTGCAGTGCGATTCCTTTCCTGTCACCTCCTTTGGTTACTTAATTAAAAATGAGATGGTCAAAAAGGCAATGGGTAGGATTTGCTGGTCCCACCTGCTGTGGGAGCAGAAATTTCCACCGGAAGTCAGAGGGCCTATCGCTGGTCCATCAAATTTTCCGTCCCACCTGTGATTCCTGTGACGGACGGGATCGGAAATTCCTGCCCAATGTGTCTGAACAGCAGCTACTTTGGCCAGTATCAAAGATGGCAGCCAACATGCCAACGTCAAGCCACTTTTGGGATAACGATATTTTTATGGTTACCAATACTTTTTAGTCCACTCAACCTAAAATCCAGCTACCATTGACAAGCATACATTTCCAATGATCTAAGACTTGAACCCTCTTGTGTAAATATAGTCTGTGTGGACAACATATCCTTTACTGCTGGCATGTGCAATGGAAACCATGTGGGATCCCAGCATATATGCCCGATCTCTCCGACTGATGAAAAACTTCATGCCTTAGGCTAAAAGCTATATTCTTTGAAAAAAAATGAAGAGTATGCAGAAGAAAGAGCAAATAAGCCAAAGAAAATAACAAATAAAATAATTGGCATCACTGAACATATTGAACGGTTTTCTGAAATCCCCTTATCGAATCACTTTAAGGTTCTTTGTCAGGTTGAGCATGGATCAAATTGATTGCTGATAAAACAAAACTGCCTCGAAGCTCCCTCCTCATTGCCAGGAGTAGGATGTGATCTCCAATCCAACTGACAGAGATGCAGATGTACCGAGGCCTGAACCTTTGCTCTCATGTCCGGTGCGCAGAGTGAAGAAGTGTCAGGGGAGTAATCTTTAGGCCCCCTGAAAGCAGTTAAACCATTGAACAGAACATTAAGCAAGTCATAATCAGAGATTGTACAAAGCATAGTAATTCTGGGGACTTCAGTTTTCATAGAGACTGGACGAATCAAATTGGCAAAGGAAGCCTGGATGAAAAGTTTATAGAATGTTTTCACAAGAGTTTCCTAGAACAATACATTATGGAACAAACTCAGGATAAATGTATTTTAGATCTAGTATTGTGTAATGAGGCAGGTTAATTAGTATTTTACTATAAAAAATCCTCTTGGAAGAAGTTTTTTCGTTCATGGGATGTAGGTGTCGCTGGCTAGACCAGCATTTGTTATCCATCCTTAATGACCCTTGAGAAGGTGGTGGTGAGCTGTCTTCTTGAACCAGAGCAGACCATGTGGTGGAGATACACTCACAGTGCTCTTAGGCAGGGCGCTCCAGGGTTTTTACCCAGTGATAGTGAAGGAACGGCGATATATTTCCAAGTCAGGATAGTGAGTGGCTTGGAGGGGAAAGTCCAGGTGGTGGTGTTCCCATCTATCTGCTGCCCTTGTCCTTCTAGATTGTAGTGGTTGTGGGTTTGGAAGATACTATCTAAAGAGCCTTGGTGAGTTCCTGCTGTGCATCTTGTGGATGGTACACACTGCTGTGGGGTGTAGCGAGGCAGGTTTTATGGAAGTCATGCCCCCGGAAAAAATTTGTAGGCAACTACAGCAGCTGCTGGGTGTGGAGGCGGCCTGGGCAAAAGGCCTGCCACTTTGTCCCAGCTGTGCAAAGAAGAATGAAATAAAAAACAGGCCTCCGACACTCACCTCTCACAAACACCACCCTCCACACACTCTCCATGCCTAATCCATACCAACCCATGCCATCTCATACTCCCCACTTGCCCCCATGGTCCTTAATACCCTCCATGCAAACCCTTTCCCCTCTACCAAACCCCATGGCCCTCATCCCCCCATGCAAATGCTTCCCCCTCTACCCAACCCCTATAGCACTTTATAGCCCAATCCCAACTTAATGCCAACTCATGCCAACCCATGCCCCCCACCAACCATTCTTTGCTCTTACACCATCCATGCTAACTCACCCAATCACTATTAAAAAAAAAATTCTCATTGATTATAAACCCATTCACTACTAACTTCCTTTAATCCCTTATAAAATAATCATTTCTTTTCATGATTTTCCATTTGGCACGGGCAGGTGCGGACTTGATCACCACCCTCGATTGGGTCCCCTCCGCCATTTTACGCAGGCTAATTAGGTCCCGCCCGGTGTATTTGCCGACCCCCGTGGATAGCGGGAGTGTGCAGGTGGCGACGGGCGTGTACAGACTGCCGGGTCCAATGGCGACCCAGCAGCATGTTTAAAAGAAAGTCTCCAGTAGGCTGCTCACAATGGCCAGTTCCAGGTTGCGGCAGAGGGGTTCAGGTGGGCAGGGCAGTCTTCAGGGTAGGCCAGCGGGGGTCCAATGCACTCCTCGCTTTTCTGATGACTGTCCTCCTCGAGGAGGTGGCAGCATGGCGGGAGATGTTGGTCCCCCAGGATGGGAGGAGGAGGCCCCCTCCACATGACCAAGCCTGCCTTGGAGGAGGTGGTGAGCTCTTGCGACGTGGTGCGGCACACCTGGATCCAGTGCCACAAGCGCTTCAATGACTTGTTGCGCTCTGGCAGGGCAAGTACCGTGTTGGCATTAGGCATTTAACCCAACAGGTAGCCTTACCCTCTGAGGCCCCCTGCCCACAATTCTTAGTGTTGTGACTGCATTGAATCATCAAGGGAATTTTTCCTTTGCTGGGTGGGCAAGCAGATAGTGCCCATGTTGATGTCAGCCTGCGTGGGTCATGAGGAGATGAGTTTTTCCCTGCACCATGTGTTGGTCTTTATCTCACATGATTGGTTTGGGGGCAACCAAGAGGAGCTGCACCTATGCGCAGGCTCAGAACTCCAGGACATGTCCTAGTCAGGGTGATGAGATGGTAGAAGCGCAGCCTCAAGGTGTCGTGGCAAAGAACCATCTGCTGCCTTCTACGCTGCAAATGCTTGTGCCTCCTTGATATGGGAGGAAATACTGTGTTGTTCAAATAATGTGATGTAGGCAGCATGTGTCCAAGTTGGGGGGGGGGGGTGGGGAACAGGCCTAGCATCTTGGTCTGAGTGATCAGCAGCAGCGGGGTGAGGAGGCACTGGAGGCCTGATGTGTCCCACATGGGGTGTGGTGTGTGTGAGTAGAGTCCATGTGCAATTTGCCTTGATCAATGGTTGTCTCTCTTTTTCAGGAAAAGGTGCTCATAATGCGTCCGAACGTGTGAGGACTGGAGGTGGCCAGGCACAGCTCTCCATATTAAGCCACTTTGAGCAGGAGGTCCTTGAACTGGAGAGGCGCCATGCACCCAGGTCTACTGGTGTCGGTGAGGCTGGGGTGGCACGGCCAGGTATTTAAGCCCAACAGTGAGGTCAGCATTGTCCTCCCAACAGCCATAGCACTGATGATTGTTAAATTAGTTATTGTTGCAACATTTCTGGGCCATTGGTTATGGAAGTTTGAGCGCATAATGAGCCAGGGGGAAAGGGATGAAGTTTGTCAGTGGGTGCACGTTAACTGATCCACTGTCCTTGTTCTTCCTTTCAGCATCATCAAAGCACAGCCGGGAGGAGGAGCAGCAGATGCCCCCTCTCACACCTGAGGGCCCTGATGTATCACCAGCATCACACCATCTTTGCCAGGCAGGCACCAGCACAGATACTAGCACCTCAGTGGGAATTCGAACATCAGTTAGTGTCCTGGGGCACAGCGGTGAGGGCACTTCACAGTTGCTGGAGGAGCTGGCAGAGACAGAGTGTGCCCATGGCACCAGCAGTAGGAGGACCGCAGGGGACCAGGCACATGCTCAGTTGGTGCCTGATGATGTGCCTCTGGAGTCGTCTGCGATGCAGCAGGAGCAGGAAATGCGGCGGGGTGTGTGGGAGCATCTGGGGGAGATACATGAGGTTATGCTTGGCTTGGTCATCTCTGCAGACCCTTTTTGGAATTTTTGGACATTCAGTTTTATGTATAAGGCCCTTAGTTAGTGCTGCTGACTTGGCAGATTTTGCCAGATGGTGTCAAGTATCGAGACAGCAGCCCAGGCTTGCCCTAGTGATCCGTCTGTGTTGTGCTAGCTGAAAGTTCATTAAAATAAAGCATCCTGGGTGTCCCTGCCTCCTTGGAGTAGTGCCGGGTCAGTGTCTAGCCCCTTAGCATTCCCCTGTGCGTGCTCATCCATGGAATCACTACTGGACTCATCATGTGCAGCCACAGACACTGCATTGCTGTTGTCATCGTCCACTGTGCCCCCCCTTTCCAGTGCAAGATTGTGGAGAGTGCAGCATGCAACCACTATCACCGAGACTCGATCTGGGGGGTACTGGACTGCGCCCCCTGAACGGTTCAGGCACCGGAAGCATCTTGTGGAGCCGTGGCTCCTATTGTACTGCTGCTCAGCTTCTGTTCTTGGATGGTGGAGAGGCGTCATGAGCCACCTTCTGAGGGGATAGCCCTTGTCACGCAGCAGCCGTCCATCCAGCCAGGCTGGAGCACTGAAGAGACCCAGCACCTGGGATTGTCTGAGGATGTAGGTGTCATGAGAGCTGCCTGGGTACCTTGCACAGACTTGTAGAATCAGCATCCTGTGACCAGAACTATCTGCATGTTCATGGAGTGGAAGCCCTTCCTGTTGACGAAGGCACCGGGTTTATCTGCTGGCGCCTTGATGGCCACATGTGTACAGTCTATTACACCCTGGATGCGGGGGAAGCCAGCAATGGCTGCGAAGCCTCTGGCACACTGTGTCTGGCTTGCCTGGTCCCACCGGTAGGGGATGAAGGTCAATGCATGCCTGAACAGAGCGTCTGTGACCTGCTTGACACAAGTGTGGACGGCTGATTGGGAGACACCGCAAATATCACCAACTGAGCCCTGGAAGGAGCCAGAGGCATAGAAGTTGAGGGCAGCTGTGACCTTCAGAGCCACTAACATGGGGTGTCCGCCCACCCAGTTAGCGGAGATCTCAAGCCCAATCATCTGACAGATATAGTTCACTGTCTCCCTTGACAGCTTCCTTCAGCACTGCACCTCAGACATATTGAGGTAACTGCTTTGCTACCTGTATACACCTGCAGCAGGAAAGTGGTGTCTTCTGTGGCCCCGTCCACCTTGGACTACCTCTTGGCTCTGCACTCCTTGCGCCTGTACTCCCAAAGGTGGCTCGCCTGGAGGCTGAATGTTCACTCCTGGCCTCCTCCTCCTTCGATCCCTCCCTTCCTCCTCAGAAGAGCTGCCTCCAGTGGACAGATCAGATTCCATACCCAGGTTAATGGAAGGCTTCCTAAAACCTGTAGGCCTGGAAAAGATTCCTCACTGCAGAGTGCTGACATACAGGTTAAGAGTCCAGAAAAAGCTGCTGAGATGTGTTTTGAGGTGCTGCAGATCACACAGAATGAGAGGCGATCTCATTGAAACTTTCAAAATTCTTACAGGTTGTGACAGGGTGGATGTAGATAGGATGTTTCCCTTGGCTGGTAAATCTAAAATCAGGGACATAATCTCAAAATAAGGGGTAGGCCATTTAAGACTGAGATGAGGAGGAATTTCTTCACTCAGAGGGTGGTGAATCTGGAATTCTCTACCCTAGTGAGCTGTGGAAGCTCAATCACTGAGCATCTTCAAGAAATCAATAGATTTCTGGAGACTAATGACATCATCAGAATGGCGATAGTGGGAGAAATGGCGTAGAGATGGATGATCAGCCATGATCTAATTGAATGGTGGAGAGGCTCGATGGGCTGAATGGCCTACTCCTGCTCCTTTGTTCCAATGAGAACAATGAAAGGCAAGTTTTAAAAACTTTCCACAATAAGTACTTCACAGAGCAGATTCACCACCCCACTGAGCCCTCTTATCCCACCCATGGATGAGGTTAATACAAATGTCTCCTACCCACCTGCCTGTTGCGCCCATGCACTGACCCGAAGATCACATTGGCACCAGAAAATTGGCATCGATCGAAGACTAACAGGTCTTAAGTAGCCCTTTAATTAATGGCAGGTGCGCGTCAAACTTCATCGCGCGCCCGCCCAGCAAAATATCACGTTGGCGTGCGGTAACGTCGGGACGCTCACCCGATGTCACCCCGCATCATTTTACTCACCCCCCCCAACCCCCGCACGTCAAATGGAAAATTCTGCCTATTTCTGTCTATTTCAGACACCTTACAAGCACTTGGAGCTGTCAGTCAAACTGTGAACTGACATGCACCCCACTGTGATAATGTTGTGAAATCAATCATGCAGCACTAATCCTATAATGAAATCACTTGGGCTTATATCAACAGACAGGCTGATATAGCAGGCACAGATTTTTTTAAACACTGCAGGCAGTTTCTTCAAATATTTAAAGGGCAGGAGATTTAAATGACTTGACAGCTCCCTTTGAAGGTTCCAATAAACTTCTGTGCTTTTTAACGCACATTCATGTCTACTTTTTAAAATCTCAAAGGGCATCTTGCCTCTCTCAAAGGGTACTTAACCTCTCCAGGACCATAACCAAAAGGATATCTTACCTTTCAAAAAGGGTACCCTACCTCTCCAAAAATGTCTGCTAAGTTTAGATATTCCCCATTAGATTTAATGTACACAAGCCATTTTTCTCACACCCTCCTTGCGGAAAATAGATTTGAATGAAGGCAGCTGCGCTTTAACATGTGCAGCTGCCACCATGAACCAGGGATGTCCAAAGTTTGACCTGCCCCCATTCCAGCAACCTCCACCAACTGTGAAAATGGTGAGGGCTGGGTTCGGGGGCAGGACTCCAGATTTAGACCTCCAGCTCCATTTTCGCAAAGACGGGGAACCTCTTTGTCTAGGATTAAATTATTAATCATGAATCAAGAACAGATCTGAGTCTTCAAAGAAATTTCTGAAATGAAGAAAGATGGCTCCATCTATGCAAAAATTCAGGTCCTAGTCTTCCTTCATTCAGGACATTTCTTTGAAGAAGACTCAAATCTATTCTTGATTCATGATCAATGATTTAACCCTGGAGGGAAAGGACTTGAATGGCAGGCTTTATGTCGCTTATCCTTTTTCTGATTAATTCACAGATCAAACAAGTTGGGCCATTTGGGAAGGAGGGAAGGAAACAAAGAAAAAAGGAACTGCACTTTACAATCAATGAAGTACTTGCAAATTGTAGTCTGTGTTGAAATGATAAGAGAATATGCATCAGAGTGGACAAATTTGGAAAAGTCCTTTCTGAAGTAAGTTTTCAGAAATCTCGGAGAATTTGTGTAGGGTATATGGCCATAGTAACTGTAGCTTTAAAGAGTGTAGTGACAGTGTAAATGAATCAGCCCTAAGCATGGGGCACCTTAGGGGTGCAAGTTGTGGATCTTGATGGAAGCATGTAACTGCTGCTGAAGTCCTGTATATGAAGTTCACTGTTTCTTATGAGAAACCGGTCTGGAAAATCAAGTCTATAACAATGGGTATGGGTACAATGCAAAAAAAAAATCCCAAAAACAGCATTGGCAGTCAGGAAGTGGAAGATATTATGCTGGTATCTAAGCAGGTATTCATGACTTGGGAGTATTTGATACAGACATGCTTGAAATAGGAAAGTTTCATTCTCCGTCATTAACCTCAATTTGGAGAAGACAAAATCCACAGCAGAGTTAAAAAAAAGAACCAAAGCTTCAAAGATTGTATTTGGAGGTAACTGAATAAAAATTAGCTTTAAAATAAGTCTTTCCACCTACTGCTTTTCACCACTTCCCCCCTACCCTTTAGCTTTGACCTTGCTGTCCTATTAAACCTGTTAAAAAAAAAATGGCAGGCAGCCAGGCGAAGGAAGGAAGGACCAATTATAGGTAACTGTGTAGTTATTACAGCAGCCAACATGAAGCTACCATAGTTAAATGCTAGCATGCTATGCAAATTGGAAAGAATCTAAGTGTCAGCCTTTCAGCAAACACCATTAATTTAGACTTTAAGAGGCCTCAGGTTGTCGAACTTTTGTAAAATATCGGCATTTAAGCATCAATATAGATATATATTGTGTTCTGTTGGCTGTCAGGGTTGTATGCAAATTAATTTTCACTCTGTTCATTTCTGTAAACAACATGGAGAATATTTACAGCTCCAAGCCCTGAGGTTTTTCTCAGACTGTGAGGTTTGGCAAACACATTGCTTTTAGGAAACAAGGAGCTCCAAATCAATGGAAGCTCCTCTGTCACAGCCATAGGGGGAACCTGTACCCTGTACGGTAGGTGATTTCAGGCCAAGGAGCCTGAGTGGGAAGGCTGTGGGTGCTAGTCGCGAATGTGTTTAAGTATGTGCACCTGGGAAAATTGGATGAGTAGCTCACTGGAACTAGGCTCCAACGAGAGGAACTAATTGCTGCCTTTTCCCACTCTTTTCCCCTGTTCCCCAACCACCATCTTTCCCTCGCCTCACCCCATCCCCTCTTCACTTACCATCAGTTATGCAGCTCAAGTGCTGTAACCTGCAGGGCTACGGATCAAATGCTGGAAAGTGGGATTATGTACAAGCCTCTGAACAGCAGTCAGGATGTGGGGCACAAGATGCACCAGGAGATAGAAAAGGCAGTTAAGAAAAGCAAGGTTACAGTGATCATGGGGGATTTCAATATGCAGGTAGACTGGGAAAATCAGGTTGGTAGTGGATCCCAAGAAAAGGAATTTGTGGAATGTCTATCAGATGGCTTTTTGGAGCAGCTTGTGGTGGAGCTCGCTAGGGAACAGGCAGTTCTAGATTTAGTGATGTGTAATGAGGCAGATTTGATAAGGGAGCTTAAGGTGAAGGGACCCTTAGGAGGAAGTGACCATAATATGATAGAACTTACCCTGCAATTTGAGGGGAAAAATCTGGAATCAGATGTAACAGTATTACAGTTAAATAAAGGCAACTACAGAGGCATGAGGGAGGAGCTGGCCAGAATTGACTGGGAGATGAGCCTAGCAGGAAAGACAGTGGAAAAGCAATGGCAGGAATTTCTGGGAGTAATTTGGGAGACATAGCAAAAATTCATCCCGAAGAAGAAGAAGCATACTAAAGGGAGGACGAGGCAACCATGGCTGACAAGGGAAGTCAGGAACAGCATAAAAGATAAAGAGAAAGCATACAATGCAGCAAAGAGCAGTGGGAAACCAGGGGATTGGGAAGCCTACAAAGACCAACAGAGGACAACTAAAAAAGAAATAAGGAGGGAGAAGATTAAATATGAGGGTAAACTAGCCAGTAATATAAAAGAAGATTGCAAGAGTTTTTTATAGATATAGAAAGGGTAAGAGAGAGGCAAAAGTGGACATTGGGCTGCTGGAAAATGACGCTGGAGAAGTAGTAGTGGGGAACAAAGAAAGGGCAGAGGAACTGAATAGGTACTTTGCGTCAGTCTTCACAGTGGAAGACACGAGTAACATCTCCAAAGTTAAAGAGAGTCGGGGGGCAGAGATGAGTATGGTGGCCATTACCAAGGAGAAGGTGCTATAAAAACTGAAAGGTCTGAAGGTTGATAAATCACCTGGGCCAGATGGATTACACACCAGAGTTCTGAAGGAGATAGCTGAAGAGATAGTGGAGGCATTAGTGGTGATCTTTCAGGAATCACTGGAGTCAGGGAAGGGTCCCAGAGGACTGGTAAATCACTAATGTAACCCCCCTGTTTAAGAAGGGAGTGAGGCAAAATACGGGAAATTACAGACCAATTAGCCTGACCTTGGTCATTGGTAAGATTTTAGAGTCCATTATTAAGGATGAGATTTCAGAATACTTGGAAGTGCATGATAAAATAGGGCAAAGTCAGCATGGTTTCATCAAGGGGAGGTCATGCCTGACAAATCTGTTAGAATTCTTTGAGGAGGTAACGAGTAGGTTAGACAAAGGAGAGCCAATGGATGTTATCTACTTGGACTTCCAGAAGGCCTTTGACAAGGTGCCGCACAGGAGGCTGCTCAGTAAGATAAGAGCCCATGGTGTTAGAGGCAAGGTACTAGCATGGATAGAAGATTGGCTGTCTGGCAGGAGGCAGAGAGTGGGGATAAGGGGCTCCTTCTCAGGATGGCGGCCGGTGACTAGTAGAGTTCCGCAGGGGTTAGTGTTGGGACGACAACTTTTCACTTTATACATTAATGATCCAGATGAAAGAACTGAGGGCATCCTGGCTAAGTTTGCAGATGATACAAAGATAGGTGGAGGGACAGGTAGTACTGAGGAGGCGGAGGGGCTGCAGAAGGATTTGGACAGGTTAGGAGAATGGGCAAAGAAGTGGCAGATGGAATACAACATGGGGAAGTGTGAGGTCATGCACTTTGGTAGGAAGAATAGAGGCATAGGCTATTTTCTAAATGGGGAGAGAATTCAGAAATCTGGAGTGCAAGGGACTTAAGAGAATCCTGGACTAGGACTCCTAAGGTTAACTTGCAGGTTGAGTCGGTAGTTAGGAAGGCAAATGCAATGTTGGCATTTATTTCGAGAGGACTAGAATATAATAGCAGGGATGTGCTGCTGAGGCTTTATAAGGCTCTGGTCAGACCACATTTAGAATATTGTGAGCAATTTTGGGCCCCATATCTCAGGAAGGATGTGCTGGCCCTGGAGAACAATCCCAGGAATGAAAGGCTTAACATATGAGGAACGTTTGAGGACTCTGGGTCTATACTCAATGGAGTTTAGAAGGATGAGGGGGGATTGATTGAAACTTATGGAATACTGAAAGGCCTGGATAGAGTGGACGTGGGGAAGATGTTTCCCTTAGTAGGAGAGACTAGGACCCGAGGGCACAGCCTCAGAGTAAAGGGAAGACCTTTTAGAACAGAGATGAGGAGAAACCTCTTTAGCCAGAGAGTGGTGAAGCTATGGAATTCATTGTCACAGAAGGCTGTGGGGGCCAGGTCATTGAGTATATTTAAGACCGAGATAGATAGGTTCTTGATTGGTAAGGGGATCAAAGGTTACGGAGAGAAGATGGGAGAATGGGGTTGAGAAATTTATCAGCCATGATTGAATGGCGGAGCAGACTCGATGGGCCTCATGGCCTTATTTCTGCTCCTATGTCTTATAGTCTTATGGGTAGTTCATTTTTTGGCTGGTGCAGGTGCAATGGGCCAAGCGGTCTCTTTCTGTGCCATAAACTTTCTGTGGTTCTATTCTGGGTGAGACTGGAGAGGCCGTTTTTCTTAGAGCAGAGAAGGCTGAGGGAAGATTTAATGGAGGCGCTCAAAATCATGAGGAGATTTTGTAGAGTAAATAGGGAAAAACAGTTTCTACTGGTCAGTAACCTGGGGAATCAGATTTAAAATATTGTCCAAAGAATGAGTGGGTGTTGGGGGAGGGGTGAGGGTGAGGGAAGAGATGAGGAGATAGTTTTTTTACATGGACAGTGATTATGATTAGAATGGACTGCCTGAAAGGGAGTGGAAGAAGATTCAACAGTAACTTTCAAAAGGGAGTAAGCTTTATAAATGAAAACATTTGCAGGACTTCAGGGAAATAGCAGAGAAGTGGCACAAGCTGGATAGCTTTTTCAAAGAGCTGATGCAGATATGAAGGGCCAAATGACCACCTTCTGTACAAGAGATACAATAAGAGGGGTGATTCACACAGCTGGGGACTGGGGATGGGGCAGATGGCAATGGAATCCCTGAACATGGAGGGAGAGTTTGAAGAGTAATTGTGCAATTGAGAACCCTCTCCTTCTGTATGTACTCTGCAAGAGGGTGAGCCAAATGAGCATTACAGACACCACACTCACATACAAACCTATCAGGGGTGAGCCTTTTGAGCATTTTGCAGGCCCCATCCCCCCCACTTACATGTCCTGGGAGGGGTGAGGCACTTGAAAAATATGGTGACTTGGGGCTGAATTTTCCCCTCAGCGATGGGAACCACGAGTCAGGGCATTTCCCAATGTCATGCTCCCGACTTCAGAAGGTCAGTCCTTTCACATGGAATTTTCATCCCTAGGAGTTGGTGGCAGGCTGAAATTGAGGTCATTGCCTCCTGAAGCAGTCCCAAGGCAGCCATGGAGGCAGGCCGATGCAGAGGCTGGCAGGTTAAATGGCCCGCTTCCAGTCTCTGGGAAACTAGCCCATTCCTATTCATGGTTGTTAGGCACCCTAGCCCTTACCTCATAGCCCTTCCATAACCCATGGCCCTTCCATGCCCCCTCCAACATTCATACCCCTTCCATGCTCCATGAACCTTCCATACCCCTCCATTGCCCCTGCACTCCCCATACTCTCTCCTATCCCTTCCATACCTTCATGCCCCTTCCATACTCCCTATGCGTCCTCCGTACCCACTAGGTATAGAACAAATGAGCTATATAATAACAATGGCAAATCTTTGAAATGCTCATTAAACTAGTAAAGTAAGAAGACAGGCATTCAAAATAGCAAGCAGATCTTGACAATAATTGTCATTCTTAAATGCTCATAAAACTGTTGGTATAATTCAGCCATTCATGCTCCTATTTAAAAAAAAAGCTTTAATCCACTTAACATATTCTAATCGTGTCCAAATAATGAACAGTCATTGAAAAACCACTTCAAAGTAAGATCAACTTATCACAAGCCCATAAAACTGTCAATCAAACAAGGCTAACAGAACTTTTAACATTATGTAAACATTTCCCACAGGCTGAATCCAATAGTATGACTTAGAGCTTGGCTTTCATTTCTGTAATTCAGAACTAATGTTGGTTTCTTTCTTTTAATGTGAGCATTAATATAAATTTTTATTAATAGAAATGATAGTAGTGGAATAGAAATTCCGTGTTAGCAAAGGATTACAAGGGCCTGGTGTTTTCCACTACAGCTTCGCCTTTTCATTTGCTCCCTTTCTGTCCTGAAGATGCTGGATACTTCCTTGAGAAGTTTTAGGGACATTAAGAACTGTCTAGTAACTCACCCAAGAGACCACTCTTCACATTTGAACCTAAAGAGCCAGTGACAGCAAGCATCTGATTTGTTGCTTCTCCCAGGAGGTCACATTCTCCAGGTGGACAGCAAGTGTATGTACTGTCATGCATCACAAATGTGTGGGACAGGCAGGATGGTATGTTCCTGTCTGTCATTTCTGTGTGTACACAGCCGCATCTGATCCTCTCCTCACTGAAAATCTTCACCTGTGCCTTTTTTCCAGGAATTAAAGGACAGCAAAAGAAAATTATAGTGACGACTGATTTTATCACTTTTCCAGCACTGAGGCCAATATTAACATCCCTGCTGATATCAGCAGACCTGAGAAAAGCCAGCAATCAAACCTGGGATCAACATATTCCAAGTGGCTTAATTCTATATTGAGGAACCTAGTTGTCTCCTGAGGCATTGTGAAGTTCAATGTATTCATTATCTTCAACCAAATCTAGCTTACATCCATCATCCTCCAAAGTTTCACACTTTCCTATGGATTGTAAAAATCCTTAAAAGAATGCCAGACATTGCAACCAGCCTTCCTGCATGGCAAGGCAATTAAACTCTGAATGACCTCATACTATGGACTGGATTTTAGGGCTCATGGCTGGGTGGGGGAGGTAGAATGGAAAAATTGAGTGGTCTGCTCGCTCCTGCCCCTATCTCGGCAAAACAGGCATTTGGACAGCCAATTAGCAGCCACCAGATGGGAAAATGGCCAATTAGCAGTGTGAGCTTCTGGAATGTCAAGGAGGAACGGGATTATGCTGAGAACCAGAAGTCAGTCACAGCCACAAATTTAAAGGTCGTTCCCCCTCAATCTCTCTTTATTTTTTAAGCAAGGCTCAAAACAGTGTATAAATATTCATCAACAGACTTTGCTGCTACAGGCAGCCATGGTCCCATTGGCAGGCCTTTTCTTCTGGCCTTGGGCTGTCTCCTGAAACCCCTTGGATAGCACTCCCAAAGCTTTTCCCAATCAACACAGGGCTAATGCATTGCAATGAACAATTTCTGATGAATGGGTCGTGAACAAGCTCAATAGCTTGTTAAGTGGTTATTTCAAAATGGTGGACAGGCTTCACTTGCCCACTTGCCTTCCATAATATTGGAGATTGGCATGGTGATATCGGATTGCTGCAGCTCACGCGATTTGTGGCTGTAAAATCCAGCCCTATGTTTACTTAACAACTGTTAGATATTTAAAAGGGTTGAACTTATATAGCGCCTTTCACAACCTCAAGACACATTGAAGCGTTTTACAGTAAATTGAGTACTTTTTGAAGGGTAGTCACAGTTGTAAGAAATGCTGAAGCCAATTTGCACACAGTAAGGTACCACTAACAGCACTAATGACCAGATAATCTCTTTTAGTGATGTCGATTGAACGATAACTATTGGCCAGGATACTGGGAATACTTTTCTTTTTCAAAATAAAGCCATGGGATGTTTTACATCGGCCTGAGAGGGGCCTCAACTTGATGCCTCATCTGAAAACTAGTACCTCCAACAGTGCAACACACCCTCAGCTCTGCACTGGAGTATCAGCCTGGGTCTGATGCTCAAATCTCTGAAGTGAGGCTTGGAGCCACAATCTCCTGACACAGAGGAAAGAATGCTACCACTGAACCAAAGATGTCAATGCAGAGACACTGGCCTTAGAGAGACACCGCACTCTATTAGCGGCAGAGTCCAATCTGCTGTTACATTGTGCATCACATTTGGCAGGATTTTTACCTCATCGGGCGTGCGGGGCGGGCAGGCCCGAGAGTGGCCATGAAACCACCCGCTGCCCGCGATGGAGCCCCAACTGCGATTTCACACTGGCTGGCCAATTAACGGCCAGCCAGAGTGATTGGCACACTGCAACGCTCAGTGCTGCCTGGGTGGGAGCTGGATGATGGGCAGCGTGGAAGTATGCGCATGTGCGGCGGGTGCACGCACTGAACGCTCGCTGAAGGCACAAAGCTGCCTCAGGGAGCTGAAGATTTTTTACATTACAAATAAAGATTTAAAGATCAAGGTAAATAAATGAGATTTAAACATTTTCATTTCATTTTTAATTAACATCGGAAACCTCATCCCGTCCGTGGTTGAGTTTCCTCAAAAATCCAAAGGCCACTTGGCCCATTCGCCAACCAACTGGTTGAACGGGCAGCAAAAAACCTGATTTAATTGTTGGTTAAGGGCTTTAATAGGCCTCTTAATTGTCTTCGGGTGCGCTGCTGCCTCTCGCATGTGCCCGCCGAGCGAAATATAGTGAGAGCGCACGATGACATCAGGACGTTCGCCTGACATCACCAAGCACTATTTTGCCCTTGTTTAGATGGATGCGCGCCCACCTGACAAGGGAAAGATTTGCCCATGGTATAACATTTCAAGGAATATTTGCAATTCTGGGAGATTCACTTGGAATCTCATGTTTATTATGAAAAGTCACTCCTTCCATAAAATTAGGTAGATTAAAAAGTGAGATGAAATTAACATGCCCTGAGGTAAAACTTTTCCATAAACAGCAATTTTCCTTACGAAAATATTAATGAAACAGTCAAAACAGCAAGCAGTGATTAATCAGCAGATGGGATTACCTCTCTCTTTTGTATAAAATTTATGGGGGTAAGTTTTACTCCAAAAAACAGGCAGGTTCGGGTGGGATGTAAAAATGTAAAGTAATGTCAAACCCAACATGAATTTGAACCCACCACTCTGTTTTAACAGAGGCATAACGGCAGGTGTACAACCAACTTTCTCCCAATAAATGTGTCACCCACTTAAATAATTTAATGAAGCTGCATGCCAAAGGTTTTATCTCTGCGCCGGTCTTTATACTGGCCAGATGTTTTTTACGGGCCTTGGAAATACCGGAAGCTAAGGGGCGATGAGGGCTCTTGAATGGAGCAAATAAACACTTTCCAGCACCGCCTGTGGAACTGGAAGAAGAGAAATTCTTCCTCCTTGCACAGCTGCCCCCCTGCCCACCTGCCCACACCATCAAGTTATCATTCTCCACCTTCAGTTGTGGAATCTTCTCACAATTGTAATGGGACCCCTTCCTTGCAATCGTACAGCCCCCGCCCCTTGCCATCTCTAATCCCATCTCTCACTCTGATCTCTCTCAGAACCCTCCTCCAATCTCTTTGTGAATTCTCCATCTCTTCCTGACCACCACTCCCCCACCATCTCCGCACCAATTACTCTTCGAGCCCCCCACCCGCCACCCAACAGATCACTCCCATCCCTATACACCAAGCTGCATCCAACATGCCCAGCCCCAACCCCCACGATCGCTACCCCAAGCAGCACAAACCTGCTGGCTCCTGGGCTGTAGCCTTTTCCAACAGGGAACCAAGCCTATAAATCAGGATGGCTTCTGGATATGAAACCTGCTTAAAAAAAAGACCAACGCTGTGGTATTAAAACAGAACTCATCCTCACTATTTGGAAATCACTCCCAGGCTGTGCCACTGTAATGATTTGAATCTACCGAGATAGGGAGGGAGATTTTCTTGGATCTGTGCCTATAGTGGGCCACCTGGGTACAGTGAATGTCAGAGAGTCAGGTGCATTCCTTTATAGCCATGCCCTCAGACCTAGCAGACACCCATTGCAACCAAATGATCCATTGCACCTGCATTCAGACCCACGAAAATATTCCCTCATTGATCACCCCCAACCCTTTCGTCAGAATACCATGGCTTCAAGCCCCACCCCAGGAAAACTCAGCACAGAATGTAGGCTGACACTCCAGAGGGAGTGCTGCAGTTTGGAAAATGTCTTTTTTTTTGGATGAGATGTTAAACCGAGTATCTGTCTGCCCTCTTAGGCTGATATACAAAGATCCATTGTCATTTTTTATTGGTAAGCAGGGGAGTTATCCCCAGTGTCCTGGCCAATACTTACCCTCAATCAACATCCACAGATTTTCTGACCTCTATGACATTGCAGTCTCTGGGGCTTTGCTGAGTGTAAATTGGCTGCTGCCTTGCCTATATTTCAACAGTGACTGCTGATTGGCTGTAAAGAATTTTGGTAAGTCCAGAGGTCATGAAAGGTGATGATCCCGTGGCGATCAACAAATCAAAAGAATTGAATTTGCTCAATGATCCCAATGAGAAATCCAATTGACAGCATTTACTTTTTATAGTTTTTACTTTAACAATCAAGCAAAAAAAGCAACATCAATTGAACATTGACCTGAATTAGGGGCTGTGCCTGATTTTTCCCAATTTTGTTGATTTGGTTTTCATTTAAAAGATTATCAATTGAACATGATTTAACAGGCAAACTGCAGTCAATGTAAACTACAAATTACATGTTAAATAGCAAATAGAACAAAAATAGATCTCATGGATTTTATAGGCAGTTGACTCAGCATATATGGCACCAATTGTAGCCAGAAAGTCCTTCAAAACTCTAAATTTCCACAGGTGGAAATCCAGCTCCTTTTCTTTGAGGATTTAGCCATGGATTCTCATCTGACACCAGTTCCAAACAACCCAGGTTCCACAGTCACAGTCTTCATCAAAGTACACTTCTGCAGAACCCCGTCAGCTCTGCTCAGGACAGTCTGGATGGCTTGGATCCACCAGTAGCACCTTTACCGGAAGCCTCTGAAAAACTCCTGTGCACTGCATAGCCAGTTCTTTAAGATCATTTCCTTTAAAATAACTGAAGCAGCGATAGTAACCTTATTTTTTCTTATCTCCTCTCCTGTATGTGGGCGTGAGTTTTTGCATCTTTCCTCTCCTCTTGGCATTTACGTTTGTGGGGTTATTTTAACAATTATGCTGCCGGGATTGACAGAACAACCCTCTCCCAAGAGCCCCTACTCCCGCCCCAGGACCCAGCACCAGTCCTCCAGCTCTCTGGGGCTGCTCATCTTGCCTTGGGTCCGCAGATGCTTCTCTCCCAGCTCTGGTTGGTTGCCAAGCCCTGCCGGACTCCGCAAATGGCTGAGTCCTTCACACTACCTAAATGTAAGTCTTTCTTTTACCACTGCGATACTTGCTGCAAAAGTGGTGTGGTGAACTCTCTCACCCTGTTAATTTAAGTCTAGCTAACAAACTAACCATGATCAAAGTGGTGAGAGATTTACCGGAAACATATAAAAATGCATGTGAAGAAACACAAAGGATGATTCTACGATCCATACACCCCGGGATGCATTCTTAGCCGATTTCCCAAGGTGCTTGCCTTGCAGGCCCTGCTCCCTGCTGGGACAACTAGAATGTAGTGTCACAATATTTAATTAAAAAGAGGCAAAACTAGTCCAATCAAATGCTAAAAAGCAATTTAATATATTAATGGTATTTATCCTGAGTAAACTTTGAGTTATAAATATTGTCCCTGTGTTGTACTTGGTTTATTCATTCAGGTGTCATGAATTTGAATTTATCAAACCTTTTATGGTTGCCATTTCTGATCTTTGTGCCTTTATGTGCAAGATAGATCTCAGTTTAGGAAAAAAGGGAGGAAAAGGGTTTTTATTTAATGCCTGAATGAATTTTCTCCTGTGTTGTTACACCAGTGTCCTAGAAATTAATCTTCAAATTCCTGGAGGGTTGGCAACACTAATCCTCCCTCTTTCTAAGGGGTCTGAACTCACTGAAATCTTTAGGGATACAGGCCTACAACCCCAGGTGCTTACGTTTTCATCAGCCCGGAGGTTTTTATGATTCCTTTCTTGCTAGGATTCCCTGTTTGTTCACAGGCTGAGCGTGAGGAAACTCCTGGACATAGGTCGCCGTGCAGACCCTCCCCCACCACCACAGCCTTGCCACTTCTCAAGCAACAGACCTGTTTTGGGACAGGTAGAGGTTCTGCCCAAATGGAGCCTTGCAGAAACTGGTGGGAAAATTGTGGAGGTGGGGTGGTGGGGTAGGAGTGGGTGGTGTGGGGGAGATGGGGGGTGGGTTGTGGTGGGGGGGGGGCGAGAGGAGATGGCAGCAGCAGTGTACCCAGGTCCTTGCTTACGCCGTGGGCTTTCCACAGCACTCCAGCTGCAATGTGTAAGGAAACTGTAAATTTTAAACTCATCTACAAATAAGACTGCAATGATATTCCTCTGTGGCAAAATGTGGAAACCTTTCCTTCCAAGGAGGCAAAATGTCTGTCACACTGTCATTGCTGTTGTTTCTCAATTAAATTTTACACGGATGAATGTATCCAACTCTTTGGCTTAAGACATTGGAGCACCCCCATTGATATTGATATTGACATAAATATCAGTCAATATTAGGTCTCGGACCTCATTATCAGTAAGTCAGCAATGGGCAATTGCAGGCAACCCACTGGTGAAGAGCCATGGAAGATCAGGCCACTCTCATAGCAGTGGCCATCAGCCAAAAGCTTAAAGGAACTGAGAAAGGGGCCACCGAGGTGGGGGGGGGGGTGGGGTAGGTGATCGGAGACACTTAGATTAGAAGGGACAGTGGCAGTCAGCGTCAAACAGGGGCGCAGGACAGAAGTCTGAAGGATTGATGGCGAGGTGGGGAGAGTGGGAGGAGGGTTAATGGTGGTTGACATACTTTGGACATGTGAGCAGTAGAATTGGGTAAGCATATTTTAAAACTGTGCATTGTTGATTGTAGAATAAGAAGAGGTGCCTTTGAGGGCAATATCTGTTAGGCCACACGTCGACCTGCAGTCACAGCCATTTTACACTCATGGAAAGTCCTCTATGATGAATGACTAGTTCTGTGCTTTAGTGATGTTACTTAAGGGAAGAATGTTGGCCAGAGCACTCTGTTCTTCCATAGTGCAGTGTGAGCTTTAAAGTCCACATGCAGCATTGGAACAGGCAGCAGGGCTTGGGTTTAATATCCGATCTGACGGGACTAGTGCACTCTGAAGTATTATTATAAATTATTTATGGTTATAAATGTAATCAAGATCTGGAATATCACACATTTATTGTCAGCTCTACTCTTGTATTGTAAAGGTGGCTAATGTGTTTTAAAGAAATGGATCAGGGCATATCTAAAAGAAAAATCACATTTTCAGGAAGATTTTCTTAATGTGTTATTTGCAGCAAGCGAGTATAAAAAATGTTTAAGTATTTCACCTTCGGTGAGAAAAATTTCCTTCCTGATTTATTATATCTCATTGCTTCAGAATTGTAATTCCCCTCTCCACCCCTGAAAGATGCTTATTGCCTTTC
Source organism: Carcharodon carcharias (assembly GCF_017639515.1). Lineage (NCBI taxonomy): Eukaryota > Metazoa > Chordata > Chondrichthyes > Lamniformes > Lamnidae > Carcharodon > Carcharodon carcharias. The sequence goes on along the minus strand of NC_054480.1, from coordinate 108,085,556 downwards.
TTCATTGTCCTGAGGGTATTAGGAGCCTGGATCCAGGCCTGACTGGGTAGGGTAGGAAAGCCATGTGAGGGAGCTGAGCTTTTTATGGCAATCTAGCAGTTGCCATGGTTATGTATTTTTTTTTGCGCTAGCACACAAATGACCACATTTATTTTCTTCAGTCTCATAACTAGCTACAGTGAGACTTGAACTGATAACCTCTGGTCTAGACTGGTTCAGTCCAGTACCATAACTGCCCAACTACCACAAAATCAAAATACTGTGGTTGCTGAAAATATGAACAAAAAACAGAAAATGCTGGAAATACCCAGCAGATCTGGCAGCATCCGTGGTGAGAGAAACAGAGTTAAAGCTGAAGCGTCATCAACCTAAAATGTCAACTCTGTTACCCTCCACAGGGGCAACCTGATCTGCAAGGTATTTCCAGCATTTTCCGCTTTCATTTTGCACCTGACTACCTTACTCTTCTATATCTCCATCTGTCTCCCTCGCAATAGAAAATATCTACACGCTATTTTTTCTATCTACCCCATACAGTTCAGGGAGCTCGTGATCTGTAGCCCGTGCTGGGTTAATTCTATTTAGAGGGGCAACAGTGGAAGCAATGTATTTGGTTTCAATCCTCGTTGCTACAATGACTCCAGATGGAAAATGGGCCTGTGTGGCAGTCAGACAAAAACTGGATTGAGCAGAGCAATGATGTCACCCACCTTCAAGAAGCTTAGACTTTATGTAAAATAACGATAGTGGTAAGCACTGGACGAGGAACCGATAAGTTAAATAGGTGCCAGGGAGCTTTTTAAAAAAATAATCTACTTTCAGGACGTGGGTGTTGCTGATAAGGCTTAGCCCATCCTTAGATGCCTTCCGAAGATACTAATTAAGTAGGCCTTATTCTTGAAATGTTGCAAATTTTGCAGTAGTTTTGATACAACTGCATGGTTTGCAAGGCCACTTAAGAGTCAATGAGGTTGATATGGAACTTGAGTCATGTATAGAGCCAATCCAGGTAAAGATGGCTGATTTCCATGATGACCATGAAACCATTGTCAATTGTCATAAAAACCCATCTGGTTCACTAATGTCCTTTAGGGAAGGAAATCTGCTGTCCTTACCTGGCCTGGCCTACATATGACTCCAGACCCACACCAATGTGGTTGATTTTTAAATGCCCTCTGAACAAGGGCAATTTGGGACGGGAATAAATGCTGGTCTAGCCAGTGACACCCACAACCCATGAACAACCCATAAAAAAATCCTTTCCTAAAGTAAATTAGTAAACCCGGTAAGAACAAGAACTTCAAAGGTTTCATGGTCAGGTTTATTTCTAGATTTATTATAAACTGAATTAAAATTCTCAAATTGCCATGGTAAGAGTTGAACTCACATTCTCAAAATTATTAGTCTGGGAACATAGCCATAACATGGCTGTAGCTAGAATAGGATGGACCTTCAGTGGAATAGGGGACCAGGTAACATCAGGCAAGATAGGAGATCAGGTAACATCAGGCAGGATAAGGGATAAGATAATGTCTGGTAGAAAAATGCTTGCTAAACAGTGACAGCATAGGGTTAAAACATTAAAATATTCCTTTCACATTCAGCTTCTCTGTACAAATAAAAGAGGATTAATCTTCATCACAGGCATCATTTTATTCAGACGAAATGAGGCTTGAATTCTGTTGATGTGTTCATTCTATATTCTAAAAACACCACAATGATGTATCTTCAGCCTTGCAGACAATAATGATTCTTCTTCGCTGTTGTACATGGTAAGTATGTCATGTTCCCCCTTACCTAACAGTGTTACACCAGTGCAACTTTGAAGACTGTGACACAGCTATAATATGAATGAGGCAAAGTTACTCATACAGGAAAAGTGGAAAATCTTCTGATGGATTTGAATTGGCTCATTCTTCCATTGACAATGTTGCAGTCAATGCAGATGGCTAATTTTTCTGGTCTGGGCCTAAAGGCTTTGACTGCCAGAAGGCTATTTGACCCTGGAGGCCATTGCCTGCATTATCCTTTCTGCTGACTCCATGCAAGTGAACATTTGATTGGGTTCACTGGGTAGCAAACAGAGCTGGGTATTCCTAGTAATATATTCAGGCTCCCGTCTGTGTCTGTCTCAGCCTAGCTGCTAAATTGAAACACTGTCAGGAGCCAACTGCTGAGAGTGTTTCTCCACAAAATTCCAAATTCAAACCAAGGCATAACATTGACACTTATTAAAATAATAGGATGTCTTTCAATACACATACTGGTGGGAACCTTAACTCCAGGGCGATAGAGCAGCCTAGCAAGGGTCCGCCTGTTCGGGAGTGGATTTCAGGTGGCGGAATGACCACTCCGTTTTAATGGCTGGGCTTTAGTACCTAAAAAAAGGAGGAAGCTAGCAAGGAAATTGGGTGGTCCCTAGACTGCCTGACAGATCAAGGCAAATCCACCTTTCTGGAACATTCCTCCTCATAATCCCACAAAGTAAGGCTTTTAGCTTATCTGAAAAGGGCCCTTTTACCTTCTGCCCTGCTTGCTGTTGGGTGACCATGGCAGGCTCCCCTCTGATTCCTGGTTAAAGTAGCGTTGGGGTCTTATTTACATAAAGGACCACAATATACGTAAATATTTGAGTTCCCCCTCTACCCCACCTAACGCAGGCAGGCACTTTATCTGCCTAAAAAAATCAGATGTTAAAATTAGAATGGCTTGGGGTGGAGGTGGGGGGGTTATGAGTGAGTGTCTCCCACCTTAACTGTCCACATACTTAGTTTCCGGCTGGTGATGGGGGAGGTTACAATTCCCAACACCATCTGAGATGACTGGGAGTTTTCTTGGCTCCCAGAAGCCTAACTGCTCCAGGCTAGATTTTGACCTTATTTAGTTATCAGGTTCAGACGAGTTGTTAGACGCAGCTGGCAAAAACTGAAGCAGAAAAGGGCAGCTTTTGAATTAGTGCCGACAAGCCATTCACCAGGCAATCGAAAGGAAACTTACATATCGGTAAAAATCTCACAGCACAAAATTAGTAATGAACATGTCGTTGAAATTCACTCACGTGGTGTTTTAAAGGGCACTAAATTATATTCAATCAATGAGCTTGTATCAATAGGTGGAGAAAGAATCTTCACACAAGCATTATAATCATGCATAGTGCAGTTTTAAGCCAATAATTAGGCCAGCTTCAGCAGACTCCGCTCTGCAGCCAGCCGAGCAGAACAGCTTGAATCAAGTGCACATTTCTGTTTCATCGTTCCATGTTCTTCTTAAGTAGAGGGGGAAACATTGAGAGGATGCTAAGATTGAGATTGACGCTTTCAAAGATAGTGAAAGAGACCCCATCTGGAGTACTGCGTTCAGGTCTGGGCACCAGACCTCAGGAAGAAGATATTAGCTTTGGAGGAGCCTTGCAGCTGGAGATTTATCAGAATGATACCGGGGCCAAAAGAGCGAAACTATGGGGACAGGTTGTATGAACATCACTTGTCTCCACTTGAGTTTAGAAGTGATCTAATAAAGGTGTTTATGTGAAAAAAGGGTTCAAAGATATTGCAAAGCTATTTTCTGTGATGAGTGAATGGGGAATGAGGGGACAAAATCATAAAATAAGAAACAGGCCACTTAAAAGAGAAATTAGGAAGCACTTTTCCCCAAAAATTGTAATAAAAATCTAGAATTCTTTTCCTGAATAATTGTGGGTGTGGGAACAATTGAGAGCTTTCAAGGCTAAGGTCGATAATTTTTATTCAGTAAGGCTTATCAAAGGTGGATTAATTAAATTGAATTATAAATCAGCCATAATCCAATGGGGCAGAATTTTACATCCTGCGGGCACCCAACCCAATCAAGAGTAAAATAACACACAATAATGTTGAGCGAGTGTCCCAATGGCATCACACACTTGCACGATATTTCGGTCAGCAGGCACGCACGTGAGTCAGCAGCGCACCCGCCAACAATTAAGAGGCCATTAAACTAGCACTTGATTTGTATTTTTCACTGCTTGTCCAACCTTGCAATTGGCGGGCAGGCGAATAGGCCAAGCGGCCTTTGCATTTTTTAGGAAACCTCATCCACGGGCTGGGATGAGGTTTCCAACAGTAATTTTTTAAAAATTAAAAATGCTAAACATCATTTTTAATATGTCCCTGTTCACGTGACTGAGCCACACACAGGGGCATGTTTCCCTTATTTTTAAAATCTTTATTTTTCATTATAAAATTCTTCAGCTGCCTGAGGCAGCTCTGTGGCTTCAGGGAGCTTTTCAGTGCTTTGCTCCCTTTGTGCATGTGCAGACTTCTGTGCTCACACCGCTCCCGTCCGCCCACCCCAGCAGCATTGAGGCTCTCAGTGTGTGTTTCACGCCGACTGGTCGTTAATTGGCCAGCCACCGTGAAATCGCAGTCGGGGCCCGATCCCGGGCGGCAGTCCCTTTTGCAGCTGCTCCCAAGCCCGCCTGCCACGCCCGGCCGACGAAGGGAAAATCCTGCCCGTGGAATGGCAGAACAGACTCAAGCTTCTGAACTACCTCCTCCTGTTCCTAATACATGCAAGTCCAGGGTCAATGGTAGAATACAACTGAGTCAGAAGATTTGCAGGTTTAAGTTCTACTCTCGAGACTTGAGCCCATCACCTGGGCTAACGCTTCTTTGCAGTGTAGGGATCAAAGAACTTAGAAGCAGGAGTAGGCCATTTTGGTGCAGGTGCATTTAAAGTGTCATGGCTGTGTCTCTATGATATGACCCTGATCACAGACCTCAAGCAGGCTGTCCTCAGCCAGACAAGAGTCAGACATTCTCAGAGGTTATGTGAAGATCTATGGAGTTTCCTCACTGCATGTCGTCATCATCCTCCTGAAATCAAGCGACAATTATAGGGCCTCCACTGGATCTCCACTGGAGCAGTCTCACAGAGGGTACGTGTGTTGCCATAAGCCAGACTGGAATCAACCATTCATAGCTGCAATGTGAGGATCCCATGGTGTCACCTCACTGCATGTCACCATCATCCTGCTCGAATCTAGCAGCTATGAGGGCCTTCTGAGCACGCCTGCCTCGTCTGGCCAGTGCAATGGCTTTATCCCGGTCATCATCGCCTTTGAGGATTTCCTCACCATCATCACCATCACTGTCCTCCTCATTGGAGGAGACCTCCAGCTCCTGCATCTCCTCCTCAGCCAGCTCCTCACCCCATGGCAGTGCCAGGTTGTGAAGGGCACAGCAGGCGACAACCATGCGTGACACCTTCTGTGGACTACATTACAGGGCTCCACCAATCCCGTCCAGGCATCGGAGCCTCATTTTCAGCATCCCGATGGTTTGCTCCACCAAGATGCGAGTTGCAGCATGAGCCTCATTTATACCTTCGCTCTACTGCAGTCTGAGGCCGCCACACGGGTGTCATAGCCACGTCCTCTGTAGGGAGCCCTTGTTCCTGAGGAGCCAACACTGCAGCTTCTATGGCCCCTGGAAGATGTCAGGAATCTTTGCACTACTGAGAATGTAGAAGTTGTGCACACTCCATGGAAACCGTGCGCAGACCTGCAGGATGTATTTGTGGTGGTTGCACACCTGCTGCACATGCGATTGGAACCCCTTGCGGTTGACATAGTTGACCTTTTGTTGCGACAGAGATCTGAGTGCCACGTGAGTACAGTCGATCGTGCCCTGCACCTGTGGTAAACCCGAGATCTAGGCAAATCCAATTACTCTTGCATCCTGGCTGTCCTGGTCCCGGGCGAAATGTACCAAGTTGTGTGCCCCCACGATGATGGCATCCGTGGCCTCATGGATGCATTTGTGGGTGGAGGCTTGTGATATCCCACAGAGGTCACCTGTGGCACCCTGAAAGTAGCCACTGGCGTAAATATTGAGCGCTGCAGTCAGTTTCACAGCCACTGGCAGTGGATGCCCTCCATGTCCCTGTGGCATCAAATCCTGCAATAGCTGGCAGATGTGACTGAGCAGTTCCCTCGACATGTTCAGCCTTTGGCGATACTGCTTCTCAGTCATTTGCAGGAATGAAAGGCGGTGTCTATAGACCGTTGGTGTTGCTAGGTGTCAAGCAATGATATCTTGCTGTGGCTCTTCAGCGGCATGTGCGGAAGTCCCAGCTTCCCCTTCTTCCAGAGGGTGTTGCTCCTCCCTCTGCGCAGCCAGGCACCTCAGTTGCTCTCTACTCCATCATCTTCACTCTCTGTAAGCCACAAGGCATACAGCTAGGTTACCAGGCTCCATGATCCTGATGTACTTCTCTTGCAGGATGAAAGAGAGAGACACGTGGGTTAGTATGGGTGTACTAAGAACTTCTTTTGGTTAAGTCTGAAGGTTCTTTAACACATCCCGGAGAGTACTGGCCACCACTTGGATGGCCAGAGTTTAGTGAGCTGTATGGTTGCCCGAATCCTCACCTTCCTCCACCCCACTACACCTGATCGATTGGCAGCAGCTTTGCCCATTGGACTGCCTGCTGTGTTCTCAGCTCAGGCACATGCATTTCTCCTAACCCACACTGCAAGGCTGCATTGTTAGCTTGAACCATGGGGGAGAATGGTCCAAATCGGGATGCTGACATTGCAAGGGGCTGTGTGTCTCCGCCACTGACTGCTCCATGGCCAGCTTTAACAAGGAGATTGTACATTGTGCCCAGTCGTCCAACTGTTCTGCAGACCTCTAAAACACTCATTGGTTTGCAGTCTATGCCCGAGGGATGAAAAACTCTGGAGCGCTTGGTGGCACTTTCATGCCTTTGCATTGCTTGAGTGGGCAGATAAGCTAGACGCTCAAATCCACACTTGTGAATGTGGCTGAGTCTGAACTCTCAGTCGCAGAAGAATGATCACTTTATGCAAGGTTTCCCTAATGCATGGCCACTTCACCCCCCCAACCCCCCACCACAAACCCACACGTGCTTGTCTACTACCTTCAACCAAATGGCAACTCTTGCCAACCCCCCCAAGGCGTCTCAACTGTGAAATCCAACAGGTGATCTGGGCGAGTGCTCTGCAACATTACTATGCACCAACCTCCGAGTTCCCTTCAAAGTGCAACCCAGCAAGTGCACACCTTTTATGTGGTGTTGTGAAACACGTTGGCGTGCAATCACGCCACTGTGGGTGGGGCAGGGGATGATTCTGGTGGGCTGGCCTTATAATTATATGCAGATGTATTACAATGAGGTTCCCGACATCCGATGGCGGGGAACACGGTGATCGCAAACTGGTTTCATGATATCATGATATTTTTGGCTTCCTTGCCATATTGCCCAGTCACACCACCGAGCATGCCCAACGCCAGCGCTCTAGGCTGCTTCTGCCCATGCTATCGAAGCTTTTCATCTTGCCCTCATCAGGGCAGCTCGCAAATATACCCAACAGTAAAGGGAACAACAATTTACACTGCATGAGAAGAGATTGCTGATTGGCTGGCAAGTAGATTCTGACTGTTAGATGCGTTGCCATAGAGAATGCAGCAGGGAACAGTTAACTGCCAGGCTTTTGTTCCAATTCAAACCAGGCAGGTCAATTCTGATTGGTCAAGGCATTGCCGTGGAGAATGAACCAGGTCCCCCAGGCTTTTGTTTAGTTGAAAAAGCACAATGTGTGGGCATGCCCCTTCTGTGTGCTAAGGACATGGCTCTGTGTGTGAATATATGTGGCTTCTAGCATGCATAAATGAGCCACTGCAAGTCTAACTGATAATCTGAAATTGGTTTTCAGTGTGATTCAGAGCACAATCAGGATTGTTTAGCAACTGTTGTCCAATTGTAGAATCACACCTAATGTTGGACACTATGGGTGAAATTTTCTGTGCCCATTGGTGATGGGCATGTTTGGCCGCATAAATTGACAATATGGCGAGAAAGCCAAAAATTGGTTTCATAGTGTCGTGAAACCAGTTTGCAATCGTCCGCTTTTCCCATCAATGGCGGGCCACGTTTCCCACTGTTGGGCATCAGGAACTTCATTGTAATACATCTTCATATCATTATAAGCCCAGCTCGCCGGAATCATACCCCCATGTTGGATCATCCGAGCACATTGGCGGGATTGCACGCTGATGTGTTTCACAACTGTGCATAAGCGACATGCACCTGGTGAGCTGCACTTCGCTCAGAACTTTGAGGTTTGTTTGCCTACCTTGCTTTGGGCAGCACTCATAATCATCAGCGCCAGGCTTCGCAGACAGCACCACACCACTTTTAGGGGAGCTCATGGGCAGGTCTCTACCTACCAGACTAGCCATAAGGCGGGGGTCACTTTACAGCATCTGTATGGCTAGGGCTTGCTTGGGGAAGATGGAGAAGTGTCTTCAGACAAGAGAGGAGGCTGCAGGGCAAGGGCTGTACTGGGGAAGGGGGGGGACTTAAGTGTTTTTGGGGACACAACTTGATCTGTGCAAATGGCCTCAAGATAGTGAGGGCTGAGGAGGCAGTCTCCAGAGGAGATAAGGCCAGATGGAGATGTGAAAGTGTGTGTGAGGGAATGAGTGGTGATGCCCCATGAGCTAGCAGTGAGTGAGATGCCAGTAACTATGTGATGGGCTTGAGTGTGTGAGTTTAGAGTGATGAAATTGTTGCCTTATCCTGGCAGCATGGATGAGATCATTCATCCTCTATCTGCATTGGATGGCCAACCTCTTCTGTATAGCACTGGCACTGATCCCCACTGCTATTGCCTACCAAGCCAGACTGGTAATGTTGCTGCCCCTCCTGCGGCCAGAGAAGGGGTAGAGGAGATCACAGCGGGCCTTCATAGCATCCACAAGGCATCCCAGAGAAGTGTCGCTGAAGCGGGGGTTTCAGTCTTCTTGCCTTTCAGGGCCATGTCTTTTCCTGGACTGAAAGAACTGAGAGGTGTGCACGTGGCTGCAGTTTAAGTATGACCCTCGGAATAAGGAAGCGGTAAGGTGATGGCGTGGCAGGAAAATGTGGGCCTACCCGCCTGTCATCGAAACAGCAAGTTTCCCAGGAATGCATGATTAATGAGGCTGGATTGGGACGTTCTGGCATGAAAAGCTGCCATTGCGGCCAGCAGATAGAACGTTCCTTTGCCAGCTGTCCTGATGAGTGTAAGATGAAAAGCTTTGATAGCATGTCTCATTTTTTTCAGCAATACTCAAGTTCTGTACGACCAAATGACTCATATAGATTGTCTGGTTATAGGGCAATCCTGCCCTATATTTGGAGTTTTGCAAGCACGAGCTGGTTGGGTATGGTCAGTACTTTGTCTATTGCGAACAGCTGAAGAGACATGCTGTTTGATACGATCCACCAGTAGTTGGGACGTACATCCATTCGGCTGTTCATGCTGACTACACCCAACGTCTGTACTTGCAAAACTCAAAACATAGTGTCCAACATTAGATGTCATTCTGCGATTAGACAACGACTTCCTAAACAATCCTGATTATGCTAAGAATTACACTGTGAACCAATTTAAGATTATCAGTTAGACTCGCAATGTGGCTTAGTTACGCATGCTAGAAGCCATATATATTCACACATAGGGCCCTGTCCTTTGCAGGCAGGAGTCTGGCCATGCATTTTGCCTTTTTCAACTAAACAAGAACTTGGGGGACAGCCATTCCATGGTTCATTCCCCATGGCAATGCCTTGACCAGTCAGAGTTGACCTGCCTGGTTTGAATTTGAACAAAAGCGTGGCAGTTAACTGTTCTCTGCTGCATTCTCATTGTAATGCCTTTACCAATCAGAGTCCACTTGCCAACCAATCATCATTCTCTTCTCAAGCAGTATAAATAGTTGTTCACCTTACTGTTAATATTTTTTGAGAACTGTCCTAATGAGTGTAAGTCGAAAAGCTTCAATAGCAAGTCTCTTTATTTTCAGCAATACTCAAGTTCTGTATTGCCAAATGACTAAAACAGATTGTCTGGCCATTTACACATTGCTGATTGTGGGACACTATCATGTGTCCTACATTATAATATTAAGAAGTATTTCACTGGCTGTAAAGCACTTCAGGATATCTTGAGAATGTGAACGGCACGAGATAAATGCAAGTTCCTTGTTTATTTAGATTGGGTTCTAACTTAAAGTGCCATCTAAGTATACAACTGTGTTTACTTCTAAGAAGTGTGTGTGTGCAAGCATGAAAATAACTTACATTATTAGGCCCAATATCCCAAATGACTAATACTTAATTAGCAGGGCTTCTACTCACTATCGAAATTAAACATCACTAATCTTGGTATCAATGCATATCTGTCCTGAATGACTATGAGTCTCTTCAGTCAGTCTTAACCAATTCATGATGTTAGATACAATCACATTCTCCCCCTGCGCTGTAAAAACTAGAGAATGGGAGGTGGGATTATGCATGCTGTCAGTGCAGATAAGAAGTTTTGCTCTGTCTCCAACCACTATGATTACTGAACCTGTGAACACTTGATGCTGACACTGGGAGTGGAGAAGAGTTCCATTGCTTGGCATTGTCATCCCTCATCTTAACAAGCAAATGGCAACCAAGCAAAGCAAAATAAATTACTGATGGTCAGACTCACTATTGAAACAATGGAAAAATTCCTTGCCCTGCTTCCTTTGCAAGTTCCAACAGGATTCTGACAGTTTTCAAAACAGAATAATGAACGACATTTGGCATCTGTCACAGTGCCAAATGTTAGATAAAGCAATCAAGTGTCAATCATGCTTGGCCAAGCTGTCAATGCTAGGCTGGCTCTCTCAGACTGACAGTCTCTGAAGGGAATAAACAGAGGCTGAATGAGAGCAGATTGTGTGCCAGTCTCCTGATCTTTTACCATAGTTGTTGAATGAGGTACAATAAGGAATATCCATTGACTAGTTCAGTTTGAGCAGCTGAAAACTATCTTCAGTTTTCCTGTCCTCCTGCAATTTGCAAACTTTAAAAAACAATCCAGGTTGATAATATCTCACTACTGCTCCATCATTTATCTCAGCTTCTCCCCCTGTTATTTTCAGCCTGTACAACAGGCACAGGCTGAGGGAAAAAAAGGAATGAGATCCTCAACAATGATTCCGCCAAGGTGGGACAAAATACTTGCACTGAGAATAGTCACAAATATGTAGAAGAGAATGGTCATGAGGTTGGATTAATGTCAGCACTCCTCCTGCCTCATTTTTCTGGGTCTATGCAGATGACCTGAGCTAGAAATGCCCCAGATTTCAGATCAAATCAGTCAGAGTGCACTGCCGGTGTATTTGGACTGCCTTGACTCCAGGCAGAGCTGTAACAGGAGACATATTGGATAACACAACAATGTCTTACCATTTATCCTGCTCCTAAAAATGTACCACAGTCCCAAAAAGAAAAACTTGTCATTTATATGTCACCTTTAATGAAGTAGGATGTTCCAAGGTACTTCTCAAGAATTTTATCAAACAAAATTTGACACTGATCCATATCAGGGGATAAGAGGAACAAATACTTGGTCAAAAAGGGTTGTTTAAAAGGAGCCTCTTAAAGAAGGAGAGACATGCAGAAAGGTTGGGAAGGAATTCAAGGACATAGGACACTGAATTGCAAATTCAGAATGGCTTTCCTCAGTACAACAGGGCAATATTTTCTCATTCTCCACACCAGTCATCTTGTGACCTTTCTGGGATTGTCAATTGGTGCCCATTGGGCTCTTCCTGATTTCCGTGGGGCATGTACAGGCAGCAGGCAGTGAAGTCTTTTGTTTCATCAGCCTGAACAGAATTTGAATCCAGATCCAAGAAGTGTTTGAATATATTTAAGAAGGAAAAAAATTGTAGGTCCAAGGGGAAAGACCAGGAAAATGGGACTAATTGAATAGCTCTTTCAAAGAGCTGGCACAGGGGCAAGGGGTTGGGGGGAGGGGGGTGATGCTAAATGGTATCTCTATGCCGTAAGATTTAATGATCCTATGAAGTGATATAATACATTCCATGAGTGACCATTTCAATTATGGCAGGATGTAATGGACGAAGCCTGGTCTTTTCTCTCTCCCCTTCCCCGTATGGATTTTTGGTACCTTTAAACCATAACAACACCAAGGATCACAAATGAAATAAGTGCAATCAACCCTTAGAGTAGATGAAGAAATCATACAAAACTACCTTTGCATTTGAGAATAAAGCTCAAAATTGACTGAACTTTTTACCAAGCCTGACTTTGATAGGTATTTGGGTAAGGTACCCACACTCTAATTGGATAACTTGCTTTGGCATAATATCAAATCATTCATTTCTGACAGGTGCTTACACCAGGCTCTTTTCATGCTGACAGATATGATTGAAGGTGACAAGTTCAGTCAATTCATCAAATCCTGTTCATATTGCGATTATCAAACAATACCAGCAGCAAATAGAAACAGCCAAAGCAAAAAACATATAGCCCAGACTCCTTACAAGAGAGGTTAGACACCATTGAGAAGGCAGGATAAGGGAAGATATTCTCCAGGCCTTGGAGAATGAATATTATTCACTAATCAAGAGCTTTCTTGGATTCTTGCCTGGAAATATCTCTATCATCTTATGTGTTCTGACATGCTCTTTGTATCCCAGGTGCTATACAATATAGTATATTACCTTGCAACACAGGGATGAATCTTGATTGGATTTGGCCGATGTTGCGGGGAGGCAGCCAGGACCCTGAGTGGGTGAGAAGTCATTCAACTCATTCAACACAACCCCGGTTTCTCGCTGAAACCCACACTGTCTAGCTGTGGTAATGAAAATACCTGCCAGATTCCTGGGTCCAAGGACTTCAGTGGCAGTGTTGACAGATGGCATCTTTAATGGTGAGCCAGTTGAAAATGTCAAGACAAAGTCAAGGGTCCCTTTGCTGATCACTTACCGTAAAGAGCAGTCTGTTGTCATCCAGGATGTCGCTCAGCTTTGAGATTTCTCTTAAGGCTTTCACTATATCAGCAAAATGGCCTGGATTTTGCAGTCATAATAAGGGTGAAATGGTCAGCATCAACATCATTCTCCTCAGAAATTGCCAGGGCTTTGAGAGTTAGGGCATGCGCTGTTAAACATGGAAATCGGAAGTTGCTGTCAGTGATTCTACGCATCACCAGAGGTCTGCTGATGAGAGTCCCCAAACCACAATCAAAGATGTGAATTTCCATTCTTACTCTCTTAGACTCATTGTATAAACCATTCAAAAAAGTGACAGCTTGTTGAATGCGCTGCAGCAGCTTTTTTAAGGTCATGCTAAGTTCATAATTATTGCTAGACAGCCACACTGGACCTGAAGGCTTTTTATATTTGTTGAATATTGACTTTCTCTAATATAAGAAATTCCACATATTGTAAAATAATATATATTTTTTAAAGATTGTTGTATGATATTTTACTTCTATTGTAATTCACGTAAGTGTCCCAATCATTTATTTCTCAATCAGTGTTGTAAAATTTAAAATTAAAAAGAAGAGAAGGGATTCAGCGGTCTCTGTGTCCTGATTTGCAGTCTGTGCAAATGCTTCAATGTGATTGACTGTTCGCCCTGCTTGATAGTACCACCGCTGCTGGAATCCAGGAGATCCCCTTGACTCGGAGCCAGACTTACAGACTTAAACTGATGTCTGGAAAGAAGAAACCCACGCGCACCCCCCCACCTTCCCCCCTCCCCACCGGAATCGCTAGATCTTTGTGGGCAGCTTCCTTTCAAGTCAGCGGCAAAATCCAACCCAATATATCTTTAAACCTCAAGCAATTATCTATCTTTGTCAGTGCAAAATTATGGTGTGTGTGCTGCAAGCTTAGACTAACAGAGGATGTTGCAAAATAAGAGGGGCTATTGATGTCAAGTGGATAAGTGAAGAAGACCAGGACTTTTGGGAGTATTCCAATGGATTGGGGTAGCCCTATGTTACTAAGAAATTTGGGAAATGTAGGAGATAGGTGGAGATAATTTAAATATATTTAGTAGTGTATTGCTGATAACTATGGTTTCCTGGAGCATGTGTGCCTTAAGACTCAGTAAGGAATTTGCCAGAGATTTTCCTGAAGTTGGTCACAGGTCCTGTTGTTTTTGACTTTCGCGAGAATTGAAGGTAGAAGCATTGGTGAGGATCAGCATGTGATGCTCTACCATTTAACAGAATGATGGGCCTCATACTTCACAATTTTCTTTCCGTGTGGTCGTCAGCTGTAAGATTCCAAAACACTAAGAATCATCCACAAGAATTGAGATTGAGACCAGATAATAATCCTCCCAATTAGAGAGGCTAAATGTAGCACTCGAACTAGCCTGACGCTTTTGAGTGAGATTGACAATTTAGCACCAAACTACACGACCAATCGGGAAGCAAGAGTTAAGAACAAAATTCTTCAAATATTAAGAAAATTAGATTAGAACAGATTCCTCATATTTGAATTCATTTTTAAATTTGTTCATGGGATGTGGGCATCGCTGGCTAGGCCAGCATTTATTACTCATCCCTAATTGCCCTTGTTCAGAGGTCAGTTAAGAGTCAACCACATTGCTGTGGGCCTAGAGTCACATGTAGGCCAGGCCAGGCAAGGACAGCAGATTTCCTTCCCTAAAGGACATTAGTGAACCAGGTAGGATTTTATGACAATCGACAATGGTTTCATGGTTATTGTCAGACTTTTAATTCCAGATTTTTATTGAATTCAAATTTCACTACCTGCCATGGTGGGATTCAGAGCATTAAGATAAAAGCAAAATACTGCGGATGCTGGAAATCTGAAATGAAAACAAAAATTGCTGGGAATACTCAGCAGATCTGACAGCATCTGTGGAGAGAAAGACAGAGTTAACATTTCAAGTCTGTATGACTTTTCTTCAGAATTGAAGAAGTTCTGATGAAGAGTCACACGGACCCGAAACGTTAACTCTGTCTTTCTCTCCACAGATGCTGTCAGACCTGCTGAGTTTTTCCAGCAATTTTTGTTTTTGTTCCCCCAGACCATTACCCTGGGGCCTGTGGATTACTAGTCCACTGACAATACCAGTATGCCACCATCACCCCCTGGATGTAGAAATACACACCAGGTCTGTCAGTATTGAAAACAAAATAGGGAAATGTTTCAGGTCAAAATCTTTCATTGTTCAAGCCTTTTTAAAATAATTTTTCTCCTTCTCAGCTTCACTTGAGTCCTCCATTCCCTGCAGTCAATGGGGTTGGCAAGGAATCTGCTCCTATCAAAAGGCCATTTTGACCATACTGTTCTTTCAAACCCCCCATCACAGTGATCCATAAGGTATAACCCTAAATCGGTAATCTCACTCAAAAGAAGCCACAGGGTGTCTGGTGTATTAGCTAACTTGAGCTGGGGTATCAGCTCAAGGATTTCTAATTTTTACATATTCTTTCATGGGATGTGGGTATCACTGGCAAGGCCAGCATTGTTTGCCCACCCTAACTGCCTTTGAACTGAGTGGCTTGCTAGGCTACTTCAGAGGGCAGTTAAGAGTCAGCCACATTGCTGTGGATCTGGAGTCACATGTAGGCCAGACCAGGTAAGGACAGCAAATTTCCTTACCGAAAGGACATTTGTCAACCAGATAAGTTTTTATAGCAATCAATAGTTTCATGGTCACTATCGCAGAGACAAGCTTAAAAATTCTAGTTTTTATCAATTTAATTTAAATTCTGCTAGCTGTCACAGAGAGATTTGAATCCATGTTCCCAGAGAAATAACCTGGGCCTCTATATTACTAGCTCAGCGACAATACCACTACACCACCATCTTCCCTGGTCTCTCTGGCTGTGAATAGAAAATCAGCTCAGGTTGCTCACCTTGATAATTATCCATTTTCCCCAGATGAAATGTCCATGCGTAGAGTTTGAACTGGGCTGTACATGGGTGCATTGACAAGCGACAAACTAGACACCCACATGAAAAATGGCTCTAAGAGTGAGGCATCGGAAGAGGCATACAGAAAAATGTCCCAAAGTGTTTTACAAAGAGGAATTGGAACAGAGCAAGAGCTTGGAGGGAACGTTGGGATGTAGATGAAGAAGGAATGGAGGAGTGGAGAGGATTAAGGAATTTTCATCACCCACAGGATGCATTGTAGAAACCTGCCTAAGTTTCATCGACAGTACCTCACAAATCCATGACCTGTACCATTTAGAAAGACAAGGGCAGCAGGACACCACCACCTCAATTTGACACACCATGTGGACTTACCACCATTTGTTCATCATCACAGAATCGAAACTCCTTCTCGAAGCACAGCAGTGGTTCAGGAAAAATGCCAACTTTTTTTGTTCGTTCACAGGATGTGACATTGCCAGCTAGATTAGCATTTATTGCCCATCCCTATTTGTCCTTGGATAACATAGAAATATAGAAAATGGGAGCAAGAGTAGTCCATTCGGCCCTTCGAGCCTGCTCCACCATTCAATATGATCATAGCTGATCCTCTATCTTAACACCATACCCCTTGACGCCTTTAGAGTCTAGAGTCTAGAGGTGGTGATGAGCTGCCTTCTTGAATTGCTGCAGTCCATATGGTCTAGGTACACCCACAGTGTGGACCGGAAGGGAATGCCAGGATTATGACCCAGTGACAGTGAAGGAATGCCGGTATAGCTTCAGGTCAGGATGGTGTGTAGTTTAGAGGGGAACATACAGCAGATAATGGTCCCATGCATTTGCTGCCTTTGTCCTTCTAGGTGGTAGAGTGGCAGGTTTAGAAGGTGCTGTTGAAGGATACTTTATCAGTTTCTGTAGTATATCTTGTAAATGGTACACACTGCTGCCACTCTGCACAGTGGTGGAGGGAGTAAATGTTGAAGGTGGTAGATGGGGTGCCAATCAAGCAAGCTGCTTTGTCCTGGACGGCGTTGAGCTTCTGGAGTGTTGCTGGAGCTGCACTCATCCATGGAAGTGGAGAGTATTCCATTACACTCCTGACAAGTGCCTTGTAGATGGTGGACAGGCTTTGGGGAGTCAGGAGGTGAGTTACTCTGCAGAATTCCCAGCCCCTGACCTGCTCTTGTAACCACAGCATTTATGTGGCTAGCCCAGTTTAGTTTCTAGTCAATGGTAACCCCCAGGATGTTGATAGTAGGGGATTCAATGATGGTATGTCATGGGGAGATGTTGGATTCTCTCTTGTCAGAGATGGCCATTGCCTGGCACTTGTGTGGAGTGAAGGTTACTTGCCACTTATCAACCCCAGCTTGAATGCTGTCCAGGTCTTGCTGCATATGGACACTGGCTGCTTCAGTATTTGAGCAGTTGCAGATGATGCTGAACAGTGTGCAAACTCTCTAGAGCAGCTAACTATGGACAATAAATGGTGGTCACATCCCCAGAATGATTTTTTTTAAATGGGGTGGACAAAGTCATGGAAAGAAGTCCAAGCGTTGGATGGTGATTGTCAAATGAAGGCAGTAGCGGTTTGTTAGAGTAAGAGACAAATAAGCGGGACATTATATAGGATAGGATGCAAGTAGAATCACAGCTAATGGTCAATACAATCTAGTTTTTCACAAGCTGGTGCAATTCCCTCCTTAAACAATCAATAATATGGCAGTATAAATGTACTGTAGAAGGTAACTCCCAAGCACTTAGTAAATATGGCCTTGAACAGTTGCTCAGATGGATTGGTAACACAAATATAAATGCAAATTCTGTTCAGTGATTTTCATGATTAGCAAGGCGACAGATCTTTTATGTGATTGGTGTCTTTCTGAAAGCTTCAAACTTGCTATTTGGAATGTCTTTGCTGTCAACATCAATATAACCTCAAGGAGGATTCAAACCCACAAGCCAGTGTTGAGCGATATTACGAAGTTCTGCTCGCACACAGTCCCTCATTCTGTTCTGATGCCACTTACATTCAATGCATTCTGATTGCTAAAAAGCAAAAGTAATTAGAATATAGGTGTTCTGGGTGCCTGAACACGTTTTTACTTGGAATATTAAAGCTTGCTGCCTGGAAATTGAACATTTTATGTCTTTGAAAAAAGAAGATTGCTGTCAGTACAGATCAAAGATTTGCAACAAATGATCATTTGTTTCAAGGAGCAGATCACACCATCATGCGTCTCATTTGGCAGCAGGCTCAGGGAAACTCCTGAAATAACAGCAAAGTTTCCAACATCTGTGCTATTTTGCTTTTGCATCAGGGAAATGCAGGTCTCTCTTGGCCGTCTATGTTCTATGTTGGAAATGCTCAGCTGGTCAAGCAGCATCAGTGCAGAGAGAAACAGAGTTAATGAGTCATCATTTCCGACATCCCCAATGTCGGATTGGGGGCTACCCCAAAGATACGCTGGGGAATACTTCTCCGAGCTTCAAAGGTCAGGGTTTGCATGGCAAATGCCCAGAAGTGCAAACTTCCTCTGAGCAATTGCCCTGCACTGGGAACCATCCGAAAATGTCATTTAAATCACAAACTTCGAATCGTTCCAACTGTTTTACACTAATAGTTACCCAGAAGATGTTAGAAAAATTAAAACCTAACTTATGGGTAACAATTGTCAGGGCACAGATGGGTCCCCCCATGGGGCTCCCCCCATTCCTGACACCGCAGGGACATCCCCACCGACCCCCACCCCACCCCACCCCCCGACTCCCCATGGGATTCCCCCTGACCTGACCCAACACAACTCAACACCGCCCCAAACCCCCCACCAGCCCGACTCCCCCCAACTGCAGTACTGACCCGCCCACCTGCCATCCTGACACACCCACCTGACCCAATCAGATACCACCCTCTCCCACTCCCACCCGTGAAACTGCAGGCCCTACCCCCATTCTGGCCCAATCGCACCTCCCTTCAGACCTCCGACACACACTCACCCCAGATGCCGGACACCCCACCTAGTGTCTGACCCCACCGGCCCCCCCCACCCCCCCCCCCCCCCCCGATGCCTGAGCCTCCCCATGTCTGACAACCCCCAAATCCCGATGTCCAACACCCATGTCTAACCCACCCTCATCCATTGATGTCCGACCCCCGTCCAACCCCCACCTGACCTCTGATCTCCCTTTAAACTTACCTGGCTTGTGTCAGCTAGTGCCATAATGAAGGGGGGTTCTTTAATCTGACTCCGCTGGACTGCGGTGCTGGGCTTCGGAGAGAACTGCGCTGCTTGGATCTCGTCCGGCCTGAGTCGGAAGGTCGGGAAAGGCGGACACGGAATAAATTTCCCGTAAGTACAGAATGGCAATGCAGTGGTGATTGCCACTCCGAGGTAGCTATGGTTCAATGTTTCAGGTTGATGACCTTCCATCAGAATTGGCAAAGGTTAGAGATGTGGCAGGTTCTAAACAAACAGGAGCAGGATAAGAAAGTGGGGCAAGGAGGGAAACAAAAGGGAGATTCTGTCATTGGATAGCAGGCAGAAGAGATTGCAGGTAAGTTAGATTATTTGCAATTTGTTTCCATTGCAAAGTGTATGCATGTACTCTGGAGTGTTTTGGGAGCTGTTTGGTGAATTCCTATGTATTCCACAGTATCTTCTCACATCCATACAGGCACGGCAGAGGAGTAGGAGACCCAAGGATACAAAGGGTACAATAGGTATGGCGGCAACATTGACAGTCCTTCTGGCTGCACAACACCAAAGGGAAATGGAGCAGAGGCTGCAAAGAGGATAAGCTCTGTGCCATGTGCTCTGCCAAGTTGCAGCTGGACTTCTCTATGCTCCTTGACAATGACAGGAGGCTGCCTGGCAGGCGACCAATGTACCGGGTATCTCAGCATGCATGTCCTTTCAATGATGTTCCGTGTTCAACAGTGTCCTGCCAAGTCCTCATCTGAGTCATCTTCAGAAGTTTTTGGCTACAACTTCAACTCCATGGAGCTGGCAAACCAACCAAAGTTTACCCCTAGCCATGTTGCAGTCCACTCATACCTATTGACTCACCATTTGCTGACTTCAACTCTATGCTAGCCTCCAAGGTAAGTGCAGTGCCAGTGTTTAAGCTGGTGTCTGTGAGTGTCAGATGAAGTGATGAGGTCTCTTCATTAATACTGTGCCGTTTCCACCTCCTAGGTACACTGAGGCTGGGCAGGCAGAAGTTATTGAGTGTCTGCAAGCAGGAACTCATCAGAAACTTGCTCTGAGGGAAGTAGGGTGAAGTGTAAAAGCAAGGAGTCCACGGTGGCACAATCTGCAGCTTGCTCATCATACTAGTTCATGCTCAGGGGATGCAGGCATTCTTGTCCCTTGCCAGTTCTGCTGTGCCCCCTCCTCTAATACAACCACCTTGTCCTGCAGGAGAGAGTGCAGAGTGTCAGTAATAGTGTAACACTGTGCTTTGGTGATGTACCTGCCATAGCTGAATAGCTGAATGTATGTTGAGGCAGTGAGAGGTGAGTGTGATGCTGACAACTTTGAAAGATGTTTGAGGGTAAGGTGAAGTATTTGGAGATTAGGCATCAATCCTAAATGCCTTGGAGTGCTGCTGGGTGAGTGATGGGCATATGGTGTATTGAGAGTGCGTTGTGGGAGGTCAGTGGCGTGGTGAGTAAGAGATATCATGTGACAATGCATTCAGTGATGTTGACCACCATGTGAGGCCAATTAAGCCACTTGTGGTCCTGCTGCAGGTCCACATATCCAGATCCAGGTGTTGACCTTTCCTGCCAGATGCTCCTAGCCCCTTCTAAATATAATCCATGGGATTGCCCTGGCCCTGCCCTCCCACCCCCCACACCCCCAATGCCCTTATGGGACAAAGGTGTCTCTCCTCAAACCCACACTAACACCTTGAGCGCTGTATCTATCACTATGGATCCATCTATATAAACTGGTGTTCAATTTGGAACAATTTCCATTGCAACAATCTTTTTGTGTAGCTTCCTTTTAAGACACAGCCTACCTTTACAAAGAGCAGACTGCCTTTGACACATGGTGCTGGATCTTATGGGAAGCCATGGCCCCACCCATCTGGCTAAAAGGTCAGTGAGGGAAGCCCACCCATGATTCTGATGGCTGCCCCATTGCAATTTAACACTCGGAGCAGCATTAATTGCTTTAAGCTGAGACTTCTACCTTCTCTTATTGGAAGTCCCGCCTTACAGAGCTGCCAGCCATTCGGATGGCTTGCAGCTCTGTAGTCCCAGCAGTGCCACCAGGAATGGTGGCCACTGCTGGAACAACAGGCTGTCCTGCCATGTGGTTGTGGAGCCCAGGTAAGTCTGGAGTCAGGGGCTATTTGAAGCCTTCTAACCTGACCTGGTGAAGGGGGTGAGTGAGGGTGTGGGGCTGGTTTCAAGTGGCCAGGAGGGGAACATGAAAAGGGCGGATGATATTGGCGGGGAGCATACATCCAATAGGCTCGCAAAGGATGTCCCTACCATCTTTCCCGACACCAGCCCATGCAGGTAAATCTGCCAGGCTTCCCACATGGTGTGAGCCTCCCCTCTCCGACAGCTTCAGGATGAGGCCCTTAAAGGGTCATTAATTGGCCACTTAAAGGCCCCAGTGGATCCAAGGGTGAATGGGTCACCAGACGCCTCCTCTGTTCCCTGAAAAGTTTCAGATAGGTCAGAGCTGTGTGGATAGGCAGCGGAAAGGCCACTCCACTGAATATATGTGCCCATGCCCCAGTCTTCAAACTCGCTGACTGAGGAGCGTGAAGTCCAGCCTGTGGTCTGCAAACAGCGGTACTGAGGTCTCCTGCTCTGTGCAGTACTTGCTGTCAGGGCTCAGGAGGAGAGAGCAGAGTCGGAGGTGCACCAGCTAGCACGACAATAATTTAGATGAAGTGGTTACATGAATTTTGAGTGTTGTCCACCTTGGTCTGAATGGGCAGGGAATTGTCATGAATTGTGACCCCCATGCCCAAAAATCAGGGCAATCCAATTTTTAGTCCAGGAGCTTTCTGTAAAGGTCAATGAGAGAATGAGCAGGTCATCTGTTTTTCGGTGTTAATTGAAGAAGAAATATTGGCCAGAACACCAGGCAGAACCCCCCTGCTCTTCATTGAAATAGTTTCATGGGATCTTTTATTATCTAATGGGAAGGGCAGGCAGCGCCTCAGTTTAGCGTGTCATCTGAAGGATGGCGCATCCGACAGCGCAATACTCTTTCAGTGCGGGATTGGAGTGTCCAAGTTTCTGATTGGGCAGAGCATAAGGGGAAGGGCAGGTTAAGGGTGGTAAGGAGATGCATAGTTTAGAATGCTGCAATAAAGTGAGCTTGAGTGGAAGCAATGCGAAGTCCAGATTTCAAGACTGCAAGGCTGTACAGAATAGGTAGAGTTTGCGTTTAGACATAACAAGTGGAGCAAAGTTCAGAGGATCAAGGACTATTATAGTGTTCATGGGATAGAGACAAAAAGCATTGTGATGGCCAGGGAGAGGCTGGAAGCAAAAGGCAAGAGAAAATCATCTATCAAGCTAACTAATCTCATTAGCGCTATATTAGTGATGAAGAATACCAACAAGCTTCAGTTCATTATAAAACTACATGTAAATGCTCATGTACTTTTTTTAAAATATTGATTAGATTGTTGCCTTCTGTCAGAATAAAGTTGCCTTCTGATATGTCAAGTCAAATTTCCTGGATAATCCCATTGCATGATTTATAAGGAACCATCTTATTGCCATTGCATTAAGAAAATGCACAAAATTACACAATAAAATGTGACAAAATCACTATAACGGAGCCTCGAGAAAAGAATCAACTATCTGGCGCCTCTATGTAAATAGGGCCAATGCGTCACCATGCCAACAGACATGGTTCGGTGCTCGATAATGACTCATTTGAGATTGCATGTAATTTAGTTACATTTTAACATCCCATAATTAACATTCATGGAGGTCTTCCAGGTTAAATAAATTATGGAGAGGGCAAAATAGAAAGGAAAAAAATCTGTAAGGAAAAAGAAATATATTGGCAAGAAGAAGAATGTTTATTCAAAAGAAGTCCACGGTTTTTAAATATAGATTTTGTACATGGATTTTTTATACGCCTGTTAATCTTAATATTTAGATTTTGAAGGGAACAAAATTCCTGGTGGAAATTATTGGGTTGAATTTCTTCAGAAACACATTTGATTGCCTGCTATAACTCTGGCAGGAGCCGCACAGATGCCCTGGAGAAAAGGTATGCTCAGCATCTATAATGTTTCTCCTGAGTGTGCATGGATTTTCTGCCTAAGTTATGATGGAGGACTATGAGGACCGCTCGAACTCCATCCAGCCCTGCAAGGAAATTTGACCCTGTTACTCTTGTGTGAACAAACAAAAATAACAGAGAGGAAAAGACCGAGGCCTCAGGTCAGAGCGTAGGAACAGATTTTTGATCCAGCGGCATGGGGCGGTTGGGGGGATGGGGGGGTGGGGGTGGGGGGTGTGTAGGTGAAAATGAGAGTTGAGATGGGCCACCTTGGAATGAGTGCAGAGGTGGGCTGGGCAGAAAGCTTGCCTCAGTGCACTGGCACTGTGTCAAAGTGTTTTTTAAATAATAAAACATAAACAGCCTCAGCCCTCATGACTCACACACCCTCAACCTCCCACAGTCCTCATGCCAATCCATGCCACCTCAAGCCCACACCCACTATCCATGGCCCCTCATATCCTCCATGCCAACCTATGCCCCTCTACTCATCCCATGGAACTTTACAGCACTATGCTAACTTAGTGCCAACTCATGCAACCCATGCACCCCACCCACTACCCTTTGCCCTTACGCCTACCATGTCAACTCACCCAGCATTAACCATGGGCAGACCTCAGGAGTCATGCTGTGATGAGATAAAATAGTTCTTATATGTTGAATGAAGAGTTCACTAATTCAAAAACAAATATTCTCATTGATAAAAACCCATTTACAACATTTAACTTCCTTTAATCCTTTAAAAGAACCAGCATTGTAATTCAAAGCCCCACTTCAGAGTTAATAACCACTTGGGGCTGTCAATTGAACTGTGAACTGAGAGGCACCCCACTATGATAATGGAAGGTTGTGAAATCAGTAATGCTGCATTAATACAGTAATTATAGCACTAATCCAGTAATGATAACCCTCAGACTTATGTCATCAGACAGAGTGAAATAACAAGCACCTTTTTTTCAAACACTGCCCACAGTTTTTTTCCAACTGTTTAAAGGGCATGAGTTTTAAATTGCCTGACAGCTTGATTGTTCCTTCTGACAGTCCCTTTTGGCAGTTCCAGTGAGCCTGACAGTTCCAATGAGTTTATGCACTTTTTATGCACATTCATGTCTACTTCTAACAATCCCAAAGAGCACCTTACCTCTCCGAAAGGGCACTTGATCTCTCCCAAAAATGTCCCTGGGCCATAGGCAAAATGTACATTATCACCCCAAAAGGGTGCCTGATGTATCCAAGCAAGTCCGCAAAATTTAGTCCTACTCCAACTAGGTCTAATCTGTACATGTCATGTTTCCCACTCCAAGCTGATGGAGAATGGTAGGCATCATGTTCAGGAGCAGACTTGCTGATCTGGGCCTCCATAACTATTTTTATAATGGGTGCGAGGCTCTTCATCTTTTTGAAAATACAAGCCCTAAAGTTCCATTGAGCCTATCCAGAACAATTGTGATGCCCAATTTATCATAGTGCATACACTATCCACCCACCCAGGAACATGCAACCTCCTGGAAAAGTCAAACAGCTCAAGTCAAACTCAGGCCAACTGAGGGGCAAGGAAAATGGAAATTTTTCTCCCCTCTCCCCCTCAACAGTATATAGTCAAAATAGATCTAGGAGATCACATTGGTTTTGATTAGGGTTGCAGGATACATACCTCTTTTTCAAGGTGGTCGCTGGTGCAGCCAGGCAGGGCCAGCTCTCACTTGAGGGAATACAGTAAAACGGTTCATTTCAGGTTAAATAAAAATAGAAGTAAAAACAGAATTCAACAGAACTGGCAGCATCTGTGTAGGGAGAAACAGAGTTAACATTTCAGGTCGTGACCTTTCATCAGAACCTCATGTGAAGTGGGAGTGACTGCTCTTAAAATCAAGGCAGCATTTGACCAAATGTAGCATCAAGGAGCTTCCAAAAACATTGAAGTCAATGAGAATCTGGGTAAAATGCACAACTGGATTGTACCATACCTAGCGCAAAGGTTGTGGCTGTTAGAGGACAACCATCTCAGCTCCAGGATGTGACTGCATGACTTCCTCGGGGTAATGTCCTTCTCAACTGCTTTATCAATGACCTTCCCTTCATCATAAAGTCAGAAGTGGGGGTGTTTACTGTTCCATCCTTGACTCCTCAGATACTGAAGTCACCTGTGCCCGCATGCAGGAAAACCTGGGCAACATTCAGACTTGGGCTGATAAGTAGCAAGTAGCATTTGTGGCACTCAGGAGCTAGGCAAGGACTATGTCCCCTAAGACTCAATGGTATTATAATCACTGAATGCCTCACTATCCCCATTGTGCCCAGAATCTTAACTGGATCAGTCATATAAATACTGTGGCTAGAGGAGCAGGTCAGAGATTGGGAATTCGGCAGCAAGTAATTCATCTCCTGACTCCTAAAGCCTGTCCACCATTTTCAAGATACAAGTCAGGAGTGTGATTGAATACTCTCCACTTGCCTGTGTGTGGCTCCAACAACAGTGAGAAAGCTCAACGCCATACAGGACAAAGCAGCCCATTTGGTTGATACCCCATCCACCACCTTAAACATTCACTCTCTCCATCATCAACGCTCAGTGACAGCAATGTGTATCTTATACAAGGTGCACTGGAGCAACTCACAAGGGCTCCTTCAACAGCACCTTCCAAACCTGCAACCTCTCCAACCTAGAACAAGGACCACAGACACATGGGGCCACCAACACCTACAATTTCCCCTCCAAGCCACACACTATTCTAATCAAATTAACTTAGTTGGCAACTGGGTGGTAAGAAACTGGCCAATCAATTGGAGATATAACAGTTCCTTCACTGTTCCTTCACATTATTGGATCAAAATCCTGGAACTCCCCCAGCTCCCCAACAGCATTGTGGATGTAGCTACACCAGATGGACTGCAGCGATCCAAGAAGGCAGCTGACTACCACCCTCTCAAGGGCATTTAGGGATGGGAAATAAAAGTTGACCTTGCCAGCGATCCTCACATCCCATGAACAAATAAAATATTTTTAAAAAAAACCATGATCCGCCTTTTCCACAGGTCATTATACTTTGGTGAAAAACAACCACCCAACGCCTAACCTTGTTCTCCCATTACATAACTTGCAAACACAGCCTCCTAAGCTATTTGGATGAATTAATTGTTGTCCATCCGCACAATCTAGTTTCTTTAATGTTTTATAAACCTCAGTCAAATCATACCTCAATCTATGTTTCATTAAAGTATACAGACAGAGCTGGATAATCCTAACTGGATAACTGGGATATTTAAAACTAATAATTAATCTTGTGGCCATCCCCTGCATTCCTTCCAAAACCTTAACATCCCTCCTAAGTGAGAGGCTAAAATGGGGAACAAAGTTTGTTAACTGAGGCTTAGCTAAGTTTTATATGTTACAAGATTCCCTGTTTATTGGCAATGGTTTAACAGGGCTCAAATGATACTAAACTTTCTGTTACTTTGCCATATAGAGTGGCAGTGTCTGTGGTATTGAAAACGATGATTACCTGTGTTTGAGTTAATTCACGCCAAAAAGAGGTCCAAACCCCAGTTGTCATGATACATGAGACAGTGCTGTATGTACCCTGAAATCACATATCATCATAAACTTCATTTCTGGGATCTACTTTGAGCAGATGATGTAGAATTGGCATTATCTGGATTTGATCCAGATAGTCCATGTTGTGAGGTGGCAGCTTGGACATTTCTAAAATTGAAATCAGGTTCCAAAAAGCTTTTTTTAAATGTCAGTCATTTCCCCTGTGTCTCAACAACATAAATTCATGCTGCTTCCCAAAATGCCGCTTCTGACAGTGCAGCACTCCCTTAATATTGCATTCATGCTCAATTCTTTGTGGTTGGGTTTGGATCAAGAGCCCTCTGAGAGGCTAGAATGTTATTAATGTAAACATCAAACCTTAAGGGATGGCCTAACTCCCTTTCTCTGTTCTGTCCAACCCATCATCCAGGTTTGGTTTTGACAGAAGGTGATAACCCAAAGACCCTGGTAATGACAACAATTTTTCCTCTCCCTCCGTTCCAATCATGTCTGCCTCTATTACTCTCTCCTATTCGATTGCTCTGCCCCCCACCGCCTTCACTGCTTTGATGGCTCTCATCTACCTGAATCTTCCTGTTAATCTTCTCTATGTATGCTCACTTCCCTCCCCACCAACCCCATCTGTTTAAGGAAGTAACACTGTTTTCATTTCACAACAGCTTTTCCCCTCTCCTGTCTAAAAGGGCAGGGACATCTGGTTGCTGATCCATGCACACTAATCAACCTTCAGTGCCTCATTTAAGTTATAATGAGTAGGCTTTCCAACCATGGGTGGGGTTATGACCATGTCTGTTCCTGCCCCTGCCAGACATCCACATTTACCCAAGTTGTAATCAGAGGCTCATTTTTATCTCCCTGACCAGGATCCCAAGACTAATTTTAAAAAAAATTCACTTATGGGATGTGGGCGTCTCTGGCTAGGCCAGCATTTATTGCCAACCTCGATTTGCCCTTGAGAAGGTGGTGGTGAGCTGCCTTCTTGAAGCGCTGCAGTCCATGTGGTGCAGGTAAATCCACAGTGCTGTTAAGGAGGGAGTTTCAGAATTTTAACCCACTGACAGTGAAGGAACGGCGATATATTTCCAAGTCAAGATGGTGAGTGGCTTGGAGGGGACTTTCCAGGTAGCGTTTTTCTCATGTAACTGCTGCCCTTGTCATTCTAAATGGTAGTAGTTGTGGATTTGGAAGGTGCTGCCTGAGAATCCTTGGTGAGTTTCTGCAGTGCATCTTGCAGATGGTACACACAGCTGTCACTGTTCATCAATGGTGGAGGGAGTGAATGTTTGTGGAAGGGGTGCCAATCAAGTGGGCTGCTTTGTCCTGGATGAGCTTCCTGAGTGGTTGTTGGAGCTGCACTCATCCAGGCAAGTGCAGAGTATTCCATCACACTCCTGACTTATGCCTTGGAGATGGTGGACAGAATTTGGGGAACTCGGGCTACTCATCGCAGGATTCCTAGCCTCAGACATGCACTTGTAGCCACAGTATTTATATGGCTCATCCAGTTCAGTTTCTGGTCAATGGTAACCCCCAGAACATTGATAGAGGGGGATTCAGCCATGGTAATGCCATTGAATGTCAAGGGACGATGGTTAGATTCACTCTTGCTGGAGATGGTCATTGGAATGCATCAAACAACTAACTGAGCACAGACCCCAAATTAAATCTGGGACTTTTCTGGTTTGCAGCTTGAACTCTTCACTGCAACAATTGAGGAAACAACCAGTGAGATGATGTGTTAGATCTTTAGCGATCACGGTTGAGAGATGGGATTAGCGCAGAATCCATTGTGCCAGTTTTGAAATACAGAGGAGGTGGATATTGCCCTGCACCCCATTAATGTTCTCCACTGCTCTCTCTGTCACTGCAAGAGTAGGGGATACTTTAAGACACTTATTATACTTACATACCAGGAGAGAGATACTCATCAACATAAACCCACCATCTCTTTGTCTTGATAATACATCCTTCTTTTACTTGCACAGCAGCTAATCTGGAAACTGCATAAGCATCTGGCACATTAAGGGTTAATGTGGGACTGAGTACAGTACCACCCACACAGCGATGCAAGAGTAAACATGACCCACACCTAGGGGTCAGTGTGGTGATGGACAGGGCCAAGTGTAGAAGCAAGCTTGGAGACAGCTCCTAGCTTGGACCTTTATTGTACCTTTGTATATAGTTTCTAGTAGTTAATAAATACTTACTGTTGAACTACCTAAGATTATGAATACCTTAATAAGACCTACCAAACTACGCCCAGCACCTTACAGCAGAGATGGAAAAGCCCACAATGCCCATCTTTATTTTGTTTGTTTTTGGGATGGTGAGGGTGATGCAACACTGACCAGCCCGCATCAACTATCCATCCCAATATAGTCCAAGGAGGTGATGAACCAATCACATTGATAGTGCACTGATTGTTGTCATAACTGGTGGTTTGCTAGGCAACATCAGATGGCCTTAAGAGTCACTTAATGTGGAACAGGAATTGTGTGTAGGATAGATCAGATGGAAGTGGCTGTTTGCTTCCCTGAAGGATGCGCTGGCATCTTGCACACCTGTTGTTGCTCCCAGTGGTAGTCTACAAATTACCGGAATTGTTAAATTGGTGGATTGGAATGTGAGATCTATGGATTGCTTGGCTAGTACCACAACCACGATAGTACTAAATAGAGAAGGAAAAGGAAAGAAAAATGGCTTCCGTGTTTTTAGATCAAATTACATCCCAGCAAAAGCTTACAGGATCCAGTCTGAATCCTTTTATTTCTTTATATAGCCATTAACAGTGACAATATTAGGAAGGCAGAATTGCATTTATATAGTAGCTTTGATGACTTCATGATGGTGTTTTATCGTCAATGAAGTACATCTGAAGTGTAGCCACCATTGTAATATAGGAAAC
This sequence comes from Carcharodon carcharias, assembly GCF_017639515.1. Classification (NCBI taxonomy): domain Eukaryota; kingdom Metazoa; phylum Chordata; class Chondrichthyes; order Lamniformes; family Lamnidae; genus Carcharodon; species Carcharodon carcharias. The sequence goes on along the minus strand of NC_054480.1, from coordinate 108,056,072 downwards.
ATGGCAACTAATATGTACACAAGGTCCCAGGAACAGCAATGAGACAATAACCAGATAATCTGTATTAGTGATGTTGGTTGACAGATAAATATTGGTCATGAAACCACAGGGAACTCCCCTGGTCTTCTTTGACTTTTACTTTGACCTGTAAGAGGGCAAACTAGGCTTCAGTTTAATGTCTCACCCAAAACAGGGCAGCTATCTCTGTACTGCACTTAAGCGTCAGCCAGGATCATGTGTTTGGAATGGGGTGTGAACCCACAACCACTGTTATTTAAGCGTGCTACCACTGAGCCATGCCTGACATATGTGTATAAAAGCAAAATAGTGTGGATGCTGGAAACCTGAAACAAGAACAGAAAGTGTTGGAAAAAACAAAAGTCCGTATGACTTTTCTTCAGAGCTCCGAAGGAGAATCAAACAGAGCGGAGACGTTAATTCTGTTTTTCTCTCCACAGATGCTGTTAGTTCTGCTGAGTTTTTCCTGACATCTGTGTGCTTGCTGCTTTTGGAAATCCTTTAATATAAAATTGTCTTAAGAAGTCCCTTAAAAGAGGCAGCAGGCAGTTCCTAATAGACAAAGCAGGAACACTGAGAAAGCGAATACTGTTGCATGAGGACCAGGCAAGAGGAACAAAAACAATGACCGACCCCATCAGACTTGTGCCTGAAGCTTGGCACTCGATGTTTACAACAGCCACTCATTGACCAGGACATGCAGGCGCCAGCTAATTTCAAAGTCTCCATTTATGGTGCCTCTGTGACCACAAATTAACTTAGTTGGCAACTGGCTGGTAAGAAACTGGCCAATCAATTGGAGATATAACAGCAGGGGATGGCTGACAATTAATAGGTTGGAACTGAACAGCTGCAAATGTTCTGGCAAATTGGTGTATTGAGAATTTCATTACTGAAGTAGATGCTGCTCATTTATAAGAAAGTGAGAGTCACAGTTGGAGTTTGAATGAGTTGAGTTACTTAATGGAACTTAAGTTGTAACTATTTTGCTTTGTTTATGATCAAATTCTCTCTCCCGGATGTTTGAAAAGTGGATGAATTTATATACAAATGTATATCTGAATTGTTCAATATAACAGAATCAGATGCTGTGGCCTTTCAATGTTCCAGTTGTAGCAAGTTATGTTTCAAAATGATTACTTTTGGTTTTCATGCATGTTATAATGCAACTCCAGTGTCACAACAAGGCAGTTTCCATTTTGCAGCTGTTGCAATTGCAGTGTATTGTGCTGGGCGAGTCCCCGTCTAACTCCAGGGAAAAGTGGTGTGATTAGCTTCTTCTTCTTAGGCAGCCCCTGGGGACCGAGGATGACTTTCTTCCAATCTGGGGTTGTGGGTCCTGAGGTGACTTAAAAGTCCAATTCTGGATCCGCACAACATGCCACAGGTGGGACAGGTAGTGTTCAAAGAGGTGGGTAGGCAGGATGCTCGGATTTTGGTCGGCTCCTTCCGCTGTTTGTGCTGTGTCTCCCACTTGGGCCTGTTGGAGATGTTCGAAATAGTTTGCGTCTTCATGGATGCTTCTTCTCTAGTTTGGGTAGCCTAGAGTAGGGATGTTGCATTTTTTCAGGGAGGCTTTGAGGACAGTCCTGAAATGTTCCCTCTGCCCTCCTGGTATCCATATACTGTGACGAAGCACAGAGTAGAGAGCTTGTCTTGGGAGTCTTGTGTCAGGCATGGAGATGGTGTGGCCTGCCTAACATAGCTGATTAACCATAACCAGTGCCTTGATACTGGGGACGTTGGCCTGAGGGAGGAGACTGATATTGGAGTGCCTATCCTGCCATTGAGTTTGCCAGACTTTGCGGAGACATTGCTGGTGATATTTTTCCTGGGATTTAATGTGTCTGCAATAAATTGTCCATGGGTGGTTTTATGTTTTAGGTTATCCAGTTCATTTTGTCCAGCGAACACGAGCTGCACCCTTGATAGTAACACATTAGTTGGTGCTTGAAATAATATAGGCAGAGAGACTGATTAATTGAACAACCACTGGTGGTTTATTGGAACTAAGAACAGGACACTAACATAATGTGATCTTCTTCAATCACCTCCAGCTCTAGACTTACAGTTAGTCAAGTAGCCCCTGCTGTTTAGCGATTGGTCGATACAGTCATGTGGTCAGTTAACTACATTCTCTTAAAGGTACATAGCACTCCACTTTACCACAGGCTGAATTTTATGGCCCTGTCACGGCAGGGGTGGGGCCTTAAAATGTGGCGAGTCGTTCAAAAGTCCATTGACTGTAAAATTCTGCCCTATATCTCTGATGCATACAAGAGGGCAGGTCACACTGCAGCCCTGTAGACCAGCAGCTTGATACCGGGTTTAAGGTCTTTGTCATTGAACACTCTTTTCCGCAGATGGCCGAGGGCTGCGCTGGTGCACTGGAGGTGCTGTTGAGTTTCATTGTCATTGTCTGCCCTCACTGAGGGGAGGCTCCTACTTTATGAGAAATGATCAGCATTGTCCAATGGCTGCTGTGGATCTTGATAGTTGCGCAGTGGGAGCAGGCTGGTTGAAGACCTTTGTCTTCTACCAGCTGGTCCTCTACCAGCCTGTAATTAGCTCTGGGTTTTCATATTTGTCTGTATCCATAAGTGTACTGAGATATCTACAAAACCTTTACCCTCTCATTTGTGTCACACTGGAGGTAAAATTTACCTGGTAGGAGCAGCACAAACTGAGCGGGAGTGATTGGGAAGCTCCCTTTGCTCCTGGTCTGATGGGCAGGGTGTGAAACTGACTGCCAATTTACCACTGCCCATTCATGTTACCACCCAAATCGGTTTTACCCCCAATATTCCTCAGATTACCAATTACACCCTCCTTCTACTTTCAAACAATAGAGACCATGTGGGATGCCTGTCATGATTTCATGACACATTCAAAGTGCAGGAAGTGGCACACCAGCAGCCCCAATGTGTGCAGGCTAATGTTAATAGTCATTTTAATTAGCAGTTAGAACAACACAACAGCATTGCGAACGTGAAAAGTTATAGAGATACAGTACTTAAAAAAAGATAGAATCAAGTCATATTAGGTTCAATATCCCTATTTGAAAACATTTGTTATATTTAATTAGGTATTCGCTTGAGAAGTAGTACTGTCTGTAGATTAAATGCCAATGGTCACATGGCTTGCAGCAGTCATTTTAATAGCCTGTTCGTGTCCTGTTTTTAAAAGTAATGACTGAAAACTCATAATATGATGTCTCTGAATTGGGCATGCCAAATGGAAGCAAAGGGTTAATTGTATGCCATTTAGCAGGGGGCTATTTAATTTTGCCTGCAGCTCTCAGAACTAAGGACACAATCAACCAGTAACTTTTGGTAAGAAAATGCCATCTTTGCAGTCGACCAGAGCTCTTGCACCCTCTGGGGTCTCCCAGTATCTGCATCTCCCTCCAATCATTTGCCCATAATTAACTAGTCATCAGAGAAATTAGAGGTTGTGATAATGCCATTTGGGTTCAGGCCCACCAATACCACTACTCCTCCGGAGCTGTGCCCTACACAGAACAAACCATCATATTATGATGTAAGCTCATTTGCATAATACTCTGACATTCCATGTGCACCTTACATTGACTGTTGGCAGTCTATGTGAGTCAGAGGGCAGGACAGGCCATGTAGCAGATCTTAAAGAACTGCTGTTTCCTTTAAATAGGGAAAATGGCCAGAACATATAAAGGCCAGTACAAGAGCAGCCTGAACGGAGGTGGCTATAATGTACCTCACCCATGCAGCAAGACCAAGAGCAAGCTTAGTGAAAGACATTGACTAGTTTCAGGAAGGTTGCCAAATTAAATACTGCCCACATGTTGCTTCCTATACAATATTGTTTCACATTCTTTCACAACACATCGTCGTAAGTTAAGTGCTACAATGCAGGGGGAGAATGCCCAGCAATCTGGCCAAGTGTTAATGCACTTTTACGTAGTGTGGCTCTGTTTTTAAAGGACTCTCTGGAATTCTGCCTGGACAATGAGTTTGACCTGCATCTCTTCAAACACAACAAGCAAACAACAAGTGCACTGCCAGTACACGGCATCTCTGTGTAATTACAAGCTGAGAGGAAACTTCAAATGGTAGAAATCTGAAACAAAATCAACTAATATTTGAGACACACAGGAGTTTAGTCACCCTCTATGAGCCAGTCTTCAGAATTGAAAAATGACCACATTTCACTAGAATTAGATTTTAAAAAAAGAGGCAGGGGAAGGACAAATCTCCAAGCACAGACTTAATGGCCCGAGTGACCTGCAATCTGCTTAAGAGATAAGCAAGAAATTGTTCGATGATCATTCCAGTCAGGCAGTGAGCATTAAAGAAATGGATGATTTCACAGGAATACAAGAACATGTTTAATAGCTGAGACATGGAAAAGGATAAGCAAAAGGGGGAAAATTTAAAATTTAAAACGCACTGAGAAATATGCAGATCAGATCTGGAGCGAAAATAGAAAACACAGGTCATCACATGTGGTACAGAATTCTCCTCCCTGCAGCCCACACTATGTTCTGACAAAGGAACTCCATCTCAATCACCAACCTTGCCACCCTACACCCACACACTGATAGACTCATCCCACATTATCAGCACACCCAGCTATAAGAAAAATGGATATAACTAAGGTCTTACCTTGTTCCTAACTGAGTCATCTTAGCTGTTTGCACTTTGTTTTGCTAATGGGTTATTTCATGCTTCATTGTAGTGCTCGAATAAAAATAGCCTTTTAAAGCATCTAACAATGTTATACAAATGGGTAAGAGCGAGGCCAGGTCCTCATTATGTTACTGTTGGACAGCCTTAGTCTTAGACAGCCTCTGTAACTGGCCCAAATCCCAGGCTATCAATTACCTTGTAAGGAGTAGAGAGATGTTCCGCCCCTTATATTTGAATTGAATGCCTCCAGAACAGGGTAGATAAGACCAACCAGGTCTCTGCCATTTCCCTAAGGGCTCTACCAGTCTCCCAGTGGAAAAGAATTTGGGAGCAGCCCCACAGAGTTCCAGCCCCTTACAACTTAACTGCTGGGAAAAGGATGTGTCCAATTAGCCATGTGTGGAGCTCACTCTGAAACTAAGGGGAGGAGTTTTAAAATGGTGGAGCAGACGGCATTGGGGTTAGGTTAGGGTAGCAAAGAGCTGCCTCCCAATTTTTACTATGTTGGAACATTGAGCTGCCAGCCAAAGCCATCTCTCAAATTTAACCTGCTTTGTAGGGTTCCCTGACCTTGGGAAACCTGACAGCAGTGGAGTTGGGACAGCCTCAGTGAAAAGGCAAGAGCCTTTGAGCACTCATTATGTGCCTGTAGGAGCAGGAGTACTTCCTGCTGATGCCCCAAGATCCCCACCTTTAGATCAGCCTGTGTACAACCACCCATCCTTCCCCAGGATCAGGGAGGGAATCAGTGATTACATGCCTCCTCACCAGTGGACATTGGACCTCCTCTCCCCCAAGGATTGGTGATCAGACCCACCTGGATCTGGACTCCCAGGAGTCAGATCTTAAATCGCCCTTTGGGATTGAGCCACGCCACCCCCAGACCCACCTGATTGGACCCACCTAATCCAGTGATCTCCTCATACAGCATTCATACTGAGTCTGCACGTAAACATACGTGTATAGTGTTCACACTGAGTCCGCATGTAAACACACATGTATAGAGTTCACACTGAGTCTGCGCGTAAACACACATGTATACTGTTCACACTGAGTCCACATGTAAACACATGTATATTGTGTTCACACTGAGTCTGCGTGTAAACGCGTGTATATTGTTCACACAGGTCCGCATGTAAACACAAGTGTATAGTGTTCACACTGAGTCTGCGTGTAAGCACACGTATATAGTGTTCACACTGAGTCTGCACATAAACACACATGTACAGTGTTCACATTGAGTCTGCGTGTAAGCACACATGTACAGTGTTCACATTGAGTCTGCGTGTAAGCACACATGTATAGTGTTCGCACAAGTCCGCATATAAGCACACATGTAATGTTCGCAATGAGTCCGTGTGAGAGTGTAACTCCAACTTCAATGCACCCCATCAAGTTAGTTTGAAGCTGCCTAAAGAACTGAATAGTAAGAATTATTTTGAAAGGATTTACTTCACCCCTGGAACTTTAGTACTGAGACCAACCCTGACGTTCCAACCAAGTTATGGTAAAATCCACTACATTCCATTGCCTTGACATTTATATGATGCATGATGCAGATTTATGAACTGTTTTGGCCATGTGCAATGATACATTTTTAGAGTTCCAGCTGTTCTTTTAACAGTCTCCTTACTCTGAATATCATGAAGAATGAATCTTTCCTGCTTATCAATAATCTATTTTTCTATTAGCCCCATGTCCCTTTCTAATGTACATTGTAGTTATCTACAACTGACTTTCATGTAACTCATGGTCCTCATTACTTTTGATTTGTTTGTGTCCTCAGGAGTTGTATCAAAATGAGGGCAGGGGATGCAGGTACCTATCACTCTTACCCATTACAATGTGTCTAATGTAAGCATGTGACAGCTGCGCCCAATGACCCTTGCAATAAGAGATTATGGATGATGGCATTAAAATATGCCCATCAGCCATACATTCTGCTTCCTGCATTCCATCTCCTTCCCCCTTTGGCAGGTCAACTGTAATTACTTGCAATGCAGCACAGAGTACAGCAGGTAACAAAATACACACTGACATCCTGGGGGCTGCATTATATTCAGCATCTTGTTGAATCCAGTCAATTTAATCTCCTTTTCAATTTCCCCCTATCTCTTTATCCATGGCAGAGGGGCCCTGGAAATGTTGGAATTCAACTTTCTGGCCCAAAAACTCCAATGGAACAGCTTGGGACAAGATTGGGGAGAGATTGGATCAATGTTGTTGTTGTTAACATGCATGAAGTACTGACTGGATCTGGGATTTCCCACTTGGATTTCCCCTTTTACAAGTGAAGGGACCTAGGACCAGGGTGCTATGCATTTTGAGTTCCCAGTTGCTGACCCAGAAGGGACACAGCTTAAAACTGGAGGCTGGTAAACCAGTCATGTGAGGCATATTGCTGCCTCGAAGGTTGGCACTGATGCCCTTGTAGTGGTCCAGGAACAGCCAGTGGTTTGGACACTAGGAGATGGGGAACTTTGAAAGCAGTTTGATTTAGGATTGGCCCACGTACAGAAGACCAAGGGGAGAACTGCAATATTTCTCAGTGGAGGGGTAAACCTGAGCACCCCTTCCTCATTAGTATTCAGGTACCAGGGTTCCTGGTAGCATTAGGCATGCAAGCACCCAAAATGCATCATCGATAGTGGCATAGGCAGGCCACTGGTCCCATGCAAGTGAGGCGCTTTCCCAATTACAGATATTGCATTTGATCCATAGGCTGGAATTTTCCAGATCCCATGGCAGGTTCCCCACAGCGAGCCCAGCGAGCCATTGAAATCTCCGTTCACATTGGTGGAACTGGAAGATCCCACCAGCGTGAGGGGCTGGAAAACTCTGTCCCTTCTTATTAAACTTCCGTATGTTACCCAGCAGCCATTTAATACTCTCTTTCCCTATGTACTTCTTATCCTGTGGTAATCCTTGGTCGCTGTAATAAAACAGCATGCCTGCCAATAACTTGCAGAGTGCTGCGTGAGAAACAGAAGTGTTTACTTGGTTCAACCCGAGTGCAGAGTGGAGCCTGCTGAAACAGGCCTGATTGTGTTGAGATAGTAACCAGCATGGTGGATTAGCAATGTGCTGCGCAGGCCAGGCTGTAACTTGTTAAGTGATCGCTTCCAAACCAGCTGTTTCTGTTTCCTCCCAACACTCCATCTGAACACCAGAGCAAAAGAACTAGATCAAAAAAAACTGTAGAGGTCATTTAGATCCCTCCCCCAATCCGCCCCCTCCACATTCAATAGAAAAGCAAGTAGTCATCTTCAAATTGAAAAGCAGCTTGTTGACCATTTTCCTTGATCCTGATGACTAAATAAAAACCAAATCAACCTCCGCTGTTCCAAAACAGCAACAGTGTGTATTTGTAGAGCCTCTACCCTCATAAAACATCCCAAGATGCTTCACAGGAGCATTATCAAACTCTTCTTAGGCGGTGTGGTAATCTTAGGTGTAATACACGTTTAAGAGAATGTGAGCAGATTGACCACGTGATTGTAAGATCCAATATCTGTGTAGTGCAGGCTACCATGTTAATGTTAGTCTATAGTAGGGTCTGGTTGGAGAAGTACACATTATGTTAGTGCTCTGCTGTTTGTGTAAATAAATAGTACATGTGATGAGGCAAAACACAAATCGACAACACCAAAGAAAACCACAAAAACCCAACTGTAGTGAATAAACTGTGCCTTGCAAGCCAATTGTCAGTACATCACAATTGTAAGCCCTCACAATAGTCGTCGAAGTTATCTCCCTCCAATATGCCACGATTTAGTCACATCGAACTGTTTGATCAGACCACTGATGACTGGTCACATTATATTGAACTATTCGCGTTTTTCTTTTTGGCCAATGACATATCAGGGGAGGAGATGAAGCAGACAATCCTCTTATCAACATATGGCAGTAAAACATACGGCCTAATTCATAGTCTAACGGCACCCAACACCCAGGTTCCAAGAACTATGATGAGTTGGCGAATCTTGTGAAAAGCCACTTTCAACCGAAATCCTCGGTAACAACGGAGCATTTTAAATTCAATTTGAGGTGTCGCACCCCTGGAGAGACAGTTGCTTGCTATGTAGCAGCCTTAAAACAACTGACAGTGCACTGAAAGTTTGCGGCATCGATTAATGACATGTTAAGATACTGATTAGTACATGGGATCAACGAAGACGCCATTCAAAAAAGATTGTTGTCAGAAATAAATTTAGACTTCAGCAAGGTGCTGGAGTTGGCGCTCGAAATGGAGAGCGCAGTCAGTCAAAAGAAATCAAGGGAGTACAAAATGGCGCCGTTCTTCACAACGGGAGGGAGGCATCGACTAGAAATGGCGCGGAAGCACTGGGCTCTGTGTAAAGGTGTGAAGCAGCCACCAGTAATAGACCAGCAAAAAGCTATGTCTGAATGGATTAAAACCACATTAATAACAACAGAATTGGAACAAGACAGCATAAAAATGAATGACAATTTAGAAGAACTGAGTGCTTCTACTGCCATCGTAATGAGCACATTATGAAATATTGTAAAGAAAGATTGAGGCAAAATTCCAAATAAAAAGGCAGAAGTTGTGAAATTGATGTAATGAAGGAACCAGAAGAAAGGCAGTCAGATATTTACTCATTACACAACTTAAAAATGGGTAAAACAGAGCCAATCTATGTGACAGTAGAAGTCAATAGAAAACCCATTCGAATGGAGGCGGATACAGGCGCATCCACGACAGTCATAGGAGAACACATGTTTAAGTATCTGAATGGAGGAGGCCACTAACTTAAACTGGAAAACTCAGATGGCAGACTAAAGACATATACTGCGAAAACATACGAGTGAAAGGTATATGCAAGGTTCCAGTACAATATGGTGGAAGCCAGTCTGCTAACCTACCCCTTATAGTGGTAGCAGGGGAGGGTCCAACTCTACTCGGGTCGAAACTGGCTTAAGGAAATAAAGTTGGAGTGGATTGAGATTTTTCAACTCGGAATGAAAGATCTGCAAGGATTATTACAGAAATATGCCCCTGCGTTCAGGGAAGAGCTCGGGAAGATTCAGGGGCTGCAAGCTGAAATCCTGGATCCTGAAACAGCCCCCATGTATTTGAAGGTGAGACTAGTCCCCTATGCATTACAAGAAAAAGTGGATATAGAATTGGACAGGCTGGAAAGGTTGGGAATCTTACAACCTGTACAATTTTCTGAATGGGCAGCACCCGTAGTTCCAGTACTAAAGCCTGACCAGAGTGTGTGAAGATGCAGGGATTACAGGTTGACCGTTAATAAAGTGGCCAGAGTCAATAGGCATCTTATACCAAAAATTGATGAATTGTACTCCAAGCTCGCAGGGGGAACTGCATATACAAAGCTTGACATGAGCCATGCTTACCAGCAAGTCGAGCTAGAAAAGGCCTCTCGGGATTTTGTGACTATCAACACACACACGGGGTTATACCAGTATACCAGGTTACCCTTTGGAGTCTCATCGGCTTGTGCCATTTTCCAACAGACTTTGGAAAATTCGCTCCAAGGTCTACCCCTTGCAGTGGTTTATCTCGATGATGGCCTAGTAACAGGACTGACCAATGAAGAACATTTGGCTAACTTGGAAGAGGTATTGAAATGTTTCTCACAAGCCAGGGTACATTTGAAAAAGGGAAAATGGATCTTCCAAGCAAAAGAAGTGATCTATCTTTCCAGCCTGTCCAATTCTATATCCACTTTTTCTTGTAATGCATAGGGGACTAGTCTCACCTTCAAATATATGGGGGCTGTACCAGGATCCAGGATTTCAGCTTGCAGCCCCTGAATCTTCCCGAGCTCTTCCCTGAACAAAGGGGCATATTTCTGTAATAATTCTTGCAGATCTTTCACTCTGAGTTGAAAAATCTCAAACCACTCCAACTTTATTTCCTTAAGCCAGTTCCGACCCAAGTAGAGTTGGACCCTCCCCTACTACCACTATCAGGGGTAGGTTAGCAGACCGGCTTCCACCATACCTGAGTCACTGGGTCAACTCGCAGGGCGTTCACCCAGTAGAAGACAAGGTGAGAGCTATTTGTGAGGCGCCAGCTCCGAAAAATGTCACAGAACTCAAGTCCTTGTTGGGAATGGTTAACTACTACGGGCATTTTCTCCCAAATTTGTCAGCAGTTCTGGCTCCATTATACGGGTTACTCAAGAAAAACCACAGGTGGACCTGGCAAGCCCCAAAAAGCGGTTACTACATTCATCGGCTCTGTTGATACTTTTCGAACCAAAGAAACAGGTGATTTTAACCTGCGATGCATCCCCTTACACATTAGGGGCAGTACTTTCCCACCGAATGGTGGATGGCTCTGAGCGGCCTATTGGCTACATCAAGAACACTCAGTGTGGCAGAACAAACATGCTCACAAATAGAGAGAGAAGGCTTATCCATTGTATTTGGCGTTAAGAAATTTCACCATACATCCATGGTCGCCACTTCACCATCGTACCCAATCACAAGCCGTTACTAGGCTTGTTTGAGGAAGATAATGCAATACCCCCAATCTCCTCGGCACTCATACAAAGGTGGGCACTGATTCTAGCTGCTCACGAATATACTTTTATCCACCGGCCGGAAGCTAGATTGTCAGTGCCGACATGCTGAGCTGATTAGCCCTAAAGGACAGCAATATGAACGTCCCCATCTGTCAAGACCTTGTCTTGTTATTAAACTTTCTGGATTCATCATCAGTGAATGCCAAACAGATCAGAGAATGGACAGACCACAAACCAGTTTTGTCTCACTTCAGGGAACAAGTCTTGTAGGGATGGTCTAACGAGCCAAAGTCAGATGAAATGAAGCCCTATTTTAATAGGAAGCAGCTCACCTGCCAGGATGGCATCCTACTGTGGGGAGCAAGAGTTATTTTGCCTCCCAGAGGAAGACAAGCATTATTGATAGAATTGCATAGCGCTCGCCCCAGCATTTCCAGAATGAAAATGTTGGCACACAGCTACTTATGGTGGCCAGGAATAGACACTGAAAGCGAAAATACGGTCAAGAGCTACATGCAGCACCAACAGGTGCAGAAATTGCCTCCTTCTGCTCCACTGCATCCCTGGGAATGGCCAGGAAGGCTGTGTGTCCACCTCCAAGTTGACTATGTGGGGCGTTTTTATGGGCACAATGTTCCTCTAACTTATTGAATGGATCTTTATGAGGTGAGATCACCCACATCTGCCACCATCATAGACAGATTGTGACAGAGTTTTGTGATACACGGGTTACCAGAGATAATAGTGTCTGACAATGGAACGGCATTCACCAGCAGGGAATTCCAAAGATTTACAACTCTAAACGGTATAACACATGTCAAGAGCTCACCATACCACCCTGCATCCAATGGGTTGGCTGATAGGGCAGTCCAGACCTTCAAGGCTGGAATGAAAAAACTAGAGGGGATCTCTATAGCCACAAAATTATTACTTTTCCGCCACATACGACCACCGGCATTGACCCCGCGGAGTTATTAATGAAGAGACTTCTCAGGACACAGTTAAACCTCATAAGACCAAATTTAGGGGGAAGGGTAGGGAGAAGCCAGGAGGTCAAGAAAGGTGCGCCAAACGTTCCCGTTGGAGTCTACATCACAGGTAGAAGGAAGTCCTCTTGCTTTGGAAGTACCTGTAGGACCCATCGAGCCTGACAGAGTTGAAGATGCATATTTACAGGTTCCTATTGGGGAGCCTAGTGGGCAGATAGCTCCTGAGGGGGAGGCCTCGGATAAACCATCCAAGAGACTGAATTTGTAAATAGTTCCATTTCGTAAATAGTTAATATATTGTAAAATGTACTTTCAGCAAAGGGGGAGGGATGTGGTAATCTGAGGTGTAATACACCTTGAATAGAATGTGAGCAGGTTGACCATGTGACTATAAGACCCAACAGCTGTGAAGATGGGGCTACCATGTTAATGTTCGTCTAGAGTAGGGTCTGGTTGGAGAAGCACACATCATGTTAGCGCTCTGCTGTCTGTGTAAATAAATAACATGTGCTTCATTTCATATTGGTCTCTGCGTCTGCTGTATATTGTAATCGACTCACCTGCCGACAGATAAGCGTGCAACTAGTTCGCGAGCAAAGAGACCCTGTGATAAAACATAACAGGCAGTCCTCGGTGTTGAGGATGACATGCTTTCACTCCAGTTAAATGGGTTTTGAGATGGTGGATAAGCCCAATGTGTGATCTGCAGACTCTGCCACATGCTGGGAAGGTGGTGCTAGGAGTTGGGCAGATGAGTTGTGCTCTCCTTCCAGTGTCTCGACTTCACCTTTGCACATTCATGACAAAGTCTGTCAATGTTTTAGTGCCTTCCCAAATGAGCCTTCTCCATTTTGGTCGACCACAGGCCATGAGTCAACAGGGATGCTTATCAAAGTAAATTTGACACCGAGCTCCATAAGAAGGTCTGAGAGCAGATGATCTAAAGTTTGGTCAAAGACTTAGGTAGAGAGGCAAAGAGGTTTAGAAAGAAAAGTATTGGGCCTGGATTTTCATTGTGAGTTGGGTGTTAGAGAAGGGCAAATTCGGTCTTTAAAAATGTCTGCTGCAACTTACAATTTTTTGGGTTGCATCGTATGGGTGGCATGGTTAAACTCAAAGGTGTTCATCAGAACATGCCTTCACTATGAGAAGGGCTAAACCTAAATAACTCCTTTTGTGTCTCACACAAGTCCCAGCTGTGCTGCCTCATCCCACCCTCTCCCCCACCAGGGCCAGATTCTCTCTCAGGTATTAAGAAGAGGAAGAGATGCCTGAGAAGGCAGCGGGACATCTTACTAGCCCACAGACTGCCAACCCAGACACCAGCTACCAGGGATGTAGCGCATGTAGAGTTGGTGGCACAGGGTGAAAGTCACTGCACAAGAGTGTAGGAGGAGGACAAAAACAGAAATACCTGGAAAAACTCAGCAAGTCTGGCAGCATCAGCGGAGAAGAGCAAAGTTGATGTTTCAAGTCCTCATGACCCTTCAACAGAACTAAGTAAAAATCGGAAAGAGGTAAAATATCAGCTGGTTTAAGGGGGGGAGCCTGTAGGAGAAGGTGTCAGAGTCAGAGACATCTGTGCACCGTCTCCCTTCAAGGAGGGAGGGAAGCCATGATGATGCTCCGATGGGTAGGAACGTGGAGCCTCAGGAGTGACCTTTTGGGGCACAGTAGTTAATCATCAGCAGATGTGTGGACATCTGGCAGAGTCCCCTGAGGGAGTGGGAGCTCTTGGACTGCAAACGGAGGACTCTATCACCATTATGAGCTTTATACTGTCCCAAGTGCTCAGCCGCATGAGCCTGACCATGAGAGATTGACCAGTTCCATGGAAAGACACATGCAGCAACACTCAGAGTGGGTGCAGGTGCAGTGTCTCAGCCAGGAAATACTGCAAACCTCCCTCAGTAGCCTGGATCAGTCCACTCAGAGTATGAATGCTGACATCCATAGAATACATGAAGACCTGTGTACCCTTAACAGGGTGGTCACACTGGCTTAGAGGTCGCTGGATTGGACATCTGCTGTGCACCAACAGTCAGCCTTTTCAGCCCCACCTGAAGGCTAACCCAAGGCTGTGCAGGTCACAGAGGGTGAAGATACTGAAAGCTCCTCAGCCTCTTCATCTACCTCCACCTCCCCGGCCTCTGCCAGAGCCCTTGTCTCCACATGTGCCAGTGACCACGGCTGTCCATGCAGAGATGCAGAGGCTGCAGTCTGAAGGAGGTCCCCAATGGGTGCCTGCACAATGAGGCCAGGCACCACGAACCTCATAAATAAAATCAAAAAAACTGCGGATGCTGGAAATCCAAAACAAAAACAGAATTACCTGGAAAAACTCAGCAGGTCTGGCAGCATTGGCGGAGAAGAAAAGAGTTGACGTTTCGAGTCCTCATGACCCTTCGACAGAACTTGAGTTCGAGTCCAAGAAAGAATTGAAATATAAGCTGGTTTAAGGTGTGTGGGGGGGGAGCGGAGAGAGAGAGAGATCCTCATTGCCATTTAGGCTGAGAAGTAAACAGCCAGCCTCCATCTCCTCCAAGGCAACACAGGGGGCACCTTGTAGGAGTGTGTGTGAGTGCAGGGCACTGTCTCATCTGGAGCACTAATGCATTCACTGTAATTACACTTTTCACATTGCGTACAGCACATTTGATCACTTCTTAAGCATATTTACATACACTTGTACATGACTCAGTGTGTGTTTGTGGACTAGAGAGTTCAGAAAGAATGGTAACATTATGAAGGACATTCTTACCAATAACAATGAGGACAGCATGCTGACCTACATCCCGATTTGCCATCAGCAGGAACAAAGTTCTAGGCTGAGCTGTGATGCTTTGGAGGCCATCTTCCTTCTCTGCTGGAACACATAAGAATCCAGAGGTCGAAAGCTCAAACACTGAGATGCTCCTTGTATCTTTCATTGTCCACCCAAGCTTGACTTTAAGACAGGCTCAGTTATCAGACTTGACAAGGAGATGCTGAGCAGCAGGTGCATCTCAAGCATGAGGACTGGGTACAAAGCAATAATCTGCACTGCAGTGTTACACATTGGCCTAGATGTATGCATTGCTGCTAGGTAGGCCATGTATCATTCAGGTAATATTGGCTGTCTTCTGTGCCCATCGCTTTGGCTGCATTTGTATTCTAGATGTCACAGGATGTGCTTTGTGGGGTAAGCAGAGGTATATGGAAGCCAGGGATATTTTATGTGGCGCCCACATTAGAAACAGGACTATTGGCCAGAATGGATGGTGTACAAGTCCTTTCGAAGAGCTGTTGTTGGGCAGTTGTGGGCTCATCCTGTGTGAAATGCCTTATCTACAAGTCTTACAACATGTCACTCTCAGCATTGTGGACACGGTTTGAAAATGGACATATTAGTGGCAAGAGCTCCATATTTACAGTCACTGGCATTCATGTGAGGGGGCCAGGTTTTGAGTGACTTATTACCATGTGTGTTTGCAATGTGATGAGGCCCGTGGTGATGGTGTTGAGGGTTTCAGCCAAATGAACATGAATGAGTCAAACTCTCTCCCTTGTAGGGGACAGGCAGTCCCTTGATGATTGTGGAGTCAATGTACAAGGGTCTTTAGGTGGAAGTATGTCACCAGGGATTGGCTGATGTCAATTGTGATATCAGAGAAACTTAGAAGAATCAATTTGCACAAGGAGCTGCCTGGTGATGATCCCCTCCTGAACAGCGTCAGCCCTGATTACATGGCCATGCCTCCTAGCTGCTCTGCCATTGGTGGCCTCCTCATCCTCACCTGTTTCCAAATTCCAAATGGACGGGGGCTTCCTTCCCCTCTTCATCTCCCTCCTCCTCAGAGATTGGAGCTCTGCTCATGACATTGTCATCATTGATTTGTATGCCCCCCTGCTGTGCAATTTTGTGCAGCATGCAACACATCACTACTATTCTTCATATTTAGGTTGGGGCATATTGCAGTGTTCCACCTGAATGATCGAGGCACCTGACGCGTATCTTTAAAACGCTAATGGCCTGCTCAACAGTACTCCTGGTGATGGCATGGCTGCTGTTGTAGTTTTGCTCAGCCTCTGTCTGTGGGCTTCTTAAGGAGGACAGCGTCCAAGTTCTTAAGGGGTAGCCCTTGTACCCTAGGAGCCCACCATGGGATCTGTGTTGGTGACAGAAATAGCTGAGGGAGTTGCAAGCTCCTTATTATGAAGGAGTCATGGCAGCTGCCAGGGAACCTTGCACAGACATATGAAGGAAGGTTTTGTTATGGTCACAAACCACCTGTACATTGAGTGGAAGGATTTTGGTACTCAACATGCTGAGTTGGGGCCTTTATGGCAACATGGTTGTAATCAATGACACGCTACACCTAAGAGAAGCCTGCTAATTGGGCAAAGGCTGTGGCTCCCCGTGTTTGTGATGCCAAATCTGTAGGTGATCCTATATGAGCAAACAGTGCATTAATTACAACCTTAATGGAGCTGTGCACTGCTGACAGAAATAGCAGACAGGTCTCCTGATGATCCATGGAAAGATCCTGAGAGTGATGGTAACCTCACAGCTACTGGCAGCATAACGAGGGTGGGGGTGGGCGGCTGTCAGTGGATTGCGGCTGGAGTTGCTGATGGACCATGTGACATATGTCTGTCACCACCTCATGGCTTAGCCTCAGTTACCTTCAGCACTGGTTCTCTGTCATTTTGATGTAGGATGTCCGAGCTCTTTACACCTCTTCCACAGGATAGTACCTGCTTGTCCTGCCTCTCATCCTCCTTTTCCCTGGTGCGCGGGCTGCAGCCTCTTCTTCCAGACCTTCTGCCCTCCCTTTGACCTCTGGCTGCTCACGTTGACTGATTTCTGTGGTGTCTTTGTGCAAGGCTGCCATGCCCATCTTCTGTCTTCCTTCACAAAATGCGCTATGTGCCCTTCTCCCCAGCACATAGTTCTTCCTGGCACCTGAGTGCACCAACTAGTTGGGACAAAAACAACTGCCCTGTGAGACCATCAGCCTCACCCTCCCATTTCCTTGGGTTATGGGAAGACAGTTGTAATTGATTTGGTGCCAATTCCAGGGCAGTGAAGATATGTTGAAAGTGAATTCCACAGGGATACCTTACATTTCCAAAGGGGACCCTGGCTATCCAAAGAAATACACTGAGTTCGGAACTGCTCTTATTAGGTCTATTCTGTACACTTTGTGTTCCACACTACTGGAATACAAAAATCTGACTTGAGTGGGTGCAGTTGATGATTCAAATGATCAGCTACCTCTGTGAGCCACTCTTGCATGAAAACCCCCCATTCCCATACCCGCAAAAATGGCAGGTGTTGTCTTCAAGGTTGGGACTTATGATTTTTGGGCACTTCTGTCATCTTTGGCATGATGGAGATGCTCACTATCGTGATGAACATCCAGGTCTTGCAATTATATGGCACCTTTCACAAGCACATCCCAAACTACTTTACTTATGTAATATGGCCACCGTTGTCATGTAGAAAATGCAAAGCCAATTTATGCACAACAAGCTCCCAAAAAAAAAGCAATATGTTAATGATCAGATTATCTGTTTTTGATTGAGGGATAAGTATTGGCCAGGGATAATTCTCCTGTTAACCTTCGAAATAACATCATGGGATCCTTAAATTCACCTGAGAGGACAAGATGGGGCCTTGGTTTAATGTCTCATCCGAAAGATGGCACCTCTGGTAGTGCAGCACTCCCTCAGTTCTGCACTGTAGTTCCAGTTTTTATTTTTGAGCTCACGTTCTGGAATGGGACATTAATCTTCAATATTTTGCCTCAGAGGTTAGAGTGCCATGGTTGGCACCCGTCGGGGAGGGAATTCCAGAGTTTAGGATACTAGCAGCTGAAGGCATGGAAGCCGATGGTGGAGCAATTAAAACCAGAAGCAAAGAAACATGGAAATATAAAATGGTAACAGAACAGAATGAGGCTGTTCAGCCCATCAAGCCCATTCTGGCTCTCAGCAACAGTAATTTAGCTATTCTAACTTCCTAACTCTTTCCCAGTAGCCCTGCAATTTTTCCTCTTCAAGTGCTTACCCAGTTTCCATTTGAAAGCCAGAAATTGAATCTGCCTCCACCATACTCTCAGACAGTGCATTCCTGTTCCTAACCTCTTACTGTGTAAAAAAAGACTTTAACTTCATGTTGCCATTGGTTCTTTTGCCAATCGCTTTAAATTTGTGTTGTCTAGTTCTCAGATGGGACCAGTTTCTTTCCATCTACTCCATCTCAACCATCATGATTTTGAAAACCTCTATAAAATCTTCACTCTCCCTTCTCCTCCATAAGAATAACCCCCAGCTTCTCCAATCTATCCATATAACTGAAATCCCTCATCTTTGGAACCATTCTTACAAATCTTTTCTGCACATCCTCTAAAGTCTTCAAACTCTTTCTAAAGTGTGCTGTCCTGACCTGGATGCAATACTCCAGTTGAGGGAGATTCATCATGGGCCGAATCTTCCGAGGAACGGCAATCACCATCGGATTGCCTCTCCACTTTTATTTTCTTACCCAAAGCCAGAGAATTTCTTGCCCAGACTTCCAAACTGGGCCTGTTCAGAAATGCAGACTGTACCTGTTCCGGGTGTCCTTCCTTGTAGCACAGTATCGTCGAGGGAAGCTCAGCAACTCCCCTTTTTACGGTACTAGCTATCATATTCCGGTAAGTCTTCATTCACCGACACATTGGGACATTTAAATAGCTTTTCAGTGTGTTAGTGAATGAGTGTGAGGTAAGTTGGTAGGGTGGTAGGATGGGAAGGATGGGCAGGGTGTCAGGGTGGTAGGTGGCCTGGTGGGTAGGGTGGTAGGATGGGAAGGATGGGTAGGGTGGTAAGGTCTGGTCAAGTTGTGGGGAGTCAGAGAGTCAGGGAGAAGGTGGAGGGTCAGGAGCGAATCAGAGGGTCGAGAGTCAGAGGACTCGGGAATCAGAGGGTTGTGGGGTGTTGGAGGGTTAGATGACTGGAGAGTCTGGGGGGGTGTTGCATGGTATTGGAGGGTCGGGAGGGGAGTTGGATGGTCAAGGAGGGTGTCGGATTGTCTGGGGGGTGGTCAGAGGGTTAGTGGGCAGAAGTTATGGAGGGGGACATCAGTGAGGAGGTTTGGGATTGGGGGGTCAGTTGCATAGTTACCCAGGAGTTAGACCTTTTTTTTGTCAGTCTAATATTTCCTGGCTGACTATCCAGGTAAGTGAATCAAAAGTCTTTGTCTCTAATTCAGGGTTGGAGACCTTTTCAGAGAGTCCTGTGGAGCAAGGAAATTGCCCATGAAAGTTCCCGGGCAATTCCTGTGGACTCTTTATACTGGGAATTCCGAGGGGCCCCCTAGGGCATCTTCTGGAATGCATCTGGTCTCCAACCATCTGGAGACCAGGAGATATGGGCATTTAACTTCCTTGATCTTGTATACAAAGCCTCTATTTATAAAGACAAGGATCCTGTATGTCACTTTCTCAACCTACCCTGCCGTCTTCAATGTTTTGTGCACAGCATTTACCTGCAGGTCTCTCTGTCCTTGCTCCCCCTTTAGAGCTGCATCTTGTATTTTATATTGCTTGTCTTTGCTCTTTCAACCCAAATATATTATTTCATACTTCTCTGCATTAAATTCCATCTACCGCAATGTTCTTCCATTTTCACCAGTCTGTCTATGTCCTCTTGAAGTTTATCACAGTTCACAATATTTCCAACTTTTGAGCCATCTGCACATTTTGAAATTGTGCCTTGTACACCTAAAGCTAGATCATTGATATATATCTCAAGGAAAGCAGTGGTCCTGTGGAACCACTCCCTGGGGAACCCCACTGTAACCTTCCCCAAAGCTGATAAACCACCGTTCACCACTACTCTCTGTTGGCTGTCATTCAGCCAACTTTGTATCCATGCTACCACTGTCCCTTTTATCCTATGGGCTTCAACTTTGCTGACAAGCATATTGTTAGGGGAAAATTAAAAATGCTAAAAGAGAATACAGTAAGAATTTATTAAAATCTCCTTAAAATCTCAAGGCAGACAAGGCTGCTAAACATATTAAGAGTTGAAGATTACCAGATGAACATGGCACAGCCTTGAGAGTCAGACTGGAGACAAAAGTTTGACATTAATTAGATTAGGTATACTCCCCTCTCACATAGGAAAGAGGCAGATGGTTTTAGCTTAGATCTGGGGAGATGAACAATGGACAAAGAGGGGGCTTTGATGAAACAGAAACAGTCCTGAGTTGTAAGAACCAAGGTCTTTGTGTATGTGTTTTCATTTTGATTCGATAACATAATTATATATACATCCTTTAGAATAATTGGTTAGCAAAATCACCTGATTATGTACTCAATAGGATAGAGTTAGCATGGGACCGGTGTTTATTCAAATGTACTCAAATGTATTATAAGAAAAAATACAAAAGTAATGAAATGTAATCAATCTGGGAGCTGGGTCTTCATTCTTAGGAATGATTGTGGCTCCCTTGCGTATGCTTGAATAAAACTGGTTAAAAGGAACCCTGAGCCTTTGTGGCCATTGTGGGATCAGAGAGTGTAACTTCTCCTCTTCAACTATCCTTTGTGGTTGTTGCGGGATTGGAGAGTGTACCATCTTCACATATTATGTGGCACTTTATCAAAAATCTTTTGGAAGTCCATGAACCACATGACCCTCATCAACCCTCACTGTTACCTCATTAAAAAAACTCCATGAAGTTAGTTAAACACAATTTGTCTTTAACAAACCTGTGCTTGACTCCCTTAATTAATCCACAATTGTGCAAGTGACTTAATTTTGTCCCTATTAATTGTCTCTAAAAACCGTCCCATCACCTAGGATAAACTTGTGGTTGCTCGGCTTATCCCTATACCCTTTTTTGAACAAGGGTTTAAACATTTGCAATTCTCCAGTCCTGTGGCACCTCCCCTGTATTGAAGGGCGATTGGAAGAATATGGTCAATGCCTTCGCAATTTCCACCCCTTGTTTGCCTCAGGACTCTCAGATGTATGCCATCTGCTCCTGGTGACCTATTAACTTTAACATAACCAACCTTTCTAACAAATCTATCACTTTTTGGCCCATCGAGTATCCATGCTCAATAAATTAGAATTAGATGAGCGCAGATGTTGCAGAGGGTTCTAAAACAGGAAGGAGGTTATAGACGTGAGGCCATGGAGGGGTTTGAAAATAAGGATGTGAATTTTAAAACAAGGCATTGCTCAACTGGGATCAGACATGCACGGGTTTGGAGATTGGACCTCTTCCCTCAGGGTCAACTTTGGATGCTGTTGGGATCAGACTCCTCCAGACCCCCAGCTCACTCTATTTTGGAATCAGGTACTTTGAAGGTTGGGGGGAGGGGGGTGGTGTGGTGCATTGGACCCTCTCGGGGATTAGGGATCAGACCCACTCACCCCCCACCCCAATCCACCTACATGCTGTTGCAGCATGTACCATGTCATGTTATTGTAATGATATAATGCCTTGGGCTTGTTTACTTTATAAGACACAAGGCACCAATTGCTCATAAGGGATTGGGCAAACACATTGTGGATTTATTTATTAAGCCTAGGCACATGAGAACAGTTACACACAGGTATAAAGCTTGAAAGAATCAGAGTTGAGTGTGTGTGCTCTGCTCAGAGCAAAAGTGAAACTAAGACTGGATCACATGACACATTTCCCTTCCAACAATAACATGCTGATATCCCTTAAAGGCACATTACAACATACCAGAGTCCTCCCCACCCGACTGGAAGCCAAGTCTGAAAATTGGGCAAAACTTCCAGCTGGCAACCTGTCAAGGAGAAGAGCTGCACACCATGGAGTTAAACCTGTACAGCATGTGTCCCATTAACCCTCTGCCCATGTTGCCTGAACAGTTAATTCTGTTTTTCTCTCTAGAGGTTCAATGAGTTTTTCCAGGATCACTCAGATTTCCTCACACAGAAATATACTCCACTTGCCCTATTTCATTCTGTAAAACTAGATATCTCTCACTGGCATAAAAACATGCTGCTGATTAGGGATGTTCTTTGACATTTTTAACTTTCCTAATCCTTTATTCTATTTATCCTACCAATTTAGATTAGGTAATTGAGATCCTCCGCTATAACTGGTCTGTGATTTTTATATTTCTCTGAGATTTTCCCCCAGGTTTGATCCTCTACCTCTTTCTCACTATTTACAGGTTTAAAGTTAACTGCCAGAAATGGAACAGTTCCTCCTCTGTTCCTTAACCCTAAGCAAGAAGATTCTGTCTTTGAACCCTCCAGTATATCAATCCCCCTGAGACAACTTAGACCTGTAACTTGTAAACTTTGTGTAATGCTCCTTGTCTGAACATACATACATTCCACTATCATGTTAGAATAAAAGGAAAATACTGCAGATGCTGGAGATCTGAAATAAAAACAGAAATTGCTGGAAAAGCTCAGCCGGTCATCTGTGGAGAGAGAAACAGAGTTAAGGTTCTGAGTCCAATAGGACTCTGCTTCAGAATGGAATCTGTTCCAGCACTTTCTGGTTTTACTCCACTGCCACGCTGGTCAGTTTAGTTTATTTCCTGTGTCTAATTCCTACTTTTTCTACACTATTCTTTGTTCTGTTGCTGTTTAACCCACTTTTGAGTTCTCGCATTTTAAGGCAAGGCTTTTTCCTCAATATATGGGCAAGAACAAAGGCAGAAGGGGTGAGTAGTTTTGCATAGCTTGCCGGCTTGTTGGCACCATACTGCCCCCGAGCCATTTTACTGGAGGCCGGATCAGGGATGGAACGGCTACCCATCCACAAGCGGAGGGCGGGTTAAGCTAATTAAAAGGCCAATTAAGGCCATGGATCAGAGGCCAACTAGAATTTTTCAGTCAGCCTGTGGGGGGTCTTGTGGCGTTGGCACACGGAAGATTTTATGACTCCCCCACCCCCTCACTGGTTACCTGGCCATACCTGTGGTCGTAAGCTGCCCTGTGGATTTCATATGGACATTTTTTTTTACTTCAAAAGTCTGAAAAGTGCTGAGCAGCAACATCAAGATGGGGCAGGCTGCTGCTCCTTCCGAGCTGCAGGGCCTCCTAATGGCCTTCTGGCTTCGGGAGTTGATCTGCCATTCTTAATTGGATGGTGAGTGCCCACTGGCTGCTAATTGGCCAAATCAGGCAAAGCCAAGGCTGGTGACTGCTCCCGACACAGTCAGGTTCGGGACTCCCGTTTCACCCCAATGATGGAGTCCTGGCCCAAGATGCAAAATCCTGCCCTTGATCTTTTTTCTTCTCTCCTGAAACTCATAAGTCTTTCACCCTTTTCCTATCCATGTTATTGGTCTCTTCAAGTTCACCAAATTCTTTGGCACAGATTGCCTCATTGTACCCAACGCTGCATCTCCCTGTTCTCCTTGGATTTGTTTCTTTTCAGCCGCTGTCTTGCTTCATGTTGCTGTTGCCTTTTTTTAAATCTCTCATTCTCTTTGGCCTTTTCTCAATCATTACAATCACCAGTTTCTTTCTTCAAAATCACATCTGGTTGCTTCCTCTTAGAGTCATTGATGCTGAAAATAGGGCAGCTCAAACTTAAACTTCAAAAAGCTTCAAAGGATTACAACAGAAGACATCTTACAAATAGAACACCCATGTTAACAGGCAGTGGAGATGTTCAAAAACAATCGGTTTTCTGATGAAGCATTCAACCTACTGGAGAAATTATAGGATACCTTTTCAATTTGCTGGCCACACTTAAAACTGGTGTTGCAAATTGTTTTCATGATATAGAGAAAGATCCGTTTGCACCAGAGCAGAAGTTGAAAATCCAGAGCAATATTCCAAAAAAAACACAATGCAACTGGTCACCAAAACACAAGGGAAATTACAACAAAAACTTGCATTTGTACAGCATTCTTAACATAGTAAAACATTCCACGATTGTCCAATAACATTTTCAATGAGCCACAGAAGGAGCTATTAAGACAGGTGACAAAAAGCTTGGCAAAAAGATAGGTTTTAAAAAATGTCTTAAAGGAGGAGAGTGAACTAAAGAGACAGCGAGATTTAAGGAGTGAATTCCAGAGTTTAAGGTCTAGGCATCTCAAGCTATGGTTATCAATGATGGAGCAATGAATACTGGGGAGAAGAAGAGGCCTGAATTGGAAGAGCACAGAGATCTCAGAGGGCTGCAGGGCCAAAAGAGATCACAGAAAAAGGGAGGGACAAGCCATGGGATTGGTTCAACAGAACATCAAGAGACTGATTACTACCATCAGAGAGCTGGGTTTATGGGAAAAGACTGGATAATGTTGGACCTAGAACGGATCCAACTAAACAGTGACCTTGTAAGTGTATATAAATTAGTCATTCATTCATGTGTATGTGCATACCATTATGCAGTATGAAGTTATGAGCTATAATTATGAGCTTAGAATGTATAAACCCAAAATGAACACTTTCCTGCAAAACAAAATGGAGTTGAGCGGTCAGGTGACCATTTCTTCCCTGCCATATACATGGAACTGCAAGGACTCTGAGTTAATCTTCATGTCTGGACAAAGGTATTGATGAAGTCATTAAAATGCAATTGATATTACTGGACATATCTTTAAGAAGTTTTTCAAATGCCAACGACCCTTCCTGTGACTAATGGCTGCATTTCTCCAACTAATTAAAAAGATTGGTTTAATAATACTGTTTGCAACTCTGGCTCCAAAGTTGAAATCCATAAAGTGAGTATGAAAAGCTCCCTATATTATCAAGATAATATATGGATATATAATGATACACGAACTCCATTGTCTGACAATGGCTCAACCATCAGATATTATTTATGAAGACAATAGAAAGAGAAGGCCTGGTTACATGAAATTAGGTTTCGGATAAGGAGATTTAATAAGGCATATTCTAAGCAGACAGATGAGAACCATCTATACCAGGGAAGGGAGAAGACCCTGCCTAAGAAACACCAATAGGCAAGGACTCAGTTGGTCTTGACTCTTTACCTGAGCAAATGTACAAGGTCTTCGATAATGCACCTTGACTGGATAGAGTAAGAGAAATCTGCTCCTGTGAAAATAAGACAACAGTGAAATCATCCTCCTAAACTTCCAGAGATTTTCGTCAGTGGACAAGAAAGGATGACGGCCTGCATCATTTCAGTCTTTACCCCAGAGAAAGGCACATGTAACAGAGGACTCTTGAAATGCTAAGACCTAAACACATGCTACTTTTGTAATCACAATCTTTTTCTGAGTGTGTGTGGGTGAAGTTGCATATATTCAGCTACTGAATAATGAACATTCATCTTTCTTTTAAACTTACAAGAAAGCCTGTCATTTATCTGTTCCTGACAGTGACAGCTCTCAGGGGTTAAAACATTTTTTAAAACACGCTGTCTTTGGTCAGTCAAGAGGTGGAAAAAAAAGGGAGAGCTGTCTCTATCCTCTCTCTCCTATCCCTAACTGCACCTTGCTGGAAGGCAAGTCCTTGGCTCATTGTCTGCTGGTGCGATTTGAGGTAGTATAAGATATAAAAAGAAAAATTTGGTAGACCCATGTCAAAAAAGTACGTGACTATTGGACATAGAGGCACAATTGCAACTTGGCTAAAAAATAAATGTAGAACTGGTAATAGGGATTTCTTCTTCAGATAAAGGGTGGTTAATATGTAGAATAGAGGGATACACGTAAAGATTCATTTTGAGTCTCCTAAATTTCACAAGACATAATGAGAGGTTGTACAAACGCACAATAAATAGGGTTCACCGGTGCACAATTATGGACGGCATACTGCATGACATGCAACACAAGAAGTGAAGGATTTGTGCGGAGGGGGAGTTGACAATTCCCTCATGAACTGCAGCCAGTTACAGGTTCGGCGGTTGACCAACTTTATGTGGCTGTGGTCCAAATCCAGCACCCGGCCCTGGTGTCAATTGGCACTCAGGACCCCTTCCTGGTTCAGGACCCTGTACAATTGCACTGGTTGCACGGTCCCAACAGTGCCACTGCTTCCAGGCATAGTGGTCCATAGGAAAGCCCAAGCACCATTTGTAAAGCAGCATGATGTTCCGATGGGTGACAGAGGAGGGGACTGCTGGTTCTTTTTGAATGATTAGGCTAAGATGGGCCAAATGGCCTTCCTCATCCATTTATTTAGTGATCCTGACAGGTATCCACTCTGCAGTAGCATATCACCAATTGAAAGCACAGAAGACAGTACAAAGCAATTTAACACAGGCAGACAGATGCAAATAGCTCTCTATTATCCTAGTCATTTATTGCCTGTTGTTGGGACTTTATGGTGAATATTTTATGCACCATAACCTGACAAGATATTCGTTATGTATTTTGAGTGTTTGTTGAGTGCATTTTACAAAGATTTGTCTTTGGCTGGACTTTTTAAAGGCCTAATATTTCTACTTGAAAGGAAATGCTGCTGTTTGAAGTATTATCATAAATATTTGAACAGAGGAAACCTAAGTTGCTACCATTAGATTATGGTGCCATTAACATTCGGAGAGGATTTTTCAGCAACTAGCCTTATCAGATCGAGGAGGTCACTGAGAATTGGGCAGGCCTTTAACATGAACACTTTATTATCCCTTAACAAGCTCCTGTGCCAAGGATTGTCAAATTGGCTTCTGTTCAATCTGATGTAAGTTCAGGACAAATCTAGATTGATACATTTCAGCCGGGGTCAGTTTTGTCACTGCTGAGTCAGAAGATTGTCAGGTCCAGCCCTGCTTCAGGATTTAATCATGATAATACTCCAGTGCACTATTAAAGGGCTGCAACATTGTTGGCTGTGCAATCCTTCAGGTGAGGTGCTAAACACGAAGACATCTGTCCGTTAAAATGGATGCTAAAAATTCTGTGACATCATCAATTTGAACAAAACAGGGAGCAAAGACTTTGCCAACATTCTTCCTCAGCACTGTTTGTTTTTTTCATTGCTGAATGAGATGTATTGTGGCGCAGTGGGTAGTGTCCCTGAGCCACAAGCTCTGGCTTCAAGTCCCAGCCAGTGCTGGATGGCTGTGGGAAGTGTGTTCATAATGCAGCCAAACAGGTCAAGTACCAACTTGTAAATCCTTCCAACATACGTCAATGCTGGGCGGTAAGAGTGGGAGAAATTCCTGGTCAGCCAATGTGATGAAAAAGAAGTGGAGCCTCTAACATCACTATTCATAGCTTCAGGCTACAACATTCATGTGAATTTGCATGTTGTCACAGCAACTTGGACTGTTGGGGGATTGGTTGGCTCAGTTGATTTGATGACTGGTATGGATTAGATGGGTGCCAACAGCATGGGGCTCGATCCCCATTCCAGATGGGGTGGATTTGGGACCCACTTCCTTGCCTTACCCTTATTGGAAGTCATGGCGCTTTGAATCGGACATGCCTTTGGACAGAGAACTGAAGAAGATGAAGAAAATTGCTAAATGTGGGATCTTCCTGTGTTCAGAATGTCTTTGCTTGTCCAGGAAACAACACACAATGTATTTCAAATTATGACAAAGTTATAATGTGTTAACAAAGTATTTCAAATGTGGAAACAAACCGTTCGGCCTTACAGTACATTCTTGTGCTTGTCCCCCACACAAACCTCCTCCCACTCCTCTTCATCCATCCCCATCAATGCATTCCTAACATAACATAATCCACTCTTTTTATCCTCGTGGTCATTTAGCTTCCCTTGAACATAAAGAACACAAGAAATAGAAGGAGTAGGCCATTTGCCCCTTCAAGACTGCTCCTCCATTCAGTACGATCATGGTTAATCTTTTACCTCATCTGCAAGGCCAAGTCCAAGGCACCACAGGTGGATCAGCTCTATAGGTGGTCAGGAGAAATATGGGGAATGGCGTAGTGATAGGGGATCCTATAGTCAGACATTTATGCAGCCACAGACATGAATCCAGGATGGAACGGTTCCTCACTGGAGCCAGGTTAAAGGATGTTACTGAACGGCTGCAAAGCACTCTGAGGGGGCTGAGCAAACAGTTAGTTGTTGTGGTACATATTGGTACCAACCACGTAGTTGAAAAGAGGGATGAGATCCTAAAAAGAGATTTTAGGGAGCTAGGAGGAAGACTAGCAAGCATGACCTCAAAGGTACTAATTTCTGGATTACTCCCCAGTGCCACACAAAAGTAAGTACAGATATAGAAGGATAGAGAAGATGAATCCTTGGCTGGAGAGATGGTGCAGGAGGGAAGGCTATAGAATTCTGGGACATTTTCACCAGCTCTGGGGTGATGGGACCTGTACAGACTGGACAGGTTGGACCTGAACAGTGCTGGTGCCAATGTCCTTGTGGACAAATTTGCTCATGCTATTGGGGAGGGTTTAAACTAACTTGGCAGGGTTTGGGGACCAAGAGGTAATACTTGAGAGGAAAACCAAGTTGAACAGAAAATTGGGAGAGACAAGTAGCTATAAAGTAGGAAAAAAATAAGGTATTAGGTTGGGTCAGAGTATGAAGGAATGGCCTAAGGAATAAATTAAGTTTATTATGCATGTCTGTGAAAGTGGATAATTTGGTCAATAAGACTGGTGAGTTGCAGGAGCAGATAACCAGGTAGAGATATGGGTCAGAATTTTCCCGTCAGCAATTTGGGGGCAGGGCCCACTCACTGACGGGAAAATGACACGGGATGATGTCGGGAGGAACCCCCAACGTCATCCCGATCCATTTAAATTTTTAGGAAGGCAGGCAGACAGCGAAATCAGCTGTTCACCCGCTAACCTGTCAATGGCCAATTGAGGCCACTGACAGGATCATTAAGCTCATTGAAAGACCTGCCTGTCTAACCTTAAGGCTGGCAGACAGGCCAGGAGCCCCAGCGGGCTTCTGAAAAAAGATAAAACCTCATCCACTGGCGGGATGAGGTTTCATCTCAGTTTTTAAAAAATTTATTAAAGTTTCACTCATATTTATTAACATGTCCCATCTTGTGTGACAGTGTCACATGAGGGGGACATGTTAACAATCTTTTTCTTTCTCTAATTTTAAAGTTTTTTATACATTCAGCATTCTCCCTGAGACAGCACTTAGTCTCAGGGAGCAGTGCGCTCTTTCGAGCGCATGCGTGAAAGAGCGCACTTTGACAGATGGGGAATCCCTCCACTTCCTGTCAGGCAGGCTGCTGGGCGGGCCTTAATTGGCCCGCCCACATAAAATGGCGGCCGGCCCCGTTCGGCAGCGGAGTTCAACTGCCCTCCCACCGCCGAGCCGGTGGGGCCCACACACCAACCAAGGTCAAATTTCTAGCCATTCTCTTGTGGTAATAATAAAGACCTGGCACAAAGAAGAGCAGGACTGGGTGCTAAATATTCCTTGGGGATACAGGTGTTCTGGAAAGATCGAGAAGGAAAGAAAAGAGGATGGGGCGGCGGTATTGATTGAGGAGAATAGTATAGTGCTGGAGAGAGAGGATGTCTTGGAGGAATAAAGAGCAGAATCTATTGAGTTAGAGTGAAGGAACAATAGAGGAACCAATATATTGCTGGGTGTATTCCATAGGTCACTAACTAGTGGGAAAGATATGGGGGAACAAATTTGCAAGGAAATTACAGAGAGGTACAAAAACTGTTACAATGGGGGCCTTTAATTATCCGAATATAAACTGGGATGCTGTAGTAATAGAGTAAAGGGCCGAGAGAGGTAAGAGTTTCTGAAGTGTGTTCAGAAGGATTTTCCAGATGTTTACATTTCTGGCCCAAAGAGGAAGAGGCATTGATGGTTCTGGCTCTGCAGAATGGGTGGGTGAAGTAGATCTTTGTGGATTCATGGGTAAAGTAGATTTTCGTGGAGGAGGTGCAAAGAGAGAATCAGGAAACTTGCCAACCTCTTTAAAAGGCCCCTGCGCTCCGTTTTCACTCTGGGGAGTCAGAGGTGAGCTGGAGCCAGGCCCGCCCCCTCTGAAGGCAGTTTGGATGTGACCATGGAGGCATGTGGGTGCTGAGGTGCGCTGGTTTGAAGGGTTGCCTCAGTTCTCTGGAATTTTGGCCCAGTTGTAATAAAGTTGTACTGTTAGGCCCTCTAGCTGTTACCCATCACATCTCATTGCCTTTCCATGCCTCCTCAAACCCCTATTCCTCCTCCATGCCCTCTTATATTCCCCATGACCCCTCTGTACCCCCTCATAACCCCACAGCCCTCATCCCGAATCCTCCATAGCCACTCGCCTATTATCTACTACGGACAGGCCTGAGGAGCCATGTGGATATGAATAAATAACAATTTAATGGAGATCTCACTCAAACACACTCAATACTGGGGAAAAAACCTCATTCATGAAACCTAATCAAAAATTGTGAATCCCCACAGGTAGTCAATCTGTTGTAAAGACAAACAAACAACGATTTCACTAACCACGTCAAAGACAGATTATCGTTTAATAACCTCTTAAAACAGTCAATCAAAATGTGAACATAGCCCCCTGCTGAGATAAACATTTCTGTACCTTTGGAAACCAGGCCAAACATTCATAATGTGCTCAGTTATAATAACAAACCTTGGGAAATGTAAACAATGTAGCCTATCGAAATTGAAAAAGCAGATAACTAATGTTTTTTTCTAAACTCCACCAAATGGCTTGTCCATCAATGCACTTTAAAAGAAAATGGCTGACTTTTTTTTCAATTTAAAGCGCTGAGAATTTTACTCATGTCAGATCATGACACTTAAACAGACCTTAAATCCACCCCTCAAAAAGCATCTATGGCTCTCACACAAAAATTAGGTTCCCACACTGTAGATTAAGGCCCTAGGAATGTGAAAATGGGGTCTGTTTGAACTAAGCACTAATTACACATAGCCCTATGGATTCATTTTCACACCTGTGTGATTCACTTACTGCTCCCTTCCTCTCCCAGCAAAGTGGGATCTGGCAGAAATGGGGCACAGGACTTTCTCATCCCACCCACCACCATTTTTAAAAGTCTCTAGAGTTGTCCCAACTCAGAGCAAATCTGGGCCCAAGTCTCAGTAGGCGAACATTTAGAGGACAGTGATCATAGTATTATAGGATTTAGGTTAGCTATGAAAACGACAATGGAGCAACCTGGAGTAAAAATAATTAATGGGGGAGGGTCAACTTCAATGAGATGAGAAAACATGTGGTCCCAGTAAACTTGACTCAAAGATTGGCAGGCAGAAAAGTAACAGAACAATAGGCTGCCTTTAAAGAGGAGCTGGTACATTCCCACAAAGAAGAACTATAGAACAAACAAAATAAGGTGGTGGCATAGTGGTATTGTCACTGGACTGGTATTCTAGAGACCCAGGGCAGTAATTTGAGGACCTGGGTTTGAATCCCACCATGGTAGATGGTGAAATTTGAATTCAGTAAAAACCTGGAATTAAAAGTCTGATGATAACCAGAAAACTATTGCCGATTGTTGTAAAAACCCATCTGGTTCACTAATGCCCTTTAGGGAAGGAAATCTGCTGACCTTACCTGGTCTGGGCAACATGTGACTCCAGCCCTCAGCAATGTGGTTGACTCCTAAAATGCCCTCTGAACAAGGGCAATTAGGGATGGGCAATACAAAGAGGCCTATGAATGAATAAATAAAAAGATTAGCGACTAAAAAGAGGATTTATGCATGGAGGGCATAGCTGAGGTACTAAATGAGTGCTTTGCACCTTACTTGCCAAAGCAATGGTGAAAGAGGAGATAGTTAGGACACTGGATGGATTAAAATTGACAAAGAGAAGTTGTCAGAAAGGCTGGCAATACTTAAAATTAAAAACCAAAACTGGAGAAGATGAATCTGAGGGAAAGGAGGGTGAAAATTGTGGAGGCACAGGTCATATTTTTTCAATCCTCTTTAGATACAGGAATAGCACCAGAAGATTGGAGAATTGCAAATATTACACCCTTGTTCAAAAAAGGATGTCAGGATAAGCCCAGCAACTACCAGCCAGTCAGTTTAACCTCAGTGGTGTGAAGGCTTTTAGAAATGATGATTTGGAATGAAGTTTACAGTCACTTGGGCACATGTGAATTAAATAGGGAAGCACGGATTTGATAAAGGCAAATCATGTTCAACTAACTTGATTGAGTTTTTGATAGCGGTAAAGGAAAGGGTTGATGAGGGTAATGCAGCTGATGCGTCAACATGGACTTCTAAAAGGCATTTGATAAAGGGCCATGTAACAAGCTTGTCAGCAAAGCTGAAGCCCATGGAATAAAATGGTCAGTGGCAGCATAGATACAAAGTTGGCTGAGTGATAGGAAATAGAGAGTAGTGGTGAACTGTTGTTTTTCAAACTAGAGGAAGGTATACAGTGGGGTTCCCCAGAAGTCAATACTAAGACCACTGCTTTTCTTTCAATTTTAATAACCCAATGGGTGTGCAGCACAATTTCAAAATTTGCAGATGACACAAAGCTTAGAAGTCTAGTGAACTGTGAGGAGGGTAGTGTTAAACTTCAAAAGAACATAGGTTGATGGAATGGGTGAACATGTGGCGGATTTAATTTAATGCAAAGCAATGTGAGATCCCCGAGCTGTTTGACACTTTGAGTGCATAATGTCATGAGGAGAGTGTGAGTTTGGAGTGAGCTGAATGTTGACTTATGCTGGTAGTGTGGATGAGATCATTCATCCTCTTCTTGCAGAGTAAGATGATAAGCCTCTGGAAGTGGCCATCGCAAACATGCTGGAGATGCAAAAACAGGCGGTGGAACAACAGGCAGTTATAAGACGCAGTCAACTACGAGAGTGAACGATGGAGGAATCCACCCACATTCTGTCTGATGCTGTGTCAGTCCTCTAGAGCTCGCCAAAGTCATCAAAGGCAACAAGGTATAGCAGTGATCAAGCTGCCTCTACTCTGCTGCAGATGTCAGGGGTCCACCAAGGCCAGTATGTTTAGAAAGATTAAGAAACCTTGACATCATAGGAACATAGGAGCAGGAATATGCCATTCAGCCCATCGAGCTTACTCCACCATTCAGTATAATTATGGCTGATCATCCACTTCAATGCCTTTTTCCCACATGATCCACATATCCCTTTATGTCAATGACAGATTTCTAAATGCCAACCTCTGCTTTAAACATACTAAATGACTGAGCTTCCACAGCCCCTGGGGTAAAGAATTCTAATGATTCACAACTCTCTGGGCCAAAATATTTCTCCTCATCTCAGTCCTAAGTGGCTTCCCACTTATTTTGAAATTGTGTCCCCTGATTCTGGATTTCCCAACCAGAACCAACATCTTACGTGCACCTACCCTGTCTATCCCTTTAAGTATTTTGTAGGTTTCAATAAGATCATGTCTCATTCTTTGAAACTCTAGAGAATACAGGCCCAGTTTCTCCAATCTCTCTTCATAGGACAGTCCTACCATCCCGGGAACAAGTCTGATGAACCTTCATTGCACTTATGGGTCACAGGTGTTGTCATGAAGCTATTAATGTATATAATTTTATTGGAAAATATTTTTCTTTTAAAATATAAATTTAGTCTGTGGGTGGATCTTAATTGGATTGAAGCCAGCTAGTCTGGGTGTTTTGATATGTACTAGTTTTGATATATAAGAGAGAGAGTGTATTTGCATTTTTTTGAATAGAGCATTCAAGAAGTGGTGTGAAAAGTGACACCCCATCTAGCAGATGCCAAGCATTATGTTTACATTACTAATAAAATTGGTACTATGAGAGGGGTTTTGTAGTTAGAGAGGTTTATTTCAGAGGTTGGTGATACAATGAGAATTTACATTCAATGGGCTTTGCTAGATATAACTTCAGCAGTGTGGTGTGTATAGGGCAGAGGCAATGTAACATCAAAGCAGCTGTGAGCCTACTACTGTATTCACAAAGTGAAAAGAACCTCATTTTAAATTCGTAAGTGAAAATGCTTTGCCTGGTGTCTGTTTAAGGTTATAGGTTGCTGTTGCCTTAATGGAGATTAGTTTGGGAATTTGTAAAAAGTTATGATAATAGTCATCTGTAGCCATATATATGTATATATATATATTTTAACCTGTGTAAATTAATAAAATGTTTCATTTAGTTTAATATAAAACCTCAAGAACTGGTGGTTTAGAGTCGCATCTCAAACAAAATTATAGGTTATGACTGTTAAAATTTCCCTCTGGGATTTTTAAATAACTTAGCAGTACCAATTGTATTGGTCATAACAAGTGTTCACTCACTGAATATATCATGCACCTTTGTAAATATATTTGCTGGTCTTGACAATGGTTTTGTCATTTGAATGCGTCATGCATATACATCTATGTGGCCTCTTATTGCGAGGGTGATCCAAGCTCCCATCCATGATCACCTCCCTTTGTGAGCCTTGCATTCATGTGATGTCTAGCTGACTCTTGTTAGTTACTCGCCCCTTGTCTAATGTCAGGGAGATGTGCCGACCTCTTCATTGAAAGTGACTGCAAATTTTGTTAGGAAGTGATATTAATTAAAAGACACCATAGAGATATGCATGCTCAGTTGCACTGGAGAGTTACCACTCATGTTGTCTCATCATCAAATAGCTGTTCTTCATTGTTTGTGCCAAAGCACAGACCTGCAGCCATGATGGTCTCGCCAGCCATATGTGCATCTCTGTGGCGGCAAGAAGTGTCTCATTCAGGAGGCCATGACTGCATCAAATCTACATGACTCAGGCTTTGTGCTGGTGAACTGCCTTTCACATTCCAGAGTGGCTACCTGCAGTTTTGGCTGCAGACATTCCCAAAGATTAGGGCCTCCAGGATTGGAGGTCCAAGGCCCAACGCTGACCTTGTTCTTGATGTTGGTGGTTATAAAGGCCTTTCAGATCACTGGCATGTCACTAAGAGACAGGAGAAATGCCTTTGGGCACCCTTGCCTGCACTTTACCCCTCCTGGAACCTCGTGGCTAGAGTGTGTCACAGGCATGTCTTTTGCATCTTGTGGCTTCCTTCGTATCCTCACATGGAAGCAGACCTTCATCACCCTCTTCAGGTTCCTGCCCTTCCAATGCTTCATCGTCCGAGGAGTTCTCAGCTTCCTCTATGTCTCCCCCTGGCAAGTGATCCCCCCTTTGAAGTGCCAGGTTGTGAAGGGTGCATTAGACCATGATGATGTGGGATACCCTATTCGGAGTGTACTGCAGAGCCCAACTTGAGTGGCGCAAGCATCAGAAGCACATTTTCAGGATGCCAACAGTCTGCTCTATGATAGATCTTGTTGAACTATATGCTATGTTGTATCTCTCCTCCAAGGCATTTTGAGGACCATGCAGGGTTGTCAAGAGCCATCTCTTCAGCAGCTACGCCTTATCATCAAGCAGCCAGCCCTGTAAGTGCTGCAGACCTTCGAACATGTGAGACACCTGGAAGTGATTCAGGATGTATGAGTCATGGGAACTTGCAGAGTACCTGGAAACACGTACATGATGTGTTTCTGATGGTCGCAGACAGTTGAACATTTAGTGAATTGAACCCTTTGCTGTTAATGAACATCAGGGGCCGCTGCCATGGAGCTGTCAAAGCCACCAGGGTACAATCAATCACACCCTATACTCTAGGGAAGCCAGAGATTGCAGCAAAACTCAGGAATCTATCAGCCAGCTTCGTCCAGTGTGAGCTTTACATAATGATGTCTTATTGTAGAGGACATCTGTCACCTCCTTGATACATTTATGTGTTGAGGACTAAGAGATACCACATAGGTCCCCTGTGGATCCTGGAATGATCTGCTGGCAAAAAAATAATGAACCTTAAGGGCACTGGCAGGGTATGCCCTCCCAATCCATGTGGCGTTAGCTCCTCCCGTGGAATGTGGCAGAGATAAGCCACCATATCTCTTAGCAAGCATAGACGTGCACAGCATTGTCTTTTGATCATCTCCAGATAGGAATGGCATCTTCAATAGACCCTTGGTCAAGCGAGTCACCTCCGTGGGATGGGTCTGACCTCCTCATCCTCTGGGTCTTGCTGGGAACCCCTGGACCATGGACCTCAGGCCCGGTCTCTTCTCAAAGTTGCGCTAGGCAGTGCCTTCTTCTCATCCTCAATTGGATCACTGCCATCAAGAAAGCTGCGTTGAGTGCAGGCTCCATTGCTCAATTCTTCTTCACCCTGTGGACAGAGAGATCCAACAGATTAAAGAGTAATGGGCAACTATATTAGAGCTTCCAATCTACCCCCGCTCCTCCCCCCCCCCCCCCCCCGCACCGCCACTGCCATGCCCTAGAGCTGCATCTGCACTACTCACCTTTCCCTGTTCCAACATTCCAACTGAGGCACAACCTCGTAGTTCTAGGTGACCAAGATGCCACCCCAGGTACTTGACATCTTAATCGCAGAGAGGTTGGAAGAGGCTTGAGCGCATCCAGGATATGTTCAGCATTACCTGATGCACTCCTGCTATGTCTGAACTGATATACTGATTATGGCTAACCTGCAGTTTTGGAATAACTGGTGCCCTTTAGCCCGTTAGCCGTGCCAGTTACAGAAAACACCTTAGAGGCTTTCATTGATTGTCTAGCAGATATCCAGTAGCTGTGCTCCTTTCATGGCTGGATGCGTCTTCCATTCTCACATTCCTCTCTGTTAATGTTCAAATTGATCAACTTCATTGTGAACCCAATGACTCCTGCAGTATCACGTTAAAGTGCTCCAAATGTCAATGGCTCCAATTGCACCTTCTCAATAAATTCTTCCTGAGTTCTATCTGCTCAGACTCCATTCCCATATTCTTACTCTAAGAAGTGTAATGGTGCCCCCTCGAGCCATGGGCTCCTCTCACACTGCCTCAGATCCCTACCTTGCAGCTTCTTTTCCAGTTTCGATTCTAAACTGCATCATCGCTTTGAGGTCTCAAGATGGTGGTGCAGCATTTTTACTTTGAGACCAGCCTTGATCCTCCCCCTGTCAGAGCTTGGGTGCCCCGATCTTCCTGGAACCTCATGATGTACGGGTGGATCTCCTTCTAGTTATACTCCAGCCTTCCCCAGTAACTCTGGATCCCATTGTCATTGAAATGGACATTACTGTCCTCCCTGCTGAACCCATCACTGTTGATCTTCCCGTGCCCTGTGTGGACCTCACCCCTCCCCATCTTGAGGTTGTGTGCACGGTCACATACTTCTAGTACCCCCTCCCCCACTTCATTATGTTTTCCCCACATACAGGCTGTGGATGGCTCCCCTGACCATGACCATCCCATTTGCAGCCCAGTACCAAGCCAGACACCCCTATCACCATCGACTATGAGACTGTTATACCAAGCTGTGTCTGATCCCCATTGAATACACAAGCCTTGCCCCTCCCTGGAGCAGGAACACAATGTGCGTGCCATGCATAACCCTGTAGCTTGGCCCACAGTGCCCCAGGACCACCTTGTATCTCTCACCCTGACTACGGAGCCCACATAGCCTAGGACTGCATTTAATCTCTCACCTGAACTCATGACATCAGTCCAGGGACTATGACTGTCTTATGCTCAGCTCCCCTTCACCCACCATCCCACCCCCTCCATGAGTTTCTGTGCAACTCTTCCATCTTGTGCCGCATTAACCCCCCGTCACTGCATTTCCTACTTTAGAATCTGCGTGCATCCCCTCCCATTTATGCAAATCAAATACCATCCATCCCTTCTGTGTCTGTGTTCTACTGTACCATGTCGGGTTCCAGATTCCCCAAACCCAATCTTCCCTCTACCTGCCATCGGTCCCACTCCACAAACTTACCAAGCCCCCTTGACACTCATGTCTCTGTAATCTACCCCACCCCTCCAACCCTACAAAGTCCCCTTTATCTTCATGTCTCTGACATCTCCCCCCATCACCGCATCCAACCCCAGTCACCATGCTGGTCTCTGTTTTGGAATGCAGCCCTGCCTGAGAATCTCAGCACACAATGCTGTCCTGCCAGAGTAGTGCAGCAGCCACGGTGACCAGACCAGCTCAATACCTGAGGCAGCCACGGTGAGCAGGCGCACCATATACCCCTGCCAGTGTGGGCTAACACTGACATCGGTGAGGAACTGGAGCAGAGGGTGGACAGCTGCACACCACTTATATCTGGTGGTGATTTATACTGGTCTAATTTCCTGTTGGCATGACATGTAGGGGGACTGTGATTCTGGCGAGTTGCATTTTTAATGAGTATTCGTGACATGGTAATGCATGCAAATGATTTTCCGTGTCGGGTTCCAGATTCCCTACCTGCAATCTTCCCTCTGCCTGCCATCGTTCCCACTCACAAACCTCCCAAGCCCCCTTGACCCTCATGTCTCTGTAATCTACCCCACCCCTCCAACCCATCCAAGTCCCCTTGGATCGGTGGGCACGCCGACCCACCATCATTCCACCATGAAAGTGGCGAAGGGAAAATTCCAATTCATTTTTCTGCTAGCAGGAATCTGACTCTGAATTCTCCGCTCCTGCCCGCCATGAAACCTGCCGCTGGCGGGACCACAAAATTCCGCCCAGGTCACCTCTCTGTCTTCTCTTTTTCTAGAAAATAGAGTACCAGTCCATTCAAGTTTTGCTGAGAAGTATATATTTTTTGCACCTTCTCCAGTGCCTCAATATCCTTTTTATAATATGAAGGCCATATGATAGCTGGCAATCACATTTACAGTCTCGAATTATTTAAGAGCTATTATTAAGAATTATAAATTTATATAGGAAGATGGGCTAGGTGGGGAGAATGGTCTCCTTCATCGGCACTAATAGTGTGATAGATGTGCTATTCCTATTTATTTTATCATTTGATCTTTTGACTCCTTTGAGTAAAGTCAATATTACCAGCTAGCATTGACTTGAGAACATTTTTCTGCTATGCACTCTCATTAGCTAGAAGTTAGATTTGAAATTAGCCAAATTAATTTTTCTAGCTAATGAATAGTAAGAGCCAACAGCAAGAGATGATCTTGACTTTCTATGCCTGGTCTGGATTTAAACACCAATTATAGGAAGTGACAGGGCTATGTTATAGCACACTGCCATCAGCTCCATTATCAGGACTAGGAGATCTTCATCACCTCTATCTGAACAGATTTCAACCCAAGAATTCAAATCAGAAAATGACGATGTGTTATCATGTTTTGTCGTTCACTTCCCTGTCTATCTTCTGTTGAACCACCATTTCATAAGGATCTAAGACCAAAATATCAAGTGCAGTTTGTTCATAATTTTGCATATCTATCAACATATATCATTCAACAATTGTCTTACTGTTCCTTGTTCCTCCATTACTCACAGCTACCACATTTGCACATGGGTTTGCATCAAAACAACCCGTGCAATGTGATTCAGCAGGGCAGTTAGCTAGAAGTGGGAGACTATGTGATTCTTCCTGCACACCTGTGTTACAGTACAACAGGGGCCCAATGCCAAGTCACGTTTAAAAAGTTCAAAGCATTCTGGGTCATGAGGAAGGAGGAGGCAGGGCAAAAGCAATATTCCTGGAAATATTTCTACCATATTTTCTGTTTTTAGTACTTCAAAAGCTGGGCTAAATGTCAAACTATAATTCTCTTGTTGAATTGTTTTCTTTTGGCATTTGTGGTCTTTTATAAAGGAAACAAAATCTTAATCATGAACAGAAGGTCAAACAAGCAACTCCCTGGACTTTCCAGTGACTCGTTTGTAATCTTTCTGGCATGAATAGATAGCTGACAGGAGTAGATAGCTGAAAGGTTAGTGGCCAGCCTTGTGTGTGTCAGTAAGTGAACTGCCATATGGACACACCTTGGTATAGAATGCAGCCATATAGATTAATTACATCCCATGTTCAAACACCCGTCTGTGCTGAGTTAGATTACCTCAATTGGGATGACAATAAGGATGCTGGATTAATAACTGGAATGGGCTTATGTGGAAAGGTTGGACAGGCTAGGCTTGTATCCACTGGAGTTTAGAAGTGTAAAAGGTGATTTGATTGAAACATATAAGAACCTGAGAGGTCTTGAAAGGGTGGATGTAGAAATGATGTTTTCCCTTGTAGGTGAATCTAGAACTAGGGTTCACTATTTAAAAATAAGGGGTCTCCCATTTAAGGTGGAGTTGAGAAATTTTTTCTCTGAGGGCTGTGAGTCTTTGGAATCCTCTTCCTCAAAAGACATTGGGAGCAGAGTATTACATTTTTAAGGTAGAGATAGAGTGATTCTTGACAAGCTGGGGGGGAGGTGAAAGGTTATTCGGGGTAGGTGGAAATGTGAAGTTAAGATTACAATCAGATCAGCCATTATCTTCCTAAATGGCGGAGCATGAACGAGGGGCCGAGTGGCCTACTCCCACTCCAAGTTTGTATGTTCGTATGTTCGTACCATTGATCTCCTCCCCTCTTAAGTTCAGGAGGGGAAAAGAATTACCTCTTGTTAATCAAGGCCCAGGACAATAACCTATGTTGGAAATCGTCTGTGTGGACGTGGCATGAGAACAAGATCAAGCTTGCCTTTCACACTCTGAAAAGATTGAACAGCCTTTCAACACTCATGACCTACGTTGTCTAGCCAGAAGAATGCCAGCTTGGATAATGTAGTGGAGGCTTGCTAATATAAAGTGGCATTGTGTCCAAGCAAGAACCAGAATGTTCACACTCAGAGAGAAGGATAGAAATTATGAGGAGACAGGATAATTATTTTTAAAAAGCATGACATTTGCTCATCATTCAATGAAGAGTGCAGGAGGGCATGCCAGGAACAGCACCAGGCATACCTAAAAATGAGGTGTCAACCTGGTGAAGCTATAAAACAGGACTACTTGCATGCCAAGCAGCATAAGCAGCAAGTGATAAACAGAGCTAAGTGGTTCCACAACCAACGGATCAGTTCTAAGCTCTACAGTCCTGCCACGGTGGTGGAGAATTAAACAACTCACTGGAGGAGGAGGCTCCACAAATATCCCCATCCTCAGTAATAGGGGCACCCAGCACATCAGTGCAAAAGGTAAGACTGAAGGATTTGCAACAATCTTCAGCCAGAAATGCTGAGTGGATGATCCACCTCAGCATTCTCTGGAGGTCCCCAGCATCACAGATGCCAGTCTTCAGCCAATTAGATTCACTCCATGTGATATCAAGTAATGTCTAAAGGCACTAGATTCTGCAAAGGCTATGGGCCCTGACAATATTCAGGCAATAGTACTGAAGACTTGTGCTCCAGAACTTGCTGTGCTCCTAGCCAAGCTGTCCCAGTGCAGCTACAATACAGGCATCTACCCAGCTGTGTGGAAAATTGCCCAGGTATGTCCTGTACACAAAAAGCAGGACAAATCCACCCTGGCCAATTACCACCCCATCAGTCCACTCTCGATCATCAGTAAAGTAAAGGAAGGAGTCATCAACAGTGGCACTTGCTTAGCAATAACCTGCTCACTGATGCTCAGTTTGGATTCCACCAGGCCTCATTACAGCCTTGGTTCAAACATGGACAAAAGAGCTGAACTCCCAAGATGAGGTGAGAGTGACTGCCCCTTGACATTAAGGCAATATTTGACCCAGTGTGACATCAAGGAGCCTTGGCAAAACTGGAATCAATGGGAATCAGGGGGAAAAATCTCCACTGGCTGGTGCCATACCTAGCCCAAAGGAAAGTGTTTATAGTTGTTGGATGTCAATCATCTCAGTTCCAGGGTATCACTGCAGAAGTTCGTCAGGGTAGTGTCCTAGGCCCAACCATCTTCAGCTGCATCATCAATGACCTCAGGAGTGGAGATGTTTGCTGATGATTGCACAATGTTCAGCACCATTCGTGACTCCTCAGGTACTGGAGCAGTCCATATCTAAATGCAATAAGACCTGGACAATATCCAGGCTCGGGCTAACAAGTGGCAATTAACATTCACGCCACACAAGTGCCAGGCAATGACCATCTGCAACAAGGCAGAATCTAACCCATCGCCCCTTTACATTCAATGGCATTACTATCACTGAGTTCTCCCACCAACGACATCCTAGGGGTTACCATTAACCAGAAACTGAACTGGACAAGCCATATAAATACTGTGGCTACAAGAGCAGGTCAGAGGCTGGGAATCCTACGGCAAATAACTCACTTCCTGGCTCCCCAAAGTCTGTCCTCCATCTACAAGGCACAAGTCAGGAGTGTGATGAAATCCTGGGTGAGTCCAGCTCCAACAACACTCAAGAAACTTGACAACATCCAGGACAAAGCAACCCGCTCGATTGACACCCCAGCCACAAACATTCACTCCATCTATCACTGATGAACAGTAGCAGCAGTGTGTACCATCAATAAGAATCACTGCAGTAATTCACCAAAGCTCCTTAGACAGCACCTTCCAAACCCACAATTAATACCATCTAGAAGGACAAGGGCAGCAGATGCATGGGATACATGGAAGTTCCCCTCCAAGCCACTCACCATCCTGACTTGGAAATATATCACCGTTCCTTCACTGTCACTGGGTGAAAATCCTGGAACTCACTCCCTAACAACACTGTGGGTGTACCTGTACCACATGGACTGCAGCAGTTCAAGAAGGCAGCTCACCACCACCTTCTCAAGGGAAATTGGGACTGGCAAATATATGCTGGCCTAGCCAGTGAACCCACACCCCATGAATGAATTAAAAAAAAAATCTAAACCCAAAAGTTTGCTGAACAATCACGCTTAAGAGTTTGTGCAATTTCTCAACTATCCCTTGTCAATAGTGGGCTCATTGCTCAGGTAGCACTACATTAATTTCCTTAAAGATTGGGGAGTTTTCACAACATTTATTTACTGCTTTTTAATGAGATCAGTAATGCAACAACATTGCACATCTAACTTGGCAAACAATCACAACGATGTTTTACAAAAGCATAGGTCAGGAGTTTTGGAGGAGGGTTGGTAACTTCAGCATAGGAACAATGGAAGAGATAGGTTTTGCAGGGGATTTAACCAGGAGAAAGAGAAGTGACAAGATAGACAAGGATTTCTAAAGGGCTTGACATGATGACTGAATGGTACATTTGGAGCAGGGGGAAGCAGGAGAAGGAGGATGACACTAAGAGCAGAGTTACAAGATGCAGATAAATGGGATACTCCTTTATTAAGATAGTAGAGGAAGGAATTTCATATGACCTGCTGGTAGTTCTCCAGTATTACTTTAAAGCATATGAATGATTGGGAGTAGAAGGAATGGAAGATAGAGATACATATCATTTCATTCTCTGCTTCTTACCAACATGAATCATGCATATTAAAACAATAGTGCAAAATTGACCAATTGTAAATAGAGTTACAAGTGTTAGCAATCCTGGATGATCAATGATTCTGTTGTTTCATAGCATCTCCAGCTCTGGATTTTCTGGCTGGAACCCTGAAGGTTTGATGTAATAATGTAAGTGGAAATAATCTAGCCTTGGTCTCCCATGCCCTTCACTTTCCAATTCCTTTCTATTGACCATTTTTGAATAGTCTAGTCCCCAAAGTCACAGACCAATTAAAATCAAACCCTTATGCACAGTGCTTTGTAAGTGTTGTGTTACTAAGATATCGTTCTTTGGTCTATTCAAGACATGTGGTAAGGATTTTCCATTATATTTAACTTGAGCATTGCTTTACTCTCTTGATTCTCTTATGTATTGCCAGCTTGGGTTACAATGGAAACAAGATTGAAGAATTCCCAATCTTTTTCTCCTCCCATCCTTCCCACACTGAGAGGCAATTCTCAAGTACCAGTGGCGCG
Source organism: Carcharodon carcharias (assembly GCF_017639515.1). NCBI lineage: Eukaryota > Metazoa > Chordata > Chondrichthyes > Lamniformes > Lamnidae > Carcharodon > Carcharodon carcharias. The sequence continues at coordinate 108,012,256 of NC_054480.1, read as the reverse complement.
CCTGAATGACTATTCTTCCCGCGCAAGCCCAAGCAGTGAGTGTGGGCAGGTCACGTGCCCAGGTAGGGCACTGCAAAGCAGTTCAATCTTGTCCTTACCAGAAATGCATACATCCGGTTATTGCTTCATCGTTTGAACTGAGCGGAATCATTTCCAGTAGTGCAGAGTCTCACTAGAAGCAAGGGTTACAACATTATATTCCTGATCTCTGACCCGTGCACCAGTCATGGAAAATTACAAAATCACCTTTGAGAACTAACTAACCAGAACACCTTCTCTAGCCTAGGGAATGGTAATGGGACTCATCCTGCTACCCTAGCACATATTGAGGATTGAAGTAGTCTGTGTTATTCAGTACCACGCTATAGTTTTCTTATTTATTATTATTTATTTAACATTGAGATATCAGGTTACCTCATCAACCATATTTTCCAATATATATATATATATATGTATTTTTATGTATAAATTGATACATTCCATTCATTCTTGGCATGAGGACATTGCTGGCAAGGAAGCATTTACAGCCCATCTTTAGTTGCCCTGGTAAGATGGTGGTGAGCCTTCTATTTGAGCCACTGCAGTCCAAGCGGTGAAGATGCTCTCATGGTGCTGTTATTCCTTGGAGTAGTTTGACATTACTGAGTGGCAATTGTTAGGCCACACCAGAGACCAGTAACAAGTCAAGCACCATGTGTGACTGGACTCATGTGTAGGCCAGATATTAGAATCATAGAATCATAGAATGGCTACAATGCAGAAGAAGGCCACTTAATTCTTCATGTCTGTGCTGGCTCCCTGAATCGGCAATTTTCCTAGTGCCACTCCTCTGCCCTAGGTCTAGGTAATTACTTCATGTCAGGAAGAGCAAGGACCCTAACACTGACCCCTGGGGAACTCCACTGTAAACCTTCTTCAAGTCCGAAAGACAACCATTAACCACCACTCTCTGTTACCTGTCACTCAGCAAATTTTGTATCCTTGTTGCTACTGTTCCTTTTATTTCATGAGATATAACTTTGCTCACAAATCTGTTACGCAGCACTGCATCAAATGCTTTTTGGAAGTCCGTGTATACCACATCAACAGTGTTACCCTCATCAACCCTGTCTGTTATGTCTTCAAAACCTCAAACAAGTTAGTTAAACATGATTTCCCCCTAACAAATCCATGCTGACTTACTTTAATTAACCTGCATTTGCCCAAGTGACTATTAATTTTGTACCTATTGTTTCTAGAAGTTTCCCCACCACTGAGGTCAAAATTAATTTGCCTATGGTTGCTGTGCTTATCTTTACACCCATTTTTAAACAAGGGTATAACATTTGCAATTCTCCAGTCCTCTAGCACCAGCCTCGAGTCAAAGAAAGATTGAAAGATGATGGCCAGTGCCTCCCAATTTCCACTGTCACTTCCTTCAGTATCCTTGGATGTGTCTCATCTGGTCCTCCTCATATCAATTTTAAATCCTTCAAATGTTTGAGCTACCTCATGTTTCACCATGACCTGGGTAGCATCTTCTTTCTTGCTAAAGACAGATATAAAGTTTTCATTTAATACCTCAGTCAAGTAACCTGCCCCAATGCATAAATTCCCTTGTTGGTGTGTAATCAGCCCCACTCCTCCTCTCAGCACCCTTTTACTATTTATATACTAATAGAAGACTTTTGGAATCCCCTTAATGTCGTCTACCACTCTCTTCTTAAACTTCTCCTATTTGCTTTTTCAATTCCCCTCTGAAACTTCTATATTTGGCCTGTTTCTCAATTATATAATCTGCCTGACATCTGTTTCTTTTTCACTTTTTCTGCTTCATCTTAACCTGTACCTCTTTCATCATCCACACAGCTCTGGTTTTGTTTGCCTTACTTTTCCCTTTTGTGGGGATATACCTTGAGTGCATCTCTTCTTTAATTGTCCCCTTACAGTTTTTCTAATACTTGATTCCAATTTATCTGGGACAGATCCAACCCCAGAAGGAAAAAACAGTTCAGACCAGTACTCTTATTTCCCAGTTTTTACTGGTGTTCCATTTTAAGGTATATAAGACCAGTTCGGACCAGTATTCTTAGTTCCCAGTTTTTACTGCTTTTCCCTCCTCAATTACCTTACTCGGACCTTACTCAATTAAAGTTGGCTTCCCTCCAGTTAATTATTTTTATTCTGGATTGCTTGTTGTCCTTTTCCATGGCCAATCCAAACATTGCAAAACAATGACCATGGTGAAGTAAAGGTCCCCCTTCTGACACTTGATCCACTTAGCCTACTTCATTCCCAAGAACCAGGTCCAGTACTGCCTCTGCTATGTGTTCTTGTTGTCTCTTGGTTCCCAGGAGTTGGTAATAATGACACGTTAAGCTTAGAAAGATCAGATCTCTCTATTTTTAACTTGCTATGCTACCACTAGAAGGACCAGTTTTAATGGGTTCTGTTACATATCACATCAGTCTCTAATTCAGCCATGAAACATGGCCCTCTGGAACACTTACATATAACAATTAGTTCCTAGGTCTTTACAGATAATACAACAATATATGACAGCCTCCTTTCTCATTGGACTGGAAACATACAGCTGTAGAAAATTCTCCTGAACACATTCTAATTACTCTTATCCCCTCTCTGCCCTTTACACTGCTACCATCCCAGTCTATATTTGGATAATTGAAGAACCCAATTAGAACTAATCTATAATTCTTGCACTTCTCTGATTGGATAAGGAAGGCAGGTTTTCTTCCCTTGACATTTGTCATCCAATTGGGTTTCTATGATAATCCAAAATCTTGGAGGTTACTGTTGCTTAAACCCGGTTTTTATTCCCAGATTTTTAAAACAGAATTCAAATTCTCAAACTTCCATGGTGAGATTCGAAATCCTTTCAGATTAATAGTGCAAGCCTCTGAATGTTACAGAATCTTGGAAATACAATTGACTTATAATAGTGCAAGCCACTGGATTCTGAGCATAACTATGTACAACATATACAAACTCACAGAGTAAAATGGAAAACAATTTATTTCAAATACACATTTACATATTAATGTACGGTAGAAGCAGATTCATTTCAAAAGGGTTGGATTAATTTTTGAAGGGGAAACATTTTCAGGGTTATGGTGTAAGAGCAGGGAGTGTGGGAAAAATTGGAAAGCCCTTTCAAACAGCTAGCACTGCCATGATACGCCAAATGGCCTGCATCTGTGCTTTATAATTCCATGTCTCTCTAACAGTTAGCTAATAGCATCCTTGTCTCTGAGTCAGATGTTGTGACAGGCACGCATTACATGCAAGAGATATATAGGGCAGGATTTTGAGGTTGTTGGGCAGTTGCGGAGGTTGGGCCCGGGACCGGCCGGGAAACGGGCCGCCAAGCACAATCAGTCCTTGACCGCGACGTCACACTGGCGGGCCAATTAAAGCCCACCCAGCATGAAACACTGCTCCGCACTGGCTGGGTAGGAGCGGACAAGGACAGGGGACTGTTGGCCGCCAGGTCGCCATCGGACCAGGTGGTTGGTTCAAAAACATCCCAGGCAGCCTCTGGAAGGCTGCCACAGAAGGATGTCTGTCCAGTGTGCCCAATGGAGTCGAGTGCGGCTGCATACGGCAGGCAGGAGGGCAGGTCGGGTGGGCACTCGGCCTCCGCTTTTCCGAAGAGTGCCTCACCGTTCTCCTGGAGGAGGTGGCTGCCAGGAGGGACACCCTTGTCCCCAGAGATGAGAGGAGGCCACCATACCTCAACAAGAGGGCATGGGAGGAGGTTGCAGCGCTGGTGAGCAGCCATGCCGTGGTTCGGCGCACATGGGTGCAGTGCCGGAAGAGGTTCAATGACCTGCTGCGTTCAGGAAGGGTGAGTACCATGCTGGCATGGGTCAGTGTGCAGAAGTGTTAAGGGGTGGTCATCCCACCCCATGGACCTCAGGGGAGCTAGAGTCTGAGTGTCGACTGTCAATGACACCGGAGTTGATCAAGTGGGTGAACCCTGGGTGCTTGGACTGAGTGCCTTGCGGCTCAAGGTCCACAACTCGGATGTGCCCTGGGAAGTGTTCCTCAGCTGGGGTTGTCCAGGCTGCAATGGCGCTGCAGGTAGAAAGTGGACTAATCAATGCTCCTCTGTCCTTTCAGGAGAAGACGAGCCATAACCAGGTGGAGTGGGCATGTACAGGCGGAAGCCCATCTAACTTCCTGCTGCTCAGCAGGTTCGAGCAGGACGTCCTGGCGATTGAGAGCCAGCACGCTCCCCATGCAACCGGGCGTAGAGAGGCGGGGGTGCCAGACAAAGGGAAGAGCACAGTGCACAGAGGTGAGAGTTTCAGATTGTGCAACCATTCTAGTATAGTCTCTTCGTTGATGTGTGCCTCGAACCTGGAGTCCCCATTGTTCATTGAAAGACGATGGCACTGTGATGCAGTTTTCCATTGTCTCACCAGGATGCCTGGCATGCACAATGACAGTGTAATGACTTTAACTAATGACATGTCCTTGTTCTCCCTTTTAGATTTGCCAGCAGGCATCACTCTGCAGACCCAGAAGGGTCACCCCTGACGCTGGAGGACTACTGAGGTCCTGTTGCTTCTGCGTCACACCCTCTCTCTGAAGCAGGCATCAAAGCAGATACCAGCACCCCAGGGGGCATTAGTTCAGCAGCTAGTATCTCGGTGCATATTGGTGAGGGCACTTCACACTCGTTTGTGCTGCAGGTGGGGGCAGAGAGTGCCCAGGGTGCTGGCAGTCGGAGGGTGGCTGGGGACCAGGATGATGTTGGGTCGAAGGCAGATGATGAGCCTCTGGAGTTGACCATTAGGTAGCAGGTGCTGGATATCCAGCGGGATATGTAGGATGATCTGGCAGAGATCCATGAGAGTATGTGTGCCACGGTCTCCATTATGAAGGAGTTCATGCAAAGCATGAGCACTGAGTTGACCCTCATGGCTCCTCCATTGAGAGGCAGCTCCAGAAACAGAATCAGGGGTTCCTGGGGTTGCACTCAGACCTGCAAGCCCTCACACAGACAATGAGCTCAGGCGGTCAGTGCCAGTGTGGGAGACAGATGAGGCAACCAGTATCCCAGCTAGGTCCCTGTCTGTCAGTGGTGAGCAGGGAGGTCCAGACCAACCTCATGCTGGTGCACAAGCTGCCTGTCATCTCTGTGGGCTCCTCTCAGGGTGCTCTGGATGATGTCAGTAGCTGCTCCACCCCTCTGCCAGTGACCGTAGCATCTGATGAGGCTGCAATGACTGGGGAGATGCCAGCAGTGGTACTGGCCACTTCCTCCCATGCGGGGCCAGCACAGGCTCCACTGGCCAGAGGACGACTGCCAAGATCATCAAGGCCAACAGACAGCAGAGTCAGCAGGCTGTGTCCAAAGCTGTTACCAGTGAGGGGGGAGCACCAAAACATAGCACAGAGACAGAGACACATTACAATACTTCCACAATGGCGATGGTAGAGAAGACCTATGTTCCTCTCTATCACCGCCATTGTGGAGGTACTGTAGCACTTCTCTGCCTCTGTTCTTGGGTGGAGAGAAGTCATGAGCCACCTCAAACATAAGTTAAAGGCACCAATAGCACAAGAAGGGCAGGTCACGGGTGATTTTATGTTAATTTATGTTTACTTTATCTGGACTGGTCTGGGAAAGAAGGCCAGAGAAGTTTATGTAAAAAGTTTGGAATTGTCAAAATGAGATCGATTTTGCTTTTGTTGTCATGGCCTGAGTATTCTTCACCTTTTTATTTCATTGGTGAGGTGTATGGCAATATGTAATGCTGGACATAGGTGGCACTGAACTTTATTGCACAGGCACTGAGTGTTCTTTGTGTTCAAATGAAAGTGTCCTTTCAGACATCCGGGATGGAGGCAGCAGCCCTGGCATGATTTTGAAGCTGATCTTTGGTAGCCTAGCTGAAGAGCGCTGGATCAAGGTGTCCCTGCCTCCCTGGAGGTTACCGATGTCTGCCTCCATGCCCTCAGCGTTCTTCTCACCGTGCTCCTCTTCTGACTCACTACTGGATTCATCCTCTGTGGCCTGTGCAGCTGGGTCAAGATCCTCTTTCTTCAGTGGGTCCCCCCTTGCCAGTGCCAGATTGTGGAGAGTGCAGCATGCAACAACTATCAGTGACACCCGCTCTGGAGGGTATTGTAGTTCACCCCCTGAATGGGCCAGGCATCGGAAGCGCATCTTCAGAAGACCTATGGTCCTTTCTACCTCTGCCATTGTGGAAGTATTGTAACGCTTCTGTGCCTTTGTTCTTGGGCCGAGAGAAGTCATGAGCCACCTCTTCAATGGATAGACCTTATCACCCAGCAGCCATCCATCTAATTGGGCTGGAGCACTGAACTGCCTCAGCACCTGGGGGTATCTTAGGATGTAAGCGGCATGGGAGCTGCCTGTTAACTTGCAGAGACTTGCAGAATCTGCATCCTGTGGTCACATACTATCTGCACTTTCATGGAGTGGAACCCCTTCCTGTTGACAAAGGCAACCAGCTGACCCACTGGCACGTTGATGGCCACATGTGTGCAGTCAATGGCACCCTGAACGTGGAGGAACCCAGCATTCACTGCAAAGCCTCTGGCTCGCTCAGTCTGGTTGGCTTCGTCCGTATGGTAAAGAATAAAGGTCAATACCTGCCTGAACAGATCTTCTGTCACCAACTTGACATAACCATGGACAGCTGATTGGGAGACTCCCCACAGATCCCCCACTGACCCCTGGAAAGAGCTGGAGGCATAGAAGTTGAGGGCCATTGTGACCTTCAGAGCTACTGGCATGGGGTCCCCCCACCCCCACATAATCAGAGCTGATCTTGGGCCCAATCATCTGACAAATGGAGGTCATGGTCTTCCTTGAGGGACAGAGCCTCTTTTGACATTGCACCTCAGACATATTGAAGTAGCTGTATCGTCGCCTGTAAACCCTGGCAGCAGAATAGTGGTGTCTTCTTCACCCCTATCCACCTTGGACTTCCTGCTGGCCCTGTGCTCCTTGTGCCTGAGCCTCTCCTCCCACAGGTCCCTCCCCTGGAAGCTGCACTGGGACACCTGGCCTCTTCTCCCTTCTGCCCTCTCTCCCTCCTCAGAGGAGGTGCTACTAGCGGAGACCATAATCCCCATTGCCAGGGTAATGGAAGGCTGTCTGATACCCGGAAGGATCCACAGTCTGAATCCTCCGGGGGCCTTACAGATACCAAGAAGACCTGAAATAAAGCCTGAAAATGCTAAGAATGAAGCCCCAAAAAGAGATGAAGCTGCCAAGCACCAATAAGTCACCAGCAGCAAACAACCAAACTCTTTGTTACTCACACTGGCAATGCTACTAACCCTTTTTATCCCACCCTTGGATGAGGCTTTTGAAAATGTCGGCTGGTCACCTGCCCGTTTTGCCTCTGCAATGACTGTGAAATTGCACAGGCAATGAAAAGTCACCATTAATTGGACTGTTAATGGCCTTAAATGGTCTGTCAATTAATGATGGGTGCAGCTCCAGTATCTGTGCGTGCCCGCCGAGTGAAATATTGCGCGAGTGCGCGATAACGTCGGGATGCTTCTGGGGAGGGATCACAGGGGGCATGCATGCTTCCCAAACTCTGTTCCATCCCTTCTTATGATGTTCCTTTCTTTTGTCTTCATGCAGTCTGAGCTGGCCCACAACAGAAATGTCATTGCATGCTATTTTACACCCGATCAGGTGAACATAAAATTCTGTCCATAATGTTGGACAGACATCATCCATCAACTTTTCTAGCTAATTTTGCCTTTGACAGCAGGCACAGCAGGCGGAATTTCCTATTTTTGAAGTTTAATGTGGTAGCAAGCGGGTTCCACAGCAAGTTTCCCGCTGGTCGGAATGAAGGGAGACTGCACCCGAGAAGCTCATTAATTATGCGCAGGCGAGTATCTCTCCGAATCACATGGTGGGTTGGGAGCTGATCCATCTGCCCCACCACTACCTAATGGTGTCAAAGGTCCGGGATCCATATTTAGACACCACCCGAGCCTACGCATTTTATTTTCTCCAGCCTAGCTGTCCCCAGGAGACCCACAGAGATGGCTGCAGGCCAGAAGGAGAAGGCCTTATACCCTGCTTCTGCCATGATGCACTCCAGGCCTTGAGCAGAGGGGTAGGGCAGCTTGGGGTGTCCTTTACCCCAGGGATGGCTTCAAGAAGCACACCAGCCTCACCTCTCTGGCCTGGGAGGCTGTCGTAGAGCAGGTCAGTGCGGCTGGCCACCACACCCAGAATGCCATACAGTGCGGGAAGAGGATGAATGATCTCATCTGCTCCGTCAGGGTAAGCCAACCTTCAACTCCCACTAATATCAAACGTTGTGGCATCATGTACTCAAAGGACTACTCTTTTCAGGGATCTCACACAACCATTATCAGGGGACACATATCCCCATTGCTTGTCTCACGGAAACTTTCACATCAGCACCATCTCACTTATCATGCTGCTCGCAATCCATCCTCAGTCCCTTCTGGGGAAGGATCATAGGGGGCATGCATGCTTCCCAACCTCTGTTCCATCCTTTCTTATCACGTTCCTTTCTTTTGCCTTCATGCAGTCTGAGCTGGCCCACAACAGAAAGGACAGATCCCAGACTGCAGGAGGGATAGCCAACATCATATCCCTCATCAGATTCAAGGAGGATGCCATCCAGCTGGCTGGGTAGGACAGGGATCAGTTCCTGTGAGAAGGGAAAATTGGTTTATCCCAGCAACCTAGTACAGATGACACTTCTATGAGTTCATCACATCCTGACAATTCACAGTGAGTGACATGCAAACTTGTATTATGCCTGCTTTATGAACTAAATCTATCTTCTCTCTCTTATAGGCACACACACGTGGAGGGCCAACATAAGCCTTAGCCCCCAGACCACCTTAGAGGAGGAACTTGAGGAAATCACTGAAGAGAACAGTCACTGGGCTCACCCACACCCTTCACAGAGACACACACCTCAGTGGGTCATAGCTCAAGATTAGGCTACTGGAGAACCTACTGGAGAACACCCCACTAACTTCCTCCACAGCAGTCCGAGGCAGGGACAGCCCAGGTCTCCAGCATGCAAAGGGCTGCTGGAGATCAGCCACCCACAGATGATGGGCCTCTGCGAGCAGCCACTGAGACAATACTGGAGATGCAATGACAGGCAGTAGAAGACTAAGCAGAGATGTGACAGTCTCTCAAAGACAAAAGCAAAGGATAGAGGAGTTGATCCGTGTTCTGTCTGATGTTGTGGCTCCAACATGTGAGCACCTCTAGGTCACCATGGGAAGGTTGGCGACCACCATGGAGACCTTGGTCCAGCAGGTTTTGCTGGATACGTGCTCGGCCCTGGACTTCATGGCCACATACCCTGGTGGGAAGCATCAGTGTTTAGGCGAGAGGGGGACGGGACGCCTTGACCTCCCTCCAGGTGTCCCTTCTCCCCCTTCTCCTCAAGCAGTCAGAGAGGGGCCTTCAGGCACCCACAGGGAGTATAATCGTCAGCCGGACACCCTGGGGGCCTCCACTCAGGACAATCCAAGGGTGTCCAGCCATCCAGAATTCCCTCTGCCTGTGAACCCATCCACTCAAGCTGTCAGGCCGAGGAGGGCACATCTGCCCCTGAGCAGGAGACCCTTATCAGGCCAGGGCCCCCCTAAGCCTCAGGCCATCAGAGGACGCCCATCAAGGTCATCACAGACATCAGGACGTTGCAGTCAGCAGGCTTCTCCATCTCTCCTGCGGATATTAGGGCCACATCCAGGCATTGTGGTAGGGTTAGGAAAATTAAGAAATATTGAAATCACTTTTGAGTCATGGATGTGCTACTACTGTATAAAGATTGCACTTTAGTTAAACATTTGATGTTTATATGAATGGCTTGGTCAATTGAAGGCATTGTGTTTATTTATATATGTAACCTCTTATTGCAAGGTTTAGCCATCCTCTCACTCAGCGATAGTCTCCCTCTGTGAGATTCACATTCATTTGATGTCAATCTCATTGAAGATAGTTTCCGCACCCTTGTGTGATGTCATGGAGATGCGTTAAAATCTTTATTGGAAGTGTGTGCTTAATCCCTCATGATACATCATTGTGTGAGGGCAGCTCAGCAGCCATGAAGGATGAGCAGCAGTTGTGTCTCCTCAGTGGTAGTGCCAAAGGAGAAGACATGGACATCAACAATATCCTCATCTCACTGGCCACTGTAGTTTCACATTCAGTGGTGATGATGGAATCAAGTAAGTTGCCACAGCGTTCTCACTGTTGTGTCGACTTTCATCTCCCAGGGGGAGTGCATACAGTGTGTAGCACTGACCTTCTTAGAGATCATGGCCTGGTGAATCATGAGGCTAGAAGGTGTAGGTCTGAATGCTGAACCTGCTCTCAATGTGACTGGTTGGACATCCCTTTCAATGCAATGGAATGGCATTAGGTGACAGGAGAATTGTGGCCACCTCCTGTTGCCCTCACTTTACTCTTCCTGAAATCTGGTGGCAATTAGTGTGGCACAGGCATGTCTCCCACGTTGTGCTTCCTCCATGGAAGCTGACCTTCTTCTTCTTCTTCATGTTCCTGGCCCTCTTGTTCTTCATCCTCTGAGGAGCTGTCCTCCATTTCTCCCTCTGACAAGGGATAACCCCTTTGCAGCGCCAGGTTGTGAAGAACGTAACACACAATGATGATGTGGGAGACCCTGACTGGACTGTACCACAATGCCCCACCTAAGCAGTCCAAACATTGGAAGTGCATCTTTAGGATGCCAATGGTCTGCTCAATTAGGGACCATGTGGAGCTATAAGCTGCGTTGTACCCCTCCTCCAAGGCACTCTGAGGATGATGTATGGGGGTCATGAACCTACATTTCATTGGGTACCCCCTTATCCCCAAGCAGCCATCCCTGTAGATGCTCAGGCCTTTCGAATATGTGCGGGACCTGGGATGTATGAGTCATGACAATCCCACCTGGCACAAACCTCCATGATGTGCTTCTGATGGTCGCACACCAGTTGAATATTGATGGAATGAAACCCTTTATGATAGGGGATGATGCCATGGAGCCCTCAAAGTCACATGGGTGTAGTCGATTACCCCCTGCACTCCAGGGAAGCCTGAGGCAACCACAAACCCAATGAATCGCACAGCCTGGCTATCTTCATCAAGTGTCAACCTCACATAATGATGTGCCTTGCTGTGGGGGCATCTGTAACCTCCTTGATGAGCCCTTGTGTGGCAGACTGTGAGATGCCACACAGATCCCCTGTGGATCCCTGGCACAATCCGCAGGCAAAGGAATTGAGTGCAGTGGTGTCCTTCAAGGCCACTGGTAGGGGAAAGCCTCCCAACTCACAGGGTATTAATTCATCCCAAAGAATGTGGCAAATGTGATCTCAGGACAAATGTGAGCTCAGGACAAGCACAGGCATGCATGGTGTTGTCTCTCACCCATCTGCAGATAGGGGAGTCTTCTTCGGTAGACCCTTGGTCTGGCAAGTCGCCTCTGTGCTCTGGGACTATCCTACTGATCCTCATGCTGTTGCTGTAGCTCCCCTGCACCCTGGACCTTAATCGGAGCCATCTCTGAAGCTACCCTCTGAGTTATCTGCCCCTTCTTCTCCTCCTCCATTCTATTAGTACCCTCAGGAAAGCAGCAATGAGCCCAGGATCCATCATTGTTTTGTCCTTCTCTCTGAAATGATAGATTCACGACATTAGTGAATAATGGATGAAAAACAGTGAAGCTCACAATCTTGAACCAAAAGCAACTGTAATGGTCTCCAGTGGCTTGTGCCCTACAAGCCTTGTTGCTGATGCAGCCTTGTATCTGAGGTGCAAACAGAACATCAAGGTGACCAAGATGCTATCCCTGAGACTTAACATCCCAATCCAACAGTTGTTGGAGAAGGTTAGAATGACATGCACGACCTGACTTAGTTCAGTTCTCCAATCCCAGACTTGGAATACTAATTAACAATAAGTTGCTCATGATTAATATCTGGATGCCCTTTGGCACGTTATGCATGCCAATTGTGGAAAGCACATGAAAGTGTTTCATCGATGGAATGCCATATATGCAGCACCTATGCCTCCTTAATGGTTGCCTGCATTCCCAAATTTCACATTCCTGTGTGTTAATGTTGAAACAGAGTGACTGTGATGTTATGCCAGTGACCCCTACGTTTCCCTGTTACTGCGTGGCAAAAGGTATGGGTTCCAGTGGCAACCTTCTCAAAGAGGTCTTCCTACATTCACTCAATTCATCTGACTCAATTTTAATCTTGTGGCATCAAAACATTAGAGGCTGCTTCCAGATAGGGCCTCTTAGTCAGGCAGTGCCCTCCTCCCAGACTGCCTTAGACCCTTCCCATGCAGATTTGTTTCTAGTTTTGATTTTAAATTTTGCCATTACTTCATGTGTGCAAGACGGTGGTTCTATACTACTATTTCGAGATCACCCTCTCACTGACTGCATCCCAAAAATTTACTTGGAACCTCATACTGTTATTCTCCAGCATCCTCCAGTAATACCACATCCCATAGTTGTTGTGGTCAACCTCACCCCCCCCCCCCCCCCACCCCGAGCCCATCACTGTTGACGTGCCCATGGCCCATGTGGATCTCATCCCTCCCCATCTAGAGACTGTAAACACAATTACCTTCAAAGGAGACCCCCAAGAGAGCGTCACATTCCCCCCCTTTATTATGTTTTCCACAAATACTGGCTACAGATGCCTTCCATAACCAATATCACGCCCTCTGCAGACCAGTACTGAGCTAGACAAGGCAATGTACACTGACTGTTATTATGGCACAGCCGATGGTAAAGGCTGAATGGTTCAAATGCCAGAGGGAAACTTGAAACAACTGTCATAACCCACTTTTGCAATTTGTAATTTCGAGATGCAGGCTTTGAATTCAATAGGAATAAGACCACTGAGTCTCGTGGTTTTTATATAAAATTAAATTAAACATTTATTAATTTAACAAATTAAACACACACATGGCTACAAATTACTACTATAATAACTTTTTAACAAATCCCCAAATTAATCACCCCCAGGTAAATCTCCACTAAGGTTACAGTAACCCATAGGGCAGAATTTTCTGGGTGATGTGTGGGGCAGGGGGCCAGTCCAGCGCGTCAGCATGTAAAATGATGCGCGGTGACATCGAACGAGCATCCCAACGTCACTGTGTGCCATCACGATATTTAGCTGGGTAGGTGCGCGATGAAGTGTGACACCCACCCGCCATTAATTAAAGGGCTAGTTAAGGCCTTTAACTTGGCAATCGATGCTGATTTTCAGGCGCACATGCGATCCTCGGTTTGGCACATGGGTGCAACGGGCAGGCGGGTAAGCGACTTTTTAATAAAACTCATCTACACACAAGATATGTGGGCTCAGTGGGGTTGTCAATCTGGCCTGTGAGTATTTATTGGGGAAAGTTGTTTAAACTTGCCTGTGTGATCTGTAGCAGTTCAGAACGAATTCCAGCAGCTTTCTATGTATTTTAAACCTTCGGCTCAGCACTCTTCAGTCAGGAATCCTTATCTGGCCTGCAGCTTTCCGGAGGCCTCCATTTAGCCTGGGAATGGGTTCTAAGGCAGCTTCTCTGAGGAGGAAGGGAGGGATAGAAAAAGGAGGAGGCCAGGAGTGGACAATCAGCCTCCAGGGAAGCCACCTTTGGGAGGCCAGGCGCAGGCACAAGGGGCGCAGGGCCAAGAGGTTGTCCAAGGTGGAAGGGGCTGCAGAAGATGTCACTATCCTGCTGCCAGGGTATACAGGCGGAGAAGCAGCTACCTCAGTATGACAAAGGTGCAGTGCTGAAGGAGGCTCCGACTGTCAAAGGAGACAGTCAACTATATCTGTCAGATGATTGACCCTGAGATCTTCCCTGTGTGGGCAGACGCCCCATGCCAGCAGCTCTGAAGGTCACAGTTGCCCTCAACTTCTATGCCTCTGGCACCTTCCAGAGCTCGGTGGGTGATCTTCGCGGTGTTTCCCAATCAGCTGTCCAAACTTGTGTCAAGCAGGTTACAGACGCTCTGTTCAGACGGGCATTGACCTTCCTCCACTTCTGCTGCAACCAGGCAAGTCAGGCACAGTGAGCCAGGGGCTTCGCGACCATTGCTGGCTTCCCCGCGTCCAGGGTGCTATAGACTGCACACATGTGGCCATAAAGGCGCCAGCTGGTGAGCCCGGTGCCTTTGTCAACAGGAAAAGCTTCCACTCCATGAACGTGCAGATAGTGTGTGATCACAGGATGCTGATTCTACAAGTCTGTGCAAGGTACCCAGGAAGCTATCACAATGCCTACATCCTCAGATACTGAAGTGCCGGGGCTCTTCAGTGCTCCGGCTCGGCTTGATGGATGGATGCTGGGTGACAAGGGCTATCCCCTCAGAAGCTGGCTCATGACGTCACTCTGCCATCCAAGAACAGAAGCTGTGCAGCGGTACAATAGGAGCCACGGCACACAAGGGCTGTGGACCACTCGGGGGCGCACTCCAGTACCCTCCAGATCGTGTCTCTGTGATAGTGGTAGCATGCTGCGCTCTGCACAATCTTGTGCTGGAAAGGGGGGGTGCAGTGGGCAATGAAGCCCTTGATGCTGTGGATGCAGCTGCACATGATGACTCCAGCAGTGGTTCAGAGGATGAAGAAGCCCAGGGCAATGATGAAGGGCTGCACGCCAACCCGGAACTACACCAAGGAGGCAGGGACACCTGGGAGACTTTAATCCAATGAACTTTCAGCTAGCTTCACACTAATGGAGCTGTAGGACCAGCATTGCCTGGCGCATCCATATGCGTCATTTAAGTGCTACATCTGCCACTTCATCAGCTGCAACTAAGGGCTTTGTACATTAACCTCACTGTCCACTCACACACTCATGATATGTCTGTGAAGCATACAAATGCCGCACAGAGGAGCCACCCTCAGCCATGGTAACACATGTGGATTTTATTTTCAACCATCATATGGTCCAACAAAATTAATTCCAAACGTTGTTACAATGTCAAAAAATATAAATTCCCTAATCTAGGGCCAACACAAAAGCACCAGTGAGAAACCCATGGTGTGCCTAAGGTGCCTTATGCTTACAATTACGGGTGCTACGTCTTGGTGCCGCCCCATCGCTTGGAGTGGCTTGTGAGACAGCCTGCTGACTCTGCTGTCCTGTTGGCCTCGATGACCTTGGCTGACATCCTCTGGCCCGTGGAGCCTGTGCTGGCCCCGCCTGGGAGGGAGTGGCCAGTTCCACAGCTGGCATCTCCCCAGACGTCGCAGCCTCAATGGATGCAATGGTCACTGGCAGAGGGGCGGAGGAGCTGCTGCCCTCACCTGCAGTGCCCTGAGAAGAGCCCGCAGAGGCACCAGGCAGCTGCTGTGCCGATGTGAGGTTGCTTTGGACCTCCCTGCTCACCTTAGGTGGATGGGCACCAAGCTGGGAAACTTGGTGCCCAGACCATCTCCTACATTGCCAATGACCAGTTATGGCCACTAGCGCTGTGAGGTCTTGCAGGTCTGAACGTATCCCCTGGGGAAGCTGGTTATTCAGCTGGAAGTCCCTCTCCTTGAGAGTCGCCAACCTCTACATGGAGGAAGCCTGATGCTCTGACATGAGGTTCATGGCAACACTCATGCTCCGCGTGGATTCCTCCACCACAGAGACCAAGTGAAGCACATACTCATGCAACACTCCCAGATGCTCCCGCACACCCAGCCGCATTTCCTGCAGCTGCTGCATGGCGAACATGTCCAGAGGCACATCATCACGGCCCGACTCAGCATGTGCCTGGTCCGCTGCAGTCCTCTGGCTGCTGGTGCCATGGGCACTCTCTGTCTCTGCCATCTCCTCCAGTGATTGTGAAATGCCCTCTCCACTGTGCCCGGGACACTAGCTGATTTAACAATTCCCACCGATGTGCTAGTCTCTGCACTGGTGTCTGCCTCGCAGAAATGGTGTGACGCAGGTAACAGTACAAGTCTCTCAGGTGTGAGAGGTGCATCTGCACTTCCTCCTGGCGGCCATGCTCTGATGATGCTGAAATTAACACCAAGGACAGTGGATAAGTTAGCGTGCACACAGTAACACACTTCATCCCTTTCCCCCAGGCTCATAGTGCACTCAACCTTCCGGAACCTAAGGAGACGAACATTGGTGGGATGGCAAATAGTCAGGAGGAGGCCCAAACGTTACAGATGGATGCAGACGGGCTGGTCAGATGGCCTAAAGAATGCCACATGGAATGTTACGTGGATAAATGTGAGGTGATGCACTTGGGCAGGACAAACAAGGTACAGGAAATCATGAGGAATGGCAGGACCTTGGAAAGTAAGGATGATTAGAGCGTCCATGCTGGGCATGTCAACAGGCCCGTTAAGGTAGCGGGAAAGGAACATAAGGCATTTAACAAGGTAAAAGCCATACTTGCCTTTATTAGCTGAGGAATAGAATGTAGGAACAGGGAGGTCATGTTGCAAGTGCGGAAAAAGCTGTTGAGGCCACAGCTACACTTCTACGTTCAGTTGTGATCAGTGCTTCATGGGAGGGATGTGAATGGAGTGGGGAGAGTGCAGAGGTTCATGACCAGGATGCATGCTGGCCTGGAGAGTTGGAGTTATGAGGAAACAAAGCATACAATGGTGACATTTGCCGTGGAGCAGAGGAGATTAACGGGTGACATTATTGAGCTTCATACCATCATAAGGGCCATAGATCGGGTGGACAGAAAGCAACTTTTCCCCTTGGCGGAGGGATGACTAACCTGGTGGCATTGATTTAAGGTAAGGGGCATAAGGTTGACAGGTGAGGTGATGAGGAACCTTTAGACAGAGTAATGTGGGGCACACTGGCTGAAAGGGTGGTGGAAGCACAAATCCTCCTAGGATGTAATAAGTATTTGGATGTGCAGTAACGATGCCATGGCATACAGGGCCTTGGAGATAGTGTTCAGAAATGGGATAAGGGGGCTTTGGAAGGTGCTAGACATGTGCATCTTCAAAGGGCCGAGGGACCTTTGCCTATGACCCACACGTCTGACTCTATCAGTCTGTTAATGAGCAGTGTTGCTGCATTAACAATTGCAACAATCATCAGTGCTTTGGATGGTGGGAAGAGAGAGTGGGTGGGACTGTGGACCTCAAATACCTGGCCGCTCCACCCCAGCCTCACCGACACCTGCGGACCAGGGCACATGGTGGGTTTCTAACTCCAGGGCCTCCTGTTCTAAACGGCTCAAGATGACGAGCTGGGCCTGGCTGCCTCCAGTGCGTGAACATTCATACGCATTATGCGCATTTTTTTCCTGAAAAACAGAGAAGAGGATTTATTGGGGTGGATTGCTCATGTACTCTGCACGAGCACGCTGCACCCCAACCACAGTGGCTCCTGTCCACACTACTGGTGATCAGTCACATAAATATAGTACGGCTGCTTCCAGCCGCCCCACCCCCTTCCCCCCTCGACCCCCCCCCCCCCCCCCCCCCCCCCCCCCACCACCCCTTCCCCTCCGCCTCCAATGGCCACTTTGGACACATTCTGCATCCATCACTTTCAAAAACACACGGTCTTAGTGCCCATGGCAAGGAGGTGAAACTAGGTGCGACGCCGAGGGCACCAGAAAGCTTTTGGCTATGACACCTTGAGGCTCCCCTTCCACCATTTCATCACCGTGAATAGGACATGTGTTGGAGTTCTGAGTATGTGCCTGGCTGCATCTCCTGCAGGTTGCCCCCACACTACTCAAGTGCGACTAAGACCAATGTTAGGGGGAAGAAAATCTCCAGGCAACCAGGGCTACCAAGCACATTGGCAGTTAACGGTTACCAGATGAACCTTGCACAGCCTTAGGGCCTGCAAACAACAGAAAGGCCTTGGGAGCCGGATTGGAGTCAGAGGATGACAATAACAACTAAGATTAAGTGTGTTCTTCAACAGATAGGGGAAGAACAAATGGTCCTAGTTTAGGTAGGAAGGAAAGTCTCTGCCTGGGTGAAAAATAGGGACTACGGTGCATGTACCTGTTACCAGAGATGTCTGTTTAATGTAAACCTATATGTTGACGAGATCGGAATCTGGAAACCGTTCTTGTACATGACCAATAATGTATAAATATGTTGAACACTTGTAATTTAGCAGAGTGCTATCTCAAGCTGTATTGAGATGGTGCTCTCCTTGCAATTGCTTGAATAAATGATCGAAACCTGTACCTGAGACTCCTGTGGTCCATTTATCAAAGACACCACAACAACCAATATATGCTGCGGGGAGAATGCATCTTCTCATGAACTACTAGGCTGATGTAAGCATGGTCACTATCTGCTTGGCCACCCAGCGTGTGACAAATGCCCAACATGAGTCAATGTAGTCACAACACTAAGACTTGAGGGTTGGGGGAGGTGGCCTCAAAGGCTAAGGCTACCTGCTGGGTTAAATGCCCAAGGCCAACATGCTACTCATCCTTCCAGAGCGCAACAAATCGTTGAACCACTTACGACACTGGATCCAGATTCGTCGCACCACGTCCTGAGAGCCCACCACCTCCGTCACCTCCTCCCAGGCACGTTCATCATGTGGGAGGCCCTCCACCTCCCATCCTGGGGAAACAACACCTCCCGCCGTGCTGCCACCTCCTCCACAAGGATAGCAAGGCAGTCATCAGAAAAGCGAGGGGCACATTGGCCCCCCGCTGGCCTACCCTGCAGCCTGCCCTCCTCCTCTGGCCTTCCCTCTACATCGGCCTGCTGTGCAGGCCCTCTGCAGTGCCACCTGTAGCTGGCCCTAGTGAACAGCCTAAAGGAGGCTGCCTTGCCTTTTTTTATACAGACTGCCAGGTCGCCATTGGACCCGGTGGTCTGTACACAGCCCCTTGCAAGTTTAAGACTCCCGCTCTCCACGGGAGTGGGAAATGCACTGGGCGGGCCTTAATTGGTGGCCTGCACAAAATGGCAGCGTGGCCCATGTCAACTTCAGCTCCACCCGCCTAGCGGAAAGTTTAGGCCATAGACTTTAAATAGACATCAGGCAAAGCACATTTGACTGTAGGAATTCCAAATGAGGTTCCTTTGCAAGTTGGTTGGATGCGTATAGGCTGGTTGGGCCTTAAATGCCTCTACCCTACACACACAAACTCCTTTCTTTATATACCCTTTGAATGTAATTTTTCCATTGTATCACTAGGTCTTTTGAACCTCTTCTAACAATAAAACCCCTTTTATAGCAACAATTGTATTAGTAAGCTGAAAAAATAAACACTTTCTTTGGCTTCTCCTAGCTAGGTGCAAGGTTTCACCCACAATCTTGAATGGTTTATGCATAAAAACCAAATTAACACTTTACTGTTCTCTTTACTGTTCACTCAATTAACATCTCAAAACTACTTAGATACATCAAAGCTGGCTTTAATCCAATTAAGGCACACATAAACACACACCTGGACACAGACCCCTACTAGAATTCTATTTTAAAAAATAATTTCCAATAATATTATGCACATTACTATCTCTTAGTGACACTGTGAAATCGCCCTGCACGCAAAGCTGTGCATGATCCCAATTGAGCACAAAAATCTTGCCCCTCCCTGGAGCGGGAGTACAATCAGTGTGCCATATATAACCCTGTAGCATGGCCCACTACGCTCCGAGACTGTCTCTACTCTCTCACACCTGACTGTGAGCCCAAGGAGTGTATCTGCTCTGTGACTCTGACCTGCTGGCCCCACACCAAGGACTTTGACTTTCAATGAGTTCCCCATTGCCCACATGACTGAACACTACACTGTCTCCCTCCCCACCACCCACCTCCCAAATTCATGAGCCTCTGTGCAACCCATACCTCTTGTGCCACGCTAAGACACCCCCTCCCCCCAACCCACTTCCCTATTCCAGAGTCTGAGTGTAACCCCTTCCATTCGTACATGTGGTATCCCATCAATCCCATTGTTTGTCATCGTTTCAGTTTCCCTCATCAATCTCTAGCTTTTCACCCCTCAGTCTCCGCTCTGCCTGCCATCATTCCCCCTCCCCCCCTCCCCACCCCTGACCCCCTTGCAACCCTTTCCTGCTCCTTTCCACCCACCCCCCCACCCCCACCCCCCCGCCATGTGTTACCCCTCCTCTCCTACCCCTTGAAATGGTTTCCTGCCTCTTTGCTCCCTGTGTGCCCGTTATCCTTCACCCCAGAACCCACCTGTTGTAATGCTAGTCTCTGAGTGCTCAGGCCTGCCTGAATACCACTGCACAATGGTGTCCTCCAGGACTATGGAGGCACTCACTGGGAGAAACCTAGCCCTACAGCCCCAGCAATGTGGCATTCCTCTGGCATCGCTGTGAGACCCTGGCTGTTATGACACAGCAGTTGATAAAGGCTGAGTTATTTAAAATCCCAGAGGGAAACTTTAAACAACTGTCATAATCTATATTTTCAAGTGGTATGTTTTGAATTGCAGCTCTAAATTCAGGAATCAGACCTCCAGTTCTCAAGAGGTTTTTATATCAAACTACATGAGACATGATTAACTAACACATGTTAAACATAGATACATGGCTACAAATTATTACTATCATAACTTTTTAACATATTCCCAAACTAATCTCCACTGAAGCAACAACAACCCATAGGGTAGAATCTTCAGTTCAGCGCATGGGGGTGGGGCTCGTTCACCAAGGTGTGAAATGATGCAGGGTGATGTTGGACGTGCTTTCCGACGTCACTGCGCATCATTCAGATTTTCAGTTCGGCGGGCGCACAGGCAACTCAGCTGCGCGCTCGCCAAACTGTTAAAGGCCTGTTAAAGCCATTTAACTAATAATTAAAATAATTAATAGAGTTACCCGTCCAACCTTAAGGTTGGGGGGCAGGTGAAGAGCCTAGGTGGCCTTCGCATTTTTCATGGAACCTCATCCACAGATAGGATGAGGTTTCATGAGCGTTTTTAAAGAGTTGGAAACATTTTTATTAACATTAATGGACATGTCCCGGTTCATGTGACAGTTTTGCATGAGGGGACATATCCTTAAAATTTTTTCTCCCTTTATTCAATGCTTTATATGTGAAACTAATCTCTCTGAGGCACCTTTGTGCCTCAGGGTGATTTCTGTGCTCTTTCGCACGCAGGCGTGAAATAGCGCGCTCCCGACTCAGCCTACTCCCCCTGCTTGCACAGGGAGCACTCAGCACTTCTGGGCACACGTCACACTGAGCAGGCTTAATTGGCTCGTCCCATGTAAAATGGCAGCGCCCAGCCGATCAGGGGCACTGACCAGCTGCGTGCCCACACACGCCTGCCCCCGCACAACCCCACCCGAAAGGAGAAAATTCACCCCATAGACTTTAAGCTGACACCAGGCAAAGCATTTTCACCTTACAAATTCAAAATGATGCTCCTTTCACTTTGGTTCCTTTGCACACAGTTGTAGGCTTACAGCAGCTTTGATGTTATATTGCCTCTGCCCTGCACAGATAAAACTGACCTCAGGTTGTACCCAGCACTTCTCTTTGAATGTAAATTCTCATTGTATCACCGGGCACTTTGAACTCCACCTCTTCCAGCAATAAAACCCCCTTCATAGTACCAATTTTATTAGTAATATAAACATTGATTGAGTGTCCCCTAGATAGGTGCAAGATTTCACCCCCAGTCTTTGAATGCTTTATTCAACAAAATGCAAATGTCTTCTACCTCTGTGTTTACACCTCAAAACTACTATACATCAAAGCACCCAGACCTAACTGGCTTTAATCCAATTAAACACACATAGACACACCCACAGACTAAACCTCTATTTTCAAAAAAAATAATTTCCAATATCATTATATAAATATCATTATATTAATAGCTTCATGATACCGGCACAGTGCTGTGACAGGTAGGCCATGAATGTTTCACTCACCTCTTAAGTTGTGAGTGAAGTGAAGTCTGATTGGTGCATGCCACTCTTTTTCAAACGTGATTCAGACCAACATGATTTCTCAGTGGCAGGACACAAGATTGTAAGGTACCACATAATACCAGCAAGCAGCACATTTAATAAGCATTCATGAAACCATAATGAATGCAAATGGCATTCACGACACTAGTCAGTGGGATACCTGACCCTCCATCAACCCGCCATTAATGAGCTATCGGGAGAATTGCAAACTGTTTTCACACGGGCCAGGAATCCATTTTTTTTGCCTGTCTCCAGATTCTTGGCTCCCACTCATCAAAAAACCTGCCACGGGCAGGATGGGAAAATTCCACCCAGCATTCTTGCTGCATCTACAGGCGCTTTAATATAATAGTGTGACCTCTGAGGGCCTAACGACATCAGAAACCTACATTTCATGGGTCTTATGAACTACCGTGTGCTCTGGAGCTAAAACTAAAAGCACAGAGACAGGTTTTCTGCTATCAGTGGGATTGATTGATCCACTAGCAGTATAGGAAGTGAAAGGGGAAGGGGAACATGTGGATCAGGTCTCCACTAGGGCCTTACTCACTTTGGACCACTTAAAATATAGGAAGGAGAGACCCGTCTTTTCATTAAATTGGCATTATTCTGCAGTCTCTATAGGCTTAGATCACAAGATTCTCTGCAAACATAGTTATTCCCCTCTTTGTATCCCTCTGGGTTTAAATGGTTTTACTCTGGATTTTTCTACCTCTGAACAATTTGTGGTGACTGCAGGAGACAGTCAACTAAAAGTAGCTCCTGCTCAGAAAAGCTGCAAAATAAGGCTTAAAATTGAACAGGCCTAATCCTCCTATTCCTTACACTGCTGCTGCTTTTCTTTCTCTTGATAGCTTTTTTCTGTTTCCCTTCCCAAACAATCTGTTGTGATTTTGATGTCTATCTTTGGAAAAGCTGAGTGGTGTGAATATCCAGATCATACCGAGGACCTAATGAGCTTTGGGACAATCAGCACTTTAATTGCATCAGCATGGGCCTGTAAAGACATCAGGATGCTTTTGCCATCTGTCAGGGCCTTTCTTTTGAAACTGACTTCAGTAGTAAGTCAATAACACACTGAACTGGAGCTAGAGAAACCTGAATACTTCAGGCCAGAATTTCCTCAAAGTGGATTAGGCCACTGTTGCCCCTTTAAAAAGGTATTGCACACACTGGTGGCCTCTAGAGGGAGCTACATGTGAGTTTCCTGTATCTGCCCAGATGTATTCCCTCTTGTTCAGGGATTAGAAACTTGCATACGACACGTTTAATGTAATAAAACATGGGAGTGTTATCAGGCAAAAATTACCTTCAAGGATGGAGACATTGAGACAGCTGACTAAAAGCTTTTGTAAGTTTTGGTAAGCATCAAAAATATCAGAGTTATAGCTTACTGAACATTTGTCTGTCCAATCCTGAAGTACACAAGTTGTGTGTGGGATCCTTATATGGTGAGAGATATAAATAACTCTGAAGTGGTCTAAAGATGTGCTGCATGATTCTGCACTAATCATTGTGGGAAATGTACCAGTGTCACATCATGGTGTTGTTACAATTAGGTTTACAAGATTATAATATTTTAGCGGGACTGTAGCTTTGATTCTCGGGTAAATGAAGGTGATCAAGCGGACTGTTCTGGAGTCTGCCTGACAGTAAGCCTGGATGGTTTGATTGTCAGAAATCAAAAGAAGGTTTAAATTGTTTTACTGAAAAGAAGGTACAAGACATTTATGGATGGAGACAATGGCAGCGGTCTCTGAGTTTGCAATGAGCAGACTTATAATTGTTTGTAGTACAGAACTTGAGTATTGCTGAAAAAAGGCATTTTGTCAAAACTTTTTGTCTCATCAGGACAATCACATGAATTCCTATGTCAGGGGAAGCAACAGCTTTATTCTGTATGAGAAGAGAGTGCTGATTGGTTGGCAAGTGGACTCTGATCGGTCTAGGTGTTGCCATGGAGGATGCACCAGTTAATGGTGACTGACAGTTAACTGCCAAGCATTGTTTGAAATTTAAATCAGGCAGCTTGACGCTGATCGGTCAAGGCATTGTCTTGAGGAATGAACCAGCGAATGGCTATCACTTATTTAATTGGCTCCCTATTTAAAAAAAACATTTGGATTGGAAAAGGCATTTACTGGGAAAATAAATTTTAAAACTTTTTTTGCGACCAACTGAGGGGGCTGAATAGGAGAGCCAGCTCACTTCTCCTCACCTGTCAGTTACAACCTACAAAAAGAAAATAGTTTAGCCATTAGTGGTTTTTTTTAGCATTTTGTTACAGTGCAAGTTTTATATGGTGAGATCTTGCCATGTCATTCTTTCAGCTAATAACTGGAAGTTTGAATCCCTTTAAAAGTTATCAGTCTCTACAGAGATCGTGACAGCCTGAACTAGTATAAGTGCGGCACAACCCGAAAACTCCCGTGCAACCTTTACAGACCACCCTGTCCTCTTCAGCAGCACATTGGGTTGGGGTTGTTGGGAGAGCACACAAGTATGAACTGAATGATGCTTGGTTCTTTCAGTTCCTTCTCTAATATTTTCACTCACTCAAACTGATTTATGGCTTTGATATTTGTATTATACTTGGAGTTTATTTTCCCAAGGTGTCCACTGGGTATCCAGAAGAACTTTGCAGTAAGATTGCTTTTCATAGAACAGGTTTCCCAAACCTTTTCCTCATATATTTTGACAGTGTCATTGTTACTGAAGCCCCATGAATAATTCAAATTCATATTTAACATCGGGACTAGGAACATTATTTCCTGTCACCCCTTTCTGGTTATGGAGTATACAGAAAAACATGTATTTTCTTCATCCGTTTTACATCAGGGTATGTATTCTTCCTCAAATTCCTCATCAGAATCAAAATAACAGGCAGTAGACTTTGACCTTCCCCCTGCTGGTTTCTTGCAGCATAAATTCTGGCCGCTTTTTCTGTCTCTAATCTGCCAGCATCTATTATTTCCCAGCCATGCTCAGCTAAATGGTTCAATTCCAAAAAGGTTTTTAACAAAAAAACATTGTTTAGTTTAATGATTATTGTTACCACATCCCTAAAGTGGTCGGGTGACTCTGTTCACCCTGTGACTTGTAATTTACTCGCATGCAGGACAGTGGTCTCCATCTTAGCCTGTTTCGAGCATTCTAGAAGATGTGAGTCTGTCTGCTTCCAATGGTTTCCTCTGTGTCAATGGGTGGGATTTTACAGTCCCACCAATATCAATGGACTTTTGAATGGCTCGCCACATTTTACAGTCCTGTACCTGCCATGGCAGGGCCATAAAATTCTGCCCAATGTTTCCTTCAAAGTGTAGTCAAAGTGGCCATTTTTTATATCATCTAGACACCCACCAAAGTCACATATCTTGGACAGTTCCCTCAGTTCTGCTATAAACTGAGAAATATTTTCCTCATCCCTTTAGTTAAACTCAAACTTTTCCACAATAATGAGTAGCTTCAGGCTGAGATGTTTTCTGACCAGTTGAACTCTTTGAAGCTTTCACCCAACTGATTGGGTTGAGCAGAAGCAATCTGAATCTGAATAGATGTATAAGGTGTAGGCCCACAGATAGGCAGTAAAACTGCTCTCTGCTTGGCCTCTATTGTAGTTAATTTGCTTTAATATGAAATGTTTCCATATATTCACTCCAATTCAACTTCACTCTGATTTTTCCAACTAATGCCAATATAATTTAAAAAGACGCAGTCAAGGTAGACTGCTGTGTAAGTGACAAAGATGTCTAACATTCAATTTTTTTGTATCAATATCCTTTATTCTCATCACCTTTGAATAACCACTCATATTGTTATAATAATAAATACCAGTTTTTATTTCTAGGCCCTCTAGAATGACCCACCAAAGAATAACAAGAACAATGCAACAAAAGGCCTTTAAACAAAAATCCCTACCATCGGGGCCATCACGTAGATCTTTTATCCATAAACAGCGTTGAATCTGTTTGGGTGGTATTGGTTCAGGGATATTAACTAGAACTCCTTTGTTCTTCTTCAGTTAATGCCGTAAATCTTTTACATCCACCTGAACAAATAGACAAGGCACAGGTTCGAGATCGCATCTGGGACGCAGCACCTTGAACAATGCAGATCTCCCTCACTACCTCAATGCAATGTCAATATAGATTATTCACTGGAATCATAGAGTGAGGCCTAAGCTTGCAACTTTCTGACTCAGCAATGGGATTGTTAACTCGGGTAGTTTGAACCTAACCCGCATATTGGCAAACGGACAGGATAGGACCTGGGGTTGGTTTTACATCCCACCCAATTTTACTCTTCATTCAAAAATCAGTGAGAGTAATACTGGGCAGGATGTAGCCCCAGCATTCCAACCAATCCCATGGGATGCCATGGTGAGTTAGCTTAAAATGAAACCCCATAGACCCAGATAAATTGAGCCTATGGTTTGCCAGCATGATATTGGGGGAAGATGGTGGTGTAGTGATACTGTCACTGGACTAGTAATCTAGATGCCCCAGCTAATGCTCCGGGAATACAGGTTCAAATCCCACCATGGTAGCTAGTGGAATAATCTAGAATTGAAAGTTAGTCTCTGTAATGGTGGCCATAACAATTATCATCAATTGTTGTAAAAACCCATCTGATTCACTAGTGCCCTTTTTTAGGGAAGCTGCCATCCTTACCTGCTCTGCCCTACATGTGACTCCAGATACACAGTAATGTGGTTGAATCTTAACTGCCCTCTGAAATGGGGAATGGGCGAGCAAGCCACAGCTCAGTTCAAGGGCAATTGGAGAAGGGCAACAAATGCTGGACCTTGCCAGTGATATCCATATCCTATGAAAGAATTAAAAAAGGAAGCTAGCATTAGTGGTCACATGCTGACATCAGGTTCACTCGTTGGTCTGTGATTATATCCTGGGATTATTGCCCTCAATAGCTTCAGAATGGGGTCACCCTGTAGCTAATGCAAGTGCACACACCCAAATTGATACAAAGGTACTTTTATAGACTGTGTAAGGAAGAAAACATCAGTGAGAGGGAGAGCTAAACCAGATAGATTGTTGGTGTCTTTTTTATTTAATGCTATCGTTCGGTTGCGTTTCATCAGCCAGCAAAGTTCTGTCCTTATGTAAGAAAAGTGACTTTAATAATGTCAATATAGGGACCCCGCTTAGAAATTGCTCTCCCTCAACCCAAGTGCCAAAGTAAAAGCACCTAGACAGCCACTGAAGAAGACAAACACTGAGGGCAGCGAATGACAGATCTGAGACAGCCAGACAGACAGGAAGACAGAATAAAACAGAGAGCCAAAAAAAGAAAGAAAGAAAGAGAGAGTCAGCAAGAGAGGGAGCCACACAAATACAGACAGTGAGAGATGCATAGAGACAGGCAAGGAGAGATCCAGACACATAAAAAAAGAGGCACACAAACACAGATAAATAAATAGAAAAACAGAGAATTCCAAAGAAAAAGGCTGACAGAGAGCCACAGAGAAAGAGTTTCCCCTCCTCTGTTGGCCCATAACAGTAGACCCATAATGTGAATGGGCAGTTGGAACATAATGATCCAGCTCCTTCCATCATTCCTTTAGTTCCTTTAGCCTTAGATTCTTACCAGTTGTCTGTGGCAGTGCAGGAAACCTGCCTGAGAGGAAACAATATAATTGAAATACCTTCCCAGGAATAGCAGCCGGATAGTGTACGAATAATGGCTAATCCATTTTGGAAGGGTGCCTTTATAGCCTTCTTTTTTTGCAGAAAAGGACCAAAATAGATGTGAGAACTACTGAAATGACTAGAACAACCTTGAAATCTACCCTACAGTTTAATGAATGGTTTTGAAAGGTAGCTGGAAAGCTGGCACTATTGACGGATGTAGGGATTAAAACTAAAAAAAAACTGCAGAACTAAAGATGAGGAGGAGTTTTTTTTCTTAGTTGAATATAACAGCAGGAAGCCAGAACTGATAGAGACTGAGATAGTTAAGGTTCTCTTCAGGAAGCTTTTTACCATCACACCTAGGGGACTCTGATATCTGATACTAACCTAAAGGTTGTCAGTTCCATAATTCTGGTAATTTGTGCATTAGCTCTTGGGGGTAGTAAATATAAAAGCCTTAGGATTGCTGTGGTTCAGTGGGGGAACACGCTCATTCCTACCTAGCCCACATCATGTGGTTAACTCTCGGTACTCACAAAACGGGCCGAGGAAGGTACCCATTTGTAAATAATTGCTGCCAAAAGAGTCAGTCTAACCTATCAGCATTCTATTAGGACAAGTGCGTGGGTAATGGTTCTCTCTATAGTGAAGCCCACATGGCAGCAGGTTTGTTCTGGACTCTTGAGTTTCATAACATTGAGGTCCCTGTAAGTTGTGGAGCAGCCATTCATTCTGTGCCATTTGCCACCAGCTGCAGTCAGAGGCAGGGATGAAAGGATTTGGAGGCGGCTGGTGGAGGGCAGCCAAATTGCGACTTCAAACCTTCATCCTCCCCGTTGAATAGTCATGGCTGACAAGGCAACATAGGCTTTCTACGCTGCCAAGGCAATGGTATCTCTATAGAGCCTCAAGGGTAGTGGAGGCAAGTGGAATAGTGTCAAAGTGAGGCTTCTTCCACATGGCCCTCATCACCCTGGTCAAGGAGCAATGTCTCCTATGCATTAATGTTTGAATGGGAGGAACACCCATCCCTGGTCCTCCAGAATGCCCTTTACCTGGAAGAGGTGAGGTGGGGATGCCATGTCTAGATAGAGGTCAGGCAAAGGGCTTAGCCCTGGCCTGCTGGCTTTCAACTGGAGGGAAACCTGTAAAGGACAGGTTCACTTACTGTACCACTTCAATTCATTCACACATCCACTGCATCATCGATGATGCTGGCTGCCTGTCTTGGTAATGTCTCTTATCCAGCTGAGAAGAAGGAAGGCCCATTGTTGGTTGGCACAGGGCCATGGGGAGCAAGGGCCTGAGCAGCAAGAGACAGTGAGGCGTCTATAAGGTCAAGAGGGTGGTGAACCTGGGCCACTTTAACAGTGAGTATTAGCTCGACCATGGATATATTGCCGGCGGCGCTCTTATCTAGAGATGAGCAAAAGGCAATGCCGGAGGTGCCTTTGTATGTCCTGGGAGGTGGTTGCTCACATCTGTGAACTCCTTCATAGGGAGCCACAGCCAGTAGGAGTTTGGAGGAGTAGTGTGGAGCTTCTGACCGGCATTGAGTGAATATCTGTGTGAGTATGGCACCAGGATCTCTGACCCCATGAGATAATGGTGGGGGTTGACTTCTTGCCTGCACCACCACAAGATTCGTCGAGCTCCCCGCGGATGCATAATTAATAAACTAAAAGGCGGAAGATGCCACTTATTCACCCACCCCACTGCTCAGCGGGAGTCACGCCAACTTTCCCACCCGCCACCATACTTAGTCTTCAGGATGGAAAATTCTGCCCTTTACATAATCATAAAATTGTATTAGAAGCAATTTAGAGAAGGTTCACTTGACTGATCCCTGGGATGATGGGCTTACCTTATGAAAGTAGGTTGAACAGGTTGGGCCTGTATTCAATGGAGTTTAGAAGAATAAGAGGTGATTTTATTGAAATATATAAGACCCTGAGAGGACTTGATAGGGTGGATCTGGGTTTAAGAATAAGAGACCTCCATTTTTAGATGGAGATGAGGAGAAGTTTTTTTCTCAGACAGTCATTTGTCTGTGGGATTCTCTTCCCCAGAAAGCAGCGGATGCTGGTTCATTGAATTTATTCAAGGCTGAGTTAGATACATTTTTGATAGACAAGGGAGTCAAAGGTTATAGGAGCAGACAGGAGAGTGGAATTGAGACCATAACCAGAGCAGCCATGATGTTGTTGAATGGCAGAGCAGGTTCGAGAGGTGAGTAGCCTACATCTGCTCCGAAGTCCTGTGTTCCTATAGGCCACAGTGGCATCTTCCTCGTCACATTGTCAAGATGATTATTCAGTGGTATTCCTTTCACACTGAGGTGATTCACCACCAATTGTTTTCAGGTTGAAACATTCTGTTCTTGACAACTCCCCTCTTAAAAAGTTCAATAAATTATAATGCATTAAACGTAACACTGATGAAGCAAAGTAGAGAGGAGGATGAGGCGAGTAATTCGTGACACAGGCAGATAAGTAGTACTGATAGCAAGGCAGATCCAGGACCACCTCTGCTTTTTCTGTCTTTTCAAATATCGACACCCCTAATGACTGTACTTGTCAGAGATAATAACCACATCGGAGAAATCCCAGCTACTGAGAGAAGAATTAGCATAGGTGGCTGACTGCAAAACCCTGCTGGGGTATACTCCTTCATCTCTTTATCAGGACAACACAGGACATAAAAACAGCCAATCCTCTCCACTGCTAACACTGTGTGACCAATGCCAGCTGCTGTGTTTATAGAATGCAAGCTGGGTAAGTTCTTAACATCCACCTCCCCTTTTCCCTCCCCATCCATTCTTCATCACACTCCCTCTCCACATCCCCTCTCCATAACATCCCCTCCCCTTCTTCCACCCCTTCCCCATAACACACCCCGACTCCATAACCCCTCTTTCTCCCCTCTTCCCCTCCATATCATTCCCTCATCATCCTACTCACCCTCTCCATAACATCCCTCCACATTCTATAAAAGCCTCATCCAATTATCCTCTCCATAACAGCCCTCCCACCCTCTCCCCTAACATCCCCTCTTCTCCTTCACACACTGTCCATAACACCCCCTCTCCTCATCCCCTATTTCCCCCTGTCCCTCTGCAAATCACTCCCACTCCCTCCTACTCCCCCCTCGATAACACTTCCTCCCCCTCCACCCTCTCCATAATATTTCCTCCCCCTCCCCTCTCCATAACACCCCTCCCCCTCCCACTCTTCCCTCCAAACTCCATAACAAAGCAGCTTATAGTTGAGAGCAGAACAGGTTGAGCTGGTGAGGAAGGAGTTGCCTTTTCCATTTCATTACCATCAGCTTTTACTGATCAGTTTAATGGCAGAAAATAACTTCCAACCACTTTTCACTTTTTCTACTTCAGCTAAATATTTGAATTCATTTGAATAAATACATTGTCTGGTGTGTTAAGGGAAGCACTTGAGCTAAAAGTTTGATTGCCCTGTTTTTCATGTTCTCAAGTCATGATTTGTGACCCGCCCATGCCAGTTCTCCGTGTAAATTTTGTGCTGCCTCATCATTTCAATGATCGTGGCATGCAGCCCAGTGTGAGCCCACTGCTGGTTAGCTGCAAGCACAATAGGGAGGCAGAGAGCATGAATGTTAACACATGTTCCAGCTAGTCTCCAGGTCTTAAAGGCAATCTGTCCCTCTTAAAGGAAGCTGCACTGCAGAACTGAAGGCTGCCAAAAAGACCATAATTGAAATCAAAGGTGAAGTAAAATGGAGCCGCAGTCCAGGGAATGGCTCCACGATCCAGTTATACCCACGTTGGAGCTACTAGTCCTAGGGATAAACTGAAGGACAGAGGTCATGTTTGTGTGGGGGCCAAAAGGCCCTTATGCCAGACCCTCTGGAGTGAATGGAAGCAGGTTGCAAGGGAGGTCAATGTCTGGAGGCTGACATCAAGGACCTGGCAGCAGTGTCAGAAGAAGTTCAATGACCTCACACACATGATCAATGTAAGTGAATGCATCTTCACATTATCTCTCTTACCCACTACACCATCAGGCTCTCACACTGCGCGATGCACCACTCCAATCACTCACCCAGCAGCACTCTCAATGTCAATGTAACCTTGATGCCTACAGACACATTGCCATCCTGGCTTGATTCTGAGGCCAAGTTGTAGGAGGTGGCACATTTCAATGACCACCTCCTTGTTGAGCCTGAGTTGTCACTGGCACTGCTCCAGTGTCAATTAG
Source organism: Carcharodon carcharias (assembly GCF_017639515.1). Taxonomy (NCBI): domain Eukaryota; kingdom Metazoa; phylum Chordata; class Chondrichthyes; order Lamniformes; family Lamnidae; genus Carcharodon; species Carcharodon carcharias. The sequence continues at coordinate 107,980,452 of NC_054480.1, read as the reverse complement.
AGGTAGAAGTTCTCATGAAAAACCTTGAGTGGGTTGGTCTTCTATGGCCTTCTTCTTCCTGCCTTGTCGCAGAGATTCCTGTCTCTGAAGCCTCTGCTACATCTCATGGTTAACAAGAGGCAAGAACAAGAACAAGAACAAGAGGCACTGCAACCACAGCCCCCATGCCCCAGGTACAAAATCAGTTACCAGTTCTGAAAAAGACATTTCCAAGACTAAAGCACAGTACTCCCACCAACTCATCTGAAGTAAGTTAAAAGCACCTCACCTGCAGGTTAGTGCTGGGCCTTTAAATAACATTGTTGGAGATCCTCATGCTTCTGGACACTTGCTGAGCCATGAATGATCAACACTGGTGTCCAGCTCATCCACAGAAAAAGTTCCTGAGATATCAAATCAACGGGAGCAGCTGTTTAACACCGTTCATAAATCACAGAATGGCTACAGGACAAAAGGAGGCCATTTGACCTGTCGTGCATGTGCTGGCTCTCCGAAGTAGCAATTCACTGAATGCCTTCTCTCTGTAACCCTGCACATTCATCCTTCTCAGATAATAATCCAATTCCTGTTGCTTCTGGATAGCACAACCACACTAGTGCCTTCCTAGCAGGGGAAAGTAGAGTTGTGGAGCCAAATTTCATGCCCATAGCATTTAGTTTATTACATAGAAAGGGTGAACCTAAACATGTGAAGTAGGCAAAAAAAAAACAAAATTAAATGTAAACTAAGAGAACAGAAAGGGGGTGGGGGAGGAAATTTGGATTCCAACTTGTATTCAAAACTCTATCTTCTGTTAAAGACACCATCTTGTAGCAAAATGCCTGCATAGATCCACTGAAACTGGTAAGGCAGATTTGATAAGGGAGCTTAAGATGAAGAAACCCTAAGGAGGAAGTGACCATAATATGATAGAATTTACCCTGCAATTTGAGAGGAAAAAGCTGGAATCAGATGTAATGGTATTACAGTTGAATAAAGGCAACTACAGAAGCATGAGGGAGGAGCTGGCCAGAATTGACTGGGAGATGAGCCTAGCAGGAAAGACAGTGGAAAAGCAATGGCAAGAGTTTCTGGGAGTAATTTGGGAGACATAGCAAAAATTCATCCCTAGGAATAAGAAGCAAACTAAAGGGAGGACGAGGCAACCATGGCTGACAAGGGAAGTCAGGGACAGCTAAAGAGAAAGCATACAAGGCAGCGAAGAGCAGTGGGAAAGCAGGGGATTGGGAAGCCTACAAAGACCAACAGAGGACAACTAAAAAAGAAATAAGGAGGGAGAAGATTAAATATGAGGGTAAACTAGCTAGTAATATAAAAGAAGATTGCAAGAGTTTTGTTTGGATATATAAAGGGTAAGAGAGAGGCAAAAGTGGACATTGGACCGCATGAAAATGATGCTGGAGAAGTAGTAGTGGGGAACAAAGAAATGGCGGAGGAACTGAATAGGTACTTTGCTCAGTCTTCGCAGTGGAAGACACGAGTGACATCCCCAAAGTTCAAGAGAGTCGGGACGCAGAGGTGAGTATGGTGGTCATTACCAAGGAGAAGGTGCTAGGAAAACTGAAAGGTCTGAAGATGGGTAAATCACCTGGACCAGATGGATTACACACCAGAGTTCTGAAGGAGATAGCTGAAGAGATAGGGGAGGCATTAGTGCTGATCTTTCAGGAATCACTGGAGTCAGGGAGGGTCCCAGAGGACTGGAAAATCGCTAATGTAACCCCCTGTTTAAGAAGGGAGTGAGGCAAAGGATGGGAAATTACAGGCCAATTAGCCTGACCTCGGTCGTTGGTAAGATTTTAGAGTCCATTATTAAGGATGAGATTTTAGAATACTTGCAAGTGCATGGTAAAATAGGGCGAAGTCAGCATGATTTCATCAAGGGGAGGTCATGCCTGACAAATCTGTTAGAATTCTTTGAGGAGGTAATAAGTAGGTTAGACAAAGGAGAGCCATGAGAAAGGATGTTATCTACTTGGACTTCCAGAAGGACTTTGACAAGGTGCCGCACAGAAGGCTGCTCAGTAAGATAAGAGCCCATGGTGTTAGAGGTAAGATATTAGCATGGATAGAAGATTGGCTGTCTGGCAGGAGGCAGAAAGTGGGGATAAGGGGGTCCTTCTGAGGATGGCGGCCGGTGTCTTGTGGAGTTCCGCAGGGGTCTGTGTTGGGATGACAACTTTTTACTTTATACATTAATGATCTAGATGAAGGAACTGAGGGCATTCTGGCTAAGTTTGCAGATGATACAAAGATAGGAGGAGGGACAGGTAGTATTGAGGCGGCGGGGAGGCTGCAGAAGGATTTGGACAGGTTAGGAGAATGGGCAAAGAAGTGGCAGATGGAATACAATGTGGCGAAGTGTGAGGTCATGCACTTTAGTAGGAAGGATAGAGGCATAGACTATTTTCTAAATGAGGAGAGAATTCAGAAATCTGGAGTGCAAAGGGACTTAGGAGTCCTAGTCCAGGATTCTCTTAAGGTTAACTTGCAGGTTGAGTCGGTAGTTAGGAAGGCAAATGCAATGTTGGCATTTATTTCGAAAGGACTGCAATATAAAAGCAGGGATGTGCTGCTGAGGCTTTATAAGGCTCTAGTCAGACCTCATTTAGAATATTGTGAGGAATTTTGGGCCCTGTATCTCAGGAAGGATGTTTTGGCCCTGGAGGGGGTCCAGAGGAGGTTCACGAGAATGGTCCCAGGAATGAAAGGCTTAACATATGAGGAACGTTTGAGGACTCTGGCTCTATACTCGATGTAGTTTAGAAAGATGAGGGGGGATCTGATTGAAACTTACAGAATATTGAAAGGCCTGGATAGAGTGGACGTGGGGAAGATGTTTCCATTAGTAGGAGAGACTAGGACCCGAGGGCACAGCCTCAGAGTAAAGGGAAGACCTTTTAGAACAGAGATGAGGAGAAACTTCTTCAGCCAGAGAGTGGTAAATCTATGGAATTCATTGCCACAGAAGGCTGTGGAGGCCAGGTCATTGAGTGTATTTAAGACCAAGATAGATAGGTTCTTGATTGGTAAGGGGATCAAAGGTTACGGGGAGAAGGCAGGAGAATGGGGTTGAGAAACTTAACAGCCATGATTGAATGGCGGAGCAGACTCGATGGGCCGAATGGCCTAATTTCTGCTCCTATGTCTTATGGTCTTATGGTCTTATAATATGTCCAACAATTGAAGAGGGCACTCAGCAGTTTGCATACCTCCTCCATGCTGTATTAGCTCAATCTTATTAAAATTATGCAGCTCTTCCTTGAAACTTTCCCTGTCTGACTGATGCTCTGCAACTATAAGTGAAACAAGAATTTTTTAATTAAGAGCTTCCATCTCATTGATCAGTCCACATCCAACAACCAGCTCTGAAAACTCTGCTCAAATTTTGACAGCTGTGACAAATTCCAACACAGCAGCTGAGACAATCCACAACATTCCAAAACAATCAACAACATTATAAATAAAACAACACACAGCATTCCAAAAAAGGTCAATTCGCCGTATTTTTCAATGTTAACAGACTGTATAAAAAATTCCAGCAACCAGATACAGATCTTCTCCAAAATGTGATCGTTTCTCCCTTTGATCATCTGTGTACCAAGTTTTGTTGAAATGCATCCACTAGTTTTTGAGATATGTGCTTCACAGACAAACAGGCAAACAAACAGAGACAAAAGCAATTCCTCTACCCACCTTCAGTAGCAGAGGTACTAAGGACAGGTCTCCAAAGTTGCAGTCTCCCTCCCATATTTTGTGGTTGGTAAACATTGGAGTCATTAAAAATAATTGGCTGTCCATTTGTGCAATGCTGACCTTCTTGTAGATAGATTGATCTCTGTTAAGGTAGTTGCATGAAGCCTGTGAATTTCTCATCCATATAACCATGGAGACAAGAAGTCTCTGGAATGCAGAGCAGATAAGTTAACATAAACCAAGGGTAAAAGTCATAAAAGAGTGTGATGGAATGGCTTACACCTAAGGGTATAATAACTGTACATTCTAACTCGAAGTGGAAGATCAAGAGTTGGCCACCCTGCTATTGAACTAAGCATCACATTATCATGTGTGTTTTCCGGGAGTATTATTTCCTTTAATAAATCTATAAAGTGAATGGGCAGGATACTTGCTAATGTAGAGCTTAGAAGTAGCACAAAATGAGTGCAAGAATAGCAAATCAGTGTATGTTTAAAGGAGGAGGCACTCAATTGGAGGGGTGAACATGATGAATAAAGACAATTTTTGGTTTGGGGACACAAATCATTAAACAACAGCAAAAGGAAATCACAAAGTTTTGATCCTGATCAAATGAGCACCCAAGGAGGTGGAGGCTTAGGGGACATGTAGGAAAGGGTCTGAAGGGTAGGAGAATGGAACATTGGCATTCAACCGGATGTGAGGCAGGAAATGTAATAGAAGGATTTGGCTCCTAAAGGGTTAACATGAGACTGAGTAGAGTACCACCCACACAATGATGTAAGAGGGCTGTTTTATGTTTGAACATTGGGGAAGATGGCTGAGGAATGTGATTGTCTTCACCTATTTTGCTGGCTGGAGAAGATAGAGAGCTATGCAGGCAACCCTGCTGAGGAGAGAGAAGGGCTGATTTCGCATGATGTTCATCAGCTCCGAGATCTGTTCATTGTCGTACCTCAAGGGTTCCTGTATTGTGTCATTGATAGGGAATTGGACTCCCCCTGTGCCATAAAGTGAGGTGTCCATCATTTAGATCCAGAGATCTTGGAGCCAATGTTCATTGTCAGGTAGGATTGTTGCTCCTTAGCTAACTTAAAGTTGGTTAGATGGCCGTTTGCCATGATATCTGCATTCCAGAACAAAGAGACCCAACGTCTGATGTCGCCTAAGAAGAGAGGCTATGTGTCTTCGGTGTCACTGGCCTCCACCTTGTGGATGGCTTTTGGGTTGCCTGAGTAGTGCTGGGTCTCAACTTGCACAGCTAACAAAATGTCCCTGTCTGTGCCAGTGGAAGCACTGGGCGTTGGTCTTTCCTGTGAGAGGCTGTTTGGCAGGGTGGTTCAGGGGTGGTGTGTCCTCACTTGGGCTGTCCCTCTGCTCCTCTGGCTTGATATGGTGGACAGTGGTGTGGCTCCTGCTCCATGAAGTATTCTCTCCTCTGAGAATGGTCCTGTGTTGGTCGCACAGCTCAGAGAGTCTAACCAGCTGGGCAGCCTTGCCGAGAGTAAGATCATGTCTTGCTTGGAGGAGGTCAGAGAATGAATCGTCCGCTACACCCGCCACAATTCTGTCTTGGATGAGTTTGGATTTTAAGTCGCTATATTCGCATCCTTCTGCCATGTGGCAGAGATCATTGATGAAGGAATCGACAGGGTCCCCAGGCTGATGGACTCTCTTGTTAAATTTGGTGCATTCCAGGATTTTACTGAAGCTCAGGTTAAAGCAGATTGGAAGTAAACGAAAATCAGCCTCTATCCAGGGATTAATGACTTGGGGGGAGGTGTAGTAGAAGAAGCTAGCACCTAAAGGGTTAACAGTGAATCTAAGTACAGTACCGCCCACACAGTGATGTAAGAAAGCACATGACCTAGGGCTAGGGCCTAGTATGGAGCCCTCCCCATACCCACTTTAAATATATATAGAGTTAAGCAATTTTAATAAAGAATTCTTTGTGACTTATACAAGACTGCTTCATGGTAATAGCAGTGGGATTCATCGGGAAGCACAGGTCAAGATTGAGCAACCAAGGAGCCCACAGGCCAGCTTGACTGGCCCTAATGTTGCACCAAAAGCAACCACTTTATTCCTCTCAATTTGTTTCATGAAATATATTGAGCAGGGTTTTCCAGTTGGCAAGTGGGGGGCGGGGCCCGGTCGCCGACGCGTCAGAAGACGCGGGGATACGTCAGGCTCACGTCCTGATGTCACCCTGCGTCATTTGGATTTTCAGTTCTGCGGGCGTGCTGCCAAACTGTCAATGGCCTATTAAGGCCATTAAAAAACTAATTAACTTGATTGATGGACCTGCCCGTCCAGCCTTAAGGTTGGCGGTCAGGCCGGGAGCCCAGGTGGGCCTCGGAAAAAGCTCGGAACCTCATCCACGGGTGGGATGAGGTTTCATGAGGGCTTTTAAATGTTTATCAAATGTTTAAGTAAAAGTTAAGGACATGTCCCAACTCATGTGACAGTGCCACATGAGGCGATATGTCAGGGAAACTTTTTTTATTACCTTTCTGTCAACTTTTTATTTGGAGCCAATCTCCCTGAGGCAGCACTTTGCCTCAGGGAGATCTATGCACTCTTTTTTAAGAAAGAGCTGAGGGAAATCCACACCCCCCCCCCCACCCCCCGCCCACCTGCACAGGGAGCACATAGCACTTCCTGGCGGACGTCACGCTGGGCAGGCTTTAATTGGCCCGCCCACATAAAATGGCGGCGCCCCACCTCTCCCCGCGACCGGGGGCGCCGATCGGAAGCTGGCCACTGGCGCCCGCTCCCGCACTTCCCACCCCCCCTCCCCCTCCCCCCCACCCCCCCCCCCCACCCCCATGGGGGGGATAATGTTTCCCATTGTAACACATACGCATGAGAACAGTTTTTCATAATGCACATCACACAAAGCATTCACCATCAGCAATATTTCAATGATACTTATCACATGGTAAAAGCTTCTATCATGATAATTGATGTCTCAGCTGCCAGCACTATGATGGCATGCGTCTCTTCCCATCTATTTAATACAGGTAGACTTGCCGGAAAAGACCACTGTCAGCACTGCTATTGAAAAACAAAAGTTATTGTAAATGACTCTAATAGTCTAAGTATCTTCAGCTTTGACCCATGTGATCCCTTGCTGTAAGCTGGAGGCAGCCATTTTATCATTGACTAATATGCAGTTCATTCATGATGACTTCAGTGAGCTCAGTTAATCATAAGTCTCTACCTCTTTCTCTCATTCTCTGCCTCTATCTGAAGGTTGGACATAAAAACGAAACCAAACATTTCAATATCATTTATGTGTTTAGAAAACATAACAGGAAGTATCAGGTGCAAAAATGTTCATTCATGTGTGAGTGAATTGACAGTTTTAACTCATGCACAATTACTTGCATTTCACACTTAATCACATCCCCTTAATTTGAATTTCATACTTAAAAAACAGATTTTTCCTGTGTGGTTTTCAAAAATTTGAAACATGGCCCTTACGGTTTATGTTTTTTAATTCACTTCAGTATGTTTTACGTGTAATGTTTGATGATGAATGGCAGCTTGATAAAAGGTCTGGATATCTTCTGTTGAATAAGTACATGCAGCAGTGAGTGAGAGAAGGAAAGAAGGAATTGCAGTTCATAGTATCTGATCACATCCCAAACAGCACAGTCCGAAAACACCTGATATAAAATGAAGCACGGTGCCAGTCGTTAACGTAGGGGAACATGACTGAGACTTGAATGCAGCAAAACGCTACAAACTGCAATATGGCCAATTAATCTGCTATGGATTGTGTTTATGGAGGAAAGGTATTGCTGGACACAAGGATAACTCTCTGTTTTATTTTATTTAAAATAGTGGCAAGGGATCTTTGGCATTCTGAAGAACAGTCAGGACATCATTTTTAGATCTTATTATTTGGTGCATGTTGCATCCACCTCCAAAACTATACGTTTAATGAAAAGGTCCTTTGTTAATATACTTATTAATAGTACAATCAAAATAGCTGAGATTAGTGGGGAGGGATTGCCTTGGCTTTTATCTGAATCCTTGGCCTAGCCTAAAGGCCTGTGCATATCCTGCAGCCTGCTTGATCAATTGTTAAGCCCTCGCATAGATATATCCAGATACATTAAGTGGAATGTATTACTTAAAGGACATTTTAAGTTCAGAGTCACCCCTATAAAGAAAAATCTCCTCTTGTAATAACAGATGACATCATCCTTAGTGGTGGTTTAATATTTTTTATGCAATCACATTATTAATATTGAGTGTGTCAGTGCCAAGCTGCAGGCTCTTGCAATTTGACCGAGGATAAAGTAATATTGGTTCCCCAAACCTCAGGACATGATTCAAGAACATCAACTTAATCAGTTAAAAGGCTTTTATATTTATTGCCTCGCATTACTAAGCGGCCTGGCTATGCATGCTTACCTCATTTAATCAGAATTTTAATATGGCTAGACGCTGTCCATTTTGTGAATGAAAATGGTGCCAAAAAATCCCAGCACTCCATTCGGTGACTAACCAGCACAGTCACTGCCGATATCTGCTGTGTCATTCATTTTAGGATGTGGCTTCCTGACCCTGTCATTTGATTTAATTAGCAGTAATTTCCTCACTGTATTAGTCATTCCCCCACCGCCCCCCCCTTCCACCCCCGCCCCGCCAGTATAGACGACTTGTACTGCAATGCGTAGAGCCTGGGTGCAGATTAATGGTTCTCTTAGAACAGAATGTACAATTTGCTCTTCGTAAAGGTGACAGGGAGATTGGCCTCGTCATAACTGCTCCGTGAGCTGCAGTGGCTGCTATGCAACATCTTAAAATACTCAGCTAGAATATTTTTGTCTTCTTTTCCAGGCAGACTTAAGCAATGTTTATAAATGCTCATATTTTTAATGGGAACGGACTAGATTTGCTGTTAATCAAGCATCCCTGTACTTGTGATAGTATTGAATTTCTTAGGCTGAAAATGCATCTCATTGAGTTAATTGAAATTAAAAAAGTAGTAGTTAATGAACGATGTGGCCTATTGTCTACCTGAGCCACATAGACCAAGAAAAGCCCAATTTCAATTCTTGTTCTGTATCACATTCCCTGTTATCGAAGTGACAGGGTGTACATGTACTATAATGCATTTTAGTACCCCTAGACTAATAGAAAATTGCACCAGAATTCCTGCTTACTGAATGCTTACCTGACTATCAGACAGTGAAGGTGGTGAATTTCACACAATCAGATGATTATAATTGAATGTTTATAATTTGCATTAAATCTCTTTCCTTGTGTATCCTTGGTTTCCTCTCAGAAGCAGGGGAACCCATTAAATATCCTGCTTGGAATCAACCCTGTCTAATCCTATAAGGTACCTGTTCCTCAAAGCAGGCATCTCCCATTAGTGTGGAATTGCTTTTCACTGATGAGTTTTAAAGCATAGCATGAAAGGAAAAATAAAAGACTTGCATTTATAAAGCATTTTTCAGAACTTCAGGATGTGTCAAAGCACTTCACGACCAATAAAGCTCTTTTGGAATGTAGTCACATGTATAATGTTGGAAACTCTATAACCAGCAAGGTTTCACAAACAGCATTGTGATTAATGACCAGATCATGTGTTCGAGCAATGTTGGCTGAGGAATAAATATTGGCCAAAACACGAGGGAAAACTCCTCCTCTCTTCTTCAAAAATAATGCCCTGGAGTCTTTTGTGTCCATCTAGGTGTGCAGACAGATCAGTTCAACACCTCAACCGGAAGAACAGCATAGCACTCCTTCAAATACTGAACAGAAGTGCCAGCCTAGATTTTATGCTCAAGTCACTGAAATGGGAATTGGGAGCATTTTGAATGAGGCACATTAACTTTCCTACACAGTTTTCTGGCTAGCATTCCTGTCAAAGCAAAGCTCCCATTAGTTGTGGAGTCTCAAAAAAAATTACCCTACTATGCACACTTAGGTTTGATGCTTTTTATTGAAAATTCTGTACAAATAACAATGTAATTTATCCCTGATTTCCAAAGCAAAACTACATAATATCTTTCCATCCTCAAATTTCCATTTCTCAACCATCACTCACTGCATTTCACTGCCATTATGTTGGCCATAACAACACAGAAACGGTTCTGTCCCTTGCAACTTTTGATTATCTAGGAATAAAGGAACAGGAATTGTGTTCAGCCCCTCAAATCTATTCTGCCATTCAATTAGCTCATGACTGATAGGCACCCCAACTTCATTTATCTGCCTTTGTTCCATATCCTTTGATTCCAGTGCCCCAAAAAAATCTGTCAATCTTAGCTTCCAATTGTCTCCATGGACATCTGGAGAAGAGAATTCTGATTTCTACTACTGTATGTGTGGAAGGAGTATTTCCTAATTTCCTTAATAAATGGCCCGACCCTTTTGTTTAAGATCACGTGCCCTCATTCCTCCTTCCCTTGCTGGAGGAAATAATTTTTCCATGTCTACCCTGTCAAATCCTTTTAATGTTAACATATTGTTCAGAGCAGCTCTTAATTGTCTATTCTCAAGGGGATATAAGCTGAGTTTATGCAACTCATAGGTACATAGGAATAGGAGTAGGTCACTTAGCATAACGCCTGCTCCACCATTCAGCTAGATCATGGCTGATCATCAATTTCAGACCTGAACATGCTCAATGGTTGAGATTCCACAGCCCTCTGCTGTGGATAATTCCAAAGAATCAGCACCCCCTCTAAGCCCCCATATTTATTCGAGTGAATCTGTATCTGAACCCCTTCCCCCGCCACCCCCCACCACCCCCATCACCCCATGCCAACCCCCACCACTCCAACCCCCACCACTTCAAGACCAATATATCCTTCTTAATTGGTTTACTGTCCAGAACTGAATGCAAAGATCTGATCAGATCTCTGCCTATGACATTCTGGTCTGGTGGAATAAATCTACCTGTGATTAAGAGTGATACTGAAACATTAAAGAAAGTATGCGCTACGTACACAATGTTGTTCTTTTTCAAGTAAACTTCCCAAAACATTACTCATTGTGAGTCAGATGGTGTGCTAGCTACATCTGAAATGTGACATGTGAAGGGAGGCAGAAAGTAAAGTGTGATTCCTAAAGGAAGTGTATATTACATATAAAACTTTTAATTTGTTTAATCTATTGTATAAGAAATATCTTCTGCATATTAAACAAGTAAAGAAATGTATTTAATCAAAAAAGCACCAGCTTCATTGTTTGGGGTCATATTAATGTATTCATACTGTAAACGGGCTAAGACCTCACACTGGACAATGACCTTTTAAAACGGATGAAGCTATGTCTGTGACCCTGGATGAAAGGGGCTATTTGGCAGTATTGAAGAAATTAGCAACTCACTATCTCAGAAGAGACCCTAACAACCACCCTCTGTGGGCTGTAGAGACCAAGATCAAAGGGAACCATACAAAGGCCACCTGTTTTTCAGAATCCACACTAACCAATCAGAGTCTACTAGTCTGCTAGGTCAAAGAACCCTGCAACCTTCGTCAATTCTTAATGGCTGGGACATTTAACAATCTCGGGGACCTAGATGAGGAATAAATATACTTTGTCAAAGGTGGTGTGGAGAGATGGGAGACATGTGACATAAACATATAGCTGGGAGAACCACTTATACTGTCTTGCTGTACTGCAAAGCTCAGTCTGTCATTTTTCCAGCTACAAAGCAGCAGACAGAAAAGGAGCTTTGTCCAGGTTTGGACAATGTTTGGCCCACACCTACACTGCCCTGCTAAACCTTCTGTACCATCACCTACAAGATTACTCATCTCTGTGTGCCTATCTCGATGTGGAAGTCATCTCTGCTGGTAAAACAAATTATCCAGCATTAGCTCAGCCTGCCAACCTCTTTGAAGGAATATACCATTGGAATTTGATTCTGTATTCTGACACGTGAAACAATAATTCTTTTCTCTGTTGTCTTTTCCCTGTAAATCTATTTTTCTCCATCCCCCTCTATTGTATGTATAAAAAGGAGGCTACATTGTGGCCCGCCTCCCACATTTGAGTGTGTGCAAATGAACTAATCCTTTAAATTTAATCTATCTCAAGTTTCTTGTGGGGTTATTAATAGATATTGGATCACACTGAAACTGAGGTGTTGGGAAATACACTAATGCTTGTAAAGGAGGAAGCAAATCAAAAACACCTTTCTGTGCAGATGGGTGGTGAGAGGAGAAATCAGGGTTGATTAAATATACCCACCCCACCCTGCTCCTGTCCATGACAATACTAATTGAAAATCTCACCTTTACAAATACTTTGAACAAGTTGGTGGTTTGAATGAGCTGCCTTGCTATTTTGATCCTGCGTTCATAGATCAGGCTGTGAGAGAGACATGAAAGAACGGCTTTGTATTCAGATTCACAGTTGTGCTACTGGTTACTAAGCAGGTGGAGAGAGAAAATGTTCAGCTCTACTGAGTGCCTGGAGACACTTGTTGAAAAAAGGTCATTGATTGGAGGTTGCTGGACATATTTGGAGACAAGACTTACTCTGTACAATTACTGAGATCCTCCTAATTTAACATGACTGCCTGGAGGCAAAAGGTGCTGCCGTTCTCTTGGCGGGTTTATTACAATTATGCAACCATTGTGAAAATGTGTGAAGCAAAGGAATTTAAAGGATTTTACTATGGTATTTCCTGAAAATCACATCATTTTAAACTGAATGCTTTTACATCGGTAAATGCAAAGACTTTCCTCTGGTTTTGCAGATCTCGTTCATTCTAAGCAATGAACCTGCTTACTATTACATCATGTCACGTTAGGAGGAAGTTGATAGTTTTCAAGACCTAAGAGGTGTAAAATAGAATTTACATACCTAATACACAAAATATGGATTGGTAAAGTATAAACTACACATTTGTATACACTTGTCACACTGATCCTTTGTTTATGCAGAGGCCGCCATATTCTGAGCTACAAGTTTAATGTAGGAAAGCAAAGAAAAAGAATGAATACATACAATGAGGGAGCACAAACTGAGGAATAAGCAACATGAGATTAGAAACATGTATGAACACAGTGAGGAATTAATGACTGAGCAGGAAAAAAGTGAAAGTTTAGAGGCTAGTATGGCCACAGTAAAAGAATAGTCTGAAGAATAAACAAATGGAGGCCTTAGAGGCAAAAAGGACATGTGTTAAAGGATTGGAAAGGGGAAAATAACACATTGAGAAACTAGAAACAAAGGAATTACATAATGAGAGATTAGGGATGGAGCGATTACTATACAGAGAATAGAGAAGAGTGATAAGTAGAGTGAGGGATTAGAGAGTGAATGATAAACTCATCAAAGGATTAGGAATGGAATGAGAATACAGTGGGGGATCAGAAATGGAGGGATAAATATACTTAGCGACTACAGAGAGAAAAAACGCAAGGGAGAGAAAGCAAGGCTGAGAGAATCAATAATCCTTCAGTAAGTTACCTCTCCACCTGTAATGCATCTGTACATTATGTCTCCATCTACAATACCGCAGTATGTTATCGCTCCATCTCTAAGTGTTGGGTGCAGTGGATGGATAAACATACAAAAGAACTGGAGATTGATGTCAAATTCCTGGAAATCCCGTATTAATAGATCATCTACCATCTTATCCAAGGCAAATGGGAATGGGCAATAGATGCTGGTCCTGCTAGGGACCACCTCCAGCCCTCAAATTCCATGCATGAACTGGATAAGTATGAGAACTAGGAAGGTAATTAGGTGCACTGATGTAAATTTCCTGCTGGAGTGTTGTTTCTTTTTTTAATATATCTCAACAGAGCAGGAGATTACCTCTTTATTGGCTAATTGGAGAGCCAGAATTTACTGCCCATGACTCATTACACAACATAGTTATCTGTTTAATTAGAATACAGTAATCATTATTCCACTAGGACATCCAAGCAACATTCCAATGAAATGCCATTATTCCAGTTGAGAAGGAAACAAATATGAAAAAAGATAAAACCATTTAACACATCATGCCTACTGCCTCCGATAGACCGCATCAATAAGTCCTGTGAGAGTCCTCATGTGGAGAGTTAACGACCAAAGGTAAAACACTAAAAAGGAAAATAAATTTTCCACCATTCATATAATCATTCATATAACCCACATAAACCTCCCCATTCCTGGCTTGATGCGCAGGATTTTCTGGCCCTGCTGTGATGGGACCCGTTGCAGGGGATGCAGCAGCGCAATCAAAGCCCATTGTCTTTCAGCTAGACAATCCTGGCGGTGGTTGGGGCTGGAAACTCCTGACCTATATATCTTTCTTCAGTTTCTTTATCTCTCTTCATGCGTCCTCCATGCTCCTGTGAGTACGAGTCAAGGCTGAAATGCTTGCCATCATCTTCAGGTAGAAGTGCTGAGCGGATGATCCACCTGAGGACCCCAACATCCCCCAAGCCAGTCTTCAACCAATTCAATTCACTCCACATGATGTCAAGAAACAGTTGAGTGCTCCGGTTACAGAAAAGGCTAAGGGCCCCAACAATATCCTGACTGCAGAACTAAAGACCTTTAATCCAGAACTAGTCATACTCCGAGAGAAACTGTTCCAGTACAGCTACCAGCAACTACACAGCAACATGGAAAATGGCCCAGATATGCCCCGTGGGCAAAAACAAGAACAGCTTCAACCTAGTCGATTAACACCCCACCCACCCACACCCCAACATCCCTACCCACCATCAAGATATTCTCAATCATCAGCAAAGTGATGGAAGGAGTGGTTGAAAACGCTATTAAATGTCACATTAACATGTTCACTGATGTTCAGTTTGACCTGATTTCAGCCTTGGTCCAAACATAGACACAGGATTCTAGAGGTTGTGGTTTAGGAAGCATTAGTATTTTGTATGTAGCTTTGTTTCTGTTCTTCCATAGACATTGTTTGGGGCTTAACAACAAATACTATCATTTACCACCATAGCTGACGACTGACCTGTACCTGACCTGTATCTTGTTCTCATGTTTTTGCTCTCCTATAGCACTGACCCTTTTTCTGCTATTAACGCATTTTTCTATTTTGCTTTCAGGCAGTGCTTACCTTTATTCTGCTATAAACACCTACTCTGGACTAAAGCTTTAGTCTTTAATACTATCATTACCTTTTAGTTTGCTCCATCTGCCCATCCCCACTTTCTCAACAGTATAAAACCCATCACATTTCTACTTCTCTCCAGGTGTGAAGAAGAGCCATTTTAGACTTGAAACATTGGGCAGAATCACGGTGGGTGGCACGGTGGGTGGGCCCAGGAAGGGTTGCGCAATTGACCGCCGCCTACGATCAGGCCCCCAACTACAGTTTTACACTGGCTGGCCAATTAACGGCCAGCCAGTGCCAGACGTGCGCTGATAACTTCAGCGCTGCCGGGGTGGGGCGGGAGGAGACCGAGCACGGACATTTTGCGCATGAGCAGCGGGTGCGCTCAGTGAAAGCACTCTGAAGGCACAGAGTTGCCTCAGGGAGCTGTAAATTTCTAACATTAAAAATAAAAAATTCAAATATAAGGAAAACATGTCCCCGCTCATGTGGCTCTTTCACATGAGCAGGGACACGTTAAAAATGAGTTTTAAAAATCTTTATTTTTTAATCTTTTTTTTAAATCACTGTTTGAAACCTCATCCCACCCACGGTTGAGGTTTCGCACAAAATGCAAAGGCCGCTTGGTCTATTTGCCCGCCCACCAACCGTAAGGTTGGACAGGCAGGAAATAGCTCACTTTAATTAATTAATAAGCTTAAAAAACCTCTTAATTGTCAGCAGGCAGGCTGCTGACTCCCGCACGCGCCCGCTGATCGAAATATCGTGCGAGTGCGCGATGACGTCAGGATGTGTGCCTGCACGCCAAGCTGAAAACCCTGGCCATTGAATCTGTTTCTCTCTCCACTGATGCTACCTGACCTGCTGAGTTTTTCCAGCATTTTCTGTTTTTATTATAAATGATCACTTGTCAAATGAACTTTAAACATAAAAATTCTCAATTTCCGAGTTGGGAGTGACTGCCCTTGACATCAAAGCAGCAACTGACTGAGGGTGGCATGATGGACCATTAGCAAAACTGAAGTCAATGGAGGTCAGAGGGAAAACAATCCAGCAGCTGGACTCAAATCTGGCACAATAGTGTTGGAGGGCCAATCACCTGAGCCCCAGGACATTGTTGCAGGAGTTCCTTGGGGTAGTGCACTTTGACCAACTATCTTTAACTGCTTCATCAATGACTTTCCTTCCATCAGAAGGTTAGAAGTGGGAACATTTGCTGACACTTGCACAGTGTTCAGTTCCACTTGCAACTCCTCAGGAAATGAAGTAGTCTGTGCCCACATGTAGCAAGCCAAAGGCAATCTGTATCCGCGATGATAAGTAACAAGTAACATTTGTCTGACAAGTATTAGGCAATAAACATCTCCGACGAAATATCTTAAACACCTGCCCTTGACATTCAATGGCCTTATCTCTGCTATGTCCCTCACTATCAACATCTTGAAACAGAAGCTCAACTGCGCCGGCCACATAAATGCTGTTCGTTCCGGAGCAGATCAGAAACTGGGTATTTGGAAGCTTATAACCTACCTCCTGGCTCCCAAACCCCATGAAGGAATAAGTCAGGAGCATGATGGAATACCTTCCACTTTCCTGGTGAATGCAGCTCCAACACTGAAGAAGCTCAACAACATCCAGGATATAGCATTGCACTTGATCAGTACCATTCCCCATCTTGCCCAACAATTGCCATAGTGTGATTGCAGTGTGGACTATCTACAGGATAAATTGCAGCAACTTGCCAAGGTTTCTTTGATAGCACCTCCCAAATATGGTCTTTACCACTCAGAAGTACCGGGCAGCAGGTACATGGAACACTATCCTCTTCAAGTTCCCTCCAAGTCATAAACCATCTGAACCTGGCTAGATATACCCATTCCTTCATTGTCATTGGTCTCTCCCTAACAGCATTCTGAGAGTACCTTAGCCACATGGACTGCATCATTTAAGAAGAAGTTCAATCACCACCTAGTTACAGCAACAATGTATAGGCAATAAATACCAGCCTTGCCAGTGACACTTATACCCCAAGAATTAACATTAAAAATATAACCGTGAGATCCACCTTCTGCTTCCTTGAAGCCATTTCCACTAAACTACTGGTCACCCAACTTTCCCTTCCTGGCCCTTTTGCCAGTTCACATTGATCTCCTCTCTGCAGACACTACGTCGCTTGCTTTAAACACTGTCAACATTGACACCTCAAAGCCCCTGTTAATGACCCCTCAGCTTTTGCCTCCCCATCTCCAATCTGCCACTTGTCTCCAAAGTCCTCGAACATGTTGGTGCCTCTCAAGTTCGTGCTCATCTTTCCTGCAGCTCCATGTGTGAATCTTGTCTATGAGGTTGCTGTCCCTATTATAACACTAAAGCAGCCCTAATATAACATCCTCTGTGCCTGGAATTTATGTTCTTTCCTCAACTTCTCTGTTACCACTGACAGTTTACCATGCCAACCTCCTCCCTTCTCCAACTCCAGCCTTTAATTGGTTCCACTCTTCTATTTCTAATGATAGCTAGAGTGTCTTTAGCAAAGACTTCTCTTCCTGCCCCTTCACTGTTATATCTGTAGCCACCCCACCACCTTTTGAAGGCTTCTCCCTTTCCTCATCTAGCAGCTAACCTTTACTTTTAAGGAGCTGGCATTAAATAGGCTTTTTATTCTGCATTTGTTATGACCCTGGCTGATGTTAATATTGGACAAGTCAGATGCCAAATTGAAACTGGCTTGGTAGATTCTAACTTAGTTTTTTTTTAGAAACAGTGGAGGTCAACTACTGAACACATTCACAAGAGCCTGCAAGTATAATGTTAATGCAAAGAATAAAACATTTATTAAACAAGAAGAAAAAATGAACTCTAATACACGAGACAAAAAGGTTGGAAAGGTTTCAATAGAAAAACCAAAAAATGTTTCAAACTCGCAATTCTTTTGATCCCAGCAATCCTTACAGACACAAAACCTGGTGAAGATTTACCACTGTCTCAACAACAAGGTTTCTTGCTTAGGTTAGTTCAATTTCAAACAGTTTTCTTCCAGCTGACCTCAGAACATTCACCAAATGCTTTTTATCAGCTAGAACTTGAGATGCCCAAAACCAGCAACCTAAACTCATTATTACTTTAACTTCAGTGCAAACATGTGAGTTCCCCAAACTCAGTGCCCCAGCCGGCTTTCAGGATTTCTTATTAGAGAGATTAGGACTTCTGCCTACACTCTCTGGTATGCACACCAGCGGACTGCCCCTTTGTGTTTCACTGTCTCTCTGTGTGTCTCTGGTCTAGGCAACAGGACAGTTTTTTCTACTTTTTTTTAACTTCATTAAACTTCTAACCCCTTGGTAACCCAACTCTTCACTTTAAAGTTGTAAAACTTCATTAAAAATGCATATATACAAACAGGGCCGCAGACTTCCCAGCACTCAGCTCGCGAAAACTTCCAGGTTTCACTTTTCTGAAAACCCAAACACAAAATATAAATTAAATTTAAAGCTATACATTGTTGCCAATAGAATAAGGATAAGCATTTTGGAAATTGGGAGATCTTCCCTTTCTTACTGGTCTTTCAGGTGATTAGGAATATGAGGAGCAGATGGAAAAATGAAGTTGAAGCCCAAAATCAGCCAAGATCATATTGAATAGAGGAGCAGGCTCAATGGGCCATGTGTTTTACTCCTGCTCACATTTCTTGAGCTCTGTTCTTAATGGTGCATAAACTGTAGATATGGCATCAATAAATGATGCTTTTCTTTTAAATCCATAGTTTGTATCTGAAGTTTCTTATTAGGAGGAAAAAACCCTTCAAAGTAAATGTAAAATTGAAACCTTGTGGGGATAAAAAGGCATTTCCCCAAATTGAAGGGTAAAATCACTTTGCTATTTTTGCCCCTACGCTTTGCAAACATGGAACAGAATTTTCCGCTGGTGATGGGTGTCATGCGGGAGGGCAGGGGAAGGGGAATTTGGCATGAGGGGCAGAAATAGGCTTCGCACTGGCGTGAAATCACAGCGGGATCATCTGATAGTGTCCGCCATGGTGGATCATGAACCCCGATGGAGGCCAGCATGAACCCCATTTGCAACCCGCTAACCGGATGCAAAGTAAGGCTCAACTGGAATTGTCCCCCCAAAGCTTGCTTTACCGTTACACAAGTGGAAAAATGCGCTGGCCCAGTACATGTCTGGACACGCTTGATGTGCAGACGTTGGCACTTAAATTTAGGGCCTTGCTGAGGTCGCAGACATCCATGGAGAAGATGCTGGAGCCCTATAGCTATAGGACCCTGGAGGAACACGTGCATCTCATGCTAGGTGGATGCACATACACATGGCTTCACCACGAAGCAGTTGTCGGAAGGTGGGAGGTGTCCACGCAGCAGCTTCAGCTCCTCTGAGGCTTTGGAACTTCATGGACTTCGTCATGAGCTGGTACAGATGATCGATGAAGAGGAGGGCCGGGGAGAGGAAGGTCTAGGTGCGAGCGGGAGAGGAAGGTGTACTTGGGGGGTGGGGGGGATGAGGTTGAAAGAGGGGGGTGCGAAAGAAGGTGTCGGGGGGTTAAGGTTGGGGGGGGGTGGAGGCCAAAAGTGTCAGGGGGTTGAGGTTGGGAGGAGGAAGGAGGGTGTTCAGAGGAAGAAGGGAATATGGAGGAAGGAGTGTGTAACGGAGGAGAATGCTGCAAGTAGGGAGGTGGGTGTAAGAGGGGAGAAGTGTGTAAGAAATAAGGTTTGTAGGGAGAAGGGATTATGGGGGGGGAGAATGCAGCAAGGGGCAGGTTGGTATAAGGAGGGGAGGAAGGTATAATGGACGGAGTTCAGAGGTGGAAAGGAGTTTGGGGGAGGAAGGAGTAAAGATGGAGGAGGAAGTAAGGTTGGAGGAGAGAATAAGATTGCAGGAAAGAGTAAGGGTAGAGGAAGGAATAAGGGGGGTGGTGGACTGTCCAGGTGAACGTGCAGGGAAGGGGTCTGTGGAGTCAAAGACTGCCTCCTAGGGAGCAAACTCAGGGTGGGCATGGGAGGAAGGAATGGTGAATATGAAGGGGGGCAGAGGAAGCCAGTAGAGTGGGAAGGTGAGTGTGCATTGGTGCTGCAGAAGGGATGGCAAATGTGGTTGGTGGGGACTCAGAAGCAAAATAGACCCTGGGGGTGGGAAGGAGGAGGTCTGGAGGTCATTGTGGATGAGGGTGGGATTTTCAGGAAGGTAAGAACGTGCATGTTAACCTGGACATCCTGGAATGACAAGGATTTGGGCTGTCGGGTAACAGTGGGGAGGTCGAAGGTGATGCCACAGGGGTGAACTGTGATGGGGAAATGACATGGGTGACTGGGGGAGGGGAAAAGATGGGGGAGCTTATGAGAAACTTGACGACGACCATGGTTTTCAAATTAAAAGTGAGCAGAGCCTCATGTTGGATGGGCACAGGTGCTGCATGGGAGTGTGATCAGTGGGTGGGCGGAGATACAAATCAGCTCAGATGGACAACTAAAAGAGAACCCCAACAGGCAGCATTGAAAATACTCAGGACAGTGAGATGAGTGCGAGGGAGGAAGGATATGTGTGCGTGGGAGAGTGCAAGAGGTTTGGAAAGGCCCTGCTGCACACACACTTCTCCCTCCAGAATCACTCGTTCTGGCTGCGTGCAGCTGAACTGCTAGTGGGGGGGGGGAAGGGGGGGGGGTGGGGGGGGTAGACGCAGTGGGAGGATTCGCGAAGCCTGTCAATGAAGCTGAAAGACACCATTACACATTATTCATTGAAAGTGAATATATTTTCAGATTATAAAGTGACAAAATGTGTTCACCCGTGCAACCACTTGTGACCAGAATTTCTTAACTTTTCTAGGCCTACCACTTCTCTTAGGTGCTGCCCTGACATCTGTAGCAGTGGTGGATACAGCCTGTGCAATGGTTTGTGCTGTTGCCTCCGATGACTTCGGTGGAGAGCTGAGGCCTAGAGGGCACTGGCTTGCTTTGACTGTCCTCCTGCAGGCCAACTGCCCCTCTTTATGTTTGAGTTTGAATTGAGATGAGTTTGAGGGAGCCACTTGGAGGGAGCGGACAGCATCTGAGATTCCTAAGTGGATGACACAGCTGTGTCCAGCTGCTGCTCCTCCTCCCTTCAGGTGCCCAAGGGCCCTGGCCTGACTATTTGAGGGGAAAGAGCACCTGGAGGAATGTTGAGGTGCCCTGTTTCCCTCTCACGTTGCCACCGCAGGAACTCACCCAAGGCTCCCCCAATGGAGTGCAGGTCTGCACACATCTCCGCATTCTGCTAGAGTAGGATCTCCATGGCATCCATCATCCTCCCCATGGATTCTTCCATACATGCACATGTGGGCACCACTTCATCACAGAGCAGGCGGATGCACTCCTCCAACTTGCGTGCCACTCTGTTGAAGGCTTCCAGCAGCTCTGAGTCATGTTCCCCTACCTTCTGCTGACTCTCCAGGATGAGGTGGAAGGCCAAATCCAGAGGCTCATCATTTGACTTGGACCTCACAGGTGCCTCTTCCCTGGCAATCCTCTGATTGTTGGGGAGCTCGGCCGAACCTGCCACCTTCTGCGACAGACACGTATCCATGCAGCAACCACCAGATTGTGAACCCAAGCCTGCTTTAGATCTAGGTGCCTCCAAGGTGTGTGTCCCTGCGCTGGTGGAGGGTGTGGGTAAGCACTATGACTGGTCCTCAAGGCTGCTTATTTCCACCCCTTCAATGGAGGAGGTGCCTTTTTGACTGCAGGTGAGGATGTGGATGGAGCTGAGGGACTGGCTGGCCGAGGGTGTCGGTTGCTTGGCAGATCTCCCTGTGAAGCAAAGTAGAGATAATTAGTGCACGGCAGCTGAGTCAAAAGCAGGAGAGAGAACACTCACAGTGACGTTGAGGGAAGGATGATGTGGTACAGGATCCTTACATTGGTGTTCGCCACCAACCTTACCATTGCTGCAGGCACATTCTACCTCCTCACCAGTCGGCGCAATGGCACATTTCTCAAAGTGAGCGAGAGGCCTAATGTCAGTCTCTCCACCTCCAGTCTGGGACATCTCCCTGCAGTTGTGATCCAGCTTCTCCTGCATGAAGACAGATGGAGAGAATGTGAGCAGGACACATGGCAATGCATGGAATGTTTGTGTGGTGAGCGGAGGCTTGGATGGGATGAGGACGTGAGCTCCAGAGGATATGAGCCTGATGGAGATGTAAGGATGTGTGTGAGAGTCAGTGGTGTTGTCCCTTGAGGTGTGAGATCCCTGAAGATGTGTGATGGGTTTTGGAGTGTGAATTCAGTGTGATGAGGTAGTTGACGTACCCTGGTGGAAGAGATGAGAGCATTCATCCTCTTCCTGCACTGCATGGTTAGTCTCCTCTGTGCTCCATTGGCGCTGACTGCTGCTGCCACCACCTCCCAGGCCAGACTGATAACTCTGGTGAACCCCCTGTGATCAGAACGGTGGCCGTCCACTGCCTCCAACAGGCACCCAGAGAGGGCTGCCATCACGTTCGCTTGTGGGGCCATCTGTTAACTGGAGCAGTCCTGGTCGGTAGGCATGAAGTAGGCTGCGCTCTGGTGCACTTTAAATAAGGCGCCCGGAGCCAGGAAGAACTGAGGTCATGGGATGGGAGCAAATTCGAGACCACCCTCCAGCCATCCAGCGTGTTTCTGGTGAATATATTATTAATGAGGCGGCACACGCCAGGAAGGGGATAATAAGGTGCGAAAATCCGCCACTGTGGCCGGTGGGTTAAATGTCATTTTTCACACCCGCTACCGCACTTAGCGCAAATCTGGGATGATTCTGCCCATAGTTCTTTTAAATGTAGGATGTGCGAGGCCAGTACTTTCTTCCTCTATCAAATCTAGGGGACGAGAAAGAAAAACCTTCATTTATACAACATCTATCATGACCTCAGATTTCACAAATTGACAGTCAATGAAATACATTTGAAGTGTGGTCACCGTAGTAATGTAGGAAATGCGGCAGCTAATTTCTGCACAGCAATGTTCCGCAAACAGCAATGCAGTAATTACCAGGTAAATATTGGCCAGCACACCAGGAGTAACTCCCCTGCTCTCCTTCAAAATGGTGGCATGGGATCTTTTATGAGAGGGCCTCAGTTTAACACCTGCCAAACAGAGGTTAATTAGAAAATCAGGGCTTGTCAGTCAAAAAGCATTAGAGACTCACAATGGAGACACTCTAGCCCCACAACACACACCTCCCATTCCAACAACCACCCTCCTCTTCAATTTCTAAAACATAGGATAAAATAAGACCATAAGTAAAACCATAAATAAACGGAACAAATGCTAATAATAAAGCCATTGAGTTCCAATGAAGGAAAAAAACTCCTGCTCTAAATCAATACCATGACAAAACATGATTTTCTATTTAGCCTGACAGAATATGAAATGATTATCACATAGATAGGGCACGTGTAGCAGTTTTTATCTGGGACCAGAACATTGGGTATTAACTGTGGTAAATTCAATGTCCAACCTACAGGCACTGATTAATAATTATTCCTTTCCCTTATCTATCCTGATTGCTCAGGTACTTCAGTTATGTTAGAAAATTTAACCATTTGATTATTCTCACTTGAACTATTTGTAGCTCAGTCACCCTTTTAGCTGTCCCCACTGGTAGAACCTGGTTTGGTACTGACAAGAAAAGTGAGGAAGATGCCATGTTTGCTTGTTGGACTATATTGAATGAGTTGATTCACCGGCAGTAAGGGGCATTGGCAGCGGTCTCACTACCCACCTGTTTAGATTAGAGAGAAAAAATTCAATAGGGGTTCAAGCATGGAGAAAAGAGCTGAACTTTCGAGGTGAGGTGAAAGTGACTGCCCTTGACATTAAGGCAGCATTTGACTGAGTGCAGCATCAAGGAGTGTTAGAAAAACTGGAGTCAAAGAGAATCGGGGGAAAAGCTCTCCACTGGTTGGAGTCTTACCTAGCACAAAGGAAGATGGCTGTGGTTGTTGGAGGTCCATCATCTTAGTCCAACGACACCACTGGAGGAGTTCCTCAGGGTAGTGTCCTAGGCCCAAACAACTTCAGCTGCTTCATCAATGACCTTCCTTCCATCATAAGATCAGAAGTGGGGATGCTCGCTGATGATTGCACAATGTTCAGCACCATTCACGACTCCTCAGATACTGAAGCAGTCCATGTCCAAATACAGCAAGACCTGGACAATATCCAGGCTTGGGCTGACAAGCGGCAAGTAACATTCGCGCCACACAAATGCCAGGCAATGACCATCTCCACCAAGAGAGAATCTAGCCATCGCCCTTTGACATTCAGTGGCATAACCATAGCTGAATCCCCCACGATCGATATCCTGGGGGTTGCCATTAACCAGAAACTGAACTGGACTAACCACATAAATACTGTGGCTACAAGAGCAGGTGAGAGGCTAGGAAACCTGCGGCAAGTAACTCACCTCCTGACTCCCCAATGCCTGTCCACTATCTACAAGGCACAACTCAGGAGTGTGATGGAATACTCCCCACTTGCTTGGATGTGTGCAGCTCCAACAATACTCAAGAAACTTGACACCATCCAGGACAAAGCAAACCAATTTGATTGGCACCTCATCCACAAACAGTCAATCCCTCCACTGACACACAGTAGCAGCAATATGTACCATCTATAAGAGGCACTGCAGGAACTCACCAAGGCTCCTTAGACAGCACCTTCCAAATACACAACTGCTACCATCAAGACGGACAAGGGCAGCAGATGCATGGAACACCAACACCTGGAAGTTCCCCTCTAAGCCATTCTGACTTGGAAATATATCACTGTGGCTGGGTTAAGACCCTGGACCTCTTTCCCTAACAGTACTGTGGGTGTATCTACACCACATGGACTGCAGTGGTTCAAGAAGGCAGCTCACCACGACCTTCCCAAGGGCAATTAGGGATGGGCAATAAATGCTGGCCTAGCCAGCGAAGCCCACATCCCATGAATGAATAATATGTCATGAAAATATAATAATTTTCATAGTATTATTGGGATTTATTCTAAAGTGGGGTCTGGATAATCTGTATATGTATGTGTGTGTGTGTGTGTGTGTGTGTGTGTGTGTGTGTGTGAGTGAGAGTTAATTGAATTAGAGACAGCTGGTCTCAAGGCTTTGATGTATCAGAAGAGAAGCTGGGTTTGAAATACTAAATAAGTAAACATAGCGGAAGTTTTAGGTTGTGACATGTAAAGGAAAATTTGCATTTTTGGAAAAACCAGAGTAGTTTGAATTTTAAAAGAGAATATGAAATGTTACACTTAGCCTGAAGACACCAAACAGTGTGTTTATTTCTCTCAAAGCTTACTGATAAAATTGGTACAATGAAATATTTTAATATTAAAAAGGTAAAGTCCAAAGACATATTGGAACAATGGGATTTAAATTAAAAAAGGAGAAACATACATAAAGTAGATGAGGTTATATGTAAAGGGGCAGCATTCTAAGATCTACTACTTTCCCTCGAGCTCAATGACTCTCAGCCAGGGAGATTCAAGATGGAGAATTCTCTTGCAGGCATGTTTGCTTAGGACTGTCTCACAGTCCGCAAATTCCCACATTCTGCAGTCCAGACACAGAACTTGCTCTGCCATATCTTGGACTACCCTTATTTTATTTATTTAATTAATTAAATTCTTTATTTGTGGTTTTATTAAGTAGTTTAACTAGTTAAGCTATAAATTTAATATAGTATTTTTGCAGCCCCAAACTAAACGACTGCTCTAGTTTAGAGAAAAAAGGAAATTTAAAAGCTACCAGTCAATCACCTACCCTGTTTACCTAATTAATCTTCCTGGACTTCAGTTCTCAGGTCTCACTAACTCCTACTCCTGCTCTCAAACCACTCCTTGTTTTGTAAAATACCAGAGCAGCATCTCTTCAGTCTTTGCAGTGAATTCCCTGAGTTATGTAAATACTCTGCTGATGGGTACTCCACTGAGCTGGATTTTGTGCTACTTACTTTATACATAATCAAAAACCTCCTGTAGTTAAACCAATTGAAATTCCAAACACCTGAGTCAGCCGCTGCTGACCAGGTAACCAGTTCTAACTAGACACCCAATTAACTAATTGTGTAACAGCCATGAGCAGTCAGCTTGTTTACCACTGATTACTGGGCTTGGCCTAAATAGCCAAGCAGTTATGGTACTGGGCTTGTAACCTCCAAGATCAAGAGCTCAAATCTCACAATGGCAAACTGTGAAACAATGTAACTTCATCTGAAACAGATAGAAATGGGTTTGTACTCGAAAGAGTTACATCCTTATCCCAATTTTGGCACGGCAAAGAGGGGCTTTTTGTACGGACTGCTGCTGCACACCTTCCATTTTCTCGCCCTTGTCCGTCGACCGGACACGCCCTGGCGTGCCTTGTTGCCGTCCGGCGGCGGAGGCCCCCGATGGGAGGCCCTCTATGGAGGTGTCCTCCCCCTTTCTATCGGGGACCTGGGTTGGAGGGTGTTGCATGCAGCAGTCCCTTATAATAAGAGGATGCATAGGTTCACGGACTCTCAGGACACATGCCCTTTTTGTGGTCTTGTGGAGTCCGTGGACCATGTATACATAGGGTGTTGTAGGCTGCACTCCCTTTTTAGTTATTTGAAAAACCTTTTATTGATGTTTTGTTTGCACTTCAGCCCCACGCTCCTGATCAATGGGCACCCGGTGCGGAAGGGGGTCGGGAAGGAGGAGGACCTCCTCGTGAACCTGCTCCTGGGCCTGGCCAAGTTGGCCATTAACAGGTCCAGGCAGCGGGCGATCGACGGGGGAGTCCCGCCCGATTGTTTGTCCCTCTTCCGCGGCTACGTTCGCTGCCGGATGTCCCTGGAGAAGGAGCACGCGGTGTCTGCTGGCACTCTCGAGGCCTTCCGTGCTCGGTGGGCACCGCGGGAACTGGGGTGTTTTGTTGACCCCTTTAATCACATTTTGATTTAAAGTTTGTAAGTTTCCTTTAAACTTTGTTCTTGGTTTTACAGCTGACCTGAATTAGGGGCTGTGCCTGATTTATCCCAATTTTGTTGATTTGGTTTTCATTTAAAAGATTATCAAGAGCTCAAATCTCACAATGGCAAACTGTGAAACAATGTAACTTCATCTGAAACAGATAGAAATGGGTTTGTACTCGAAAGAGTTACATCCTTATCCCAATTTTGGCACGGCAAAGAGGGGCTTTTTGTACGGACTGCTGCTGCACACCTTCCATTTTCTCGCCCTTGTCCGTCGACCGGACACGCCCTGGCGTGCCTTGTTGCCGTCCGGCGGCGGAGGCCCCCGATGGGAGGCCCTCTATGGAGGTGTCCTCCCCCTTTCTATCGGGGACCTGGGTTGGAGGGTGTTGCATGCAGCAGTCCCTTATAATAAGAGGATGCATAGGTTCACGGACTCTCAGGACACATGCCCTTTTTGTGGTCTTGTGGAGTCCGTGGACCATGTATACATAGGGTGTTGTAGGCTGCACTCCCTTTTTAGTTATTTGAAAAACCTTTTATTGATGTTTTGTTTGCACTTCAGCCCCACGCTCCTGATCAATGGGCACCCGGTGCGGAAGGGGGTCGGGAAGGAGGAGGACCTCCTCGTGAACCTGCTCCTGGGCCTGGCCAAGTTGGCAATTAACAGGTCCAGGCAGCGGGCGATCGACGGGGGTGTCCCGCCCGATTGTTTGTCCCTCTTCCGTGGCTACGTTCGCTGCCGGATATCCCTGGAGAAGGAGCACGCGGTGTCTGCTGGCACTCTCGAGGCCTTCCGTGCTCGGTGGGCACCGCGGGGACTGGGGTGTTTTGTTGACCCCTTTAATCACATTTTGATTTAAAGTTTGTAAGTTTCCTTTAAACTTTGCTCTTGGTTTTACAGCTGACCTGAATTAGGGGCTGTGCCTGATTTATCCCAATTTTGTTGATTTGTTTTTTTTTAAAAGATTATCAAGAGTTCATTTTCTTAACGATCTTGTGGAGGTAATTGTGGATTCAGTTGGTTTCCTGATACTGAGGAGAGAAGGTGTGTGGTGTTGGTGTTGCTGCTCCTCAGTGTTTCAACTGTTTCTGCTGCTGCCTTTGGGGTTGTTGCTTCTGCTGTGTGCTGCTGCTGCTTCTGCTGCTGCTCCTCCAGTGCTGCCAAAGGAGAGAGAGGGAGAGAAGAGAACAGTTGCTACTGTTGCTACAGGACAGGAAGGCCAGGAGGCCAGGATTGAGTTGGAAAACAACATTCTAGGTGGGTGTCTGAACTGTGTATTTTTGTTTAAGGTGGGGGCAATTAAGGACTGTGTTTTTGTAGGGGGAGGCAAGAAGACTGCCAGAGGAGTTGGGGAAGGAAGAGCGGGAGGGTGTGTGTGTGTGCTGAAACCATCTTTCTGCCACCCCTCCCCCCAACCCAGCCCTTTTCCCAGTAAGGCCAGCAATAGCTGGTGAAGACATCGCCTCCCCCTGCCTGAAGAACATCAGGCCCCCACCCACCGTCCATCCACCATCGAGGACACCCACCAGGACATTTACCTCTTTCCCTCCTGTGCCTCCCTGTCTTTTACTCCTCTCCCTCCTCTCCTCTCCTGCCTAAAAGAGGGGAGGTTGTTTCTACCTCTCTCCCCCACCCCCTTTCCTCCCTATATTTCTAAAAAAAAATAAAAAGAAAAAAACAAAATGGCCAATCCTTCCCGGGGTGGGCGTGGCTCTGGCCCTAAGGCCAATTCACCATCACCTGTGGCCGGGCCCTCGAGGGCTAATGTGGAGGCGGTTTTGTCACCGGTGGCAGGGCCTCGAAAAAAGAAAACTTATGCGGGGGTGGTTGCTTCTGCGGCTCCAGCTGCTCCCGCTGCCCTGTCACCTTTCCGCCTCCTGACCAGGGCCCTTGGGGTAAAGAGCTATGCTCACCCTGAAATGACAATAGAGGCCTGCGTAAAGGCTATGGCTGGGGTCGTCGGCCCCTCAGCCATTGTCGCGGCCTCTAAAATGTATGGGAAGGCCATATTCTTCTTGAGGTCCGAGCGGGCGGTGCACCTCGCCCTGCAAAAAGGACTCACTGTGGGCGGGACTTTTCTGGCGGTGGACCCCCTTGAGGCCACCGCCCAGAGAATTATTATTTCGAACATCCCGCCTTTTCTATCCAGTGAGCTCCTCCTCCCCCACCTTAATAAATTGGGGGAGGTCAGGTCGGGGGTTGCACCAATCCCGCTCGGCCTCAAAGACTCGGCCCTCCGCCATGTGTACTCCTTCCGGCGCCAGGTATTTGTCCGCTTGGCCCAGGAGGAGTGCCTGGAGGGGGCCTTCGTTATCAATTTTGAGGGGACCGCCTATCGGGTCTTCTGGACCGTGGAGGGCGTGCGGTGCCATGCTTGTAAGGAGGCGGGGCACGTGAGGAAGAACTGCCCCGCCTCCAAGGCTACGAGCCCCACCCAAGTGGCCACGGCTGGCACCGCCCCTCCTCCCCCCGCCACCACTCCATCTCCCTCCCCGCAAGGGGAAGCGACGCCGGCGGCCACTGCCATCTCGGCTGCCGGTGAGGCGGGGGGAGAGCCCCCACGCCGTAAGAAGGCGCAGAGGAAGACCCGCAACCTGGAGGCGGCCCCTGAAACGCCCCAAAACCCCCAAACACCTGCAAGCACCGGCTCGGGGGAAAAGACAACATCCGGCCCCGGCGTCGTGTCCGCGTGTGCTCCCGGGCCCGTGGGTGCTAAGGCGCCGAGTGCTGGGCCCGGCGTCGTCCCTGCGCGTGCTCCCGGGGCCGGCGGGGAAGGGACGCGGGACCCCGAGCCGGGGTATCTAACACCCAAAACCCAGAGGGTGGAGTGTCCGGGAGGGCTGGACAAGGAGGAGGGGGCCTCGGAAATGGAGGTCTCCCTAGCCCCCAGCCTGACCCGGAAGAGACGTCACGCTTCGGAGGAGGAGGTGGGTGATGCCCAAACTGAAGAAGTTGGGTGTGTCCCTTCCCCCGATGAAGAGGTGGTGGCGTCTCCACCAAGTAAAATCTCGCCCTGTCCTCTGGGGGAACTCAAAACCCCTGCACCGACTCCCACCACTGTTACCCCTGTCAACCTGCTGCAGTCCCCTGAACAGGGCCCCTCGGGGGTCACTGAAGGCACCTCCCTTGAGGTGGTGCCCGACTCAGAGACCCTCGATACCCCCGAGGTACCTTCTGGCTCATCGGGGGACTGCAACTTTCAAAATTTAAAAAATGTCAACTGGTCATTGGGTGGCGGCGAAAAGGAAGGCCTTCCCGCTCCCTCCCAAACCTTAGCACCGGGCGTCCTAGTTTTGGGTCAGGAGCTTGTCCTGAGCTCCCCGGACGACCCGGTGCCGGGAGGAGAGCGGGCATCAGAACTGCCGCTGCCCTCTGACCCAAAACGTTTAGAGGAGACCAGAGAGGACCCCTCTGGCCTTGATCCTGGGGGTGGGATCGAGGTACAGGTGGGGCCAGCTGGCAGCTCCGAATCAGCCCCCGTACTCAATGCGGGGGAGGGGTCGGAAGCTGGAGGCGACGACCTGGAGGAGGACGGGGTGTCCGTGGTGAGCGCTGGAGATTACGCTGAGTCGCTCTCAAGCGAGGCGGTGGATCCCCTGGTGCCCTCCACTGACTCCCCCCTCATCCCCCCAAGGGAACTCCGGGACTTTTTGGCGAGTCATCGCGGTCGCCGAGACAGGGTTCAGTTGGCCTTGGACCGGTGGCATTCTTTTCCGCTGGTGTTCTGGTCCACTCGCGAGGCTCTCAAGTCTCCTGAGTTGGATAGGAACGCGCGGCGGAGGGTCCAAACGTTTCTCGCTGGGCTCCTGAAGGAGAGGAAGGACTAAAAAGTCCTCTTCTTCTTTTTAATGACTTAAGGTGAAGGTTTGATGTACCTTTGACAATGAAGACGACTATAGCCAGCCTCAACATCCGCGGCAGCAGGGCCGCACAGCGCAGGTTCCAGAACTTCTCGGTCCTCAGGGACGGGAAGTACGCGTTGTGCTTCCTGCAAGAAACCCATACCGTTCCGGGAGACGAAGCCACGTGGCTCCTGGAGTGGCGAGGGGGGGTCTACATGAGTCACCTAGCCTCCAATTCTGGCGGGGTGGCTATCTTGTTGGCCCCGCATTTTCAGCCGGAGATCTTGGGGGTCAAGGAGCCAGTGCCAGGCCGGTTGCTGCACCTGACTGTGCGTCTGGGGGGGGCGGTGCTGCACTTTGTGAATGTGTACGCTCCCCTGGGCACGCAGCAGCAAGCGAGCTTCTTTGAAGAAGTGTCCACTCATCTCGGCTCCATCGACGCTGGCGAGTGCATCGTCCTCGGGGGGGATTTCAATTGCACCCTCGGGGTCCGGGACCGTCACGGTACCCCGCACTGCACTCGAGGTGTGAGTAAGTTGCGGGACCTGGTCAGGTCCTTCGACTTAGTGGACGTCTGGCGAAATCTCCATCCTGACTCCAGCGTGTTCACCTTTGTGTCACCTGGAGTCGGAGCGTCCAGACTCGACCGCCTTTACGTTTCGAAGGCGTACGTGTCCTGCGTTCCGGCTGCTTCTATACAGCAGGTTCCATGCACGGACCACCGTCTGGTGTGGGCGGAGCTCACTTCGTTCTGCGCTCGGACGGGGTCCGCGTACTGGCATTTTAATAACCTGTTGTTGGAAGACCAGCGGTTCCTGGACTCGTTCCGTCGCTTCTGGGCCGGCTGGAGAAGGAAGCGGGGAGGCTTCCCCTCCTTGAGGCTATGGTGGGACGTGGGCAAGACTCACGTCCGAGTTTTCTGTCAAGAGTACGCGAAGGGGTCGACAAAGAGACGCAAATCCAGGCTCGAGGAGTTGGAGAAGGAGGTGCTCGACCTGGAGGCACGTCTCCGTCAGCCCGACGCGGACCCGGCCCTGCGGTCGGTGTACGATGAGAAGAAGGGCGCGCTGCGGGACCTGCAACTGGTCGGGTCTCGGGGCGCGTTCGTGAGGTCGCGGATCTGTTTCCTTAAGGAGATGGACCGTGGCTCTCCCTTCTTCTACTCACTGGAAAAAAGGCACGGGGTCCGTAAGCAGCTCTTTACGCTGCTGGCCGACGACGGATCACTTGTCTCAGATCCGGAGGGCATCAGGGCCATTGCCCGAGATTACTACACTGCCCTTTTCTCTCCGGATCCGTCCAGTGAGGAAGCTTGCAGAGTTTTGTGGGAGGACCTGCCGCAGGTCGGCCCGGAGTGCGCCGGAAAGCTCGACTCCCCTATAAGTCTGGGGGAGCTGACCGGCGCACTCGACGGTCTTTCTAGGGGCAAAACCCCGGGACTAGACGGGCTGACCGTGGAGTTCTTCAGGGCGTTCTGGGACGTCTTGGGGAGCGACTTCGCGGGGGTCCTGGGGGAGTGCATTGCTACCGGGGAGATGCCCCTTTCGTGGCGCAGGGCCGTGATTGCCCTGCTACCGAAGAAGGGGGATCTCCGCCTTCTTAAAAACTGGCGCCCGGTCTCCCTCCTCAGCACGGACTACAAAATCTTCGCCCGAGCCATGTCTTCTCGGCTCGGCACCGTGCTGGACCACATGATCCACCCTGACCAGTCCTACACCGTCCCGGACCGAACCATTTATGATAACATCCATCTGGTCCGGGACATCATCCACCATTCCCAGAGGGCTGGTCTGTCGAGCGCCTTCCTGTCTCTCGATCAGGAGAAGGCGTTCGACAGGGTGGATCACGAATACTTACTCGGAACTCTGCGAGCTTTCGGGTTCGGGACGCATTTTGTCGCCCGGATCCGACTTCTGTACACTGCCGCGGAGTGTCTAGTGAAGGTTAACGGGTCCCTGACGGCGCCCCTTCGCTTTGGGAGAGGGGTACGTCAGGGCTGCCCCCTGTCTGGCCAGTTGTATTCTATTTGCGTGGAGCCTTTCCTGCGCCTCTTGCGGAGGAGGTTGTCGGGATTGGTTCTGCGCGGGCCGGGCATCGGGGTGGTCCTTTCGGCTTACGCCGATGACGTGCTCCTTATGTTTAGTGACCCGGCTGACCTGCGGAGGATGCGCGAGTGCCAGGAGGTCTACTCTGCCGCTTCTTCTGCCAGGATCAACTGGGGTAAGTGTTCTGGACTCCTGGTCGGTCAGTGGCAGATGGATCCCCTACCCGAGGAGCTCAGGCCTTTCACCTGGAGCAGGACCAGCCTCCTCTACCTGGGTGTCCATCTCTGCCCCGCTGAGGAATCCTGGCCGGCAAACTGGCAGGAACTGGAGACGAAAGTCACCGCTCGCCTGCGGCGCTGGACAGGACTGCTCCGAGTGCTATCTTACCGGGGTCGAGTTCTGGTCATAAACCAGCTGATCGCCGCCATGTTGTGGTATCGGCTGGTCACTTTGACCCCTCCCCCGGACTTTGTCACAAGAATCCAGAGATTGTTAGTCGACTTCTTCTGGGACAAAAGATTGCACTGGGTCGCTGCCGAGGTTCTGAGTCTCCCGCTTAGGGAGGGTGGTCAGGCGCTAGTGTGCCTACGCACACAGGTGGCGACTTTCCGCCTTCAGACCCTGCAGCGATACCTCTACGTTGAGCCTCCTCCTAGATGGTGTGCCCTGATGACGTATTTCTTCCGTCAGGTGCACGGCCTGAATTATGACGTGCAGCTCCTGTTTATAGAACAGCTGGGCCTCGGTGGCTCCTTGCAGGCGTTGCCCGTCTTTTACCAGGACCTGATCAAAGTCTGGAAAGTGGTCGCCTCGCGACGCAGCTCTCCCCCGTCAGGAGTAGCGGCTATCGTCAGAGAGCCGCTGCTCAGGAATCCGCCCCTCCGTCCTTTTCAGTGGTTGGCGGAGAGGAGGGCTGTGGCCGCAGGGGTGACCAGGATCGGGGACGTGCTGGGTGGCGGAGGACTGGGCTGGATGCTCCCGCAGGAGTTGGCGCGACGCGCGTCTGTGAGTGTCCAGGTCGCAGCCGATGCCATCCAAGACCTGAGAACGGTCGTGCTCGGACCCGACGTTATTTTGGGTCTTGAGGTGGCCCAGGTGCGCGGTGGTCTTCCGTCTGAGCGTTCCCCTGTTCGGACGGAATTCCACATTGGCCCCAAGCCCCGAACCCTCCCTCGGGTGCTGGTGCCCCGCAATATGAGCCGCCTCGGGGACATGCCCTCTGTGCCTTTTGGCACAGCAAAGAGGGGCTTTTTGTATGGACTGCTGCTGCACACCTTCCATTTTCTCGCCCTTGTCCGTCGACCGGACACGCCCTGGCGTGCCTTGTTGCCGTCCGGCGGCGGAGGCCCCCGATGGGAGGCCCTCTATGGAGGTGTCCTCCCCCTTTCTATCGGGGACCTGGGTTGGAGGGTGTTGCATGCAGCAGTCCCTTATAATAAGAGGATGCATAGGTTCACGGACTCTCAGGACACATGCCCTTTTTGCGGTCTTATGGAGTCCGTGGACCATGTATACATAGGGTGTTGTAGGCTGCACTCCCTTTTTAGTTATTTGAAAAACCTTTTATTGATGTTTTGTTTGCACTTCAGCCCCACGCTCCTGATCAATGGGCACCCGGTGCGGAAGGGGGTCGGGAAGGAGGAGGACCTCCTCGTGAACCTGCTCCTGGGCCTGGCCAAGTTGGCAATTAACAGGTCCAGGCAGCGGGCGATCGACGGGGGTGTCCCGCCCGATTGTTTGTCCCTCTTCCGTGGCTACGTTCGCTGCCGGATATCCCTGGAGAAGGAGCACGCGGTGTCTGCTGGCACTCTCGAGGCCTTCCGTGCTCGGTGGGCACCGCGGGGACTGGGGTGTTTTGTTGACCCCTTTAATCACATTTTGATTTAAAGTTTGTAAGTTTCCTTTAAACTTTGTTCTTGGTTTTACAGCTGACCTGAATTAGGGGCTGTGCCTGATTTATCCCAATTTTGTTGATTTGTTTTTTTTTAAAAGATTATCAAGAGTTCATTTTCTTAACGATCTTGTGGAGGTAATTGTGGATTCAGTTGGTTTCCTGATACTGAGGAGAGAAGGTGTGTGGTGTTGGTGTTGCTGCTCCTCAGTGTTTCAACTGTTTCTGCTGCTGCCTTTGGGGTTGTTGCTTCTGCTGTGTGCTGCTGCTTTGCCCCTGTGGTGCCAAAGGAGAGAGAGGGAGAGAAGAGAACAGTTGCTGCTGTTGCTACAGGACAGGAAGGCCAGGAGGCCAGGACTGAGTTAAAAAACAACATCCTAGGTGGGTGTCTGAACTGTGTATTTTTGTTTAAGGTGGGGGCAATTAAGGACTGTGTTTTGTAGGGGGAGGCAAGAAGACTGCCAGAGGAGTTGGGGAAGGAAGAGAGGGAGGGTGTGTGTGTGTGCTGAAACCATCTTTCTGCCACCCCTCCCCCCAACCCAGCCCTTTTCCCAGTAAGGCCAGCAATAGCTGGTGAAGACATCGCCTCCCCCTGCCTGAAGAACATCAGGCCCCCACCCACCATCCACCATCGAGGACACCCACCTGGACATTTACCTCTTTCCCTCCTGTGCCTCCCTGTCTTTTACTCCTCTCCCTCCTCTCCTCTCCTGCCTAAAAGAGGGGAAGTTGTTTCTACCTCTCTCCCCCACCCCCTTTCCTCAAACAAAATGGCCAATCCTTCCCAGGGTGGGCGTGGCTCTGGCCCTAAGGCCAATTCACCATTGCCTGTGGCCGGGCCCTCGAGGGCTAATGTGGAGGCGGTTTTGTCACCGGTGGCAGGGCCTCAAAAAAAGAAAACCTATGCGGGGGTGGTTGCTTCTGCGGCTCCAGCTGCTCCCGCTGCCCTGTCACCATTCCGCCTCCTGACCAGGGCCCTTGGGGTAAAGAGCTATGCTCACCCTGAAATGACAATAGAGGCCTGCGTAAAGGCTATGGCTGGGGTCGTCGGCCCCTCAGCCATTGTCGCGGCCTCTAAAATGTACGGGAAGGCCATGTTCTTCTTGAGGTCCGAGCGGGCGGTGCACCTCGCCCTGCAAAAAGGACTCACTGTGGGCGGGACTTTTCTGGTGGTGGACCCCCTTGAGGCCACCGCCCAGAGAATTATTATTTCGAACGTCCCGCCTATTCTATCCAGTGAGCTCCTCCTCCCCCACCTTAATAAATTGGGGGAGGTCAGGTCGGGGGTTGCACCAATCCCGCTCGGCCTCAAAGACTCGGACCTCCGCCATGTGTACTCCTTCCGGCACCAGGTATTTGTCCGCTTGGCCCGGGAGGAGTGCCTGGAGGGGGCCTTCATTATCAATTTTGAGGGGACCGCCTATCGGATCTTCTGGACCGTGGAGGGCGTGCGGTGTCATGCTTGTAAGGAGGCGGGGCACGTGAGGAAGAACTGCCCCGCCTCCAAGGCCACGAGCCCCACCCAAGCGGCCACGGCTGGCACCGCCCCTCCTCCCCCCGCCACCACTCCATCTCCCTCCCCGCAAGGGGAGGCGACGCCGGCGGCCACTGCCATCTCGGCTGCCGGTGAGGCGGGGGGAGAGCCCCCACGCCGTAAGAAGGCGCGGAGGAAGACCTGCAACCTGGAGACGGCCCCTGAAACGCCCCAAAACCCCCAGACACCTGCAAGCACCGGCTCGGGGGAAAAGACATCATCTGGCCCCGGCGTCGTGTCCGCGTGTGCTCCCGGGCCCGTGGGTGCTAAGGCGCCGAGTGCTGGGCCCGGCGTCGTCCCTGCGCGTGGTCCCGGGGCCGGCGGGGAAAAGACGCGGGACCCCGAGCCGGGGAATCTAACACCCAAAACCCAGAGGGTGGAGTGTCCGGGAGGGCTGGACAAGGAGGGGGGGGCCTCGGAAATGGAGGTCTCCCTAGCCCCCAGCCTGACCCGGAAGAGACGTCACGCTTCGGAGGAGGATGTGGGTGATGCCCAAACTGAAGAAGTTGGGTGTGTCCCTTCCCCCGATGAAGAGGTGGTGGCGTTTCCACCAAGTAAAATCTTGCCCTGTCCTCTGGGGGAACTCAAAACCCCTGCACCGACTCCCACCACTGTTACCCCCGTCAACCTGCTGCAGTCCCCTGAACAGGGCCCCTCGGGGGTCACTGAAGGCACCTCCCTTGAGGTGGTGCCCGACTCAGGAACCCTCGATACCCCCGAGGTACCTTCTGGCTCGTCGGGGGACTGTAGCTTTCAAAATTTAAAAAATGTTAACGGGTCATTGGGTGGCGGCGAAAAGGAAGGCCTTCCCGCTCCCTCCCAAACCTTAGCACCGGGCGTCCTAGTTTTGGGTCAGGAGCTTGTCCTGAGCTCCCCGGACGACCCGGTGCCGGGAAGAGAGCGGGCATCAGAACTGCCGCTGCCCTCTGACCCAAAACCTTTAGAGGGGACCAGAGAGGACCCCTCTGGCCTTGATCCTGGGGGTGGGATCGAGGTACAGGTGGGGCCAGCTGGCAGCTCTGAATCAGCCCCCGTACTCAATGCGGGGGAGGGGTCGGAAGCTGGAGGCGACGACCTGGAGGAGGACGGGGTGTCTGTGGTGAGCGCTGGAGATTACGCTGAGTCGCTCTCAAGCGAGGCGGTGGATCCCCTGGTGCCCTCCACTGACTCCCCCCTCATCCCCCCAAGGGAACTCCGGGACTTTTTGGCGAGTTATCGCGGTCGCCGAGACAGGGTTCACTTGGCCTTGGACCGGTGGCATTCTTTTCCGCTGGTGTTCTGGTCCACTCGCGAGGCTCTCAAGTCTCCTGAGTTGGACAGGAACGCGCGGCGGAGGGTCCAAACGTTTCTCGCTGGGCTCCTGAAGGAAAGGAAGGACTAAAAAGTCCTCTTCTTCTTTTTAATGACTTAAGGTGAAGGTTTGATGTACCTTTGACAATGAAGACGACTATAGCCAGCCTCAACATCCGCGGCAGCAGGGGCGCACAGCGCAGGTTCCAGAACTTCTCAGTCCTCAGGGACGGGAAGTATGCGTTGTGCTTCCTGCAAGAAACCCATACCGTTCCGGGAGACGAAGCCACGTGGCTCCTGGAGTGGCGAGGGGGGGTCTACATGAGTCACCTAGCCTCCAATTCTGGCGGGGTGGCTATCTTGTTGGCCCCGCATTTTCAGCCGGAGATCTTGGGGGTCAAGGAGCCGGTGCCAGGCCGGTTGCTGCACCTGACTGTGCGTCTGGGGGGGGCGGTGCTTCACTTTGTGAATGGGTACGCTCCCCTGGGCACGCAGCAGCAAGCGAGCTTCTTTGAAGAAGTGTCCACTCATCTCGGCTCCATCGACGCTGGCGAGTGCATCGTCCTCGGGGGGGATTTCAATTGCACCCTTGGGGTCCGGGACCGTCACGGTACTCCACACTGCACTCGAGGTGTGAGTAAGTTGCGGGACCTGGTCAGGTCCTTCGACTTATTGGACGTCTGGCGAAATCTCCATCCTGACTCCAGCGTGTTCACCTTTGTGTCACCTGGAGTCGGAGCGTCCAGACTCGACCGCCTTTACGTTTCGAAGGCGTACGTGTCCTGCGTTCCGGCTGCTTCTATGCAGCAGGTTCCGTGCACGGACCACCATCTGGTGTGGGCGGATCTCACTTCGTTCTGCGCTCGGACGGGGTCCACGTACTGGCATTTTAATAACCTGTTGTTGGAAGACCAGCGGTTCCTGGACTCGTTCCGTCGCTTCTGGGCCGGCTGGAGAAGGAAGCGGGGCTATGGTGGGACGTGGGCAAGAATCACGTCCGAGTTTTCTGTCAAGAGTACGCGAAGGGGTCGACAAAGAGATGCAAATCCAGGGTCGAGGAGTTGGAGAAGGAGGTGCTCGGCCTGGAGGCACGTCTCCGTCAGCCCGACGCGGACCCGGCCCTGCGGTCGGTGTACGATGAGAAGAAGGGCGCGCTGCGGGACCTGCAACTGGTCGGGTCTCGGGGCGCGTTCGTGAGGTCGCGGATCTTTTTCCTTAAGGAGATGGACCGTGGCTCTCCCTTCTTCTACTCACTGGAAAAAAGGCACGGGGTCCGTAAGCAGCTCTTTACGCTGCTGGCCGACGACGGATCCCTTGTCTCGGATCCGGAGGGCATCCGGGCCATTGCCCGAGATTACTACACTGCCCTGTTCTCTCCGGATCCGTCCAGTGAGGAAGCTTGCAGAGTTTTGTGGGAGGACCTGCCGCAGGTCGGCCCGGAGTGCGCCGGAAAGCTCGACTCCCCTATAAGTCTGGGGGAGCTGACCGGCGCACTCGACGGTCTTTCTAGGGGCAAAACCCCGGGACTAGACGGGCTGACCGTGGAGTTCTTCAGGGCGTTCTGGGACGTCTTGGGGAGCGACTTCGCGGGGGTCCTGGGGGAGAGCATTGCTACCGGGGAGATGCCCCTTTCGTGGCGCAGGGCCGTGATTGCCCTGCTGCCAAAGAAGGGGGATCTCCGCCTTCTTAAAAACTGGCGCCCGGTCTCCCTCCTCAGCACGGACTACAAAATCTTCGCCCGAGCCATGTCTTCTCGGCTCGGCACCGTGCTGGACCACATGATCCACCCTGACCAGTCCTACACCGTCCCGGACCGAACCATTTATGATAACATCCATCTGGTCCGGGACATCATCCACCATTCCCAGAGGGCTGGTCTGTCGAGCGCCTTCCTGTCTCTCGATCAGGAGAAGGCGTTCGACAGGGTGGATCACGAATACTTACTCGGAACTCTGCGAGCTTTCGGGTTCGGGACGCATTTTGTCGCCCGGATCCGACTTCTGTACACCGCCGCGGAGTGTCTAGTGAAGGTTAACGGGTCCCTGACGGCGCCCCTTCGCTTTGGAAGAGGGGTACGTCAGGGCTGCCCCCTGTCTGGCCAGTTGTATTCTATTTGCGTGGAGCCTTTCCTGCGCCTCTTGCGGAGGAGGTTGTCGGGATTGGTTCTGCGTGGGCCGGGCATCGGGGTGGTCCTTTCGGCTTACGCCGATGACGTGCTCCTTATGTTTAGTGACCCGGCTGACCTGCGGAGGATGCGCGAGTGCCAGGAGGTCTACTCTGCCGCTTCTTCTGCCAGGATCAACTGGGGTAAATGTTCTGGACTCCTGGTCGGTCAGTGGCAGATGGATCCCCTACCCGAGGAGCTCAGGCCTTTCACCTGGAGCAGGACCAGCCTCCTCTACCTGGGGGTCCATCTCTGCCCTGCTGAGGAATCCTGGCCGGCAAACTGGCAGGAACTGGAGACGAAAGTCACCGCTCGCCTGCGGCGCTGGACAGGACTGCTCCGAGTGCTATCTTACCGAGGTAGAGTTCTGGTCATAAAGCAGCTGATCGCCGCCATGTTGTGGTATCGGCTGGTCACTTTGACCCCTCCCCCGGACTTTGTCACAAGAATCCAGAGATTGTTAGTCGACTTCTTCTGGGACAAAAGATTGCACTGGGTCGCTGCCGAGGTTCTGAGTCTCCCGCTTAGGGTGGGTGGTCAGGCGCTAGTGTGCCTACGCACACAGGTGGCGACTTTCCGCCTTCAGACCCTGCAGCGATACCTCTACGTCGAGCCTCCTCCTAGATGGTGTGCCCTGATGACGTATTTCTTCCATCAGGTGCACGGCCTGAATTATGACGTGCAGCTCCTGTTTATAGAACAGCTGGGCCTCGGTGGCTCCTTGCAGGCATTGCCCGTCTTTTACCAGGACCTGATCAAAGTCTGGAAAGTGGTCGCCTCGCGACGCAGCTCTCCCCCGTCAGGAGTAGCGGCTATCGTCAGAGAGCCGCTGCTCAGGAATCCGCCCCTCCGTCCTTTTCAGTGGTTGGCGGAGAGGAGGGCTGTGGCCGCATGGGTGACCAGGATCGGGGACGTGCTGGGTGGCGGAGGACTGGGCTGGATGCTCCCGCAGGAGTTGGCGCGACGCGCGTCTGTGAGTGTCCAGGTCGCAGCCGATGCCATCCAAGACCTGAGAACGGTCGTGCTCGGACCCGACGTTATTTTGGGTCTTGAGGTGGCCCAGGTGCGCGGTGGTCTTCCGTCTGAGCGTTCCCCTGTGCGGACGGAATTCCACATTGGCCCCAAGCCCCGAACCCTCCCTCGGGTGCTGGTGCCCCGCAATATGAGCCTCCTCGGGGACATGCCCTCTGTGCCTTTTGGCACGGCAAAGAGGGGCTTTTTGTATGGACTGCTGCTGCACACCTTCCATTTTCTCGCCCTTGTCTGTCGACCGGACACGCCCTGGCGTGCCTTGTTGCCATCCGGCGGTGGAGGGCCCCGATGGGAGGCCCTCTACGGAGGTGTCCTCCCCCTTTCTATCGGGGACCTGGGTTGGAGGGTGTTGCATGCAGCAGTCCCTTATAATAAGAGGATGCATAGGTTCACGGACTCTCAGGACACGTGCCCTTTTTGCGGTCTTGTGGAGTCCGTGGACCATGTATACATAGGGTGTTGTAGGCTGCACTCCCTTTTTAGTTATTTGAAAAACCTTTTATTGATGTTTTGTTTGCACTTCAGCCCCACGCTCCTGATCTATGGGCACCCGGTGCGGAAGGGGGTCGGGAAGGAGGAGGACCTCCTCGTGAACCTGCTCCTGGGCCTGGCCAAGTTGGCAATTAACAGGTCCAGGCAGCGGGCGATCGACGGGGGAGTCCCGCCCGATTGTTTGTCCCTCTTCTGTGGCTACGTTCGCTGCCGGATGTGCCTGGAGAAGGAGCACGCGGTGTCTGCTGGCACTCTCGAGGCCTTCCATGCTCGGTGGGCACCGCGGGGACTGGGGTGTTTTGTTG
Source organism: Carcharodon carcharias (assembly GCF_017639515.1). Lineage (NCBI taxonomy): Eukaryota > Metazoa > Chordata > Chondrichthyes > Lamniformes > Lamnidae > Carcharodon > Carcharodon carcharias. The sequence continues at coordinate 107,939,133 of NC_054480.1, read as the reverse complement.
ACCCCTTTAATCACATTTTGATTTAAAGTTTGTAAGTTTCCTTTAAACTTTGTTCTTGGTTTTACAGCTGACCTGAATTAGGGGCTGTGCCTGATTTATCCCAATTTTGTTGATTTGGTTTTCATTTAAAAGATTATCAAGAGTTCAAATCTCACAATGGCAACCTATGAAACAATGTAACTTCATCTGAAACAGATGGAAACGAGTTTGTACTCGAAAGAGTTACAGCATCAAAGATCACCATTGCCTTGAGCCACCTTGCTATTCTCTACATACTTCAGCAGCACCCACCTCTCCTGGTCGGTCTGATGACCATGCACATCTTCAGGCCCCCTCTCCCGCTTTGGGAACCTGCCTGCTGTCATTAATTGGACAGCAAATGCAGAGACAACTCTTAATTAACCTCTGGGAAGGTGGCGTAGGTGGACAGAACACAGAAATGATTGGGGTCGGGACCTGGAAATTATCCCAATACCCAAGAATCTTCTAAGATCGAAAGGTTCAACCCAGAGAGTGAGTGCTAACAATGAGTCAAAATTGACACAGCTGACAGGAAGAAAAGCGGATTAAACTGGGAAGAGGTGTTTTCACTGGCTTTGAGTTCATTCAAGAGTGCCTTGTCTGCCTTGTGCGATAAAGAGCATTTTTCTTTTTAGTATAATTTATTTGAAACATTTTATACTCTAGTTATTCACGAACAACTTAGTTAAAGGCAGCAGTTACCTCCTGATTAATAGCTGATGCCATTTTACACTGAATTAGTTAAAACAATAAACTTAGCAGCAACTTTGAAGAGATTCAATTAGCCGAGATTCCTCATGACATGGATGAACAGGTTGATTCAATTAGAAGTGGCTATTGATGTAGGATGAATAATTTTTTCTAGATTTTTTTTCTCTCGCAATGTCTGTTGCAAAATGTCATTGTACATTTCTCTCCTGTTCAACACTTGTAATTATAATCAACCAGCAAACTGTACCTACCATTTGGACGACTATGTGACTGCATTTTAATACTGGAGTTCACATACATTATTTGGCAGTCACTTAACAGCTATTGAAAACCTTTTAGAAATTATTCTGAGGCACGTTTCTCCATATATTTCTTCACATTGCCAAACTGCAGTAAAAGGGCAGGCACATGATCTGTTCAAAGGTCACCATTAGTCTCGTACTGAACTAGTCGTCAAGGGGCATGCAAGTGCAATTCCTCATCAGGTTTTCCCTGCCAGCCTCTGGGAATTCCAAGGTCTCCAGGTTCCAGCGCAATAATCTGCATTTGGTGATCTTAGACAGTCCCTCTCAATCGAGGATGACTTGCCCTCACCCCAGCTCATTGCATTCTAGTATGGCCAATGAGTCTGAGGTATAATCTGCACATGTGGGGCAAGTGGTGTTTGAAGAGGCAGGTGAATGAGTTACATAGGGGGCTATATATGCACTCCTTCCAGTGCCTGGACTTGGCCTCTGAGTATTCCCGCCAAAGTCTCTCGGGGTGCTCGGTGCCTTCCTGAATGCTCTTTCGCCATTTTCGCCAATTACTGCCCCATCAGTCTACTCTCGATCATCAGTAAAGTAATGGAAGGGGTCATCAACAATGCTATCAAGGGGCACTTGCTTAGCAATAACCTGCTCACTGATGCCCAGTTTGGGTTCCACCAGGACCACTTAGCTCCTGACCTCATTACAGCCTTGGTTCAAAAATAGACAAAAGAGTTGAACACCCAAGGTGAGGTGAGAGTGACTGCCCTTGACATTAAGGCTGCATTTGACTGAGTGTGGCATCAAGGAGCCCTACCAAAACTGGAGTCAATAGGAATCAAGGGGAATACTCTCCACTGGTTGGAGTCATACCTAACACAAAGGAAGATGGTTGTGGTTCAAAGTGGTCAGTCATCTCAGTTCCAGGACGTCACTGCAGGAGTTTGTCAGGGTAGTGTCCTCAGCCCAACCATCTTCAGCTACTTCATCAATGACCTTCCTTCCATCATAAGGTCAGAAGTGGGGATGTTCACTGATGATTGCCCAATGTCCAGGACTGTTCGCAACTCCTCAAATGCTGAAGCAGTCCTTGTCCAAATGCAGCAAGACCTGGACAATATCCAGGCTTGGGCTGACAAGTGGCAAGTAACATTTGTGCCACACAAGTGCCAGGCAATGGCCATCTCCGACAAGAGAGAATCTAGCCATCACCCCTTGACATTCAATGGCATTACCATCACTGAATCCCCGACTTTCAACATCCTGGGAGTTACCACTGACCAGAAACTGAACTAGACCAGCCATATAAATACTGCGGCAACAAGAGCTGGTCAGAGGCTAGGAATCCTGTGATGAGTAACTCACCTCCTGACCCCCCAAAGCTTGTCCACCATCTACAAGGCACAAGTCAGGAAGATGATGGAATACTCCCCACTTGTCTGGATGAGTGCAGCTCCCACAATCCTCAAGAAGTTTGACACCATCCAGAATAAAGCAGCCCGCTTGATTGGCACCACATCCACATTCACTCCCTCCACCACTGACGCACAGTAGCAGCAGTGTGTACCATCCACAAGATGCACTGCAGGAATTCACCAAGTCACCTTAGACAGCACATTCCAAACCCATGACCACTACCACCTAGAAGGACAAGGGCAGCAGATAGATGGGAACACCACCACATGAAGTTCCCCTCCAAGTCACTCATCATCCTGACTTGGAAATATATCGCCATTCCTTCACTGTCGCTGGGTCAAAATCCTGGAATTCCCTTCCTAACAGCAGTGTGGGTGTACCTACACCACATGGACTGTAGTGGCTCAAGAAGGCAGCTCACCACTACCTTCCCAAGGGCAATTAGGGATGGACATTAAATGCTGACCTAGCCAGCGATGACCACATCCCATGAATGATTAATAAAAAAACAATGGCAGGACAGGGGTTCCATGAGGAGATTGTGGCTCTTTGATAATATTCTTAAAGAAGTTCTGCTGCCCCCCTGAGGGTCACTTGCGTCACGAAGTTTGGAGTGGAGCAGTTTTTTCAAGAGCCTGATGTCAGGCAATGGGAACAATGCGACCCACCCAGCGAAGCTGGTCTTGGGTGATTAGTGTCTGCTGGGAATGTTGGCTTGGGAGAGGATGCTGACATTAGAACGCCTATCCTGCCAACAAATCTGAAGGGTTTTGGAGATAAAATATTAGTGGCATGTCTCAAAAGCCTTGAGGTGGCTGCTGTAGATTGTCCAAATCTCCAAAGCGTATTGGGCGCAGGATCACTGCTGCCTGGTAAACCATAAACTTAGTCCCAGTTACTTGATGATATCACAAAAGCGACCACAAACTGATTCAACAGGAGGCTGCGGAGAGTAACAGGACTCACAGGAACAGGAACCCTCGGTTGTTTTTTAAATTGTATCATGAGATGTGAGCAAGGCCAGAATTTGTTGCCCATCCCTAAATGCCCTTGAGAAGGTGGCAGTGAGCTGCAGTCCATCTGGTGTAGGAGCACCCACAGTAGGAAGACAGATCCAGTATTTTGACACAGCAACAGTGAAGGAACAGTAATATGGATTAAGATGGTCTGTGGCTTGGAGACACTTGAAATTGTTTGATGTTAGACAAGTACAAAGTAGATAGTGGCAGTAGAGTAATAATTTGTTGATTTTAATCATCACAGGAGAGACTGGAGTAAGGGCAAAGCCTGCAGTCAAAATGGGAGATACATCCAGGACTGCTTTCTGGATGAGTATGTTCATCGAGCAGAATTTTCCATTTATGGGACTACATGCAGTTGTGGGCAGTTTTGACAGCACCCACCCTGATGCCCGGAATGGCAGGAACTCGCACCCGATTCTGCGCTTGGAATCTCATTAATTATGCAAAGGCGCATATCGGTCCAGATCACCTGGCGGGTCAGGAGTTGATTCAAACGACTGCCGTCAGCTGGCAGGTTCAAAGGTCTGGCCGCCATTTTTAAAGGCTAATCCAACACACAATCTCACTCTCTTCAGTCCACCAGAGATGGCTGGCAGCCAGAAGAAGAAGGCCGAGAGCCTGAAGAAAAAGGCAGCACCCTGCTTCACCCCTAGGCCCTCCAGGCCTTGATCAGAGGGATGCAGGTACACAGGCAAGTGCTCTATCTCAGGGATGACTGCAGAAAGCACAGTAGCCTCAACTCCCTGGCCTGGGAGGTCTCACAGAGCAGGTCAGCGTGGCTGGCAACTGTGCCCGAAAGGCAATCCAGCCACGAAGAGGATGAATGATCTCACCCACTCCACCAGGGTAAGTCATCCTTCAACACCCCTCAATGTCAAACTCTCATCACGGTATCATGCACCCAGACGGCTACTCTCTTCAGGGATCTCACACAACCATTAGCAGGGGACACATATCAACACTCATTCTCTCACCGAAACTTTCACATCACCACCATCCCATCTATCATGTTGCTCACACTCCATCCTCTGGCCCTTCTGGGGAGGGCTCACCACTCACAGGGGACATGCATCTCACCCAATCTCTGCTCCATCCCTTCTTATCACCTGCCTTTCTTTCTTCTTCATACAGGCCAAGTTGACACACAACAGGCGAGAGAGGTCTCAGACTGGAGGAGGGACGGCCAATATCATCGCCCTCACTGAGTTTGAGGAGGCTGCAGCTGAGTTTATTGGGGAGGACAGGGATCACTCCTGTGGGGGAGGGGAGACCGGCCTCTCCCACCAACCCAGTATGGATCATAGCTCCATCACTTCATCAAATCCTGACAGCCACAGTGAGTCACATGCAGTCTTATATAGCTCATGCTCATTAGCTGAAACTCTATTTTCTATTTTCAAGGCACCAGCAGATTGAGGCCCCCAAGCCAGCGGAGCACCAGTGTGAGCCACAGACCACATCCGAAGAGGAAGCTCTGGAAGAACCATCATGGCACTCACACACACCCTCCACCAGCTCAGAGACACACACATCAGTGGGGCACAGCTACAGATTAGGCTCGGGCTCACTTTCTGGGGAACACCTCACTGACACTTGCCCGCGGCAGCCGGAGGCAGGGACAGCCCAGTTCTCTGGCACTCGGAAGGCTGCTGGAGACCAGCCACCTGCTCTGTCCGAGTCAGATGATGAGCCTCTGGAAGTGGCACCAACTCAATGCTGCAGATGCAACAACAGGCAGCAGAACATCAAGCAGGGATTCGATAGTCACTCAGCAGACTAGAGCAAATGATGGCGGAGTCTGCTCGTGTTCTGTCTGATGTCATGGCTCTGACATGCGAGCGCCGTGAGGTCACCATGGGAAGGCTGGCGACCACCCTCGAGACTTTGGTCCAGCAAGTCTTGCCGGATTTGAGCTTGGCCCTGACGCCATGGCAACACACCATCAAGATGTAGGTGACATGGGGACGGGGCACCTTGACCTCCCTTCAGGTGCACCATCTCCTGCAGGAGTCAGGACAGGGCCCTTGGGCACCCTCAGGGAGGATGAGCGTCAGCTGGACATCCTGGGAGGCTCCTCTCAGGACACTTCAAGGGTGTGCAGCTGCTCACAGCACCCTCTGCCTGTGACCCCATCAACTCGAGTTTCTCAGGCCGCTGAGGGCGCTTCTGCTCCTGTGCAGGTGTCCCTTAACAGGCCAGGGCCTCCAGGCCTTGGGTCATTGTGATGGCCGCCAAGGTCATCACAGACATCAGGACATAGCAGTCAGCAGGCTGCCTCCACCTCTGCTGCGGATGTTGGGGCTGTACTCAGGTGTAGCGGTAGAGTTAGGAAAGTTAACAAAACTACCTCAGTGGTAGTGACAGAAGAAAAGACATGCACGGGAGGAGATCCCGAGGGATGTCCACATCTCAACTGAAGCAGTGTTTGCATCATTAGATGGTAGCGAAGGCTTCAAGTCTTCTCTCACATTGCTCTTGTGGACTCTCAGTTCCCAGAGTGAGCTCACTTACAGGGTCCCACCGACCAAAACAAAAATCATGGCCTGGCGATTCATGAGGGTCAGATTGCGCAAGTGTGAATGCCAATCTCGTTCTCACTGCAAGTGGATAGACATCCCCTGAGATGGAAGTAAATTGCATTGAGGGCTAGGAGAGATGTGGCCATATTCCCTCATTTAACTTTACTCTTCCTGGAATCTGTCAGCAATTAATGTATCACAGGCACGCCTCCCACATCTTCCTTCCTTCATGGTGTGATCATTCTCATACAGACCCTCAGCAGCCTCCTGAAGTTTCTGGGCCTTCGGATCTTCACCATCCGATGAGCTCTCATCCTCCTCCAATTCATTCTCTGGCAGGGGTTCACCTCTTTGCATTGCCAGATTGTGAAGGGTGCAACACACTGCGATGATGCGGGAAACCCTGTCAGGAGTTTATTGGAGTGAGCCACCTGAGCGGTCCAAGCATCTGAAGCGCATCTTCAGAAGCCCTATGGTCTGCTCTATAAGGGAATATGTGGAGCTGTAAGCAGTGTTGTACCTCTCCTCAGAATGACTCTGAGGGCGATGCACCGGTGTCATCAGTCAGTGCGTCAGTGGGTGCCCCATATCCCCAAGCAGCCATCCCTGCAGACGTAATGGCTCCTCAAAAATCTCAGGCACCGGGGAGTGACTCAGGATGTGGGAGTCATGGCAACTCCCAGGGTACCCTGTACAAATATGCAACATGTGCTTTCGTTGATTACACACTAGTTGTACAACGATGGAATGATAGCCCCTGTGGTTTATAAGCATTAGGGGCTGCTGCCATGGAGCCCGTACAGCCACACGGGCGCAGTCTATTGCACCCTGCACTCTAGGGAAGACTGAGATGGTGGCGAAGCTGGTGAAACTCGTAGCCTGGCTATTTCATCCAGAGCAAACCTGACATAATGATGGGCCTTCCTGTAAAGGACAGCTGTGACCTCCTTTATGCAGCGATGTGTTGTGGACTGAGAGATGCCGCATAGGTCATCTGTTGCTCCTGGGAAGGAACTAGGCCAAGAAATTGAGTGCTGTGGTCACCTTTAAAGTCACTGGCAGAGGATGCCCTCCAACCCCACGTGGCGTCAGGTCTTCATTAAGAATGTGGCATATGTGATGTGCTGGATCTCAGGACAAGCGCAGATCGGAGCAGCATTAGTTCTCACTCATTTGTAAATAGGAGACTCTTGTAGGATAAACCCTAGGTCTGGTGAGTTGGCTCTGTTGTCTGGATCTCTCCTCTCGACCCTCCTGTTCATGCTCTGGCTCCGCTTGACCGTGTACCACCTGCTGGAGCTGCATGTGGAGTCGACTCTCCTTCCTTCGCATCCTCCATTGCATTAGGACCCTGACATAGGCAGCATTGAGCCCTGGAACCGTACCTGCTTTTGCCTTCTCTCTGAAAGGAAACGTTGAAGACATTAAAGATTCAAGGGTTTAGAAAGTGAAGCTCAGAAGATGTTATGTTGGGAGATGGTAAGGGCCCATAGCTTTTCCTGCCTTACTTGCATGGTGGTTGATGGCGCTTTGTCCCTGAGACACTAGCACACACATCGTGGTGACCGAAATGGTATCATGGATAGGTAACATCTTGAGCCCTATATGGGATGCTAAAGTTTAAGTGAGATGAGTGACCCACCCTAGCTCTGTGCTCCAATCTCTGATGTGGCATATTAATGACGAATCAGTTGTTCATGGTCAATGAGTGGATGCCCTTTGTCCCATTAGGACTGTCAATTCTGGTGAACGCGTGACAGGCCATCATTGGGGAGGCAGTGGCATATTGGTATTCTCACTGGAATAGTATTCCAGAGACCCAGTGTAACACTCTGGGGACCTGGGTTTGAATCCTACCATGGCAGATGGCGAAATTTGAATTAATAAACATCTGATGTTAAAAGTCTGATGATGACCATAGAACGATTGCTGATTGTCATGAAAACCTATCTGGTCGATTAATGTCCTTTAGGGAAGGTAATTTGCTGTCCTTACCTACTCTGGCCTATATGTGACTCCAGACCCACAGCAATATGGTTGACTCTTAAATGCCCTCTGAACAAACAGGAATGGGCAATAAATGTTAGCCTAACCAGGGATGCCCACATCCCATGAACGAATAAGAAAAAAAATTGATGGAACCCCATATATGATACAGATGTGCCTCCCTTACTATTGCCTACATTCCCAAGTTCTACATTCCTATGTGTTACTCTTGAGATACTGTGATGTGAAGCCACTGAATTCTGAGTAGTCCTTTAACAGTGCTGATGAAGCCATTGGGGCTTTCAGTAGCTTTCATCACAAGCAGGTCTTCCTGCTTTCTTTCTTAGCAGACTCCTGATCACTCCTGCTCAACAAAGGTTTAAACCGCAGAAAGGCAGCCCACCCCGTGTTTGCCCTTCCCCCTCTCTGCCATTCCATGACCTTACCCCCTTCGTGTTCATCAACCCTGCCCTCGCCTCACAGCCCACCCCAGGTTGAAAGGCTAGTTTCTGAAAATGGAGGCCTGCATGAGTGCCACAGCGCAGTGGTGTTCCTCGGGACAATGTAGGCAAAGAGCAGGAGGAGGCCAACCCTACAGCCCCAGCAGAGTGGCGTTCATTGCAACAAGACCGGTGCTACGCTATGGCTGGTAGGCTACATAGGTTCCACTCACTTCGAAGTTACCAGTGAACTGAAGTCTGATCTGTACACGCCACCCCTTTTCAAGTGGACTTGATGTCCGTGTAAATTCCTGCTGGCAAGATTGGGAGGCCTAGCAAAACTCTGGCGAGCAGCTGTTTTAATGAGCATTCGTGACATGTTAATGAATGCAAATGACATTCGCTCCACTAGTTGGCAGGATAACCGACCTGCCTTAAACAACCTGTTGTTACGACAATGGTTATTTGTGGCTTTTTACCTGCCACTGGATTCTCCACTCCCGCCCGCCACGAAATCCACATTGGGCGGGCTGGGTTGGGAGAATCCTGCCCATAGCCTAACAAGGCACGAAGCATTGTTTGATAAGATTCTGGGAGATGAACTCATATTGAGAGTAGGAAAACGATTGGGAAATAATGGCCACAAGACAGGTCAATATAAGAAAGAATGAAGAGTCAAAGGTAAGGGCAAAGTTCAATCAGATAAAAATGAATCTGGATCAAATTAGCTAGCCAGAAAAGTTTGCAAAGCAGGTTGACAGATCAGCAGTATGAAATCTTCAAATATGAGGTGCAACCAAGCATGGAGTTAGATGGAGGAATAACTAAACCACAACTTAAAATGGGCACATATGATGAAGTTGGGGTAACAATGATATAAATAATCATGAGAAATATAGAAAATGTAGTCATGAGGTGGAAAGGCAGATTAGAATGGAAAAAGGCCAAAGGAAGCAGTAAGGGCTTTTTTTTAAGTAAATAAAAAGGAAATTAATAGGACCACACAGGGATGAAGGAGGATGAAGGTATGTTTTGGAGGATGAAGGTATGGCAGGGATGTTAAATAAATATTTTGCGTTGGTTTTTACAAATAGTTGTGGACATGAAAATGTAGCTGTGCTATGCTCACTGTCTTACACATGCTCCTGGCTCACCAGCACCTTGATTTTAAAATTTCCTTGTGTACAATTCCCTCACCCCTCCCTTTTTCAGTAACCTCCTTCATCCCTACAACCCTCGAGAACTCTACATCCCTCTAACTCTTGCCTCTTGTCCATCCCTCCTTCCTTCACTCCATCATTGGTGGAGTTGCCTACAGCAATCTACACCCTAAGCTTTGGACTTGCCTCTCCAAATTTCTACACCTCTCACCTCTCCCACTTTAAAACACTGCGCAAAACCTATCTCTTTGACCAAGCATTTGACTGAACATCTCTTTCTTTGGCTGTGTCAATTTTTGACTCTTGTTTAGTGCCTTTGGATACTTTGCTACTTCAAAAGTCATAGGGTCATTTATGGCCATTCGGCCCATCAAATCCATGCTGGCTCTCCATGGAGCAATCACATACCCCTGCTCCATCCCTGTAGCTCTGCAAGATTATTGCCTTCAAGAGCCTATAGTATGAAGGGTTGACAGATGGGATATGCTAATGTGTGACGTAGATGATGATGTATCACTGACATTAGTCAGTTGTGTATTAGGGCCTCTCTTGAGAGAGAGGTTGGAATCATGCCAGGAGCTATATGCCTACTCTGTAACCTGCTTGAAAGTCGTACTAATAAGTAAGTGTTAAGCAGATACCAGAGTATGTCTACAGACTGCCTAAGAACCAAGTCCCATGCCTAGAACCCAAGACAAAAGGACCCAATCTCAGAACATGGAGGCAACTCAGGACAGTGCCCATCCAATTTCCAATTGAAATCATTCATCATGTCTGATCCCACCATGCTCATGGGCAGTGAGTTACAGGTCATTACCACCTACTGCATAAAAAAAAGCTCTTCCTCACATTCCCTCCACATCGCTTCCCAAAACCTTAAATCTGTGTCCCTTAATCCTCGTACCTTCAGCTAATGGGAACAGTTTTTCCCTTGTGTATATAAATACAAGTTGTCCTTGTTGTTATTACTATGGGTAATGGACAGAGATTTTCTGAAACAAACAGCAGAACCCAAGACTGATAGATAACTGTGCCTTGATGTCATTCCTATAGAATGTTAAAAAATGAGAGATTGGAAAAAGCAATTCCAGTCAGATTGTTTAAATCCTCCTCAAATATGTAAATTCTGCCCTTGGAATGGAATGTGGCTGATGTTGCTCCCTTATTGATGAAAGGGTCAAAGGACAAGCCAGATATAGACAAGTTAATCTAATGTCAGTACAGGGCAAAGAATCCATATTGAGATATCAAATTAATAGGCATTTAGAAATTCGCAGGCTAGTTAATGACAACTAATACAGATATGTTAAAAGCAATTCATGTTTGTCAAATTGAATATAACTTTTGGAAGAGGCCAGTGAATGAATTGGATGGATAAAGGTATTGCAGTAAATTTTGTGGATATAGGTTTCCCCCTCGAAAAGGTGTCTTACAAGAGGCCTGTTAATTAAACTCAGAATAAGAGGATTTGTAACAGCAGGGGCTGAAAGAGTTGTGGTAACTGGGTGTTGCTGAGACTAGAGAAGGTTTGGAACAAGCATTGGAATTGTATACCTAAGTGGTCAGTAATGGGTCAGTGTTGCTCCTGCTGTGTGCATGTATAAAATTTGGACTTGAGTATAGGGAACACAATCTCAAAAACTGATGATGACATAACAACAAAGAGTGAGGATAACTGTAAAAGGCTTCAGGACTAGGCTGGCAGTGGCAAATACGATTTAACCGGGGCAAGCATAAGGTAATACAATTTGGAAGAAAAATAAACAACGTGAGTATACCCAATAGAAAGACACTGAAAGGTGTGGATGAACACAGAGCGAGCTGGAGTTCAATATATATTTGTCCACAAGTATGACTGCAGTTACGAAAAGCCATTAGAATGTTAGGTGTTATACATAGTGATATAAAGTACAAGATTAAAGAAGTAATGAAAGATTTATACAAACCACAAGTTAGGTCACAGCTGGACAACTGTGTAAAGTTTTGATGGCACATTATAGAAAGAAAATTAAAGAGCAGAGAGCATGCAACAAAGATTCCCCATGGTCTTGCTACAAATGGGCAACTATAAATATGTGACAAAACTTGAGATTTGAGGAGTACTTTCAATTAAGCTGAGAAGGTGAGGAGGAGATTCAAAAGAGATCTTAAAATTATGAAGGGATTTGATAGGAATAGATGACTTCCTTTAGCTAGGGGCTCAATGTTGAGGGAGTCATTAAATGAAAATGATCATGATCGAGGTGAAAAATGAAGAGATTGCTTTTGCACAGAGGACTGTATGAAATGTTTTGATATAGGGGACAGTTGAGGTCTAAACCATTGCTTCCTTTAGAGGAAAACTGGATAAATATTTCAAGCAGAGGAAGATTTAATGCAATGGAACAGTGGGATTAGTTTTGCATTATTCTGATTAAAAAACCAGCAGATACATTGGGCTAAATTGCTTCCATCTGTATGGTAAACACCAATGGTTCTACAGTTGGGGATACTAACCTAGCATCATAATTTAAGCAGATATTCTAAGCAAGCACACTTTTATAGCTGGAAATGCCATCCTTCAGAACAGGTATTAAGATGGCCCTCTGTGCCTTTGCAAATGGATACTAAAAATTCCATGATAGGAATTCACACAATCGTAGCATAGTGGGCTTTAAGGGTTTGCAAGAAGTCCTCCAGTGCGCTGACTAACTTTTCTCCCTGGCTATAATCTCCAAAAATAAGTTTATCTTGTCATTTGTTGGACTTGAGTGTGAGCAAAACAACTGCTATATTTGTTCACATACTCACCTCACCTGTACATGTAGTACACCAAGGTATTCTGAGAGACTTTCTAAACGAGAACCTCAGTAATACTTTACTTGAATCACTGTATATTATAATACAGAATTATAATTACTTTGCTTTCTTACAACTTATCAAAGCAAACATGAAAATGATTGAAAGTTGAATTGAAATGATCTTGCCCAATTTTAAAACAAGCCTCATGGTTCAATTAGCAAGTGCACTGTCTGTTGTGCTACTGAGCTGTACAGATCCGAGAGGTCCCAGATTCAATCTCAGATTGGTACTGAGTTTACTGATCTCAGAAGGGGTGATAAGACTTGCATCAGAGACCCTAAGCTAAAAGGAAGGGAAGGGCAAAGCCAGACAAGTTTTGTCTCCTAGCTCTGAAGAACAGTCATACAGATTTGAAATGTTAACTCTGTCTTTCTCTCCACAGATGCTGTCAGACCTGCTGAGTTTTTCCAGCATTTTTTGATTTTGTTTCAGATTTCCAGCATCCGCAGTATTTTGCCTTAAGCTTTGTCTCCTGTTGGCTAACCAGTTACCGCTGCTGGAAAGTGTGTATATCAACTAAGAACAGGAGCAGGCATGGCTGCGATACCCTACACCCCAAATTTACCTGCTTTCTTTTTCATTCATAGGATGCGGGCTTTGCTGGTTGGGTCAGCACTTTTTGCCCATCCCTAATTGCCCTTGAGAAGGTGGTGGTGAGCTGCCTTCTTGAACTACTGCAGTCCCTGTGGTGTAGGCACACCCACAGTGCGGTTAGTGCTGCTGCAAGGTGTCCAGACTCTCACGAAGAACCGACATTTGGAGTTGGGTGCTCAAAGGATTTTGGCATCAATGAACTGTAGCCATGCAAATTTCAGCAATTTTAGGAGAGGAATCAAAAACATGGCTGGGAGCTATAATGACTTTCATTCATGCCAGCCATGAAATTGAGCTGTCTAATGCCATTGGTGTTGATGCCACAGAATCTCTGAACTGCAAAAGGCCACTTTCAGCAAGGCTCATGTGGCATCTCCTGACTGATAGAACGACAGCACAAGTACATGTGTATATTGGAAACATGCGGAGTGGGCAGTTCCAGATGTCAAACATCTTCAATTTGGACCAGGCAAGTCCAGTTTATGCCTTCAATCAACATGCATTCAGCTGCACGAGGGGCAACACCCTCCTCCTCACCGCCGCACCTCTAGTGTCATTTAAAGAATGAAATACTTTTGCCCTTGCTGCAACCCAGGAGGGACTGCAGCCCCCATTACTCTAGCAGGCTTTCTGTTGACGGGGAAGAAAACTCCTCTGGCCTCCTGATCAGGATGCAACACCACTTGCTTCAAAATCCTACAAGTCACCAATACTCCTCCAATGACACCCCACGGTATTTCCACAAACTTCCATGGTTCCCTGCTGGTCTGCAACTTGACTGGGATATGGAGCACAAGTTGCAGAGTGGGGAAGCTGTACACAGAGGAAGAAGAGGAAGGTTCTCAACCAATGTTTCCCTTAAGCTGCTTGTATGCACAGGGCTCTGCAGACTGCTTTACAATAACCTGCATGCTCAGCTGCACAAAAGAATTGAGAGGTGCTGTGCACTGAAACAAACTGGATGTTCACAACAAAAAACAATTAGAAGGGACATTGCTCTTGACAGAAGGCCCTAGCTACCAAGAGTATTTAGGGAGCACCTCTCCTACCTCCACCTGAGCCAAGAGCAGTTTATGAGGCATCTCCAATTCACGAAGCAGATGGTCACTGAACTGTGCCACCTCCTGCAACCAGGAACTGCAGACACATAGCAGGGCAAGGATGATGCTGCAGTGGCCGCCTAGATCACTGTCACTATCAATTTCCATAGAAGCGAATCCCTGCAGACAACATTGGCAACTTTTCCCAGTTCTCCATCCATCCTTTTATCAGGAAGTTATAGAGGTCCTGTACATAGGCAAAGGGAATTTGTAATCTTCTCACTTAGCAGAGAGAATCAGGAGAAGTGCGCTTTGATAGGGTAACAGGATTCTCAATGTTCCCAGGAGCCATTAAATGCATAAATGTGGCTTGCTGGCCACCATATAATCAGGGAGGTGGACTGGAACTACATTAAGTCCATCAATATGCAGTTGACATGTGATTATGCACTGAACATCATATTGGTGAATGCTCCCTATCCTGGCAAGCAGCCACCATGCTTTCAGCCAGTCAATCCTGCCAACTTTGACCCACCACAAAGAACGGGAGGCTGGTTCCTAGAGGGTAAGCTCTTTATACCTGACCAATGGCTCCTTCTGTCACCCAATGATACAAGGACAATGTGTCTATAATGAACACATATGGAGCAAACCATTAGCATCTTGAAATAACAGTTCCGCTGTCTGGAATGCATGGAACTCACTAAAGTGGTTGCCCAAGTTTGTGGTGGTCTGCTGAATCCTGCACAACCTTGCTATTATGAGGGCACAGCCCTTGCCACAAGGCCTTCATTGATTGCCTTGGCAGGCGAGGAGGAGGGAGACATCTGGGACTCCTTCACTCCGGACTGTGAGTGGCTACCAAGACTCTTGTTCCTTTAAGATCTCATTTCACCATTGCCATTACTCCACAATTTCAGTCAATGTGCTACATATCATTGCTGAGGCCTCTTGGCCAAAATCCTGAAATAAAAGCCAGCAAGAAAAACCTTTCCACAACAACTTTATCCACTAACACATCCAATAGTATGTATACAAATGAACTGTTCATGCTTGTGCATCCCTTTAGTGCCTGCCTTGCGGGTGTCTTTGCCCAGTGCTCCTACGCAGTGCTACCCCAGCGGCTGGTGGAAAATTGCTGAGTTTCATGGACGATAGCATGGATGACATTGCAGGATGAACTTGAACAACATAGGGTCTTGCAGGCCCATCTCAAGGCTGCACCACCTCAGCATGGGCAACAACAACCTGGGCTGGCTGGCTGCAAGGGCACCGGCAGAGTGGCAGTGATGGGAGGACAAATGCTGTCGTCCTGAGAGAGGACAGCAGGTCAGTGCACCCTTGAGCCATTGGCACTCTTCTGAGGTGACGTGTTAGTAATCCTAATTATCTGTTGGAAGACAGACTGTGAATCACAACCTTGGTGTTCAAAAATGGGAGTAATCAAATTTTACCCCCGACCTGGTTTAATGTCAGGACAGGTTTCTCCAGACATAAATCGTTATGACTGTCAGTCTGGGAGCAGAGTGCCAACAGATTATTCCACATCCTTGGGTGTCGAGTTAGATAAAGAATGAAAGATTCTGTTTTCTTGCCTTTGATATTATGAATTTTGGTCCTCAGCTGTTAAAGCTCACAGTTTTGTTGCTGTTCTGCAAATTGAGTGTGATAAATACAGCCATGAAATGGGTCTGGATGACAGAAAGGATTTTAAACAGAAGAAAGCTGAACTAATGAACAGATTTGGAATGTCCCCTCACATTAGTTGGAGTGGCCATTGTGAAGAATTGCAGAAATTCTTGTGATACTTAAGTAATGTCTGGGCACTTTCTACTTCTGGCATATAGCAAAAGCCTTATTTAGTGCTCTGCTAGGAACTTCAAAATGGTGTAAACATCAAAAAAGTTTATTTGCTAGTGATTTTGAAAAAGAATAAAATAGTCTGAAGCACCAGAAAACAATTTTGTCCTAATTTATCCCCAGGAATAGTACATTGTGGCTCCCACATGTTGTACCAACGACGGCTTTATGGAAACAATTCCCTAGTGATGAGTTCCCGGTCCCATTGATACCTATACATCCAAATGATTTCCTTAGCCTTCTCTCATACTCTCCCTAGTTAGCTGGTTTATTCTGCCCTGACAATGTGACTAGCCCTCAAAACAATATGTCCTGCTACAGCAGAGTGACACTCATCTTGTCCATTTTTCTCGTCAACCATTCTTACAGTCTTTGAGTGTCATGGCTGTTTTGGAGGCAGTTTTGTGCTTAGAACCACCCCCAATGAAAGCTGCTGGAAAGGATTGACAGGCTGGCTCTCTTTTCTCTTCAAAAAGGAAAGCTGTGAGGTGACCAAATAGAGGTCTTAAAAATTATGAAAGGTTTGGATAGGGTGGATACAAAGAGAACGTTCCTTATTTTAAGTGGAGAAATAGAGGCCATCGATATAAGAAAGTCAGCAAGAAAACCCAGTAGGAAATTTAGAAGATAAATCTTCACCCAAAGAGTGGTCAGAATGTGGAGCTGTCTAATAAAGGGAGTGATTGAAGTGAATAGATGTATTTAAGGGGAAGCTAGACAAGCATATGAGGGAGAAGGGAATAGGGAAGTATCATGAACAGTTTAGATGAGGAAAGATGGGAAGAGGTTCAAGTAGAGCATAAACACTGATATGGATTAATTGAGACCTTTGACAAGGTCCCACATGGCAGACCAATCAGATAATTAAAGCCCATGGGATACAGGGGAATATGGCAGGTTGGATCCCAAATTGGATCAGTGATAGGAAACAAAGAGTAATGATCGACAGATGTTTTAGCAAATGGAAAGTGGTTTCCAGTGGAGTTCCTTAGGACTCAGTGTTGTGTCCCTTGCTGATTGCCGTTTGTATTAATGATTTGGACTTAAATGTGGAAGACATGATTGGGAAATTTGCAGATGACACAAGAATCATCTGTGTAGTTGATAGTGAAGAGGATAGCTGTGAACTCCAGAATGATATCAATGGTTTGGTTCAGTGGGTGGAAAAGTGGTAAATGGAATTCAATCTGGAGAAGTGTGAGGTTATGCATTTTGGGAGGACAAACAAAACAAGGGAATAATCAGGAGGATATTGAAAGGGGTAGAGGAAGTGAGACACATTAGAATGCATGCCCACAGGTCCCTGAAGGTGGTGGCAGGACAGCTAGATAAACCATAGAATCATAGGAAAGTCATAGCAGAAAGAGGCCATTCAGCCCATTGTGTCTGCGCTGAGTGAAAAAGAACAAATAAGAATAATAGTTGCCTATTTTACTCCCTGTATTTCTTTTATTCCCTTTATTGCATGAGGTATAGAATATAAAAAGCAAGAATGTAATGAAGGAACTGTATAAAACACAACTGGTTAGGCCACAGCCGGAGTTTTGTGTACAGTTCTGGTCACCACATTACAGGTAGGACAGAATTGCTTTGGAGAGATAAGTACAGAAGAAATTTACAGGAATATTGCCAAGGCTGGAAAATTGCATCCATGAGGAAAGATTAGGAAGGGTAGGGTTGTTTTCCTTAGAACTGAGGAGGCCTAGGGGTGACTTGGTTGAGGTGTGCAAAATTATGAGGGGCCTAGGCAGAGTCGACAGAGGGGTCAGAGAGGTCAATTACCAGGGGGCACAGATTTCAGGTGATTGGTAGAAGGATTAGAGGAGACATGAGGAAAAATGTCTTCACCCGGAGGGTGGTGGGGTTTGGAATTTGCTGCCTGGTTTAGTGGTGGAGGCAGAAGCCCTCAACTCAGTTAAAAGGTACCTGGATCTGCACCTGAAGCGTAGTAACCTGCAAGGCTACAGGCCGGATGCTGGAAGGTGGGATTCGAAAGGGTGGCTAGTTTTTCCAGCTGGCACAAACACAATGGGATGAATGGCCTCTTTCTGTGCCGTAACTTTTCTATGGTTCTGTGGTTCTGTGGAATGGCCTGTGTCTGAGATGTATACCCTGTGTCATCCTATGCAACTCCTCCCAATTGTAGAACATTGCAGCTGAGGAAACGTTCAACTGAGGCTGAACCCAATATCCAGAGATGAAAGGCCAATACAAAAATAGAATTACCTGGAAAAACTCAGAAGGTCTGGCAGCATCGGCGGAGAAGAACAGAGTTGACGTTTCGAGTTCTCATGACCCTTCAACAGAACTAGGTGAATCCAAGGAAGGGGTGAAATATAAGCTGGTTTAAAGTGTGTGTGGGGGGGAGTTTGGGTTGGGGGAGGGAAGTGGGGGGGGGGGTGGTTGTAGGGACAAGCAAGCAGTGATAGAAGCAGATCATCAAAAGATGTCACAGACAAAAGAACAAAAGAACACATAGGTGTTCAAGTTGGTGATATTATCTAAACGAATGTGCTAATTAAGAATGGATGGTAGGGCACTCAAGGTATAGCTCTAGTGGGGGTTGGGGGGAGCATAAAAGATTTAAAAATATCTTAAAATAATGGAAATAGGTGGGAAAAGAAAAATCTATATAATTTATTGGAAAAAATAAAAGGAAGGGGGAAGAAACAGAAAGGGCGTGGGAATGGAGGAGGGAGTTCAAGAACTAAAGTTGTTGAATTCAATATTCAGTCTGGAAGGCTGTAAAGTGCCTAGTCGGAAGATGAGGTGCTGTTCCTCCACTTTGCATTGGGCTTCACTGGAACAATGCAGCAAGCCAAGGACAGACATGTGGGCAAGAGAGCAGGGTGGAGTGCTAAAATAGCAAGTGACAGGGAGGTTTGGGTCATTCTTGCGGACAGACCGCAGGTGTTCTGCAAAGCGGTCACCCAGTTTATGTTTGGTCTCTCCAATGTAGAGGAGACCGCATTGGGAGCAACGAATACAGTAGACTAAGTTGGGGGAAATGCAAGTGAAATGCTGCTTCACTTGAAATGAGTGTTTGGGCCCTTGGACGGTGAGGAGAGAGGAAGTGAAGGGGCAGGTGTTACATCTTTTGCGTGGGCATGGGGAGGTGCCATAGGTGGGGGTTGAGGAGTAGGGGGTGATGGAGGAGTGGACCAGCGGTGTCCCGGAGGGAACGATCTCTACAGAATGCCAATTGGCGGGGGGTGAAGGGAAGATGTGTTTGGTGGTGGCATCATGCTGGAGTTAGCGAAAATGGCGGAGGATGATCCTTTGAATGCAGAGGCTGGTGGGGTGATAAGTGAGGACAAGGGGGACCCTATCATGTTTCTGGGAGGGAGGAGAAAGCGTGAGGGCGGATGCGCGGGAGATGGGCCAGACACGGTTGAGGGCCCTGTCAACGACCGTGGGTAGAAAACCTCGGTTAAGGAAGAAGGAGGACATGTCAGAGGAACTGTTTTTGAAGGTAGCATCATTGGGACAGATGCGACGGAGGCGAAGGAACTGAGAGAATGGGATGAAGTCCTTACAGGAAGTGGGATGTGAGGAGCTGTAGTCGAGGTAACTGTGGGAGTTGGTAGGCTTGTAATGGATATTGGTGGAAAGTCTATCACCAGAGATTGAGACAGAGAGGTCAAGGAAGGGAAGGGAAGTGTCAGAGATGGACCACGTGAAAATGATGGAGGGATGAAGGTTGGAAGCAAAATTAATAAGTTTTTCCAAGTCCCGACGAGAGCATGAAGCAGCACTGAAGTAATCATCGATGTACCGGAGAAAGAGTTGTGGAAGGGGGCCAGAGTAAGACTGGAACAAGGAATGTTCCACATACCCCATAAAGAGACAGACATACCTGGGGCCCATGCGGGTACCCATAGCCACACCTTTTATTTGGAGGAAGTGAGAGGAGTTAAAGGAGAAATTGCTCAGTGTGAGAACAGGTTCAGCCAGATGGAGGAGAGTAGTGGTGGATGGGGATTGTTCGGGCCTCTGTTCGAGGAAGAAGCTAAGGGCCCTCAGACCATCCTGGTGGGGGATGGAGGTGTAGAGGGATTGGACGTCCATGGTGAAGAGGAAGCGGTTGGGGCCAGGGAACTGGAAATTGTTGATGTGACGTAAGGTGTCAGAGGAATCACGGATGTAGGTGGGAAGGGACTGGACAAGGGGAGAGAGAAGGGAGTCAAGGTAACGAGAAATGAATTCTGTGGGGCAGGAGCAAGCCGACACGATCAGTCTACCGGGACAGTTTTGTTTGTGGATTTTGGGTAGGAGGTAGAAGCGGGCCGTCCGAGTTTGGGCGACTATCAGGTTGGAAGCTGTGGGAGGAAGATCCCCAGAAGAGATGAGGTCAGTGACAGTCCTGGAAACAATGGCTTGATGTTGAGTGGTGGGGTCATGGTCCAGGGAGAGGTAGGAGGAAGTGTCTGCGAGTTGACGCTCAGCCTCCGCGAGGTATAGGTCAGTGCGCCAGACAACAACAGCACCACCCTTGTCAGTGGGTTTGATGACAATGTCAGGGTTGGACCTGAGAGAACGGAGTGCAGTAAGCTCAGAGAGAGAGAGATTAGAATGGGTGAGAGGAGCAGAGAAATTGAGACGACTAATGTCGCACCGACAGTTCTCAATGAAAAGATCAAGAGAAGTTAAGAATCCAGAGGGAGGTGTCCAGGTGGAGGGAGAATATTGGAGGTGGGTAAAAGGATCCGTTGAACGGGGAGAGGACTCCTGCCCAAAGAAGTGAGCCCGGAGACGAAGACGGCGGAAGAAGAGTTCAGCATCGTGCTGAGCCCGAAATTCATTGAGGTGAAGGCGTAAGGGTATGAAACTAAATCCTTTGCTGAGCACTGAATGTTCAGCATCGGAGAGGGGAAGGTCAGGGGGTATAGTGAATACACGGCTGGGGCTGAGATTGGAAGATGGGGTGGGGACGGAGGGACAGGCAGGAGTGGAGGGTCCTAGATGGGTGTTGGTGTCGATGAGTTGTTGGAGCTTGCATTCCTTAGCACTTGAGAGAAAGAGAAAAAGTTTTTTGTTGAGGCGTCGGATGAGATGAAGAATAAAATGAAACTGGGGGCACGCGCAGCTTTGAAAAAGGGTGCGGCAGTGCTGCTGGAAGGAGAGGTTGAGTGTGTTCATATGGCGGCGCATGGCACTGAGTGTGGCTCTCAGAATGTGACGGGAACAGCAGTCCGAGAAATGTTTTATGTCCCGGAGATACCCGTAATCCTGGGTGGGTTCGAAACATGAGGGGTGGAGTTTCAGTTGAAATCCACGTGGGGTACGTCGGAGACGGAGACAGTCATTGAGAAAGGCCAGTGTCTAATCTACCCCACTGTTATATAACATTTCATACATTATGAGTAAAGATTTAAAAATCTTTTCGCCAAACTATTCCTGCTTAACATTGAAGTAGTTGTGGGCTTTTATGTACAAGATGATAATTTTTTAGGTGTGATTATGCACATTGATAATAATTGATTGATTGTCATTCACAGTTTTTCTTATGCAGATTACTCAAACTGCTTACTTTGATTGAAGCCGTTTGGCCATTATGACTGTATTGATTAATTAGGCTGGCTGGGTGGTTACCAGCTCAGGATTGAGCGTGTCATCCTTCAGTTCACGATCATGAGTCAACTGAATCTAAAAAGAGTTGGATAAAATTGTCCTTAAGACATCCCATGTTAGAGACAATTAATTACTTTTTGAAAGTGGTCACAGTTGTTTCATGGGAAATGTGGCAACCAGTGTCATGTTTAATAGATATTCATTGGTTCTTTTCTAGTCACTTTCCTCACTATGTTCCCTGCCTATGGTTGTTGCGGAGTTACTTTGAGCCAATCAATTAAGTGTGATGACAGAAAGGTGACTGCAGGCAATGGGTGTGAGAAGCTGAATGTGCAAGCTGTAAACAGCTATATTAAATATACAGATGGCGTTGTTAAATTACATACACACACAAGTCTCAACAATAAAAATGCAATCTTCTACAAAGATGGAATTAGTTCTCTTTTAAGAGCTTGGCTGTTATTAATATTATTTTTATGAGTATCTCCAAACAATAAACATACCAAACAGAAGATATGGACATAAATTTTAAATTCTTTTCACACAGTCACTATGACCATTGGATAAATTGCCAGGTAAACACATTTAGTGCAGATAAAATTATATTGTCATCATATAGAGGTAATTTTCAGGACAGATGAGAAACACAGCAACTTGGGAATATTAACCTATGAAGTTTGACTTTACTTACAAAGCCAAATACTGAGAAACTGATGCAACAGCTTTCGTGATGGAATAGGTTTTATCAGGTCATACCACTCTTGGTGTGGACCCTTGCGTGGAGTTGAATGGACAATCAGGTGCACAGATCAGCATTGTCCTATCAATATTAATTATAATGCAGAAAGAATCAGGAGGGCTATAAGTTGGGTACACTGACCTCTCTGCCCTCCTGTTGAGACAAGGTCCCTGCCAAGAATGCTGATAAGTAAAATTTACCTCCATATCCCCTTCTACATTTACCCTACAGCTGCAACAATAACAACTTGCATTTATGTAGCTTTGGAATGGAGAGAAAAATAGGAAGAGGTCTACACTATTCAACCCCATGAGACTGTTCTGACATTCAAATAGATCATGACTAACCTGCATCTTAACTCCATCTACCCTCTTTGGTTTCGTAACCCTTAACCCTTTTGCCTAACAAAAATTGATAAATCTCAGTTCCTATCTTTTCAATTTATTCCTAGCTTGAACGGCTTATTGCAAGAGGAAGTTCCAAATCTCCATTACCTCTTCTATGGAGAAATGCCTCCTGACATTGCCCCTGAAAATGCCTAACTCTAATTTTATGTCTGCTTGTTATGACTTCCTTCCTGTGGGAAATAGTTTATCTCCCTCAACCCTATCAAATCCTTCGATAATCTCCTCGATCAGGTCACCCCTTAACCTTTATATACAAGTCAATACAAACTTAGTCTTTGCAGTCTGCCCTCATAATTTAACAATTTTAGCCCCAGTAGGGTTCTGGCGAATATTCACTGCACCCAATTCAAGGCTAATATATTATCCCTGAAATGCAGTGTCCAGCACAGAACAAGGCACTCTAAATGGGGTCTAACCAGAGTCCTGTAACTAACTTTCAACTCTTTGTATTCCAGCCCTCTTGAGATAAAAGGCCAACATTCCATTAGCCTTTTGAATTATTTATTTTACCTGTCCTATATAATGTCTTTTACATAGCAAAAATGTCCTAATGCGCTTCACAGAAGCATAATCAGACAAAGTTTGACAACAAGCCACATAAAGACACAATAGTACAAGTCATCAGAAGCTTGGCCAAAGAGCTAAATTTTAAGTACTAGTAATGACAATATTGCGCCTCTACAGTTCACATTTCAACAAATCCTTTATTGATGGAAAATGTAAATGGTTGCAAAGTCACATTGCTGGATATTCGTGGTACAATTTGCCTTGCTTTAGGTGAACTGGGTGTTGATTTAGCCTCAAGGAACCTTCCTCCGCCACTGGAGGCAAGGTCCGTGGCTTGGAGAAATTTACAATCACAAATTTTCTGTGTTTAAACAATGTTGATTCAGGAACAGGCAGATATATATTCATTGAGCAGCAGTTCACCACAGATCCTGTGAGACACCTGTCACAGCCACAGTAGGAGACCACACCTGAGGCATCGTGCTCATATCGCATGTCAAAGTGTCAATAATACAGAAACATAAAGGAGGGCAGGTGATCCCTACATGCTGGCGCCAGAAATTTACATGTATTTAGCAATCTGCAATCTTCCCTCACCAAAAGCAATTAGAATCTACATGACTTATTTACTGTAATTATTTACAGTCATTAGCTCTTTTGTTTATTTACAGTCATTAGTCATTTTGATCTTAAAGGAGCAGACAATCTTAAACTTAGCTTCAATTTAACAGTCGGAGAATGCATTGTGCGTGGCATGGTGTAATGTTCCTGCTGTTATAAAGCAGGACATCATACTGGTGCCATGGGTTAGGGTTATATTGCTGAACAAGTAATTCAGAGAACAAAAACAGAATTACCTGGAAAAATTCAGCAGGTCTGGCAGCATCGGCGGAGAAGAAAAGAGTTGACGTTTCGAGTCCTCATGATCCTTCGACAGAACTTGAGTAATTCAGAGACCAGAGACCTAGACTAATATTTGAAGACAGTTCAAATACCACCTTGGCAGCTGGGTAACTTGAATTCAATGAACTTAAGTAAATCTGGAATAGAAAGGCAGCACCAGCAATAGCGACTCTAAAATTGTCATATCTGGTTCATTAATATCCCGTGAGGAAATTTGGCATCCTTACCTGGTCTAGCCTACATGTGACCCCAGAACCACAGCAATGTGGTTGACACTTAACTGCTCTTTATAATATGCGTAGTATGCAACTATATTCAAGAAAGTGGCTCACCACCACCTTCCCATGGATAAATAGGGTTAGGTAACAAATGCTGGCCTTACCAGCGATGTCCACTTCTTGAAAATGAATAAAATTATCATCCTACTTGCTGTGAGCAGAGCCACCTGGACACTATGGTATAAAATAAGCCCATCGGATTGACACATTCATATAAAATTCGTACAGTTGTAACCAAGTCATTTTCTCCCAACATGCCCTCTCACTCTTTTGCTTTACTGCACTGTGCTCTATAAACCTGAAAGGTTTGGGAGTAGGAGAAGCCTTTACTTTGTTTCATTTGTTGACTGAGCAATAATAATCCTAGGCTGTAGGCTATTCCTACTGTTAGATGAACTTTGCCTACTTTACAGACGTAATTTTTCTAACATTAGTGACAGGATAAATGATTGTAAATTTAATAGTATTCTAAACGTTACAAGGAAATTTTTATAGTCATTCATGATGAAAGATTTCAATGACATTACAACTAAAATGATATCTGAAGTCATTCAGAACTATAAATTTGGAAAAGTGCGGTGTTATTTGCAAATGTAAACATGTAAAAATTGCATCTATTTCATGAAAAATATAATATTAAAACTACCTTTTAGAATGACTTTGATATTGCTGCAGGGTTATCAACTACCATCGTTCCAGGCAGCAGTTTTATTTGTGACCAAACTTTCATAGCTTTTATCACCAAAGGATACAACATTTGGTGACTACAAGATTGTTGTCTAGCTTCAGACCAATACACATATTAAGCATGGAGCAATTATCATAGTGACTTCATCATTTTAGCATTCAGTGCAGTTAGTACATGTAATACATGTAACACTGTGGAGGTTTTGTTTGTGTTTGTAGATGGCTGCTCCCTTGCCCCTCTCCTCTGCCCCTCACATCTCAACCCCTCTCCCATTCAGGCACATGGCCTTGACAAACTAGGGTTGGGCTTTGCCATTGAAGCATCAGCAGAAAACATGGAAGAGTTGGAGAGGCCGGGAAAGGGCCGGGTTAGGAGAGCGCATGGAAGAATTGGATCGAATGCTGTTGTATTATTGCCTCTTAACACAAATATATTAAACACTGTGACAATGATTATGTTCTTCATTGATGATTAATTGGCCCTTAATTGGCCCACCTGCATGATATTGCGGGGTGCTGCCAATCGCAGGCAGCTGTTGGCTTCCCGACTGCCCCCACCCACCCCCGCTGACCCCGTATGCCCTCAGTGTCCAACATAAGATGTCATTACACAATTGGACAGCATTAGCTTAACAAACACAGAAAATGCCAAAAAACTCATCAGGTATGACAGCATCTGTGAAGAGAGAAACAGGGTTGACGTTTTGAGACCCTTTTTCAGACTAGTTTAACAATCCTGAATGTGCTAAGAATTACACTGACAACCAATTTAAGATTATCAGCCGGGCTCTCAATGTGGCTCAGTTACATGTGCTAGAAGCCACATATATTCATGCACATGTTATTTGCAGGCAGAAAGAGCATGTCCACACATTGCATCATTTTCAACTAAACAAAAACTTTGCAGACAGCCATTCCCTGGTTCATTCCCCATGACAATATCTTGACCAATCAGAATCAATCTACTTGGTTTGAATCTAAACAAAAGCTTGGCAGTTAACTGTTTTACGTGCATTCTCTATGGCAATGTCTTTGTCAATCAGAGTCCGCTTTCTATCCAATCAGAATCTGCTTTCTATCCAATCAGCAGTCTCTTCTCACGTAGTATAAATTGTTGTTCCCTTTATAATTGACATTCTTCCGTATCTGTCCTGATGAGTGTCTCTTTTTTCAGGAATACACAAAAATTACCTCTAAAATATTACTACGAACCATAAGCTAGGTATTTATAACAACGGCCATGAAAGGGTTGGACTGGGGCAGCGATGGAAGGGAAAGGTCGGGTCAGGATGGCCGTGAAAAGCTTTTGTGTTCGAGCTTTGTGGTGGGCAACTCATGCCTCAAGAACTGGACTGAAAGCCTTTATTTATTTCAGGGTTTGGAGCTGCGTTCACCATCTTTGGGTGTATCCACTGACAACAGCAAACAGACCTCTCCTCATACAAAGTCAGTGAGAAAGGTGGGGGAGATGGGGAATCTAGCACTTATACTGTTCCAGATTGACAATCTGATCAGCCAATCGCTGCCATGGACCTGGCAATCTAGTGCCCAAAGCAGCCAATCAGCAGTGGCAATGGGTGGAATCAGGAGAACAAAACCCGTGGTGGATATTACATACATTATGTGATTCGCGCTGAAAAGTCAATCGACTATTTCGTGCTGGGATTTTAAAAGTCACCTTTTGTCTTAAACTGGTGAATGTCACCAAGTCAATTTTGTCCAAGGCAAACCATTTTTACCCAAGTCAAGTCACACATCAAAAACAAATGATTCAAGTCAGACTTCAGTCCAACTGCTGACTTGAGGTAACAAACCTAAAAATTCCTTTGTCAGCTATCTTAACACAGATGGTCATCCTGGGTTCTCATCCTAATTAAAAGAGAAAGAGATTTTCACAGGATTTTGTTGAGTCCTTCATTATTAGCATCAGACAGGGTGATCACAACGCAGGTGTCTGTAAGTTATGGAGGAAGGTGACGCCAATATAGCAGATGGGTTACAGGGTCAATCGAGCTGCAGTGGATTTGTTCAGCATGACTGGGAGATTGAAGAGAGGCCACACTGCAAGAAGATGAAAGAGGAAGAGGGTGCGGAGAGGCCACCCAGCAAGAAGGTCTTCAGGAGGCAATTCGCTTACCTCAACTTCACTGAGAACTAATACATGACATGTCTGTGTTTCAGAAAAGAGGCTGTAGCTGACTTCAAGTAACTGCTGCAGCCTTAACTGTAGCCTCAAAAGAAGGCAAGGGTAGCATTACTATCCTATCATGGCTATCAGGGCTACTGTGGCTCTTAGCTTTTATACATCTGACTCCTTTCAGACTGTTGTTGGAGATATAAGTAACATCTCATAGTTTGCAGTACAATGCCTCTTAAAGAGAAGTTACCAAGCCCTCTCAAACAAGAGAAATATGCTCATCTTATTGCTTCTTGCCAGAGGCAAGCAGAAGGAGCAAATGCAGGGATTGCAGACTTAACACTGCTGCAGGGTGCCACTGACCGCACCAACATTGTCTTATATGTGCCTCATCTGAACTCGGCCAAATTCATCAGCAGAAAGGGGCTTCACTCCTTCAATGTGCAGCTGGTGTGCAACCATAGGCAGTGCACATGTAGCTGAATCCCTGTTATCTTGGCAGCAGTCATGATTCTTTCATTCTGTGGCGGTCCTCTATGTCATCTGTATTTTACCCACCGTGACAAATCAAAGGCGGGCTACTGCACATTAAGATTTAGCCCTCGTGACATGGCTACTGACTCCTGTCCGGAGCTCATGGACAGGCAGACAGCTGGCCTAGAATGAGAGCTATACTGCCACGAGGACAACATAACACTAAAAACTGACATAAAATGCACATTCTCACTCAATTTTGTAAATTAACTCATTCAATAATGTACATTTAAATTGAAATAAACTAATTATCCTTGTGCATTCCTTTAATGCTCAGTCTTCCATTTGCCTTTCCTAGTGCCCCTACACAGGGCTACTCCAATGGCTGGTGGAAGGCTGCTGAATTTCAATTGAGAAGACGTTCAATGGCCTTGGAGAACAATCTCCAACATCTGCAGACCTAAAATGCCCAACTTCAGACTGCATCAGCTTGGCCTGGACCACAGCAGTTTGAGTTGACTAATTG
Source organism: Carcharodon carcharias (assembly GCF_017639515.1). Taxonomy (NCBI): domain Eukaryota; kingdom Metazoa; phylum Chordata; class Chondrichthyes; order Lamniformes; family Lamnidae; genus Carcharodon; species Carcharodon carcharias. Next base: position 107,911,046 of record NC_054480.1, on the reverse strand, counting down.
GCAAGGGCACTGGCGGAGTAGTGGGGGTGGGAGCACAAAAGTAGTCATCCGAAGAGAGAAGTTCCTGTTCCTTCTATCCACTGCCACTCACCTGAGGTGCTTCAGCATTCCCAGTTATCCACTGGAGAACAGTTTAATGGACTGCTATGAGGCCCTGTAAGTTGAACAGTGGTATCCAGAGCCACAATGGCAGCATTATGAGCTTCCAGTTTATCAGTCAGATCTTTGGTGGAAGCTGCTTGAGCTGCAGTTGTGACACTAACCATCAGGCACTGCATTTTTCTGGTTTTCACACGTGTGTTGATGGAGGTGCCCCTGTCAGAAAGGATGGGCAACAAAGTTAGCACAAAGCCCTGTGCCAAGTGGCAGCTGGAGACAAGGAAGTGCATCAGTAAGAGCTTTTGGGGTGGTGTAGATGTCATGGTTAAATAGTTGCCAGTGTATGAAAGCTGTGAGTCGTGGGTGTGCTAATGTGTGAGGGTGAGAAAAACAAATGGAAGAAAGGGTTGAGCACTGATTTGTAAAAATTATTAGCAGGCAGTTGGGGGTGTAGTGAATTGCTGGTAGTGGAGCCTGTCAGATATGCCATTTGGAGCTTAAACTCACACACCTTGACAACTCATGTAAAATCATGAAGCTTCTTCTTGCACAGCATCCGTATTCTTGGAGCAATACTCCAGGCGTTAATTGCCATTTCTTCCTACCGGCCGCTGAGTATGTATCATGAGGCCTTGAAAAAGAAAGGAAGGTTTGCATTTATTAGGCTCTCGTCATGACCACTAGATGTCGCAAAGTGCTTTACAACCAATGAAGTGCTTCTGAAGTGTAATCACTGTTGTTCAGTAGGAAACGCGGCAGCCAATATGCGCTCAGCAAACTTCCAGAAACAAGAATGTGGAATGACTAGTCTACTTTTTGTGATGTTGATTGAACGATAAGTATTTGAAGGAGCCGGGATTACTCCCTCGCTCTTCTTCAAAATAGTGCCATGAGATCTTTTACATCCACCTGAGTAGGTGGATAAAGCTTCGGTTTAAAGTCTCATCCAAAAGGCAGCAACTCCAACAGTGCAGTTCCTCCTTCATTGCTGCACAGGAGAGTCAGCCTTGATTTTTGAGCTTAAGCCCTGGAGTGGGACTTGAACTCAGAGGTGAGAGTGCTACTTGCATGCTAGCTCTGACTCAGTTAGTAGCATACTTGCCTCTGAGAGACAATGTCCCATGTTCAGGTCCCATTCCAGGGCTTGTGCACAAAAAATCAAGGCTGATGTTCCAGTGCAGCACTGCTGGGAGCATCTACCCTCTTTGGTGGATGCAATTGAATTGTCCCCGGTGTCCTGGCCAATATCTGTCCCTCAATTAACATCACTAAAAGCACAGATTCTCAGGTTATTATTACATTGCTGTTTGTGGGAGTTTGTTGAGCACAAATTGGCTGCCATGTTCCCTACATTAAAACAGTGACCGCACTTCAAGAGTACTCCATTGGCTGGACAGCACTTTGAGACATCCAGTGGTCATGAAAAGAGCTATATAAATGCAAGTTTTTCTTTCTTTACCACCTGAGCCACAGCTGAAACAGAGTGTCTCTCTTTCACTCCACATCCTTTGCTAAGGTCTGTAGTGCATCATTAGAAAAGATTGACAAAAGTGAACGCCTGTGATAGAGTGGAAAACAGGGGCAAGGAGGACAAGCCCAGGTACAACAGAGGATCCTCCTTTGATTTGACTCTGAAAGGAACTGAAGGAAAGAGATTTCCAGCCTTATCGGTCAGCACATGGCTAACAGAGAACAGATAGCTTAATCAATTCAGTTCAATAGATATTGAACACTTCATTGCTAACGTCATTGAGTGTGATCAATTCTGCACACTGAAGATTTATGAAATAGAAATTCAGAATTCCATTAAACTCATACGCCTGGAATTTCTGCAGGGATTCTCTTCACTTGAAGGTCAGCCATAACCCTCAAGAAATGAGATAATCAGCTGCTTGCACTGTTTCTGCAGGGGTTACTCCAGTGTTCTTTCAAGAGTTATTCCAACCCACCATCCCTTAGATCCCCCTCTGAAGGAACAAACTCATGTTGTGGAAAAGTTTTACTGATCCTGCTGCCTCCCTCTTCCTCCAGGTGACCAAGCTTCATGAATGAGCTTATTGCTAGCAGGTTATTTGAATGTGGAAATAGGGCTTCACAGCAAAGCTCAGTCTCGCTGTCCACTGATAGCCACATGTGTTTCAAACCCTGTGATCAGGTGTGAGAACTCCTGATTCTATCCCTTCGCAAGCCCAGGGGTGCCAAATAGAGATGTATGTGTATCAGCCTGGCTCAGTGGATAACATGCTGGCTTCTCAGCCACTAAATCATGTATTCAAGCTCCACCCCAGGTCTTTAGCACATAATTTAAGATAATACAGTTCATAGTACTGAGGAAGTGCTGCATTGTTGCAGGTGCTGTCCTTTGGATGAAGTTAAGCTATAGGCCAGCTGGCTCTTGCAGTGTTTAGGATGGCTGTTGAAAATGCTTTTGCTCTATTGGAAGAAGAGCAGTGAGACCTCCCGGTATCCTGGCCAATATTCCTCTCATGGCTAACACCACTCAAAAAAACAGATTAACTGATAACCCACTCCTGAACATAATTGAGGGACTTATGCTGACAAATCTGTATACAAGTGAGAATGGAATTAGACTGGAGTGTGGTAACACCCCCATTCAGCTAGTTTACTAGTATTCAATGTCTAGCTTCATACAGGAAGAATGGTTATGTTAGTAAGGTAGCAGAGGATGTTTGTGATGTAGCACAGGGTTTCTGAAGAACTGTATCTCAGAAAGATTCAGTGCCTGCAGGAGAAGTTGTTCCTCCTTGGGTTGAGATTCCTCAGGTAGCAGCCTTCCTCTAGTGTCATGCTCATGTGGCCAATAGTCTGTGACCTAAACGATGAGTGTTAGGCAGACTTCAGCTAAGCTGAATGATAACTCACCCAATGAATTTTAAACCTCAGGGAATGGGTGGATTAAGGTTGGGTGAAGTGTGAAAAATATTAATATCTCAAACCCAGCCCCAAACTGCCTACTCCCAGTTTTAATGGATGCACAACAGGGATCAAGCAGACAACCCTGCAGAGAGACTGGTTGGCAGTTTAAATATTACAATGAGGCTGGGAGTCTCACATTCAACCTGTTTTACAGATTTAACCCAGATATTAGGAAACCCAGCAGCTCAAGAAAGACAAGGGCAGCTTCAGGGAGAAGCTAAGTGCCCATTTAGCACTGCCTGTGGACCAGGAGGAGCAGGAGCACTTCCCCAAGTCCCCTGAAGTTAGCTTTTTCATTGGCATTGCAGGCCTTCATCAAATCCCCCTGCCCTTCCCTCCCAGATCAGGGATGGGGATAGGACTTGCTCCAGGATCAGACCACCCTTCAGAGCCTGGATTTGGACTCTCCCTCCTCTCCAAAACTGGAGCCACCCCAGGATCAAGGATTGGACCGTTCCCCCTACCCTCCCATGCAGCAAGGGCAGGCCTACTACCTGCGCCTGCAGCTCCGGCCTGTCCAGGCATAACTGCTGCCTGACTGGGAGCCAAGCCTGTCAATCAAGCTGGTGGGAACCCTGTTCAAACAAAAGGCTGCACACACAATTAAAACTCCACAATATGAACTTCCTAAGTTTGCTGGTCAAGACCCTGTCCACAAATTTGGAAAATCCTCCCTGTCAATATTGATGCCATTCTTTCCATGGGTTACAATACTGTATGGTTATTTATTGGGATGTAGAAACAATGCCCGATGTAAGATACCTCAGACCCATTACAGGAATTACCAGCATCATTGTCCTAGAGAGAAATTTTTTACAGTGCATTTGAAATTACCTGCGCGCTTTATTTGGATTCCTTGTTGTGCTTCTGCTACTAATTTTAATTTAAATTATTTTCCACAGACCTCTCTAAAATCCAAGTTAGCCTTGTCTTCCTGCTCTGACACTGCCAGGTCTCATTTGTCCAATCAGATAAGCAATAATTTATCCTGTTCCTGACCTCTCCTTCCTTGTAATATTATCATTTCAGTCACCCATGGAACAGACTATAAAATAAACTCTGAGAAAATAACGAAACAAAAAGGGCATTATTAAGATTTTGTTGGGCCTGGACTCCCTCGGCACTGTTTGAAAAAGAGCAGGGGTTCTTTCTATCTTCACCAACATTTTTCCCCTAAGGGCCATGGTGGCCTTGTACCATAATCACTGCACTAACAGCTGACAGGTCAAAGGTTCAAATCCCACAACACAAGCTATGAAATTCAATAAATCTCATTGTTTTGTGATTGACACCAAAAAGTGAACATGGAAGCTGCTCTTTGTCAACAGCCAACACTTCTGTTATGTCCCACAGAAAGAGAACCTACAACCCCTGTCACTATCTGCTCTGGTCCATCTGTGACATCATATGGGCTGACAATGAATCCCTGGGTAACAAGTGGGAACATCACCCACAAGTATTGCCCATATCAGCTGAGAATAGAAAACCTAAATACAAGCCCTATAAAAAATATTATAATTCATTTCATTGCTGTTTGAGACAGAGTGGCTTTTAGTTGGGCAAATCAGCCAAAGCCACTACTCTTCAAAAATGTTTCATTGTGTGAGGCTCTTCAGAGAAACTTTGAAGTGGTAAATCTTGATTTGAAAATTCTCATCCTTGTTTGTTAAGTCCTTCCATGGCCTTGCCCCCTTGGTTATCTCCTCCCGCCCAAACCCTCCGAGATATCCATGATCCTCTAATTCTGGCCTCTTGTGTATCCCAATTTTAATCACTCCACTATGGTTGGCCGAGCTTCAGTTGCCCAAGCCCCAAGATCTGGTTAACTACTTACACCTCTCTGCTTTACTTTCCTCCTTTAAGGTGGTCCTTAAAACCTACCTCTTTGATCAAACTTTTGATCATCCAACCTAATTTCTCCTTGTGTGGCTCAGTGTCAAACTTTATATTATAATGCTCCTATGAAACGCCTTCGGGTGTTTTATTGCGTTAAAGGTGCTATATAAATATAAGTTGTTGTTATTGTTGTAAACCATGATGTAAATACATATATTTTTCGCTGAACTTCTTTAAGGTGTAATGTTTTGTGTGTTGGTTGATCGGATAAGTTATATTGCTAAAATCACAGGATCACAGAATCACAGCATTGTTATGATGTAGAAGGAGGCCATTCGGCCCATTGTGTCTGCACCAGCTCTTTGAACATTTTAACTTAGTGCCACTCTCCTGCCTTTTCCCTGTAGCCCTGCACATTGTTATTATTTAGATAATCATCCAATGCCCTCTTGAATGTCTCAATTGAACCTGCTTCCATCATATTTCCAGGCAGTGCATTCCAAACCCTAACTACTCGCTGTGTGAAAGAGTTTTCTCTCACCTCACATTCCTTCTTTTGCAAAACATTTTAAAACTGTGCTCTCTGGTTCTCGATCTGTTTACGAGCAAGAACAGTTTCTCTCTATCTACTCTGTCCAGACCCCTCATGATTTTGAAAACTTTTATCAAGTCTTCTCTCAGCCTTCTCCTCCAAGGAAAACAGCCCCAACTTATCCAATCTTTCCTTATAACTGAAGCGTCTCATCCATGTAGCCATTCTCATAAACATCTTCTGCACTCTTTCCAGTGCATTCACATCCTTCCTATAGCCTGATGCCCAGACCTGTACACAATACTCCAGCTGAAGTCTAACCAGTATCTTATATAAGTTCATCCCTGCTCTTGTACGCTATGTCCCCATTAATGAAGCCTAAAATACTGTATGCTTTAGAAACAACTAACGATCAATGTGTCGTGTTATTATAATGATAAAATACCTTGGGTTTATTTACTGTACAAAACACAAGGCACCAATCGCGCATAAGGGACTGGGTAAACACATTGTGGGATCATTTATTCTTTATTTATTATTTATCCTTTATTTTGTACTGTCTCTCCCTGCTCGTTGTACCAAAATGTATCGCCTCACACTTCTTTGCATTGAACTTCATCTGTCACCTATCTGCCCATTCCACCAATGTGTCAATGTCCTTTTGAAGTTCTGCACTGTCCTCCTCACAATTTACAATTCCCCCGTTTTGCATCATCCGCGAGCTTTGAAATTATCCCCTGCACACTAAGATCTAGATCATTTATATATATCAGGAAGAGCAAGCATCCCAATACCGACCCCCGGGGAACTCCACTGCAAACCTTCTTCCATCCTGAAAAATACCCATTGACCATTACTCTGTTTCTTATCCCTCTGCAAATTTTGTATCCACGTTGCTACTGTCCCTTTTATTCCATGACCTGTAACGTTCCTCACGAGTCTGTTGCTATTTTCCTTTGAAAGTAATAAATTAAAACCCGTAGATAAAAGCAAAATACTGCAGATGCTGGAAATCTGAAACAAAAACAAAAATAGGTGGAAAAACTCATTAGGTCTGACAGCATCTGCGGAGAGGAATACGGTTAACATTTCAAGTCCGTATGACACTTCAACAGAACTAAAGAAAAATAGAAATGAGGTGAAATATAAGCTGGTTGAGGGGGTTGGGACAGGTAGAGTTGGATAGAGGCCCAGTGATAGGTGGAAGCAAAGAAGAGATTGCCAAAGATGTCATAGACAAAAGGACAAAGGGGTGTTGACGGTAGTGATATTAGCTAAAGAATGTGACATTAAGGGTAGAAAGTAGGACGAGCGAGTGACAGATGGCCCTAGTTGGGGTGGGTTAGGGGCAAGGGATTGAAATGGGCTAAAAGGTGGATTATTTTTTCTAATAATTTAATAACCTAATAAATTAATTTTTCTAATAATTTATTATTTCTTTTTAAAAGTTTTTCTTTTCCAACCTATTTCTATTATTTTTAAATTTATTTCCATCCATTGTTTTAACTTCACCTTTTAGCCCGTTTCGATCCCTTCCCTCCACCCCACCCCTACTAAAGCCATCTTGCTTGTCCTGCTTTCTACCCATAATGTCACCATTAGCACATTCCTTAGCTAATATCACCACCGTCAACACCCCTTTGTCCTTTTGTCTATGACATCCTTGGCAATCTCTTCTTTGCCTACACCTATCACTGGCCCTCTATCCAGCTCTACCTGTCCCACCCCCCTCAACCAGCTTATATTTCACCTCATTTCTATATTTCCTTAGTTCTGATGAAGAGTCATACAGACTCGAAATGTTAACTGTGGTCCTCTCTGCAGATGTTGTCAGACCTGCTGAGTTTTTCCAGCTATTTTTGTTTTTGTTTCAAATTAAAATCCATTTTTGATGCAAGATCAATGCTGGAGACACACAAATACTTCCATTTTAATAAGAGGGCAGACAGCTTTCAGTAACAGTATTTGTCATTCAATAATGTGCTCTTTTTAAAAGTTTACCACGTCTGACTCACTGAAATCAGATAATAATATCTTCGAGTAACAAATGGGACATGATAAACATTTCAGCAGCTTTAAATATCAGAAATAATTAGCTCTCAATCCTAATGCATAATGTCAGTAAGATGGATGTAAAACAATCGCTGGAGCCCTGGCTCTACAGCAATGAATAACCTTACCACATTGCACCTGACAACATATTTCTCCCTTCATTTGTTAAGGCGAGGGAGGTCAGTGTGGAGGAATGGAACATTCTCCCAATTTCCTGCCTGTGGAATTTGGGAAGGCTATCATGCCCTGCAACATACCTTAACTCCGGTATAGACCACCCCTCTGACCAGCCTTCCTTGTCATCTCGATGAGGTGGCCAATTTTGATGCCCTTAAAAAATTCTTGACAGCGTACATGTTGAGAGGCTAGTTCTCCTGCCTGAAGAGTATAGGGCTTAGGGTTATCATCTCAGGGTGAAGAGATGGCAGTTAGGGTAACAGTGAAGAGAAACATCTTCACTCAGAGTGTTGAAATTCTCTGTTGTAATGTGCCTTGAAGGGATATCAACAGGACATCACTAGGAGGGAAACGTGTCACGTGATCTAGCCTTAGTTTCACACACACAGACACACACACAACTCTGATGCCTTCAAGCTTTGTACCTGTGTATAACTGATCCCATGTGCCTAGTCTTAATAAATGAACCCACAATGTGTTTACCCAGTTCCTTACGAGCGATTGGTGCCTTGTGTCTTGTACAGTAAATAAACCCAAGGTTTTTTATCATTATAATAACACAACATGGTGACCAGCAGTGGTAAGGCAGGTGGCAGCAAGATTAAATACACGTACGACATGGTGAATAGCCTTAGATCATACTACATGACATGAGATGACCCTTGACTCTTTGGTCACATTACAACAAAGTCGCAGCTTTGGAGATTGCTGAAAATACGATGTGGTGACTGCAGAGGAAACCCTTGAAGACACAGTGCTGAGTTGGCACTCAAATAAAGAGCAGGTAAGCAGACAGATCCCTCGTGGTAAGATTGCAGGGCATAGCCTGCCATTTCTGTGAGTAGGACAGCACGTGGAGAGGAGCAGCACCAGGTTAGCTCAGTCGGTAAAGGTGAGAGACCAGGGTGTGGACCGGATCAATAGCAAGCAAAGGAGAGGGGGCTGTGGTGCTCGGCCGATGAGAATATTCAAGACCAAGAACGCAGTTCTACACCATGAATTTCCATTGAGATTTGACCTCATGATCTGCCATAACTTTGGCATAGGACCCACTGAAACCCTTGAGAAATATTGCAAATGCCATTTATGATATAGCTCTGGGCTTGCCGTTGGTGGACAATCAACAGAAATTCTACTTTATTTATTCCGTGATGGTGAATACTTTACTCCATGTTTTGAGAACACTATGTTCCATGTTTTGTGTTGGATGTGGAGGTAACTAAAACAGGAAGTGTTCAGAGAGGCTGTAAGCTAAAGCACATGGTTAAAGCAGATGATGTGACAAACAGCACACACAATATATTTGAGTTGTTTTTTTTTAAATATCTGATGACTCACAACATCGTGACTTTGGGCAAGGCCCAAAATCCAGTCCCAGACATCAGGGAACAATGGTGTCAATGCATTGGAAGAAAGAGCCTGAATTTTGTGCACATTGTGCACACACGATCGGCGGGTCCGGAAGCAGACGCAATATCCGTTTCCAGCCATGAATGCAACTGACAAGCAATTTCACACTGGCTGGCAAATGAAAGCCCAGCCAACGTGAAATACGCCCGGACATTGGGCCAGTGCTTCCGGCGGGGGCAAGAGTGGGGCGGACGCTGAGTCCAATGGGGATCCAGGAGCGGGGCTGGGGAGTTCAAAAGCTATACAGGCAGCTCCCCGAAGGCTGCCAGGACTGCCTGGTGAAGAGCCTCAGAGAGCTGTCCAGGAGAGAGTCTAATATCTGGCAGCAGTGATGGCCTCAGTACCCACTGGGCATACCAGGCAGGAGGGCAATGGTGGTGGGCACTCTGCCCCACAATTCTCTGACAAGTGCCTGCACACTCTAGTGGAAGCAGTGAATGTCCGGCGTGATATTTTCATGTCATAAGATGGCAAGAGGTGGGCATCCCACCTGACAAAGAAGGCCTGGATGGAGGAGGCTGTCCAGATGAGTGGGCATGATGTTTTGCATCACACACGAATCCAATGCCAGAAATGGTTTAATGATCTTCTGTAATCTTCAAGGGTGAGCACCGACATTGCTTGGAACTGTGTATAGATGGCTTGGAGGGTGGCTGTTCATGTGGCGCTCAGGGGTGTGAGATGCAGAGTGCCAAATGGTATGTACCCCTGTGCCAGCCAAGGCTGGGAGATGTGTCCAGTTGCCTTGGGTATCGAGAAGAGTGAGGTGTTCCAATCTGAAGGGCACCTCAAGCTGGATCTCCTGAGGGTGGGTTGCGAGGTTGGTATGGTGTTACAAGTAGAGGATGGATTAATGAATTTTTGTCTGTATACTGGAGGATGCACGAACGGGTGGTGGGGGCACAACATCCTGATCCTTGCCAGGTTTGAGATGGACACCCTGGACATGGAATGTGAGCGAGGAGCAAGGTCTACAGGTCTCGGAGATGTGGGGGTCTGAGAGGACAATAAGAATCCAGTGGGCAGATGAGAAACTGGGGGAGTGTGTAAGAAGGGTAGGGTCGTGGCATCTCCAATGAGGAGTTCAAATCCTGAGTGCACACTGCTTGTCCAATCATAATGCCTCAGTGAGGCAGCTCTCCTTTATGACAAGCAGCCATCGTGCTTGCATAGTCAGTTAGTTAATGATGTTCACAACTGACATATTCTGTTCCTCCCTCCGACACACCATCCTCATGATGTGCTGCTGACCCCAAGGACCCACTTTGACGCCCAGGAGGAGCCACCGACTGATGCACCCGCGTCACATCCTCTCTCTGCACCAAGCACCAGCGCAGACACAGGCGTGTGGGTGGGCTATGATGCATTGGCTCAGTTTGGAGCGCACAGTGGTGAGGGCACACCACACTCGCATGAGGAGCTGGTGGAGGCAGAGAGTAACCGGGATGTCAGCAGTCAGAGGACTACTGGAGACCTGGACGATGCTGAGTCTGAGGTAGATTAATGAGTCTCTGGAGGCATCCATCAGGCAGCAGATGTCCAGCAGGATGTGCACGAAGATCTGGCGGAGATCCCTGGGAGTCTAGGTGCCATGGTCTCTGTCTTGGAGGAGTCCATGTGGAATATGAGCATTACATTGGCCCAGAGCTCTGAGTGCACAGCCTCCTCCTTTGAGAGAGTGGCAACTCTCATGGATAGGCAGCTTCAGGGACAGAATTAAGGGTTTCTTGGGCTGCACTCAGACGTGCAAGCCCACAGACTGGCACTGACCCCAACAGGTTATTGCTAGTGTGAGAGATGGAAGAGGTACCGAGTCACTCTGCTAGGTGCCCATCCATCAATGGTGAGCAGGGTGGTTCAAACCAACCTCAGGCTGGCAGACAAGCTTCAATCGCATCCTCTCAGAGTGCTCCAGACAAAGGCAGCAGCCCCCCCCAACCCCTCTACCAGTGCCCATGCCATCTGATGAGGCCGCAACAACTGAGGAGTGCCCAGATGTGGCGCTGGACACTTTTTATATTTATTCATGGGATGTGGGCATCACTGTCTAGGCCAGCATTTATTGCTCATCCCTAATTGCCCTTGAGAAGGTGGTAGTGAACTGCCTTCTTGGACCGCTGCAGTCTATATGGACCCACAGTGCTGTTAGGAAGGCAGTTTCAGGATTTTGGCCCAGGAGGTGCCTGCATAGGCTCTGCCAGCCAGAGAACAACTGCCAATGTCATAAGGGCAGACAATCAGCAATCTGCCTCCAATGCTGCTGCCAGCGAGAGGGGGGCACCAAGACACAGCACTCGCAAATGGAAGTTTAAGCACTTGCACTTTGAGCACAAGAGGGGTTGTTATGAGTGAAGCAACTTTCTTTGAAACATGCTTCTGTATAATTTATTTTTTGAAACCACCATATAAATGTCTCATTATGTGCGATGGCCTCAATGTGCCTCACAATTTTCAGATGTGCTGGGCCTGGCAGTAGCATGTGACACAAGGGAAGGGCTGCAAACTTTATTTCTGAGGTTTTACCTTGACCTGAGGGTGACAGGATGGCTTCATCAGGGAAGCTCAGGAAGCTGGTGTTACGCTTGCCCTCACTTTAAATCCATGCCTTGGATGCCTGGCTGAATAAATGGAGAATCAAGGCCTCCCTGATTTCCCTGCCTCCCAGAAGGTTCCTCACTTCTGCATCCATATCCTCACTCTGGGCTTCCTCCGGCTCCTCATCAGACCCGTCACTTGAGTTGTCTTCTGTGGCCTGAGGAGCTGCCTTGCTACTGTTATCCTCCAATGGGACCCCCCATTGCCAGAGCCAGATTGTACAGCGTACAGCACACAATGACAATAAGTGAGACGTACTCTGGAGGATATTGCAGTGCTCCCCCTGATCGGTCGAGGCAGAGGAACCTAATCTTGAGCGGCCCAATCTCAGTAACTGCCCTTGTAGAGACTTCTATTGTACGTCTCCTCCACCTCTACCATTTGGTGTCTGAATGGTGTCATGAGCGACTTTTTCAGGGACAGTCTTTGTCACCCAAGAGCCAACCATCCAACCGAGCTGGAGCAACGAAGAGATTTGGCACCTATGAGTGTCGCAGGATGAACGCATCGTGGCAGCTGCCAGCGTACCTGGTGCAGACCTGCAAAATCTGTGTCTTGTGGTCACACACTATCTGGACGTTCATGGAGTTGGACCCCTTTCTGTTCACAAAGACATCCAGTTCACCCACTGACACTTTTATGGCCACACGCTTATAATCTATTGCAGCCTGGAAGCGGGGAAACCTGCAACTGCAGCGAAGCCTCATGCTCGCTCAGCCTGGCTGGCTTCATCGGTCCGGAAATGAATGAATTTCATGACCCGTCTGAACAGAGTATCAGTGACCAGCTTGATGCAGCTGTGGGCAGCCAATTGGAAAACACCACATGGGTCTCCCACTGAGCCCTGGAAAGAACTGGAGGCAAGAAAGTTCAGGGCCATCTTAGGAGCCACTAGCATCAGGTGGGCACCTGCGCAGTTCAAGGTGATCCCTGGGCCAATCATCTGGCAGATGGTGGTTACAGTGTCTCTAGAGAGGTGGAGCCTCCTTCAACACTGGACCCCAGACATGTCAAGGTAGCTAGAGCACTGCCTGTGGACTCTAGCTACAGGATAATAGCAATGTCTGTGGACCCTTCCCCTTTGCACTTCTTGCTGTCCTTGCACCCTCTCTGGCTGCACATCTCCTCCCTTCGGTCACTCCCTGGGATGCTGCCTGTGGACAACAGGCCTCCTCTTCCTTCTGGCCCTCTCCTCCTCTTCAGGAGGTCCCTCCAGCAGAGTACATCATCCCCATTTGCTAGAACGCAGATGCCACAGGATAGTGCCCTGAAGGGTGCCCTCATCAGAAAGCTTCTAGGAAAGCTTGTAAGCCAAAGAGTCCTTTAGAAAATGCAGTGACCTATCAGAAAAACACCTACAACTAACTCTCAGCTACACTCCTACCAACTCACATTTCTCCTGCTCTGGGTGACTTTTAACCTGCCCTTGATTGAGGTTACAGTAAAACTGGGATGGCTGCCTGCCTGTGTAGCCTGTGTGCCGATTGCAAAATTGCATGGGCCACGTAAAATTGAGAAAATTGCCCTTTTAATGGGCTTAATTGTCCTTTTAATTGTCGGTGGGTGTGTTTCTGACTCCTGTGCACGCCCGCCAACCGTAACATGGCGCGATGGCACGATGACATTGGGACACGAGTTCAGGGTCGGCCATGTGCATGCTCCGAAAGCATAAAATTCTAAACCGCGTCTTTTACAAATTCAGGACAACCCCCAAAGAGCTTCACAACCAATAAACTACTTTTGAAATGTAATGTAGGAAAGGCAGCAGGCAATTAGCAAATAGCAGGGTCCAACAAAAAGCAATGTGATAATGACAGGATCGTCCAAATTTTCGTGAATGTTGCCTGGGGGATAAAGTTTGACCAGGACACCAGAGAAAACTGCTGCTCTTCAAAGTAGTTCTATGGTACATTTTACATCTACCTGAGACAGAAAGGGCCTTGGTTTAATAGCTCACCTGAAAGACAATGCTGCTGTCCTTCACTATTGCACAGAAATTTCAGCGGAGGTAATATGCTCAAATCTCTGGAGTGGATTGCAAACCTACAACCTTCTTATTCAGAGGCAAGAGTGCTACCATTGGGCCAAGCATGATACCTAACAACCAATACCATAACCCACCTCCTTCCTCGCAACAATATCACATATATTGCCAGATGTCAAAGATAGCTGGATCATGCTTTGTTCCTCTTCATTGAGAGACCAAACCAAAGGATCAAACTGACATTATTTTGAAATTTTGTGTAAGATTTTTCAGAATAAAACAATAGTCACATTCATCGCTAGCAACATGAGCCCTTTCAGCCTGGCTGTTTATTGCGTAGAAAAGAATATTATTTTCACACATTGCTCAAGTGGCTTATTCTCAAGAAAACAGTGATACATTATTAATCACTCTATAATTACATCTATAACACAATAGATTTTAAATGATTAATTTAACGAGTCGGCCTTTATATTCTGTATTAATTAAACAGATTGTTACACAGCAATCACCTAAGTTAATTTCACAGAACATGTGGTAATGCAATTGCAGATTAAACTACTGCTCATTAAAAGTCCAGTGCAGGTCTTTTTATCTGATTGTTAAAGCCATGTAATGTTGCATTGTCTCTGTTCATGGTAGCTTCAAATTAAACTTTAAAAAGAAACAGTATAGAAAGACAGTAACGAGCAGAGCCAACATCCAGAAGGAGCAGGGGTTAACAAAAAGAAAAGACACCAAATGCATAAAAATGTCAGCTTGAATTTGAAGAGACCAAAGGATATTGACAGTGTGAATTGGTACCTGAGTTTGATGGACAAAGGTCAGTCTGTGAGGAATAGTGACAGTGTGAGGTTAGTGTCCAAGTGTCACTGAGAGTTTGAGGTTCATATCTGAGTGTCAGTGACAGTGTGAGGTTAGTATCTCAGTGTGACTGACATTCTGTGGTTAGTATCTGATTGTAAAATGACAGTGTGAGGTTCATATCTGTGAGTGAGTGACAGTGTGAGGTTCATATCTGAGTGTGAGTGTCACTTTATGCCTAGTACCTAAGTCTGAATGACAGTATATGGATAGTATTTGAGTGCAAAATGACAGTGTGAGGTTATTATCTGAGTGTGAGTGACAGTGTGAGTTTCATATCTGAGTGTGAGTGTCAGTTTATGCTTAGCACCTGAGTCTGAGTGACAGTATATGGATAATATTTGAGTGCAAACTGACAGTGCGAGGTTATTATCTGAGTGTGAGGGACATTGTGAGGTTTGTATCTGAATGTAAAATGACAGCGTATGGTTAGCATCTGAGTGTAATTGACAACATGAGGTTAGTATTTGAGTGTCAGAGAATGTGTGAGGCTCGTACCTGTACTGTCAGAGAATGTGTGAGGTTCGTTTCTGAGTATCAGTGACAGTGTGAGGTTTGTTTCTGAGTGTAAAATGACAGTGTGAGGTTAGCATCTGAGTGTAATTGACAACATGAGGTTAGTATTTGAGTGTCAGAGACTGTGTGAGGTTTGTTTCTGAGTGTCAGTGACAGTGTGAGGTGCGTAGCTGAGTGTCAGTGACAGTGTGAGGTTCGTATCTGAGTGTGAGTGACAGTGTGAGGTTCATATCTGAGTGTGAGTGTCAGTTTGTGCTTAGCACCTGAGTCTGAGTGACAGTGTATGGATAATATTTGAGTGCAAAATGACAGTGCGAGGTTATTATCTGAGTGTGAGGGACATTGTGAGGTTAGTATCTGAGTGTAAAATGACAGTGTGAGGCTCGTACCTGAGTGTCACTGACAGTGTGAGATTAGTATCTGAGTGTAAAATGACAACGTGAGTTTCGTATCTGAGTGTGAGTGAAATTGTGAGGTTCATCTCTGAGTTTAAAATGAAAGTGTGAGGTTCATTCAGAGTGTAAAATGACAGTGTGAGGTTAGCATCTGAGTGTAATTGATAAAATGAGGTTAGTATTTGAGTGTCAGAGAATGTGTTAGGTTAATACCTGTACTGTCAAAGACTGTGTGATGTTCATTTCTGAGTGTCAGTGACAGTGTGAGGTTCCTAGCTGATTGTCAGTGACAGTGTGAGGTTCATATCTGAGTGTGAGTGACAGTGTGTGGTTTGTTTCTGAGTGTAAAATGAGATTGTCAGGAGATTATTTGATTGTGAGTGAAAGTGTGAGTTTAGTATCTGAGTGTCAGTGACAGTGTAAGGTTTGTATCTGAGTGTCAGTGACAGTGTGTGGTTGGTATCAGAGTTTCAGTGTCAGTGTGAGGTTCGTTTCTGAGTGTCAGTGACAGTGTGAGGATAGTATCTGACTGTGACTGACAGTCTGTGTTTAGTATCTGAGTGTAAAATGACAGTGCGAGGTACGTATCTGTGTGTGAGTGACAGGGTGAGGTTCATATCTGAGTGTGAGTGTCACTTTGTGGTTAGTACCTAATTCTGAGTGACAGTATATGGATAGTATTTGAGTGCAAAATGACATTGTGAAGTTAGTATTTGAGTGTAATATGACAGTGTGAGGCTCGTACCTGAGTGTCAGTGACAGTGTGAGATTAGTATCTGAGTTTAAATGGCAATGTGAGATTCGTATCTGTGTGTGATTGAAATTGTGAGTGTCATATCAGAATTTAAAATGACAGTGTGAGGTTTGTATCTGAGTGTAAAATGACAGTATGAGGTGAGCATCTGAGTTTACATGACAATGTGAGTTTAGTATTTGAATGTCAGAGAATGTGTGAGGTTAGTACCTATCCTGTCAGAGACTGTGTGAGGTTCATTTCTGAGTGTCAGTGACAGTGTGAGTTTAGTAGCTAAGTGTCAGTGACAGTGTGAGGCTAGTATCTGAGCGTCAGTGACAGTGTTAGGTTAGAATCTGAATGTCAGTGACAGTGTCAGGTTAGTATTTGAGTGGAAGTGACTTTGAAGTTAATGTATTAATTTCAGTGACATTGTGAGGTTAGTATCTGGGTATCACTGACAGTGTGAATTTAGTACCTGAGTGTAAAATAAAAGTGTGATGTTAGTATCTGAGTGTGAGTGACAGTGTGTGGTTTGTGTCTGAGTGTAAAATGAGAGTGTGATGATAGTATTTGAGTTTGAGTGACAGTGTGTTTTTAGTATTTCAGCGTGAGTGACAGTGTGAGTTTAGTATCTGAGTGCAAAATGATAGTGTGAAGTTATTATCTGATTGTGAGTGACAGAGTGAGGTTCGTATCTGAGTGTGAATGACAGTGTGTGTTTAGTATCTGAGTCTCAGTGACATTGTGTGGAGAGTATTTGGGTGCAAAATGACAGTGTGAGGTTATTATTTGAGTGTGAGGCACATTGTGAGGTTAGTCTCTGAGTGTAAAATGACAGTGTGAGGTTCGTACCTGAGTGTCAGTGACAGTGTGAGATTAGTATCTGAGTGTAAAATGACAATGTGAGTTTCGCTTCTGAGTGTGAGTGAAATTGTGAGGTTCATATCTGAGTTTAAAATGACAGTGTGAGGTTTGTATCTGATTATAAAGTGACAGTGTGAGGTTAACATCTGAGTGTAATTGACAAAATGAGGTTAGTATTTGAGTGTCAGAGGATGTGTGAGGTTAGTACCTGTACTGTCAGAGACAGTGTGCGGTTCGTATCTGAGTGTCAGTAGACAGTGTGATGTTCGTAGCTGAGTGTCAGTAACAATGTGAGTTTATTATCTGAGTGTCAGTGACAGTGTTAGGTTCGTATCTGAATGTCAGTGACAGTGTCAAATTAGTATCTGAGCGTGAGTGAAAGTGTGAGGTTCATATCTGAGTGTGAGTGACAGTGTGTGGTTTGTTTCTGAGTGTAAAATGAGAGTGTGAGGATAGTATTTGAGTGTGAGTGACAGTGTGTGGTTAGTATCTCAAAGTGAGTGACAGAGTTTGGTTCGTATCTGAGCGTGAGTGACAGTGTGTGGCTAGTATCTGAGTGTCAGTGACAGTGTGAGGTTCGTAGCTGAGTGTTAGTGAGAGTGTGAGGTTAGTATCTGAGTGTCAGTGACAGTGTGTGGTTAGTATCAGAGTTTCAGTGTCAGTGTGACATTCGTATCTGAGTGTCAGAGACAGGGTGAGATTATTACCTGAGTGTGAGTGACAGTGTGTGGTTAGTATCTCAATGTGAGTGACAGTGTTTGGTTAGTATCTGAGTGTAAAATGATAGTGTGAGGCTTGTATCTCAGTGTCAGTGACAGTGTGAGATTAGTATCTGAGTGTAAAATGTTAGTGTGAAGTTATTATCTGATGGTGAGTGACAGAGAGAGGTTCGTATCTGAGTGCGAATCACAGTGTGTGTTTAGAATCTGAGTCTCAGTGACATTGTGTGGATAGTATTTGGGTGCAAAATGACAGTGTGAGATTATTATCTGAGTGTGAGGCACATTGTGATGTTAGTATCTGAGTGTAAAATGACAGTGTGAGGCTCGTACCTGAGTGTCAGTGACAGTGTGAGATTAATATCTTAGTGTAAAATGACAATGTGAATTTCGTTTCTGAGTGTGAGTGAAATTGTGAGGTTCATATCTGAGTTTAAAATGACGGCGAGAGGTTTATATCTGTATGTAAAATGACAGTGTGAGGTTAGCATCTGAGTGTAATTGACAATGTGAGGTTAGTACTTGAGTGTCAGAGAATGTGTGAGGTTAGTACCTGTACTGTCAGAGACCGTGTGCGGTTAGTATCTGAGTGTCAGTGACAGTGTGAGGTTCGTAGCTGAGTGTCAGTAACAGTGTTAGGTTAGTATCTGAATGTCAGTGACAGTGTCAGGTTAGTATTTGAGTGGGAGTGACTTTTAAGTTAGTATATTAGTTGCAGTGACAGTGTGAGGTTAGCATGTGGGTATCACTGACAGTGTGAATTTATTATCTGAGTGTGAAATGACAGTGTGAAGTTAGTATCTGAGTGTGAGTGACAGTGTGAGGTTCATATCTGAGTGTGAGTGACAGTGTATGGTTTGTTTCTGAGTGTAAAACGAGAGTGTGAGGATAGTATTTGAGTGTGAGTGACAGTGTGTGATTAATATCTCAACGTGAGTGACAAAGTTTGGTTTGTATCTGAGTGTGAGTGACAGTGTGTGGCTAGTATCTGAGTGTCAGTGACAGTGTAAGGATGGTAGCTGAGTGTCAGTGAGAGTGTGAGGTTAGTATCTGAATGTCAGTGACAGTGTGAGATTAGTATATGAGTGAGAGTGACATTGAAGTTATTATCTTAGTTTCAGTGACAGTGTGAGGTTAGTATCTGGGTATCACTGACAGTGTGAATTTAGTATCTGAGTGTGAAATGACAGTGTGAAGTTAGTATCTGAGTGTGAAATGACAGTGTGAAGTTAGTATCTGAGTGTCAGTGACAGTGTGTGGTTTGTATCTGAGTGTCAGTGACAGTGTGTGGTTTGTATCTGAGTGTCAGTGACAGTGTGTGGTTAGTATCAGAGTTTCAGTCGCAGTGTGAGTTTCGTGTCTGAGTGTCAGAGACAGGGTGAGATTAGTACCTGAGTGTTAGTGACAGTGTGTGGTTAGTATCTGATTGTGAGTGTCAGTGTGAGCTTAGTATCTGAGTGTGAGTGACAGTGTGAGGTTCATATCTGAGTGTGAGTGACAGTGTGTGGTTTGTTTCTGAGTGTAAAATGAGAGTGTGAGGATAGTATTTGAGTGTGAGTGACAGTGTGTGGTTAGAATCTCAACGTGAGTGACAGAGTGTGGTTCGTATCTGCGTGTGAGTGACAGTGTGTGGCTAGTATCTGAGTGTGAGTGACATTGTGTGGCTAGTATCTGAGTGTAAAATGACAGTGTGAGGCTCGTATCTCAGTGTCAGTGATAGTGTGAGATTAGTATCTGAGTGTAAAATGATAGTGTGAAGTTATTCTCTGATTGTGAGTGACAGAGTGAGGTTCGTATATGAGTGTGAATGACAGTGTGTGGTTAGTATCTGAGTGTCAGTGTCAGTGTGAGGTTAGTATCTGAGTGTCAGTGACAGTGTGAGATTAGTACCTGAGGGTGAGTGACAGTCTGTGGTTAGTATCTGATTGTGAGTGACCGTGTGAGGTTAGTATCTGAGTGTCAGAGTCAGTGTGAGATTAGTATCTGAGTGTCAGTGACAGTGTGAGATTAGTACCTGAGGGTGAGTGACAGTCTGTGGTTAGTATCTGATTGTGAGTGTCATTGTGAGGTTAATATCTGAGTGTGAGTGACAGTGTGAGGTTCATATCTGAGTGTGAGTGTCAGTTTGTGGTTAGTACCTGAGTCTGAGTGACAGTGTATGGATAATATTTGAGTGCAAAATGACAGTGTGAGGTTATTATCTGAGTGTGAGGGAAATTGTGAGTTTAATATCTGAGAGTAAAATGTCAGTGTGAGGCTAGTATCTGAGTGTCAGTGACAATGTGAGATTAGTATCTGAGTGTAAAATGACAACGTGAGTTTCGTATGAGTGTGTGAGTGAAATTGTGAGATTAATATCTGAGTTTAAAATGACAGTGTGAGGTTTGTATCTGAGTGTAAAATGACAGTGTGAGGTTAGCATCTGAGTTTACTTGACAGTGTGAGTTTAGTATATGAATGTCAGAGAATGTGTGAGGTTAGTACCTGTACTGTCAGAGACGGTGTGAGGTTCGTTTCTGTGTGTCAGTGACAGTGTTAGGTTAGTATTTGAGTGGGAGTGTCTTTTAAGTTAGTATATTAGTTGCAGTGACAGTGTGAGGTTAGTATGTGGGTATCACTGACAGTGTGAATTTATTATCTGAGTGTGAAATGACAGTGTGAAGTTAGTATCTGGGTGTGAGTGACAGTGTGAGGTTCATATCTGGGTGTGAGTGACATTGTGTGGTTTGTTTCTGAGTGTAAAATGAGAGCGTGAGGATAGTATTTGAGTGTGAGTGACAGTGTGTGGTTAGTATCGCAACGTGAGTGACAGAGTGAGGTTCGTATCTGAGTGTGAATGACAGTGTGTGGTTAGTATCTGAGTCTGAGTGACAGTGTGTGGATAGTATTTGTGTTCAAAATGACAGTGTGAGGTTATTTTCTGAGTGTGAGGCACATTGTGAGGTTAGTATCTGAGTATAAAATGACAGTGTGAGTTTTGTTTCTGAGTGTGAGTGAAATTGTGAGGTTCATATCTGAGTTTAAAATGACAGTGTGAGGTTTGTATCTGAGTGTAAAATGACAGTGTGAGGTGAGCACCTGGGTGTAATTGACAACTTGAGGTTAGTATTTGAGTGTCAGAGAATGTGTGAGGTTATTACTTGTACTGTCAGAGACTGTGTTAGGTTCGTTTCTGAGTGTCAGTGACAGTGTGAGGTTCGTAGCTGAGTGTCAGTGACAGTGTGAGGATAATATATGAGTGGGAGTGAATTTGAAGTTAGTATGTTTGTTTCAGTGACAGTGTGAGGTTAGTATCTGGGTATCACTGACAGTGTGAATTTAGTATCTGAGTGTGAAATGACAGTGTGAAGTTAGTATCTGAATGTGAGTGACAGAGTGCGGTCCTTATCAATGTATGATTGACAGTGTGTGGTTTGTTTCTGAGTGTAAAATGAGATTGTGAGGATAGTGTTTGAGTGTGGGTGACAGTGTGAGGTTCGTATCTGAGTGTCAGTTGACAGTGTAAGGTTTGTATCTGAGCGTCAGTGACAGTGTTAGGTTAGTATCAGAGTTTCAGGGTCAGTGCGAGGTTCGTGTGTGAGTGTCAGAGACAGGGTGAGATTAGTACCTGAGTGTGAGTGTCAGTGTGATGTTAGTATCTGAGTGTGAGTGACAGTGTGAGCTTCATATCTGAGTGTGAGTGTCAGTTTGTGGTTAGCACCTGAATCTGAGTGACAGTATATGGATAATATTTGAGTGCAAAATGACAGTGCGAGGTTATTATCTGAGTGTGAGGGACATTGTGAGGTTAGTATCTGAGTGTGAGGGACATTGTGAGGTTAGTATCTGAGTGTAAAATGACAGTGTGAGGCTAGTACCTGAGTGTCAGTGACAGTGTGAGATTAGTGTCTGAGTGTCAGCGACAGTGTAAGTTTTTGATCTGAGTGTCAATGAAAGTGTGTGGTTAGTATCTGAGTGTCACTGTCAGTGTGAGGTTAGTATCTGAGTGTCAGTGACAGTGTGAGATTAGTACCTGAGGGTGAGTGACAGTCTATGGTTAGTATCTGATTGTGAGTGACAGTGTGAGGTTAGTATCTGAGTGTGAGTGAGAGTGTGTAGTTAGTATCTGAGTGTAAAATGACAGTGTGATTTTCGTATCTGAGTGTGAGTGACAGTGGGTGGTTACTATCTGAGTGTCAGTGACAGTGTGAGGTTAGGATCTGAGTGTGAGTGACATTGTGAGGTTGTATCTGAATGTGCGGGACAATTTGCTTTTAGTATCTGAGTGTGAATGACAGTGTGTGGTTATTATCTGAGTGTGAGGGACAATGTGTGGTTTGTATCTGAGTGTAAAATGACTGTTTGAGGTTAGTATCTGAGTGTAAAATGACAGTGTGTGTTTAGTATCTGAATGCAAAATGACAGTGTGATGTTCGTATCTGAGTGTGAGTGAGTTTGTGGTTCGTGGCTGACTGTGAGTGATATTGTGTGGTTAGTATCTGAGTGTAAAATGACAATGTGAGTTTCATGTCCGAGTGTGAGTGACATTTTGTTGTTTGTATCTGAGTGTGATTGACATTGTGATGATAGTATTTCAGTGTAAAATGACAGTGTGATGTTCGTATCTCAGTGTACGTGACAGTGTGAGACAGGTAATTGAATGTGAGTGACAGTGTGAGATTCGTAACTTAGTGTGAGAGATAATTTGCTGTTAGTATCTGAGTGTGATTGACATTGTAAAGTTAGTATCTGAGTGTGAGTGACAGTGTGTGGTTAGTATATGATTATAAAATGACTGTGTGTGTTTAGTATTTGAGTTTGAGTGACAGTGTAATGTTCGTAACTGAGTGTGAGAGACAGTTTGTGGTTAGTATCTGAGTGTAAAATGACATTGTGAGGTTATGATCTGAGTGTAAAATGACAGTATGAGTTTTGTATCTGAGCATGAGTGACAGTGTGTGGTTACTATCTGAGTGTGAGTGACAGAGTGTGGTTCGTATCTGAGTGTGAGTGACAGCGTGTGGCTAGTATCTATGTGAGTGACATTGTGTGGTTAGTATCTGTGTGTAAAATGACAACCTGAGTTTTGTAGCTAAGTGTGAGTGAAACTGTGAGCTTCGTATCTGAGTTTAAAATGACAGTGTGAGGTTCGTATCTGAGTGTAAAATGATAGCGTGAGGTTAGCATCTGAGTGTAATTGACAATGTGAGGTTAGTATTTGAGTTTCAGAGACTGAGTGAGGTTAGCACCTTTACTGTCAGAGACTGTGTGAGGTTCGTTTCTGAGTGTCAGTGACAGTGTAAGGTTTGTAGCTGAGTGTGAGTGACAGTGTGAGGTTAGTATCTGAGTGTAAAATGACAGTGTGAGTTTCGTTTCCGAGTGTGAGTGACATTTTGTTGTTTGTATCTGAGTGTGAGTGACATTGTGAGGATAGTATTTCAGTGTAAAATGACAGTGTGATGTTCGTATCTCAGTGTACGTGACAGTGTGAGACAAGTAATTGAGTGTGAGTGACAGTGTGAGACTCGTATTTAGTGTGGGAGACAGTTTGCTGTTAGTATCTGAGTGTGAATGACAGTGTGAGGTTCGTAACTGAGTGTGAGTGACAGAGTGTGGATAGTATCTGATTGTAAAATGACTGTGTGAGTTTAGTATTTGAGTTTGAGTGACAGTGTAAGGTTTGTTTCTGTGTGTGAGAGACAGTTTGTGGTTAGAATCTGAGTGCTATATGATAATGTGAGGTTATGATCTGCGTGTAAAATGACAGTGTGAGTTTTGTACCTGAGTGTAAAGTGACAGTGTGAGGTTCGTATCTGAGTGTGAGTGACAGTGTGTGGTTAGTATCTCAGTGTGAGTGACAGAGTGTGGTTTGTACCTGAGTGTGAGTGACAGTGTGTGGCTAGTATCCTTGCAAGTGACATTGTGTGGTTAGTATCTGAGTGTAAAATGACAATGTGAGTTTTGTAGCTGAGTGTGAGTGAAAATGTGAGCTTCATATCTAAAGTTTAAAATGGCAGTGTGAGGTTTGTATCTGAGAGTAAAATGACAGTGTGTGGTTAGCATCAGTGTGTAATTGACAATGTGAGGTTATTATTTGAGTGTCAGAGACTGTGTGAGTTTAGTACCTTTACTGTCAGAGACTGTATGAGGTTCGTTTCTGAGTGTCAGTGACAGTGTTATGTTAGTATCTGAATGTCAGTGACAGTGTGAGGTTAGTATATGAGTAGGAGTGACATTGAAGATAGTATATTAGTTTCAGTGACAGTGTGAGGTTAGTATCTGGGTAGCACTGACAGTGTGAATTTCGTATCTGAGTGTGAAATAACAGTGTGAGGTTCATATCTGAGTGTGAGTGACACTGTGGAGTTAGTTTCTGAGTGTAAAAAGAGAGTGTGAGGATATTATTTGAGTGTGTGTGGCAGTGTGACGTTTGTATCAAAGTGTCAGTGACAGTGTGAGATTAGTACCTGAGTGTGAGTGACGGTGTGTGGTTAGTATTTGATTGTGAGTGACAGAGTGTGGTTGGTTTCTGAGTGTGACTGACAGTGTGAGGTTTGTACCAAAGTGTCAGTGACAGTGTAAGTTTTTGATCTGAATGTCAATGACAGTGTGTGGTTAGTATTTGAGTTCCAATGTCAGTGTGAGGTTCGTATCTGCGTGTCAGTGACAGTGTGAGATTAATACCCGAGGGTGAGTGACAGTCTGTGGTTAGTATCTGATTGTGAGTAACAGTGTGAGGTTAGTATCTGAGTGTGAGTAAGATTGTGTAGTTACTATCTGAGTGTAAAATGACAGTGTGAGGTTCGTATCTGAGTGTGAGTGACAGTGTGTGGTTACTATCTGAGTGTCAGTGACCGTGTGAGGTTAGGATCTGAGTGTGAGTGACCGTGTGTGGTTAGCATCTGAGTGTGAGTGACATTGTGAGGTTGTATCTGAGTGTGCGGGACAATTTGCTTTTAGTATCTGAGTGTGAATGACAGTGTGTGGTTATTATCTGAGTGAGAGGGACATTGTGAGTTTAGCATCTGAGTGTGAGTGACATTGTGAGGTTGTATCTGAGTGTGCGGGACAATTTGCTTTTAGTATCTGATTGTGAATGACAGTGTGTAGTTCGTATCTGAGTGTGAGTGACAATGTGTGGTTTGTATCTGAGTGAAAAATGACTGAGGTTAGTATCTGAATGTAGAATGACAGTGTGAGGTTAGTATCTGAGTGTGAAATGACAGTGTGTGTTTAGAATTTGAATGCAAAATGACAGTGTGAGGTTCGTATCTGAGTGTGAGTGACAGTTTGTAGTTTGTGCTGACTGTGAGTGATATTGTGTGGTTAGTATCTGAGTGTAAAATGACAGTGTGAGTTTCATGTCTGAGTGTGAGTGACATTTTGTTGTTCATATCTGAGTGTGATTGACATTGTGAGGATAGTATTTCAGTGTAAAATGAGAGTGTGATGTTCGTATCTGAGTGTGAGTGACAGTGTGACACAAGTAATTGAGTGTGAGTGACAGTGTGAGATTCGTATCTTAGTGTGAAAGACAGTTTGCTGTTAGTATCTGAGTGTGATTGACAGTGTGAAGTTCGTATCTGTGTGTGAGTTGACAGTGTGTGGTTAGTATCTGAGTGTAAAATGACAATGTGAGGTTAGCATCTGAATGTGAGTGACAGTCTGTGGTTCGTATCTGAGGGAAAAATGACAGTGTGTTGTTCGTATCTAAGTGTGAGTGACAGTGTGTGGTTAGTATCTAAGTGTCAGTGACAGTGTGAGGTTAGTATCTGAGTGTGAGTGACCGTGTGTGGTTAGCATCTGAGTGTATAATGACAGTGTGGTATTCGTATCTGAGTGTGAGTGACAGTATGTGGCTAGTATTTGAGTGTGTGACAGTGTGTGGTTAGTATCTGGGTGCAAAACGGCCGTGTGAGGTTAGTATTTGAGTTTGAATGACAGTGTGAGGTTAGTATCTGAGTGTATGTGTCAGTGTGAGGTGTGGTTAGTATCTGAATGTCAGTGACAGTGTGTGGTTAGTACCTGAGTGTAAAATGACAGTGTGAGTTTCGTATCCGAGTGTGAGTGACATTTTCTTGTTTGTATCTGAGTGTCATTGACAGTGTGAGATTAGCATCTGAGCGTAAAATGACAATGTGAGGTTAGCATCTGAATGTGAGTGACAGCGTGTGGTCAGATCCTGAGGGTAAAATGACAGTGTGAGGTTCGTATCTGAGTGTGAGTGACAATGTGTGTTTAGTATCTGATTGTCAGTGACAGTGTGAGGTTAGTATCTGAGCGTGAGTGACAGTGTGTGGCTAGTATCTGAGTGTGAGTGACAGTGTGTGGCTAGCATCTGTATGTAAAATGACAGTGTGAGGCTTGTACCTGAGTGTCAGTCACAGTGTGAGATTAGTATCTGAGTGTAAAATGACAAAGTGAGTTTCGTGGCTGAGCGTGAGTGAAATTGTTAGATTCATATCTGAGTTTAAAATGATAGTGTGAGGTTCGTATCGGAGTGAAATTGACAATGTGAGATTAGTATTCGAGTGTCAGAGACTGTCTGAGGTTAGTACCTTAACTGTCAGAGACTGTGTGAGTTTATTTCTGAGTGTCAATGACAGTGTGAGGTTAGTATCTGAGTATTAGTGACAGTGTGAGGTTAGTATATGAGTGAGAGTGACTTTGAAGTTAACATCTTAGTTTCATTGACTGTGTGAGGTTAGTACCTGGGTATCACTGACAGTGTGAATTTAGTATCTCGGTGTAAAATGACAATGTGAGTTTCGTATATGAGTGTGAGTGAAATTCTGAGGTTCATATCTGAGTGTAAAATGACAGTGTGAGGTTAGCATCTGAGCGTAATTGACAATGTGAGGTTAATATTTGAGTGTCAGAGAATGTGTGAGATTAGTACCTTTATTGTCAGAGACTGTGTGAGGTTCGTTTCTGAGTGTCAGTGACAGTGTGAGGTTAGTATCTGAGTGTCAGTGACAGTGTGAGGTTAGTATCTGAGTGTGAGTGACAGTGTGTGAGGTTAGTATCTGAGTGTACAATGACAGTGTGAGGCTCGTATCTGAGTGTCAGTGACACTGTGAGGTTATTATCTGAGTGTGAAATGACAAAGTGCATTTCGTATCTGAGTGTGAGTGAAATTCTGAGGTTCATATTTGAGTGTAAAATGACAGTGTGAGGTTAGCATCTGAGCGTAATTGACAATTTGAGGTTAGTATTTAAGTGTCAGAGAATGTGTGGGATAAGTACCTTTACTGTCAAAGACTGTGTGAGGTTCGTTTCTGAGTGTCAGTGACAGTGTGAGGTTAGTATCTGAGTGTGAGTGGCAGTGTGTGAGGTTAGTATCTGAGTGTACAATGACAGTTTGAGGCTCGTATCTGAGTGTCAGTGACACTGTGAGGTTAGTATCTGGGTATCACTGACTGTGTGAATTTAGTATCTGAGTGTGAAATGACAGTGTGAAGTTAATATCTGAATGTGAGTGACAGTGTGAGGTTCATATCTGAGTGTGAGTGACAGTGTGTGGTTAGCATCTGAGTGTCAGTGTCAGTGTGAGGTTAGTATCTGAGTGACAGTGACAGTGTGAGATTAGTACCTGAGGGTGAGTGACAGTCTCTGTTTAGTATCTGATTGTGAGTGACAGTGTGAGGTTAGTATTTGAGTGTCAGTGACCGTGTGAGGTTAGTATCTCAGTGTGAGTGACAATGTGTGGTTACTATCTGAGTGTCAGTGACAGTGTGATGTTAGGATCTGAGTGTGAGTGACCGTGTGTGATTAGTATCTGAGTGTAAATTGACAGTTTGAGGAACGTATCTGAATGTAAAATTACAGTGTGAGGTTCGTATCTGAGTGTGAGTGACAGTTTGTGATTAGTATCTAAGTGCAAAATGACAGAGTGCGATTATTATCTGAATGTGAGGGACAATATGCTTTTAGTATCTGAGTGTGAATGATAGTGTGTGGTTCGCATCTGATTGTGAGTAACAATGTGTGGTTTGTATCTGAGTGTAAAATGACTGTTTGAGGTTAGTATCTGAGTGTAGAATGACAGTGTGAGTTTAGTATCTGAGTGTAAAATGACAGTGTGTGTTTCGTATCTGAATGCAAAATGACAGTGTGAGGTTCATATCTGAGTGTGAGTGACAGTTTGTGGTTCGTAGCTGACTGTGAGTGATATTGTGTGGTTAGTATCTGAGTGTAAAATGACAGTGTGAGTTTCATATCCGATTGTGAGTGACATTTTGTTGTTCGTATCTGAGTGTGATTGACATTTTGATGATAGTATTTCAGTGTAAAATGACAGTGTGATGTTCGTATCTGAGTGTACGTGACAGTGTGAGACAAGTAATTGAGTGTGTGTGACAGTGTGAGATTCGTATCTTAGTGTGAGAGAGAATTTGCTGTTAGTAAATGAGTGGGAATGACAGTGTGAGGTTCATAACTGAGTGTGAGTGACAGTGTGTGGTTAATATCGGAGTGTGAATGACAGTTAAAGTTCGTATCTGGGTGTGAGTTGACAGTGTGTGGTTAGTATCTGAGTGTAAAATGACAATGTGACGTTAGCATCTGAATGTGAGTGACAGTGTGTGATTAGTATCTGAGGGAAAAATGACAGAGTGATGTTTGTATCTGAGTGTGAGTGACCGTGTGTGTTTAGCATCTGTGTGTAAAATGACAGTGTGGGGTTCGTATCTGACTGTGAGTGACAGTGTGTAGTTAGTATCTCAGCGTGAGTGACAGAGTGTGGTTCGTATCTGAGTGTGAGTGACAGTTTGTGGCTAGTATTTGAGTGTGAGTGACAGTGTGTGGTTAGTATCTGAGTGTAAAATGACAGAGTGAGGCTCATATCTGAGTGTCAGTGACAGCGTGATGTTAGTATCTGAGTGTAAAATGATAATGTGACTTTCGTATCTGAGTGTGAGTGAAGTTGTGAGGTTTTCGTATCTGAGTGTAAAATGGCCGTGTGAGGTTAGTATTTGAGTTTGATTGACAGTGTGAGGTTAGTATCTGAGTGTCAGTGGCAGTGTAAGGTTCATATCTGAGTGTCAGTGACAGCGTGTGGTTAGTATCTGAGTGTCAGTGTCAGTGTGAGGTTAGTATCTGAGTGTCAGTGATAGTGTGAGGTTAGTACCTGAGTGTGAGTGACAGTGTGTGGTTAGCATCTGAGTGTAAAATGACAGTGTGAGTTTCGTATCCGAGTGTGAGTGACATTTTCATGTTCGTATCTGAGTGTGAGTGACAGTGTGAGGACAATAGTTCAGTGTAAAATGACAGTGTGATGTTCGTATCTCAGTGTGCGTGACAGTTTGAGACAAGTAACTGAGTGTGAGTGACATTGTGTTGTTAGTATCTGAGTATGTGTGACAGAGTGCGGTTAGTATCTGAGTGTGAATGACAGTGTGAGGTTCGTATTTGAGTGTGTGACAGTGTGTGGTTAGTATCTGAGTGTGAATGACAGTTTGCAGTTAGTATTGGAGTGCGAAGTGACACTGTGATGTTCATATCTGTGTGTGAGTTGACAGTGTGAGGTTCATATCTGAGTGTAAAATGACAGTGTGAGGTACGTATCTGACTGTGAGTGACAGTATGAGGTTCGTATCTGAGTGTGAGTGTCAGTGTGTGGCTAGTATCTGGGTGGAAAATGACAGTGTGAGGCTCATATCTGAGTGTCAGTGACAGTGTGAGTTTCGTAGCTGAGTGTAAAATGACAATGTGAGGTTAGCTTCTGAATGTGAGTGACAGTGTGTGGTTAGATCCTGAGGGTAAAATGACAGTGTGAGGTTCGTATCTGAGTGTAAGTGACAGTGTGGGGTTAGTATCTGAGTGTAAAATGACAGTGTGAGGCTCGTATCTGAGTGTCAGTGACATTGTGATGTTAGTATCTGTGCGTGAAATGACAATGTGTGTTTCATATCTGAGTCGAGTGAAATTGTGAGGTTCATATCTGAGTTTAAAATGACAGTGTGAGGTTCATTTCGGAGTGTAAGTTGACAGTTTGAGGTTAGCATCTGAGTGTAATTGACAATGTGAGGTTAGTATTCGATTGTCAGAGACTGTGTGAGGTTAGAACCTGTACTGTAAGAGACTGTGAATGGTTCATTTCTGAGTGTCAGTGACAGTGTGAGGTTCGTATTTGAGTTTCAGTGACAGTGTGTGGTTAGCATCTCAGTGTGAGTGACAGTGTCTGGTTAGTATCTGACTGTGAGTGATATTGTGTGGTTAGTATCTGAGTGTAAAATGACAGTGTGAGTTTCGTATCCAAGTGTGAGTGACATTTTCTTGTTCGTATCTGAGTGTGAGGATATTATTTCAGTGTAAAATGACAGTGTGATGTAGTTATCTCAGTGTACGTGACAGTTTGAGACAAGTAACTGAGTGTGAGTGACAGTGTGTGGCTAGTATCTGAGTGAGAATGACAGTGTGAGGTTCGAATCTGAGAGTGAGTGACAATGTGTGGTTAGTATCTGAGCGTGAATGACAGTTTGCGGTTCATATCGGAGTGCAAAATGACTTTGTGAGTTTCATATATGTGTATGAGTTGACAGTGTGAGGTTCGTATCTGAGTGTAAAATGACAGTGTGAGTCTTGTATCTGAGTGTAAAATGACAGTGTGAGGTTCGCTTCTGAGTGTCAGTGACAGTGTGTGGTTAGTTATCAGTGTGACTGACAGAATGCGGTTCGTATCTGAGTGTAAAATGACAATGTGAGTTTCGTATCTGAGTGTGAGTGACAATGTGTGGTTAGTATCTGAGTGTGAATGACTGCGGGTTAGTATCGGAGTGCGAGTTGACAGTGTGGTGTTCATATCTGTGTGTAAAATGACAGTGTGAGGTTCGTATCTGAGTGTGAGTGACAGTGTGAGGTTCGTATCCGAGTGTGAGTGTCAGTGTGTGGCTAGTATCTGAGTGTGAGTGACAGTGTCTGGTTAGTATCTAAGTGTAAAATGACAGTGTGAGGTTAGTATCTGAGTGTGAACGACCATGTGCGGTTAGCATCTGAGTGTAAAATGACAGTGTGGGGATTGTATCTGAGTGTGAGTGACAGTGTGTGGTTAGTATCTGAGTGTAAAATGACAATGTGAGTATGGTATCTGAGTGTGAGTGAAATTGTGAGGTTCATATCTGAGTTTAAAATGACAGTGTGAGGTTTGTATCGGAGTGTAAAATGACAGTTTGAGGTTAGCATCTGAGTGTAATTGACAATGTGAGGTTAGTATTCGATTGTCAGATACTGTGTGAGGTTAGAACCTTTACTGTAAGAGACTGTGAATGGTTCGTTTCTGAGTGTCAGTGACAGTGTGAGGTGTGGTTAGCATCTGAGTTTCAGTGACTGTGTGAGGTTAGTACCTGAGTGAGAGTGACAGTGTGTGGTTAGTATCTGAGTGTAAAATGACTGTGAGTTTCGTATCCGAGAGTGAGTGACATTTTGTTGTTCATATCTGAGTGTGAGTGAAATTGTGAGGACGGTATTTCAGTGTAAAATGACAGTGTGATGTTCGTATCTCAGTGTACGTGACATTGTGAGACAAGTAATTGAGTGTGAGTGACTGTGAGATTCGTATCTTAGTGTGAGAGACAGTTTGCTGTTAGTATCTGAGTGTGAATGACAGTGTGAGGTTCATAACTGAGTGTGAGTGACAGTGTGTGGTTAATATCTGAGTGTAAAATGACTGTGTGAGTTTAGTGTTTGCGTTTGAGTGACAGTGTAAGGTTTGTATCTGTGTGTGAGACTCAGTTTGTGGTTAGTATGAGTGTAAAATGACACTGTGAGGTTATGATCTGAGTGTAAAATGACAGTGTGAGGCTCGTATCTGAGTGTGAGTGACAGAGTGTGGTTCGTATCTGAGTGTGAATGACAGAGTGAGGTTAGGATCTGAGTGTGAGTGACCGTGTGTGGTTAGCACCTGAGTGTAAAATGACAGTTTGAGGAACGTATCTGAATGTAAAATGACAGTGTGAGGTTCATATCTGAGTGTGAGTGACAGTTTGTGGTTAGTATCTGAGTGTGAGTGACAGTGTGTGGATAGTATTTGAGTGCAAAATGACAGTGTGTGGTTATTATCTGAGTGTGAGGGACATTGTGAGTTTAGCATCTGAGTGTGAGTGACATTGTGAGGTTGTATCTGAGTGTGAGTAACAATGTGTGGTTTGTATCTGAGTGTAAAATGACTGTTTGAGGTTAGCATCTGAGTGAAGAATGATAGTGTGAGGTTAGTATCTGAGTCTAAAATGACAGTGTGTGTTTAGTATCTGAATGCAAAATGACAGTGTGAGGTTCATATCTGAGTGTGATTGACAGTTTTTTGTTCATGGCTGACTGTGACTGATATTGTGTGGTTAGTATCTGAGTGTAAAATGACAGTGTGAGTTCATGTCTGAGTGTGAGTGACATTTTGTTGTTCATATCTGAGTGTGATTGACATTGTGATGATAGTATTTCAGTGTAAAATGACAGTGTGATGTTCGTATCTGAGTGTGTGGTCAGTGTGTGGCTAGTATCTGAGTGTGAGTGACAGTGTCTGGTTAGTATCTGAGTGTACAATGACAGTGTGAGGCTCGTATCTTAGTGTCATTGACAGTGTGAGATTAGTATCTGAGTGTAAAATGACAATTTGAGGTTAGCATCTGAATGTGAGTGACAGTGTTTGGTTTGATCCTAAGGGTAAAATGACAGTGTGAGGTTTGTATCTGAGTGTGAGTGACAGTGTGTGCCTAGTATCTGAGTGTGAGTGACAGTGTGTGGCTAGTATCTGATTGTAAAATGACAGTGTGAGGCTTGAACCTGAGTATCAGTGACAGTGTTAGGTTAGTACCTGAATGTCAGGGACAATGTGAGGTTAGTATATGAGTGACTTTGAAGTTAGTATCTTAGTTTCAGTGACATTGTGAGGTTAGTATCTCGGTATCACTGACTGTGTGAATTTAGTATCTGAGTGTGAAATGACAGTGTGAAGTTAGTATCTGAGTGTGAGTGACATTGTGAGTTTCGTATCCGAGTGTGAGTGACATTTTCTTGTTCGTATCTGAGTGTGAGTGTCAGTGTGAGGTCAATATTTCAGTGTAAAATGACAGTGTGATGTTCGTAGCTCAGTGTGCATGACAGTTTGAGACAAGTAACTGAGTGTGAGTGACATTGTGTTGTTAGTATCTGAGTGTGTGTGACAGAGTGCGGTTAGTATCTGAGTGTGAAGGACAGTGTGAGGTTCCTACCTGAGTGTGAGTGACAGTGTGTGGTTAGTATCTGAGTATAAATGACAGTTTGCAGTTAGTATTGGAGTGTGAAGCGACAGTGTGATGTTCATGTCTGTGTGTGAGTTGACAGTCTGAGGTTCATATCTGAGTGTAAAATGACAGTGTGAGGTTCGTATCTGAGTGTGAGTGTCAGTGTGTGGCTAGTATCTGAGTGTGAGTGACAGTGTCTGGTTAGTATCTGAGTGTAAAATGACAGTGTGAGGCTCGTATCTGGGATTCAGTGACAGTGTGAGTTTCGTAGCTGAGTGTAAAATGACAATATAAGGTTAGCATCTGAATGTGAGTGACAGTGTGTGGTTTGTATCTGAGTCTAAAATGACTGTTTGAGGTTAGCATCTGAGTGTAGAATGATAGTGTGAAGTTAGTATCTGAGTGTAAAATGACAGTGTGTGTTCAGTATCCGAATGCAAAATGACAGTGTGAGGTTCATATCTGAGTGTGATTGACAGTTTGTGGTTCATGGCTGACGGTGACTGATATTTTGTGGTTAGTATCTGAGTGTAAAATGACAGTGTGAGGCTCGTATCTGAGTGTCAGTCACAGTGTGAGGTTAGTATCGGAGCGTAAAATGACAATGTGAGTTTTGTATCTGAGCGTGAGTGACATTTTGTTGTTCGTATCTGAGAGTCAGTGACAGTGTGAGTTTAGTATCGGAGTGTAAAATGAAAATATGAGTTTCTTATCTGAGTGTAGGTGACATTTTGTTGTTCGTATCTGGGTGTCAGTGACAGTGGGAGCATAGTATTTCATTGTAAAATAACAGAGTGATGTTCGTATCTCAGTGTGCATGACAGTTTGAGACAAGTAACTGAGTGTGAATGACAGTTTGAGGTTTATATCTGAGTGTGAGTAACAGTGTGAGGTTAGCATCTGAGTGTAAAATGACAGTGTGGTGTTCATATGTGAGTGTGAGTGACAGTGTGTGGCTAGTATCTGAGTGAGAGTGACAATGTGTCATTAGTATCTGAGTATAAAATTACAGTGTGAGGCTCATAACTGATTGTCAGTGACAGCCTGAGGTTAGTATCTGAGTGTAAAATGACAACGTGAGTTTCGTATCTGAGTTTAAAATGAAAGTGTGAGGTTCGTATTGGAGTGTAAAATGACAGTGTGAGGTTAGCATCTGAGTGTAATTGAGAATGTGAGGTTAGTATTCGAGTGTTAGAGACTGTGTGAGATTAGAACCTTAACTGTCAGAGACTGAGTGTCGTCCATTTCTGGGTGTCAGTGACAGTGTGGGGTTAGTATCTGAGTGTGACCGACAGTGTGTGGTTAGTATCTGAGTGTAAAATGACAGTGTGAGGTTCGTATCTGAGTGTAAAATGACAGTGTGAGTTTTGTATCTGAGTGTAAAATGACAGTGTGAGGTTCTTATCTGAGTGTGAGTGTCAGTGTGTGGCTATTATCTGAATGTGAGTGACAGTGTCTGGTTAGTATCTGGGTGTAAAATGACAGTGTGAGGCTCGTATCTGAGTGTCAGTCACAGTGTGAGGTTAGTATCGGAGTGTAAGATGACAATGTGAGTTTCGTATCTGAGTATGAGTGACAGTGTGAAGTTAGTATCTGAGTGTGAGTGACAGTGTGAAGTTAGTTTCTGAGTGTGAATGACAATTTGCGGTTAGTATCGGAGTGTGAGTTGACAGTGTGAGGTTCATATCTGTGTGTGAGTTGACAGTGTGAGGTTCATATCTGAGTGTAAAATGACAATGTGAGTTTTGTATCTGAGTGTAAAATGACAGTGTGAGGTTCGTATCTGAGTGTAAAATGACAGTGTGAGGTTCGTATCTGAGTGTGAGTGACAGTGTGAAGTTCGTATCTGAATGTGAGTGTCAGTGTGTGGCTAGTATCTGAGTGTAACTGACAATGTGAGGTTAGTATTCGAGTGTTAGAGACTGTGAGATTAGAACCTTTACTGTCAGAGACTGTGTGTGGTCCGTTTCTGGGTGTCAGTGACAGTGTGAGATTAGTATCTGAGTGTCCGTGACAGTGTGAGGTTAGTATATGAGTGAAAGTGACTTTGAAGTTAGTATTCGAGTGTCAGAGACTGTGTGAGGTTAGAACCTTTACTGTCAGAGACTGTGTGTGGTCCGTTTCTGAATGTCAGTGACAGTGTGAGGTTCGTAGCTGAGTGTCAGTGACAGTGTGAGTTTAGTATCTGAGTGTCAGTGACAGTGTGAGGTTCATAACTGAGTGTCAGTGACAGTGTGAGTTTAGTGTCTGAGTGTCAGTGAGAGCGTGAGGTTAGTATCTGGGTATCACTGACAGTGTGAATTTAGTACCTGAGTGTGAAATGAAAGTGTGAAGTTAGTATCTGATTGTGAGTGAAAGTGTGAGGTTCGTAACTGAGTGGGAGTGACAGTGTGTGGTTTGTTTCTGAGTTTAAAATGACAGTGTTAGTTTCGTATTTGAGTTTGAGTGACAGTGTGAGGTTAGTATCTGAGTGTCAGTGACAGTGTGAGGTTCATATCTGAGTGTCAGTGAGTTTGTCGTTAGTGTCTGAGAGTCAGTGTCAGTGTCAGTGTGAGGTTAGTATCTGTGTGTCAGTGACAGTGTGAGATTAGTAACTGAATGTGAGTGACACTGTGTGGTGAGTATCTGATTGTGAGTGACAATGTGAGGTTAGAAACTGAGTATGAGTGACAGTGTGAGGTTAGTATCTGAGTATGACTGACAGTATGTGGTTAGTATCTGAGTGTCAGTTAAGTGTGTGGTTAGTATCTGAGTGTAAAATGAAAATGTGAGTTTTGTATCTGTGTGTGAGTGAAATTGTGAGGTTCCTGTCCGAGTTTAAAATGATAGTTTGAGGTTCGTATCTGAGTGTGAGTGACCATGTGTGGCTCGTATCTGAGCGTGAGTGACAGTGTGTGGTTAGTAGCTGAGTGTAAAATGACAGTGTGAGGCTCATATCTGAGTGTCAGTCACAGTGTGAGGTTAGTATCGGAGTGTAAAATGACAATGTGAGTTTCGTATCTGAGTATGAGTGACAGTGTGAAGTTAGTATCTGAGTGTGAGTGACAATGTGTGGTTAGTATCCGAGTGTGAATGACAATTTGCGGTTAGTATCGGAGTGTGAGTTGACAATGTGAGGTTCATATCTGTGTGTGAGTTGACAGTGTGAGGTTCATATCTGAGTGTAAAATGACAATGTGAGTTTTGTATCTGAGTGTAAAATGAGAGTGTGAGGTTCGTATCTGAGTGTGAGTGACAGTGTGAGGTTCGTATCTGAATGTGAGTGTCAGTGTGTGGCTAGTATCTGAGTGTAATTGACAGTGTGAGGTTAGTATTCGAGCGTTAGAGACTGTGTGAGATTAGAACCTTTACTGTCAGTGACTGTGTGTGGTCCGTTTCTGGGTGTCAGTGACAGTGTGAGGTTAGTATCTGAGTGTCCGTGACAGTGTGAGGTTAGTATATGAGTGAGAGTGACTTTGAAGTTATTATTCGAGTGTCAGAGACTGTGTGAGGTTAGAACCTTTACTGTCAGGGACTGTGTGTGGTCCGTTTCTGAATGTCAGTGCCAGTGCGAGGTTCGTAGCTGAGTGTCAGTGACAGTGTGAGGTTAGTGTCTGAGTGTCAGTGACAGTGTGAGTTTAGTGTCTGAGTGTCAGTGAGAGCGTGAGGTTAGTATCTGGGTATCACTGACAGTGTGAAGTTAGTACCTGAGTGTGAAATGAAAGTGTGAAGTTAGTATCTGAGTGTGAGTGAAATTGTGAGGTTCGTAACTGAGTGGGAGTGACAGTGGGTGGTTTGATTCTGAGTGTAAAATGACAGTGTTAGTTTCGTATTTGAGTTTGAGTGACATTGTGAGGTTAGTATATGAGTGTAAAACGACAGTGTGGGGTTAGTATCTGACAGTGAGTGACAGTGAGTGGTTAGTATCTCAGCGTGACTGACAGAGAGCGGTTCGTATCTGAGTATGTGTGACAGAGTGTGCCTACTATCTGAGTGTGTGTGACAGTGTGTGGTTAGTATCTGCATGTAAAATGACAGTGTGAGGCTCGTATCTGAGTGTCAGTCACAGTGTGAGGTTAGTATCGGAGTGTAAAATGACAATGTGAGTTTCATATCTGAGTGTAAGTGACATTTTGTGGTTCGTATCTGAGAGTCAGTGACAGTGTGAGGTTAGTATCGGAGCGTAAAATGAAAATGTGAGTTTCGTATCTGAGTGTGAGTGACATTTTGTTGTTTGTATCTGGGTGTCAGTGACTGTGCGAGCATAGTATTTCAGTGTAAAATAACAGATTGATGTTCGTATCTCAGTGTGCATGACAGTTTGAGACAAGTAACTGCGTGTGAATGACGGTGTGAGGTTTATATCTGAGTGTGAGTGACAGTGTGAGGTTAGCATCTGAGTGTAAAATGACAGTGTGGTGTTCATATCTGAGTGTGAGTGACAGTGTGTGGCTAGTATCTGAGTGTGAGTGACAATGTGTCATTAGTATCTGAGTATAAAATTACAGTGTAAGGCTCATATCTGACTGTCAGTGACAGCGTGAGGTTAGTATCTGAGTGTAAAATGACAACGTGAGTTTCGTATCTGAGTGCGAGTGAAATTTTGAGGTTCATATCTGAGTTTAAAATGACAGTGTGAGGTTCGTATTGGAGTGTAAAATGACAGTGTGAGGTTAGCATCTGAGTGTAATTGAGAATGTGAGGTTAGTATTCGAGTGTTAGAGACTGTGTGAGATTAGAGCCTTTACTGTCAGAGACTGTGTGTGGTCCGTTTCTGGGTGTCAGTGACAGTGTGAGGTTAGTATCTGAGTGTAAGTGACAGTGTGTGGTTAGTATCTGAGTGTGACTGACAGTGTGTGGTTAGTATCTGAATGTAAAATGACAGTGTGAGGTTCGTATCTGAGTGTAAAATGACAATGTGAGTTTTGTATCTGAGTGTAAAATGACAGTGTGAGGTTCTTATCTCAGTGTGAGTGACAGTGTGAGGTTCGTATCTGAGTGTGAGTGTCAGTGTGTGGCTAGTAGCTGAGTGTGAGTGACAGTTTCTGGTTAGTATCTGAGTGTAAAATGACAGTGTGAGGCTCGTATCTGAGTGTCAGTCACAGTGTGAGGTTAGTATCGGAGTGTAAAATGACAATGTGAGTTTTGTATCTGAGTGTAAGTGACATTTTGTTGTTCGTATCTGAGAGTCAGTGACAGTGTGAGTTTAGTATCGGAGTGTAAAATGAAAATATGAGTTTCTTATCTGAGTGTAGGTGACATTTTGTTGTTCGTATCTGGGTGTCAGTGACAGTGGGAGCATAGTATTTCATTGTAAAATAACAGAGTGATGTTCGTATCTCAGTGTGCATGACAGTTTGAGACAAGTAACTGAGTGTGAATGACAGTTTGAGGTTTATATCTGAGTGTGAGTAACAGTGTGAGGTTAGCATCTGAGTGTAAAATGACAGTGTGGTGTTCATATGTGAGTGTGAGTGACAGTGTGTGGCTAGTATCTGAGTGAGAGTGACAATGTGTCATTAGTATCTGAGTATAAAATTACAGTGTGAGGCTCATAACTGATTGTCAGTGACAGCCTGAGGTTAGTATCTGAGTTTAAAATGAAAGTGTGAGGTTCGTATTGGAGTGTAAAATGACAGTGTGAGGTTTGCATCTGAGTGTAATTGAGAATGTGAGGTTAGTATTCGAGTGTCAGAGACTGTGTGAGATTAGAACATTTACTGTCAGAGACTGTGTGTCGCCCATTTCTGGGTGTCAGTGACAGTGTGGGGTTAGTATCTGAGCGTGACCGACAGTGTGTGGTTAGTATCTGAGTGTAAAATGACAGTGTGAGGTTCGTATCTGAGTGTAAAATGACAGTGTGAGTTTTGTATCTGAGTGTAAAATGACAGTGTGAGGTTCTTATCTGAGTGTGAGTGTCAGTGTGTGGCTATTATCTGAATGTGAGTGACAGTGTCTGGTTAGTATCTGAGTGTAAAATGACAGTGTGAGGCTCGTATCTGAGTGTCAGTCACAGTGTGAGGTTAGTATCGGAGTGTAAAATGACAATGTGAGTTTCGTATCTGAGTATGAGTGACAGTGTGAAGTTAGTTTCTGAGTGTGAATGACAATTTGCGGTTAGTATCGGAGTGTGAGTTGACAGTGTGAGGTTCATATCTGTGTGTGAGTTGACAGTGTGAGGTTCATATCTGAGTGTAAAATGACAATGTGAGTTTTGTATCTGAGTGTAAAATGACAGTGTGAGGTTCGTATCTGAGTGTAAAATGACAATGTGAGTTTTGTATCTGAGTGTAAAATGAGAGTGTGAGGTTCGTATCTGAGTGTGAGTGACAGTGTGAGGTTCGTATCTGAATGTGAGTGTCAGTGTGTGGCTAGTATCTGAGTGTAATTGACAGTGTGAGGTTAGCATTCGAGTGTTAGAGACTGTATGAGATTAGAACCTTTACTGTCAGAGACTGTGTGTGGTCCGTTTCTGGGTGCCAGTGACAGTGTGAGGTTAGTATCTGAGTGTCCGTGACAGTGTGAGGTTAGTATATGAGTGAGAGTGACTTTGAAGTTATTATTCGAGTGTCAGAGACTGTGTGAGGTTAGAACCTTTACTGTCAGGGACTGTGTGTGGTCCGTTTCTGAATGTCAGTGCCAGTGCGAGGTTCGTAGCTGAGTGTCAGTGACAGTGTGAGGTTAGTGTCTGAGTGTCAGTGACAGTGTGAGTTTAGTGTCTGAGTGTCAGTGAGAGCGTGAGGTTAGTATCTGGGTATCACTGACAGTGTGAAGTTAGTACCTGAGTGTGAAATGAAAGTGTGAAGTTAGTATCTGAGTGTGAGTGAAATTGTGAGGTTCGTAACTGAGTGGGAGTGACAGTGGGTGGTTTGGTTCTGAGTGTAAAATGACAGTGTTAGTTTCGTATTTGAGTTTGAGTGACATTGTGAGGTTAGTATATGAGTGTAAAAGGACAGTGTGAGGTTAGTATCTGACAGTGAGTGACAGTGAGTTGTTAGTATCTCAGCGTGACTGACAGAGAGCGGTTCGTATCTGAGTATGTGTGACAGAGTGTGCCTACTATCTGAGTGTGTGTGACAGTGTGTGGTTAGTATCTGCATGTAAAATGACAGTGTGAGGCTCATATCTGAGTGTCAGTCACAGTGTGAGGTTAGTATCAGAGTGTAAAATGACAGTGTGAGGTTAGCATCTGAGTGTAATTGAGAATGTGAGGTTAGTATTCGAGTGTTAGAGACTGTGTGAGATTAGAGCCTTTACTGTCAGAGACTGTGTGTGGTCCGTTTCTGGGTGTCAGTGACAGTGTGAGGTTAGTATCTGAGTGTAAGTGACAGTGTGTGGTTAGTATCTGAGTGTGACTGACAGTGTGTGGTTAGTATCTGAATGTAAAATGACAGTGTGAGGTTCGTATCTGAGTGTAAAATGACAATGTGAGTTTTGTATCTGAGTGTAAAATGACAGTGTGAGGTTCTTATCTCAGTGTGAGTGACAGTGTGAGGTTCGTATCTGAGTGTGAGTGTCAGTGTGTGGCTAGTAGCTGAGTGTGAGTGACAGTTTCTGGTTAGTATCTGAGTGTAAAATGACAGTGTGAGGCTCGTATCTGAGTGTCAGTCACAGTGTGAGGTTAGTATCGGAGTGTAAAATGACAATGTGAGTTTTGTATCTGAGTGTGAGTGACATTTTGTTGTTCGTATCTGAGAGTCAGTGACAGTGTGAGTTTAGTATCGGAGTGTAAAATGAAAATGTGAGTTTCTTATCTGAGTGTAGGTGACACTTTGTTGTTCGTATCTGGGTGTCAGTGACAGTGGGAGCATAGTATTTCATTGTAAAATAACAGAGTGATGTTCGTATCTCAGTGTGCATGACAGTTTGAGACAAGTAACTGAGTGTGAATGACAGTTTGAGGTTTATATCTGAGTGTGAGTAACAGTGTGAGGTTAGCATCTGAGTGTAAAATGACAGTGTGGTGTTCATATGTGAGTGTGAGTGACAGTGTGTGGCTAGTATCTGAGTGAGAGTGACAATGTGTCATTAGTATCTGAGTATAAAATTACAGTGTGAGGCTCATAACTGATTGTCAGTGACAGCCTGAGGTTAGTATCTGAGTGTAAAATGACAACGTGAGTTTCGTATCTGAGTTTAAAATGAAAGTGTGAGGTTCATATTGGAGTGTAAAATGACAGTGTGAGGTTTGCATCTGAGTGTAATTGAGAATGTGAGGTTAGTATTCGAGTGTTAGAGACTGTGTGAGATTAGAACCTTTACTGTCAGAGACTGAGTGTCGTCCATTTCTGGGTGTCAGTGACAGTGTGGGGTTAGTATCTGAGTGTGACCGACAGTGTGTGGTTAGTATCTGAGTGTAAAATGACAGTGTGAGGTTCGTATCTGAGTGTAAAATGACAGTGTGAGTTTTGTATCTGAGTGTAAAATGACAGTGTGAGGTTCTTATC
Source organism: Carcharodon carcharias (assembly GCF_017639515.1). Lineage (NCBI taxonomy): Eukaryota > Metazoa > Chordata > Chondrichthyes > Lamniformes > Lamnidae > Carcharodon > Carcharodon carcharias. Next base: position 107,869,707 of record NC_054480.1, on the reverse strand, counting down.
TGAGTGTGAGTGTCAGTGTGTGGCTATTATCTGAATGTGAGTTACAGTGTCTGGTTAGTATCTGAGTGTAAAATGACAGTGTGAGGTTCGTATCTGAGTGTCATTCACAGTGTGAGGTTAGTATCGGAGTGTAAAATGACAATGTGAGTTTCGTATCTGAGTATGAGTGACAGTGTGAAGTTAGTTTCTGAGTGTGAATGACAATTTGCGGTTAGTATCGGAGTGTGAGTTGACAGTGTGAGGTTCATATCTGTGTGTGAGTTGACAGTGTGAGGTTCACATCTGAGTGTAAAATGACAATGTGAGTTTTGTATCTGAGTGTAAAATGACAGTGTGAGGTTCGTATCTGAGTGTAAAATGACAGTGTGAGGTTCGTATCTGAGTGTGAGTGACAGTGTGAAGTTCGTATCTGAATGTGAGTGTCAGTGTGTGGCTAGTATCTGAGTGTAACTGATAATGTAAGGTTAGTATTCGAGTGTTAGAGACTGTGAGATTAGAACCTTTACTGTCAGAAACTGTGTGTGGTCCGTTTCTGGGTGTCAGTGACAGTGTGAGATTAATATCTGAGTGTCCGTGACAGTGTGAGGTTAGTATATGAGTGAAAGTGACTTTGAAGTTAGTATTCGAGTGTCAGAGACTGTGTGAGGTTAGAACCTTTACTGTCAGAGACTGTGTGTGGTCCGTTTCTGAATGTCAGTGACAGTGTGAGGTTCGTAGCTGAGTGTCAGTGACAGTGTGAGTTTAGTATCTGAGTGTCAGTGACAGTGTGAGGTTCATAACTGAGTGTCAGTGACAGTGTGAGTTTAGTGTCTGAGTGTCAGTGAGAGCGTGAGGTTAGTATCTGGGTATCACTGACAGTGTGAATTTAGTACCTGAGTGTGAAATGAAAGTGTGAAGTTAGTATCTGATTGTGAGTGAAAGTGTGAGGTTCGTAACTGAGTGGGAGTGACAGTGTGTGGTTTGTTTCTGAGTTTAAAATGACAGTGTTAGTTTCGTATTTGAGTTTGAGTGACAGTGTGAGGTTAGTATCTGAGTGTCAGTGACAGTGTGAGGTTCATATCTGAGTGTCAGTGAGTTTGTCGTTAGTGTCTGAGAGTCAGTGTCAGTGTCAGTGTGAGGTTAGTATCTGTGTGTCAGTGACAGTGTGAGATTAGTAACTGAATGTGAGTGACACTGTGTGGTGAGTATCTGATTGTGAGTGACAATGTGAGGTTAGAAACTGAGTATGAGTGACAGTGTGAGGTTAGTATCTGAGTATGACTGACAGTATGTGGTTAGTATCTGAGTGTCAGTTAAGTGTGTGGTTAGTATCTGAGTGTAAAATGAAAATGTGAGTTTTGTATCTGTGTGTGAGTGAAATTGTGAGGTTCCTGTCCGAGTTTAAAATGATAGTTTGAGGTTCGTATCTGAGTGTGAGTGACCATGTGTGGCTCGTATCTGAGCGTGAGTGACAGTGTGTGGTTAGTAGCTGAGTGTAAAATGACAGTGTGAGGCTCATATCTGAGTGTCAGTCACAGTGTGAGGTTAGTATCGGAGTGTAAAATGACAATGTGAGTTTCGTATCTGAGTATGAGTGACAGTGTGAAGTTAGTATCTGAGTGTGAGTGACAATGTGTGGTTAGTATCCGAGTGTGAATGACAATTTGCGGTTAGTATCGGAGTGTGAGTTGACAATGTGAGGTTCATATCTGTGTGTGAGTTGACAGTGTGAGGTTCATATCTGAGTGTAAAATGACAATGTGAGTTTTGTATCTGAGTGTAAAATGAGAGTGTGAGGTTCGTATCTGAGTGTGAGTGACAGTGTGAGGTTCGTATCTGAATGTGAGTGTCAGTGTGTGGCTAGTATCTGAGTGTAATTGACAGTGTGAGGTTAGTATTCGAGCGTTAGAGACTGTGTGAGATTAGAACCTTTACTGTCAGTGACTGTGTGTGGTCCGTTTCTGGGTGTCAGTGACAGTGTGAGGTTAGTATCTGAGTGTCCGTGACAGTGTGAGGTTAGTATATGAGTGAGAGTGACTTTGAAGTTATTATTCGAGTGTCAGAGACTGTGTGAGGTTAGAACCTTTACTGTCAGGGACTGTGTGTGGTCCGTTTCTGAATGTCAGTGCCAGTGCGAGGTTCGTAGCTGAGTGTCAGTGACAGTGTGAGGTTAGTGTCTGAGTGTCAGTGACAGTGTGAGTTTAGTGTCTGAGTGTCAGTGAGAGCGTGAGGTTAGTATCTGGGTATCACTGACAGTGTGTAGTTAGTACCTGAGTGTGAAATGAAAGTGTGAAGTTAGTATCTGAGTGTGAGTGAAATTGTGAGGTTCGTAACTGAGTGGGAGTGACAGTGGGTGGTTTGGTTCTGAGTGTAAAATGACAGTGTTAGTTTCGTATTTGAGTTTGAGTGACATTGTGAGGTTAGTATATGAGTGTAAAAGGACAGTGTGGGGTTAGTATCTGACAGTGAGTGACAGTGAGTGGTTAGTATCTCAGCGTGACTGACAGAGAGCGGTTCGTATCTGAGTATGTGTGACAGAGTGTGCCTACTATCTGAGTGTGTGTGACAGTGTGTGGTTAGTATCTGCATGTAAAATGACAGTGTGAGGCTCATATCTGAGTGTCAGTCACAGTGTGAGGTTAGTATCAGAGTGTAAAATGACAATGTGAGTTTCGTATCTGAGTGTAAGTGACATTTTGTGGTTCGTATCTGAGAGTCAGTGACAGTGTGAGGTTAGTATCGGAGCGTAAAATGAAAATGTGAGTTTCGTATCTGAGTGTGAGTGACATTTTGTTGTTTGTATCTGGGTGTCAGTGACTGTGCGAGCATAGTATTTCAGTGTAAAATAACAGATTGATGTTCGTATCTCAGTGTGCATGACAGTTTGAGACAAGTAACTGCGTGTGAATGACGGTGTGAGGTTTATATCTGAGTGTGAGTGACAGTGTGAGGTTAGCATCTGAGTGTAAAATGACAGTGTGGTGTTCATATCTGAGTGTGAGTGACAGTGTGTGGCTAGTATCTGAGTGTGAGTGACAATGTGTCATTAGTATCTGAGTATAAAATTACAGTGTAAGGCTCATATCTGACTGTCAGTGACAGCGTGAGGTTAGTATCTGAGTGTAAAATGACAACGTGAGTTTCGTATCTGAGTGCGAGTGAAATTTTGAGGTTCATATCTGAGTTTAAAATGACAGTGTGAGGTTTGTATTGGAGTGTAAAATGACAGTGTGAGGTTAGCATCTGAGTGTAATTGAGAATGTGAGGTTAGTATTCGAGTGTTAGAGACTGTGTGAGATTAGAGCCTTTACTGTCAGAGACTGTGTGTGGTCCGTTTCTGGGTGTCAGTGACAGTGTGAGGTTAGTATCTGAGTGTAAGTGACAGTGTGTGGTTAGTATCTGAGTGTGACTGACAGTGTGTGGTTAGTATCTGAATGTAAAATGACAGTGTGAGGTTCGTATCTGAGTGTAAAATGACAATGTGAGTTTCGCATCTGAGTATGAGTGACAGTGTGAAGGTAGTATCTGAGTGTGAGTGACAATGTGTGGTTATTATCCGAGTGTGAATGACAATTTGCGGTTAGTATCGGAGTGTGAGTTCACAGTGTGAGGTTCATATCTGTGTGTGAGTTGACAGTGTGAGGTTCATATCTGAGTGTAAAATGACAATGTGAGTTTTGTATCTGAGTGTAAAATGACAGTGTGTGTTAGTATCTGAGTGTGAGTGACAGTGTGAGGTTCGTATCTGAATGTGAGTGTCAGTGTGTGGCTAGTTTCTGAGTGTAATTGACAATGTGAGATTAGTATTCGAGTGTTAGAGACTGTGTGAGATTAGAACCTTTACTTTCAGAGACTGTGTGTGGTCTGTTTCTGGGTGTCAGTGACAGTGTGAGGTTAGTATCTGAGTGTCCGTGACAGTGTGAGGTTAGTATATGAGTGAGAGTGACTTTGAAGTTATTATTCGAGTGTCAGAGACTGTGTGAGGTTAGAACCTTTACTGTCAGAGACTGTGTGTGGTCCGTTTCTGAATGTCAGTGACAGTGTGAGGTTCGTAGCTGAATGTCAGTTACAGTGTGAGTTTGTGTCTGAGTGTCAGTGACAGTGTGAGTTTAGTGTCTGAGTGTCAGTGAGAGCGTGAGGTTAGTATCTGGGTATCACTGACAGTGTGAATTTAGTACCTGAGTGTGAAATGAAAGTGTGAAGTTAGTATCTGATTGTGAGTGAAAGTGTGAGGTTCGTAACTGAGTGGGAGTGACAGTGTGTGGTTTGTTTCTGAGTTTAAAATGACAGTGTTAGTTTCGTATTTGAGTTTGAGTGACAGTGTGAGGTTAGTATCTGAGTGTCAGTGACAGTGTGAGGTTCATATCTGAGTGTCAGTGACAGTTTGTCGTTAGTGTCTGAGAGTCAGTGTCAGTGTCAGTGTGAGGTTAGTATCTGTGTGTCAGTGACAGTGTGAGATTAGTAACAGAATGTGAGTGACACTGTGTGGTGATTATCTGATTGTGAGTCACAATTTGAGGTTAGTTTCTGAGTATGACTGATAGTGTCTGGTTCGTATCTGAATGTAAAATGACAGCGTGAGGTTCGTATCTGGGTGTGAGTGACAGTTTGTGGTTAGTATCTGAGTGTCAGTTAAAGTGTGTGATTAGTATCTGAGTGTAAAATGAAAATGAGAGTTTTGTATCTGCGTTTGAGTGAAATTGTGAGGTTCCTGTCCGAGTTTAAAATGATAGTTTGAGGTTCGTATCTGAGTGTGAGTGACAGTGTGTGGTTAGTAGCTGAGTGTAAAATGACAGTGTGAGGCTCGTATCTGAGTGTCAGTCACAGAGTGAGGTTAGTATCGGAGTGTAAAATGACAATGTGAGTTTCGTATCTGAGTATGAGTGACAGTGTGAAGTTAGTTTCTGAGTGTGAGTGACAATGTGTGGTTAGTATCCGAGTGTGAATGACAATTTGCGGTTAGTATCGGAGTGTGAGTTGACAGTGTGAGGTTCATATCTGTGTGTGAGTTGACAGTGTGAGGTTCATATCTGAGCATAAAATGACAATGTGAGTTTTGTATCTGAGTGTAAAATGACAGTGTGAGGTTTGTATCTGAGTGTGAGTGACAGTGTGAAGTTCGTATCTGAATGTGAGTGTCAGTGTGTGGCTAGTATCTGAGTGTAATTGACAATGTGAGATTAGTATTCGAGTGTTAGAGACTGTGTGACATTAGAACCTTTACTTTCAGAGACTGTGTGTGGTCCGTTTCTGGGTGTCAGTGATAGTGTGAGATTAGTATCTGAGTGTCCGTGACAGTGTGAGGTTAGTATATGAGTGAGAGTGACTTTGAAGTTAGTATTCGAGTGTCAGAGACTGTGTGAGGTTAGAACCTTTACTGTCAGAGACTGTGTGTGGTCCGTTTCTGAATGTCAGTGACAGTGTGAGGTTCGTGGCTGAATGTCAGTGACAGTGTGAGGTTAGTGTCTGAGTGTCAGTGACAGTGTGAGTTTAGTGTCTGAGTGTCAGTGACAGTTTGAGGTTCGTAGCTGAGTGTCAGTGACAGTGTGAGTTTAGTGTCTGAGTGTCAGTGAGAGCGTGAGGTTAGTATCTGGGTATCACTGACATTGTGAGTTTAGTACCTGAGTGTGAAATGAAAGTGTGAAGTTAGTATCTGAGTGTGAGTGAAAGTGTGAGGTTCGTAACTGAGTGGGAGTGACAGTATGTGGTTTGTTTCTGAGTTTAAATGACAGTGTTAGTTTCGTATTTGAGTTTGAGTGACATTGTGAGGTTAGTATCTGTGTGTCAGTGACAGTGTGAGATTAGTAATTGAATGTGAGTGACACTGTGTGGTGAGTATCTGATTGTGAGTGACAATGTGATGTTAGTACATGAGTATGAGTGAGTGTAAGGTTAGTATCTGAGTATGACTGACAGTGTCTGGTGCGTATCTGAATGTAAAATGACAGCGTGAGGTTCGTATCTGACTGTGAGTGACAGTGTGTGGTTAGTATCTGAGTGTCAGTTCAAGTGTGTGGTTAGTATCTGAGTGTAAAATTAAAATGTGAGTTTTGTATCTGAGTGTGAGTGAAATTGTGAGGTTCCTGTCCGAGTTTAAAATGATAGTTTGAGGCTCGTATCTGACTGTCAATGACAGTGTGAGGTTAATATCTGAGTGTAAAATGACAATGTGAGTTTCGTATCTGAGTGTGAGTGACAGTGTGAGGTTCGTATCTGTATGTGAGTGTCAGTGTGTGGCTAGTACCTGAGTGTAATTGACAATGTGAGATTAGTATTCGAGTGTCAGAGACTGTGTGAGATTAGAACCTTTACTGTCAGTGACTGTGTGTGGTCCGTTTCTGGGTGTCAGTGACAGTGTGAGGTTAGTATCTGAGTGTCCGTGACAGTGTGAGGTTAGTATATGAGTGAGAGTGACTTTGAAGTTATTATTCGAGTGTCAGAGACTGTGTGAGGTTAGAACCTTTACTGTCAGAGACTGTGTGTGGTCCGTTTCTGAACGTCAGTGACAGTGTGAGGTTCGTAGCTGAGTGTCAGTGACAGTGTGAGTTTAGTGTCTGAGTGTCAGTGACAGTGTGAGTTTAGTGTCTGAGTGTCAGTGAGAGCGTGAGGTTAGTATCTGGGTATCACTGACAGTGTGAATTTAGTACCTGAGTGTGAAATGAAAGTGTGAAGTTAGTATCTGAGTGTGAGTGAAAGTGTGAGGTTCGTAACTGAGTGGGAGTGACAGTGTGTGGTTTGTTTCTGAGTTTAAAATGACAGTGTTAGTTTCGTATTTGAGTTTGAGTGACAGTGTGAGGTTAGTATCTGAGTGTCAGTGACAGTGTGAGCTTCGTATCTGAGTGTCAGTGACAGTTTGTCGTTAGTGTCTGAGAGTCAGTGTCAGTGTCAGTGTGAGGTTAGTATCTGTGTGTCAGTGACAGTGTGAGATTAGTAACAGAATGTGAGTGACACTGTGTGGTGAGTATCTGATTGTGAGTGACAATGTGAGGTTAGTATCTGAGTATGAGTGACAGTGTGAGGTTAGTATCTGAGTATGACTGACAGTGTCTGGTTCGTATCTGAATGTAAAATGATAGCGTGAGGTTCGTATCTGGGTGTGAGTGACAGTTTGTGGTTAGTATCTGAGTGTCAGTTAAAGTGTGTGATTAGTATCTGAATGTAAAATGAAAATGAGAGTTTTGTATCTGCGTTTGAGTGAAATTGTGAGGTTCCTGTCCGAGTTTAAAATGATAGTTTGAGGTTCGTATCTGAGTGTGAGTGACAGTGTGTGGTTAGTAGCTGAGTGTAAAATGACAGTGTGAGGCTCATATCTGAGTGTCAGTCACAGAGTAAGGTTAGTATCGGAGTGTAAAATGACAACGTGAGTTTCGTATCTGAGTATGAGTGACAGTGTGAAGTTAGTTTCTGAGTGTGAGTGACAATGTGTGGTTAGTATCCGAGTGTGAATGACAATTTGCGGTTAGTATCGGAGTGTGAGTTGACAATGTGAGGTTCATATCTGTGTGTGAGTTGACAGTGTGAGGTTCATATCTGAGCGTAAAATGACAATGTGAGTTTTGTATCTGAGTGTAAAATGACAGTGTGAGGTTTGTATCTGAGTGTGAGTGACAGTGTGAAGTTCGTATCTGAATGTGAGTGTCAGTGTGTGGCTAGTATCTGAGTGTAATTGACAATGTGAGATTAGTATTCGAGTGTTAGAGACTGTGTGACATTAGAACCTTTACTTTCAGAGACTGTGTGTGGTCCGTTTCTGGGTGTCAGTGACAGTGTGAGATTAGTATCTGAGTGTCCGTGACAGTGTGAGGTTAGTATATGAGTGAGAGTGACTTTGAAGTTAGTATTCGAGTGTCAGAGACTGTGTGAGGTTAGAACCTTTACTGTCAGAGACTGTGTGTGGTCCGTTTCTGAATGTCAGTGACAGTGTGAGGTTCGTGGCTGAATGTCAGTGACAGTGTGAGGTTAGTGTCTGAGTGTCAGTGACAGTGTGAGTTTAGTGTCTGAGTGTCAGTGACAGTTTGAGGTTCGTAGCTGAGTGTCAGTGACAGTGTGAGTTTAGTGTCTGAGTGTCAGTGAGAGCGTGAGGTTAGTATCTGGGTATCACTGACATTGTGAGTTTAGTACCTGAGTGTGAAATGAAAGTGTGAAGTTAGTATCTGAGTGTGAGTGAAAGTGTGAGGTTCGTAACTGAGTGGGAGTGACAGTATGTGGTTTGTTTCTGAGTTTAAATGACAGTGTTAGTTTCGTATTTGAGTTTGAGTGACATTGTGAGGTTAGTATCTGTGTGTCAGTGACAGTGTGAGATTAGTAATTGAATGTGAGTGACACTGTGTGGTGAGTATCTGATTGTGAGTGACAATGTGATGTTAGTACATGAGTGTGAGTGAGTGTAAGGTTAGTATCTGAGTATGACTGACAGTGTCTGGTGCATATCTGAATGTAAAATGACAGCGTGAGGTTCGTATCTGAATGTGACTGACAGTGTGAGGTTCGTATCTGACTGTGAGTGACAGTGTGTGGTTAGTATCTGAGTGTCAGTTAAAGTGTGTGGTTAGTATCTGAGTGTAAAATTAAAATGTGAGTTTTATATCTGAGTGTGAGAGAAATTGTGAGGTTCCTGTCCGAGTTTAAAATGATAGTTTGAGGCTCGTATCTGACTGTCAGTGACAGTGTGAGGTTAATATCTGAGTGTAAAATGACAATGTGAGTTTCGTATCTGAGTGTGAGTGACAGTGTGAGGTTCGTATCTGTATGTGAGTGTCAGTGTGTGGCTAGTACCTGAGTGTAATTGACAATGTGAGATTAGTATTCGAGTGTTAGAGACTGTGTGAGATTAGAACCTTTACTGTCAGTGACTGTGTGTGGTCCGTTTCTGGGTGTCAGTGACAGTGTGAGGTTAGTATCTGAGTGTCCGTGAAAATGTGAGGTTAGTATATGAGTGAGAGTGACTTTGAAGTTATTATTCAAGTGTCAGAGACTGTGTGAGGTTAGACCCTTTACTGTCAGAGACTGTGTGTGGTCCGTTTCTGAATGTCAGTGACAGTGTGAGGTTCGTAGCTGAGTGTCAGTGACAGTGTGAGTTTAGTGTCTGAGTGTCAGTGACAGTGTGAGTTTAGTGTCTGAGTGTCAGTGACAGTATGAGGTTCGTAGCTGAGTGTGAGTAACAGTGTGAGTTTAGTTTCTGAGTGTCAGTGAGAGCGTGAGGTTAGTACCTGGGTATCGCTGAGAGTGTGAATTTAGTACCTGAGTGTGAAATGAAGGTGTGAAGTTAGTATCTGAGTGTGAGTGAAAGTGTGAGGTTCGTAACTGAGTGGGAGTGACAGTGTGTGGTTTGTTTCTGAGTTTAAAATGACAGTGTTAGTTTCGTATTTGAGTTTGAGTGACAGTGTGAGGTTAGTATCTGAGTGTCAGTGACAGTGTGAGGTTCGTATCTGAGTGTCAGTGACAGTTCGTCCTTAGTGTCTGAGAGTCAGTGTCAGTGTCAGTGTGAGGTCAGTATCTGTGTGTCAGTGACAGTGTGAGATTAGTAACTGAATGTGAGTGACACTGTGTGGTGAGTATCTGATTGTGAGTGACAATGTGAGGTTAGTAACTGAGTATGAATGACAGTGTGAGGTTAGTATCTGAGTATGACTGACAGTGTCTGGTTCATAGCTGAATGTAAAATAGCAGCGTGATTTTCGTATCTCAGTGTGAGTGAAAGTGTGAGGTTCATATCTGACTGTGAGTGACAGTGTGTGGTTAGTATCTGAGTGTCAGTTTAAGTGTGTGGTTAGTATCTGAGTGTAAAATGAAAATGTGAGTTTTGTATCTGTGTGTGAGTGAAATTGTGAGGTTACTGTCCTAGTTTAAAATGATAGTTTGAGGTTCGTATCTGAGTGTGAGTGACCATGTGTGGCTCGTATCTGAGTGTGAGTGACAGTGTGTCGTTAGTAGCTGAGTGTAAAATGACAGTGTGAGGCTCGTATCTGAGTGTCAGTCACAGTGTGAGGTTAGTATCGGAGTGTAAAATGACAATGTGAGTTTCGTATCTGAGTATGAGTGACAGTGTGAAGTTAGTATCTGAGTGTGAGTGACAGTGTGAAGTTAGTTTCTGAGTGTGAGTGACAATGTGTGGTCAGTAACCGAGTGTGAATGACAATTTGCGGTTAGTATCGGAGTGTGAGTCGACAATGTGAGGTTCATATCTGTGTGTGAGTTGACAGTGTGAGGTTCATATCTGAGTGTAAAATGACAATGTGAGTTTTGTATCTGAGTGTAAAATGACAGTGTGAAGTTCGTATCTGAGTGTGAGTGACAGTGTGAGGTTCGTATCTGAATGTGAGTGTCAGTGTGTGGCTAGTACCTGCGTGTAATTGACAATGTGAGATTAGTATTCGAGTGTTAGAGACTGTGTGAGATTAGAACCTTTACTGTCAGAGACTGTGTGTGGTCCGTTTCTGGGTGTCAGTGACAGTGTGAGATTAGTATCTGAGTGTCCGTGACATTGTGAGGTTAGTATATGAGTTGAGAGTGATTTTGAAGTTAGTATTCGAGTGTCAGAGACTGTGTGAGGTTAGAACCTTTACTGTCAGAGACTGTATGTGGTCCGTTTCTGAATGTCAGTGACAGTGTGAGGTTCGTAGCTGAGTGTCAGTGATAGTGTAAGTTTAGTGTCTGAGTGTCATTGACAGTGTGAGGTTCGTAGCTGAGTGTCAGTGACAGTGTGAGTTTAGTGTCTGAGTGTCAGTGAGAGCGTGAGGTTAGTATCTGGGTATCACTGACAGTGTGAATTTAGTACCTGAGTGTGAAATGAAAGTGTGAAGTTAGTATCTGAGTGTGAGTGAAGGTGTGAGGTTCGTAACTGAGTGGGAGTGACAGTGTGTGGTTTGTCTCTGAGTTTAAAATGACAGTGTTAGTTTCGTATTTGAGTTTGAGTGACAGTGTGAGGTTAGTATCTGAGTGTCAGTGACAGTGTAACGTTCGTATCTGGGTATGACTGACAGTGTCTGGTTCGTATCTGAATGTAAAATGACAGCGTGAGGTTCGTATCTGAGTGTGGGTGACAGTGTGAGTTCCGTATCTGACTATGAGTGACATTGTGTGGTTAGTATCTGAGTGTCAGTTAAAGAGTGTGGTTAGTATCTGAGTGTAAAATTAAAATATGAGTTTTGTGTCTGAGTTTGAGTGAAATTGTGAGGTTCCTGTCCGAGTTTAAAATGATAGTTTGAGGCTCGTATCTGACTGTCAGTGACAGTGTGAGGTTAATATCCGCGTGTAAAATGACAATGTGAGTTTCGTATCGGAGTGTGAGTGAAATTTTGAGGTTCATATCTGAGTTTAAAATGACAGTGTGAGTTTAGCATCTGAGTCTAATTGACAATGTGAGGTTAGTATTCAAGTGTCAGAGACTGTGTGAGTTTAGAACCTTTACTGTCAGAGACTGTGTGTCGTTCGTTTCTAAGTGTCAGTGACAGTATGAGGTTCGTAGCTGAGTGTGAGTGACAGTGTGAGGTTAGTATCTGAGTGTCTGTGCCAGTCTGACGTTAGAATCTGAGTGAGAGCGACTTTGAAGTTAGTATCATAGTTTCAGTGACATTGTGAAGTTAGTATCTGGGTATCACAAACAGAGCGAATTTAGTATCTGAGTGTGAAATGACAGTGTGAAGTTAGTATCTGAGTGTGAGTTAAAGTGTGAGGTTCGTATCTGAGTGGGAGTGAAAGTATGTGGTTTGTTTCTGAGTGTAAAATGACAGTGTGAGGTTAGTATTTGAGTTTGAGTGACAGTTTGTCGTTAGTATATGAGTGTCAGTGACAGTGTAAGGTTCGTATCTTAGTGTCAGTGACAGTTTGTCGTTAGTATCTGAGTGTCAGTGTCAGTGTGAGGTTAGTATCTGAGTGTCAATGACTGTGAGGTTAGTATCTGAGTGTGACTGACAGTGTGTGGTTCGTATCTGAGGGTAAAATGACAGTGTTAGGTAAGTATCTGAGTGGGAGTGAAAGTATGTGGTTTCTTTCTGTGTGTAAAATGACAGTGTGAAGTTAGTATCTGAGTGTGAGTGAAAGTGTGAGGTACGTATATGAGTGGGAGTGCAAGTGTGTGGTTTGTTTCTGAGTGTAAAATGACAGTGTGAGGTTAGTATCTGAGTGTCAGTGTAAGTGTGAGATTCGTATCTGAGTGTCAGTGACAGTGTAAGTTTTTGATCTGAATGTCAATGAGTTGACAGTGTGAGGTTCGTATCTGAGTGTAAGATGACAGTGTGAGTTTTGTATCTGAGTGTAAAATGACAGTGTGAGGTTTGTATCTGAGTGTAAGATGACAGTGTGAGTTTTGTATCTGAGTGTAAAGTGACAGTGTGAGGTTCTTATCAGAGTGTAAAATGACAGTGTGAGTTTAGCATCTGAGTCTAATTGAAAATGTGAGGTTAGTATTCAAGTGTAAGAGACTGTGTGATTTTAGAACCTTTACTGTCAGAGACTGTGTGTCGTTCGTTTCTAAGTGTCAGTGACAGTATGAGGTTCGTAGCTGAGTGTGAGTGACAGTGTGAGGTTAGTATCTGAGTGTCTGTGCCAGTCTGACGTTAGAATCTGAGTGAGAGTGACTTTGAAGTTAGTATCATAGTTTCAGTGACATTGTGAAGTTAGTATCTGGGTATCACAATCAGTGCGAATTTAGTATCTGAGTGTGAAATGACAGTGTGAAGTTAGTATCTGAGTGTGAGTTAAAGTGTAAGGTTCGTATCTGAGTGGGAGTGAAAGTGTGTGGTTTGTTTCTGAGTGTAAAATGACAGTGAGGTTAGTATTTGAGTTTGAGTGACAGTTTGTCGTTAGTATATGAGTGTCAGTGACAGTGTAAGGTTCGTATCTTAGTGTCAGTGACAGTTTGTCGTTAGTATCTGAGTGTCAGTGTCAGTGTGAGGTTAGTACCTGAGTGTCAATGACAGTGTGAGGTTAGTATCTGAGTGTGACTGACAGTGTGTGGTTCATATCTGAGGGTAAAATGACAGTGTTAGGTAAGTATCTGAGTGGGATTGAAAGTATGTGGTTTCTTTCTGTGTGTAAAATAACAGTGTGAAGTTAGTATCTGAGTGTGAGTGAAAGTGTGAGGTACGTATATGAGTGGGAGTGCAAGTGTGTGGTTTGTTTCTGAGTGTAAAATGACAGTGTGAGGTTAGTATCTGAGTGTCAGTGAAAGTGTGAGATTCGTATCTGAGTGTCAATGACAGTGTAAGTTTTTGATCTGAAAGTCAATGAGTTGACAGTGTGAGGCTCGAATCTTAGTGTCAGTCATAGTGTGAGGTTAGTATCGGAGTGTACAATGACAATGTGAGTTTCGTATCTGAGTGTTTGCGGTTAGTATCGGAGTGTGAGTTGACAGTGTGATGTTCATATCTGTGTGTGAGTTGACAGTGTGAGGTTCGTATCTGAGTTTAAAATGACAATGTGAATTTTGTATCTGAGTGTAAAATGACAGTGTGAGGTTCGTATCTGAGTGTGAGTGTCAGTGTGTGGCTAGTATTTGAGTGTGAGTGACAGTGTGAGGTTAGTATCTGAGTTTGAGTGACAGTTTAAGATTAATATCTGAGTGTCAGTGACAGTGTAAGGTTCGTACCTGAGTGTGAGTGACACTGTGTAGTGAGTATCCGATTGTGAGAGACAGTGTGAGGTTAGTATCTGAGTATCTGTGACAGTGTGAGGTTATTATCTGAGTGTGATTGACAGTGTGTGCTTAGTATCTGAGGGTAAAATGACAGTGTTAGTTTCGTATCTGAGTGTGAGTGACAGTGTAAGGTCCGTATCTGAGTGTGTGTGACAGTGTGTGGTTTGTTTCTGAGTGTAAAATGACAGTGTGAGGTTAGTATTTGAGTTTGAGTGACAGTTTGAGAGTAGTATATGAGTGTCAGTGACAGTGTAAGATTCGTATCTGCGTGTCAGCGACAGTTTGTCGTTAGTACCTGAGTGTAAAATGAAAATGTGAGTTTCGTATCTGAGTGTGAGTGAAATTTTGAGGTTCATATCCGAGTTCAAAATGACAGTGTGCGTTTTATATCTGAGTGTGAGTGACAATGTGTGGTTAGTATCTGTGAGTGACAATGTGTGGTTAGTATCTGAGTGCGAGTGACAGTGTGTGGTTAGTATCTGTGAGTGACAGTGTGTGGTTAGTATCTGAGTGTGAGTGACAGTGTGTAGTTAGTATCTGAGCGTGAGTGACAGTGTGTGATTAGTATCTGAGTGTGAGTGACAGTGTGCGTTTCGTATCTGAGTGTGAGTGACAGTGTGCGGTTCGTATCTGAGTGTGAGTGACAGTGTGCGGTTCGTATCTGAGTGTGAGTGACAGTGTGTGGTTTGTTTCTGAGTGTAAAATGACAGTGTGAGGTTAGTATTTGAGTTTGAGTGACAGTTTGAGAGTAGTATATGAGTGTCAGTGACAGTGTAAGATTCGTATCTGCGTGTCAGCGACAGTTTGTCGTTAGTACCTGAGTGTAAAATGAAAATGTGAGTTTCGTATCTGAGTGTGAGTGAAATTTTGAGGGTCATATCCGAGTTCAAAATGACAGTGTGCGTTTCGTATCTGAGTGTGAGTGACAATGTGTGGTTAGTATCTGTGAGTGACAATGTGTGGTTAGTATCTGAGTGCGAGTGACAGTGTGTGGTTAGTATCTGTGAGTGACAGTGTGTGGTTAGTATCTGAGTGTGAGTGACAGTGTGTAGTTAGTATCTGAGCGTGAGTGACAGTGTGTGATTAGTATCTGAGTGTGAGTGACAGTGTGCGGTTCGTATCTGAGTGTGAGTGACAGTGTGCGGTTCGTATCTGAGTGTGAGTGACAGTGTGCGGTTCGTATCTGTGACAGTGTGTGGTTAGTATCTGAGTGTGGGTGACAGTGTGTGGTTAGTATCTGTGAGTGACAGTGTGTGGTTAGTATCTGAGTGTGAGTGACAGTGTTGGGTTCGTATCTGAGTGTGAGTGACTGTGTGTGGTTAGTATCGGTGAGTGACAATGTGTGGTTAGTATCTGAGTGTGAGTGACAGTGTGCGGTTCGTATCTGAGTGTGAGTGATAGTGTGCGGTTCGTATCTGAGTGTGAGTGACAGTGTGTGGTTAGTATCTGAGTGTAAAATGACAGTGTGAGGTTAGTATCTGAGTGTATGGGACAGTTTGAGATTAGTGTCTGAGTGTGAAATGACACTGTTAGGTTAGCATCTGAACGTGAGTGACTGTGTGAGGTTCGTATCTGAGTGTGAGTGACAGTGTGTGTTTAGTATCTCAGTGTGAGTGACAGAATGCGTTTTGTATCTGAGTGTGAGTGACAGTGTGTGGTTCATATCTAAGTGTCATTGCCAGCGTGAGGCTCATATCTGAGTTTAAAATGACAGTGTGAGTTTAGTATTTGAGTTTGAGTGACGGTGTGAGGTTAGTATCTGAGTGTCAGTAACAGTGTGAGATTAGTACCTGAGTGTCAGTAACAGTGTGAGATTAGTACCTGAGTGTGAGTGACCGTGTGTGGTTAGCATCTGAGTGTAACTTGAAAGTGTACGGTTCGTATCTGAGTGTCAGTGACAGTTTGTCGTTAGTATCTGAGTGTCAGTGTCAGTGTGAGGTTATCATCTGAGTGTCAGTAACAGTGTCAGATTAGTACCTGAGTGTGAGTGACCGTGTGTGGTTAGCATCTGAGTGTAACTTGAAAGTGTGAGGTTCGTATCTGAGTGTGAGTGACAGTGTGTGTTTAGTATCTCAGTGTGAGTGACAGAGTGTGTTTCATACCTGAGTGTGAGTGACAGTTTGTGGTTCATATCTAAGTGTCAGTGCCAGCGTGAGGTTCATATCTGAGTTTAAAATGACAGTGTGAGTTTAGTATTTAAGTTTGAGTGACGGTGTGAGGTTAGTATCTCAGTGTGAGGGACAGAGTGTGGTTCATATCTGAGTGTGAATGACAGTGTGTGGATAGTATCTGTGTCTGAGTTACAGTGTGTACTTAGTATCTGAGTGTGAAATGACAGTGTGAGGTGAATATCTTAGTGACAATGCCAGTGTGAGGTTCATATCTGAGTTTAAAATGACAGTGTGAGTTTCGAATCTGAGTGTAAAAAGACCGTGTGAGGTTAGTATTTGAGTTTGAGTAATGGTGTGAGGTTAGTATCTGAGTGTCAGTGACAGTGTGAGATTAGTACCTGAGTGTGAGTGGCAGTATGTGGTTAGCTTCTGATTGTGAGTGACAGTGTGTGGTTA
Source organism: Carcharodon carcharias (assembly GCF_017639515.1). Taxonomy (NCBI): domain Eukaryota; kingdom Metazoa; phylum Chordata; class Chondrichthyes; order Lamniformes; family Lamnidae; genus Carcharodon; species Carcharodon carcharias. The sequence continues at coordinate 107,853,525 of NC_054480.1, read as the reverse complement.
GTATCTTAGGGTAAAATGACAGTGTGAGGTTAGTATCTGTGTGTCAGTGACAGTGTGAGATTAGTATCTGAGTGTGTGTGTCCGTGTGTGATTAGCATTTGAGTGTAAAATAACATTGTGGGGTTCATAACTGAGTATGAGTGACAGTGTGCGGTTCATATCTGAGTGTGAGTGACAGTGTGTGGATAGTATCTGAGTCTGAGTGACAGTGTGTGCTTAGTATCTGAATGTAAAATGACAGTGTGAGGTGCATATCTGAGTGACAGTGCCAATGTGAGGTTCATATCTGAGTTTAAAATGACAGTGTGAGTTTCGTATCTTAGTGTAAAAAGACCGTGTGAGGCTAGTATTTGAGTTTGAGTAACGGTGTGAGGTTAGTCTCTGAGTGTCAGTAACAGTGTAAGGTTTGTATCTGAGTGTCAGTGTCGGTGTGAAGTGAGGTTAGTATTTGAGTGTCAGTGACAGTGTGAGATTAGTACCTGAGAGTGAGTGACAGTGTGTGGTTAGTTTCTGATTGTGAGTGACAGTGTGAGTTTCGTATCTGAGTGTGAGTGACATTTTGTTGTTCATATCTGAGTGTCAGTGACAGTGTGAGCATAGTATTTCAGTTTAAAATAACAGTGTGATGTTCGTATCTCAGTGTACGTGACAGTTTGAGACAAGTAACTGAGCTGAATGACAGTGTGAGGTTTGTATCTGAGTGTGAGTGACAGTGTGAGGTTAGCATCTGAGTGTAATATGACAGTGTGGGGTTCATATCTGAGTATGATTGACAGTGTGTGGTTAGTATCTCAGTGTGAGTGACAGAGTGTGGTTCGTATCTGAGTGTGAGTGACAGTGTGGCTAGTATCTGAGTGTGAGTGACAATGTGTCATTAGTATCTGAGTATAAAATGATAGTGTGAGGTTTATATCTGAGTGTCAGTGAGAGCCTGTGGTTAGTATCTGAGTGTGAGTGACAGTGTGAGGTTAGTATCTGAGTGTAAAATGACAGTGTGAAGTTCGTATCGGAGTGTAAAATGACAGTGTGAGGTTAGCATCTGAGTGTAGTTGAGAATGTGAGGTTAGTATTCGAGTGTCAGAGACTGTGTGAGATTAGATCCTTTACTGTCAGAGACTGTGTGTGGTCCGTTTCTGGGTTTAAGTGAGAGTGTGAGGTTCGTAGCTGAGTGTGAGTGACAGTGTGTGGTTAGTATCTGAGTGTCAGTGACAGTGTGAGGTTAGTATCTGAGTGTAAAATGAAAATGCGAGTTTTGTAACTGAGTGTGAGTGAAATTGTGAGGTTCATATCCGAGTTTAAAAAGACAGTGTGAGGTTAATATCTGAGTGTGAGTGACCATGTGTGGTTAGTATCTGAGTTTAAAATGACAGTGTGAGGTTCGTATCTGAATGTCAGTGACAGTTTGTGGTTATATCAGAGACTCAGTGTCAGTGTGAGGTTCGTATCTGAGTGTCAGAGACAGGGTGAGATTAGTACCTGAGTGTGACTGACAGTCTGTGGTTAGCATTTGAGTGTAAAATGACAGTGTGGGGTTCGTAGCTGAGTATGAGGTGACAGTGTGTGGTTAGTATCGGAGTGTAAGATGACAGTGTGAGGTTAGCATGTGAGTTTATTTGACAATGTGAAGTTAGTGTTCGAGTGTCAGAGACTGTGTGAGGTTAGAACATTTACTGTCAGAGACTGCGTGTGGCCCGTTTCTGAAGGTCAGTGACAGTGTGAGGTTCGTAGCTGAGTGTCAGTGACAGTGTGTGATTAGTATCTGAGTGTGAGTGACAGTGTGTGGTTCGTATCTGAGTGTGAGTGACAGTGTGCGGTTCGTATCTGAGTGTGAGTGACAGTGTGCGGTTCGTATCTGAGTGTGAGTGACAGTGTGCGGTTCGTATCTGTGAGTGACAGTGTGTGGTTAGTATCTGTGAGTGACAGTGTGTGGTTAGTGTCTGAGTGTCAGTGACAGTGTGAGTTTAGTATCTGAGTGAGAGTGACATTGAAGTTAGTATCTTAGCTTCAGTGACAGTGTGAGGTTAGTATCTGTGTATCACTGACAGTGTGAATTTAGTATCTGAGTGTGAAATGACAGTGTGAAGTTAGTATCTGAGTGTCAGTGAAAGTGTGAGGTTCGTATCTGAGTGGGAGTGACAGTGTGTGGTTTGTTTCTGAGTGTAAAATGACAGTGTGAGGTTAGCATCTGAGTGTCAGTAACAGTGTGAGATTAGTACCTGAGTGTGAATGACACTGTGTGATGAGTGTCTGATTGTGAGTGACAATGTGAGGTTAGTATCTGAGTATCAGTGACAGTGTGAGGTTAGTAAGTGAGTGTGTGTGTCCGTGTGTGGTTAGCATTTGAGTGTAAAATGACAGTGTGGGGTTCGTAGCTGAGTATGAGGTGACAGTGTGTGGTTAGTATCTGAGTTGAAAATGACAGTGTGAGGTTAGTATCTGAGTGTCAGTGACAGTGTGAGGTTATTATCTGAGTGTCAGTAACAGTGTGAGATTAGTACCTGAGTGTGAATGACACTGTGTGATGAGTTTCTGGTTGTGAGTGACAGTGTGAGGTTAGTATCTGAGTATCAGTGACAGTGTGAGGTTAGTATCTGAGTATCAGTGACAGTGTGAGATTAGTATCTGAGTGTGACTGACAGTGTGTGGTTAGTATCTGAGTGTAAAATGACAGGGTGAGATTCATATCTGAGTGTGAGTGAAAGTGTGAGGTTCGTATCTGAGTGTCAGTGACAGTGTGAGGTTAGTATCTGAGTGTAAAATGAAAATGCGAGTTTTGTAACTGAGTGTGAGTGAAATTGTGAGGTTCATACCCGAGTTTAAAATGACAGTGTGAGGTTAATATCTGAGTGTGAGTGACAGTGTGTGGTTAGTATCTCAGTGTGAGTGACAGAATGTGGTTCAAATCTGAGTGTGAGTGACCGTGCGTGGCTAGTATCTGAGTGTGAGTGACAGTGTGTGGTTAGTATCTGAGTTTAAAATGACAGTGTGAGGTTCGTATCTGAGTGTCAGTGACAGTTTGTGGTTAGTATCTGAGGGTAAAATGACAGTGCGAGGTTCGTATCTGAGTGTGTGACAGTGTGAAGTTAATATCTGAGTGTCACTGACAGTGTGAGGTTAGTATCTGAGTGTGTGTGTCCGGGTGTGGTTAGCATTTGAGTGTAAAATGACAGTGTGGGGTTCGTAGCTGAGTATGAGTGACAGTGTGTGGTTCGTATCTGAGTGTGAGTGACAGTGTGTGGATAGTATCTGAGTCTGAGTGACAGTGTGTGCTTAGTATCTGAATGTAAAATGACAGTGTGAGGCACATATCTGAGTGACAGTGCCAGTGTGAGGTTCATATCTGAGTTTAAAATGACAGTGTGAGTTTCGTATCTGAAAGTAAAAAGACCGTGTGAGGCTAGTATTTGAGTTTGAGTAAAGGTGTGAGGTTAGTATCTGAGTGTCAGTGACAGTGTAAGGTTTGTATCTGAGTGTCAGTGTCAGTGTGAGGTGAGGTTAGTATTTGAGTGTCAGTGACAGTGTGAGTTTAGTACCTGAGAGTGAGTGACAGCGTGTGGTTAGCTTCTGATTGTGAGTGTCAGTATGAGGTTAGCATCTGAGTGTGAGTGACAGTGTGTAGTTAGTATCTGAGTGTAAAATGACAGTGTGCGGTTTGTATCTGAGTGTGAGTGACAGTGTGTGGTTAGTATCTGAGTGTGATTGACAGTGTGTGGTTAATATCTGAGTGTGAGTGACAGTGTGTGGTTACTATCTGAGTGTGAGCGACAGTGTGCGGTTCGTATCTGAGTGTGAGTGACAGTGTGTGGCTAATATCTGAGTGTGAGTGACAGTGTGTGGTTAGTATCTGAGTGTAAAATGACAGTGTGAGGTTAGTATCTGAGTGTATGGGACAGTGTGAGATTAGTATCTGAGTGTGAAATGACACTGTTAGGTTAGCATCTGAACGTGAGTGACAGTGTGAGGTTCGTATCTGAGTGTGAGTGACCGTGTGTGGTTAGCATCTGAGTGTAACTTGAAAGTGTGACGTTCGTATCTGAGTGTGAGTGACAGTGTGTGTTTCATACCTGAGTGTGAGTGACAGTGTGTGGTTCATATCTAAGTGTCATTGCCAGCGTGAGGTTCATATCTGAGTTTAAAATGACAGTGTGAGTTTAGTATTTGAGTTTGAGTGACGGTGTGAGGTTAGTATCTCAGTGTGAGGGACAGAGTGTGGTTCGTATCTGAGTGTGAGTGACAGTGTGTGGTTCATATCTGAGTGTGAGTGACAGTGTGAGGATAGTATTTGTTTAAAATGACAGTGTGATGTCCGTATCTCAGTGTGCATGACGGTTTGAAACAAGTAACTGAGTGTGAGTTGACAGTGTGAGGTTCGTATCTGAGTGTAAAATGACAGTGTGAGTTTTGTATCTGAGTGTAAAATGACAGGATGAGGCTTGTATCTGACTGTCAGTGACAGTGTGAGGTTAGTATCTGAGTTTAAAATGACAGTGTGAGTTTCGTATCAGAGTGTAAAATGACAGTGTCAGGTTATCATGTGAGTGTAATTGAAAATGTGAAGTTAGCATTCGAGTGTCAGAGACTGTGTGTGGTTAGAACCTTTACTGTCAGAGACTGTGTGTGGTCCGTTTCTGAATGTCAATGACAGTGTGAGGTTCGTAGCTTAGTGTCAGTGACAGTTTGAAACAAGTAACTGAGTGTGAGTTGACTGTGTGAGGTTCGTGTCTGAGTGTAAAATGACAGTGTGAGTTTTGGATCTGATGTTAAATGACAGGGTGAGGCTCGTATCTGACTGTCAGTGACAGTGTGAGGTTAGTATCTGAGTTTAAAATGACAGTGTGAGGTTCCTATCAGTGTGTAAAATGACAGGGGCAGGTTAGCATATGAGTTTAATTGATAATGTGAAGCTAGTATTCGAGTGTCAGAGACTGTGTGTGGTTAGAACCTTTACTGTCAGAGACTGTGTGTGGTCCATTTCTGAATGTCAGTGACAGTGTGAGGTTCGTAGCTGAGTGCCAATGACAGTGTGAGGTTAGTGTCTGAATGTCAGTGACAGTGTGAGGTTCGTATCTGAGTGAGAGTGACTTTGAAGTTAGTATCTTAGCTTCAGTGACAGTGTGAGGATAGTATCTGGGTATCACTGACAGTGTGAATTTAGTATCTGAGTGTGAAATGACAGTATGAAGTTAGTATCTGAGTGTCAGTGAAAGTGTGAGGTTCGTATCTGAGTGGGAGTGACAGTGTGTGGTTTGTTTCTGAGTGTAAAATGACAGTGTGAGTTTAGTATCTGAGTTTCAGTTTTCAGTGTAAGGTTCGTATCTGAGTGTCAGTGACAGTTTGTCGTTAGTATCTGAGTGTCAGTGTCAGCGTGAGGTTAGCATCTGTGTCAGTAACAGTGTGAGATTAGTACCTGAGTGTGAGTGACACTGTGTGATGAGTATGTGTTTGTGAGTGACAGTGTGAGGTTAGTATCTGAGTATCAGTGACAGTGTGAGGTTAGTATCTTAGTGTGAATGAGAGTGTGTGGTTAGTATCTGAATGTAAAGTGACAGAGTGAGGTTTGTATCTGTGTGTGAGTGACAGTGTGCGTTTCGTATCTGAGTGTGAGTGACAATGTGTGGTTAGTATCTGTGAGTGACAGTGTGCGGTTAGTATCTGAGTGTGAGTGACAGTGTGTGGTTAGTATCTGTGAGTGACAGTGTGTGGTTAGTATCTGAGTGTGAGTGACAGTGTGTGATTAGTATCTGAGTGTGAGTGACAGTGTGTGGTTCGTATCTGAGTGTGAGTGACAGTGTGCGGTTCGTATCTGAGTGTGAGTGACAGTGTGCGGTTCGTATCTGAGTGTGAGTGACAGTGTGCGGTTTGTATCTGTGAGTGACAGTGTGTGGTTAGTATCTGTGAGTGACAGTGTGTGGTTAGTATCTGAGTGTGAGTGACAGTGTTGGGGTCGTATCTGAGTGTGAGTGACAGTGTGTGGTTAGTATCTGAGTGTGAGTGACAGTGTTGGGTTCGTATCTGAGTGTGAGTGACTGTGTATGGTTAGTATTGGTGAGTGACAATGTGTGGTTAGTATCTGAGTGTGAGTGACAGCATGTGGTTAGTATCTGAGTGTGAGTGACAGTGTGCGGTTCGTATCTGAGTGTGAGTGATAGTGTGCGGTTTGTATCTGAGTGTGAGTGACAGTGTGTGGCTAATATCTGAGTGTCAGTGACAGTGTGAGGTTCGTATCTGAGTGTGAGTGACAGTGTGCGGTTCGTATCTGAGTGTGAGTGACAGTGTGTGGCTAATATCTGAGTGTCAGTGACAGTGTGTGGTTAGTATCTGAGTGTAAGATGACAGTGTGAGGTTAGAATCTGAGTGTATGGGACAGTTTGAGATTAGTATCTGAGTGTGGAATGACACTGTTAGGTTAGCATCTGAACGTGAGTGATTGTGTGAGGTTCGTATCTGAGTGTGAGTGACTGTGTGTGGTTAGCATCTGAGTGTAACTTGAAAGTGTGACGTTCGTATCTGAGTGTGAGTGACAGTGTGTGTTTAGTATCTCAGTGTGAGTGACTGAGTGTGTTTCGTATCTGAGTGTGAGTGACAGTGTGTGGTTCATATCTAAGTGTCATTGCCAGCGTGAGGTTCATATCTGAGTTTAAAATGACAGTGTGAGTTTAGTATTTGAGTTTGAGTGACGGTGTGAGGTTAGTATCTGAGTGTCAATAACAGTGTGAGATTAGTACCTGAGTGTCAGTAACAGTGTGAGATTAGTACCTGAGTGTGAGTGACCGTGTGTGGTTAGCATCTGAGTGTAACTTGAAAGTGTACGGTTCGTATCTGAGTGTCAGTGACAGTTTGTCGTTAGTATCTGAGTGTCAGTGTCAGTGTGAGGTTATCATCTGAGTGTCAGTAACAGTGTCAGATTAGTACCTGAGTGTGAGTGACCGTGTGTGGTTAGCATCTGAGTGTAACTTGAAAGTGTGAGGTTCGTATCTGAGTGTGAGTGACAGTGTGTGTTTCATATCTAAGTGTCAGTGCCAGCGTGAGGTTCATATCTGAGTTTAAAATGACAGTGTGAGTTTAGTATTTAAGTTTGAGTGACGGTGTGAGGTTACTATCTCAGTGTGAGGGACAGAGTGTGGTTCGTATCTGAGTGTGAGTGAAAGTGTGTGGATAGTATCTGTGTCTGAGTTACAGTGTGTACTTAGTATCTGAGAGTAAAATGACAGTGTGAGGTCAATATCTTAGTGACAATGCCAGTGTGAGGTTCATATCTGAGTTTAAAATGACAGTGTGAGTTTCGAATCTGAGTGTAAAAAGACCGTGTGAGGTTAGTATTTGAGTTTGAGTAATGGTGTGAGGTTAGTATCTGAGTGTCAGTGACAGTGTGAGATTAGTACCTGAGTGTGAGTGGCAGTATGTGGCTAGCTTCTGATTGTGAGTGACAGTGTGAGGTTAGTATCTGAGTGTGAGTGACAGTGTGTGGTTTGTTTCTGACTGTAAAATGACAATGTGAGTTTCGTTTGAGTGTGTGTGAAATTGTGAGGTTCATATCTGAGTTTAAAATGACATTTTGAGCTTCGTATCTGAGTGTAAAATGACTGTGTGAGGTTAGCATCTGAGTGTAATTGACAAGGTGAGGTTAGTATTTGAGTGTCAGAGACTGTCTGAGCTTAGTACCTTTACTGTCAGTGACTGTGTGAGGTTCGTTTCTGAATGTCAGTGACAGTGTGAGGTTAGTGTCTGAGTGTTAATGACAGTGTGAGGTTAGTATGTGAGTGTGAGTGAAATTGTGAGGTTCATATCTGAGTTGAAATCGACAATATGAGGTTCGTAACTGAGCTTAAGATGACAGTGTGAGGTTATCATCTGAGTGTGATTGACAACGTGAGATTAGAATTTGAGTTTCAGAGACTGTGTGAGTTAAGTACCTTTGCTGTCAGAGACTGTGTGAGGTTCGTTTCTGAGTGTCAGTGACAGTGTGAGGTTAATATCTGAGTGTCAGGGACAGTGTGAGGTTAATATCTGAGTGTCAGTGACAGTGTTAGGTTAGTATCTGTGTGTTAGTGACAGTGTGAGGTTAGTATATGAGTGAGAGTGACTTTGAAGTTAGTATCTTAGTGACAGTGTGAGGCTAGTATCTGGGTATCACTGACTTTGTGAATTTAGTATCTTTGTGTAAAATGACAGTGTGAGGTTAGTATTTGATTTTGAATGACAGTGTGATGTTAGTATCTGAGTGTCAGTGACTGTTAGTTTTGTTTCTGAGTGTGAGTGACTGTGTGTGGTTTGTTTCTGAGTGTAAGATGTCAATGTGAGTTTCGTACCTGAGTGTGAGTGAAATTGTGAGGTTCATATCTGAGTTTAAAATGACAGTGTGAGGTTAGTATCTGAGTGTAATTGACAATGTGAGGTTAGTATTTGACTGTCAGAGACTTTGTGAGCTTAGTACCTTTACTGTCAGTGACTGTGTGAGGTTCGTTTCTGAGTGTCAGTGACTGTGTGAGGTTAGTATCTGAGTGTTAATGACAGTGTGAGGTTAGTATGTGAGTGTCAGTGACAGTGTGAGGTTAGTATATGAGTGAGAGTGACTTTGAAGTTAGTGTCTTAGTTTCAGTGACAGTGTGAGGTTAGTGTCTGGGTATCACTGACAATGTGAATTTAGTATCTGAGTGTGAAATGACAGTATGAAGTTAGTATCTGAGTGAGTGACAGTGTGTGGTTTGTTTCTGTGTGTAAAATGGCAGTGTGAGGTTAGTATTTGTGTTTGACTGACAGTGTGAGGTTAGTATCTGAGTGTCAGTGACAGTGTAAGGTTCGTATCTGAGTGTCAGTGACAGCGTGTGGTTTGTTTCTGACTGTAAAATGACAATGTGAGTTTCGTTTCTGAGTGTGTGTGAAATTGTGAGGTTCATATCTGAGTTTAAAATGACATTTTGAGCTTCGTATCTGAGTGTAAAATGATTGTGTGAGGTTAGCATCTGAGTGTAATTGACAAGGTGAGGTTCGTATTTGAGTGTCAAAGACTGTGTGAGGTTAGTACCTTTACTGTCAGCGACTCTGTGAGGTTCATTTCTGAGTGTCAGTGACAGTGTGAGGCTTGTACCTGAATTTCAGTGACAGTGTGAGGTTAGTATCTGAGTGTAAGTGACAGTGTGTGTTTAGTATCTGAGTGTGAAATGAGTTTGAATTTAGTATCTGAGTGTGAGTGACAGTGTGAGGTTTGTATCTGAATGTGAGTCACAGTGTGTGGTTTGTTTCTGAGTGTAAAATGACTGTGTGAGGTTAGTACCTTTACTGTCAGTGTCAGTGTGAGGTTCGTATCTGAATGTGAGTGACAGTGTGAGGTTCGTAACTGAGTGTGAGTGACAGTGTGTGGTTAGTATCTGATAATGAGTGACATTGTGAGGTTATTATCTGAGTGTGAGTGACAGTGTTTGGTTAGTATCTGAGTGTAAAATGACAGCGTGAGGTTCGTATCTGAGTGTGAATGACGGTTTGTGCTTACTATCTGATTGTGAGTGGCAGTGTGTGGATAGTTTTTGAGAGCAAAATGACAGTGTGAGTTAATATCTGTGTGTGAGTGACATTGTGAGGTTAGTATCTGATTGTGAGTGACATTGTGAGGTTCGTATCTGAGTCTGAGAGACAATTTGCGTTTAGTACCTGATTTTAATTTGACAGTGTGAGGGTTGTATCTGAGTGTGAGTGACAGTGTGTGGTTACTATCTGAGTGTGAATGACAGTGTGTAGTTAGCCTCTAAGTGTGAAATAACAGTGTGCGGTTCGTATCTGTGTGTGATTTGACAGTGTGTGGTTTGTATCTGAGTGTAAAATGACTGAGGTGAGTATCTGAGTGTAAAATTACTGTGTGAGGTTATTTTCTGAGTGTACAATGACAGAGTGCGGTTAGTATCTGGGTGTCAAATGATAGTGTGAGGTTAGTATCTGATTGTGAGTGACATTGTGAGATTCGTATCTGAGTGTGAGAGACAGTTTGCGGTTAGTACCTGAGTGTGAATGACAGTGTGAGGTTAGTATCTGAGTGTGAGTGACAGTGTGTGGTTAGTATCTGAGTGTAAAATGACAGTGTGTTGTTAGCATCTGAATGTGAGTGACAGTGTGTGTGGTTAGTATTTGAGGGTAAAATGACAGTGTGAGGTTAGTGTCTGTGTGTGATTGACACTGTGTAGTTAGTATCTGAGTCTGAGTGACAATTTGAGGTTAGTATCTAAGTGTAAAATGACAGTGTGAGGTTAGTATCTGATTGTGAGTGACATTGTGAGATTCGTATCTGAGTGTGAGAGACAGTTTGCGGTTAGTACCTGAGTGTGAATGACAGTGTGAGGTTAGTATCTGAGTGTGAGTGACAGTGTGTGGTTAGTATCTGAGTGTAAAATGACAGTGTGTTGTTAGCATCTGAATGTGAGTGACAGTGTGTGTGGTTAGTATTTGAGGGTAAAATGACAGTGTGAGGTTAGTGTCTGTGTGTGATTGACACTGTGTAGTTAGTATCTGAGTTTGAGTGACAATTTGAGGTTAGTATCTAAGTGTAAAATGACAGTGTGAGGTTAGTATCTGCGTGTGAGTGACAGTGTGATGTTAGTATCTGAGTGTGAAATGACAGTGTGAGGTTCGTATCTGAGTATGAGTGACAGTGTGAGGTTCATCTCTGAGTGTGAGTGGCAGTTTGAGGCCAGTATCTCAGCATCAGTGACAGTGTGAGGTTCGTATATGAGGTGATAGTTTGAGGTTAGTATCTGGGTGTCACTGACATTGTGTGGTTAGTATCTGAGTGTGAATGACAGTGTGAGGTTAGTATTTGGGTTTCACTGACTGTATGAGGTTAGTATCTTAGTGTCAGAGACTGCGTGAGGTTATTATCTGAGTGTTAGTGACAGTGTAAGGTTAGTATCTTAGTGCCAGTGACAGTTTGAGGTCAGTATCTGAGTGTCAGTGACAGTGTGAGGTTATTATCTGAGTGTCAGTGACAATGTGACTTTAGTATCTGAGTGAGAGTGACTGTGAAGTTAGTATCTTAGTTTCAGTGACAGCGTGAGTTTAGTATCTGGGTTTCACTGACAGTGTGGGTTTAGTATCATGGTATCACTTACAGTGTGAAGTCATTACCTGAGTGTAAAATGACAGTGTGAAGTTATTATCTGAGTGTAAAATGACAGTGTGAAGTTAGCTTCTGATTGTAAAATGACAGTGAGAAATTAGTATCTGAGTTTGAGTGACAGTGTGATGTTATTGTCTGAGTGTCAATGACAGTGTGAGATTAGTATCTGAGTGTCAGTGACAGTGTGAGGTTCGTATCTGAGTGTCAATGAAAGTGTGAGACTAGTACCTGAGTGTCATTGAAAGTGTGAGGTTCATATGTGAGTTTGAGTGCCAGTATGTGGTTCGTATCTGGTTGTCAATGACAGTGTGAGGTTAGTATCTGAGTGTCAGTGACAGTGTGAGATTCGTATCTGAATGTCAGTGACAGTGTGAGGTTAGTATCTTGAGTGTCAGTGACAGTGACTGTGTGGCTTTAGCATCTGAGTGACCATTAAATTGGACAGTGGAGTTAATAACCATTGGAGTAGACAAAGTAACAGGTTTCAAGCAAGTATGGTGTTGGAGAAAGTCAAGATTGAGGAATATGATCAGAAACAAGTATCAATTCTTATGTTAAAGGTCTTGACTCTTTACCTGAGTGTCCCAATAATGTAAAAATCAAAGAAAGTCCTTGAGTATTCAATATTCTAACTGTCAAAAACATTCTTTTGAGATTTAGCTCCTTTAAAACAGGGGACTATAAGCATGTCTCATGCCATTAACACATGTCTAATTAACAAGCTTCAGATTTTAGTCAGGCTATGGAATTGATCTCTTTGCTCCTTGATTAATTCAGATTAAAATTCTACAATCTTAAAATATTGCACTGTCAATCTTGTTGCTCAGCCATTGAAAATAAATTTAATTATAGAGCTGGTTGGCCATGAGATCATGGTGTATTAGAAATCTCAAAATATAATGACTTTTGACACATAATACGAATTCAATGTACTATCATTTTGTATTGAGAAATTTCAGTGAAAGTCCCATCATCAAGGTTATAAAGAGTAAGAAAAACGATTTGGTAAATCATGAATTAGTAACAAGTTGCTACCAAATTTGGGTCTTAAAAGAAAGAACTTGCATTTATATAGAGCCTTTAACACATCCCAAGGCATTTCACAATCAATGAATTGGTTCGAAAATATAACTACAGCTATTTTGTAAGAAAATATGAGCTCATTCATCCACAGCTAATGTTCCACAAGCAGCAACTGAGGCACACGACCAAATATTCTGTTTTGTTATTGGTTGTGGCAAGAACAGCATCCAGGACTTCAGGAAAATTCTGTTCTTCAAATACCATAAAATACTTCATGTCCACTTGAACAGGCAGCTAGCACCATGTTTTACTGTCTCATTGGAAATAAAATAGTTCTGGCAATGCAGCACTCCCTCAGCACTACCCTCTCACATCAACGTTTTTCCTGTGCTCATGTTCTGGAGTGGAGCTTGAGCCAAACAAAATGTGAAGTTAGGAAGAGGAGGGAATGCCAGAGATTCCATTTTGGATTATGGTTTCACTGGTGATGAAGCAAACGAAATGGAAAAAGAACTTAGCTTGAGTTTAGATCGGAAGTTTAGAGTTCCAGAACTCCAGTTCCCAGGAGGCCTTGGGAATTCTGTGCATGCATTGGCCAGGAAAGGGGCCACACATGTGCAGTCCGTTGGTTTCCCACATGTGCCAGCCAGGAAAGGGGCGGCAGATGGGCAGATAGCGGTTTTTACATTCCAAAGACTGGGAACTGGCCTTGTGCGTATGCACAGCAGGGAAAGAAGAAAAGTGAAACAGCATGAAACCTGCAGGTCGGCTGGCCTGAAGAGGAGCACTAAGATAAAAGCAAAATACTGTGGATGCTGTAAGTTTGAAACAAAAACAAAAATTGCTGGAAAAGCTCAGTAGGTCTGTACAGGAAGTGTTGCCACTTCCCTTGCCAACCCTACCACCCCCCCCCCACCCCCCATTCCGAATGGTTGTGCGCTGTATTCAACAGCAGGCCCTTGCCTCACCCCCACAAGTCACCTCAACAGCAGGGCTGTCCTTAACTCTGACCACCCCCCCCCCACGCACCCCCCCCGCCCCCCCCAGTGCCCCTCAAGCTTGAAGTCCAACAGGCGACCTTAGTAAGCGCTACACAATGTTACTGTGTACTCACCTCTGAGCTCCCCTCAAAGTGCAGTCTGCCAAGCGCACGTCGCTTATGTGCTGTTGTGAAACACATTGGCGTTTTTTTTCCGCTGACGTGGACAGGTGATCCAGCAGGAGGGGATGATCCTGGTGGCCTAATAATGATATGCTGATGTATTACAATGAGGCTCCTGACATCTGATGGCGGGAAATGCAGCCTGCCATCAGCGGGCTGAGCGGACGATCGTTTCACACTGTCATAAAACCGATTGCGCTATATTGTCCACTCACAGCACCAAACATGCCCGACGCCGGCAGGCGTGGAAAATTCCACCCTGTAACATTCTACTCAGGGATTTAAGATAAATACTACCTTAAATGTTGATGGATATCTTAAATATCTCTTTGTAATATCATTTAAACCTGGATTCGCTGATAGAAATAAGATTATACCTTCTTTCCTAGAACTATCAATGTTGCAACTAACTTACCATCATATTTGAATTGCACATTCAGTTCATTAATAAACTTTTATATAATTTAGAAAATATATTGTCTCATAAACTCTTTTAAAAAACACCTGGATCTGCACCTAAAGTGTAAGCTGCAGGGCTATGGGCCGGGTGCAGGAAGGTGGGATTAGAAAGGGCACCTGGGTGTCCTTGGGCTGGCATGGACAAGATGGGCTGAATGGCCTCCTTCTGTGCTGTAACTTTTCTGTGGTTCTATGGTTCTATGGCCTGACAGCATTTGTGGCGAGAAAGACCGAGTTAACATTTTGAGTCCATATGACTCTTCTTCAGAACTAAAGGGGAGTAAAAATGTGGTGAAATATATATTGTTTAAGGGGGGTGGGACAGGTGAAGCTGGATAGAAGGCCAGTGATAGGTGAAGGCAAAGGAGAGATTGCAAAAGCTGTCATACACAAACGGTCGAATAGGTGCTGATGGTGATGATACTGGTTAAAGGAGGTGCTAATGGTGACATTAAGAGTAGAAAACTGGATGAGTAAGTGACAGATGGCCCTAGTGGGGGTGGGGTGGGGGGAGGGGATGGTGTGGGAGAAAAGATCAAAATAGGCTAAAAGGTGAGAATAAAACAATGAATGGAAATAAATGTTAAAACTAATAACAGAAATAGATGGGGAAAAATATATAAAAATTAAAAAATAGATATTTGAAAAAAGCGGTTCAAAAAGGCATGAGGATGGAGGAGAGAGTTCACGATCTGAAGTTGTTAAACTCAATGTTAAGTCCAGAAGGCTATAAAGTGCCTAATCGGAAGATGAGCTTCACTGGAACATTGCAGCAGGCCAAGGATGGGCATGTGAGCATGAGAGCAGGGTGGTGTGTTGAAATGGCAAGCAACAGGGAGGTCTGGGTCATGCTTTTGGACAGACTGAAAGTGTTCCACAAAGCGGTCCCCAGTCTGCATTTGGTCTCTCCAATGTAGAGAACACCACATTGGGAGCGACGAATGCAGTAGACTAAATTGAGAGAAGTGCAGGTGAAATGTGGCTTCACTTGAAAGAAGTATTTGGGCCCTTGGACGGTGAGGAGGGGGGAAGTGAAAGGGCTGGTGTTGCACCTTCTGCAATTGCATGGGAAGGTGCCGTGGGAGGGGTTTGAGGTGTTGTGGGTGATGGAGGAGTGGACCAAGGTGTCCTGGAGGGAACAGTCCCTATGGAATGCTGACAGGGAGGGGTGACGGGAAGATGTGTTTGGTGGTAGAATCATGCTGGATTTGGCGGTAATAGCGGAGGATGGTCCTTTGAATGTGTTGGCTGGTGGGGTGAAAATTGAGGGCAAGGGGGACCCTATCATGGTTCCGGGAGGGAGAGGAAGGTGTGAGGGCAGAGATGTGAGAAATGGGTTGGACACGATTGAGGGCCCTGTCAACCACCGTGGTTGGGAAACCTCGGTTAAGGAAGAAGGAAGACATGTCAGCGGAACTGTTTTGGAAGGTGGCATCATCGGAACAGATGCAACAGAGGCAAAGGAATTGAGAG
Organism: Carcharodon carcharias; assembly: GCF_017639515.1. NCBI lineage: Eukaryota > Metazoa > Chordata > Chondrichthyes > Lamniformes > Lamnidae > Carcharodon > Carcharodon carcharias. Next base: position 107,838,304 of record NC_054480.1, on the reverse strand, counting down.
AATGGGATGGAGTCCTTACGGGAAGCGGAGTGTGAGGAGCTGTAGTCGAGGTAGCTGTAGGAGTCGGTAGGCTTGTAATGGATATTGGTGGACAGTCTATCACCATAAATTGAGACCAAAAGATCAAGGAAGGGAAGGGAAGTGTCAGTGATGGACCATGCGAAAGTGATGGAGGGGTGGAAATTGGAAGCAAAATTAATACATTTTTCCAGGTCCAGATCAGAGCAAGCGGCACCAAAACAGTCATCGATGTACTGGAGAGTTACGGGAGGGAGCCTGAGTAGGACTGGAACAAGGAATGCTCCACATACCCCATAAAGAGACAGGCATAACTGGGGCCCATGCAGGTACCCATAGCCACACCTTTTATTTGGAGGAAATGAGATGAGTTTAAGGGGAAATTGTTCAGTGAGAGAACAAGTTCAGCCAGACGGAGGGGAGTGGTAGTGGATGGGGATTGGTCAGGCCTCTGTTCAAGGAAGAATTGGAAAGTCCTCAGACTGTCCTGGTGGAAGATGGAGGTGTAGAGGGATTGGACGTCCATGGTGTAGAGGAGGCGGTTGGGGCCAGGGAACTGGAAATTGTTGATATGATGTAGGGCATCAGAGGAACCGCGGATGTAGATGGGAAGAGACTGGAAAGGGGAGAGAAAATGGAGTGAAGTTAGGAAGAAATGAGTTCTGTGGGGTAGGAACAGGCTGACATGATTGGTCTACCACAACAGTCCTGTTTGTGGATTTTGGGGAGGAGGTAGAAATGGGCTGTCCGAGGTTGGAAGACTATGAGGAGGGAAGTTCTTGAGAGGAGATGAGGTCAGTGATAGTCCTGGAAAAAATGGCTTGATGTTCGGTGGTGGGGTCATGGTCCAGGGGGAGGTAGAAGGAAGTGTCTGTCAGTTGGCGCTCAGTCTCTGCGAGGTAGAGGTCAGTACACCATACAACAACAGCATCACCCTTTTCAGCAGGTTTGATAACAAAGTCAGGGTTGGACCTGAGAGAACAGAGTGCGGCAAGGTCAGAAGGAGACAGGCCAGAGTGGGTGAAAGGAGCAGAGAAATTGAGATGGCCAATGTCACATCGACAGTTCTCAATGGAGAGATGAAGAGCAGGTAAAAGGCCAGAGGGAGGGGTCTGGGTGGAAGGAGAATACTGGAGGTGCGTGAAAGGATCCGTTGAACGGGGGGAGGACTCCTGCCAAGAACGGAGACGAAGGCGGCGGAAGAAGAGTTCAGCATCATGCTTAGCCCAGAGTACATTGAGGTGAGGACATAAGGGAATGAAACTGAGTCCTTTGCTGAGTGCTGAACATTCAGCATCAGAGAGGGGAAAGTCACAGGGAATGGTGAATGCACGGCCAGGGCTGGGATTAGAAGACATAGCTTCAAACACATCTTCCCTTCACCTTCCACCACCCCCCCCCACTGTTGGCATTCCGTAGGGACTGTTCCCTCCGGGACACTCTGGTCCACTCCTCCAATCCCCCCCTACACCTCAACCCCCTCCCACGGCACCTTCCCATGCAATCGCAGAAGGTGCAACACCTGCCTCTTTACTTCCCCCTTCCTCACCATCCAAGGGCCCAAACACTCCTTTCAAGTGAAGCAGCATTTCACTTGCACTTCCCACAATTTGGTCTACTGCATTCACTGCTCCCAATGCGGTTTCCTCTACATTGGAGAGACCAAACGTAGACTGGGTGTTCGCTTTGCGGAACACCTTCGGTCTGTCCGCAAGCCTGACCCAGGCCTTCCTGTTGCTTGCTATTTCACACACTGCCCTGTTCTCATGCCCACATGTCCATCGTTGGCCTGCTGCAACGTTCCAGTGAAGCTCAATGCAAACTGGAGGAACAGCACCTCATCTTCCGATTAGGCACTTTACAGGCTTCTGGACTCAACATTGAGTTCAACAACTCCAGATCATGAACTCTCTACTCCATCCTCATGCCTTTTTGATCTGCTTTTTCCAAATATTTATTTTTTAATTTTTATATGTATATTTTTTCCCCTGCCTATTTCTATTATTATTATTAAAATTTATTTCCATTCATTGTTTCATCCTCACCTTTTAGCCTATTTCGATCTTTTCTCCCACACCGTCCCCTCCCCCAATAGGGCCAGCTGTCACTTGTTCATCCTGCTTTGTACTCTTAATGTCGCCATTAGCACCTCCTTTGTCCAGTATCACCACCATCAACACCCCTTCGACCTTTTGTTTATGACAGCTTTTGCAAACTCTCCTTTGCCTCTACCTATCACTGTCCTTCTACCCAGCTTCACTTGTCCCACCTCCGTTTAAACAGTATATATTTCACCACATTTACACTTCTCTTTAGTTCTGAAGAAAAGTCATATGGACTCAAAATGTTAACTCTGTCTTTCTCTCCAGAGATGCTGTCAGACCTGCTGAGATTTTCCAGCAATTTTTGTTTTTAGTGCTGAAGAGGAGCACCTTGGCAGGGAAGGAGCAGGACATGGGGAGGGAGACGGGGAAGATCCCAAACCAAGAAGGTCCCAAACAAGGGAATGGACAGGAAGGAGTCCCAGGAGGCAGTCCCAGATAAGGGACAAGGACAGAGATCAGAAACAGTTCATAAAGTTGAGGGAAAGAAGCAGAACAATAGGCTCTGAATTAAAGAGAGAGAGCTGTGGGGAGCAAACTTGAAGCAAGGTGGGCTCTGGAGAAGCTCTGATGATCTAAGAGGGCAGCCAAAGGCTGGTGACTCTGTGCTGCAGATTGTAAGGACAAAGGTACCCTTTGGAGCAGCGGTGTTCTGCTTGGCACGGCTGAAGTTCTGAAATTGTGCTTGGAAGGTGAAGCTTGAGTGTACACAGTGACCCAGTGGAAAGAAATCTCAGGAGGCGAGATTGAAACCCTGGAGGTGGATCCTTGTTGAAGCTGTCTGAGTGGGAGTGACCTTTGGAGAGAATTCCAAGGTGAGTTCTTCGAACCTGAAGATTGGAAACCCCTGTGAAAAAGACAAAGTTTCAGTGAGGCCGGTTGGCTCACAGTATGGCAAGCATTTGGGTGGGCTGTTGAGAAATCCATGGCATCATCTTTGGTCACATCTGTCATTCAATTTGGAGTGTGATGTGTCTGACCACAGTTCACCTGTTAATTCACATGAACCTTATACTTACCCTGAATTTTAGACTATAAGATAGTTATGGTAAATTGTTTTATCTTTCTGAATTTGTATGTGTCTGTAAAGAGAAAGCTGAAGTAAAGGAATAGTATAATTTGCATCATTTTCTTGTATTGTTATTGAGATCTTTCCAACCTTTTAAACTGGTGTAAGATAGCTCATTTTTCTTGTTTAATAAATGTTTTATTATTTGTGTTAAAAGTTCATCATCAGACTCCTGTGAATTTGTTCAGAAACCTCCAAGTTTCTAAAAAGAAATAAAAGTTAGGATCTATCAAGCCAGGTTTCACTCTGGGATCTGGCTTGTCCAGTATTAACATCAGCTGGGATCATAACACCTCAAATACTTTTCCCAAGTGACAGTTACTTCTACCTTGAATGAGAAGTGAATCACAACTCAGGTTATCAATTTTCGAAACAGTCTTGTATTGACTAGCTCCCGCCTGCTTATCACTACCACCTCGTTCATTCTGGCTTGTGCAGGCTGGATCTAACTTGTTGCCTGATTCTGTAACTATAATGGCATGTGTTCACCCAATGGATGGAATGCAATTGATGAGGGTCAGTATGAATGAGAGGCATGAAATTGCATAAGGGTGAGAGTGAGTGGGAGTGGTGGATGGATACGTGGGATGTGAAGAAGTGGATAGAAAGGGAAGGATGGGTGCACATGCACAGTAAGTGAATATGAGGAGTGATGTGACGGAGTAGGCTTGACGAGGCAGAGAATCAGAGGGTTTGAGATGATGTGCACAGCAGGATGTTCAACAGTGCTCAGCTTTCTTGGCTTGGTTAACCAATAAAGGGCTTTCTGCACTGAATCCAGGAGCGTGGTACAATGATCCTGCTGCTGACCACCTGGGCCATCTTGAGCTATGCCTTCTTATGTTGGCAGCAGGTTTCTTCCTCTCATTGCTGGGGAGGACTATCACCATCCTACTGCTTAGCCCCTGCAACACATCAAGCAAGGTGTCATTAAAGCAGAACACTGCCTATGATTGGTCTGATTCCATGCTGATTATGCTTTCTTTGTTGCTACCCACTCTAAGCTCACGCAAATTCCATTTTTGGATTCCCCCTTTAAATACTGGAGTTGGGATCATGTCATTCGCGTCGTCATCACACCACACCCACCCACAGTCGGCACCAAACCAGGAAGTAAGCTGCTAATAAAACTATAGACACACACCCTGAACTTATTGCTCAGTTTGTAATGCAAAATTGGATTCACACCCCCGGTCTCTGCTCCCAACACACACCTCTGAGTGTGAATTGGGGCTATTGACTTTTTGTGAAGACGTTCCTGGCAGTAGTGGGGACCTGAGGTGGAGAGTGTTGCACAGTGAATCCACGAGTCATTCTAAAGGCTGCGATATCTCAGTTGGTTGCACTTTTCCCTCTGAGTCAGAAGATTATGGGTTCAAGTCCCACATGAGGCTGGAGTACAAAAATCTAGGCTGACACTCCAGTGCAGCACTGAGGGAATGTGACACTGCTGGAGGCACCATACCTCAAATTAGACATGAAAACCAAGGCCTTGTCTGCTCTCTGAGGTAAGTATAAAATTTCCTATGGCAATATTCTGAAGACGAGCAGATGATTTATTCTTGGTGTCGAACTAATATTTATCCCTCAATCAACATAAATGAAACAGATTATCTGGTTATTATTGCATTGTTGTTGGTGGGATATTGCAATGTGCAAATTGCCTGCAACAATTCAAGTGTACTTCACTGGCTGTAAAGTACTTTGGGATGTCTTGTGGTTATGAAAGGCGCTATATAAATGCAAGTGATTCATTCTCTATTGATGCTGTATTCAATCCTGTGGCTCATATAAATTGGAGTTTAATTTAGTGCCAGAGATTGCAGTCCCTTTCTCACTACCTAATGGGGCTCCTACTTGATGTTTGGCTTCACTTCTTCACCGTTCTTGGTTACCCAGTGCACAGAGTGAACAGACTGGAGGGTCTCCTATTAGTTTGTTCTTAGAGCTGGTGAAGTCTGCCATGCACATCCCAGAATCCAGAGAATCACCAGGGTGAGTGTCTTTAATGGTTTGACCATAACCCTATGTCTGGTATATACCTTAATGACAGAAAAAAGGATCCCAAATGAAGGAAGGGATTGCCAATAACAGCTTGTATTACATCATTACAGGGAACATTTTCCATGAGTAGCATGAATGCAGTTGGAAATTTAGTATATGTGGTGCAGATCACTGTGTCCCTGGTAGAAACATAGAAACCAGGAGCAGGAGTAGGCCATTCGGCCCTTCGAGCTTGCTCCGCCATTCATTATGATCATGGCTGATCATCCAACTCAATAGCCTGCCCCCCCTCTTTCTCCCCATACTCTTTGATCCCTTTCGCCCCAAGAGCTATATCTAACTCCTTCTTGAAAACATACAATGTTTTGGTCTCAACTACTTTCTGTGGTAACGAATTCCACAAGCTCACCACTCTCTGGGTGAAGAAATTTCTCCTCATCTCAGTCCTAAATGGTCTACTCCATATCCTCAGACTGTGACCCCTGGTTCTGGACGCCCCCACCATCAGGAACTTCTTGCCTGCATCTACCCTGTCTAGTCCTGTTAGAATTTTATAGGTTTCTATGAGATCCTGCCTCATTCTTCTGAATTCCAGCGAATATAATCCTCATCAACTCAATCTCTCCTCATATGTCAGACCCGCCATCCCAGGAATCAGTCAGGTAAACCTTTGCTGTACTCCCTCTATAGCAAGTACAACCTTCCTTAGATAAGGAGGCCAAAACTGCACACAATATTCCAGGTGTGGTCTCACCAAGGCCCTCTGTAATTGCAGCAAGACATCCCTGTTCCTGTACTCGAATCCTCTGGCTATGAGGGCCAACAAAGCATTTGCCTTCTTTATCACCTGCTGCACCTGTATAATATGCTAGATCGTTGTGATCCTGCCTTGGGAATGCATTGCTAGTTGGTGTGGTTGGTGCTGACTCTCAGTATGACTTCCAAAGGGAGCTGGACTGGTTTGTGACTGGGGCAGAGTTCATGTCATATGGAAGTTAAGTGTCTTTATAGCTGATGGGCCAGAACTTCTGAGGAGTGGTAATCATCGTAAGATTGCCACTCTGCTCCCTTTTACTTAACCAGGTCAGGAGCTGCACATTTCTTGCCCAGACTTCCAACCCGGAACTCATGAGAAATGTGCAGCCTACCAGATTCCCGAGTCCTTCCAGTGCAGGAAGCAGTGTTGGGAGAAGTGAAGCCACGCCCCTTTTAACTGCACTAGCTGCCATAAAGCAGTGAGGTTAAAGGTCCCTTTGTTTAAATGTCACTTTGAGAAGCCAGGGAAAAGATAAGTTTACAAGGTAAATGGGTAGGATGGGTCGGTGAGGGGTGCAGGGGTGGGGGGGAGTGAGGGAAGGAAGCATGGGTTGGGTGACTGATAAGATGGGTCGAATGGGGTAGAGTGGGCTGTGGGGTAGGACGAGTCAGATGGGGGTAGGATGGGTCAGGTTGGGGGTAGGACAAGTCAGGAGGGGTTGGACGAGTCAGGTGGGGGGATAGGAAAGGTTGTGGAGGGGTAAGATAGGTCAGGAGGGGTAGGATGGGTCGGGAAGGATAGGATAGGTCAGGATGGGTAGGATGGGTCGGGGGGTTTAGGATAGGTTGGGAGGGGTAGAATGGGTCGGGAGTGGTAGGATGGGTCAGGAAGGGTAGGATGGTTCAGAGGGGCATGATAGATCGGTGGGGTAGGATGGGTCAGGGCGGTAGGATGGGTCAGGAGGGGTAGCATGTGTCGGGGTGGTAGGATGGGTTGGATGGGGGGTAGGATGGGTCAGGGTGGTAGGATGGGTCGGGGCAGTAGGATGGGTCGGGGCAGTAGGATGGGTTGGGTGGGGTTGGGATGGTTCGGGTGATGTTGACTTGTATTGTAATATCTAGGGTATTGCTAACATGACTTGAATAATTTTGGTACTGTTACATCTATTCAGATATTCATGGATAATCTACACACTTTGCTTAAAAATATAACCAAGCAAAACAAAAAGAAAATCAAGCACAAAGAATACAGAAACCAGAGAGTAAAAGATCTAAGACTCTCAGCCTATGTTACTTCTTTGTTAAGATGTCTCTGTAAAGAAACACAAATAAAGATACTGTATTACGCTTATGTCACTAAACACGAGTAAAGTGATAATATTTATCAAACAAAATAACCTATGGCATTTGTAACATCCTAACAGCAGAACCCATTTTCTTAATGCAGTGAGGTGAGAGGTATGTGTGGCTGTGTTACATATGCATCAGCTATTTTCCAGATGTCACTTTCACTCTCCTGCGAGTGATGGCTAAATCTTTGTGATATTGGCACTGGCTGAGATGATGTCTGAATGTGATGTGGTCACTGCAAGTTAGTGTGTAAGTGTGATAAGTAGCTTTTTTAATCATGGCAGCCTGCAGAGAGAAATAGACAACTGCAGAAGACTTGAACAGTGAAACCATCACAAGAGACATTGACCTAAGGGAGGTTCCAAACATAGACTGAAATCGAATGTTGTTTTGTTCTTTGACACAAAAGCAAAAGAACTTCAGAGGGGAAGGACAGTCTAAGGCAAGTACTTTCTCTTTAAAATACTACTTCAACCTTGCAAGAAAAAACATGAGGTGTATATACATCTGCTGCTATTTATTAAACACTCTCAATTTTACTTAATCCGAGTAGACTCACTTTTTCAAATCTCAGGTTTCCATTCCTTCAGCTAAGCAATTAGAACGGTGATTCATAATCTACATTGCAGAGTTTTTGATCAAACTCCAAATTATTGCCTCCAAATTTGCACAAGACACAAAAGAGAATATAGGCTATGGAGCAAGTATAACAGAAAGCCAAGATAAAATCTCTCCTCTTTCAGAAATTATTGGGAATGGTAACAGAGTGGTTATATTACTGAGCTAGTAATACAGAGGATAATGCTATTGTTTTGTAAAATTTTCTTCATTAACATCTGGAAACATGTGGCAAAATTGGGAGAGCTCTCCCACACACTAATCAAGCAACAGTCTGACATAGTCATACTCACAGAATTGTACATTCCAGCCAATGTCCCAGATTCCTCCATCACCATCCCTGGCTAGCACACCTTGGGACATTTCATAATATTGAAGGTGGTATATAAATATAAGTTGCTGTTGGTATGTTGTGAGCCACTAGCAGGACAGACCCACCAGAGGTGGTGGCACTGTGGTATACAGGTGGGAGGGAGTTGCGCAGGAACTACTTAATGTTGACTCCAGAGTCTCATGATACCAGGTCAAACATGGGCAAGGAAACATCCTACTGATTGCCACCTACCCGCACACCCCCACCCTCACCTCAACTGATCAATCAGTGTGCCCCCTAATTGAGCACTATGTGGAAGAAGCACTGAGGTGGCAAAGACACAGAATGCATTCAGGGTGGGTGACTTCAATGTCTATCAACAAAAGTAACTCAGTAACACTACTACTGATTGAACTAGCTAAGTCCTACAGGACTTAGCTGTTAGACTGGATCTGTGACAGGTGCTGAGAGAGCTGACAAGAAGTAAAAACCTACCTGACTTCATCCTCACCAAGCTACCTATTGCAAATGTATCTGTCCATGACAGTGTTGGTAGGTGTGAACATTGCACAGTCCTTGTGGAGACAAGGTCTCGTCTTCACCCTGAGGACTCTCTCCAATGTGCAGTTTGGCATTGCAACCATGCTACATGGGATAAACTCAGAACAGATTTTGAAGCTCCAATTTGTCATCAATGAGATTTTGTGGGTCATTAGCAACAGCAGAATCGTGTTCAAGCACAATCTGTAACCTCCTGGCCTGGCACGTCCCCCACACCACCATTACCATCAAGTCAGGGGGTAAACTATGATCAAATGAGGAGAGAAGAAGAGGATACCAGCTTCAGCATCAGGCATACCTAAAAATGAGAGGTAGAATTTTCCCCTCCAGCCAGCAGTAGGTTTCATGGCAGGCGGGAATTGTAGGGGGTGGTGGTGTGTGTCAGCTTCATCTCTGACTTCTGAATCGCTCCCACTCTCTGGATTCTAGACCTTGGACTTATTTGGGGGTTGTGACAAAGTGCAGCAGACAACTGGTTTTGGTGCAAGAAAAAGACTGTGTTTTTTGAAGTCACAAATGAACTTATAACATTTGGATTACACTGAGATCATACAGACTTACAAAGTACACTTGGTTAAGAATGGGGAACACACGGCATAATGAGGGAAAATCACGCTACTAACCCCCTTACCCTTGTCCCACCCCCAAAACCTAACTAAATTGAACCAGGAGAGGTCAGGGATCATGCTCACCAACCAGGGTCCCTTGACAGTTCGAAATCCAATCAGGTAAGCCGGTTGCAGTTTTGGGGTACGCTCTTTGTGTCCTCTGGGGCCTGCCGTCCCCATGTGGTCCAGGTATGTGGAATCTACGAAGGTTCTTCAGTTGGGTGGAGGGCGCGCTTGTGGGTGGTCGATCTTCATGGAGGGCTGCGGTTGCGGCCTTGTCTTCGGCTGAGCCTGATACCTCATGCCCCTCCATGATGTTGCCTGCGGGCCTGCAAACCTCCAGATCTCCTTCCTCCGCTTGGCTCAGCTCACTGCTTAAACGCTGCTCACCCTCCTGACTCAGTTTCACCTTCATAACTGGTGGCCCAGTTAAACTGTTTTTTTCGAATTTCTTGTCTGAAACCAAATCATGGTTAGTTCTTTTTGTCTAATTTGGGCTTCTTCAGGTGATTGTTGTCTCATTGTTTTTAATGGGCTCACATGATGTTTATCATTGTCTTCCTGTCCCCGTAACTAGTCTTGAACTGAAAGCCATTGTATGTGTGGAGTATTGATGGGTTCGCATAATTGCATTGATTGCGGCCTTCCTGCCTTTGTAGTTAGTAGCGATTATTTATGCAAGATTTTGATGGGCTTTAGTTTCGTGTAAGATGAAGTCTTTCTCTGAGTTGATTGTTTTAAAAGGAAGAATGCATATTCTGTCTCCTCTCGTCCTAGCCTCCTATCTGCAGGGTTCTACACTTAACCCAGCAGTCGGGTCTTCTGCCATAAAAGTCCAAAAGTCATATCCTTGTTGATGATATGAAAAATGTGGGAATTTTGAGAACCCTTCAGAATGGAAAATTTGGAGAGAGGCCAAAAATCGGATTCCTGCCGCAGGAAAACAGTTTGGAATTTTCCCCTCACGACTTTCAAGGCTGCCTTTCCCAATGCTCATTAAAAAAGCCACTCACTGGAATTACGTTCCACCTCCCAGTCTCGTGCCACATCAGCTGGAAATTAGACTGGTCTGGATCATGTTTGGAAATAAGGGGTGTACAGCTGTCAGCTCTCTCTTTGCTCCTGACTTCAAGCTGAATGCAACATGCAAAACCTACCTGCAGCAGCACTGCTCTGGGTTCTAACCAATTACAGTGATGCCATGCTGGTGAGGGGGTTAGGGTCAGTCTGCTCACTGGCTTACCCTCCGTCCTCTGGGAGGGTATTATCTGCAGGGCTCAGGCAGGGCTGCACTAGGACACTCAGACCAGCATTGCCACCGGGATGGAGTGGGGTGGGGGAGGGGGCAGACAATGGCAGTCAGAGGGGAAACCAAGGGTGGGAAACTGAAGCCCGACTTGGAAGACTTAAACGGAGACACAGAAAGGGACAGATGGGAATTGAACTGTGCAATTGGAAATGGGGGCACACAGACTCCGGAATATGAGAGTGGTTTGTGTTAGTGTGGCACAAGAGGGATGGGTTGCACAGAGACTCATGGAGGGGAGGAGGGACATTGCATTGTCATCAGTAAAAAAGGAACGGGAAAGCTTTGCAGACTTTGCAGACCATGCCAGGGGGCTATAAATGGCATGCACATCCTAGTCCCACTTCAGGGAGGGGCAAGGGCTCTGTACTGAATTGGGACAAGGCACAGTTTGGTGTACAAGGCGAGGTCATTGTTATTGTCATTGTTGATGCGCTTGTCTGGCTTGGTACTGGGCTGCAGATGGGATGGTCAGTGTTAGAGGAGGCATCTGCAGCCTGTGAAGGGGGAATACGTAATACAGAGGGATGGTATTCAAAAATTTCCTGGGGGTGTAGGGGGTGGTCTCCTCTGTACGTGACTGTACCGGAGGCGATGGCATTGTTGTATTGTCACTGGGCTAGTGACCAAGGGTAAAGCTCTGGAGACCTGGGTTCAAATCCTGCCATGGCAGATGGTGGAATTTGAATTCAATAAAGTAATTCTGGAATTAAAAGTCTAATGATGGCCATGAAACCATTGTCGATTGTTGTTAAAATCCCATCTGGTTCAATAATGTCCTTTAGGGAAGGGAACCTGCATCCTTACCTAGTCTGGCCTACATGGGACTCCAGACCCAAAGCAATGTGGTTGACTCTTAAATGCCCTCTGAACAAGGGCAATTAGGGATGGGCAGTAAATGCTGGCCTAGCCAGTGATGGCCACATCCAATGAATAAAACACAGATTTGAGATGGGGAGGGATAAGGTCCATGGTGGGCATGGGGACATCTACAGTGATGGGTTCAGGTGGGAAGGTTGGAATGTCAACCACAATTACTATGGGATCCAGGATTACTGGTGGAGGCTGGAAAATAACAGAGGGAACTCTACCTGCACACCGTGGGGTTCCAGGAAGATTGGAGGGACCTGAACACTGACAGGGGGAGGGTTGAAGTTGGTCCCAAAATAAAAATGCAGCACCACTGTCTTGAAAGCCCGAAGTTGTTGCACAGTTTGAAATCGAAACTGGAAAAGAATCTGCACTGGAGGCACCTGAGATGGTGTGGAAGGAGCCCATGGCTGCACTCAGGTGCCCATTTCAGGGCCCTCAAATGGCTTATCATCTCAACATTGAAATGGAGTCAGAGCTGAGGGAAAAGAGGAAGACTTCCTTGGCAAGATGCAATTGGAGCCGTTGCACTTTAACAAGAGAGTGCAGCATTGGTTTCACAATACAGTCACTCCATCTGAGCTTTAACAGTGAGATTAGAAAATGCCATTAAGGAAGCACACCACACAGACTGGAGTGCTTCAAGAAAGCAGCTCACCACTACCTTCGTAAGAGCAATTAGGGATGGAAAGTAAATGCCGGCCTTGCCTGAAATACCCACATTCCATGAATGGATAAAAAGATCTATATAAAAGCCCTAAAGTGAATGAGTGTGATCATTGGCTCACTGACAGGGAGCAATGGGTGGTGGAGATGAATGGATGTTTTTGAGATTGGGAGGTGCTTTGCAGTGGTGTTCACCATGGGTCAGCTTTGGATTCATAACTCTTTTCCAATTTTATAAATGATCTAGACCCGTGTGTAACAAGCAGCACTGTAAAGTTTGCAAACCATACAAAGCTTGGCAAGCAGTAGATAGTGATGACAATGGCTTTAAACTTCAGAATGACAAAGACAGGGTGGTGAAGTGGGAAGAAGCATGGAAGGTGGAACTCAATGCAGAGAAGAGTGAAATGATGTACTTTGAGAGGAGGAATATGGAAAGACAGTATAGTATAAATGGAACTGTTCTAAAAAGTGTGCATGAACAGAGAGACCTTGGTGTCCATAGACACAAATCCTTATTGATGGCAAAACAAGTCAGTAAGGTCATTAAAACAGCATATGGGTTACTTGAGGCAGAGTAAATAAAGGAAAGAGAATATGCCAGAATTTTATCAATGACTGGTTCAGCCTCAGCTGGAGTATTGTGGATAGTTCTGGGCCCCACACTTCAGGGAAGGTGTAAAAGCCTCAGAAAGGGTACAGAGGAGATTTACCAAGATGAGGGAATTCATTTGTGAGGAGAGGTTAGATAAATTGGTACAGTTTTCTTTGGAGCAGGAAAGGTTAAGTGATCATTTAATAGCGGCTTTTAAGATGATGAGAGCTTAAATAGGGAACCAAGAGCCAGCCTAAGCATTATGGACCAAATGACATCATTCCCTGCTGTATGGGCAGAATTTTCCCCCCGTTGAGGGGGAAGTTCAAGAGTGGAGACGCGGAGGCGTGCCTGCCGCCATTTTACATAGGCGGGCCAATTAAGGCCCACCCAGCGTGATATCCACAAGGAAGTGCTATGCACTCCCTGTGCAGGCAGAGGGGGGATTCCCTGAGTCAAGAGTGTGCTCTTTTGTGCATGTGCACTCATCTCCCTGAGGCTAAGTGCTGCCTCGGGGAGATTGGCTACACATTAAAAAATATTGAAAACAGAAAAAAAAATTTCCCTCACATGTCCTCTCATGTGACACTGTCCACCACTTTCAGTTTCACTTTTATTAAAAATTTATAAACATGTATAAAACCTCAGCCCGCCCATGGATGAGCTTTCACGCTTTTTCCAATGCCCGCCAGGGCTTCCGGCCTGCCCTCCACCCTTAAGGTTAGACGGGCAGGTCCACTAATTACATTCATTACTTTGTCAATGGCCTCAATTGGCCATTAACAGGTCGGTGGGCGCACAGCTGATTCGGCTGAGCCCCCCGCTGACCTGAAATTTGAAATGGCGCGGGGTGACGTCGGGAGTTCCACCTGACATCATCCCGCATCATTTTACATGTTGGCAAGCAGGCCCCGCCCTCCCCGTTCGCCGACCGGGAAATCCTGGCCTATGCTTCTATGATTCAATAATTCTACAGCTCTCACCACATTCCTGAAGAGGCATGAAGAAACAACACAAATCAGGCCAAAATTTACTGCAAATTGAAACTGAATTACTAGTGTCACTGAGGGTGATTGCGCAATTGAAAGTGAAGGAAGTGAAAGTAAAGCAATGTTGCAGTAGAGATGTCCTTTTGAAGTTGGAATCAAGGCACAGTGCAGATTTGAGGCAGATTTACTTGGTCATTGGCAGATGCTCTGCCTGATCTGGGAGAGATTGATGCTAAAATTGAGTTTGGATAAAATCTGAAAATTCTGTTTCCTTCACAGAATTTGTTGTGTCTCAGTTGGTAGTGCTCCTGTTTCTGAGTCAGAAAATTGTGGATTCTAGCCCCATTTCTGAGACTGTGTTCAGTGGAGTATGACATTATCAGAGGCGCTCATGATGTGTAAAAATGAGGCCTTGTCTGGTAGATGCAGGTGGATGCAGTAAGATCCCATGTGTAGTGATTATAGGTATAACATTTCCTGCTGCCTTTAGGGGTGACGTGATTGTACTGATGAATGAGCCCTAAGTGCGGGTAATCCTGGGTGCAGAGCTTTCTAGCCGTGGACCTGGTTGAAGCACATGGCTTCTAAACAAGCTCTGTAATAAAGTTATCTGTTTCAAGTAAGAAACCTGTCCGGTACATCAAGTTCACTACATTTGGCAACGAGGATAAATATCTCCAACACTGCACCTCATCTTGTGAATGTGAGTACTTCAGTTCATAAGGAAAGAAAGAAAAGTATACTCACCTGTCATGCCACTGTTCAGCAGAATCAACACTTATGACTCGTCCATGGAAGACTAGAGCCAGTACATAGAGCATCTAGGTTTTTATTTTGTGGCGAATGAAATAACCACCGAGGAGAAGCAGAAAGCAATACTAATGAGTGTCTGTGGTAGCAAGACATATAACCTCATCCACAGCCTGACAGCCCCGAATGTGCTCAGTTCTAAATCTTTTAATGAATTGGTAGGCCTCGTGAAGACACACTTTCAGCCAAAGCCATCGGTAATAATGCAGAGATTTAAGTTTAACTCCAGAGTTAGGTCCCCAGGAGAGTCCATCGCAACTTATATGTAGTGAAGTTGAAGCAGTTGACTGAGCACTGTGACTTTGGGGCCACAATTAATGACAAGTTATGGGACCGGTTAGTTTGTGGCATTCACGATGACACCATTCAGCACCGTTTACGTGCAGCACTTAATATTGATCTGAACCGTGCCATGGAAATAGTGCTAGCCATGAAAAGTGCTGAGAGGGACTCACAGGCTTTGCAGAATGTGCCACATGACACCGTTCTTCAGTTGGGGCATGGCTGAAAATCAGAGAGACAGCGCGAAGTGGGGGACAGCCTCTACTGCTCAGAAAAGGAAAAAGCCTAGTGGAAGCATCACAGCAGTGACTCTGAGTTTAATCTGTTACAGATGGGGGGGTAACCACGTACTGGACACCTGCAGATTTAAGAAGGCAGAATGCCATTACTGACACAGGAAAGGGCATGTAAAAAAGCAATGGGGGGCAAAATCGAGACAGCCAATCAGACAGCAGACCAAAATGATTGAAGTGTACAATATAACAGAACCAGAAGCTGCTGAAACTGATGTCTATTCCCTATATAATGTCAAAACAGTGAAAACTGAACCAATAGCCATCACTATTCAAGTGAATGGGAAGTCTCTAGTCTCTAGAGGTTGACACAGGAGCATCGACCACAGTGGTGGGAAAAGACACATTTAAATACCTAAATGAAGGTACCCAACCACTGAATCTGGAGCAAATGACGGCTCAGCTGAAGACCTACACTGGAGAATCAATACAGGTAAAGGGCATCCCCACAGTACCTGTGTCCCATAGGCAACAAACAGCTCAGCTTCCAGTGATCATAGCTACAGGCGAAGGATCTAGTCTTCTGGGTCTTGATTGGTTACAAAAAATTAAGCTCAACTGGTCAGAAATATTTCAAGTGAGAACAGAAAGAGTTCCTGAGTTGATAAAGGAATATGACAGTGTATTTTGGAATGACTTAGGAGAATCAAAGGACCTTCACAGGAAGCAAGGATCCCTCAGGTCAGAGTTGGTTCCACTAGAAAATCATGAAAAGAAGTGAAATGAATGCAGCGCCACCCTGAACAAACTGAAGAAACAGCTTGCGGAAAAATCTCAACAATGTTCAATGTTCCAGGAGGAAGCCGAAAGAAACGAGAAGGTGACAGGAGAGCTGAAGAGTCAGCTGATTGAAACAAAAGAGGCTTTAGAAGGAAAGGTCATGGAACTTTCCAAAATGCGAGTGCATAGTGAAGCTATGGGTAGCTCAACCACTGAACTGAACCAAGTTAAGATTTCGCCATGGAGAAATTTGGTCGACTATGAAATCAAAATGAGGAACAAGACAAAGGCTGTGGCAAACAGGAGAAGAAAAGGAAGAAATCAAATCAGAAAGGCCAATCGGCCATGTCTCCAGAACCCTTTCTGCAGAGAAGGGTAATTTACAACTTGAAAAGGTAGGTTTATCAGTAATATTTGAAGTGAAGAAATGCTACCAGTATCTGCATGGATGACATTTCACCACAGTGTCTGATCATAAACCATTAATGGGTTTATTTAGTGAGGATAAAGCCATTCTGCCGATAGCCTCAGCCCGAATTCAAAGTTGGTCTTTGATTTTATCTGCGTATGAGTATTCCTTTATGCACCGTCCTGGTGTGCATATTGCAAATACAGGCGCACTCAGTCATTCTTCCGTTACCAGATAGTATTGTACATGTTCCAGTGCCACAAGAAGTTGTACTTGTGCTGAATTTCTTGGATTCTTCACTGGTCTGTGCAAAGCAAATATGGAATTGAACAAACCGGGATCCAATTTTATGAGAAGTCCAGGACCAGGGCAGCCTGACCCAATCACCGGCGGGTGGGGAGCCGATCCCTGCCAGCGAAGCGGTCCGCACTACCATTTTACCAATTAATGCCCACCCAGCGTGACATCCGGCGGAAAGTGCTATGCTCTTCCTGTGCGGGTGGGGGGGAATTCCCTAAAAGCGAGAGTGCGCTCTTTCACTCATGCGCACAAAGGAGCGCACATCTCCCTGAAGCGAAGTGCAGCCTCAGGGAGATCACTTCCACTTTGAAAAATATTAAAAATAGAAAAAAAAATTCCCTAACATGTTCCCCTCATGTGACAATGTCACATGAGATGGGACATGTGCATAATTTACATAATAACTTTATTAAAATATTTAAAACCCTGCATGTAACCTCATCCCGCCGCTGGATGAGGTTTCATGTTTTCTCTATTTGCCACCAGGCCTCCTGGCCTGCCCATCAACCTTAAGGTTGGACGGGCAGGTCCTTTAATTGTTTAAATGATCCTGTCAATGGCCTCAATTGGCCATTGACAGATCAGTGGGCCTGCAGCTGATTTTCTGAAAATTTAAATGAGCCGGGATGACATCGGGGGTTCCGCCCGATGTCATCCCATGTGATTTTACACACCGGCAAGTGGGCCCTGCTCCCTGCTCGCTGAAGGCAAAATTCTGCCCCAAGTATTGCAAGGATGGTTGAATTCACCAATGTCTGAAGTGATAAGGCCATTCCACACCTGTAAATCTGAGTTAAGTTGTGAAGATGGAATTTTGTTATGGGGATCAAGAGTCATCGCCCTTTTGCAAGGAAAAGAGCCACTCTTGATAGCGCTCCACAGTGTGCATCCAGGCATATTGAATATGTAGATGCTTGCACGAAGCTTTGTCTGGTGGCCAGGCATCTACTGTGACATTGAAAGCTTGATCAAGCACTGCCTCCACTGTCAGCAGCAATATAAGTTGCCCGTTTCAGCTCCACTGCATCTGTGGGAGTGACCTGGTTGACCCTGGGTTAGACTACATATAGACCATGTAGGTCCATTCTTAGGTACCATTTTTTTATTGATCATCGATGCTCATTCTAAGTGAATGGATGTGTATGAAGTTAGATCACCGACATCGTGTGCAACTATTGAAAAGTTCCACCAATGTTTTAGTGTAAATGGCCTACCAGAAGTCATTGTTTCGGATAATGATACTGTCTTCACTAGTACAGAATTTCAGAGATTCATGAGTTTAAATGGAATTAAGCATATTAAAATAGCATCATATCATCCCTCATCGAATGGGTTAGCTGAAAGAGCAGTGCAAACTTTCAAATTAGGAATGAAGAGATTATCCGAAGGTACTTTAGAAACTCAAATTTTACATTTTCTTCTCAATTATTGTACGACTCCTCATGCAACGATAGGTTCAAAACTGTCTGAATTACTGATGAAATGCTGCCTTTATACAAGGTCAAGTCAAGTGACTCCAAACTTAGAGAGGGAGATAGAGAAGAATTAGAGTAATCAGAAATTGAATCATGATATTCACAGCAAAGCTCGAAGATTTACCATGGGAGATACAGTTTTCGAATGGAATTTTGGAAATGGTCCTAGTTGGATTCCTGGTACAATTGCCCCTGAAACTGGATCCTTGTCATTCCAAGTGGAAGTGGAAGACCGGATTGTTCAAAAACGTGTGGATCATCTAAAGAGTAGAGAAATGTTCCAATAACCAGTTATTCCACCTGTAATTGATTTCAAGTCTTTACTCCCGGAGGTGACAGATCAACCTAGAATAGACATACCTGATGTCTCTGTTGAATTTTCTAATACTGAGCTGCCACTTTCTAAGGATGTCCGTGATGCTGCAGTTCCTGATCATGCCAATCCAGTGGGAGAATCTCAAATGGTAGAGCTATGCTGCTCGAACCAAATTAGCAAACCACCTCAAAGACAATCTATAATCGCATGAGCTGTGTATTTATGTATACGTTGTGGATTCAAATATTATTTGTAAATAGGAAATGTAAAAAAACTAAAGGGGGAGGTAATGTGATTCAAGGTGTAACTTTTCCTAGTGCCTTTAGGGGTCATATGATTGTACTGACGAATCAGCCCTAGCACGGGTAATCCTGGGGACAGAGCTTTCTAGTCATGGACCTGGTTCAAGAATATAACTTCTAAAAGAGCTTGTAATAAAATTATCTGTTTCAAGTAAGAAATCAGTCTGGTACATCTAGTTCATTACACTATGGCACCATTTTACAGATGTACGGGGCAGTTCTCCTTGGTACCTCACTAAAATACACATTCCTGCTTGTGGGACCTTGCTGTGTGCTAATTGGCAACCATGTTTTCTATCTTTTTACAGTGACTACACTTAAAAACTACTTTGTCAGCTGGAAAGTGTTTTAGAACATCCCGAGGTTGTGTTGGGTGCTATATAAATGCAAGTCTTACTTTTCTAATCATAACGTAAAACAGAAAATAATTCTTTTCTGCTAACCTGATCAGCCTCCTGGTGCCCAGTACAGAGCCCTGTGCTAATGAGAACCTCATTTTACATCAGCTAAACCACAAAGGACCAAATTACACGACAAGCCCCAAAATTAACGGAGTAGGTCCAATAAACTCTTAAATAAAAACAGAAAATGATGGCAATCTTCAGCAGGTCTGGCAGCAACAGTGGCAGGAAAAACAGAGTGAGTGGGCTGGATTGTCCTGGCCTGGGATGTCAGCCTTGGAGCAGGCTGCTGGGAAAATCGCGGAAAGCCGGGACAGCTTCTTGATGCATTCTTGACGCTGAGGAACTTCCCCATGGGCGGGCAGGAAAGCACATCAGCTGCCCACACCATGGAGGCAGTCAGTCAGTTTACATCGTTAAGGCCCCAATAAGGGACGATATTGCCGCCTCATTGATGCTTTGCCAATGGTAGAATGGTCTACCTGCTGCATATGGAGGCCACCAGCTCAGCCTGGGGAACCTTCCCCTCCGATCCAAGGAACCTACCTTTTACCCCCTCGCTGATAAATATATTTAATTGTACCCCTCCGAGGAGGCCTCCATTTTGAAGCTCCCTCAGGGGCTGCTACCTACATCGGCAGCAACCTCTTCCCTCGGAGGGACTGTCAACGATTCAGAACGGCCAGCCCTCTGAGTCGAGAGGATTGGGAGCCCGTCTGCCATTCTTAATAGAATGGTGAGCTCGGAGGAACCAGTCAGGATGTCACCCCCAGGAACCATCATTGCGCCACCGTCACTCCCCGGCTAGTATGGGCTCATGGCCCCTATTTTGTCCTGACGTTGGGGTCTCAAAGCCCACAATAAAATCCTGCCCAATGTTTCAGGTTGCTAACTCTATTTCTCTCTCCACAGATGTTGTCAGACCTGCTGAGTATTTATCTGTTTTTATTCCAGATTTTCAATATATGCAGTATTTTGCTTCTGAATTATTTTACTCAAGTCACATTGAAGAAATTTGAACTATCTTTGGGGCGGGATGGCTAGGAGGTTTTCTATTTTCATGGGCTGTTCAATGTTGCTGCATATAAAGCTCCCCTGACACCATTTGAAGAGAAACAAAAAATTCTTTAAAATTTCCAGTGAAGCTCAACACAAACTGGAGGAACAGCACCTCATCTTCCAATTAGGCACTTTACAGACTTAACATTGAGTTCAACAACTTCAGACCATAAACTCTCCCCTCCAATCCCACCCCTTTTTGATCCCCCCGTTTTTTTTCTATATTCATTTTTATTTTTTTATTTTTATTTATTTATCTTTTTTCTTACTTATTTTCATTATTATTATCATTATTGATTTTTATTCATTGTTTTATTCCTAGCTTTTAGCCTTTTCAATCTTTTATCCCACCACTGTTCCCTCCCCCCACCCCACCCCCACTAGGGCCATATGTCACTTTCCAGAGTGCTTACCCTGGTCCGGCCATTATCACATCCTGCTTTCCACTCTTAATGTTACCATTAGCACCTCCTTTAGCCAGTACCACCACTATTAACAACCCTTTGACCTTTTGTTTATGACATCTTTCTCAATCTCTGCTTTGCCTCCACCTATCACTGGCATTCTACCCAGCTTCACCTATTCCACCTTAAACAGCAGATATTTAACACATTTCTACTACCCTTTAGCTCTGAAGAAGTGTCATCTGGACTCGAAATGTTAATCTATCTTTCTCTCCACAGATGCTGCCAGACCTGCTGAGTTTTTCCAGCATTTTTTGTTTTCATTTCAGATTTCCAGCATCCACAGTATTTTGTGTTTAAACAATTCTCTTGGTGTCATGGCAATGATTCTCCCTTATATAACCCAACAAAAACAAATGGATTGAACGTTTACCTTATGCTGCTCATGCGACTTTTCTGCATACAAAATGGCTGCCATGTTTTCTTGACATTCTAGCAATCATAGCGCTTCAAAAGTAATTTATTGTCAGTGTGAGATATTTCTAGGTAAAAAAGCATAAGACAAATACATGCCTTTATCTTTTCAGCTCACACATCATGCTGGACCAACAAACACTAACATTGCAGTGATAAATTTATTCAAAAATGCAATCCATTTATTACTGAAATATTCATATTAAACATTAAAAATCCAGTTTTAATTCAAAATGAAAAAATGATGTCCACTCTTGTTCAATTTCCTTTTAATTCTCTGCGCTTTCCCTTTCTCACTCTAATTGCATTTCTCTCATTTTTATTATGCTTCTCTTCCTGCCTTATCCACGTTCTTGATGTATTTTTGAACTGCAATAAATTTTCCTTGCTTTCCTTGCGCTTCCTCTTGGCACAACAGTTGTTGGACATAGGAACCAGCTTTTTTTAAAATACATTTTGATTGGTTACAAACCAGCTCTTAAAAATGTTATGCTAAACAATTAAAAACCAGAACACATTTGAATGAGATGATGTGACTGGAGTCATGTTTAGACACAGTTTTATCTATCAAAACAAGAAATAACTGCTGGTAAATGAGAAAACTCTTCGATAGCTCAGAGAACAACAACGTCCAAAGGCCTGGTTAATTCTTTCATCCGTGGGATGGTCACTTCCTGGTTATAGGCAATGTTTGTTGTGGAGAGGCACTCTACATCTTTTAGCTCCAGATTGATGATGTGATCTTAGCCTATCCCCCGTATGGTCCTGTGTTATGAAACAAATTGGAACATATGAGGTACAGAGTTAGTTCCAGCAAGTCTGGACTTCTGGAGCTTGTTTGATTGCCATTGGGAGGCAGGAAAGATATCCCCAGAAATTGGCCACAGTTTCTCTGCTTCTGGTGGCTCTCCAGCGGTTTGTAGCAATGGAGAAGGTGGTGAACAAGGTTGCGCTGATTCATGGATAGGGTGAACATTAATGAAGTGGACAGTCTTTTCTTACCTTTTTTTTGCTTGAATTTGATGCTATATTTCCATTGCTAACTGTTGTGATACAAGCTGCTTTCTTCAGCTAGCTTGAGATTCACCATAGTTGAATGATTCAGCATATACCTTTATTATAAAGCCTTTAATGCTTTGAGCCTTTAATGTTTTAGTGATTAAATCGCCCCTGACAAGTGGACCAACAATTGCCATGTGCTTCCTGCAACCCGTGCCCAGAATCAAAATGGCGGACATGAGACACTCACATACTGCTACCACAGTGGTACTTTGCCTTGGGAAGTATCAAGTGAGACAACTGCATGGTGAAGATTCTGGTGCTCCTGGGTTTAAAAGCAAACCTGCAATTACAAACGGGTCATTGACATGTTTTATTTCTCGTACCCAAGGTACATGAGAGTCATTAAAGCTCAGACATCACCTCTCCTGTTTAACCATTAGATTAATCTGTTTTATAAAAACGTCCTACTTTAGAAAAGCTCTCTCAAATTGACATTTATAATTGATATATTTTAGAAGGCAATAATGAGCACTGTGACATCATCATCTGGTGACAAAATAGTGCTAATGCTTTCTTCAGAGCTGTTAATGGCTTCTCTCAGTGAGTGGAAAGTATTCATGTTCGAGTATGGTTAATCTCTGTAGTTAAAATGATTAAAACAAATTAACGCCAGGAATCAGTCTTTAAAAGTATGCTCTTGGGAATTGTTCATAACTGGACCTTGATTAGAAAGCCTATCATTACAACTGAGGGACGTTTCATTGCTGGGATTCAGTGCTAGTATCTCACTGAAGCAGTAACTTCTTTAACTGTGTGATCACCTAGGTAGGATGTGCATACAAAAGCCTAACCCTGTGCTCTTCTTCAAACCACGTTACCAAGAAATCCATAGAGTCATGGTTTGTTTGTCTGAAATCGTGTACCTATTCTCTCCCCACAGGGTCACATCCTAGTGTGCACAGGGCTATCACTAGGATATATGCAGCTAACATCATGAAGTTTACCAAGAGAGAGAACTGCTAAGTTTCCCTTTTTAGCCCAGTTAGGACCATCCTATCTGTAACGACACTGACTTGCAGTTTTGGTTGGAGCCAATTAAATTGCAGCCCCAATGACAGATCTACACCTTAGGCCTCATTAATGAACAAAGGCTTCATAATCATCCATTAATAGTGCTCTGGAGTAGATCTGCCTGGCTCAGGTATCCAATGGCTAAATCTGTCATTGAGGACTGACTCGGTTCCAACCTCATGTCATCAAGCAAATCGCAGGCCCAACTCAATCCTAAACAGGATAGTCGTCCTCTGGTCAGTATACGTTGGCAGACTGGCTTGACTTGATCTGTGCTGAATTACCCCAGTTGGACAGAAGCTATGAACTACAAAGGGTCTCAGTGCCCTTTTTTGTATTTCTGAAGCTAAGGGATGTCATTAATGTGAAAGGATTTTTTTCAATGTGTTGCGGGCACTGCTGCCTATTCAATATTGAGAATGCCCTGGCCAGGTATAAGGATTAGATGCAGGTCAAAGCTGCATCTCCCAACAACCACAACCTCAGTTTCTACAACTGCTCCCATGTGAAAATGTTAGGGTTGAGGAAAGGAAAAGCCAGCCAGAGACCCTGCTCTTAACTGATGACTCCTGATCTCTTCTAGAAGGTGTGTTATAACTGGATTGCCCTCAGCACTATTTATGTTGTCCTATTAGAAACAGCACTTTCACTTACCATATAGAGAAAGGGATACCGTATATTCTTTTTTCAACAAATAATCGAAACGAAGAAGGAAGAGTGTAGAATTGCAGCATGGCTAAAGATCCTGTAGCCAAACAAGGCATGAATGAGGACTACAGAACTGATTTATCTATGGAAATTTCACATGAAAGCAGCTGTAAAAACTAAAGTTGTGGTTGTTGGGAGATGCAGGTTTGACCTGCATCTACTCCTTATACCTGGCCAGAGCATTCTCAATACTGAATAGGCAGCTGTGGCCACAACACATTGAAAAAAATCCTTTCCCATTAATGGCATCCCTTAGCTTCAGAAATACAAAAAAAAATGCTCCATATGGTTAGGATAACAAATGTACTCACTAATCAAGGTGAACAGAAGGATAATTTTCATTGAAGCAATCCCTCCACTGACCCAGTTTAATGCTTGGCTTCTGCACAGAACTCTTCAGTGTATCTTAATGGCAATCCAGTCGGTGACAGCTGCACTATCGACAAGATATGGGTTCAGGTAAATATGGTAGTGATCAAAGCAGATGTTGACCAATGAAATCAATGAGCGCCTACAATCCTATTAGGGTTTTATGGTGACATTAATTCACAACTTCTGTTCTATTCAGTATTCGCTGTTGGGTTTGCATGTGTTATCCAGATGGCCTGTCTATTGCAAAAGTGCTTTTGCTTTCTCTCTCAGGCCTGTTTCTTCCAGTTACAATTTAATTACTGTTATCCATGTTGTTTGGATGTGCCTTTGGCAAAGTATATAAAAAAGAATTTTTTTCTAACTTAATGAGAGTATTTAATAGCTTGACCTAGACTAAGATCTTCCATTTCAGGATCTTTTGTATAGATTTTAATCACAGAATCACAGAATTTTAATGGCACAGAAGGAGGCCATGCAGCCCATCATGTCTGCACTGGCTCTCCATATGAGCATAATGACCTAGTGCCATTGCCCTGCCTTTTCCCTGTACCCCTGCATATTGTGTCTATTCAAATGATCATCTAATGTCCTCCTGAATGCCTTGATTGAACCTGCCTCCACCACACTTCCAGGCAGCGCTTTCCAGACCTGAACCACTCGCTGTGTGGAAAAGATTTTTATCACATCACATTTGCTTCTTTTGCAAATCACTTTAAATCTGTGCCCTTGTTCTTGATCCTTTTCCAAGCGGGAATAGCTTCTCCCTATCTATTATGTTCAGTTCCCTCATGATTTTGAACATTTCTATCAAATCTTCTCTTAGCCTTCTTCTCTCCAAGGAGAACAGTCCCAACGTCTCCAATCTATCTTCATAACTGAAGTTCCTCATCCCTGGAACCATTCTTGTAAATCTCTACTGCACTCTTTCCATTGTGTTCACATCCTTCCTATAATGTGGCACCCAGAACTGTACACAATACTCTAGCTGAGGTCTAACGAGTGTCTTATATAAATTCAGCATGGCCTCCTTGTTGTTGTACTCTATGTCCCTTTATTAACTGCTTTCTCCACCTGTCCGGCCACCTTCAATGATATACACCCAGTCTTCCCGCTCCTGCACCCACTTCGAAATTTCACCCCTTATTTTTTATTGTCTGTCCATGTTCTTCCTATCAAAATGAATCATCTCACACATCTCCACATTGAACTTCATCTGCCACCTATCTGCCCACTCCACCAGCTTGTCTATGTCCTTTTGAAGTTCTACACTATCGTCCTCGCAGTTTACAACACCCCCAAGCTTCATATCACCCACAAACTTTGGAAATTGTCCCCTGCACACTAAGATCTAGGTCATTAATATATATATCAGGAAAAGCAAGGGTCCCAATACTGACCCCTGGAGAACTCCACTACAAATTTTGCTCCAGCCTGAAAAATATTCATTGACCTTTACTCTCTGCTTCCTATTTTTCAGCCAATTTTGTATCCATGTTGTTACTGTCCCTTTTATTGCATGTGCAATAACTTTTCTCACAAGTTTGTTGTGCAGCACTGTAGCAAATGGCCTTTGAAAGTCCATGTACACCATATCAACAGCATTACACTCATCAGCCTTTTCTGTTAGCACTTTAAAAAAAACTCCAGCAAGCTAGCTAAACATGATTCCCCCTTTAGAAATCAATGCTGGCTCTTCCTTATCAACCCATATTTTTCCTTGTGATTACTAATTCTATCCTGAATAATTGTTTCTAGAATCCTACCCACCACTGAAGTTAAACTGACTTGTCTGTAATTACTGGGCTTATCCTTACAACCTTTTTTGAACAAGGGCATAATGTTTGCAATTCTCCAGTCTTCTGGCACCACCCTGAGTCTAGGGAAGACAGAAAGATTGTGGCCAGTGTCCCTACAATTTCTGCTCTCTCTTCCTTCAATATCCTTGAATGCATCTTGTCCAGTCCTGGTGCCTTGTCAATTTTAAGTACCGACAGCCTATTCAACACTTCCTCCTCATCAACTTTGACCCCTTCTAGTGACAGAGTTTCCTCATCTGTCATCATAGGCTGGGTAGCATCTACTTCCTTGGTAAAGATGAATGCAGAGTATTCATTTAATACCTCAGCCATGGCCCCTTTGTCCATGTGTAAATTCCCTTTTAGGTCTCTAATCAGCCCTACTGCTCCTTTTACCACCTTTTTACTAGTTATATGCCTATAGAAGACTTTGGGGTTCCTCTTTATGTTGACTGCCAGTCTTGTCTCATAATCCCTTACCTCATAATTGGCTTCTCTAATGTGCTTTTTCACCTCCCCTCTGAACCTTCTGTATTCCTCTTGGTTCTCAATTGTATTTTCTACCTGACACCTATCATAAGTGCACTTTTTCTTCTTTATCTTAACTTCTATCACATTTTTCATCCACAGAGCTCCGGATTTGTTTGTCTTGCATGTCCCTTTCAATGAAATAAACCTTAACTGCCTGAACAAATTCTTTTTTGAAGGTATCCCATTGTTCATCTATAGTTTTTCCCACCAATCTTTTGTTCCAGTCTATCTGGCCAAGTTCCGTTCTTGCCCCATCGAAGTCAGGTCTCGTCCAGTTAATTATTTTTATTCTGGATTGCATATTGTACATTTCTATCATCATTCCAAAATGTACAATACAAAAATCACTGTCCCCTAAATGTTCCCCCTCTGACACTGGATCTACTTGGCCCACCTCATTTTCAAGGACTATGTCCAATAGTGCGTCTTTTCTTAAAAACAAGAAACTGCGGACGCTGGAAATCCAAAACAAAAACAGAATTACCTGGAAAAACTCAGCAGGGCTGGCAGCATCAACAGAGAAGAACAAAATTGACATTTCGAGTCCTCATGACCCTTCAACAGAACTGAGTAAAAATAGGAGAGGGGTCAAATATAAGCTGGTTTAAGGTGGGGGGAGAGAAGTGGGGTGGGGGGTGTTTGTAGGGACAAGCAAGCAGTGATAGGAGCAGATAATCAAAAGATGTGACAAAAGAACAAAGAGGTGTTGAAGGTGGTGATATTATCTAAAAGAATGTGCTAATTAAGAATGGATGGTAGGACATGCAAGGTACAGCTCTAGTGGGGGTGGGGTGAAATAAGACTAACAGAACATAAAAGGTATAGATTTAACAATAATGGAAATAGGTGGGAGAAGAAAAATCTGTATAAATTATTGGAAAAAACAAAAGGGAGGGGGAAGAAACGGAAAGGGGGTAGGGATGGAGGAGGGAGTTCAAGATCTAAAGTTGTTGAATTCAATATTCAGTCCGGAAGGCTGTAAAGTGCCTAGTCGGAAGATGAGGTGCTGTTCCTCCAGTTTGCGTTGAGCTTCACTGGAACAATGCAGCAAGCCAAGGACAGACATGTGGGCAAGAGAGCAGGGTGGAGTGTTGAAATGGCAAGCGACAGGGAGGTCTGGGTCATTCTTGCGGACAGACCGAAGGTGTTCTGCAAAGCGGTCATCCAGTCTGCGTTTGGTCTCTCCAATGTAGAGGAGACGGCATTGGGAGCAACAAATGCAGTAGACTAAGTGAGGAGAGAGGAAGTGAAGGGCCAGGTGTTGCATCTTTTGCGTATGCATGGGGAGATGCCGTAGGTGGGGGATGAGGAGTAGGGCTTGATGGAGGAGTGGACCAGGGTGTCCCGAAGGGAACGATCCCTACGGAATACCGCTAGTGGGGTGAAGGGAAGATGTATTTGGTGGTGGCATCATGCTGGAGTTGGCGGAAATGGCTGAGGATGATCCTTTGAATGCGGAGGCTGATCGACATCATCGACACCAACACCCATCCAGCACCCTCCACCCCTGCCTGTCCCTCGATCCCCATCCCATCTTCCAATCCCAGCCCTGGCCATGTATTCACTATACCCCCTCACCTTCCCCTCTCCGACGCTGAATGTTCAGTGCTCAACAAAGGGCTTAGTTTCATACCCTTATGCCCTCACCTTAATGAATTTTCAGGCTCGGCACGATGCTGAACTCTTCTTCCGTCACCTTGGGCTCCGTGCTCACTTCTTTGGGCAGGAGTCCTCTCCCTGTTCAACGGATCCTTTTACCCACCTCCAATATTCTCCCTCCACCTGGACCCATCCCTCTGGATTCCTACCTTCTCTTGATCTTTTCATTGAGAAATGTCGGCGTGACATTAGTCGTCTCAATTTCTCTGCTCCTCTCACCCATTCTAACCTGTCTCTCACTGAACTTACTGCACTCCGTTCTCTCAGATCCAACCCTAACATTGTCATCAAACCCGCTGACAAGGGTGGTACTGTTGTTGTCTGGCGCACTGACCTCTACCCCACGGAGGCTGAGCGTCAACTTGCAGACACTTCCTCCGACCTCTCCCTGGACCATGACCCCACCACTCAACATCAAGCCATTGTTTCCAGGACTGTCAATGACCTCATTTCCTCTGGAGAGCTTCCTCCCACGGCTTCCAACCTGATAGTCGCCCAACATCGGACGGCCCGCTTCTACCTCCTACCCAAAATCCACAAACAGGACTGTCCCGGCAGACCCATCGTGTCAGCCTGTTCCTGCCCCACGGAACTCATTTCTCATTATCTTGATTCCCTTCTCTCTCCCCTTGTCCAGTCCCTTCCCACCTACATCCATGATTCCTCTGACACCTTACGTCACATCAACAATTTCCAGTTCCCTGGCCCCAACCGCCTCCGCTTCACCATGGACGTCCAATCCCTCTACACCTCCATCCCCCACCAGGATGGTCTGAGGGCCCTTAGCTTCCTCCTCGAACAGAGGCCCGAACAATCCCCATCCACCACTACTCTCCTCCGTCTGGCTGAACTTGTTCTCACACTGAGCAATTTCTCCTTTAACTCCTCTCACTTCCTCCAAATAAAAGGTGTGGCTATGGGTACCCGCATGGGCCCCAGCTATACCTGTCTCTTTATGGGGTATGTGGAACATTCCTTGTTACAGTCCTACTCCCGCCCCCTCCCACAACTCTTTCTCTGGTACATTGATGATTACTTCAGTGCTGCTTCATGCTCTCGTGGGACCTGGAAAAATTTATTAATTTTGCTTCCAATCTCCACCCCTCCATCATTTTCACATGGTCCATCTCTGACATTTCCCTTCCCTTCCTTGACCTCTCTGTCTCAATCTCTGGTGATAGACTGTCCACCAATATCCATTACAAGCCTACCAACTCCCACAGCTACCTTGACTACAGCTCCTCACACCCCGCTTCCTGTAAGGACTCCATCCCATTCTCTCAGTTCCTTCGCCTCTGTCGCATCTGTTCTGATGATGCTACCTTCAAAAACAGTTCCTCCGACATGTCCTCCTTCTTCCTTAATCGAGGTTTTACACCCACGACCGTTGACAGGACCCTCAACCGTGTCCGTCCCATCTCCCGCGCATCTGCCCTCACGCCTTCTCCTCCCTCCCAGAAACATGATAGGGTCCTTCTTGTCCTCACTTATCACCCCACCAGCCTCCGCATTCAAAGGATCATCCTCCGCCATTTCTGCCAACTCCAGCATGATGCCACCACCAAACACATCTTCCCTTCACCCCACTAGTGGCATTCCATAGGGATTGTTCCCTCCGGGACACCCTGGTCCACTCCTCCATCACCCCCTACTCCTCAACCCCCACCTACGGCACCTCCCCATGCATACGCAAAAGATGCAGCACCTGCCCCTTCATTGCCTCTCTCCTCACCGTCCAAGGACCCAAACACTCCTTTCAAGTGAAGCAGCATTTCACTTGCATTTCCCCCAACTTAGTCTACTGCATTTGTTGCTCCCAATGCGGTCTTCTCTGCATTGGAGAGACCAAACGCAGACTGGGCGACCGCTTTGCAGAACACCTTCGGTCTGTCCGCAAGAATGACCCAGACCTCCCTGTCGCTTGCCATTTTAACAATCCACCCTGCTCTCTTGCCCACATGTCTGTCCTTGGCTTGCTGCATTGTTCTAGTGAAGCTCAACGCAAACTGGAGGAACAGCACCAGATCTTCCGACTAGGCACTTTACAGTCTTCCGGACTGAATATTGAATTCAACAACTTTAGATCTTGAACTCCCTCCTCCATCCCCACCCCCTTTCCGTTTCTTCCCCCTCCCTTTTGTTTTTTCCAATAATCTATACAGATTTTTCTTTTCCCACCTATTTCTATTATTTTTAAATCTATACCTTTTATGCTCTGTTAGTCTTATTTCACTCCACCCCCACTAGAGCTGTACCTTGCGTGTCCTGCCATCCATTCTTAATTAGCACATTCTTTTAGATAATATCACCACCTTCAACACCTGTTTGTTCTTTTGTCTGTGACATCTTTTGATTATCTGCTCCTATCACTGCTTGCTTGTCCCTGCAACCACCCCCCCACACCACTTCTCCACCACCCACCCACCACAGCCACCCCCCCACCGCCCCCCGCCCCCCACCACCACCACCCCCCTCTCCTATTTTTACCCAGTTCTGTTGAAGGGTCATGAGGACTCGAAACGTCAATTTTGTTCTTCTCCGCCGATGCTGCCAGACCTGCTCTGTTTTTCCAGGTAATTCTGTTTTTGTTGTGCATCTTTTCTTGTTGGATTGGACACATACTAATGTAGAAAACTTTCCTGAACACAATCTAGGAACTTTTGCCCCTTTCTGCCCTTCACTCTACCACTGTCCCAGTCTATATTTGGGTAAGTAAAGTCACCCATAATAACTACTCTATAATGCTTGCATCTCTCTGTAATTTCCCTGCTGATTTGTTCTTCTATGACCTTCTCAACAGTTGGTGGTCTATAGACCACACCGAGCAATGTAATTGCACCCTTTTTGTTCCTTAGCTCTAGCCAAATTGATTCTATCCTTGAACCCTCTGGGATGTCCTCTTCCTCCAGCATTGCAATGCTCTCCTTAACCAATACTGCCATCCCTCCTCCTTTCTTTCCTTTCCTATCTTTTCTGAACACCTTGTACCCAGGAATATTTAATACTCAGTTCTGCCCTTCCTTGAGTCAGGTCTCTGTTATCACCACAACATCATATTTCCACATGGCAATCTGCAACTGTAACTCTCCAATCTTCTTTACTATACTCTGTGCATTCACATACATGAATAGTAACCCTGATTTAAATTTGTTACTTTGTCCCTCACACGACTTCACCTATCAACTTACTATTCTCCATGCTAGTGCTATCTGTCCCTCCCAGTATTTTGTGCACCCTGGTATTCCTAACATTTTCTCTTGGTTCCCACACCCCCCTGCTGAGTAAGGTAAAGTCCTCCCAACAGTATTAGCAAAACGCCCCACAAGGAACTAAGCCCCAGCTCTGTTCATGTGCAGCCTGTCTGGCTGAACCCCGATTCATTTGAAGTCCATCCTCAGTCAGCTTCCCCTATGTGAAAGTGTGTAGAGAAAACATGTTGAGTAGTAAAAAAAAAGAATGAGCATTTATATAACAACTTTTATGTTGTCAATATGCCCCAAAGCACTTCATAACCAATAAGTTTGTAACTGTAGTTAGATTTTATAAACAAGGTAGCCAACTCATGCCCAGTAGCTGTATCAAACTGCTACAGACTAAATCACTGTTGGTGTACCTAAACTACATGGAATGCAGCTGTTCAAGATGATGGCTCACTACCACCTTCTCAAGGACAATTCGAGGTGGGCTGTGAATGAATCAGTTTGAAGGAATATGGTCATAATGAAGGGTTAAGGATTTATTTACTTTAAAATGCGAGCTTAAAAATTTAAAAGGGCTCATTCTTTTTAGAGGTAAATGCCTAATTCAACATCCTGGCAATGTACAGACTTGTGTCTTCTTACAGCAGTAAGCGAATACTTAATAATAAGGAAGGCACACACCCAAAAGCTGCGCACTTGCATATTTTTTCACACTGTCAGGAAAGACAACACCATATAGGATTTGATAAGATGTATTTATACTGATAATCCTAGTCCACACTCAACTGGAATTTTTATAACCTAGAACCATGTTGTAATCTGAAAACGCAGACTCTTGACTAATGGAAATTAACTACCTTGAGTCCATGCAAACTTGGCTTTCCTAGAATCAATGAGGCTTATAGCTTATGTAGAATTTGACAGCTATATCTGTTTTCTTAGAATCGAAAAGTGCTGTCCTTAAGCAAAAATTAACAGTCATCAACTTACTTAGGTAAAGGTTTAACTGGTGAGGCTGAGCGAAGGTGATTCTCTCCATAGCTGGGACAGAATCACTTTACTAACTGCGGTCCTCACTTGTGGAATTAGGGTAAATGTTACTTTAACAATTGGTGGGTATTCTACTTAAAATATCTTACTGTAACAATAATTGAAATTTAAAACTAGATTCGCTACTAGAAATAAGAGTCTATTATCTTCCTTTTTCCTGGAACCTATTTCATGTTGCGATTGACTATTTCAACCTGACTTTGAATTACCCTCTCGGTTCTTTACTAAATTTCTTTACATTTTAGAATTTATATTGTTTCACATAGTCTTCTGTGTTGCTAACTCAGGACCCTACTCTGTACTCTCTGGTGGGGGAGTACATTACTGAGGAGTAGCCCGGACCCTAATAATATTTGGAATATTATAAGCTGTCTTAAACTTGTTAAAAATGAGTCAAAGTGGACTCTTTTCTTTTGTGGAGAGATGGATCAGTCCTTTCGACCATTTACCATTTTTAGGTTTTGTCTTTCTCAACCTAAAACTGAGAGGAATCATCTGAGAGGTACCTCTGACCTGGAATTGTCCCAAAAAAGTGCCAGGATTATAATCCATCACAGGTCTTGCCAGCAATGTTCACAACCCAAGAATAAATGGGAAAAAAATGATCCCACAGCAGCAAATGAGATTATATCACTAGCTAATCAATTTTGGTTGAAATGTTGGCCAGAATGTCAGTTCTTCTTCAAATAGTTCCACAGGATGTTTTACATCTGCTTGTCTAGCCCTCAGTGCAATATGTGCACCATATATGCTGGTCCCAAATTAAGCCCTTCTCCCATCAATGTACCCATAATGACACATCTGGTGATCTGATGGGAGATTCCATCATCACTTAGGTGGGTCCATGGACAGTGCTTCTTACAAGGTGGTATTCCCTTAGCAATTTACTTTAGTGTCAACCTAGTCTGTGCGCTAACTTTAGAATGGAGTTTGAATCCAGGGCTTTCAAAGTTAAATGTGAGATTCAGCATTTCCTCTATCTTTTATTGTTGTGCCATGGCCAATCTGTTTAGGTGTGCTGGCCCTTTAATTTTTTTTTTGCACAGTTCATGCATTTGTGGTTGTCTAAAGGAGACAATTTGTGCATGGCTTCTGTGGGAACTTTTGCATTGGCTGCACAGCTTGGAGGGAACATTGGTAAGAGAGCAATCCACTAAATCAAACTGATACTTCCTCAGCCATACAGACCAGGAGCTAGTCATTGCTGATTTATGTGATTTCAGCTAAAGCAACATTGCAGCTATTAGAATTGTACTCAGGTCCCCTAGGCCGAGTCGTGTGAAGACAGAAAAGCAGGCATAACTCTTTCTCCTAACTGCCATCTAGAGACTCCTGCATATATGTGAGTGACCAGATCATAATTGGCTGTGTTGTTCCCCAGATTTAATTAGGTTGCTGATACCTACCATCGATGATAACAGAAAGTTGTTCTTATAATGTGCCTTTAAGATACCAATTGTCTTTAACAGAAGTATAAAAGGAAAATAGACAGCAGTAGAAGAGACAGGGGAGAAGGATTCAGTAAAGAGGTAGATTTCGAATATGTTTTGAAGGTGGGGGAGATTGAGGTTTCAATAATAGGCCCCCCACACTTGGGCAAGAGAGGATCAGTGAGGGCGGGGGGGGGAATAATAGGTTATAAATAGGGAACACATCCCCAAACCTCTGCATACAGGTCTGCTATCATTTTTTACATAGGCGGGTGGCATGTTTTGCAAGTGTGCTGCCTTTGAGAAGTAGGACTGTACATTAATTTATGTAAATTCAGCTTCCACAGTGCAAACACGAACCTGACCTAAATTTCAGACTAGGTCCATGGGTTTCCCACTGCTCGAGAAATCCAGTAGTGAAAGAGAGGCAAGAGCTTCCTTCTCCATAAGATTCCTTTTATAGCATTCCTTGTGGACCAGAAATAGTAGGATTGATTCCCTCAGTCCCTCGTGAAAGCCTTTGGCCTCCCATCTATTGATTGGGGGCTCTTTCTTCCCTGACATGTTCAATTGTTCCCCCAACCCCTACAACTCTCACTCCCTTCTTCCCGATTACCAGCTGCTGTCCCCTGGGATCTCTGACTGCAGCTTCATGGCACTGGTGTCCCTGCCTGGCAGCTAGCCAGCCTGTCAATTTGGCCAGCAGCTGGGCGAGAAACAGAAGAAAAAATGATATTGAGGTCGTGCCATCAAATTTATCAGGATCTCTGCTATCCCAGTCTAATTGGGTTTGCCCCCTCCACCCTGTCTATATCTGGGCTTTATCTTTTTTTCTTTTATGCCCTGAGTGCTATGGGAAAGTAAAGATCCTGATCATATGCTTAGCACAGAAGCTAAGATTCTGATGTATTCAATTAGTTGTAGGTGGAACATTATTCATTTTTATCTCTTGGGTCCTCAGTTTGAACCAAATGAAATTCAGTCCTTCTGACTGCCAGTTCCTAATTGAAATTAGTTTGGGACAATTCCCAGGTAGATTTTAGTAGGTGTGAGAACGTGATCCATTCTCCAGCCCTATCGTCGCTCAAATTGTCTTAAGTTTGGCTGCTTCAGGTGTGTTCCGTCTTGTGAGTGCAACTTCTGAAAACAACCAGATAGAAAACCAACCTTCCAGCCTTCCATCTCTGCATTTCTTTTTACCTCTATCCCAGCAACACATCTTCCTGCTGCAAAACTCTTTTTACTTGAATCCGTTTACTGGGCCTCAGTATCCCACCCCTGCTCACTCCCCCAGTATCTCACCCCAGCTCCCTCCTCTCCCAGTATCCCACCCCTGCTCCCTCCTCCCCCAGTATCCCACCCCTGCTCACTCCCCCAGTATCCCACCCCTGCTCACTCCCCCAGTATCTCACCCCAGCTCCCTCCTCCCCCAGTATCCCACCCCTGCTCACTCCCCCAGTATCTCACCCCAGCTCCCTCCTCCCCCAGTATCCCACCCCTGCTCACTCCCCCAGTATCTCACCCCAGCTCCCTCCTCCCCCAGTATCCCACCCCTGCTCCCTCCTCCCCCAGTATCCCACCCCTGCTCACTCCCCCAGTATCTCACCCCAGCTCCCTCCTCCCCCAGTATCCCACCCCTGCTCACTCCCCCAGTATCTCACCCCAGCTCCCTCCTCCCCCAGTATCCCACCCCTGCTCACTCCCCCAGTATCTCACCCCAGCTCCCTCCTCCCCCAGTATCTTACCCCTGCTCACTCCCCCAGTATCTCACCCCAGCTCCCTCCTCCCCCAGTATCCCACCCCTGCTCACTCCCCCAGTATCTCACCCCAGCTCCCTCCTCCCCCAGTATCTTACCCCTACCCCCATCAGTATCTCAACCCTAGCCTCCCCATATCACAACCCCTCCCCAGTATCTCAACTTTACCCTTCAGTATCTCACCATTGCCACCTTTGTATTTCTCCTTCTGTTTTACGTTTAAGCCCAGCTGGACAGAACTGTGGGGCAGAAAGGTTAGGGATAATAGGGATGATGATGAAGTGAATCAAGAATCAGTAGGTAGGTTCTGCCAAGTTTGGAATATAAAAATGTGTGGACTGTAGAATGGCAAAGGAAGGTAAGGGCTTGACAGTATTATCATTCTGGGAAAGAATGACTGAGATTAAGAAAGAGGATGCAGGACTGAGGGAAGCAGAGAGGAACAAGAGGAAAATTGAGAATGATGATGACGAAAATGGAGCAGTAAAATAGAGACAGAAAAGAGAAAGAGAAGTCCGCAGTTAGAGTTGAGAGATGAATGATCAATAAGATGAGAAGCTAGTCCTGATCTTCACCCATTTGTGTTTGGGATCCTGTTGCTGCAACTGCAGGTGGAATTTTATGAGTCCCACAGAGTGGGGGGTGGTGGGGGTGGGGACCAGGAGGGATATCTGAAAGGCCACTGTCGGGTCAGCAAGCTGACGCATTCCTGCCTCCAGGTGATCTTGTCGGAGATGAGCGAACAACGGAAGCAAATACCCACCTGGCAGCGGCAGGTAGCCAATTTACAAGCCACGTTGGGCCAGATTGGGGATGCCACCAGTATTTTACCAGCTGAAAGGTTCTCAAAATTCCCACATTTTTCATATCATCAACAAGGATATGACTTTTGGACTTTTAAACTGCTGAGTTAAGTATAAAACCCTGCAGACAGGAGGCTGGGCCCATGAAGGCCTGGGGCTGCACATGCCCGGGCTTATTGAGCGCAGTGTGGATTGTTTTGCCTGAAACTAGACAACGAGAGGAGACAGACTATGCATTTTTCCCTTTAATACAATCAACCCAGAGAAAGACTTCACCTCACACAAAATTGAAGCCCATCAAAATCTTGCATAAATAATCACTACTAACTACTAAGGCAGGAAGGCACAATCAATTCAATTATGCAAACCCATCAAAACTCCACACATACAATGGCTTTCAGTTCAAAACTAGTTACTAGGCAGGAAGACAATGATAAACATCATGCGAGCCCATTAAAAACAACGAGACAACAATCACCGGGGGAAGCCCACCAAAGTCAAACAAAGAACTAACCTTGATTTGGACTCTGATAAGAAATTCGAAAGACATTATAACTGGGCAGTCAGTTACGAAGGAGAGAGGGAGAAACCAGCTAGCAGGCACTGAGCAGTTGGGAGCGGTTGAAACAGAGTTTAAGCAAGAAGATCTGGAGGTTTTGCAGGCCGCAGGCAACAACACAGCAAGGGGCACCGGGTGGCAGGCTCAACCGAAGACAACAAGGCCGCAATCGCAGCCCTCCACGAAGATCGACCACCCACAACCGTGCCCTTCACCCAGCTGAAGAACCTTCATAGATTCCACAGACCAGGACCACATGGGGAATGGCAGCCCCCAGAGGACACAAAGAGCATACTCCAAAACAGCAACCGGCTTACCTGGCTGGATTTCGAACTGTCAAGGAACCCTGGGTTGGTGAGCATGATCCCTGACCTCTCCTAGTTCAATTTAGTTAGGTCTTGGGGGTGGGACAAGGATAAGGGGATTAGTAGCGTGATTTTTCCCTCATTATGCCGTGTGTTCCCCATTCTTAACTAAATGTACTTTGTAAGTCTGTATAATCTCAGTGTAATCCTAATGTTATAAGTTCATTTGTGACTTCAATAAACTCAGTTTTTCTTGCACCAAAACCAGCTGTCTGCTGCGCTTTGTCACAACCCCGAAATAAGTCCAAGGTCTAGAACCCAGGGAGTGGGAGTGATTCGAACCACTCAGAAGTCAGAAGTGAAGCTGACACACACACCACCCCCTACACAGCAGCAGTGGGTCCCAGGTTGCAGGGCAATGCTCAGCAGAGCGTTGGAGACAGCATCATGGCGGCAGTCTGGTGTGGGCCAATGAGGATTTATGCCACATTAACTATCAATGTCACTTAAAGGTAACATCTTTTAAGCTAATTGTATTCAGTAGATTCAGTTACAAACATCAATTTTACTTCATTGTTACAATCAACATCAGCACTGATGTGTCAATCCAATATTATCTTTAGACTGTTCAAGGTGTGACAGTTAAAACAGCTTCACTCAACTCTCCAGCTCTTCTGTCTAACTCAGCTTCTTCCTAATACATCTCTCAACATATGCATATCCTTTCGTTCTCGAGATTCATTCATATTAATTAGACCAGGGGGATATTTGCAGCATAAAAATTAGCCAGCTGTGCCAGCTGCAAGCTTTTACACCCCACCCCAGAACATGACAAGCATGGAACATGACTGTATTTTAAATAATTTCAGTAATCCATCAACTAGATGACCCAAAACAAAATGGCTTGAGTTTCCACAAACCTTAAGTTGTTAAATCCAATCGACTGGTTTGTTCTGAGAGTCATTCCTGGAGCATATAACTAGGTGTTAATCTTTGCCAGTTTATAGCACTCTGCTGCCTGAGTCCCAATAAGTTGACCACTATATATTTAAACAAATGCACTTATATTTATAAAGTGTGTTAAACATAATAAAATGTCCTAACATGAGCCACAGGAGCATTCCAAAACATAACTAGACACCGAGCCACACGATATTGTGGAAGATGGCTGAAAGCCTAGTCAAAAAATTATGTTTTAAGGAGCGTCTTAAAGGAGGAAATCAAGGTCGACAGTTGGGGGTTTAGGGAGAGAATTTCAGAGCTTAAGGCTTAGGTAGCTGAAAACACAGCCACCGATGATGGAGCAAATAAAAATCAAGAGTACGCGAGATGCAAGGATTAGATTAGTACTGATATCTTGGAGGGTTAAAAAGCTGGAGGAGATTACAGAAATGGGATGGGTGAGATCATGGAGGGGTTTAAAAGCAAGGGTGAGAGTTTTAAAATTGAGGTGTTGCTTGACTGAGCGCCAGTGTAGAACAGCAAACACATAGGTGATAAGTGACAAGGACTTCACAGTATCTTTACAGTGCAGAAGGAGGCCATTTGTCCCATAAAATCTACACTGGCTCTCTGAAAGAGCATGCCACCTAGTCCCACTCCCCTGCCTTATCCCCGTAAGAACAGCAGGCAGCAGAATTTTGGGTGACCTCAAGTTTACAGAGGGCAGAATGTGGAAGACCAGCTAGGAGAATGTTACAGTAGTCAAGTCTAGAGGTAACAAAGGCATGGCTGAAGGTTTCAACAGCAGATGAGGTGAGACAAGGGTGAAGTCAGGAGATATTATGGAAGTGGAAATAAGTGTTCTTAATGATGACACGAATATAGGATTAGAAGCTCATCACAGAGTCAATTATAGCATTAATACTGTGAACAGTCTGCTTAGTCACAGACTGTTGCCAGTTATAAGGAACAGGGTTTGGAGCAGGGACTGAAGACAATTACTTCAGTCTTCCCAACTGAAATTGGAGGAAATATCTGTTCATCCAATGACTGGATGTCGAATAAGCAGTTTAATAATTCAGAAACAGTGGAGGAGTCGAGAGAATGAGGTCGGTGAAGTCGAGCTGGGTGTCATCAGCAAGTGGAAGCTAATGCTGTGCTTTTGGATGATGTTGCCGAGGGGCAGCATGTAGATGAGAAATAGAATGGAGCCAAGGATAGTTCCTTGGGGGACACCAGAGGTAGTGATGCTGGAGCAGCAAGAGAAGCCATTGCAAGTGATGCTCAGGCTATGATTAAATTAGAAAAGAAACAGGCGAGGGCAGTCCCAACCAGCTAGACAATGGTGGAGAGGCATCGGAGGAAGATGGTTTGGTCAACCATGTCAAAAACTACGGACACGTCAAGAAGGGCAAGGAAGAATAGTTTCTCTTTGTCACAGTGACATAGGATGTCATTTGTGACTTTGATAAGAGCAGTGTCAGTACTGCAGCACAATACAGAAGGATTTATGCATTGTCAGGGGTGCTGTTTTCATTAAAGAAGTTCCTACCTATGTGTCAGGTAGATATAAGAGATCAAATTACATTATTTAAAAAAGAGCTGAGAGTTCTACTGATGCAAACATTGGTCCTTTAACCAAGACCACCAAAAATAGATCTTTCTAGTCATGAATTCATTTACAGGTTATGGGGCCTTGCTATGTGTAAACTAACATTTGCTACCAAACAACAATGACTGCTCCAAAATCAAATCATTGCTTGTTAAATGTTTTGGGACATCCTAAAGACATAAAATGCTTTGTACATTCTTCCCACTAACGGAACTTTAAATTGCAGCAATGTTAGTATGAATAAGGTAAATATTTTAGTGTTTTATGCCTCGGAGATACACAGAGATGAGACACTCTGGTTATATGTTGCCAACAGGAGTTTTACTCAATACTTGAAAAATATTTTTGCCTTTATGCTGCTAGGGGTTATTCCAGGAATCAGCCAGGCTGGATGGTGGAAGTCATGTTTTAAGATGGCCGGCAGGCATTTGAGCTTGTTAACAGCAATTTTACGAGGTATTCCCGGTTTTGTATGAGCCATATGGGAACAACAGCATTTCAGAAGATCGTCAGCTATAAGCAGGTTGAAGCTCAGCAGGAATTTACTCTTGGCTATGGTGAGCAACCATTGAGAAAGGTAGCCTGTCATTATAGGGAGGTGGAGAGAGAGAAAACCATGGCAGCAGAAATCTGGAGACTGGCCAAACTTGGCAAGAACAGCAGATGCATTCAGATTGAGTGTCCTCTCTGCCTTGCAATTTTTGCATACAGATTAAAGAATGTGAGTGGCCTTGAGAAGTGCGTGCAGACATTTGCAATTAGTCTCATTCACACCAGTTTTGAGGAGGAGCATCGGAGAGGGACAGAGCTGCAGTGACAAGAGTGCAACACCCAGAGGGGCAACAAGATCATGACGCTGAAAGGAGCAAGGAAGAATAAGGCACAGAGGGGAACAGAACTAGCCTCGTGCACAGAAGACACTACCCACCAGTGAGAGTTTACTGCCCAGGGTTACTACTTGCAAATATTTGAGCAGCAGTGCCACTGAAGACTGCGCATCTACAGGGAGAACGTCACTGAGTTGTTTGCTATGATGGACAATAAGCTGAGACCAATGGGAAGTGATGGCCACCCATTGCCTGTGTCGGTGAAGATCACTGTGATGCTGAACCTTTACACCTCAATATCATTCCAGTAATTTTCTAAAGACATCTGTGAGAGTTCCCAGTCTGCAGCTCATCACTGCATTTAGATGGCCACAAACACCATGTTCCAAAGGACCAGATAGTATGTATGTATATGCGCCGATCTGGACAGTCAAGCTGAGAGGGCCTTAGGATTCAGAGCCATGGCTGGATTCCCCCAGGTGTAGGGTGCCATTAACGGTATGAGTGTGGCCATCATAGCTCCCACATACCAGGCAGCAGCTTTCATCAACAAGAAGGGCTTTTACTCGCTGAGTGTGCAAATAGTTTGCAACAGTTGTAAACGCATCTTTCACATGTGTGCAAGGTTCCCGCGAAGTAGCCATGATGCCTAACTACTAAAGCAATCCCAGGCACCCAAGCTTTTCAGCTCACTCACAGGAATTAAGGATGGATACTGAATGATAAAGGCTACCCACTAAAGACACGGCTATTTGCGCCTATGCAGAACCCCAGCAAAGATGTGGAGGAGACTTACAACAGCCGCCACATGACAACTCGAGTGATAATTGAGCTGGCCAGAGAGTTTCCAAAAATGCAGTTTGGATGCTTTGATAGATCTGGTGGAGCTCTTCAATATGCTCCAGCATAGATCTCGCATGTCATGGTGGTATGCTGTGCTCTGCACAACCTGACACAACAGAGGGAGAAGCTTTGAAAAATCAGGACATCCTGGAGTACAATGCCTCCACCAAGGATGAGGATTTGGAGCAGGCTGCTGACCAGGCAGACCACGGCATTGTATCTGATGGACCACAGGCAAGACGTGATGAAATACTGGCAAAGGAGGCTCACTACTCACTAACACAGACAAGTTTCTCATGAACCTTCCTTTGACAATGTAAACAATAATTTTTTTTTACTTTCTGTAGCTCTGCTGCCCTTTTCTTGAATATCCTTACCATCTCACAGGACCTGTCATGACATCAGGCCACAGAATGGATACTGCATGGACCTAATGCGGTACGGAGCTTTTTCATCACACTCTTTGCAAGAGCAATCAAACTATAATGGTACAATAGTGCAGAAATGAATAAAGGATTCATTTTGTAGCGTAAAGTAATAGATTTCATGAAACAGAATTAAACAACAGCATGACGTCAAACAGCACATTAAGTGCAGTTAGGTGAACTATCTCTTGTGCTTGGAGGTACTTGGTGCTCCCCCTGAACTGGAGGAAAGCTGCTGACCTTTTTGCTCCATGGCTTTTGATGGCTGTGTGGTTGTCTGTTGGTTGCCTGAGGCCTAGGGGGGCCTGGGGGCCTCCTGCACCTGTGCAGGAGCCACATCTGTCTTAGTTTCATGAGGCGTTGGTGTCACCATCAGAAGAAATGAGGACCCACCATTCACGCCAAGATTACTTGTGGCAGGAAGCCCGAGTTGCTTCAGGCTGCTGCTCCTCCATCCTTTCAGCGTGCAAATGTCCACCTCTGCTCACTTGAGGAACTTGAGCACCTGGCGATGACCCTGGGCGTCTTGTTCCATTCTTGCCCAGCCACTGCTCCACAGAGCTGATGGAGGAGGCAAATGCATGCAAGTGCACATGGACATCTTCAGCACCCACTCTGTTGTATGCTGGGTGTTGCTTAATTAGAACCATAGAACCATAGAAAAGTTACAGCACAGAAGGAGGCCATTCAGCCCATCTTGTCCATGCCAGCCCAAGGACACCCAGGTGCCCTTTCTAATCCCACCTTCCTGCACCCGGCCTATAGCCAATTATAGGACGAACAAATTCAGGACAGGGAACCTGACCATATTACCCTACATGCCCAATGACAAACCGAGCTGGACTGAAAACAGAATATCTTGTGGAAATTTCAATCCTTCTGAAATAAACCTGAACTGGGAAACTAAAACAAATGCTATCAGGAAAAACAACAGAGCTGGTGTAGGAACTGAAGAAGAAGGGGCCTTAGGAGGATGGTACATCTATGATAAGATGGAGCACAGTATGCCAGCAAAATACAAACATCTTTTTCTGGAAGATTGTGTGCAAGTGGTTTCACACAATGAAAATGACCGGAGAAAGTGAAAGAAAGATGGACAGCTGTCTCGGCAAGTCCAAACCATATAGTTTAAGCAAATGGCCCAAAATATAATTGAACAATGAGCTTTTAAAAGAA
The DNA here is from genome assembly GCF_017639515.1 of Carcharodon carcharias. NCBI lineage: Eukaryota > Metazoa > Chordata > Chondrichthyes > Lamniformes > Lamnidae > Carcharodon > Carcharodon carcharias. The sequence continues at coordinate 107,795,166 of NC_054480.1, read as the reverse complement.
GCTTCATAGGATGATCTGGCCTGCCAGTGTAGCAATGCAGGTTCATCCCCTGAAATAGGGCATAATAGGTTGAACTCATCAGAGATCTTTCCTGCAGTCAAGGGAAGAAAAACCAAGTAGGGTGTGGGTCTTAAAGCAAGCCTGGCGATAATCGGCAGAGGAATCTACAATGAACAGAAGTTGGCCTTTGCGGGGTTGTGTGGCTAATAATTAACAACATATTTGAGCTAGATAAAAACAAAAACAAAAAAACTGCGGATGCTGGAAATCCAAAACAAAAACAGAATTACCTGGAAAAACTCAGCAGGTCTGGCAGCATCGGCGGAGAAGAAAAGAGTTGACGTTTCGAGTCCTCATGACCCTTCGACAGATATTTGAGCTAGATATTGGTGAAGCATTTACTTGCTGGCTGTAGAGTAATAAAACAGTTGTTTTTTTATCATTTCCTTTTCTTTTTTTCTCAGCTGTTAAATCTATGACAATTTTAACTTTCCTCTAATCATTTTAAATCAGTGCTCATTTTAAAACTGTTAGCATGGGTGCAAATAAACCAACCCCATTAAACATAACAACCTTTTGAGTGAGTCATCAATTTGTTCTCTTCTAATTAACATGACAAAATGTACTATAAGCCTGAATGAGTGCTTAAAAAACAAAAAAAACTCCCAGGCTCTCCGGGAGGGTCATCACTCTCTCAATGGTGGATGCCGGGCACGTGTAAATCAGAGACCTGACTGCACACATGGCCTGGATGGACTCCTTCACGTTCATGCATGGGTGTGCAAGGTCTCTGGATGCTGTGCCAGACGTTCACGCACCTCACACTGCAGATCTAGCATCTGTCACCTTGCTTTTGACTCTGGAGGCATGGCATCACCGTGAAGCTGAGCATCTCCATGCCCTCCCACAAGTTCCCCGAGTGCGAGTGGTCATAGCTGTCACTGCCTCCCTCAGCTGCTCAGGCGTATCTGTGCTGTGCTCACCAGAACAGTGCTGCATGGGCACAACTGGCCACCAACATGAGAGTAACTGGTGGGGGGTGTGGAGGAATCACATGACACTGCATCTTCTAAGGTCTTCCTCCTCCTCAGAGGTGGGGAACTGTCCTGCAGGACTGACAACTGCCTGTTCATCTACATGACTTGTGTGTGTGTGTGTGTGTGTGTGTGTGTGAGAGAGAGAGAGAGAGAGAGAGCGAAGAGTGATGAGAGGGCACTGGGTGTTCCAGCTTGTCATTCTGACTACTCATTGCCTGGAGCTCCATGTGACCAGTGGTAGCCACATGAGTGCTATGCTTATTGCTCACCAGAGGCTCTATTGCTCCTATCCACATTGTCTGGCAACTCCACACACATTTCATCATTAGCAATAAGCCACCCTTCAGTCCTCCTAGCTCCAAGGCCCACATTGTGAGTTCTCTTCTCCTGCAATCATTCTGTCACAGACAGGATGGCTGTATTTTCTTACTGCCTGTGATCAGTTTGTATTATATGGAAAGAAGTGTTTAAGCTTTTGGCAGATGGGTAGAATAGAAGTTGGGTGGGTCGGTGGGTAGTCGGGTCGGGTCAGGAGGGGGAGGCAGGTCAGGCCGAGGGGATCGTCAGCCAGGGGTGTCAGTGTGAATGATTGGAAGGGTCAGTTCTGTAATTAGCCAAGAATCAGACTAGGATTTCTCGGTCTAATATTTCCTGGGTAATTATTCAGATAAGTCACACGGAACTGTCTGAAGTGTCCAACTCTACCTCGGAGGCAGGGAGGTGGCAGTGGGGCCACCTCACTGCTGGCAAAACACCAGCAGTGGGTCCCCACAAGCAGGGGGATTGCCCTTTGGAAGTTCAAACTTCTCAGTCAATTCCCACGGAGGTCAGCACGTCAGGGTCTCAATGTGCATCTTGGGTCATATGTCCAGTCTCCGACCATCCAGACACCGGAAGATCTGGGCCTTTGTCACTCACCAATCATAGACATGTACCACGCTAATGTTGGTGGCAGCTGCACTGTCCATCATGGTGCCACAGGAATGCCAACTGCATGCAACCATTCAGCACTGGCAGTGCAGGGATCAACTCTGACTGATCAATGTCCTCTGAGAGGGGCTGCTATTCATCTACTAGCTGACCCTGCAGCCTGGGCAATACCACTGCCGTGAGGACACCCCCTTCTCCAATTTCATATTCTCCTTTTGTGAAATTTAAGGCTGTGAGCTTAATGTTAGCGCTGCATTCACCTTACCAGAATGCAACAGATTATTGATCCTCTTTCTGCACTGCATCCATTTACATGGGAGCACCAATGGCTCCCCATCGCCTCCAAGATCTCCAGCCATGCTTTCTATATCTACCTAGCCACCCTCCTCCTCCTCCCTTTCCAAAGGAAAAGGGCTTCCCTCAATATCCTTGGTGCCTGGAGGTGCACCTCTAAAAAAGCATCAGAAAACATGGGCACCACCCTTGATCTAGCTGCTGCCATCTCTAAACACACCAGTTTTCAGACCTCCATCTCAGTGTCCTCCTGTGCCCCTGCCTGCCCATTGCTAGCTGCTTTTAAATATGGTGCCTGCCTGATGTGATCTGGTACCTTTGCCCACCAGTGCCATCTAATTGTACGGCTCCCACACCTGCCAGTCATTGATTGAGCAATTGTGACAATATCGCTGACTCACTTCCGCCTCCCCCCAACCAGTGTGTCCTCCTTCCCCCCTCACTTTTCCTTGGCCATATCATCCCCTTCACATCCTGACATTGGGATTTGAGCTTTGCTGACAAAACCCGCCCATAGTCTCCGCCCACACAAAAGGGAATTTTGGTGGTGCCCTGCAGTGGGAGCCAGAGCCAGTCAATGTAATGATGGCATGTTGGATGATGTTCAGTGATATTATTAAAGGAACTGTGTGCGTATGATGCCTGAGCAGCAGCTACAGCAGGTCAGGTCCCTGGAAGAGTATGAGGGGAACATTAACGCTCAAAAACACATGAAGCAATACCCAAAATACACAGGTACAATAGGCATTTACCAGCAATTTGTTTGCATTGAGGCTTGTCTCACAGCTTTTTCAGCAAACAGTTAACATAGATGCCCAGCTGGTTTCTTCATAGGATTAAGTGCTTTTCTGTTTCCCCAGTGTTATGTATAAAGTATTGTTTGTTTTTAACTTAAATGAAGTATCGGCCACAATCCTTGCGCTGATGATGATTGTTTTTAATTTAAGAGTGCTTGTGTGCAATATGGTCACTGTAATACTCCTCAGTGATAACCCCTTGTGCCTGGTATGTTAATATATGTTCTTGCTCTGGCACTACTCTTAATTGGGATTTTATTCAAAAGAGCAGGTGTAGAGGATTCCTATGAAATGGTCAGCTGAAGACCTGCATGTTAGTCCAGTGGTCACCTACCAGTACGTGTTGTGAACCTGGACGATCCTGGCTAAGTGGCAAGAACAGCCCTCCATATCCTATTGTTGGTAACTGGATGCATTAGAGCCCAACTTGCCAGAGGCAGGTCCTGGCAATTCACTGGGGTTGTGTGCAATGCAGTTGCTTGTTCCTCGGCTCATGTGTGTGCACTGCTTTGGAAGACAAGTTGCTGACATCTCTGTGCAGAGACCATGGCACAGCTGTGAGATATCCCAATCCCTCACTTACACCTCCCATATCTTTCCAAACATGTCACTTGGCTTTTGCCAGGCTTTTCACTGTGGCCCCAGTGCCTTGATATTGTCAATGAGAATGTTCCTAAGAGATACTTTATCTGTTTCCTGCCTTCTTGCCTGTGACCTGCCCTAGAGATACCTTTGATGAAGAGTATTGCTACAGTCTCTGAATGGGTTTTGCATCAACTAGATGGTGGGTTCTCCAGCTCTGCACATAAAAGTAAGCATCATTTCATGCAAGGGGGCAAATCCATTTTTCTGAAATATCTTTATCTCATTGCTGATCTTCTTCCTCCAATCACCTCTGGCCCTTCTTCACATTCATCACTCTGGGAGCCAGTAGACACAATCTTTTCCAAGTAGCCACCAAATTCATCATCCACTTTCTGGTCCATTAACAATATGGTTTTTTGTTAATTTGTTCATGGGATGTGGGCATTGAGGCAAGCCCAGCATTTATTGGCCATCTGAGTTGCCTTTCAGAAAGTGCTGAGCCACCTTTTGAATCATTGCAGTCCATATGGTGTAGCTACCTCCGCAGTGCTGTTAGAGAGTTCAAGGATTTTCATCCAGCAAGTGAACGAGCTGTGACATATTTCCAAGTGTGGCTTGGAGGGGAACTTGCAAGTGCTGGTGTTCCCATGCATCTGCTGTCCTTCTCCTTCTAGATGGTAGAGGTCGTGGGTTTGGAAGGTGCTGTCAAAGAAGCCTTGGTGAGTTGTTGCAGTGCATCTTTTAGACTGTAAACATTGCAGCCCTGTGCATTGGTGGTGGAGGGAGCAAATGCTTGAGGTGATGGGGCAGGTACTGATCAAGTGGGCTGCTTTGTTTTAGATGGTGTGGAATATCTTGAGTTAAACACCCAGAACCAGCTTATTGGGCAGGAATTTCTAAGTTCCCCAATGCATTCCCAACACAGGGGAAGATTCCTGTTGCCGGGGGTGGGGGTGGGAGAGGGGCGGTTGGGGGGGTGCGGGGGGGTGGGGTCACACAGTGGTTGCAACATGCAGATTGGCTGCCTGTTCAACAGAGGCGGACAGCCAGTTGAGGTAATTAAGGCCCCGATTCAGCATGATTTTTCAGGCTTGCTGGTGTTTTGCCAGCAGTGAAGTGGCCCCATCACTACCAACCTGTGGCAGGCTTGGAGAGGGGGGCAGACAATTAGAGCCAGAGGCTTGATGCCCCAATTACCAGGCCACAGAAGGAAGGCTGCCCCTGCGACCCCAGCAATCCCCCATGAGGGCTTTCCCCTTGCTTCAATGGGGCCTGCAGCCTTTCCCACTCTAAACCATTTAATTAGTTTTACTCCCCCAAGGGTGCCTCTATTTTGAATCATCCTTGGTCTCCTACCTTCTTCAGCAGGACCCACCTCTCTCAGTGGGTCTGCCAAGGATCCATATCTGTGATTGGGTCGGCAGTGCCTGGAGCCTATCTGCCACCCCTAATAGGAGACCACCTCGGTGAAAAAGGCAGTCCCAGTCTGGCTCCCAGAAAGTGTGGGCTTGGGATTACAATTTGGTCCCAAGGTCAGGGTCCCAAAGCCCATGGGAAAACCCTGTCTAACGCATCTGATGCCATTGCACCAACAGCTGCCCAATAAAATTGCTTTGGCAGCTCTAATGGTGTCAATCATACCGTGTATATATACAGAAACTATAATTCTATACTGTAAATCAGTGTGCAACTGGCATACAGAGGAGATGCTGGGCAAGAGTGACACATAGAAGTTGGTCCAACACCCTGTTAATAGGATCCAAGCCGGTTGGCGAAGCTGAAACCAAGATACAGAGCTTTGCTTTATTGAGGAATTAATTGACTCGTTCAGTCTCACAGCTCTCCTACCACACCACCCAGTGTCCCAGCTATTCCCTATTTATAGACTCTTTTAAGCAAAACAAAATCAATAAATTAAACTAAAAATCAATGAGGGGGTGATAACAAAACTAAAGCAAAATGTCATTTCCAGGGGTGATGATGCACCCCAGCCCCCATGTTGCCCATCTTCAATGAAGGCATCCCTTATTTATATGTGCCCAAAGGCAATTAATAACCAGCATCTACTTTTCTTAGAACTTAGGAAATAGGAGCTGGAGTAGACCACACGACCCACTGAGCCAGCTCCACTATTTAATACAAACATGGCTGATTTTGGACTTCATCTCCCATTTTCTTGCTTGCTCCCCATATCCCTTAATTCCCTGAGAGACCAAAAATCTGTCGATCACAGCCTTAAATGTATTCAGCAATGGAGCATGCATAGCCTTCTGGGGTAGAGAATTCCAAACATTCACAACCCTTTGGGTGAAGAAATTTCTCCTTATCTCAGTCCTAAATGATTGGCCCCTTATCCTGAGGCTGTGCCCTGTGTTTTAGATTTCCCAACCAGCAGAAACAATCTCTCAGCATCCATCCTATCAAGCCCCTTCAGAATTTTGTAGGTTTCAATGAGATCACCTCTCATTCTTTTAAATTCCAGAGAATATAAGTCCAATTTACTCAGACTCTCATCATAGGCCAACGCCCTCATCCCAGGAAACAATTTGATGAACCTTCACTGTACTGCCTCCAATGAAAGTATATCATTTCTTAAATGTGGAGACTTAAACTGCACACAGTATTCCAGGTGCAGTCTCACCTAAACCCTATAACAAGGCTTTTTTATTCTTGTACTTCAATCCTCTTGCAATAAAGGCCAATATTCATTTGCCTTCCTAGTTGCTTGCTGCACCTGCATGATTACTTTCTGCATTCCTTATACAAGCACACCCAGGTCTCTTTGAACATCAACACTTAACAATTTTTTCACCTTTTAAAAAATAATTTTGCTTCTTTATTCTTTGACCAAATGAATAATTCCACACTTCTCTAAATTCTCTTAACCTTAACAACGTAATTAACAAACTGTAACAATGGAATTGACATTAACATGCCAGCCTACTCAACTTTGCATTAATTAGAAATTAAAATCCCCTTGTATGATTGTCTGACAATACCCGATCACTAACAATTACAGCCTTGTTTAACTGCACCTATGATTCTAAATCAGTTAGACCAGTGTTTATTCCCACCTCTGCCCTTGAGAAGGTGGTGGTGAGCTGCCTTCTTGAACCGCTGCAGTCCATGTGGTGTAAGTACACCCACAGTGCTATGAGGGAGTTCCAGGATTTTGCCCCAGCGACAGTGAAGGAACAGTGATATATTTCCAAATCAGGGTGGTGAGTGGCTTGGAGTGGAACTTCCAGATGGTGGTGTTCCCATGTGTCTGCTATCATTGTCCTTCTAGATGGTAGAGGTAGTGCGTTTGGAGGATGCTGCCTAAGGAGCCATGGTGAGTTCCTGCAGTGCATCTTGTAGATGGTACACACTGCTGCCTCTGTTCGTTGGTGGTGGAAGGAGTGAATGTTTGTGGATGTGGTGCCAATCAAGCGGGCTGCTTTGTTCTGGATGGTGTCAAGCTTCTTGAATGTTGTTGGAGCTGCACTAATTCAGGCAGGTAGGGAGTATTCCATCACACTCCTGATATGTGTCTTGTAGATGGTGGACAGGCTTTGGGGAGCTTTGGTGAGATACTCACCGCAGGATTCCTAGCCTCTGACATGCTCTTGTAGCCACAGTAGTTATATGGCTGGTCAAGTTCAGTTTCTGGTCAGTGTAACCCTCAGGATGTTGATAGTGGGGGATTCAACAGTGGTAATGCCATTGAATGTCAAGGGATGATGGTTAGATTTTCTCTTGTTGGAGGTGGTCATTGCCTGGCACTTGTTAGCCCAAGCATGGATGTTGCCCAGGTCTTGCTGCATTTCAACATGGACTGCTTTTGTATTTGTGGAGTTGTGAATGGTGCTGAAAATTGTGCAATTATCAGCAAACATCCCTGCTTCTGATGATGGAAGGAAGATCATTCATGGCTGAAGATGGTTGGGCTGAGGACACTACCCTGAGGAACTATTGCAGCAATATCCTGGAACTGAGATGACTGACCTTCAACAACCACCACCATTCTCCTTTGTGCTAGGTGTGACTCCAACCAATGGAGAGTTTTCCCCTGATTCCCATTGACTCCAGTTTTGCTAGGGCTCCTTGATGCCACACTCAGTCAAATGCTGCCTTGAAATCAAGAAAAGTCACACTCACCTCACCTCTGGAGATCAGTTCTTTTGTCCATGTTTGAACCAAGTCGGAATGGAGACAAGAAACACATTAGAATTGGACACGTGCAGTCTTGGCAGTGGACTGGGTGTGGAGGTTGAAGCAGTGTTTGAGGTTGAATGAGAGTTTTCATCAGTGGGAAATGTTGGCTTCAGCCAGATTGAGAAGCTATCTGTGACAAGAAATAGAATAAGAAGCTTGTGTGCAGAAATTTGAATGAGGTAGAAACAGATGGTTTTAATCTGATTACCATTTAGATGAATGTATTCCTGGCTCAGTTGTGACTTAATGTCGGACAGGTCCCCGCCCCCACCCTCCCAGCCAATTAAATTCCCCCACCCCTGCTATCAAACTCACCATATGGGAGGGCACAAGACTCTGCCCAACATTTCAAGTCATGACCTTTCATCAGAACTGATGGAGGAAGTTGGTCCTTGCTGTTTTGAGAATAAGGATTGTAGCTATATCAGACATCTGTAGCATTCTTCTATGTACTTGCATTTCCACTGTTTTTCCCTCCTATAACATCACATTTCTGCAGCTTCTCTTTGATGTTTTTCAAACCCTCTCTGCAATTTTCCAAGATAAACGTTATTCCACAAGGCAGTCAGTGACTCGCAAGAGGGTCAAACAAAAGGAATGAAAGGTAGAAGCTTTGTATCATTGCACCAATTGTTTTTTAAAGATGGAAATTTAATTTTTGGGGGGGTTTTAAAAGACTGCACTGAAACCAAATAACTCTGGAATTCACATCTCATAACTATCTCAATAATTTTCAAACTGATTTTGAGGTGGATTATAAATTGTTGGGTAATCTTTGAACTGTAATTACTATTCAATGTTGCAATAAGATGCTATGGGGAGTACTTCATGTTTGATAATGACAGAAAATATGAGAAAGCAAAATGAATTGTTTCTCTTGACTGTATTAATGATTTTCTGATGAAAATGAATCAAGAGGGTGAAGCCAGTTATTCTTTTGTTAGTATGAGCGTGATGTGTTTGAATCTTCTTCCTTGACAGATGGTTGGATTAATTATCACTCTGGTGATGGTTGAATGAGTAATCATTTGAGTTTTGCTTTAGTGTCTCCGGTTCTTTTTATGTTTCAAACATTTTGTGGAGTTCCTGGTACTGCAGAGCTAGGACGAGGCAATCCAGAGTTAATCGAGTGTCAAATGCCTTTGTTGCAGACGTTTCCAGTCCTTATACTGTTATTTCCTCGTCATGTGTTTTTCCTGGTATGGGGGAGTTTAATTGAGAATCCCCTGTGAGCAATGAGGTTGACATTGTGCTGGTAGCAGGACTTATGAGGATAGTCGTCAAATCTTCTGAAATTCTGTCCAGGGTTGGAGGTTGAATTTAATTCATATTTTATTCCAAAAAGGTGCTAACTGGCTTTTTTAATAAATGAAGCATTTCAGTCATTTTTTAAAATACTGTTATTAGGTAAACAGCTCGGGTCCCTCACAGCCAGTGGCCAGCTGAACACAACACTACTCAGGAGGATGGACCTCCTGGCTGCTTTCAGCTTGGGTACAGAAGGTCCTGCAGCCCTTTTTTTATTCTTTCAGGGGACACAGGTGTTGTTGGTGAGGTCAGCATTTGTTGCCCATCCCTAATTTCCCATGAACTGAGTGGCTTACTAGGTCATTTCAGAGGACAGTTAAGAGTCAACCACATTGCTGAGGATCATCTAGATCATCTAGGCCAGACCAGGTAAGGGTAGACTTCCTTCCCTTCAGATTACTAAACCAGGGTTTTTACAACAATCAATGATAGTTTCATGGTCACTGAGGCTAGATTTTATATTCCAGATTTATTAACTGAATTTAAATCCCACCAACTGCTACGGTGGAATTTGAACCTATATTCCCATAGCATTAGACAGAGCCTCTGAATTACCAGTTCAGTGAAATAACCACAGTACTACCATCCCTGCTTAAAATTTGATCCATTCAGAAAGCCAATCCTAACATCTCTTTACAACATCAGGCTGTTTCTTAATTTCTCAACCACCCTTCCTGGCAGCTCGCTCCAGTGGTTAGTCACTCTTATGTGTCTCTTAATAACCATGTGTCACTCATGTCCTTGTACCTTTGTGTATCTCATTGTTGTTCTGACTTTTATTTGCGCTGTGTGAAGTATCTTTTATAATTCTGTAGAGTTCACACTGAAGTGTCTCTTTGTAAAAGCAAAAACATTGGCTGAGCCAATTACCTGCCCTTTATTTTCTTTATTTATCTTTTGTGAATAGTTTTTCCCTTTCTAATTGCATTGGAATGAATACTAGATGCATCAATGGCAATGCCTGATGATCTTAGTCTGAGAGAAGTCAGTGGGCAGTGACCTTCACAACATTACTAAAATTGCTTAGGATTATCACTAGAAGAATGAAAAGAAAATTGGAAGGATCTTCACACAGAATGTTAGAGAATATTTCACTACAAGTTTCTATAAAGGCAGAGATAGTAACATCATTTAAACAGGATTAGAGTAGATACCTCCATTGGAAGAGCTAATATCAGCAAGAGTGCAAGAATCTCCATGATTCTAATCCCTATTCACCTGGAGGTATAAGGTGCGCAATGGCCCCATTGAACTCTTAGAGCAATGGGTTTTGCAGAAGGTCTGAGTGCAGCTTAGCAGATGAAATGTAAAAATTGTAAACTATATGGGTGGAATCTTCTGTTTGGCGTGTAGGGGCAGGGCCTGCATGCTGACACGTAAAATGACATGTGGTGACATCGTGCGTGTGTCCCCACATCACTGCGCGCCATTCCAGTCTTTGGTTCGGCAGGCGCGTACCAGAGTCGGTTGCATGCCGGCCGAACTGTCAAAGCCTGTTAAGGCCATTAATAAACAAATTTAAGTAATTGTCAGGGCTGCCCGTCCAACCTTAAGGTTGGCGGGCAGGCAAAGAGCCCAGGCGGCCTTTGCATTTTTCATGAAACCTCGTCCACTGTGAGATGAGGTTTCATGAAGGATTTATTAATGAAATAAAACTTTTTATCAAAATTCATAAACATAGACACTGTCACATGAGGGGACATGTCTGAATAATTTCATTTTTAATTTTTTTCATTGTTTCATTTCGATATTGATCTCCCTGAGGCAGCACCCTGAGCTCCATGCCTCAGGGAGATTTCTGCGCTCTTTCATGCGAATGCGTGAAAAAGCGCAGGCCCCAACTCTCCCTCTTTGCCCCACCTGCACAGGTAGCACTGATCTACCTGAAAATCAATAGATGGTTTACCAAGTATTGGTTAGCTGCCAGTCAGCAACGGCTGTGACTTAGCACTCAGTTCTCCCTTAAAAATCTAGTTCTCCCTCAGCACCCAACTGTACCTCAGTGCCCAGCTCTCCATGAGTGCCCAGCTCTCCCTTAAGACCAGCACTCCATTAAAAACCCATGCTCCTCCTCTGCACCCAGCTTCTCCTCAGCACCCAGCTCCCCCTTAGCATCCAGCTGTCTCATGAAACCCATCTCCCCCCAGCACCCAGCTCTCCCTTAACAGCAGCTCTTCCTTAAAAAATCCAGCTCTCCTTCAGCACCCCACTTTAACTCAGCATTGCCTCCCCTTCAGCACCCATCTGTCCCTTCAAACACAGATCTCCTTTGCACCTTGCTATCTGGGTATAAGTGAAATGAAAATTCAATTGTGATTACTTGATGCTAAATGGCAGTAATTACGATAAATAACTTAAGAGCATAAAGGGGGCTCAGGCTAAGCATAGTAATTGGTTTTTTTTCATAACAGACATAGGGACTGGTGTGATGAGTGCCAGAATGTACATAGAAAGGAGCTTCAACACTGACATCAGCCAAGTTGATGGGATCGTTGGGCTTCATTTACTTTCACTGAACTGCATCTTAGGTGCCTACCTGTCCCTGAAAAGCTTCAGTCAAGGCTGAAGGTCTTGTGCAGGATGTTGCACTACACCCTCTCTCCCACAGAAAGAAGAGAGCAGCTCTCCTGTGGCCATCTTTGTACATCAGCAACAACAAAAATTTGCCTTTATATAGCAGCTTTAACATCATTAAATATCCCAGTGTGCTTCACAGGAATATTACCCAATAAAATTTGACAATGAGCCACATAAGGTGGTATTTGAACAGCTGCCCAAAAACTTGCTCAAAGAGGTAGCTTTTAAGGAGTATGTTAAAGGAGGAGAGAAAGGCGGAGGGGTTTGGGAAGGGAATTCCAGAGCTTAGGGTCTGGGCATCTGAGTGATCAACTACCATTGGTGAAGGGATGAAAATTGGGGATGAGGAAGAGATCAGAATTGGAGGAGCGCAGAGATCTGATAGGGTTGCAAGGGGGTAAAATTATTTCTTTTTTTATTCTGCACCTTTAGGGGTCCCAGGGCACGATCCAAACTTGCACCCTGGGGTGGTTTCCCATTTTTCCTTTCAAACTTTCAGCAGTTTTGGCTTCCAGTCTATTTCTGTTAAAGCAGGGAGCAAACTAAGAGTGCTGATGACATCATGACAGAATTGGCTGCAAGAGTGACTAAGAGTGTGTGATAAGCAGCCAAGCTGGCAGGCACACAGTTGAAATGAAGTGATTGCTGAAGCATCCTTGGTTAACAATCGTGTTACTGCAGCTTCCATTGCACTGCTGCGATGTGTAATAATTCTCGTCCAGTTTTCTCAATGATGTCACCAGCAGGCATCATGTCATAGCAAAATGCTGCAAAGTGATCCTACACTTTAGGAGTTGCCTTTTCATCTCCACAAGGTTTAATTTTATTTTGAACTTAATGGACTTCTCTTCATAAAGAAACTTCAGACAAAAACCATGGCTTTACAAAGAAAGCAACCATTTATTATTAACTCTTTGGAAAAATTGACTTTAGAATTAAAAACATTTTTGCTGAAATTTGCAATCCAGGATCAGGTAAACTTTGTGATAGTGTGGGCTGGAAGAGAGATGTCATGGATAGATATGTGTGGCTGAGGTGGTCGATTGAGGGGATTGAGTCAGGAGAGATCATGGAGGTAGGGCTTTGGGGTTGCATGGTTAGCTTGTTAAGTGGTGGTGGGGGGTTGTGGGGAGCACACAGAGATACACTTCTGCTCATCCATGCCCACAAACAATACTTGTATAATCAATTATCTTATGGATTCAGCCCTTCTTCCTAACTTACAAGGTTTCCCAAGGCTCTGGAAAATTGACCAACATGGGTTAGCAATAGAAAGCTTTTTAACATGGATGCACAAGGTCTACCTAGAAACTTTGAAGGACCAACCTGACTCCTGAGAGCAAATTGATGGGCCTCTCCATCCCATCTCCATTAAAACCAGGAGCAGGTGAGTTCGAGACATATTGGGATCACAGTTTAAATGTTTCACATTTTTCTTCCCAAAACCCATCATTTTTGGAGGTTATAATTGTGGTGCAACTCTCACTATAAAAGCTATCAGGATGATGACACCCCCTCTTTAAGTCATTTTGTTTTAAAGTTTTATTGGCTAAGGCAGGACATTGCAATTCAGCACAAAGACTTAACAGAGAGCAAGTTGAAATATCAGTGTGTGGTATTGCTGACACACTGGTTCATGTGGCCACATCAAATTCCTTTGCGTTCTGTTTTAGTAAATTTGTTTGCCCATATAGTTCAAATGTAATTTATTAAAACAGCAACCCGTGGGGCCCAATGCCAACATTTCACTAGTGGCCTAACATTAGCAAGTCACTTTGTTTCTTTAATTAGTTGCTGACCTTTTTTAAAACCACCCACGGCAATTGGGAAGTTAATATCGAAGATGATTTGGTTTAAAATCAATGAACAAAATTGACTTTGTAATCCATTTTTATGGGCGTTTTATGTCTGCTGTTTTGTTGTGAAGGCAACGATTTATTCATTGTGTTGCTTAGCCCTGCATCAAGTACAATTCTCATTTAGAAGGTAAGGGCCGCACTACTCCCAGTCATCCACCAATCCTGCTTGGGAAGCAGCTCCTGAGGTCTTTACATGAGCAGTATCTTAGAACTCTCCCTCTGATTCTTTCTCCCATTGAAATTATGCCTTTTGCAGCCTCGGATATTCCACGATGTGTCACAGCGAGGTATATGCGAAGTATATGCGAGGTCTATTTGACTGTTGTTTTGTAGGCAAAGATATAGAAGAAGGGTCTGGTATATTCCGGGGTAATGTGGGACTGAGTAGAGTACCACCCACACAGTGATATAAGAAGACATATGACCTAGACCTAAGGTTAGTGAAGTGTTGGCCAGAGATGTGTTAAGACCTAGGATGGAGATAGCTCCATGCCAGCACCCTTTGCTGTATATTTGTATATAGTTACAAGTAGTTAATAAAGAATTGCTGTTAACCTACAGAAGACCGTAAAGACTTTGTTAACAGACATGTCCTGCAACCAGCATCATCCCAACAAAGATAGCGGCCAACTGCCCACAGTCATATCCCACAAATAACGTAATGACCGATTGAACAGGTTTTGGCAGTGTTGGTTGAAGACACTGAAATTTCCGGACCTTTATCAAATAACTTTCAAAAGGGAATATGGATAAATGCTTGAATGGGAATGAAACTAATTGGATAGCTCTTATTATGATCCTTGGCCAGACCCTGGGACATAGGGGGAGACCTGGTTAGGGACCAATAATATTTTGTTTAAAGTAGATTTACATTATGATTCAAGACACCTGCTTTTAGAATTAAGCTACAAGACTGAGTTTTGAACAAACAAATAACAAACTTTACTCTATAAGTTCAGAAAGAAAAAACAATTTATAATATGTATCTTATACTCTAACATTCAAGATAAGTATGAGGCGCATTTAAATTAACAGGTGAACTCTGGTCGAACACAGCACACTACAAAGTAAATGGCAGATTCAACCAAGAAGTCCACGGATTTCTCAAGAACCCACTCAGACGTCAGTAAACGCCAAGCCAAACAATCTAATTGAAAGTCTGTCTAACAAGAGATTCCCAGCTTCATCTTCAAAGATCTCTCCTTGGAATTTTCCCCCAAAGTCACTCCCACTCAGATGGCTTTAACAATGGCCTACCCCACAGGGTTGCCTTCTAGGTTCCTTCTCCCTGGATTCCCGAGTACACTCAAACGCTAGCTTATAAGCATACTTTCAGATCTATGGCTGAGCCAAGCAAAACACCACTGCTCCAAATGCCCACAGTAATGAGTCACCAACTGTTGGCTGCTTCCTCAGATCTTCTGGCTTGCTTCTGTTCTATTTTTGTGACTTCCCCTGAGCCCTCATCAATCACCAGGGCTTCCCATGAACCCTCTTCTCAGCTCCTCGGAGCTAACAGCAGCACTTTGGCTGCATGGAGCTTCTTCCACCTGCTCCAGACTCTCCGAAAATTGACTGTATTAAGAAAAACTATTCACTGAGCCTTGAACTGATCCAGGACTTATCAAAACACTCCCAGAGGGTCGTACCCTTGTTAATAGGCAGGAACAAATGTAACAACCATTGGAACACCCTGTACCTTAAATGTTACAATTTCCACAGACTGCTATTTTAACACCCAAGCGATGGATTTCATGACACTCTTTCAAAGAACCAGCAAAGACATGAAGTCCTGAATGGCCTCCTTCTTTGCAGTAATATCCTATGATTCTTAAACATCATAGAACATTTCAGGTTCAGATAAACTGACAGAGGGGGGCCCAGATTTAACATCTCATCTGAAAGATGACACCTCCAACAATGCAGCGTTCCCTCAGTGCTGCACTGAATCATAATTCCAATTTATATGCTTCCTTCTCTGAAGGGCATTCATGAACCAGTTAGATTTTTAATGACATCCAACAGCTTCATGGTTGTTTTACTGACTCCAGCCTTTTATTTCCAGATTTAAAATAAAATTACATCAAAATTCTCAAATTGCCATAAAGGGATTTTAACTCACATTCTCAAAAAGACTAGTCCAATAACTTAAAGCACTACACAACCATACCTCTTAGCTAGGCTCTGATATGCACGGTCCGGAGCTGATAATAAGCCAACTGCACATACTTTCACAGAGCCAGACAATGAGGACATGGTCAACAAGACACTGCATTTTGGGAAAGAATGTTGAGTGGTAAAAGTCCCTCCCCATCTCCTCCCAAACCCTTGTGCCTGCTGTGTGTGGTCCATACTGAATCTTTCCGTGAAAGAGCTTCAGTTGCAGAATAAAAGAAGCAGCTCACTGGGCAATGACTGATTCTGGTCTGATCTCTAATGGATGCCTAGAAGAGGCCAATGCTATCAAAAATCAGCACAGGCTACCTTTACCTTCACCCACAGTGCTGTTGCTCTTGTTGGACTTGGCTGCACATTTTCCCACACCAAATGGCTGGACAAGGTAACAGCCCTGTTGAGCCGGAGCTTCATCAGGCAGCATCCCATGGTGAGCTCCCAATACCTCTGCCATGTGCAGAAGTGCCTCAGCTTGGGGTAATTAGGTTGGCATAGGGTTGAGCTTCCTGATGGATCTATAGTCTTGATTCTCTGCATCGCACAATATATTACAATTGGTCAAGCTATTTTCTGCAGCTGCCAATTACACACAGGAATGAATGGGTGTCAATCATGTGTCCACAAAAGGCTCGACAATAACAATTTTCATTTCTAAAGGACTTTTAACACAGTAAAGCGTCCCAAGGAATGTCATCATACACAATTTTTCACTGAGCCACATAAGGAGATATTAGGGCAAATGAGCAAATTGTGAGCTTTAAGGAGTGTCTCAAAGAAGATGAGAAAGAGAAAGGAGCAGAAAGGAATTCCGAGTTTAGGGCATGGGCAGCTGAAGGTACTGCCACAACCTTGGGAGCGAAGAAAATCAGGGATTCCCAAGAGGCCAGAATTGGAGGAGTGTAGAGACCTCAGAGTGTTGTAGGGTTTGAGATAGTTACAGATATAGGGGGGGGGGAAGAGGCTCAAACACACACGGAGGAGAATTTTAAATTCAAGACATTTTTGGACTGTGAGCCAGTGTTGATCAGCAAGCACAGGGGTGCTGGGTGAATGGGACTTGTTACAAGTTAGGATAGGGACAGCAGAGTTTTGGATGTGCAAATGATGGAAGATGGGAGTAGTATAATCATAATGCTCATTACAATAGTACCAAACTGCTCCAAGTACCAAATGCAGCTACACAGTAAAATTGCAAATTCCAGGGATTAACTTGTTGAAACAAATGCCCATATGCAGAAACATCAATCATTGGAGTGTGTCGGTAGTTGATACATGAATTTGGCCCCTGACAGCAGTAAAACCCTATTGGACAAATTGAGCAGATTGTTGAACGTCTGATCACACTCAAGTTAAAAGCCTAGCAGAAATGTATGAACTGTGATGAGCAGTTATATAATACAAGGTTACTCTTTCAAGTCAGTGTCTTTCCAAGTAATTGCCTTTGTATATATTATAGAAATAGGAAGACGATTTAGTTGCTCACTAGAATTCCCACTGAGGTGCACCTCCAGAGGATTTTGCCACAAATATGCCTTACAATGCTGTGAGGAGAGGCTTGTCTTGCAAAGAAGCAACTTACATAGTCAAGCTTCAGTTTCTGGTGCCAGATAGTGTTGGAGCCTGACAATCCTAACCAACGCCTATCAATGCGGAGGTAAAAATACAGGTTCGCATGAGCCTCTGAAAGCAAATATCCATGGGGAGGTGATTGTATTGCCCACCAGCTATCATCACCAATTAGAACTTGGTAATCAGGCCTCATTATGGTCCAAGCAGTAGGCAGCTCACCAATTGGGGTGGGGGAAGTCCACTGGCTCCTCGACAGAGTGAAGGCAACAGGGAACCTGTTTGTGAGGAGGAGAGAGGTGCAAACGTTAGCAGGTGAGGGCTCACATGTGGTGGGGGGGGGGAGGAGGAGGAGGAGGAGGAGGAGGGCGGGGAGAGGGCGGGGGGGTTGGGGGGTTGGTGGACGGACCAGTTATGATGTTAAAAAACGTGCTGCAAATATTTCCAGCTCAACCTCCAGCAGTCCGTTCAAGGGCCAAATGTTTGGCCACTCTACATACTGTTCCACCAGGCACAGGACCAATGCTGCGCCGCAGAAGATCAAGATAATGGCAAGATCATGAGTATGTCCTGGGATCTCAATTTTTTTTTATTCTTTCATGGGATGTGGTGTTGCTGTTGGGGCCAGCATTTGTCACCCATCCCTCATTGCCCTTGAACTGAGTGACTTGGTAGGTCAGTTCAGAGTCAACCACATTGTTGTGAGTCTGGAATCACATGTAGGCCAGACTGGATTAGGACAGCAAATTTCCTTCCCTAAAGGACATTAGTGAATCAAATAGGCTTTTGCAACAATCAATGATAATTGTCATGGTCATCCTAACTGAGACTGGCTTTATTTTCCAGATTTTATTAATTGAATTTAAATTCCACAGCTGCTATTGTGGGATTTGAACTTATGTCCCAAAACCATTAGCCTGGGCCTCTAGATTACTAATGCAGTGACATTACCACTATGCCACTATCTCCCCTTAATTATTGAATATATTAATGAAGCTCCTGCCTATTTTAGGTTAGCTGTCTACATAGAGGTGTGCTTGACAGTCACACCAGTAACAGTTTTTTTATACTTCCTTCTCGCTGCCGCCTCATTCACAACAAAAAATAGGACATTGGAAGGATGAAAATCAACTTCCCCCTCTCCGTTATATGACTTGATCCATCAAGTCTTGAACCATTCTGCCTTAAATTAACAGTCAAACTGCATCAATGGGAGGTCAGACTAAATGGGACTATCACCCTTATTAAATTGTTTCTTCAATTAAGGAAATAACTCACTGAAACTATCTACAGGGAAAGTTCAAGCAGCAGACCCCCATGTTAGAAAGCGGTGAACAAACACTTAACCTTCTTTTTCTCTCTCTCTCTGATTTGTCATTTACATAACAGCCCTTTCCAAAGGGGAAGACTTAATTATTAGACAACAATAATAAGGCGTTACAAAGGGGATTTGCAAAAATGAGCAGGTTTCTGCACCAGCTCATGCATGATGCCCATTTTATAATGGCATGAATTAGGAAAAAGATGTAGGTCATGGAGGCAGAGAGCAAGCATTGTGCTATGGTGACAGTGGCATACAATAACACTTAATTAATTATTGTTGTTATATTGGCAAGTAAAGCAGCTAATCTGCACACGGCAAGTTTCCATCTAGCAGTGTAATGATGGGCCATCAATCTGTGCTTTCAGTTATGTTGGTTGTGGGGGGAATGTTGGCCCAGGACTCCAGGAGAATTCTCTTCAGTGTGAGACCTTTAACATCCAATAAATCAGACATACAGGACCTCAGTTACTTACTGAACCTGAAATGCTGCACCTCCTTTCAATGCTTCACTCCGTCAGTATCGTTCACTACCCTGCAATATGTGTTCAAGTACTAGAGTGAAACTTGAACTCATAGCTTTCTGAATCAGAATGCTACTAACTGAGTCAAACTGTACATTAAACAGGTTTAACACTTTTCTTTAAAAAAGCAGACAAAAGTATTTAAGGTGAACATCTTGCAGCATTCAGTGCTAATAAACCGAAATTCAATTCCACCCCAAAATAATGGCGTATATCTTGAGATCCTTAGTTTAGCAATCTGGCCAATTGCCTCACATTGAGTTGGCAGTCGGCCATCCAATTCTAATTATTGTTTAATATAATATTTGGAAATAATTTAAAGCCTTGCTTACATTCCCTCATTCAAAACATCAATTGCATTAGACTAGGTTTGACCATGACAATTAAATTTAGAGGGATATTCTGTATCTACCTATAGTTTTACAGACTATAGGTATAATTGCACTGTATTAAATATCTTGGCACTGACTCAATAAAGCTCTGGGGTCTCTTGTTCGCTTTTCAAGAGAAGTCTTATTGAAGGCTCACATCACATATGAAAACATTTATTTCAATGTAACAGTGATTTATACCATGAGTGATCATTTCAAAGTGCAATATGAGCTGAAATTGGACTGTCCACAGAGGGGATGTGAGATCAGAATTGTCAATGCAAGAGTACAGCAGATTCCTCCAATTATAATGTAGCTGAAACACATTCATGTCATAAAGCAGAAGGATGATACTGTTTAATAATGAATGAGGCACTGTGGAATGTAAGTGAAATAATCCCAGTAAGGAACAAAAGGTTCTATAGTCTACATAAAATGTTTAAAATAGCTTAATTGATCAATAGCAACCATTTGATTATGTTCCCACTTTCTACTAATCACATGATTTTTTTCATTGGTATCACTTTCAATTGATCACACTGGCTGCTATTAAACATGAGACTGACCTGATTGCTCCATATTTGATTAATAAGAGTAACATATCAATGCCGTTACAGATAGAGCAAACTGGGACAAGGATATGACTGTTTTCAGTTTGTACAGTGTGTCAAGCAGTTCCCTGCAATTCTTAGTGCTTGTTCTCACTTCTGCAAAGCTCAGAGTGCGTACAAGTCATTACTCTTTTACACGGACAGGCAACCATGCGACTCCATCTTCCCTGCTTCTGTTACTAGTCATAGCAGCTCTGCTACCAATACACCTGCAGTCACAGATTGCAGCATGAAAGTAAATTCCTTACCTTGCTCCAACGTGTGATACTCTCTACAGAATTATTGTAGAATGTCTGAGTTGTACTGTTACCGATAGAATTGATCAGCAGACACTTATTGGATGGAAACATTAAGGGCAGAATTTTTCACTGAGTGGGTGGGCAGGCGCCTGACCCGCTTGAGTGCGAAATGACGCGCGATGATGTGGGCAAGTGTCCCAACGTCATTGCAAACTTGCGCGGCATTTCATTTGACGGGCATGTGCAGGAGTCACATCTGCTGCGGCCATTAATTAATAGGCCAGTTAAGGCCCTTGTCAACCCAATTGATGGTGGTTTAACATTGCCCGTGCGAGTTTTCGCTCATCGCACGGGCAAAACAGACAGGCAGGCAGGTCACAATTTGCAAAACCTCATCCACGGGCAGGATAAGAAGGGTCAGCAGCATTGTCAATTTGAGCAGTGAGGAGCTTTGGAGATAACTTGCTGCTGGTGGCTTATTGAGATTTGGCAGCTTATTCTCTGATTGGGGCTTCATTCTTAGCATTTCCATACTTGATTTCTGGACTGTTTGGTGTCTTCTAGGCCCCCTAAGGATTCAGACCATGTGGACCCTTCCAGGTATCAAACAGCCTTCCCTTACCCTGGTAATGGGGACTGTAGTCTCTACAGGAGGCACCTCCTCTGAGGAGGAAAAGAGAGACAGAAGGAGAGGAGGCCAGGTGGCCCAATACAGCTTCCAGGGAAAGGACCTGTGGGAGGAGAGGCGCAGGCACAAGGAGCGCAGGGACAACAGGAAGTCCAAGGTGGAAGGGGCTGCAGAAGACGCTCCTATTCTGCTGCCAGGATTTACAGGCGGCAATATGTCTGAGTTGCAATGCGAAGGAGGCTCTGACTTTCCAGGCAGACTGTGACCTCCATTTGCCAAATGATCGGGCTTGAGATAAGCTCCAACTGTGTGGGTGGACACCCCAAGGCAGTGGTTCTGAAAGTCACAGTGGCCCTCAACTTCTATGTCTCCAGCTCTCAGTGGGGGATCTGTGCAGAGTCTCCCAATCAGCTGTCTGCAGTTACATCAAGCTGGTGATAGATGCTCTGTTCAGGCGAGTACTGACCTTTATTCTTTACCGTACGGACAAGGCCAGCCAGAGAGTTTGCAGCGATTGCTGGCTTCCCCAACGTCCAGGGTGCAATCAACCACATGCATGGTGGCCATCAATGCGTCAGCAGGTCAGCCGAGTGCCTTAGCCAACAGGAAGGGATTCCACTCCATGAACGTGTAGATAGTGTGTGACCACAGGATGCAGATTCTACAAGTCTATGCAAGGTTCCCATGCAACTCCCATGAAGCTTACATCCTCAGACACTCCCACGTGCCGAGGCTCTTCAGTGCTCCAGCCCGACTGGATGGACGGCTTCTGGGTGACAAGGACAGGGATGCCTTGATCCAATGCTCCTTCAGCTAGGCTGCCAAATAAAACTATCACCTCATGCTAGGGCTGCTGCCTCCATCCTGGATCACAGAAATGACCTTTTCCTTGGCCCCCAAGATACACTCAGTGCCTGTGCAATAAAGGTTTGAGTCACCCACGTCAAGCATTACATATTGGCCTACACTGAACCTACAAAATAAATGAAGCATGCTCAGGCCAATAACACAAAAGCAAATTTAATTTTATGTTGGAACTCACAATGCCCTGAACAGAAAAAAACTGGTGTTGGTAGTCACACCATTAAAAAAACTAAATAGAGGAACAAAAGATCATGCATGACCTGTCCCTCTTGTGCTTAAGGTGTTTTAAACTTATGTTTACGGGTGCTACATCTTGGTGTTCCCCCCTCTCTGGCACCGGCATTGGAGACAGCCTGCTGACTCTGCTGTCTTGTTGGCCTTGATGACCTTGGTGGTCATCCTCTGGCCAGTGGAACCCGTGCCGGCCTCGCCCGGCGGTGTGGGGGGGAGCAGCCAGTGCCATGGCTGGCATCTCCCCAGTCATCGCAGCCTCACCAGATACCACAGTCACTGGCAGTGGAGCGGACGATTTGCTGCCATCACCCAGAGCGCCTTGCAAGGAGCCTGCAGAGATGACAGGCAGATCGTGCACTAATGTGAGGCCGCTCTGGACCTCCCTCATCACCATTGATAGACAGGCACCAACTGGGATACTGGGTGCCTCATCTATCTCACACACAGACACTGACCAGCTGAGGTCAGTGCCTGTGTGAGGGCTTGCAGGTCCCATCCTAGGTACCCCTGATTCTGTTCCTGGAGCAGCCTCTCCATGAGAGTCTCCACTTTCTCTGTGGAGAAAGCATTGCGCTCAACCATGAGGGTCAACGCAGTGCTCACCCTCTGTAAGGCCTCCTCCACAATGGAGACCGTGGCAGGCATACCCATTTGGATCTCCGCCAGATCCTCCCGCACATCCAGATTGATGTCCAGCATCTGTTGCCTAATAGATGACTCCAGAGGCCTATCTTCAGTCTTTGACTGAGCATCGTCCTAGTCTCCAGCAGTCCTCCAACTGCTGGCGCCTTGGGCACTCTCTGCCTCTGCCTGCATCACAAGTGAGTGTGAATTTCCTCACCAACATGCACCGAGATACAATCCACCAGTTTAATGCCCACCGAGGTGCTGGTATCTGCGCTGGAGCCTGCTTCAGAGAGTGGGTGTGACGCAGGTACTTGGGGAGAATGGTGGTCCTCCAGTGTCAGGGGTGGCCCTTCAGGGTCCGGAGAGTGAATGCCTGCTGGTGAACCTAAAAGGGAGAAGCAAGACATGTCATCAGTTAAAGTCATCACATTGTCACTGTGCATGCCAGGCACCCTGGTGATCAATGGAGATCTGCATCACGGTGCCATTGTCTTTCAATGATCAAAGGGGACTCAATGTTCAAGGCTCACATCAACGAAGAGACTGCACTAGAATGGTTGCACAAGCCGAAATTCTCACCTCAATGCACTGCACTCTTATCTTCGTCTGACACCCCTGCCTCACTGCAGCCGTTTGACCAAGCTACATGGCGCCTCTCGAACTCCAAGGCCTGCTGCTCCTATCGGGAGAGGATGAGGAGGTGTGGGAGTCCCCCCACCATTCCGCGACCTCTCACTATTGTTATGGGATGTCTTCTCCTGAAAGGACAGAGGAGCATTGATTAGTCCACTAATCTGCAGCGACATTGCAGCCTGGTCAATCCCAGCTGAGGAGCATCTTGCATCGCAGATCCGAGTCATGGCCCTTGAGTCGCAAGGCACTCAGTTCAAGCAGCCAGGGCTCACCCCCTTGGCTAGCTCCGGTGTGATTGGCAGTTGGCACTCACACTTTAACACACGGACCCATGCCAACACGGTAATCACTCTTCCTGAGCGCAGCAGGTTATTGAAGTGCTTCTGGCAGTGCACCCAGGAGCACTGCACCATGTTGTGGCTGCTCACCCGAGCGGCCACCTCCTCCTATGCCTTCTTGGTGAAGTGTGGTGGCCTCCTCTTCCCATCTCTAGGGACAAGGTTGTCCCTTTTGACAGCCGCCTCCTCCAGGAGGACAATGAGGAACTCATCAAAAAAA
The DNA here is from genome assembly GCF_017639515.1 of Carcharodon carcharias. Classification (NCBI taxonomy): domain Eukaryota; kingdom Metazoa; phylum Chordata; class Chondrichthyes; order Lamniformes; family Lamnidae; genus Carcharodon; species Carcharodon carcharias. The sequence continues at coordinate 107,771,231 of NC_054480.1, read as the reverse complement.
ATGGGGGTCTGAGTGCCCCCCCAGCCTGCCCTCCCACCTGGCATTTGCTGACACAATGAACTCCATCCTTGCAGTGGCAAACAGACGCCTTCCCTGGCAACCTTTCTGGGGCTGCCTGGGCCATTTTTAAACAGGCTGCCTGGCAGCCATTGGACCTGGCAGCCAACAGGCCCCCATCACCGCTCGTCCTTCCCGACCAGTGACGAATCATGTTTCATACTGGGCAGGCCTTAATTAGCCCGCTAGCGTGAAATCGAGGTCGGACCCTGATCGCACGCGGCGGTTAGATTTCGGACCACCCCTGCCCATTTCCACCGACCCCGGTCGACAACGGCAAAATTTTGCCCTAAGTTTATTTACAATATAATCAGCAGCTACTACACGTGTGCTTTCAACTCCAACACTAACTCTACACTGACTGCTGAGCCTGCACTACCTTCCTGGGAAAGGTCCAACGAAGTCAAAGTGTAACTGCACCCAGGGTCTACCTGGCCACTCCCATGGGTGTAATGGAGCTGTCTCTGGCACTTTTTGCAGTTGCTGACATTGCACACAGCGCTTCACTAAACTCTCTATTTCGCCATCCAGCCCAGGTCACCATAGATAGCTGCATGCTATGGTCTTCATTTGGGAAATTACTGGATGGGCACTGTGTGTTTCAATCAAAAGTGGCTCCCTCCCCTTTGGAGGAACTATCACTCATGCTCCCCACAATAGGATGCCATCCTGACTGGTTATTTCACGTCTTCTGTTGAAGTACGGTTTCATTTAATCAAATATGGGCTCCTGCAACTAACCATGTAGCACTTGTTCTCTTACCTGAGATAGGGTTGGGTCCTGACTTGTCTGGTCTCTGATCTGTTGAGCATGTACCAGCGAGGAATCTAAGAAATTTAACAGTAAAACAAGTTCCTGTGGAACTGGGACATGCTCATCATTTTCTTGTAAAGGCATCAGTGTTTGTGATTTGATTGCCAGGCCTATGTACGAAAGTGTATTTGTATGCTGTCAGAATTAAAGCTGATCATTGTATTCTGGCTGAGACTATCAGTGGGATAGTCTTGTCCTCACTAAACAATCCTAGCAATGGTTTATGGTCTGAAGCGATTGTAAACTGTACGTACTGGTGAAATTCCTTGACACTAAAGATGATGGAGAGGCCTTTTTCTATCTGCGAGTATCCCTTTTCCATTGTGCTGAACATTCTTGATACATAATCTATTGGCCATTCCGTGCCATCATCCATCTGATGAGAAAGCTTTGCTCCCACACTGTAGGGAGATGCATCACATGTCAGCACCAATTTTTTTGTCTGGGCTGGTTATAATGCACTAATAGATAGGATGAGTGCAATAATTGTTTCACCTTTATGAAAGTTTCTTTCTGGGGCACCTCCCAAGACCAACGTTGGTTCTTTTTGAGTAGGGAATGCATGGGGGGCCAACACTGTAGATAAATTAGGTAAGAACCGCCCATAATAGTTTATCATTCCTAGGAATGATTTGAGTTCTGAGGTGTTCTTTGGCACAAGTGCCTCTCTTATGGCTCTCACTTTCTCCTCAACCAGGTGGAGGCCCAGTGAATCTATCCAGTGACCCACATAGGTTGCCTCCCTCGCCTGGAACATGCATTTTTTTCTAGCACAGATTTTAATCTCAGCCTTTTTTTTTACTTCTCTGTTGGCTAGATTTCTCTCAGATGTAAGCTCAACTTGTCTGTGGCAGAGTCTCCCAAAATGTCATCATCTGTCTGCTTCTTGGGAAATTCTGAGACTTTTCCTTCCAAAGCCTCTTAGGCTTCATTTACCTGTTCTTCCATCTCTTTTTTGTAGTTGTTTGTTGCCTCCTGGAAGATTGAGCTCTGTTGTGTCTTCTCCACCAACTTGTTCTTCAGTTTATTCAGAGAGGTGCTGAATTCTTTCTGTTTCTTTTCATACTTTTCCAGAGGTACAAACTTTGACCTGAGGAAATCTTGTAGTATGGGAGGGTGTTTCAACAGATTTTCTTTTTCCCTGTGAAGGTTGCTCACCTTGTCTCGAACACTGTCATCAAGCAGGGTCTCATCGAGTTCCTTCTCTGTTCTTCCAGGTTTTGGCTTAAGACAGCCGGCATTGCTTCAGGTTGTTGAGTTCTTAAACACTCCTTTTTCAAAACAGGAATGCTTCCAGCTTCCTTTTAGAATCTCAGTAGCCAATCAAGGTTGATTTCCCTTAGCCAATTTCACCCAAGAAGCTTGGTCCTTTGCCTGTCGATATTAACCCTGGTAGCTTTGCCGATTGGGTTCCATAATAGACAGTTACTCTGCTTACGCCTTTTACTTAAATGTCTTCACCTGTATATGTTTTTAGCTTGGCGGCTCTTTCTTCTAAACTTAATTGTTCACCATTATTCAAGTATCTGAAAGTATGTTCCCCAATTATTGTAGTGGAAGCTCCCATGTCCACTTCCATTCGAACAGGTTTGCCATTTACTTTCACTGTGACAAATATTGGGTTTGTCTTTCCAACTTTCAGATTAAACAACGAGCTACTGTCAGAATTTGTTGTTTCAGGCTCTTCTACACTGTAGATTTCATTGAGCTTCTTCTTTTGTTTAGAAGCCTGCTTGAATCTTTCCTTGCATTGCCTCATCATATGTCCATTTCTGTGACAATAGTCACATTTGATTTTTTTAAACTGCCAATCGCTAAAAGACTATTTGTTTCCACCTCTGTTAAGATTATTCTTTGATTTCGCTGCTAAGTTATTTTCCTTTATTCTTCGGCTAGCAGGGGCTGTTTCCTGCTTCTCGGCACAGCCTCACTTTTTCAGGTTTCTTTTGGCTGAGGTTTCGCTCCCGATGTGGAGGATGGCGCCATTTTGCACACTCTGTATTGCTTTTGAATCTCTCACTGCGCTTTCCATGGACAGCAATATCTCTAGCGTGTTCTTGAAATCCAGGTTCACTTCGAACAATAATCTTTCCTGAATAGGGTCCTCTTTCACACCACACACTAAACGATCTCTGAGCATATCGTACTGAACTCACAATGTTCTGTTAGCTGCGTAGCATGCAATTGTCTCACCCAGGGCTCTATTGCATGAATTAAACCTGAGATACATTAATAGTTGCTTGATGGCTGGCACAAACACGGTAGCCCAAAGGGCCTGTTTCTATGCTGTATAACTCTATGACTATGACTCTGCATCGTGACTGAGGGCTTTGGTTGGAAGTGACCCATCACAAGGTCCACCAATTCATCAAAATTCGTTGAATCTAGGGCACTGAGTGTCGTCAAACTTCGAATCAAACTGTAGGTTTTGCGCCCACAAGTACTCAAGAATAGCGCTGGCCTCATCTCTTACCTCATAATAAGATTGGGGAGTTACAGACACATACTGCCATGTGGAAACATGATGCTGTGGCAATAATAGAGACCTGGCTCAAGGAAGGACAGAACTGGGTTTTAAATATTCCTGGGTACAGGGTGTTCAGTAACAATAGGAAAGTGAGGAAATGAGGAGGGGTGACTGTACTGGTTAAGGAGAGCATTGCAGTGCTCGAGAAAGAGGATGTCCCAGAGGGTTCAAGGACAGAATCAATCTGGCTAGAGCTAAGGGACAAAAAGGGTGCAATTACATTGCTCAGTGTAGTCTATTGAACGCCAACTAGTGAGAAGGACGTAGAAGAACAAACCTGCAAGGAAATTACAGAGATACAAGCGTTATAATGGGGACTTTAATTACCCGAACATAGACTGGGACAGTGGTAGTGTAAAGGGTGGAGAGGGGCAAAAGTTCCTAGATAGTGTTCAGGAAAATTTTCTACAGCAATATGTGTCCAATCCAACATGAAAAGACACACTGTTGGACCTGGTTCTTGGAAATGAGGTGGGCCAAGTAGATCCAGTGTCAGAGGGGGAACACTTAAGGGACAGTGATCATTGTATTGTATGTTTTAGAATAATGATAGAAATGGATGATGGGCAATTCAGAATAAGAAAAATTAACTGGACGAAAGCCAACTTCGATGGGGCAAGAACAGAGCTGGGCCAGATAGGCTGGAACAAAAGATTGGCGGGAAAAACTGTAGCTGAACAATGGTCTACCTTCAAAAAAGAATTGGTTTGGACACAGTCAAGGTATATTCCATCATAAGAGAAAGGAAGGGCAAACAAATCCAGAACTCTGTGAATGAAAAGGGGGATAGAAATTAAGATAAAAAAGAAAAAGCGTGCTTATGACAGGTGCCAGGTAGAAAATACAATTGAGAACCAAGAGGAATACATAAGGTTCAAATGGGAGGTGAAAACTCATATTAGAGAAGCCAAGAGGGATTATGAGAAAAGACTGGCAGCCAACATAAAGAGGAACCCCATAGTCTTCTATCGGCATATAAATAGTAAAAGGGCGACAAAAAGAGCAGTAGGGCTGATTAGGGACCTAAAAAGGGAATTTACACATGGATGAAAGGGTTATGGCTAAGGTATTAAATAAATACTTTGTATCTGTATTTACCAAGGAGGGAAATGCTACCCAGGCTGTGGTGATAGATGAGGAAACTCTGTCACTAGAAGGGTTCAAAATTGATAAGGAGGAAGTGTTAAATAGACTGTCGGTACTTAAAGTTGACAAGGAACCAGGGCTGGACAAGATGCATCCAAGGATATTGAAGGAAATGAGAGTAGAAATTGCAGGGCCACTGGCCATAATTTTTCAGTGTTCGCTAGACTCAGGGTGGTGCCGGAAGACTGGAGAATTGCAAACCTTATGCCCTTGTTCAAAAAAGGTTATGAGGATAAACCCGCGGATTACAGACCAGTCAGTTTAACTTCAGTGGTGGGCAGGATTCTAGAAACAATTATTCTGGATAGAATTAGTAATCACATGGGAAAATATGGATTGATAAGAAAAAGCCAGCATTGAGTTCTAAAGGGGAAATCATGTATAACTAACTTACTGGAGTTTTTTGAACAGCTAACTGAAAAGGTCGATGAGGATAGTGTTGTTGCTGTGGTGTACGTGGACTTTAAAAGGACATTTGTTACAGTGCCACACAACAGGCAACAGACTTGTGAGAAAAGTTATTGCTCATGGAATAAAAAGGACAGTAGCAACGTGGATACAAAATTGGCTGAAAAATAGGAAGCAGAGAGTAAAGGTCAATGGATATTTTTCTGGCTGGAGGAAGGTTTGTAGTGGAGTTCCCCAGTGTCATATTGGGGCCCTTGCTTTTCCTGATATATATTAATGATCTAGATTTTGGTGTGCAGGAACAGTTTCAAAGTTTGTGGATGATACGAAGCTTGGGAGTGTTGTAAACTGTGAAGAGGACAGTGTAGAACTTCAAAAACACACAGACAAGTTGGCGGAGTGGGAAGATAGATGGCAGATGAAGTTCAATGTGGAGAAGTGTAAGTTGATGCATTTTGCTAGAAAGAAAATGGGCAGACAATAAAAATTAGGGGGAAAATTTTGATGGAGGTGCAGGAGCAGAAAGCCCTGGGTGTATATGTGCATAGATCATTGAATGTGGCAGGACAGGTGGAGAGAGCCGTTAATAAAGCATATATTATCCTGGGCTTTATTAATAGGGGCTTAGAGTACAAGAGCAGGGTGGTTATGCTGAATTTATATAAGACACTCGTTGGACCTCAGCTGGAGTATTGTGTACAGTTCTGGGCGCCTTATTATAGGAAGGATGTGAACACATTGGAGAGAGTACAGAAAAGGTTTACAAGAATGGTTCAGGGGTGAGAAACTTCAGTTATGAAGTTAGATTAGATAGGCTGGGACTGTTCTCCTTGGAGAGAAGAAGGCTAAGAGGAGATTTGATAGAGATGTTCAAAATCATGAGGGGGCTGGACAGAGTAGATAGGGAAAAGCTGTTCCTGCTTGTAAAAGGATCAAGAACGGGAGGGCGCAGATTTAAGGTGATTTGCAAAAGAAGCAACTGTGACGTGAGAAAAAACTTTTTCACAAAATGAGTGATTTGGGTCTGGAATGCACTGCCTGGAAGTGTGGTGGAGGCAGGTTCAATCAAGGCATTCAAGAGGGCATTAGATGATTATTTGAGTAGAAACAATGTGCAGAGGTACAGGAAAATTGCAAGGTATTCGCACTAGGCCATAATGCTCATTTGTAGACATGATGGGCCGAACGGCCTCCTTCTGTGCCATTAAACATCCTGTGATCTGTGATTCTGTAATCTCATTCGGTTGGAAAAAGAACATGAGGCATTCTATGTATTGAGACTATGGCTGGTTCCAAAGGATCATTTCTTCCAAATTGTGGCATTTTGAGAGAGGATAACTTTTTCAATGCTAATGGAGCTTGATACTTACAGTGCCGATTTCTTTCTAACTTTATTTTTTATGTTCAACCTTGTTTTATCCTCATTGCCAGTTTGTTGTATGGTGGCCGAGTTGTACTATTAATGATAGAGTTGATCAGCAGACACTTCTTGAGTGGAATCATTAAGTTTATTTACAATATACTCAGCAGCTACTACACGTGTGCTTTCAAATCAACTCTATAACTACATTGACTGCTGAGGTAACCTGCGCTACTCTCCTATTGGTTACTGCAGATCATGTGATCTTCCTTAACAAGAATTATTCTTAAAGGTACATTATACACTAAATAAAACTATAGTTTTGACAAGAACATACTGTAGCAACTTACCAAGACTCCTTCGATAGTCCCTCCCGAACACACAACTTCCACCATTTGGAAGGACAAAGGCACCACTACCACCACCACCAAGATCCCCACCAAGTTGCACACCATCCTGACTTGGAACTATATATCATTGCTGGGTCAAAATTCTAAACATTACTACTTAACAGCATTGTGGCGATACCATCACTGCGAGGACTGCAGCGGTTCCAGAAGATGGCTCATCACCATCTTCTCAAGGACAACTAAGGCTGGCAAATATATGAAAGCCTTTCTAGCTACCCTCATATCCTGAGAATGATTTTTAAAAAAGCTGTTGCTAATACTGATATAGGCCCTGTTACATTGATACATACCTAGGGACCTGATGTAAATATTGATACTCTGTCAGGGGATCTCATGCATGTTATTACACTCTATCCCAAGGCACTTGATTCAGGAGAGACAGGATGAAGAGAAGTATAAAAACAAAAATTTGCAGATGCTGGAAATCCAAAACAAAAACAGAATTACCTGGAAAAACTCAGCAGGTCTGGCAGCATCAGCGGAGAAGAAAAGAGTTGACGTTTCGAGTCCTCATGACCCTTCCACAGAACTGAAGAGAAGTATGATGGTTGACCAAAAGCATGGTTGAAAAAATCAGTTTTGTCCAGTCTCTTTGGGCAGGTTTTTCTGGTCAGCGAGCAGAGGCTGGGCCGATGTCACCCCCCTGTCATTTAGATTTTCAGTTTGGCGGGCGCGCAACCGAATCGGCTGCCCACCCGCCAAACTGTCAGCGGCCTATTAAGGCCATTAAAAAACTTAAGGTTGGCGGGCAGGCCGGGAGCCCAGGCGGGCCTCGGAAAAAGCATGAAACCTCATCCATGGGCGGGATGAGGTTTCATGAGGGTTTTAAAATTTTTATCAAATGTTTAAATAAAAGTTATGGACATGTCCCAACTCATGTGACAGTATCACATGAGTGGACATGGCAGGGAAATTTTTTTATTACTTTTATGTCAGCTTTTGAATCGGAGCTGATCTCCCTGAGGCAGCACTTTGCCTCAGGGAGATCCGTGTTTTCTTCCGTGCGCATAGAGCTTCCTGGTGGACATCATGCTGGGCGGGCCCTAATTGGCCCACCCACATAAAATGATGGTGCGCCCCCGACTGTGGACGCCGATCAGATGCCTGCCCGCGCCCACTCCCACACTACCCACCCCCACCACACCCCCGACCCTGACGGGGGGGAAATGTTGCCCTTTAAAAGGAGAGAAGGAAGGGGGGAATAATCTACAAAAGGTGTTTTAGATGGTAGGATCAAGGTAATTGTGAAGAGATGTAAATGTTCAGGAAACTTGGGGTCACAGGGCACAGGTTGAGATGTATCAGAAACAGACTGGACCAACGTCATGGAGGGATTGCAAAGCAAAAGCTGCTCTATGAGCCTAGTCCAGGCAGGACCAGCCATTTTATTACCTGGTTCTTAATATGATTTTAATTCTATTAAATATGTTGACTGACACATAGCACAAGGACAGAAATGTGATCCTATGCCTTTCTGAACAATGCTAAAATGAGATTTTGCTGTTGTAACAAATCTTTTCGGTATGAATATTTGGCCAACCTATTTGGCTGAACATGAAGAATATGATTCTGCTTTACCTTGTCGTTCACATGTGTCTCTTCTGTCACCCCAGAGGGAGATAGTGAAATAGCCTCCAAAAACACGTACAGGGATTGTGATGCAGAATTACCTAACACCCATTCAATGGACAAAATGGAACAGCAGAATGTCACCAACAGCTGTTGTCTGAAAAGAATAGGGCAGAGGTTATGACCTGAAATTGTTAAACTCAGTGGTGAGCCCAGGCGAAAGATAAAGGTGAAAGTAGGTTGAGCTTCATTGGAATAGTTTTGTCTGTAATTTTAATTCTCCTCCGCATCCCCACTCTGTCCCCTATGTCCTTAGCCTCCTACTGTGCCACCTGCTTGTTTCTGACAAGAGGGAATGAAATGAAGTTGGCTTTCTTTGAATAGGGAGACTCAATGACCTCCCTTACACAACAATGGATGGCAAACTGAAAGATGTTACTAATATCTTGTTGGGTCCTACGACATAGAAAGAAACCCACCATTATGTATATTTTAAAAATGTTATACTTATTGCTATCTATTTTTAAAACTGGACTTTTTCTGCTGAGCAAAGAAAATTAAGATGGTGGCTACAAGTCACCTGACCATGGAGTTGGCCCTCTGCCTGGAAGCTACCCCCAGGAGTTTCAAGGTCAAAAGAATTATTTTCTCAGTTTCTAGAATGTCACAGCTCATTACGCCTTGAGAGCTACAAATAGACTCACATTACATCTGGGACTGTTCAAACCAATTGCTGAGAGAACTACAGAGATGCCATTTGCATTTGAGAAGCCAACCTTGCTAGCAGAGTCAGTGGGTCTGCTGAGACAATGGCTTCCCAAATGCCAGACCCTCAACATAAATGATACCCCTTTGAACAACTAATGTCTGAGACATGATCAGTCTTGAAACCAAAGCCAATTCCAATGATGGATAAGCAGACCTTTTGAAGTCATTGTGGAGAAAGATGGTGACATGACCCAAGCCTCTGGCCTTCTGGACAGTTTAATATTTCATCTTTGGTTTTCACAGCCAGTCTGCCATTTAAATCCTGCTGGTAAGACTCAAAGAAGCAGGCTCCTCCAGGCAGAATAACCTACCCAACTAACCTAACTCTGCTGGAAGATTTTGTACCATCACCGACAGAATCAATTCAATCCCTGTGTGCTTACTTCATCTTGCAACATCAGCACCAACAGAAAAGTGAATCTTCCAATGTCAGACTCTGGAACTCAGGTGAACCAATATTCATTTTTTGTGGTACCTGTGCTGCAAAACTCTATCCCTCCCACATTTACTGTGTGAATGTGCAGAGTGGGACATTGCGGACACTTCTTTCATGGGTTTTGAATGTGCAAAATAAACTAATCTTCTGAATTTAGCCTGATTTGAGTTTGCTGTGGGTATTAGGAAAATTGGATCACAAAAAACCGAGAGGTTGGGGAAACACGCCACCGCCTATTCTTTAAAAGCTAATTCAAAACGCTTTCTGCTTATGGGCAGGTGTTAAGAGGAAATCAGTGCAGTTTGAACTGTCTCTCCTGTCAGTAACAATTTCCAGCACCAGTCTGGAAGGAGCCAAACATATAAAAGTTCTTAGCCACAGTCCTCTTAACTGCTGCTAGTAATCTGGTTTCCGCCCTTCTTGGAGGTTGGAGGTATAGTTGCAGCTATTGGCAGATTTTAGTGAGGATCTCCTGACTGAAGGGAAAATATCTCATGCATTTTTCCTCACTGGGGTTTGGATACAAAAATCTTTCCCTGAATGCCCTGGGCACATATGATCACCTTCTCCAACTCCTTGGCCTCCCTCTTCCAGCAGTTTGTCCTGCTCTATATGATCTCTGTTCATTCCCCAGTCACGCCCTATTCCAAGAGGAATGCATCATGCTGTATCAATGCCTGGGAGCAATTGGTTTATGGAAAAACCCGGAAGCAAGAAAAAAGCATTTCAACAACTGCCGCTTGAAACCACACTGGAAAGCATCAGAACTTGTTGGAATTGTAGCAACAGCCAGAAACAGCAACTGATGTATAAATAGTTGATGACCCCTTTAAGTAGTGCTGGTGGGGTCTTAATGCATGTTCAGCTGAGTGAGATTAAGAGAACGACATTGACTGGAGTGTTGAGCTCCAAAATAGGAGTGCTACCATCAAGTCAGCATTGCACGTTGATTAACACCACAATCTCCCTGCTATGCATACTTACAGTGGATGTGAACAGCACACAGCACCAATACCTTTACCAAAACAGCATCCGGCAAACTTTGTGTCAGAAGTCTACGTGCTCCACAGATGCCATTTTGGTACCTTAGGAGCACTTGTAGGGCCAAGAAGATGGGCATAATCAAGTCCAATTTCTAGCGCACTGGATTGTCCCTTTGTCATCAATCCAAATAAAATGCATCCAACAGAATTACCTTTCTCTTTTAAGAGGACAGAGTTAATAAAATTCCAAGTCAAATAAAACAAAGGAAATTTTACAGACAAACTAATAATTCTAGTTCCATTAATTAGGTCATACTCCAATTGCTGTGTTGCCAAAGGACACAAGGTCGTTCTGAGTCTGAACTGTTTTGAAATTCTCTCTTCTTTTCCTGTTTGGGCCTCTAACCCTAATCCTCCTAAAAATAAAAAATTGCATTTATATAGCAACTTTTGTGATGTCCTATGACACTCTTCAGCCAGTGAAGTTCTTTTGAAGTGTAGTCATTGTTGTAGTGTAGGGCACGCATAGCCAATTTGTGCACAACAAGCTCCCAAAAACAGCAATGTGGCAAAAACCTCATCAACTATTTTAGTACTATTGCTTGGAGGAGAAATATTGGTCGTCACTGGGGAGAACTCCCCTGTCCTTCTTCAAAGTAGTGTCATAGTGGCATTAATCTGAGAGAGCAGATGGGGCCTTGATTTAACATCTCACCCAAAAGATGTCACCTTTGATCATTGGAACAGAGTACAGAAGAGTCCCTAAGCAGAAAGAAGAGTGGAAATGGGGCAACAGGCCAGAGAGCATGCTCCAAGGTGCTCACACGCAGCACCGGAGGCCTTTAGAGGTGGACAGAGGAAAGGGGTTCCCTTCCCTCAGGTTTAGGGAGAACTAGGAAGCTCCTCAGCCAGACACAGTAAAAACAGTGGGAGCAGATAGCTTTCACAGTTAATGCCAGCAGTCCAGCCCCAAGGATCTGCATATAGTACCACACAAAGCTGAATGACCTCACACCAGTAGCCAAGTGGATGCTTTTTCACATGCTATATTGTTGCAAATTAACAATGAGCCTCACACATGGCTCCAATCATTATCCACATTCACTCACATACCAACAGTCCCCACCAAATACGACCCAGAGCCTCACCTCACCCTCACACACTTAGCACTGCTGCAATTCTCCACATCCACATCTCACAGCTCGAGCACATTGCACCACACTCACTGACTTCCCACGATCTTGCAGAACAAAGGCCCATTATCGGGAGGCAGCAGCACATAACTGGCTGGGGACAGACACGGCAGCATGCCCTCAATCCAAGAGAAGAGGTGGTGCTGTCCATCAGTGGAGGCCATGGCCAAAAGCTGGGCTGAAACCATACCTACCTACTCCACCTGCTTATGCCCCATTTCCCACTCATCCCATGATCACTTCTGATTTACCAGCTGCCAAATGTGTAAGCAGGATCATGGAAACAGAGGAACGAGAGTCAGCCATTTAGCCACATGAGATCATGGCTGACCTGTGACCTACTCCATTAGCCCACATTTACCCTATATCCCTTAGCACTTGCACCTTCTGCTTTCCACCTTCTTTCACCCCACCCATGCTCCTTGTTGTGTATTTGCCAGTTTGTATACTTTATATATCTAATTTATCTCAGAGCAATGCAGAGATGACACTGGTTCTAAGTCTACAAAAGGCTTATTTACAGTGCTTTGCATTATCTCTTCATACAAGATTTTTCCACATATGTTCAGCTCAGGGCCCAAGTCCATTTCTCTGGAAGCGTCTGTTTACTTTAGCTGCCTCTGAGGCTTCACCCAGGTTTAAGCAGTCAAGAAAATGTACATAGATCAGTTACCAGACTAACACAATCAAACACAGATAAATTAAACAATTGAACACTACAACCTTGTGCCTCTATCCTTTCAGATACCCTGGGCTGGATTTCAAGGCATCAGTGGGAGCCAGCAGGTAGCCAATTAAGGCCTAGCGATGCTGCTTGTCAGACTAGAACTTTCTAGTTGGCTTCCTCTTGAAGCAGCAGGAGACAGTAGAGACACCTGAGACAGCCTCCTGGCAACAGACCCGAAGGCCAGCTTGGAGATACTCCCCAAGTTGGAGAGAGGATGCCTCCAACTTGAGACATCTCTCTTCCTCTCTTACCTGAAAAGGCTGTCTGCAGCTGCTCCTGTGCTGGACAGCCTCTTATTGGCCCTCCAGCTTTGAGAGCCTGCCTGCTATCCTCATTTGGATGGCAAGCTGCCCTCTGGCTATTAATTGCCAATTTGGAAAAAATCACTGTGGGTAATTGTTTCCCCCACAGTGCAGGTGAAGACCCCCATTCAATCCCGATGTCAGGGTTCTGACCCAAAGGGCAAAATTCTGTCCCCATGAGCTGATGCCAGGTCAATAGTTGTGCTGGAGCATGAAGTGCCAGCATCTCTGATAATATACGGCATGGATGTCCCAAACCAGCTCACTTGCTTAAAAAGACTGCAGGGCTCATACCTTCTAAGTGGGAACAGAAAAGCTACCAACTCATCAAGCCAACAGTGAACAATAGATTTGATGGCTTCACTTGACATTGATAGAGTGTGAGTTGTACATTCTGGAGTCTGGTATTGAGTGGCATTAGGCTGGGCTGCGAAACCTCCAGGATCAAGGAGCCACAGAATTCTCCCGGTGTCCAACAGACTTTCCATAAGTCTGAATCTAGGTTTACTGAGTTATTGATGAAAGCCTTCAGAATGACCTTCTGCGTGCTCCCCTTACAATCAGTCTTGGCTGCGGTCAGTTCACAGCTTCTGAGAAAACAAAATGATCAGCCCAAGTCTGGGTGAGTAGCAGATGGTCCTCCTTCAGCAGCACATTAAACAGTCAGTTAATTACTGCTTGCTGTAATTAAACTTTACACAAATTAGCTGTCAGCCACACTAAAGGGATTCATCTCTTCTCAAAAAGCCACCTTGAATTGCTGAGTCGAGAAACTATATCGGCAACATAATTGAAGGCAGCCACAGGAAATGAGATCAACTTGAATGCTGGGCTGATTAAACTGCATGCAGCCTGAGCTGAGTGGTTAAACCCAGACTAAAATGGAAAAGAGCTGATTCAGCAATTATAAACCAGGCAATTATTACAAATTATTATTGTTCAGTTGTATTTTCTATGCTTGGTGTAGGTTAGGTTTGATTGCTTTAGAAGCACCCAAGATGAATCCTGGAAGCTGGTGCTTCGAAATATATATTTCGATATATTTCGAAATATATCCCTGAATATAATTCATAGAGACACAAAGTGACCAGTGTTGGGCATGCAAGTGTTGCTGGGTACAACCCTTGAATGGCAACACTTGATGTGACCCTCATATTCCCTGAAAAGCGTAAGCAGCAGACAGTGAGAGGCAACTTGCCCAGTGTAGTGTTTGTAGAGTGAAGGGTTAACATCAGGAGCACTTGATACTGATGTAACTGCTGAAGCAACTATGATGCAATGTCACATGATTAAATAACTGAGATCTGGTGGGCAGCAGATTCACAACCTCATTTAGAGTACCGAGATGTACATAGCTCTGTAAACAAACAAGAATGGTTTTCACAAATAACAATCTATGGTAGCATTCTAAACCCTAAAGAAACCCCATAAAGACCCAAATACAAGACAAAACTGGGTGGCAGTGGAAAGAGCATAAAAGACCCCAGAAAAACTCCAAGTGAATGCTGCAGACCTGAAACACCTATAAATCTTTGGAAAAAGAACTAGAAGAAAAAAGATTAAAGACTCACCTAAGAAAGGGCGTCATGGGTTCAGTAGGGGCAAGCTGATACACACACTCAGAGTCCAGACAGCAGTGAGTACATATCAAATTCTATAAGCCAAACTACTGAAGTAGAAACAGATCCAGAGTTTAGTTAAGCATGGAGTCAACATTGCCACTCCCAGGACCTTTCTGAAGTGCTAAAGACTTGCAAAAAGTTCAAACTGGGATAATCAGAGGAAGAGATTCTCCAGGTACAGAATAGCTTCAGGTTTACATAAGAAGAAACAAAGAGATAAGGTCAGTACTTTACTGTATGCAGTAGGGGCTATTGCAGATGATGTAATAGTGAGACAGGAAGTCGATGATGCTTCACGCTCACATGATGAAGTCCTCCAGATATTAGATGCGTACTTCAGTTTTGAAACAGTTTAATCATTAAGGGAGTGAAATTTAATAAGACGAAACAAAAAATTGGGAATGCATGGATTCATTCATAAATGATGTGCAGAGACTCAGAGAGAATTATATTTACCTGATCCTCAAAAATGAATTAATATGTGATCGCACAGTTGTTGGGTCTTAGATGAAACCCTCTTAGATCTTATGCAAATGAGGGAATACTTAACTCTCATGTAAGCAGTGCATATAGCATGACAGACTGAGCTTAGAAAGCAAATCAGAGCAGTTGTTCATAGGGAAAGTGATGTCCCTTGGAAAAAACTGAGTGGATTCAATATGTGAGACAGAAAAGAGAAAGCTCAGTGAAGCAAAAGCCCATGAAATAGGGGGAAAATGTGTCAACTGCTACCTTGAGCTGTTCTCAAATTGGTGGGAAAGCCTTGCAGAACCAGAAAGAATGCCCAACAGGGGGAGCAGAGTGCCACAACTGTGCAAAGTTAGGACACTTTAAAATTGTCTGCCAGTCTAAATACAAGTATTCACAAGAAGAAAGAGAAAGTAACAAAACCAAATTAAATCCAAGAAGTGGCAGAGCCACTGATAAAACAAATAACCCACCCAGGAGAAGTTAACGAAACAGTGTGCTTGAAGATCAGGCCATTGTGACACAGCCCTTAGGTCAGTAAGCAAGAGGGATGGAGGTGGTGGGGGGAATGAGTATGTAGGGATGGAGGAGCAGGTTGGTATGGGCGAACAGATTGGGAATTGTGAAGAGGTTGGTATGGGCAAGCAGGTCAGGAGGTGAGAGCAAATTGGGAAGGGTGAACAGGTTGGGGATGAGTGGGTTGGGAGGATGAGAGAGTGGATTGGAGGGGGCAAGTTGGTTGGGAAGGTGAGAGAGTGGGTTGGAGGGGGCGAGTGAGTTGGGAAGGTGAGAGAGTGGGTTGGAGGGGGCAAGTGAATTGGGAAGGTGAGAGAGTGGATTGGAGGGGGTGAGCGAGTTGGTGGGGAGCAAACAAGTTGGGAGGAGTGAGCAGGTTGAGGGTGGTGAACAAGCAGGCTGGGAAGGGTGAGCGGTTTTGAGGTGGATGACTGAGTGGGTTGAAGGAGGAAAGCAGGTGAGAGCATGGTGAACAATTGGGTTAGAGGTGGAACAAACAAGTTGGGAGTGGTGAGCATATTGGGAGAGGTGAGCAGGTTGGAGTGGATGAGCAGGTTGAGAGTGGTGGTCACATTTGGAGGGTTGAGTGGACTGGGGTGGGGGCAAGAAGGTTGGGGGTGTGTGCAAAGCAGCGAGTTGGGAAGGGAAGAGAAGGCAGTTGAAGGGAGTCAGAGATGTCATGATGGAAATGAAAAAATCGGACCACATTGTATTAATGTGGGGTCAAGGGGAGCAATGTTTCCCAGTCTACGTTCAGGTTTTATAAACTCACCTTCTTGTATGTCGCTTAACTGGTTGTCCCCTTTAAGACCACTTGGCAGGGCACCTGGAAACTTAGTTTTCCTGAGTACTCCAGTAAAAGTGAGTGGAGTTAACTTTCCAAACATGTGTTCCCAGACATGTTCCCAATGATTATTCCATCCAATCGTTCTTATGAACAGAAGAGGGTGGGCTCACTACTTGAATTCTCATTCTGCCTTTATGGTGATCAATAGAAGCTGCACAAGCCCAGGAAATGAAATACAGTGTATTTTCCAGATCGACCATACACAATCACCACTACAGATAACAGTCATATTCATGCTGAGGCAACTTGCCAGTTACATGCAGTGGGTGGCAAATCCAGATTCCCTCATAACATACTTTAAAAACCCTAAACAGAAAAGATCAAGTTGTTGCTGTTCCTTTCTCACTATTATATCTCCTAGGTGTGGCTATCTGTCCTGACGACATAATATTAACACCAATACCACCTTAATTCCACTCAGCAGAACCTCTTTATACAATAAAAATGAAAGTGCCCTCTCTTCTTCTGCTCTCAAATACTGGAAATGCATGAACGATATGATAGTAGCAGCATCTATTTATGAATCTTCCAATGTAAGTTGCAGTGCAATTCAGCCTTTGGGCTGCAAATGTGTTTCTTGAATAAATTACCATTTTTATCACAATTTCAAAATACCTTGACCACTGCTGCCATATTTGTGAATGTTGGGATTGTATTCTCTTGAATATAGAAGATTAAGATTTAATTCAGATGTTTCCAGTGCTTAAAAATAGTTTCTCTCTGTCTAGTCCATCTGCTCTGACAGGACAATGGGGCAAAACCTTAAATCAGAGCTAGGCGTTCAGGGGTGATGTCAGGAAGCAAGCCTCCATACAAAGAAGAATGGAATCCAGGAACCCTCTCCCCCAAAAAGTTGTTGAAAATTTCAGAAATGATGTTGATGGTTTTTTCTAAGGCTTATTAATGGTTATGAACCGAGGAGGGTGGATAGAGTTACGATATAGACTGGCCATGATATAATTGAATGACTGAACAGACTTGAAGGGCTGAATGGCTGACTCCTGTTCCTAAGTCCCAATAATGTCTTTCAGAAATTAACCATTAAACAGGGTGATTCAATTGCATTACAACAATGACTACTCTTTAAAAGTACTTCATTGGATGTAAACATTGACTTTGGAACATTCTGTGGTTGTGAAAGATGCTATATTAATGCAAGTCTTTCTTTTTTTGCAATAGTGGATGGAGATGGTTGGAAGGTGACCTTGAATACTTCTTGAGCTTCCCAAAATAGCTGACTCTCTTAATATGGCTTAATTGGTGCCTGTGATAATGAAATTGGTTATTGGCTGGCATATTGGAGACACTGCAAGTGGAGGGGATTGTGCAGCTTCTTTATGTTAAGTAAAGTTTGAGGCAGACATATATGGGAGGACTGCTTTTCAATCAGAGGCTAGAGACAGACTGTTTTCTGTGTCCTGTTTAATGTAAAACACAGCCTGATAGTGTGACATCCAACACAATAACAGTTCCGTATACCACCAATTGGTTATGCCCCAGATATTAAAAACCTGGCTCCAGCCTTGTGATGTAACCTCTTAATGTAACAGGAGCAAAAATCTCTGCAAAAAGATTGGGCAAATTTGAAATATTTTAATGCACTGCTTGTATTTTTTTTAACAGTTTTGCTCAAAGCAAAGTTAAATAGATTGCCAAAATGCTCGTATTCATTGCTGTGTAAAATTAACATAACTGAAAATGCAGTTTTAATTACCTTTATGGAATATAATGAAAAATTTAACAGTATCTCTTATCTGCAAGATGTTTAAGTGGCAAAGTCTGAAAGAACAGACTACATTGGTAACCAGTAATGCAAGAGCCGAATGAAAGGATCAATTGTTTTCTCGTTAAAAACGCATTGTAAGCAAATGTCCTCTGGTTGCTATTTATAGGGAATTTGTAAATGCATGTAGTTAGCAATCAAAGGTAATCTTCCTGTTAGGTTTACATGCCACTAACACCAATAGTGGAAAGAATGAAAGTCAAGAATAAGGAAATCAAGGTGGATTGGTTAGATAACATACAGTTTGAGTTTTAAAAGCTCGGATTGTAGGAATAAGGACATTCTGAGCACAGGAGATCAAGTTAAATTTAGGCCACAATGCGATGGGTCTCACTTTGAACACAATGAACATGAAGCAATGAGAGGGAAATTCAAAGGAGCAAAGTGATTCAGTTCACTGCGATTCTCCACTATTTGGGATTGGAGTGATATACAAGGCATATTGGAGGACTTATGATTATAACTTTGCTGAGGCAATTTTTAAAAATCTTGAAATGGTCAACTAGAAACTACAAAAGGACAACACTTTCTAATGTCTCAACCTCACAGAAAAGATCCAATGATAAATGGAGCTGAGGAAGCCATTGGGCCCATTTTTGCCAACAACTCAACATTAAGAGGGACTGAAAGGTCTTACCTCTACTGCCCCACTCAAGACCATTCGAGGTATTAATTGCTCTGTATGAAGAGATGCTTCCTGCTATTAATCCTAGATTTGCCTTTTTTATAAATCAATTTGTACCCATGACCTCCTGCATTTGGGTGTGAATGGTATTCATTCTGGGTAGTAAGCAAGGCATCAACAGGACTCTCAGAATGCAGACCTTGAACCATCCATATCCAATATAAATACTGAAATTCAAATCTACAAAATTCACATGCAGCAAGTCACAAGGTCATTACTACCTGCATCCTTTCACGCAAGTGTTAACCCAGTTATTCCCAGAAGGAAAAAAATAGTAAAACTTGGGAATGACTGGTATTGATCCGAATTGGTCTTGTATACCTTAAAGTGGAACTCCTGTTCAGGATTTTAAGCAAGTTGAAAACTTTGTAAAAATAGCACTGATGGAAATGTAGTACAAACTCAATAAGTAGTCTGGTGTGAATTGTTCTTCCAGGCCAGCTAAGGGAAGACAATTCAACTTTTACAGAAACTTCCTTTCTCAGCTGGTTCCAACTTTGGTAGGTCAGCCTGGCAGGTGCTTAGTGGCCTCCCTACAAAGGGATCTGGTTAAAATAGCAGTTGGTCCCAAATATCGCTGATGTTTAATCTACAGGTTTGAAGAAAAATCCCCTCCACTCTCCAAAGGTGCAGTTTAAAATCACAGCCTATAGGAAAGGAGTGTGTGGTAAAGTGGAGTACCATGTACCTTTAAGAGAATGCAAGTGGACTAACCATGTGACAGTGCTGACCAATTAATGCACAGCTCGGGCTACTGGTTAACTGTAAGTCTAGAGCTAGAAGTGGTTGCAGGAGCACGCAAGGATTTAGTGCTTTGCCTTCTGTTGCAATAAATAATCAGTTTGTTCAAATGTCAGTCCCTCTCCATTATTGATAGAGAGCAACGGCCATCAAGTGTATATGAAGGCGTGCAGTTCGAGTTTACTTGATGAGTGAACCCACAGTCTCAAGACATAGGGCAGAATTTAGCCAATGTTGGGTGGCCTTGGGGGGGTGGGGCGGGCGGGAAGCCAACCACTGCCCACAATTGGGGCCAGACAACAATTTCACACTGGCGGGCCAACTATGCCCCGCCCAGCGTAAATTGCATGCTGCAGCGCTCTGGGCTGCCTGTATGGTGGGGTTTGGGGATGGGGGTGGGGGGTGGGGGTTGCGGAGGAGGGTGAGCGGGGAACTTCACACACGCGCGGTTGTGTGCTGGAAAAGCTCCCTGAGGCACAGAGCTGCCTCAGGGAGACGAACAGTTTTGAAAATAAAAAATAAAGAATTTTAAGGTGTTAAAAGACATGTCCCCTCTGTCACATGAGCAGGGACATGTTAGAAATTAGGATTAATTTTTTTTTTAGTTTTTAATGACGGATCAAAACCTCATCCCGCCCGCGGATGAGGTTTCGCAAAAAATGTGAAAGCCGCCTGGCCTTTCCGTCTGCCTGCCAACCATAAGTTTGGACGGGCAGTAAAAAATTTAAATCAATTGGAGTCTTAATGGCCTTAATAGGCCTTTTAATTGTTGGCAAGCGCACTGCCAACTCCCTCACGTGCCCGCCAACTGAGATATCGTGCGAGTGTGCAATGACGTAAGGACGCTCGCCCGATGTCATCCCGCGTCATTTTACGCTGGAGCGGGTCAGGCACGTGCCTGCCCGCTCTGCAAAAAATCCTGGCCGTAAAAGAGTGGGACCACAGTGACCAAATCCCACTGGTGATTTTAACTATCCATCCACCTAGCAGGCGAACAGGGTTAAGATTTCTGAGATGACTTTTGTTATAACATAAAATTTTCAGATGTGGCTGACGGTTTCTTTTGCCAGTTGTAAATTGTAATCCAGTATTATGACCCACCCTAGGTGAGGTTTCCTCAATGTTGTTGATCCAAGTGCGACCCCTCAATTTGTCACCATCTGCCTGGCACACTCCAAATTGTTATGGCCCGGGTGAGGAGGGATGAACTGTCTCCTCAGCCCCCTCCCACAGCCCCTCCTTCAGCTGGTGGCAACAAGAATTAATCTAAAAAGGATCCTTTTCATGGATACCTTTTTCTCAGACCCAATCATTTTGGTTTTGAAGGAGCCAATTTGGTTAGACTTTCTAGAGTTAAAGGTAAGAGTAAGTTTATTAACTACTAAAGGCAAGAAAGGATAAAACGCATGCATATATGATCATACAGGTTAAAAGTAAGAATTTAGCTTGAAGTAAGTGAATATACATATATTTAAAAAAAAAGGTATCTGGAACAGTCCTTGATTCATGGGGAGTAGGTGATTAAGCGTTGCAGCCATTGCGATTCAAGATTCAAGTAGAATTGACTTCGCCAGACAGATAGCCAGATTCAAGGTTCTGGTAGAGTTGACTACGGTAGATCAATAGTTGGTTTTGAGATTCCAGTAGAATTGAATTCGGTACAGAGGGAACGAGATCGGTATACTTGCAAAATAGCGATTTGAGGGGTGCTGTGTGTGGCTGTCACTTCTGAGTCAAACTCCCAGCAGTTGCTCTCACTCAGAACACCCACCAACAGAGATGCCGGGACAGTTTTTCAACCCGCTTTTAACCCCTTCTTTGTATATTCCGCGTGGGAAGTGAATTCCAAAATCTAGAGTCATAGAGGTCTACAGCACACAGAAGGGCCCTTCGGCCCATCGAGTCTGCGCTGGTCAAACAACTACCTAACTATTCTAATCCCATTTTCCAGCACTAGGCCCATAGCCTTGTATGCCATGGCACCGCAAGTGCACATCCAAATACTTCTTAAATGTTATGAGGGTTTCTGCCTCTACCACCCTTTCAGGCAGTGAGTTTCAGATTCCTGCCACCCTCTGGGTGAAAAAATTCTTCCTCACATCCCTTCTAAACCTCTTGCCCCTTACCTTAAATCTATGCCACCCTCTTATTGATCCCTCCACCAAGAGGAAAAGTCCCTTCCTGTCTACCCTATCTATGCCCCTCATAATTTTATCCACCCTCAATCATGACCCACCTCAATCTCCTCTGCTCCAGGGAAAATAACCCCAGTCTATCCAATCTCTCCTCATAACTAAAACTCTCCAGCCCAGCCAACATCCTAGTAAATCCCCTCAGCACTCTCTCTAGTGCTATCACATCCTTCCTATAATGTGGATTCCAGAACTGCACGCAATACTCTAACTGTGGCTTAACCAGTGTTTTATATAGTTCCATAACCTTCCTGCTCTTATATTCAATGCCTCGGCTAATAAGGGCAAGTATCCCATATGCCTTCTTAACCAACTTATCTACCTGTGCCGCTATCTTAAGGAATCAACGGACATACGCACCAAGGTCACTCTGACCCTCGGTACTTCCCAGGGTCCTACTATGCATCATGTATTCCCGTGCCTTGTTTGTCTTGCCCAAATGCATCACCTCACACTTATCCAGATTAATTTCCATTTGCCACTGATCAGCCCATCTGACCAGCCCGTCCATATCCTCCTGTAATCTAAGGCTAATCCTCCTCACTATTTACCACCCTACCAATTTTTTTGTCATCCACGAACTTACTGATCAGCCCTCCTACATTCAAGTCTAAATTGTTTATGTATACCACAAACAGCAAGGGACCTAGCACCGATCCCTGTTGAACCCCTTTGGACGCAGGCATCCAGTCAAAAAAACACCCCTCGACCATCACCCTCTGCTTCCTGCCATTCAGCCAATTCTGGATCTAATTTGCCAAATTGCCTTGGATCCCATGGACCCTTACCTTCGTTATCAGTCTCCCATGTGGGACCTTATCAAAAGCCTTGCTGAAGTCCAAGTAGACTACCTCAAATGCAATGCCCTCATCTACACATTTGGTCACCTGTTCAAAAAATTCAATCAGATTGATCAGACATGACTTCCCCTTAACAAAACCATACTGACTGCCCTTGATTAATCCCTGCCTCTCCAAGTGTCTGGGCATTGGTCACAAGATTTCTTGATGAGATGATACTCATCTCCCATTATGTCCCATTGTCTCTACCAGAGGGAGCAATTAGATCCTGGACGTCTTTAGAGGTACCTAGCCTGGCAACAGGGTGGGGTTCCATTACCTCTTACGGAGTCACCCTGCAGCATTCCAGCTGTGTATGTTGGCTTGTGTGCATTTTTAAAAACTCAGGTCTTATTTTTAAAGTCCAATATTTCCGGACACAATTCGGTGTATTTCTTTCATTATCATGACACCAGTGACTGTGTTCAGTTTTTAAAGCATTTTAAAATTCATTTTCACATAATTTGTATGATTTAACATTGAATTTTGCTGTATCTTGGTTGTGGGTTTCTTTCCCAAGGCGTAGCAGTGTTTTTTGACCCATGCTCTTATTTCCCTGCAAGGCTGGCTCAAGGGTTGCCTTTAGCCTGTGATGATACATGTAGACAAACACTGAACAAATTGGCTGTTATTCTAGGAAGGGTTTGGTCATCCAACCCCTTAAAAAATAAAATGTAAAATAATGTAATTTCTTTTTTCTTTATTCTTTCGTGGGATGTGCGCATCGCAGGCAAGGCCAGCTTTCATTACCCATCCCTAATTTCACTTGAACTGAGCAGCTTGCTCAGCCATTTCAGAGGGCAATTAAGAGTCAAGTACATTACTGTGGGTTTGCCATCACATGTAGGCCAGACCAGGTAAGGATGGCAGATTTCCCACCCTAAAGGACATTAATGAAACAGATGAATTTTTACAACAGTTGAAGGTAGTTTCATGCTCACCATGGACAGCAGCCCTTCAAGAAGGCAGCTTACCACCACCTTCTCAAGGGCAATTAAGGGTAGGCAATAAATGCTGGCCTTGCCAGCAACTCCCACATCCCCTGAATGAATAAAAATAAACATTACTGGGACTAGCTTTATTTTCCAGATTTCTTAATTGAAGTCAAATTCCGCCAGCTGCCATGGTGAGATTTGACCATGAGCCCCCAGAGCATTAGCCTGGGCCTCTGGATTACTGGGGCAATGATATTACCACTACACCACTATCTGCCCCAATCTGGTCCATTTTAATCATATTTTTAGAAAACAAGGGAAAGGCTTGCATTTATGTAGTGCCTTTCACATCCTTTAGACATCCTAATGTACTTTACAATCAATCAAGCATTTTTGAAGTGTAGTTAGTGTTGTAATGCTCGGAAACACAATAGCCAATTTGGCCAAAACCAAATACAACAATATAGTAATGACTAGATGTTGGTTGAGGGATAAATATTACCCAGGGCCCATGGGGGGACCATTAGTCACCTCCCAAACCTTGCGCATTATTTGCACCCAGATCTATCCAAAGAAAAGGGCACCATAGTAAAACCTGATCTCATAATTGTTCAATGCCCACACATCTGTGGCCATGGTGATCAGGTGCTGAAGCCCTAGCTGATGCTTTTCCTGCTCTCAAACTAACTTGTTGGAAGTAACTGTAGCATATTACCAACACCTCAGCTTAGATCCACTAACCCAGCATAGGCTGAGAATTGATCTTGGGACCTTCCAAACCTGCCAGGATCAGCTCATCACTGGATGAACTCAGTGAGTCCTGTCAGTTGATGTGTGTCAGCAGAGAACTAACGGGGCAGTCTGTTCACGGCAATCCATCCTTTTTGAAAAGAACAGCTGGCAGTATAACCTCAGCCAGTGCTGAATGTTAGACCAGTAGTACAATAATTTACACATTGCTTAAAATTGCTTTGTGTGCTGCTTAGTTTTGTTTTTACTCTGTCTAAAATCATTTGTGAACGGCATCAAAACGGTAATAAAAGTACATTTTCCACAGCATATTATACAGTACGGAGAGGGAATTAAAGCCTGTTGTCTCTATATGAACCACAACATCAGATCCATCCAAAAACTGTATTCAGGTGCAATCTGTGTGGACACTGGCTATCTCAGTGACACAGCAGGTTTGATACTGGCTAACTCAGTGACACAGCAAGTTTGACACTGGCTATCTCAGTGACACAGCAGGTTTGACACTGGCTATCTCAGTGACACAGCAGGTTTGACACTGGCTAACTCAGTGATACAGCAGGTTTGACACTGGCTAACTCAGTGATATAGCAGGTTTGACACTGGCTAACTCAGTGACACAGCAGGTTGGACACTGGCTAACTCAGTGATACAGCAGGTTTGACACTGGCTAACTCAGTGACACAGCATGTTTGACACTGGCTAACTCAGTGAAACAGCAGGTTTGACACTGGCTAACTCAGTGATACAGCATGTTTGACACTGGCTAACTCAGTGACACAGCAGGTTGGACACTGGCTAACATTTTGACACAGCAGGTTTGACATTGGCTAACTCAGTGACACAGCAGGTTTGACATTGGCTAACTCAGTGACACAGCAGGTTTGACACTGGCTAACTCAGTGACACAGCAGGTTGGACACTGGCTATCTCAGTGACACAGCAGGTTGGACACTGGCTATCTCAGTGACACAGCAGGTTTGACACTGGCTAACTCAGTGACAAAGTGGGTTGGGCACTGGCAATCTGGGTAGCTTAGTGGGTTGGACACTGGGTGACTCCTCTAGGACCTGGGCTCAAATCCAGCCCAGAAAGTTTGAATGGGCATCTCCTCTGGTCATCAGGATGCTGGGTGAAATTAGCCAAGCAGTCTCAATTAGTTTCTAATAGGTATGGGCTGATCCACAAAACCATGCCTGACTGGTCACTAATTAGTAATCTGACTCAACAAGTCAGCTGCCAGTGGGAAATTATCAGCCGAAATAGCTCAGGTGGGCGAGTGTTAGACTGAAGATCTAAAGGTCCCTGGTTCAATCCTGGGTTTTGGCACAGAACTGCAAATGCAATCACCTAACTGCTAGTGGGAAATTTGGGACTGGTGCAGTTTGGAGCACTTGTCTCAGGCTGAGGTGTGTGTGTGGGTGCTGAATATGCAGAGTTATGTTATGCAATCTAGCTGTGGTACATCTGACCTGTGTGCCAAAAGTGAGAACATTCCGCAACACTAATGTCCCTCACCTTAACGAGCAAAGAGAAAATTAATTCTAGCCCAGACATCAAACAGTAAACCACACACTCCCATTGTTTGAATCTTGATGGAAACATAGGACCTAACCACAAAATCCTCACTCACGCAGAAAATATTTCCCAATTATCCAATTTTTAATACTTAGCATTTTATTCGCTGTGAACATAAAGCCAAACTGAAGCAGGAAATCAAACTGTTCAGAAACAACCCCTTCATGTATTTTTTATTGTCTCGTATTCAGTTGTATTGTCGAGCTCGGCTATGGTGCGTTGATTTGCAAATTGGTTATTTTTATGCACGCAAATCCTGATTTTAAGTGTAACGTTTCCAGTTACACATGTTTCTCATGACCTGACTGACACTGAGCACTTAATAAAGCTGAAATATTCAAGCTATGAAAAAAGATGATCGAATGTTTAATAATAGTTTCTGTGCTGTAAATAATTTATGCTTGTTTATCAAGAAAAGCCAGAAGTTACTGGTGGTGATGGTAGTTTAGGAATGCTTAGCAAGGACTCAAAATTAAACTTGTTAATTTTGTACTGATCAACTTGTGCCAAGGCAGGTGGTAAGGGTTTATTGTTGGGGGTTGAAGTAGCTCTAAGATGGCATATGCCAATGGAAATTCGGAGCTAAGTCAACCCTCTGGCTACTTGTTACCCAAGCTAGGTAACTCTGCACACTCCAGGCCACAGTTATTTATTGACCAGCTTTCTTGAGTCACCAAGGGAACCTGGAGAGATAGATATGTAAATGGGGGCTGGGATTATTTCCACTAAGCCCCAGAGATCTATATAAAACAATGCTTTGACAGGTAGGGAAGTCCCGGATAGACAAGTATTAGGAAGCTTTCCAGTACTCTGTGCTAGTAAACTCCACAGTTTTACTGATTAAAATCCATCAGTACTGCAGTGGGCACTTGAGTTTCTAAAGTAGTGCCTTTATCATCTCCACCCAAGTTCTCTGACCACCCTCTCTAGTAGTCCCTCAAAGTGAGGAGGACACTTGCTAGAGAGCCTGTGCAGGAGTTTGCACACGGAGTTTTTAACATAGAGGTTTTTGCCCTGCAGCTACCACACAGCTCTGGCTGACCAGGAAACCCTCCCGCTCTTACCACCTACCATAGGTATATCAAAAGGATCAACCTGCCTGGCCACACCGTGAATATACCTTTCATGGCCATCAAGTCCTAGGATAGAACTGAAACCAGGAGTTTTTGGTTCAGAAGACAGGATGCTACCCACTACACCACAAGACCTGCTTTTTGCTGGGTTACTGCAAGGAGGGGAACATTAGTCAAACAGAAACTCAATCTGTGTGTATTTTGCAGCATTTTGTGTTGCAAGTTTGTTTGGTGTCTTGCTGAGAGGTCTGGAGGCTTGTATGTTTGAACATTAAGTGTTTATTAACAACTCATTACTCTATCCATCTCCAAGGTGTAGCCCAGCATGGGTGCTGCCTCCATGCTGGCTTCTGCTGGACTCTTCGACACATAATCTACCATCATGTGATTCTCTACATCATATCATCGGTGGGGAAAAGATGATCGAATGTTTAATAATAGTTAATGTGCTATAAATAATTTATGCTTGTTTATTAAGAAAAGCTAGGTGATGATGGTAGTTTAGGAATGCTTCCCCAGCCCCACATTAACCCTTGCTGTGCCCGAACACCTTTATACTAAAGTTTGGTTTGGAGAAGAGAAACAGAGGTGGGTTTCTGTGGCTCTCAGACACCCTTCTGGCCAAAAGAAACCCATACTTTTAATGCATTCATATTTCATTTAATGCTCTGTCTGCTATCTTCAAAGAGAAGCTACTCAATTTTAGAGTTATTGGTATTATTAACAACATGAACTTGAACAGTGAATGACCAGCTTTACTTATGAGAATAAATTTTAGGCAGGACATTAATATTTTTAATTAAATAAGCGTTGTAAAATTGGATCATAGGTAATGAGAAAGTCTTTGGTGGGACTTGAGCCTCTTATTCCAGAAGCAAGAGTGACACCACTTGAGCCAAGCTAACACTAAAGGCAGCAACTTAAACTTTCCATGGGGGCTCTGCCAATCTCTCACTGTGGAAGTTCAGCATAAGCACTGAAGAAATGGCTTAAACTGGTCGTCACAAATTTTCTGTAAAGCATTTGGTCTTCAAGAAGGAATTGAAGACACAAGCTCAAACAAAGACCACACTTTGGAAGACTTTCACAGGGATTCTCCTCTTCCGACAGGCTTCTGGAGGGACAGGCCTCCCGTGCACCCCAAGCCCAATGCATTTCCCTGGGCTGGGCCATTTGATCAGATTCCACTGTCAAATGCGAGGACAGAAATCCTGACGGTTTCCAGGATTTTCAAGAAAAAGAGAAATGGAACAGAAGAGACAGAAATAATAGCTGTGCTTGGAGGGGTTCAATGGAAGGTCTTCCAGTTTTGACAGGATGACTCCCAATGGATTGCATTGTAGGTCAAGCACATGGAGAGAGGACTGGGAGCAGGTGAGTGGATAGATTATGGAATAGAGATAACTTAAAGCAAACCAGGTTCTAAAAAAATATATAGTTGGTAAAAATTGTATTTCTCTAAACAGGAATATTAAAATTAAAAGCAAAATACTGCAGATGCTGGAAATCTGAAACAAAAATAAAAATAGCTGGAAAAACTCAGTAGGTCTGACAGGATCTGCGGAGAGGAATAGAGTTAACGTTTCGAGTCCGTATGACTCTTCATCAGAATACAATATTAAAGTTATGTTGAAGTTAATGTCAATTTAAAATAACACTTTAAGCTGTTTCAAATAACACAAATCGGGACCCACCTAATGGATACTTACGCTTTAAGCATTACGAACATGGTGTGTACTTGGCATTAATAAGCTGACATTTAATGACTACAGGCAAACAGGTCTTTTTAAAGAGTAAAAGCAAAAAACTGTGGATGCTGGAAATCCAAAACAAAAACAAAAATAAAAATACCTGGAAAAACTCAGCAGGTCTGACAGCATCTGAGGAGAGGAATACAGTTAACATTTCGAGTCCGTATGACTCTGCAACAGAAGTGTTGAAGAGTCAGACGGACTCAAAACGTTAACTGTATTCCTCTTTAAAGAGTATTTGCAGTGCATATATTTACACAGTCCATAAACTACTTCAAAGTTTAGATTGGATTTATATTGAGTTATTCAATCTGTTTTATAACAATAGTCTGTGGTAGGTCAAGCTGCAAAGGTTTGATGTTTTGCTGCTGTGATTTCTCTGCCATATTGTGCAATGTCCTAGTGGATTGAAAGGCCTCTGTTTATTTTATTCACAGGATATGGGTGTCATTGGTAAGGTCAGTATTTATTGCCCATCCCTAATTGCCTTCGAGAAAGTGGTGATGAATTGCCTTCTTGACAACTAAGTGCTTTTAGCAAGGGAATGCCAGGATTTTGACCCAGCAACAGTGAAGGACCAGTGATATATTTCCAAGTCAGGGATGGTGTGGGATTTGGAGGGGAACATGTAGATGTTGGTTTTCTCATGCATCCGCTGTCCTGCTTCTTCTAAATGGTAAAGGTTGGGAATTTGGAAAGTGCCGTCAAGGGCGAGTTGCTGGTGGTGCACACTGCTGTCACTCTGCATCAGTGATCTGGGAATGAATGTATAAGGTGGTTGATGGGGTTCCAAGCAAGTAGGCTGCTTTCTCCTGGATGGTCATAGCCAGTGCATCATAGAATCATTACGGCACAGAAGGAGACTATTCAGCCCATTGTGTCCATGCCAGTGATATCGAGCTCGAGTGTTGTTGGAACCGCACTTATCCAGGCAAGTGGAGAGTATTCCATCACTGTATTCCTGCTTTGTGCCTTTTAGATGGTGGACAGGCTTTGGGGATTCAGAAGCTACTCAATTCAGAATTCCCAGAACCAGACCTGGTCTTGCAGCTACAGTATTTATATGGCTGATCCTGTTCAGTTTCAGGTCAACGGTAACCCCAGGATGTTGGTGTTAGGGGATTCAGTGATGGTAATGCCATTTAATATCAAGGAGAGAGGATTAGTTTCTCTCTTGCTGGAGATGATCACTGCCTGGCAATTATATGGCACGAATGTCATAATGTTGTCCAGTTCTTGCTGTTTGTGGACAGCTTCAGTATCTGAGGGATTGCAAATGGTTCTGAACACTGCAATCATCAGTGAACACCCCCAATTCTGACCTTATTGTGGAAGGAAAGTCATTAATGAAGTAGCTCAATGTGGTTGAGCATAGGACCACACCCTGAGAAATTCCATAGCGATGTCTTGGGATTGAGATGATTGGGCTCCAACAATTACAACCAATTTCCCATGTGCTAGGTATGACTCCAGCCAATGGAGAATTTCCCCCTGATTCCCATTGACTGCAATCTTGTGTCACAGACATAATTTACTCTCTTACTTCCCATGATCAGTATGTTTTGTATGGAAGGAGTTGTGTATTTTCTTATTCCTTTGATTGTATTTTCCAATTAAATAATTTCAGCACAAACTTTTGTGAATTAAACAATAAAGAATGTTATTTATTCTCACACATTTACTCCAAATTAACACAACGTTATCCACTGGATATCATGTACGGACACGCGCACACACACACACACACACACACAAGATTGGATACAGGTGAAGGTAAGGCGCTTTTACAGATTATAGATATCTCTGTCTCTTGTTTACCATCTCCAGTCTGCTGCATGACAGGCCTAATAGTAACTTGGATGGTTTCAACACTTTAAAGTTGAAGGGAGGGTCTTGCAAAGCCCAGCTTCACAGCAAATTGTGAGTTTCTTGTAGTCAAATAACTAGGAAATTGGTTCTTCGGCAAACTTTAGTTGGAAGTGGTTGGGGGCACAGTCCTTTTCTCTGTTGGGATCTCCTGATTTCAAGGTATTGCTGTTAATTACCTTGGATGCTTGATGACTTGCAGCTAGTTTGTGGTCTGGCTTTCTGACCAACTGACAACCACTGACAAACGGCAAGCAGCTCCGAGCTGATTTTTAAAAGTACATAAAAATATGGCTGCCCCTATGAGGCTTTTCACAAGTTCAAAATCTTTTTTCCAAACAAGGTGGGGTCTTCATGTTGATCATGCATCCTGTGTTGTGAGATAACACCTCTGAGGGTTTGAGACAGTCACTGGCCCGGATTTTCCGGCCCCATCGGGAACCGGATGATCCCGGCTGCGGGTGGGGCCAAAAACTCCCGCCCTCGGTCTTTGTTTTAGACTGACCCATTTGAATCAGATAACACCCTTTTGATTGGTTTCAAGGAAGGACATTGATTCACATCCGCCTGGAATTGTTTTTGTTCCCTCTTGAGACAGGAGACAGAGGAGTGGTTTTAATCCACAAAGAAGTCAGGTGACCTCAGTGGCCACCTTTTCCAGCCTTTTTGTGTCCGGTTTTTAAGATATAAAATTAGCTTGTAGTTCATAATATGGCATGCTGGTATTTGCTAGGGCTCCTTGATGCCACGCTTGGTAATGTGCACCCTTGATGTCAAGGCCATACCTCACCCCTCCACTTCAGCTGTTTTGTTCACATTTGGGACAAGGATGTAATGAGGTCAGGAGCCTAGTGGCCCTGATGGAACACAAACTTAGTACTGGTGAGTAAGCTATTGGTGAGTACGTAACATACCTCCCATCACTTTGGTGATGATTAAGATTAGGTTAGCTGGCTGGATTGAATTTTTCCTGCTTTTTGTGGACAGACCAAAAGTGGCTAAACAATGAACCAGGGTGTTATTGGTTTGTCAGTTGAAAAGGAACTCGGAAAGCTACACCCTCAGGACTGACATGAATCAAGGAAGAGAGAGTTAGTAGAAGTTTACCTTGCTGATGATAATCCTAGCTGTGAAACTCGAAGGTGAATGCTTTGTTGGATAGGACTCCTGAACTCCCCTGTGTGAACAGCATATAATGGATCTGCAGGTACATAGTGCCACATTTGTGCAGGGAGAGATGTGAATGTTTTTGGCTGTATAAAATGTATCTTTGTTGCATCAACCACATAAAATGAAATTTGTCATTTTATTCAAAGTATTATTTGCCTGTTAATTCATGGGTAATTTCTGTAGGTTCTGATTTGTGTTAAAGTAAAAGCTACAAAAAAGTGGAATTTTGTTGGTCTTTTCTTCATTTGGAGATCATTTAGTAAATTTGGTTGTTTTGGGTTTACGGTTCCACCTTGGGAAATACAACAGGCCCATTCACGTTTAATGACATCATCACACACTGGGCATGCTCATGACATATGAATATACTACATCAGACTCCATTTTTGTTGGGGCTTCCACATGAGCAATCCAGAGCTGCCTGGATCAGGCAGGCAGGCCACTCACCAAAGGGAAGATTCGTTCTCTTTTAAAAATGATGGAATGAAAGAGGAAAGGAGCTTGTGGGACATTTATCACTGATCTTTGAAGCACTGTGACCCCGATTCCCATCTAATTGAAGCAATTTTTAAAAATTCATTCATTGGATGTGGGCTTCGCTGGCTCGACCAGCATTTATTGTCCATCCCTAGTTGTCCTTGAAAAGGTGGTGGTGAGCTGCCTTCTTGAACCGTGGCAGTCTATGTGATGTAGATACACCCGTGGTGCTGTAAGGAAGGGAGTTCCAAGATTTTGATCCAGCAACAGTGAAGGACCAGCGATATATTTCCAAGTCAGGATGGTGAGTGACTTGGAGGCGAACTCCCAGGTGGTGGTGTTCCCATCTATCTGCTGCCGTTGTCCTTCTAGATGGTAGTGGTCATGGGTTTGGAAGATGCTGTCTAAGGAGCCTTGGTGAATTCCTTCAGTGCATCTTGTAGATGGTACACACTGCTGCTACTGTGCATCGGGGTGGAGGGAGTGAATGTTTGTGGATGGATCACCAATCAAGCGGGCTGCTTTGACAAAATTGACAAAATCTTCCAGCCTGTTACAGTAGAATTCCAGTCTGGCCAAGGGTGGATCTGGGGGAAGTTACTTAATCAAATACTGGAAAATGTCTGCACCTGGTTGACCTGTATTTTTGGTCCTGGTGTTTTCCAGTATCGGTAGTTATTTTTTATTCTTTCATGGGATGTGGGTGTTGCTGGCAAGGCCAGTATTTGTTACCCATCCTTAAATACCCTTGAGCAGGTGTTGATGAATCACCTCCTTGAACTGAGTGATAGAGTACATTTCAGAGGATAGTTAAGAGTCAACCATGTTGCTGTGGATTTGGAGTCGCATAGGCCAGACAAGGTAAAGACAGCAGATTTCCATCCTTAAGGGACGTTAATGAAGAGATGGGTTTTAACCATAGCCAATGGGAAAAATTTTCCCCTCGAGGGGCAGGTACAGAGGGTGGACCTAGGATTGGCTGTGCAATGGTCCATCACTAGTGATCAGGCCCCGGCAATGATTTCATGCTAGCTGGCCAATTAACGGCCAGCCAGCATGAATCATGCGCTGAAATGCTCAGTATTGTCTGGGTTGGTGGGGGGAGAGGTGGGTGAGTGTAGAAGTCAGCACATGCACACGGTTCGCTCACAGAAAGTTCCCTGAAGGCACAGAGCTGCCTCAGGGAGCTGAAGATTTCTAACATTAAAAATAAAGATTTTAAATTAAGGTAAGAGGATGAATGAGCTCCTTAGTTCCACAAAGGTAAGTCACTCTTCTCATCACTCTCAACTCACCCACTCACAAACCCATCACATGAGGGGATATGTTGAAAATGAGAATTTAGATTTTTTATTTTATTTTTAATTAACATTGGAAACTTCATCCTGCCCATGGATGAGGTCTCCTCAAAAATCCAAAGACTGCTTGGCTTATTCGCCCGCCTGCCAACTATAAGATTGGACAGGCAGGAAAAAACTCACTTTAATTAACTTATTAATTGACTTAACAGCCCTCTTAATTGTTGTCAGGTGTACCAAAATATTGCACGAGTACAGGACGCTTGCCCAACGTCATCACACACTACTTCATGCTACCGAGCTAAAAATCTCACACAATGAGTATAATGGTTATCGTTACAGAGCCTGGCTTTCAATTTGAGATTAATTGATTGAATTTAAATTCCACCAGCTTGGGTGGTGAGATTTGAACCCATGCCCCCAAAGCTTTAGCCTGGGTCCCTAGATCCCTGGTCCAGTGACATTACCACTATGCCACCTTCTCAGTGGGTGGCAGAGGTGGTGGAGGAGGTGGGGAGCTCCTTTCCCATAAATTGCCCCCTCCATGTCCCTGCCACATCCACTGAAGGACACAATCACTGTCTGTTTTTTTGACCCTCCCACAAGTGAAAAGCTGCTCATTATTTTACCACCACCCCCACCTCAACACTGTAATATGGTAGACTCAAAAACACAAGGTAGAACCAGTCTAAGCCATTTTCCAATGTTCAAGTGAATAATCTTCCATAGATTCACACAAGGCCAAAGTGGCATTTTAGATCCACTCTTTTCCATACTTAGTCACATATCCCTTGATTCAAGAATGACATCTGCTCAGGGTCATGAGTTTCTGCCGAGGGTCTTCATGTGATTCATCCTCTCATTGAATCCAGAAGATGTGCCAAAGGCATTGTTGATAGAATTCCTCTAGTGTTCTTACGTGTCACTGATACACAGTCCAGGTCTCACTGGAGTACAGGAATTTAGTGATGACAACTGTTCTGTAAACTAGGGACAAAATCATTCCAGATTTGCACAAAGTGCAGTAGTGGGTGAGTAAAACGATGTTTTACCCGCCGGCCACAATAGTGGCTTTTCATGCTGTATCATCTCAAACCCTCCACGTTAATTATGCATTCCCCGGAAACACACCATTTCCATGTTGGGCGGGGTCTCGTTTGCCCACCGTGCCGTCACCTTGCCACTTCATCATGCTGGGCATCAAGTTTAAAGTCCAACCGCATGCAGACCTCTCAGTGCTTCCAGCCCATGGCTGCTGTAAAGAAGACATGGCCCCGAAAGACAAAAAGACTGCAGCCCCCAGGTTCAATGACCCCTCCCTGGAATGCCTTTGGGACAAATGGAAGCTCAGCATGATGTCTGCTACCCGTCTCTGGCCACAGGGTAGGCAGCAACATCACTAATCCGGCTTGGGAAGCGGTTGCAGTGGTGGTCGGTGCCAATATCCTGCAAAAGACGACAGCCACCCAGTGCCACAGGAGAATGAATGATCTCTTCCGTTCCGGCAGGATAAGTCACTCTTCTTATCAGTCTCAACTCACACACTCACAAACCCATCACACATCCACAGGGACCTCACGCACTGCCAGTGCAAGGGACATCAACATTCACTCTCTCACACATAACTTCATTGTCTTCATCCCATCCATGGGACCGCTCACTGACCACACATGCCAGGCATACTTATCATCTGGCCTGGCAGGTGTTCTGCTTACACTCTCTCCATCTCTATTTATGCAGGGCAAGTTGGCACACAAGAAGAGGGAGCGGTCGCTAACCAGTGAAGAAATGCCTAAAATCAAGGTCCTCATAGAGTTTGAAAACAGAGCCATCCAGCTGGCTGGTAGGGATCTGGACCGTTCCGACAGTGAGGTCAGCTGTGATCTACCAAGTGAGGATCCAGTAGCGCAACATCCATTAGATAACCATGCTGTGAGTGATGTGTCCTCTTTCACAGGCCACTGTCATACAGTAATTATCTCTCTTTGCTTTCGCAGGCACATCTGCCAAACAGCTGACAGAGTCCACAACCCAAGGCCTCCAATCCAGCTCCGAAGAAACCTCTGAAGAGGAATCTGAAGGCACCTTCCCTGAAGTCCTGTCACAACGCTCACCCACACCCTCCACCAGCGCAGAGACACACACCTCGTTGGGACCTAGCTTTAGAGCAGCTTCGGGATCACAATCTGATGAGAACATTGCACTTTCTGATCCACAGCAGGTGGCAGGAGGGACATCTCAGGTGTCCGACACTTCGAGAAATTTGCTGAATCTGAGTCAGATGACGAGCCTCTGGACTCGGTCATGTCACAGTTGTTGGAGCTGCAAAGGCAAGCTCAGGAACATCAGGAAGGGATGTCCGTTGCACTCCTCAGATTGCATGGTACAATGGAGAAATCTGTCTGCCTTCAGGCTGAGGTGATAGAGCTTGCATGCCAATGCCCCAAGGTCAATACTGGTAGGATGGCGGCCACCATGGAGACCTTGGGCCAGGATCTCACTCCTGCACTGCTGCTTGGGCTGAACTCTACTATAGTTGGTCTCCAACAGTGTGTATGCGAGAGGGGTGTGGGGCAGTTCGATCTCACCTCAGCTACCTCTTCTCCTCAAGGAGTTAACCAGGGACCCTTGGGCACCCATAGGGAGGAGGGTCAGCAGGTGTACACCCCAGGGTCATTCACCCAGGTGATTCTGGGAGTGCCCAGCCCATTTAAAGCCCCTCTTCCTGTGACCTCAGCAGTTCCAGCTCCACAGCTTGAGGAGGTCCACTGCTATATAGCAGCATCCTGAAACCAGGCAGGGACCCTTCAAGTCTTGGCCCTCCAGAGGACACCCATCAAGGTTATCACAGGCAGAGTGTAGCAGTTAGCAGGCTGCCTCTACCTCCATTGTGGACCCCCGGGGAGAACCAAAATGTAGCGGCAGTGTTAGGAAAGTTAAGAAGGTGTAACTCTTTTGAGCACAAACAAATAAACTAAATTAACAAATCAAGAGACAAATTAAAAGGAAGCCCCTTAAAGAGAAACTGCAAAATCAAAAGACAAAATTTAAAGGAAACTTACAAACATTAAATGAAAATGTGATTAAGAGGGTCAATAAAACACCCTAGTCCCCGTGGTGCCCACTGAGCAGGGAAGGCCTCAACGGTGCCGGTGGACACTGCTTGCTCTCTCTCCAGTGAATGTAACTGAGGAAGAGGGGCAGACAGTCGAGTCGGACGACCCCTTGATCACACACTGTCTGGACCTGTTAATGGCTAATCTGGCCAAGCCCAGGAGCAGGTTCATGAGGAGGTCCTCCTCCGTCCTGGCCCCCCTCTGCACCGAATGAAGAAGAATTAGCTGCACAGCCTGGGCATGGGTATTAATCATATGTACATACTGTTCACTATTGTCAATAAACTCCCAAGAATGTGTCCCTGCCTATGGCTCCTTGTTCTGATGAGCAGTGTTCATGTCACTCAGATGTGAAACCTTTCTGTACAAGATAAAGGCAGGTGTCTCAGTTCAGGGCCTATTCCCTGTGCTTTGTGGAGCCTTCAGACCACAGTGATGGTCCAGCCTCACACTCCCTGGAGACATCACTGATGCCTGCACCTCGATGGTGCTTGTCATTGCTGCCAGAATGTAGTGGCAGGTGTCACAGAGTTCCGTTATTCTCCCTGTGTGCTCTCAGAACCTTTAAAGTGGGGCTGGCTTCCATGTCTTCAGCATCTGAGAACAGTAACGCTGTGCTCCTGAAGGACTCAGGTGCTGAAGGCAGACAAAAAGCATCAAATACATCTAAAGTTTAATGGCTGCATCTCTGAGATGGCCCTGATCATGGAGCACAATTGAGCTGTCTTCGGCCAGACAGGAGTCAGACATTCTCAGAGGCTATGTGAAGATCTAGGGAGTGTCCTCCCTGCATGTTGTTATCATCCTCCTGCAATCGAGTGACTACTGGTGCCTCCACTGCATCTCCATGACAGGAGCATTATCACAGAGGGTATTGGCGCCACCATCGGCCAGACTGGAGTCAAACATTCACAGGTGCAATGTGAGGATCTATGGTGTCTCCTCACTGCATGTCAATATCATTCTCCACAAATCTAGCAGCTATGAAGGCCTCCCGAGTGTGCCTGCTTCATCTGACCAGTGCAAGGGTTGTTATTATTGTCTTCAAGGATCTCCCCACCCTAATCCCGGTCGATGTCCTCCTCATTGGAGGAGATCTCCAGCTCCTGCATCTCTTCCTCAGCCAGCTCCTCTCCCTGTTGCAGCGCCAGGTTGTAAAGGGCACAGCAAGCGATGGCGATGTGTGACACTCTCTGTGGACTATATTGCAGGGCTCCACCAGACCGGCCCAGGCACCGGAACCTCATTTTCAGCATCTCAATGGTCTACTCCACCAAGTTGTGAGTTGCAGCATGAGCCTTGTTATATCTTCACTCTGCTGCAGTCCGAGGCTGCCACATAGGTGTCATTAGCCTCATTCTCTGTGGGTATCCCTTGTCCCTGAGGAGCCATCCCTGCAGTCTCTGTGGATCCTGGAAGACATCAGAGATCTGTAACTCACTGAGAATGTAGGAGTCAAGGACAGTCCCTGGAAACCGTGCACAGACCTGTAAGGATGTGTTTGTGGTGTTTGTATACCAGCTGCACATTCAGTGAATGGAAGCCTTATTGTTGACATAGTTGACTACGTGGAGCGATGGAGATCTGAGTGCCACATGAATGCAGCCTATCATACCTTGCAGCTGTGAGGAACCTGAGATCTGAGCAAATCCAATCATTCTTGCATCTTAGCTCTACTGGTCCCAGGCGAAATGCACAAAGTTGTGTGCCCTCATGAAGATGGCATCTGTGACCGCATGGATGCATTTGTGGGTGGAGGCTTGTGATATCCCAAACAGATCATCTGTGGAGCCCTGCAAGGAGACACTGGTGTAGAAATTGAGCACCACTGTCACTTTCACAGCCACTGGCAGGGGATGCCATCCATGTTCATGTGGCGCCAGATCCTGCAGTAGCTGATAGATGTGACCGATCAGTTCCCTGGAAATGCACTGTCTTCAATGACACTGGTTCTTGGTCATCTGCAGGAATTAAAGGCGACGTCTATAGACCCTGTGTGTTGCTAGGCACTGATCAGCAACGGCTTGTTGTGACTCTTCGGCAGCATGTGCAGGAGGCCCAACCGCCCCTTCTTCCAGACAGTGCTGCTCCTTCCACTGCACAGCCAGGCACCTCAGTCACTCTCTTCTCCATTGTCTTCACTCTCTGTAAGCCACGAGGCATACAGCTAGGTTACCAGGCTCCATGATCTTGATATATTCCTTCTGCAGGATGAAAGAGAGAGATGCGTGGGTTAGCATGGGTGTACTAAGAACCTCTCTTGGTTAAGTCTGGAGGCCCCTTAACGCACCCCGGAGAGTGCTGGCCACTACTTGATTGGCCAGAGTTTAGTGCGTCGCATGGCTGCCCAAAACCCTATCTTCCCCAAGCCAATCCACCTGACCAATTGGTGGCAGCTTTGCCCATTGGACTGCATGCAGTGCTCTCAGCTCAGGCACAGACATTCTCCTAACCCGCACTGCAAGGCTGCACTGTTAGCTTGAACCATGGGGGACACTGGTCCAAACCTGAATGATGACATTGCAAGGGGCTATGAGTGCCTCCACCAGTGACTGTCCCATGGCCAGCTTTAGCAAGGAGATTGTAAAACGTGCCCTGTCATCCAACTATTCTGCAGTCCACTAATACGCTCATCAGTTTGCAGTCTATGCCCGAGAGGTGAAAAGCTCTGGAGCACTTGGTGGCACTTCCATACCTCTGCATTGCTTGAGTGGACAGATAAGCTAGAGGACCGACTCCAGTCATATCAATGTGGCTGTGAACTGTCTCAGCTGCAGAGGAATGGTCGCTTTATACAAGGTGTCCCTAATGCGTGGTCGCTTCCCCCCCACCCTCCTCATGTGCTTGTGCGCTACCTTCAACCACAGGGCAGCCTTTGCTGCCCACCACCACCCCCACCCCCATGACCTCCCCACATCAAAGACACTTCAACTGCAGGGCAGCTTTTGCCCTCCCTGCCTTAATGCACCTCAACCTTGAAGTCCAACAGGCGACCCTCGCAAGCACTCCACAACCTTACTGTGCACTCACCTCCGAGTTCCTCTCAAAGTGCAGCCTGCCAAGAGCGCACCTTATACATGCTGTTGTGAAGCACACCAGTGTGCAATCATGGTGACATGGGCAGACGGTCCAGCGGTTGGGGATGAGTCCGGCCGCCTAGCCTTATAATGATATCGGGATGTATTGCAATGAGGTTCCTGACATCCGATGGCAGGAAATACGGCCCATCATCGACGGGTGAACAGACGATCACAAATTGGTTTCACGACATCGTGAAACCGATTTTTGGCCTTCTTGCCATATTGCACCCCATACCTGCTGAAGCCAGCGGGCATTGACAATTCCGCCTCCTATTGTTGACTCGCAAAGGTCTTTGTTGTCAAACACTCACTGCCATAGTTTGTGGAAGGCTGAAATTGTTCAGTTGATCAGATGTTGTATCTCCTTGTCAATGGTGGCCTTTTGAGAGGTGAATGCCAAGGTATGGAAAGTGTTCAATGTATTCCAGAGTCTCTCCTTCAACAAATAAAAAGGTGGAATATCCAGCTTACCAGGTGTGGCACTCCAACAGTAATGCCTCTGTCACATCTTCTGGATTCAATGAGATGATCTTCAAGCAAATGCCAGGTCCCCTTGAAGCCAACTCCACAAGCATTCAGGCAAAACTCCTACAAAATCAACTTTGCTGGACTGGACAATTGATTTATGAGTTTTGTTTTTGGCAACTTTCAAGGACAGGCCAAGTTCCTTGTCTGCAGAGTTGAAGAGATCAAGAGTGATTTGCAGATCTAGTGCAGAGGGGGCAATGACTCTGCAGTCATTCGCAAACTGTAGATCATACATATCTACGGTGGTCAGTTTAGTTTTGGCACAGAAGCAACTGAAGTTAAGAGTTTTCCATCCAGGCAGCATTTATACTGGCACCAGAGGGCAATTGATCTTTGAGGAGGTGAATAGCTGCTGTCAGGAGTCACCTGTCAAGAGTAACCTTTTCTATTCACAGAATGATGTTTTGAGGAAGGTGAAGAGACTAATCCAAGGTTTGTGTGTGTCTTTCTGTAGGCAAAGCAAGTTTTGCTGTGGAATGTGTTTAATTTGTTTTTAATCACACTTCTCAAATCAGCAGAATAACACCATCTTGATGGCATTTAGCTTAAGGAGGTATTGATCTGCAATTTGCCTCATTTGCTTTCTCCGTACTTCTCACTCAGACTGATTCACAAACATGGTGCAATGTACCTATCAGTAAAGGACGAGCCAGACTGAAGAGCAAAGACAGAATAGCATGCACACATGTCTACT
Source organism: Carcharodon carcharias (assembly GCF_017639515.1). NCBI lineage: Eukaryota > Metazoa > Chordata > Chondrichthyes > Lamniformes > Lamnidae > Carcharodon > Carcharodon carcharias. The sequence goes on along the minus strand of NC_054480.1, from coordinate 107,730,523 downwards.
AGAAGGAAGTCATGATAAATGTGCCCATTAATGAGAAAGGCTGGATAAGTCCTGATGAATGACCAATGGTTATTTTCTAAAGTGCAAGGTATTTAACCCATCAGCCTTCGTCCTTGGATTACTCCCCTGACACTGAGTGTTTAAATTTGTTTTAATTTATGTTTGTGTGACATTATGAAGGCATCCCCACAATGAAAGGATTTAAACTACTTTCCAGTGTTATGGGGCTTACTAACTGAGGTGATGAATAGGATTCCTGACATTAGATGAAGGCTTTCTAGATTTTATTAAGAAACAGACATAACCATGGGAGAACCAAAAAGAACGTCTGTAGATTCCCAGCACACTTCACACAGGTCTGCTGAGGCTGTAATTCTCAGAGTCTTGGAATCAATTTTGGCTCCAGCCGAGATTTCCATTGACTCCAAGAGGTCAATTGGAGAATTCCTTAGCTCAGTACATATCAATAAAATAGAACTCCTGGAGTGAAGCTCCTCCTGTTTTCAAAGTTAAGGGCCCCTAGCCTGTCCCTGTGACCTCAAATTTGAAGACCTCGGCCGTTCACTCACAAAGCCAAGTAACAGCAAGAGGCTTACACGCAACATACAGGCCAGACCATTTAAAAACCTGTAAATTGTCAAAATAAAATGTAGAATCAGCAGGCTTTAAGGCTCCCATTATTTTCAGTCTAGTTCCAAGATATTTCAACATTCTGTTTGCAGCAAATTTTAGTCCATTCTATATCTTCTGGTTAAATTGTGCAGGTTAAGTAATGAAGGCAGCTTGCAGAGTTCAAAGATTTTGTGGTTACATTCTTCACATTGCATTGCCATGTTTCTGTTGTGTCATTCTCTCTAGTTTGCATTGTTCATCCCCACCAAGATTTTGGGCAGAATTCCACCAACACCAGGATAAAAACAAAAAACTGCGGTTGCTGGAAATCCAAAACAAAAACAGAATTACCTGGAAAAACTCAGCAGGTCCGGCAGCATCGGTGGAGAAGAACAAAGTTGAAGTTTCGAGTCCTCATGACCCTTCGACAGAACTAAGTCAAAATAGGAAAGAGTGAAATATAAGCTGGTTTAAGGTGGGGGTATGGGGGGGAGAAGGGAATTCCACCAACACCAAGGTGGCAGCTTAGGAAGTGTGAGGGCCAGCAAAATGTTGGAGAGCCGCGGCAGGACAGCTCCCCACTGGGCAAGTTTCCCATGACGGAAATCGCGGCAGCTTGGTTACACTCTGACCAGCAATGAACAGTCAATTTTGACAATTAAGGGCCAAGTTAAGAGACATTTTTCCATATTATGGGTATTTTTCCCAGCAGCAGAGCTGCCTCCCAGCGCTTGGGAGGACATCAAATACAAGAAGGTGGCTTTCTTGAGGTTTCCTGGTTAGGTGGAGGGCTGGGGGGTGGAGGTGTGGTGGAGGCTAGTGGTGAGGAGCATTGGTGGGGGGAGAGTTCATCAGAGCCCCAGAGACTCCAGAGACTATATGTCCCAAAGAGGAGGCTGTCAACGGCTTAAGGCCACTGCTGGTGGTGTTACCCTTCCAATCGTGGGGGCCTGCCTCCTGGGGCCAGGCACAAAAAAAAACAACTATCTGCCCACCCTACCCCCCAACCACACACCCCTCCCCCACAAATGCATCTCAAAATGGGGGCTGGCCTGGATTTCCATTGCCCCAACATTAGCAACCTCTCTTGGTGGCACTGCCGAGGCTGTAGAGCTGCCAGCCTTCTTATTGGGCTAGCAGTGTGGAAGGCCCACCCACCTTCCAAAATTGGTCATTTATCCTGGTTGCTGGTTCATGATTGCCCCTTCCTATAGAGGGGGAGGTCCTGCCTCCCACCCACTAAGTATACTGGTCATGTGAAAAATTCCCTGATGTCAGGATTTCACCCATTTTTCTGGGAAGATTGTGCTAATGGTTTGTACCACAGAGCGTCAAGGCACACATATTAAGAAGTGATCTGACTGATGTTGTAATATGGCCTTAAGGGGTTGCAGCATGACATCACTAGAAGGGAACTGTGTCATGTGATCCAGCCTTAGTTTCACTTCAGCTTGTGTGCAGGACACAGCACAGTCAGCTCTGCTGCTGATGTCTCCCAGTTTTCTATTCTTGTATATATGTTTTCATGTGCCCAGTTTAAATAAATGAACCCACAACATATTTGCCAAACGCCTTATGAGTGATCGGTGCCTTTATATCATTATAAAAACAAGACATGGTGATCAGTAGTGGCTGAACAGTGTGGCAACTAGTTTAAGTTGACGTATAATGTGGTGAACAACCTTAGATCATGCTACATGAGATGACCCTTGACATTTTGGTCAGAGGCAAAGCGTTCCCAGCATCAGAGCGTGTTGAATTTGCAATGTGGTGACTACACAGAAAAGCTTTGAAGACACAGTGCCAGGATAGTGCTCAAATAAAAAGCTGGTAAGCAGATGGGGCCCCATAGTGACATTGCAGCACATTGTCAGCTCAGTGAGTGGGACAGCTCGTCGAGAGAACGAGCACTGGGTTAAGTCATTCAAGAAAGTTGATAGCGAACAAGGAAAAGTCAGACAAAAAAAAACAAACAAAGCCATCATAAAATCGGGCTCAAGAAGCTTGTGATTATAATGAGTGGCTTCGGCAGTTGTTGAACAATAGGTTGAATAAAGCAAGGAGGAAGGTCAAAGGAATATTGTCAAAATGTCCACAAAATTCCCAGTTTGAATTGGGATGCATCTGGCCTTCTATGCGAATTCAGAATGTTTAAGCAGAGTACGAAGCTATGGGGCAGAGTTTTCTGCTCGTCAAGTGCGTGTCCAACCCAAATGAGCATAAAATGATGCGCAATGACGTCGGGCGAGCGTCCCAACATCATTGCACACTCGCACGATATTTCAGTCAGCAGCCGTGCATGGGAGTCAGCAGCACACCCACCGACATTTAATATTTAGGGCCATTAAAGTACCAAGAGTAAAGGCCAAGCGGCCTTTGGATTTTTTGCAAAGACTCATCCACGGGCGAGATGAGGTTTCATTCACTGACTGAAAAAAAAATTTCAAACTAATTTTTAATATGTCCCTGCTCTTGTGACAGAGTCACATCAGGGGACATGTTATAAACATTTTTAAATTCCTTATTTTCATTGTTCAAAATCTTGATCTCGCTAAGGCAGCTGTGTGCCACAGGGAGATGTTCCTGCATGCACTCACGCGCACGTGTGAAAGTGCTGCAGCACACGTTTCACACTGGCCGGGCCTTAATTGGCCTGCCAACATGAAATCGTATTCGGGGCCCGATCGCGGGCAGCGGTCACTTTTGTGGCCACTTCTGCTCGCCCCTTGCTGAGCCCGCACAACTGAGGGCAAAATCCTGGACATGGTTTATTGATTTGGGTGTGGCTGAACCAGACAAGCAAGCCATAAAAATTCACCCAGCAATTGGAATGAAGATCCGCAGATTGAACATGTCAGGATTAACAGTAGAAGAGCTAAAAGATACCAAGAGATTTGGACTACATTGGAAGACCTGTTTCAGAATCAGGTTAAACTCATCGCCTCACACCCTTTAAAAAGTAGCTGGATGAGCACTTAGCATGTCATAACATTCAAGGCTATGGGCCAAGTGCTGGTAAATGGGATTAGGTAGATAGGTCAGGTGTTTCTCACGTGTCGGTGCAGACTCGATGGGCCGAAGGGCCTCTTCTGCACTGTGTGATTCTGTGATTCTGTATCTAGAGTTCATGTCATTTTGACAACAACCTACAGAATCCATACGCCACTTCATCAGCAGGTGCAGAGAAAAGGGCACGTGTGCGATTTTTCAGACGCAGAGCTAGCAGGCAGAATTGTTGAGTTGCTAATCGCATCCACTCCCATGGAAGCATTACAGAAAGATCTGCTAGACAAGCCCAAAATGTATGGCATTGAATGGCTACTCAAGGATGAATGCAATTATGAAGCAATCCTCGCAGGTTGACAAAGCTTACAGGTCCTAAGCACAACACCAATTGTTAACGCACTCACTAGAACACCCAAACCTAGCAACACATGTGGGAGATGTGGACCTCTGCAGGCACCGAGGAAATGTCCAGCTTTTCATCAATTCTGCAAGGCATGTGGCAGAAAAGGCCATTGGCAGTGGCAGTGCACTAAAGCAAAGGATGATGCATATACAAAGGGCCATGCACTGATCCAAACAGACCATATATAATGAGTATCTTTAAGTAATAAGAACAACCATTTAATTTCCTGTAAGAAACACATACATGAGTTGGTTGAAAAACCAGAAAATGAAGATGACATGCACAATAAGATGAAGAGCGGTAAATACAGATTTCACACTATTAATCTCATGGAAAACATAGACACAATCGCACTATCCAAAGTGCTTGCCACAATTCAAATTATCTGTCCTCAGAAAGTTGGCAACTCTTCATTATTGGCCAAGATTGATACGGGGCAAGTGCCAACAACATCCTACCTCTGCCGATTCTAAAAGACATGAGTCCACAGACATGGAAGGTCATGGCGAAACCTACTAATGTGCAAATGTTGGTGTACAACGGTTCACTAATTCCATGTGCAAAAGCCATAATCCTGGAGTACAAGTATAGTCAATCCTCCTGGGTGTCACAAATGGTCTGCATCGTGAAGACTAAAGGACCAAAGTTTTGGGGTCTACTGTCATGCCGTGACCTCGCACTAGTGGCAATCCATGGAATCCCTAAGACGTCATGTGACAGATCAACCTCTGAAACTACTCCTATCACGTCAGTTCATGACCTAATATAGAAATATCCAGAATGTTTCAATAAAATTGGCAGTTTCAAGGGAGCTGCAACATTACACTTGCAAGAGAATGCAAGTCCAACAATTGATCCACCATGTAAGTGCAGCATCCACTTACAAGACAAATTAAAGGTCGAACTAGATAATATAGAGAAAAATGGAATCATTTGAAGAGTCCAAGAGCACACCGATTGGTGTAGCTCAATTACACGTGTCATAAGTAATGACAGATCATTGAGAATATGCCTTGATTCATGACATACATACATAGCCTTGAAATGTTGTCCTTACTAAATACCCACACCAGAAGAATTAAATCCAAAATTTTCAGGTGCAAAATTCTTCTCGATACGTGATGCCAAGCATGACTAATGTTTGGTACATCTTGCAGAGAATTCCCAAGAGCTTACTACATTTCGTACCCCGTTTGGACAATATTGTTTTCAATGACTTCCTTTTGGGCTATCTGTTCACCAGGATCTCTTTCAAGCTCACATGGACTGCATTACTTGCACTGTACCAGGATGCACCTGTACTGCTGATGACATTGCTGTTGTGGGAAGAGCAAAGCAAGAACATGACCATAACCTGCACTTATTGATGCAAGCAGCGCAAAATGAAGGGTTGGTGTTCAACAGCCTGAAATTTGCTATTAATGGGCAGCAGATCAATTTCTTCAGTTCCATTTATTCCAATGCTGGCATACATCCTGATCCAAGTGAAATAAAGGATATTGAAGCAATGCCAATTCCTTAAAATAAGGATGATCTTTGAAGATGTCTGGGTCTCTTTAATTTCTCATCTCCAAACCTTACCAATTTCACCAAAAAGCATCCATGCTAAGGGATTTGTTGAGAAAGGATGTGCCTTTCCTGTGGCACTAAGCCCACCAATACCTCTTCGAAGCACCGAAACAGTCATTATAGGAAGCATTGACACTGCAATTCTGCAATCCTAGGGAGACAACTACCCTGGAGATAGATGCCTTACAGAAAGGTCTGGGAGCATGCAGACTGAAAAAAGGCAAACCAATTGTATTTGCTTCAAAATCTCTGCCATAATGCAATCCAATTACTCTGATATCGAGTGGGAAACATTACCTTTAGTGTTTGGAATTGTGTTTTCATGGCTATCCATTTTGCAAAAGATTTCTGGTAGATAGCGACCACAAGCCACTGGAAATGATTTGGTATAAACCATTGACCAGTGCACCGCGAAGATTGTAATGATCTCTTGATAAAGATTCAAGGTTATGACTGTGAGAGTAGGTCAAGCCAGGTAACTTGGTCGCACAGGGTACATTTAGCAGTTTTCCCAACCCAGCAAAAACAGAAGATAAAAATAGCAGGAAAAAATCAGCAGGTCTGACAGCATCTGTGGAGAGCAACACAGTTAATGTTTCGAGTCCATATGACTCTTCATCAGAACTAAAGAAATATAGAAATGTGGTGAAATATAAGCTGGTAGATGGAGGTGGGACAGGTAGAACTGGATAGAGGGCCAGTGATAGGTGGAGGCAAAAAAGAGATTGCCAAAGATGTCATAGACAAAAGGACAAAGGTGGTAAAAGGAGTGTTTCTTTCACCTCCTTCGCAACTGTTCTGATGGTGCCACTTTCCAAAACAGTTCCCCTGACATGTCTTCCTTTTTCTTTAACTGAGATTTTCCACCCACAGTGGTTGACAGAGTCCTCAACCGTGTCCAGCCCATCTCCCGCGCATCCGCCCTCACTCCTTCCTCTCCCTCCCAGAACGATGATAGGGTCCCCTTGTCCTCAATTATCACCCCAACACCCTCCGCATTCAAAGGATCATCCTCTGCCATTTCCGCCAACTCCAGCATGATGCCACCACCAAACACATCTTCCCTTCACCCCCTCCGGCGGCATTGCAACCTGATATTCTTCAATAATTTCATCACTCACACATGGGCAAAGATCAGGCGAGAAGACTTGCAAGAGAGGCAATCTATTGGCTGGGTATGAACAGTGACATTGAAGTTGTTGCCAAGAAGTCTGAGGCATATCAAGAGCACATGACAAGTCAGCAGAAAGCATAATTGATTCCACATTAACCTCCTACCCATCCTGGTCCAAAATCACATCCATGGCACTGAATTCATCATCATCAACTACTTTATCAAGTACCCCATTATTTGACAATTGCACAGTACATCAAGTAGAACTGCCGCACACACTCTAAGTGATGTTTTCCGTTTACTTGGTGTGCCTAGAGTGATCATTACGGATGACAGCCTGTAATTTATTGATGAACTATTTCAGGATATGTCTGAAAAGTGGAATATCGATCACACTACTTCTTCTCCTCATTATCTTAGATCTAACAGTCTAGCTGAATGAATGAGTTGCCTGGTGAAACCCCTAATTATCAAATGTAGACAGACTAAGCAAGACCTACACGTTGCAATTTTACATTTGAGAGCAACCTTTAAATGCAAGTATTACATGACCAGCAGAGCTCACAGTTGGCAGATAAGTGCGCACCAATTTACCTACTCTTACCCATTCTACTCTCAGAAACTAGAGGGAAACTTTTAAAACTGCAAGAGAAGGTGAACAAGGTGTATGATAAAAATGCAAGTACAGAACTGTCAAGTTTACAGTTGGGACAACAAGTTCACATCCAGGATCCCACAGAAGGTACGTGACAACCAGCTGAGGTGACAAAGATTTGTTCGGAACCAAGGTCCTATGAAGCCATCACGCACCAAAGCATAATTGAAGACAAATCAGATCCATAGAGTCAAATTGCATCTAGGACAAAATGCCAACGTAACCAGGAGCAACATCCAAGAATGACAAAGATCACAGTGAGTAATTAAAGACACCTCCAGGCAAGGTTAACATTACAAGATATAATAACAGAAAAAGCTAGAAAAACTCAGCAGGTCTGGCAGCATCTGTGGAGAGAGAAACAGAGTTAACGTTGCAAGTCCGAATGACTGTTCTTTAGCATTAAAGAGAAGTAGAAATGTGATGGATTTTATACTGTTTAAGAGTGGATGGAGCAGGTTGAGAAAAATAGAAGGTCAGGGTTTGGTGGGAGCTAAGGAGAAATTTGACAAAGGTGTCATGGGCACAGGGCAAAGGGCATGTTAATGGCCATGTTAAAGACTAAGGAAGGTGCTAATAGTGGCATAAAGGTAAGATAGCAGAATGTGTGAACAGCAGAACAAGTTTCAGCACTCTGTCAAAGCAAAACATAGAAACAAATGACGTATGGCCCTGTGGGGGGTGGGGGAGTGGGGTTGGGGAAAAATGATTCAAAAAATAAATAAAAATAACACTAATAATTGGATTTAAAAAAGGAGTAAAGATGGAGGAGCATGATCATGGTCTGAAGTTGCTGAATTCAATGTTAAATCCATATTTCAGATTTCCAGCATCCGCAGTATTTTACGTTTATAATATTACAAGTCCTTGGTGTACCAGCAAATTATCTCTACTCTTTGGAGACTCAAAGGGCAGAATTTTACGGTCCCTTTGTAGCAGGGGCGAGGATGTAAAATTTGGCAAGTCATTCAAAAATCCATTGACTTTGACTGGGCTGTAAAATCCTGCTGGCGTAAAATTCTGCCCATAGGTTCACCAGTCTTATACATTTATGTAATGGTGACTGAACATGATCACATATTGTAAATAGTCATACTTCTTTGGAAAGGGGAACATATCTTTAAAAAGAAAGGGTGATGTTGTAATATGTCTTTAAGGGATTGCAGCACGACATCATTAGAAGGGATTTGTGTCATGTGATCCAGCCTCAGTTTTACTTTGACCTGTGAGCAGGATACAGCACACACAGCTCTGCTACTGATGTCTTCAAGCTTTCCATCTTTGTATATATGTTCTCATGTGGCTAGTTTAAATAAATGAACCCAGAACATGTTTGTTTGGTGCCTTTATATTATTATAAAAACATGACAGCTGAGGTGTTTAAAATGGGATTTATTTCCTCCGATGTGGGGTTTCCAGAACAAGGGGACATAACTTTAAAACTAAGACAGGCAATTCAAGGGGGATGGAAATCTGGAACTTCCCCCAAAAAAGCTGTTGAGGAAGGGAACATCAATTAAAGGTGATAAAACTGAGACTGATAGACTTTTGTTAGGTAAAGTTTTTAAGACTTATGGAAGTAAGATGGGATGGAGTTAAGATACAGATTAACCATGGTCTACATCTCAGCTACTCATCCTATTAGTGGGTGCCTTATTGAAGACCAATATTGATTATCACAGTTTCTTTTAGAATACAATTTCTTCCCCCAGCCCTTTTTCCTTATTAAATCGCTTGATATATCTGTAATTGCTTAACATATTTATTTGTGTCCACTCATTCCTATATTTTTCCTCCGTCTCTCACTGACTGCCAACGTCTGACCTTCAGCTGACCACCAACGCATACAAAAGATAAGCCAAGAATTGCATACTCTGACTTTCATCCCATCTTAATGACCAGCATACAGTGCAACTCAAAGAATCACATAGAATGAAGCAAACAGGCCATTCAGCCCAGTTATGCTTCACATGAACTTCACCTCACCTCATTAGCATATCCTTCTATTCCTTTCTCTTTTATGCACTTACTCTTCCCCTCGAATGTTTATGCAATTATGGTAGCGAGTATAACATTCTAATCATCCTTTGGGTAAAGATCTTTCTCAGCACCTACATCTGATGTTATGACTAAAACTGTGAACGTAGCAAAATAAGAAATGCACAAGCAAAGCCCCAACATTTCATGCAAAGCCACAAAGGCACATTAGGTTATATTTAAGAGACCCAGATAGGATTGGCCAAATTAATTCAACAATTTCCATAAGAATTACAAGCCTGAGCCATTTGTTGTTACCCATTAATATCATAACCATTATGGTCACTGGAGGCTGACAACACTGAATGTTCTTACATTTGGTGTCATGAGTTGTGTGTGCCATTGAAATAATACCACAAGCTCATGGGCTAGATTATATGCTCCCCCCCCACCACCACCCCCCACCCCCCAACCATTGCTAGGTGTATTTTTGGCAGGGGGGAAACAAAGTACAAGGGATGCCCAGCCCACCACCATACTGCCTACCCCCAACCTGTTCCCCATAATAGGGTAGGTGGAAAGGCGCTGAAATCATCAGCCCATCCACCATATTTAGATAAATAATGAAAGGTCAATTAGGTTTGGTAGCAACCCAATTGACCAGAATAATATGCTGCCCACGCCATAATATGGTTGGTGTGGGCGGTGATTGGGAGTAGACAGTACATTTTTTGATGCCAGGTTGAAATGTGCAGGAAGGAGGGAAGGGGGTTGCAGGGGGAATGACACCATTCAGGGGGTTCCTTCTGTGTATTGGGGCACAATCTCTCACCTCCCCCAAGATATCACCAGCACCTTTGTTTCTTGCCACCTGCCCTCCAAAACCTGGTCTCCCACCCCACTCTCTGGGCTCTCTTATCCCTCCATGATTCCGCAACCATCACACTTCTTCTTGTTCCTACTTGCGGTCCCGTAGCATCCACAGCTGAGTTCTGGCATTGCCGGCAGCTCTCGAGCATGAAACTTCCTCCCTCTAAGGGGTGAAAGTCCCACCCTCACCTAGTTTAGCCTGCCGGCAGCGTGTTGTGGCTAAGTGGTGAGCTTCTTTCCAGTGCATTGGTTGCCGGCCAACTTAACTTCTGGGGGGAAAAGCAGTAACCCCTGCACTCTGTAAAATCCAGCCCTACAAGTGTTAAAGATCAGTGCAGTGAATGCCTCCTCGTTAGACCACTATTAAAGAAAGGACAAGCTTGCATTTATATCCCAAAACATCCTAAAACACTCCACCACCATTGCTTTCAAATTCCAGTCACTGTTATATAGTTAAACATCAACTAAATTTGTACATGGTACAATTCCATAAACAGTAACTAGATAAATGACTATGGCCAGGATTTTCTGGTCCCACCTGTTACAAGACCACCCAAAATCAACGGACCTTTGGCCGGTTCGTCAAATTCTCGTCATAGGCAGGACCAGAAAACCCCAGCCTATGTTTTGTTTAGTTGTTTGAGGGAGGAATGTTGTCCAGGATGCCAAAAGAACCTCTTTCTCTTTTGCATTCCTCTGAGTTAACGCACAGGGTCTTGGAATAATACCTCATCCAAAATATGGCACCTCTGATAATGCATCAGCCTCTTCAGTGCAACGGTGAAGTGTTGAGGGATGGAGATTGAGTCACAGAGCCAAGCTGGCAGTAGGTAGGGTTTTGATGCAAGGATGATCATGTGCATGTACATGTACTCTTCCTTGTTGTCTAAGCTCCCAAATCAATGATACCATAACTTCATCACAGGAAGTGCCCCCGCACAATATTTGGTTTGTGCAGGCCGAGGACTACTGCTAAGGAGCAGTTAAGTTCAGTCTGCTTTAGAAGCTGGTTGTATTTGATTCATCTTAACTATGAGCAATAAAGGTGAAAGTGAAATACCAGCTGTTGATGGTAACTATTAATGGGGCTAATAAACTTCAAGTGTACTGCCCGCCTGAGAAAACATTAAAAACTTGATGGGTCTTCACAGCCCCTTGGATTTAGATGGACGGAATATCCCTCTATCCATTATTGTTTTTTTAAAAAATCATCACAAAATCAAAAAAGTGAATTTTTAGGTCCCTCCCCTGGCGGAATTAGACAGGCATGAACCCCAAAATTGTGGGCAATTTACTGCCACCACTACCGTTGTTTCCTTATAACTCAGGCACTACTTTTAATCTTCAATGGATATGGAGTGGTGCCAGAGGACTGGAGGATTACAAATGTTACACTCCTGTTCAATAAACAAGGATATAGATAGATTCAGCAACTACAGACCACTCAGCCCAACATCCGTGATGGGGACACTGTTAAACACAACGGGTAGGAATTTCCTGCCAGCTTTGAGACTCTGACATCAGGGCTAAATGGGGGTCCCAAGCTTGCATTTGCTGGGAGTAAGGCCACCCGCGATCATACCAGCCGCTCATCATCTTATTAAGGCAGCGAGGCTGTCAATGTTGGCAGCCCAATCATAGGACCAGCAGTTCTGCAACCTCAGCAGTCCCATTGAGCAAGGAGGATGCTACAGAGACATAATGGAGACCTCAAGGACACCTCAACATAGAGGCACCCCAGAAAGCCATAATTTTTATGAAGGTTTCAAAGGGATCATGCTGGTAGGTCCCATGGAGACAAGGGGAAACCCCTTCTGTGGAAGCATTTGAGCCATGGGTGTGGGCTTTCCTACCGACAGCCACCATTTGGGCCATGGAGCCCCCAACTTTGATGGTGCCTCAGCTTGCTGCACAGTAGCTGCCTCCATGGAGTAGGCAACTGTTAGGAGGGTATTGACTACAGAAAGGTATGTCTTAAAGAAGTTTTGTTGTCTTCAGTAGGTTAACTGTAAGTCTTCATTAACAAGTAAAGTACATGTACAGTAAAGGATACAAACTAGGAGCTATTGACATGCTTAGGCCTTTTGCCGTCTCTGTTCAACACTACACCAGCCCCTGGGTCTGGACCATGTGTCTTCTTACAACACTGTGTGGGTAGCACTGTACTCAGTCCCACATTAACCCTGTATGTACCAGACACTTATACTACACCTCCCCCCAGTCTTTATCCAATATATATGGAGTTACACTGATTTACTTCATCTCTTACATTGCTGCTACCATATTATCGCTCGTACTACATTATTGCTTTTACTCTATTAGCACTGTTATAACATTCTAGGGGGAGGTGGTGGAGTAGTGGTATTGTCATGTCACTAGACTAGTACCCAGACACCCAGGGTAAAGCTCTGGGCACCTGGGTTCAAGTTCCACACATGGCAAAATCTTATGATAACCATGCAACCATTGTTATAAGAGCCCATCTGGTTCACTAAAGTCCTTTAGAGAAGGAAATCTACTATCATTACCTGGCCTGTGACACCAGACCCACAGCAATGTCGTTGACTCTTGAATGCCCTCTGAGCTAGGACCATTAGGAATGTGCAATAAATGCTGGCCTAGCCAGCAATTCCCACGAAATAATTTTTTTTTTAAATTCTCACTACCCGATCTCCCCCTTTAAGCCCTTGAATTTACAGGCTCAGAGGGTCTGGAGGCCTTGGACTATCCCATTTGCCATTCTGTCCTTTGTGGAGGTTGAGCTGTCATCTGGGTACATTTTCATTCTGTTGGTCAGTTCGGCTGTTGCATTGGTCAGTGATCGCTGCTACTCTAAATCATTTCTTGCAGGGTGGACAAACATTGTGCTCGGTCTCCATGTTGCTTCCTTTTTACCTTCTTTCTACATTAGGCCATCTCGATGCCCTCTGAAGCTGAAGAAGAGTGTTCCTGTGGCAAGAAGAAGGTTTAGTAGTACACTCACCTTTTTGTTGTCAATGGAGAGGGACTGTTACCAGGTTGCAGCATCGCTTGTGGTCATGGCATACTGACTGGAAGCACAGTGATTGCTGTGTGGACCAGCTGTACCATCATCGTAGTAGGAGGGAGACGCTTCTCAGATTGGTGATCACTCTCTTCTACCTCTTCCTCTGGAGATGTCGTGGTTATCTTGTGGACAGTAGGCTGCTCTGACCCCTGGGGGTTTTCTGGGACCTGCAATGAGAATGGAAAAATCTGCTCCACAAAAAGAGAAGAGAGTTTAGAGCTGTCGTCTGAGTTTGAATACTCATTAGTATTTGTGTACTTGGGACCACGCAATTCTGATTGTTGAATGACAGTGGTATCTTAACATCCTCTGCCATCTGGAGGAGATCCAGGGCTACGTAGGCACCCCTGCTCAGAAGAGAGAAAGGCTGGTTACGGATGACGTACATCAACTCAAAGATCTGTTTGCCGCCATACCTCAGTGGCTCCAGGATCATGCCAATAACTCAAAGTCAGATTCTTCCTGCCCTGTAAAGTGGAATGCCTGTTGTTAAAGCCAGAGGTCTTTGCTCAATGGTTCCTTGTCTGACAGGACTGTCATGCTGGTTGGTACCTGAATCTAATTTTAAATTTGTTAGATGGCCATTGACAAAGATGGTCTGCATTCCAGAATGAGAAACAAAATCCCTGACCTCTCCCAAGAAGCATTGGCAGTATCACTTCTGTGTTTTTGGTCTCAATCTCATCGATTACTTTTGGGCCTTCTGTGCGTTTCCAGGGTTTTGACTTGCACAGTTTGCCAAAGCGTCCTAGCCCATTACAGTGGAAGCATTGAGCTGTGGGGCAGAATCATCCCAGGTTTGCACAAAATGCAGCAGTGGGTGGGAAAAAGGACTATTACCTGCCGGCCGCAATGGCGGGTTTTCACGCCCTATCTTCCCATTCCTGGTGCGTCCCACCTCATTGATAATGCATTCCTAGAAAATACACCAAATCGCTGGCTGGGCAGCATCTTATTCGCCCGCCCCACCGTCACCTCAGGTCTTCAGTAATCTGGGCACCATATTTAAAGGACACCCCTGCACAGAGCTAGGTCTCTCGAAGACATTGGAAGCTGCTGCAAAGTCATGGCTGCCAAAGGGAGGAAACGTGTTGCCCCAAAATTTTAGATGCCTCTCTCAGGCACCTACTGAACGCTGTGGAGGCCTGCCGAGAAGTCCTTTGCCACCATTCTGGGTGAAGACCAGCAAACAAGGTCACCAATCCAGCGTAGGACATGATGGCATCAGTGGTTAGTGCCAATGCCCTGCAAAATAGGACAGCCACCCTGTGCTGAAAGAGGACGAATGGTCTCTTCTGTTCTGCCAGCATAAGTCACTCTTCTCATCACTCTCAATGCACACACTCACAAACCTATCATATATCCACAGAGCCCACACTCACTGCCAGTTCAAGGGACATCAACGTTCATTCTCTCACACACACCGTCATCTGTCCTCTGGATTGTGTCCTTAACCTGTTCATAGCATCACTCACCACCCACACATCCCAGGCATCCTTCTCACCTGGCCTGGCAGTTGTCCTGTTTACACTCTCCCCATCTGTATTCATGCAGGACAGGCTGACACAAAACAAAAGGGAGAGGTCACAGACTGGGGAAGGAATGCCAGACATCAAGCTCCTCACAGACTTTGAAAATAGCGTCATCCAGCTGGCTGGCGACAATCTGGACCATTCCTGTGCTGACGGTGGTGCTCTACCAAGTGAGGATCCAGAGTGCAACATTCATCAGACAACCATGCAGTGAGTCAGTTCCCCTGTTCCACAGCCCTGCCATGCACAAATTATCTCTCCTTGCTTTCACAGGTACGTCTGGGAAACAGTCAAGGGCCGTCCACGACCCAAGTCCTCGACTCAAGCCCGAAAGACATCTCGGGACAAGAATCTGAGGACACCCTAATTGAAGTCCCGTCAGCACTCACCCACACCCTCCATCACCGCAGAAACACATCTCAGTGAGACTTAGTTCTGGAGTAGGCTTGGGATCACAATCTGATGAGCACATTGCACTGTCTGATCCACAACAGGTGGTGGCACTTGGACGACTCCTCGAGGCCAGAAATTTGCTGAGTCCGAGTCAAATGACGAGCCCCTGGACTCGGTCATGTCACAGTTGCTGGTGCTGCAAAGGCAAGCTCAGGAATATCAGGAAGGGATGTCCGCTGCACTCCTCAGATTGCAAGACACAATGGAGGAGTCCATCAGCCTTCAGTCTAAGATGATAGTGCCAACATGCCAATGTACCGAGGTCAACACTGGTAGGATGGCGGCCACCGTGGAGACTTTGGTCCAGGACAATTGGTCCTGCACTCTGCATGGGCTGAACTCCATCGCTGACGCCAGTGTCAATGCGAGAGGGGAGCAGGGCAACTCGATCACACTCCAGCTTCCCCTTCTCCTCAAAGAGTCAGGCAGAGGCCCTTGGGCACCTATAGGGAGAATGATCAGCAGGTGTACACCCCGGGGCCATCCACCCAGGTGAATCCAGGAGTGTCCGGCCCATCTGAATCCCTTCTTCTGTGACCCCAGCAGCTACAGCTCCACACGCCAAGGAGGGAGCCACTGCCACACAGCAGGACCCTGAAAGCAAACCGGGGCCATCCAGGTCTCAGCCCTCCAGAGGACTCCCATCAAGGTTATCACAGACAGGGTGTAGCAGTCAGCAGGCTGCCTCCACCTCCGCTGTGGATGTCCACGGAGCACCCTTCGACGTCATCCCCTTCGATGTCCTCATCTTTGGAGGAAACGTGCAGCTCCTCCATCTCCTCCTCAGGCAGTTCTTCCTCTGTGGATGTGTTTGTGGTGTTCGCACACTAGCTGAACATTCAGTGAGTTGAAGTCCTTGTGGTTGACATAGTTGACTGATTGTTGCCACAGGGATCAAAGCGTCATGTGATTGCAGTTGATAGCACCCTGCAGCTGTGGAAAACCATTGATTTGTGCAAATTCCAGCGCTCTTGCTTCTTGGCTCTCCTGATCCTGGGAAAAATGCACAAAGTTCTGTGCCTTCGCAAAGATGGCAGCCATGACCTCCTGGATGCACCTGTGCGTGGAGGCTTGTGAGATCCCAAAGAGCTCTGAAAGGAATCGCTGGCGTAACAATTGACTGCTGTAGTCACTTTCATGGCCACTGGCAGTGGATGCCCTCCATGTCCCCATGGCACTAAATCCTACAGCAGGTAGTATATGTGACTGAGCAGTTCCCTAAACATGTGCAGTTTCTGGTGACACTGGTTCTCAATCATCTGCAGGAAGGACAGGCGCTGTCTATAGACCCTTCAGCTGCATGCACAGCAGGCTCTGCCATCCCTTCCTCTTGAGTGAGGTGCTCCTCTCTTTGTCAAGCCGGGTACTTCCGCCACTCTCTTTGTCTTCTCTGCTCTCTGTAAGGCATGAGACATTCCGATAAATCACAGGCTCCATGATCCTGATGTCCTCCTCCTGCAGGATCAAAGAGAGAGTTGCTTAGGTTAACGTGTGCACTAAGAACCTCTCTTTGTTAAGTCTGAAGGCCCCTTCATGCATGCAGGGGAGTATGGGCCACCACTTGGATAACCAATGTGTAGTACGCTCATTGGCTGTCCAAAATGCCACCCACCTCCGCCCCAATCCACTTAACCAATTGGCGGCAGCTTTGTCCATTGGACTGCATGCTGTGCTCTCAGCTCAGGCACAGACATTTTCCTAACCCGCACTGCCAGGCTGCACTGT
The DNA here is from genome assembly GCF_017639515.1 of Carcharodon carcharias. NCBI lineage: Eukaryota > Metazoa > Chordata > Chondrichthyes > Lamniformes > Lamnidae > Carcharodon > Carcharodon carcharias. Next base: position 107,713,561 of record NC_054480.1, on the reverse strand, counting down.
TAGCTTGAACTGTAATGGATATTGATCCAACCTTAATAAAGACATTGCAAGGGGCTGTGAGCACCTCCACCAGTGAGTGTGCCCTGGCCAAATTTCGCAAGGGGATTCTATAACTTTCCCAGTCAGCCAATTGCTCTGCTGCCACCCAAAACGCACATTAATTTGCAGTCTGCGCCTGAGGGGTGAAAGGTTCTGAAGCATTTGGTGGCACTTCCATGCTTTTGCATTGCTTGAATGGGCAGAAAAGCTTCAGAGGCCCAAATCCAACATGTCAATGGGAGCTGCTGCTGAACGGTCTCAGCTGTGGAAGAGTGTTCACTGTTGACAAGTTTTTCCAAGTGTGTGGCCGCTTTCCTCATCCCCCCTCCTCCCCTTCACCCCAGACATGTGCTTGAGCATTCCCTTCAGTCTCTTTGTCAAGCCAGGTACTTCCGCCACTCTCTTTATCTTCTCTGCTCTCTGTAAGGCATGAGACATTCCGATAAATCACAGGGTCCATGATCCTGATGTCCTCCTCCTGCAGGATCAAAGAGAGAAATGCTTAGGTTAACATGTGTGCACTAAGAACCTCACATGCCCCCACCCTGGCATGTGCTTAAGTATTTTCATCAGCCTTTCTGCGCTGCCTTAATCCCCACCCCAGCCGAACTGAACAGCACTGGAGCCCTTGCCCCCACACTGCTTTGAAAGCCAGCTGGGAAAAAGTGATTTGCCTGTGCCCTCCGTGAATGTGCAGTGCCTCTTCCTTGATTTCCTATGGGTGATGCTCGCTAGCGTTGCACAAGGTTGTGTGCACTCACCTCTGAGCTCCCCTCGAAGTTCAGCTCGCCAGGTGCACACCTTTTAAAGGCAGTTGTGAAGCACACCGTTCTGAAGTGACACTGACGTGGGTGGTAAATTTGATGTGGGAGGATGATTGCGGTGAGCAGGGCTTATAATTAGATGCCACTGTATTAAAATGACATTCCTGACGTGCGGCAGCAGGAAGCGTGACTCCGTGATTGACGGGTGGAGAGGATGGTTGCAAACTGGTTTCATGACAGTGTAAAGCTGATTTTTTAGGCCTTCTTGCCACATTGTCTGCCCCGGCCACCACACCTATCCCCCTGCTTGCCATGATGCTAAATGCCATTGGGGCCAGAAAATTCCACCCATACTTGCAGGATGCTGATCTCTCATGTGAGGGCGTTTCACACTGCAGCATTGACAAGGTCACTCTGCCGGGCAGTTCGAGAGTTCCTCTTCCTGAATTGTCCCTGTGTCTTAGTGGCCTGATAAGCTGGACTGAAGGCTGGCTTCTGCTCCATGTTTTACTGCCTCCCCTCAAGATTGTCCTGGGCTGCTCACAGGGTTCAGACAATCTGACCACCTGGATTGCCTTGTTAAATCTTCATTCATTTGTTGGTTTGCAGACTTTTTCTTTATGTCTGAAGCAATGATATGGATCAGGAAGCTTTTCCCCAATTTTGTGACCGTTCTGGGCCTTGGGTTAATCCAAATTGAGTTAAAAGTTTTGAATTGTGATCCATGTTAAAAATTTTCCAATTGTATGTACAGCTTTAAGAGCTTACAGTCTTTCAAGATGGCATCATCGTTGACTCCAAGACAAGGGATTTCCCATGTTTGCCGGCTTTGGTGGGTTCCACAAAATGGCGAAAGCATGCTTCTTAAAGAGGACCCTTAGTAATGGCTGCCTGGATCAGTGCTGACTTCTTTAGTTCCACAGTTTGCTACGACGAGTAACGAGGTACTTGGATTTAAAGCTATGCTTGTCGTTTTCCGAGCTGGACAGCTGCAACGTTCCCGAGAAATTTAAATCATTAATTCTTTTTCTGATCTTAAGAGTTTGGATGCCACGTGTTGGAGCTCCGACTGGGGAATCAGATTTTCAGTGAACGGTTTTTCTTCAATGACGTCTCTGACACTGAATTAGGGAAAAGGTTCTCAGGACTAGCTGCAGCCTTGATCTTTAAAAGATTTAGCTCACTCGTGCAGGCTCTGTGGCCTCTGCACTGTGAAGCTGGACTTTCAAGGGAGATTCAATAGAATCTTCTGCTGCGATAAAAATCTCTGCCGTCAGCTTCCAGGCTTTTTCCTTGGAGTGTTTTCTGGTGAATTTTCTCTGTGTCTTCAGATTCTGTTGGGACTTCTCTCTGATCAGAATTTTCATTGAAGTTTTTCCTTAGCCTTCCAGCATCTCGGCTTATTTCAGCATTTTGGCAAGGTTGAAGGTTTTTGATCCCCAGCTGCTACCATGTTGGTTGATTACAGAACAGCGTCTCTTCGTCTTCAGAGTCTGCTGTTTACCAACTGTATGTCTTTATTAATAAGTAGAACTATTTACATGTGCAGTAAAGGGTGCAGGCTTAGGCTATTTCCATACTTAGGTCCTTTGCTGTCACTGCTCAACACTGCACTGATCCCTGGGTCAGGACCATGTGCCTTCTTACATCACTGTGTGTACAGTGCAGTACTGTACTCAGTCCCATATTAACCCTGTATGTGCTAGAGTCTTATGCTACAGCGGCCTCCACATATGGTGAGGTTCACTCTGTGGCCAGAAAAATGCCGGCATTACAGCAAAATCTCTCCCTAACACCTTGAACATGCAAATTGTCTGCTTGCCTCCATTCAGCAAGCAGCCAAGATGTTTCCCCAGCCAACTAGGAAACATCTCCAGCAGCAGGAATGCACTGGAGAGCCATCCTGACAGAGAGATGGATGGAAAGGGGATAGATGGAAGGACAAAGGATTGCGGATTGCCCAAGGGTCGAATTTCATTTCCGAATTGAGAACGCAGACTTCCTACTTTACAAACCTGACTTGGGAGAGTCTTCCCTTAGGGAGCGGGGGGTGGGATGGTGGCAGTGGGAGGACATAGATGGGGTGGAGAGGGTGGGTGGTGTGCTAACTGGGGTTGGGCCCACTGACCCCAGAAGTAGTGAAGCTGCAGAGGCGGGGCCCAGCATGGGTTACGGGAATCAGTCAAGGTTAAAAGGCAGGCCAGTAAGCAGTCCCGACTGTTGGACAGGATGTGGTTGAGACGTGTAGCTGTAACTTGTAGGAGACATCAACAGTCAGGTGAGTACAAGCTGTGATGTTTGTCCAACTGATTTCTCACACTGGGACAGATGGCCCATCTTGGCTTTACAAAGTAAAAATAGTCATTGCAGTTGCCTATTCACATTATAATGAAAGAGGTCACTCTACCAAATTAAGACTGGGAAAGCTTCACAAAACACATCCATGGAAATGGCAACATCTTCGTTCATCAACTGCTCCTAATATTCCGTATTGGCTCAGTTTACTATAATGCCTCAGAGGATGACTGATACCACCACATTTGCCGCAATCATTTGTCCTTCCACCTACCCTCTTTCCACTCATCTCTCAAGGTGTAGACTTGCAATTGAACCTTGACCAGGTCCCTCACAGCTACACACTAGCATGGTGCAACAGAGTAACTCAGAGGGAGCAGCCCGGCAGGGTAGCTTGTGATCGGGATGAGTAGAAGATGCCATCTGGAAGTGATAGGAACCAAAGTCAGGCTACATTTATATAGACCCAGCCACCCCACCACCCCCACAACATTAATCATTGGTGATGAAGAACATGGGTCATGTATATAAGCAGACATATATATATGACATCACTCATAGCTGGAAGTCTTTCGTATGTTTTTTTTTAAATATTTCTCATGCCTGAATGTATCAGTGAAGGACAAGTGGGAAGCATCAGCAGGGGCTGCACCCTACTTCAGCAACCAGGACCTCCAGATCCTGCTGGAGGAGGTCTAGAGAAAGTGCGCAATATTATATTCAAGTGGCCGCCAGTCCCACCTACAGCAACCAAGAGGGAATGGTAAAGGATAGCCTCCACCGTGCGTGTAGCAGGGGACAATATCAAATCATGGATCCAATGTAGGAAGAGGTTCCATGACTTGCTGTCCTCCAGCAAGCTGAGATGTGTGGTACAAGGACACAGAGCTCCAAGTGATGGTTTACATCTGAATGCTGCACCTATGGTGGGAGACCCTGTGCACACATGTCCGATTCTATGGACGCTTCTATGTCCAAGCTGCTCCTGTAGATGCAAACAGTAGAGATGTGAATGTCCATTGTGAATCATTGACACATTCAAGAGAATTCTTCCTGGTGGCACTATATATTAGGCTAAAATTATTCTTAATGTTGTATTTGCAGAACAAGAGAGCCCAAAACATCAGGAAAGTGGCCAGGTCTGGGGGCAGGGCCATCGATTTACAGGTGATGAGGAATGTGGAAGAGATGGCCCTGGAGGCAGCTGGACTGCCTGCCCAATTGGTTATCGGGGATAGAAAATAATCCATGCCAGGTGCTAAAGGCTGTGGTAAAGGTACTTTGGAACATAGTGGTAATGCTAGAGGTGATCTTGTTAGTTCACTGAGCAGAAGGGCAGGTTGGGAAGATACAGGATGAGAAGGTTGGGCTTCATGATAAGGGCAGAGCGATGATGGTTAAAGGCAATGGTGTGTATCACACCGTGCTCTCACAATGTGAAGGGCTATATCTTATTAACTCCGTTTGTGTCTCACACAGGTCCCAGAGCCCCTAGCTCACCACACACCAACGCCTTCCACCCCTCCACCCCAGTGCCATCTCATCCCTTGGTCACCAGGAGGAGGAAGAGATGTCCTAGGAGGCAGAATCACATCTTACACATCCTAGTATCCCACATTCCGTAACTCAGACTTCTCATCGGAGGGATGTAGTGCATGTTGTGTCGGTGGCACAGGGTGACGCGTACCACACCAGGGTGCAGAAGAAGGTGTCAGAGGCATGTGTACACAGTTCCCATCAGAGGAGGGAGTAAAGTCACAATAACGCTCCAGTGGACAAGGACATTTTGGGACACCATATTTGGAACATTAGTAGCAGATGTGTGGATATCAGGCAGAGTTCCCTGAGGCACTGTGAGTGGAAGAATCCAGCGTGGTGATGAGCTCCACCTTGTTTTGGGGGTTTGATTGCATGAGCTCCAACCATGAGAGAGTGGCCAATCTCATGGAGAGACATGCAGCATCTCTCAGAGTGCATGCGAGAGAAGCGTCACTGCCTGCAAAGGATACAAGGCTCACTCAGTAGCCTGGAACAGTCCGCTCTGGGTATGAGCATTGATATCCATGGAATACATGAGGAGCTGCATTCCCTGAATAGGATGTTCACACTGGTGGCACAGCACTTGCTGTCGAGTGTAGTTGGTCTCCAACGGGTCCCTCAAAGAGATTGTTAACAGAATGAAGGCAGCCATTACTTAGTGAGGAGATGGTGGCATAATGGTAATATCAGTGGGCTAGTAATACAGTGGCCCAGGCTAATGCTCTGGGGACCTAGGTTCAAATCCTATCAATTTAAATTCAAATAATAAATCTAGAACTGAAGCTAGTCTCAATTTTGGTGACCATTAAACTCTCATCGATTGCCATAAACCAATCTGGTTCAATAATGCTCTTTAGGGAAGAAAGTCTGCTGTCCTTATCTGGTCTGGCCTCCATATGACTCAATTAATGTGGTTGACTCTTAACTGCCCTCTAAAATGGCTTAGCATGCTATCCAGTTCAATGGCAATAAGGAATGGGCAACAAATACTGGCCTTACCTGTGATGCACACATCCCATCAAAGAGTAAAAAAATTTACCAGCGAGGCTGAAGTCTCCATTCTGAAGTCTCTCCTTGATGCCATCAGGAGCAAAAGTGTGCCCACGCATGTCTGGCAGTGAAAGCTCTTCAGATAAGATGGTAGTAGACAATGGGTTGAAGATTAAGATGTTTGTTGCAGCATTTCTTGTCCATCAATGATTGTTTTTAAGGGACGATCAATGATCAGACTCAAAGACCAGGTGCAGTTCAGGTATGAGTGCTAGAAGGCAGTCATCTGCATATGGGTGTTACACAGTCACTCAAGTGAGTTTTCCACATGTCAAGATGCCATTTATGCTCCAGGGAAGCATGTGCTTATGGCCTCCCCACCACATTGGAAGCCTTTGTCTTCCATATGGTAGAGGTTGTTGTTTCTAAGACAGCTGAGGTTTCTGGCATCATTGCTTGTTATAGACATGGCCCACTCTGGGGACTGGACGCTGCTGGTGCATGGCTAATGTGGAAAGTAATTAAAGGAGTTGTTCTAACACTCATGTGGCCTCACCCTGCATAATGTGCATTTGTTGCAGTCATGTTAACACATACAATCATATGTTTACGTACTGGGTGTAAACTCCTGCTTCCCACTGGCAGTCTCATCATGGTGTGCATGGTTGGAGTAGGCACAGGGTGGTGTCCTTGCTGGTTCATTTGCATCCACCAACAGATATGTGCAAGATCCAGGCTGTGAAGGACTGCTTTAGCTGTGTGTGTGTATGTGTACTACTATGAGGCTAAGAGTTTTGCTGGTCATGGTTTCAGCTATGCTGATGGCACTAATGTGCTGTTGGTTCTCCCTCTTGTTGAGGATGGGCATTTCCCTGAGGCTTCCATGTTAAAAGTTAATTACGTGGAAGATGCTCCGGCATTATTTGTGAGCTTTCAAGAGCCTAGGTGAATCTACTCTGGACTAGGAGACATCTGGCGATGACCCCCTGCTGCAAAGAATTAGCCCTGGTTACATTGGCCAGCCCCTCAGCTGGTCTGCCATTTCTACCCTTCACCTCCTCCTCCTCCTCCATGTCAGATCCATGAGTCTGGACAGGTGTCTCCTCCTCCTGTTTACTTTGGTGAGTTTTCTCTTTTTCTCTGGGTCTGCATCTTTGACCTGTGCATCAGTGTATGTGGAAGGGTAGGAATCTGTGTCCGCAACCCTCTTCCCATCAATAACTTGCATGGAGCCAATCCATTCCACAAGGATCTAAAACTCGAGAAGACTAGTTGAAGATCCTCATTCTTTTTCAGGAATTCCTTCTACAGTTCTGATACCTCTGTCTGCTCCTCCGTCACCCTGAGCAAACCTTGGTGAACTTATGTGAAAAAATCCAAATAATTCAGTAAATCCTTGAAACTCTGTGGATCATTGTCTCATATCACAATATCAGGAATCTTATGGACTGGAAAAATATCTTTCAATTATGTTATCACTGCTTCTTCTGAGGTGTGATCATGTAACTTTCACTTCAATCCACCTCTCAGATGAGTATATGTCACTTCCTTCTATGACATCACAGACTATTACAAGCATATGGGATACTTGCCTTTATTAGCCGAGGCATAGATTATAAGAGCAGGAGGTTATGTTAGAGCTGTATAAAACGCTAGTTAGGCCACAGCTGGAGTATTGTGTACAGTTCTGGTCATCACACTATTGGAGGAATGTGATTACACTGGAAAGGGTGCAGAGGAGATTCACCAGGACGTTGCCTGGGCTCAAGTATTTCAGCTATGAAGAGAGACTGGATGGGCTAGGATTGTTTTCCTTAGAGCAGAGAAGGCTGAGGGGAGACCTGATAGAGGTATACAAAATTATGAGGGGTATAGATAGAGTAGATAGGAAGAAACTTTTCCTCTTAGCGGAGGTGTCAATAACCAGGGGGCATAGATTTAAGGTAAGGGGCAGGAGGTTTAGAGGGGATTTGAGGAAAACATTTTTCACCCAGAGGGTGGTTGGAATCTGGAACACACTACCTGAGGGGGTGGTAGAGGCAGAAACCCTCGCAACATTTAAGAAGTATTTAGATGAGCACTTGAAATGCCAAAGCATTCAGGGCTATGGGCCAAGTGCTGGAAAATGGGATTAGAATAGGTAGGTGCCTGTTGGCCATCATGGACATGATGGGCCAAAAGGCCTGTTTCTGTGCTGTATAACTCTATGACTATGAATCTGTGACTCTATGCATCTATACTCCATTATACTACAGAGATCTTCTCCTTAAATGTGTCAAGCCCACAAGTCTTGTTTCAGAAACCTGGGTGATGAAAATTGCTTCTAATTGAAGGCAGATGTATTTTTAAATGTGCCGCTGGCTCCGTGAAGCGACACATGTGCAAAGTACATGAACCTGTTCCCACCACCGCCACCCCACCCCCCTCCCCCTACTGGTGAAAGTTGTGGGGTTCAGGGGTGGGACTTGCAGATTCCATGCTCCGGTGGTATTTTGATCCTTGCATCCCCGTGAAGAAAATTCAGCTCCAAGTCTGCTACCACGGGGCTGGGAAAATTCAACTCAGTAATCCAGGACAACATTAATTGGAATTTAGGAGATTATGGGCTAAAAAATGAACGTCAGCACAGATTTATTAGAGGTGAAGTGTCTTTGACTAACTCAGTTCAATTCTTTGATAAAGTAATGGAGAGGGTTGATGAGGGTAGTGCAATTGACGTGTTGTGATGTACCTTTAAGGAAGTGCATCTTAAACTGCTGTCCATCACTATCCACCTTGGGACAGGATGTGAGGTATAATTCCATGACTATGTATGCAGAACACAGGAGCAGTCCTACTGGTCAGATGTGTCTACATATAGCTTCCCAGTTACTCTTATGTGTGTATGGTCTTATCTTCAAATAAAGAACTCACGTATTGTTCTACCAATCCTTGTTGTATAATTGGTACATATGCGCTAAACAGAAGAAAGCAACAACTTGCACATATGGGCTTTTAAAAGGTGTTTGACAAAGTCACACATAATAGATTTATTAGCAAAATCATAGGATTAAGGGGACAGTGATCGCACGGATAAAAAATTAGCTAAGGGGCTAAGAAACAGCAAGTAGTAGTGAACGGTTGATTTTCAGACTGGAAGGAAATATACAGCAATGTTCCACTGGGGTTGATATTAGGACCATTGCTCTTTCTAATCCATATTAATGACCTGGACTTTGGTATACAAGGCAGGTGATGCAAAACTCAGAAAGGTCATAAAGAATGAGGAAGATGGTAACAGACGTTAGGAAGACATAGACTGGTGAAATGGGTAGCTCTATGGTAGATGAAATTTTATGCAGGGAATTGGGTAGAGTGCTTGTTTGGAAGAATGAGTAGAGGCAAAATGAACTAAACTATACAATTTTAAAGGGGTGTGGGAACAGAGAGAGCTGTGAGTGCATGTATACAAATCCTTAACGATGGCAAGGCAAATGGAAAAGGTTGTTAACAATGCAGTGTCCTTGGCTTTCTAAATAAAGGAATAAAGTACAAAAGCAAGGAAGTTATGCTAAAGCTTTCTAAAATATTGGCTAGGTCACAGCTGGAGTATTGTAGGTGCCTCATTTAGAAATGATGTCAAGACCTTAGAAGGTACAGAAGAGATTTACTATGGTACCAGTGGTAAGGGACTACAGTTGTGTGGAGAGACTGGAGAAGCTGGGATTGTTCTCCTTAGAGCAGAGGGTTTAAGAGGAGATTTGATAAAGGCATTCAAAATCATCAATGATTTTGATTGAGTAAATAAGGAGAGCTGCTTTCCTGTGGCAAGAGGATCAGTTACCAGAGGATACAGATTTGATGTGATTGATAAAGAAATCTGAACCAACATAAGGAAATATTTTTTTTAACAAAGCCAGTTGTTATGATCTGGAATGTGCTGCCTGATAAGATTTTGAAAATAGATTCAATTGTAACTTTATAAAGAGAACTGGAAAAATACCTGAAGGGCAATAAATTATAAGGTGATGGGGAAAGAGCTGGGGAGTGACATTAATTTGATAGCTCTACCAAAGAGCTGGTACTGACACAATGAGTCGAATGGCCTCCTTTGTGCTGTGTAACAATTTGACTCCACACTATACAGAGATAGGCCAGTCTCAAGTCATAATCATCCATGATTCCATGAGCCTAAGGCAGGAGGTGAGCTGCTAATGGTGAGCAGTGTATAAGACAGGAGTGAGGAGCTGTGTCCACTCTTTGCCCAATCTCCTATCACCATCTTTGGGTTCATGTCTTTTGTGCAGCTAGCGGCCTCAGTGAGCTCAGTACTCGAGAGTCTCTATATCAGTTTGGGTTATTAGATCACTCACACTGCTCGCAGCAATAGTCTTGCCTTCCGTGAAAATTAGATGACTACAGAAACCCCCAATGGCACAGTTTTAGTCTGGCACATAAACTGCAAGGTGCAGACCCATTTAGTGCTGAGTGAGTCAATCTCATTCAGGGCTGGCATGGGGTGGGTAAGGAGAATCTACCACACCTGTACAATGCCCAGTGACATGAAGGTCAGTCTCAGATTAAGCTTAGTCATAATGCCCCACAAAGTTAACTAGCCTGTCGATATCCAGAGGGGCACAGATTTAAAATAATTGGCAAAAGTATCAGACTGGAGGCGAGAACTATATTTTATTCAGCAAGTTAGGATCTGGAATGCACTGGCTGAAAGGGTGATGGAAGTAGATGCAATAGTAATGTTCAAAAGGGAATAGGAAAATTATTTAAACAGAAAAATGTTGCAGAGCTATGGGGAAAGAACAGGGAGAATTGGGACTAACTGGCTCGCTCTTTCAAACGACTGACACAGGGTAAAATTGTCCCCATTGCATCCTGCTGTGCAGTACGGTTCCATATTCTATGAAACCTTTTGTGATTGTTATGCCAATTACTCAAACTAAATAATAGCACACTGCCTTTGGGAGGGTGGACAAAGTATCACAGAATTGATATTTCTGAATTCCCTAAAGGCTTCAATTCAGTTCCGGTTCCCTCTTCCAATTCATTTCAATGCCCTCTGTGGTTTAAGCTACTCACTTGCTTGAGAAAAATGTGTCTTTATATTTACACTATTAGTGTAGTTTAAAACACCTCAAAGACATTTATATTGGCTAGACATTGGCAGTTAGTGAAATGAGATGTTAAACTAACCATTTTAGATGAACAAACAACAGATTAGTGTTTGTATGAAATGGAATGGGGCATTAATCTACCACTTAAATGTACATTCTGTGTACTGACTGCAAAGCTACATACTGAAATGAAAATTACTCGCATTGTTATAAAACTAACAGAACAGAATCCATTTAAGTAAACAGGTCAATTCGAGCTGTAAGACACATACAATTGAAAAATGCCTTTATGTCCTCTACTTTAAGTTGAGAAATTTAGATATGGGCAGGGGTTCACTATACAGAGACCACCAGAAATGGGAAGATGAGTAAATTGAGAGGCAATGGTTTGTGCTACAAAGTTTGGGCTTTAAAAGGATGCCAATTGAAGGGATGACCAAGAGGGTTATGGAAGAGAGTGAGGAGACCTGGACATGGTACAGTCTCAATGGAAGCAAATGTAAGCTAGAGTTAGGGCTGTTGTATTACAGATCTGACTGACCAACCTGTGCATGCTGTTGAACAGTCCTTTTCAATCCATTGTCAATGCCAGATGAAGGTAGAATTGTGTGTTTGAAGCTTAGTAGGAATGACAGGCTCCAATTCAGACGAAGAATAACCAGAGTTTTTCAATATAATGGGAAGAACCAAGAAGGGTTGCAATTTCTAACACCATTTCTAAATATGCAGATGACACAAAATTATTAGGTGGGACAGGAAGAAGTTTCCTCTGGCTGGGGTTGGGGGGACAGGGTCCAGGACCAGCAGACACAGCCTCAGAATAAGGGGCAAGCCATTTAGGGGGCCTTGCCTCCCACCCACCAACCTTTGCCCTTACTCTTTCCATGGCAAATCACCTAGTATCTACCGTGGGAAAACCTCAGCAGCTATAATGACATAGAATAAAGTTATGTATCCATTGATGACATCACTATTTTAAGCAAAAGAGCATTCGCATTGATAAAAAAAGCATTCAAAAGATCAAAATTCCTTCAACTAATCTCTTATGAAAACAAGCATTTTTATTCTGAGTAACAGGAAACAAAGAGTGGTGGTTAATGGATGTTTTTCAGATTGGAGGAAGGTTTGTAGTGTAATTCCCCAGGGCTCAGCACTGGGACCCTTGTTCTTCATGATATTTATTAATGACCTAGGCTATGTTGTTCAGGGCATGACTTCAAATTTTTCAGATTACATGAAGATTGGAAATGTTGTCAACAAAAGGACATAGACATGTTGGTGGATTGGGCAGACAAGTGGCAGATGAAGTTTAATACAGAGAAGTGTGCGGTGATTCAGTTTGGCATGAAGAATATGGAGATACAGTATAAAATAATGGGAAAAAACTCTAAAGGGGGTGCAGGAACAGAGGGACCTTGGTGTATAGGTACATGGGTCATTGAAGATGGTAGGTCATGTTGATAGAGCAGCTAATAAAGCATATAGTATCTTAGGCTTTATTAATAGGAGCATTGAGTACAATAGTAAGGAGGTCATGTTGAACTTGTATAAGACAGTGGTTAGGCCTCATCTGAAGTGCTGTGTCCAGTTCTGGGCACCATACTTGAGGAAAGATGTGAAGGCATTGGAGAGACTACAGAGGAGATTCAGAAGAATGATTCCAGGGATGAAGAACTGTATATATGAGGTTAGATTGGAGAGGTTTGGAGAAAATAAGGCTAAGATAGAGGTATTCAAGATCCTGAGGGGTATGGATAGGATAAGTAGGGGTACCTGTTCCCACTCAAGGGGGCATCAAGAGCTAGAGGGCATGAATTCAAAATAATTGGCAGAAGGAGTAAAAATGATGTGAAGAAAAATTGTTTCACCCAGAGGGTGATTGGAGCCTGGAATGAAATTCCTGAAAAGGTGGTAGAAGCAGGTTCAATCAAGGCATTCAAAAGGAAATTGGATTGCTATCTGAAAAAAAAGAATGAGCAAGGTTACGGGGATAAAACAGGGGAGAGGGACTGGGTAGAATGCACTTTCAGAGAACCAGTGCAGGTTTGATGGGCTGAATGGTCTCCTTCTGCACTGTGAAAATCCTATGTAGAGCTGGCCAGAGGTGAGGTACCATATAACATGTCCAGTCCAGATGAAAATGAGTGGGGACTGGAAGGGCCAATAACTAAATTTTTAACAAATAGAAACAAGAAACTAATAGAGAAAATGAGAAAGAAAGGCTGGGATCCCAGGGAACCCCGTCAAAGCAGAAGGCATGGTGGGGTGCTCAGGACAAGGATAAGGAAGAGAAAGGTATGATTATGGTTATCAGTAGCTACTTATGGCTCAGTAAACATGTAAAAAATCAGACTGAATAAAACCAAAATAAAGTAAGTTTGATACAGGGCGCCAGGATTGAGAGTTACATCCCAAACAATAATGACAATGCTGACTGGGGAGCACTGGGGAAAGAGACTGCCAACTGTGACAGCCAGGACAATGACTGGGACTGAGAGCAGCCACCGGAGTATAATGCCGTGGCTCCCTCAGCTCTGCCTGAGACGGGCAAAAGAGTCAGTGGCATAGCCCCCATTGTACATGAACAAGGGCAGGATGGTCTGGGAAACACCGGAACAACATAAAATATGGGCCTTTTACCCCAGCCAAGGGACAAATTATGACTAGGGACCTACCAAACCCATAAAAAAAACCATGCAAATACACATTTCTGAAACAAGTTGGAGAAAATGATTGATATCCACTCATTCCACCATAAGGCCATACATGTCCTAGTAAGAAACAAGATGCCCCGCCAGATTTGTCTGCAAATGAATCATATAGTTCCCAGTGGGAGGTGGATAAGCACTTCGGGTTTAATGGAAGTGGAATGGTCAAGGAATGGTTGGGAAGTGCCAGATCCAATTGATCAGCAGTCATAGGCATGACACAAAATGAAGGCAAAGGTTCCTAAAAATATGCTAAAAAAATACACTGCCCATAAGATAAACATTTTACAAACAAATGATGTTAATTTAAAATGCTGAGTTTCTGGCTCAGAAAAGAATTTAATAAAGCAAATTATGACCATAAGCCTGAAATTTCGAAGTCTGGCAGGAATCCAATTTGAACTTTTCAAAACATGAGGTAAGAAAAGATGCTAAAATTCAAATTACATTCATGTCAATTCATTGCTAGAGCAGGGTGTTGTTCGGAAACATCAAAGACTTTAAAAATAATCTCTGGAAAGCCATCCGCTGCTGTTACCAGAATGCCCCGGAGTATAGCCGCAATCAATTAGACTACTTGGTCTACAAAGATTAGTGAACCCGTAATGATGATCAGGGAGGTCATCTTACATACCAGACATACATTGGTGGAACTGTTAAACACTGATAGATGAAAGACAGTCTCAAATAGCTGGAGAGCTACATGGGAAGCAGTGTTGCTACTAAGGGCTAAGTCAGTACAAATAGAGATATAGGTCCCAATCCCACAGAAGGTATTATGGATATAGGGCAGGCACATGAGTGCACGGAAACTATTGCCTCAGAGGACCCCAGTGGGGTCCATGAAGAGCTCCTCAAAGATGCAGACCCCTCCTTGTTTGTAGACGGGTCACAAAAGTATATGAATGGGGCCCCTAGCACAGGATGGACAATAGTAGATAGTGGGGGTGCCATTGTTGCTAAAGGAAGTCTTGCAGGAGAACTCTGTGCACAGGTTGCCGAACTTACGGCCCTCACTGAAGCCCTTAAGCTAAACAAAGGCCGCACCACGAGTATCTACCCCAACAGCAGGTACACTTTCGGTGTCGTCCATGAATACATGGCTGTTTGGAGTAGGCAACGGTATGTGACCTCTAGTGGGGGACATATATAGCATGATGAAGTAGTGAAAAAATGGGTAGAAGTGGCACAATTACCCTGACAAGCCACTGTGATAAAAACACAGTGATCCACCAGAAGGTTCAAGACCCTATCCAGGAGGGAAATCTGTGGGCAGATGAAGCAGCAAAGTGAGCGGCAGAAGCAGGGACCCTGGGGCCAGTGGCAGCCTGTGCTACTGGCCCAGAGGATGTAAATAAGCAGAAAATACATGACAAGGTGTCTGAAACAGAAAAGGAAGAGTGGGAAAAAAGGGGAGCAAGTAAAGGTGAGTATAGAATTTGAAGGAAGGATGGGCGAGTACTGGCCCCAGAATGTATGAGACAAAACCTGCGCAAGATCTATCATGGAAATCAACATTCTGGGAGGAACACAAAGCTTGGGAATCTTCAGCGGTGTTGGTAGTGGCCGGGAATGGGAAGGGATGTGGCAAAGCATTGTCCACGTTGTGTCACCTGTGCCCAGTTTAACACTGGTACAGCTACAAAATTCAAAATGGCTCATCAGCCCATCAGCAGCAGGAGCGAGAGTGGCCCTGGGTGTTTTAGCAGGCTTAAAAGTGAATAAATGCCCAGGCTCAGATAAGATGTATCCCAGCTGTTATGTGTGGCAAAGGAGGAGATTGCAGGGACTTTGAAATGAATTTTCAAATCCTCTCTGGGTACATGAGAGCTGCCAGTGGATTGGAGGACAGTGAATGTGGAAACATTATTCAAGAAGGGTAGTAGGAATAAACCAGATAATTACAGGCCAGTGAGTCTAACATCAGTGGTAAGGAAACTATCAGAAAAAATTCTGAGGGACAGGATTAATCTCCACTTGGACTTGCAGGGATTAATCAGAGATAGTCAGCATGACTATGTCAGGGAGGAATCATGCCTAATAAATTTGTTTGAATTTTTTGAGGGGTTGACTAGCTGTGTAGATGAGGGTGGTACAGCTGATATAGTCTACATGGACTTCAGTAAGATTTTTGGCAAGGTCTCGCATGGGAGAATGGTCAAGAAGGTAAGAGCCCATGGGAGCAGGGCAATTTGGCAAACTGGATCCAAATTGGCTTAGTGGCAGGAGGCAGAGGGTGATGGTCGAAGGTTGTTTTTTTCGTTTGGAAACCTGTGACAAGTGATGTACCACAGGGATGGGTGCTGGACTCTTGCTGCTTGTACTATACATTAATGATTTAGTCATGAATATGGGAGGTATGATCAGTAAGTTCGCAGGTGACATGAAAATTGGTGGTGTTGTAAATATTAAGGAGGCAAGCCTTAGATTATAGGATGATATAGATGGGCTGGTAGACCAGTGGCAAATGGAATTTAATCTTGAGAAGTATGAGGTGATGTATTTTGGGAGGACTAACACAGCAAGGGAATACACAATGAATGATAGGACCCCAGGAAGTACAGAGGATCGGAGAGACCTTGGTGAAGGCAGCAGCACAGGTAGATAAAATGGTTAAGAAGGCATATGGGATACTTGCCTTTATTAGTTGAGGCATAGAATATAAGAACAGGAGATTATGTTGGAGCTCTATAAAACATTAGTTAGGCCACAACTAGAGTACTGCATGCAGTTCTGGTGGCAACACTATAGGAAGGATGTGATTGCACTGGAGAGGGTGCAGAGGAGATTCACCAGGATGTTGCCTGGGCTGGAACATTTCAGCTATGAAGAGAGACTGGATGGGCTAGGGTTGTTTTCCTTAGAGCAAAGAAGGCTGAGGGGGAACCTGATAGAGGTATACAAAATTATGGGGGGCATAGATAGAGTAGATAGGAAGAAACTTTTCCTCTTAGTGGAGGTGTCAATAACCAGGGGACATAGATTTAAGGTAAGGGGCAGGAGGTTTAGAGGGGATTTGAGGGAAAACTTTTCACCCAGAGGGTGGTTGAAATCTGGAACACACTACCTGAGGGGGTGGTAGAGGCAGAAACCCTCAACATTTAAGAAGTATTTAGATGAACACTTGAAACACCATAGCATTCAGGGCTATGGGCCAAATGCTGGAAAATGGGATTAGGATAGATGCTTGATGGCCTGCACAGACATGATGGGCCGAAGGGCCTGTTTCTGCACTGCATGACTCTATGACCCAAAGGCCTTGGGAACACATCCAGAGAGACCATTGTCCCCAGCCAAGGCAGGATGTACTGCTTAGTTGTAATAGACCACTACACCCAATGGGGAGAAGCATTCACAACGAGAGATTGTTCCGCTAATACTGTAGCAAGAATTTTTGCTGAAGAAATTATACCCCAATGGGGAATACTCCTGCATTTAGACTCAGATCAGGGATCTGAAGTAAAATAATTAAAAGGCATGTTGGGAGTTGAGAAAAAGGTCCATATACATACCACTCACAGAGCTCGGGTATGGCAGAAAGAATGAATGAAAGCATCACTTTCCAAGGGCATTGCTGAGACCAGCAAGGGCTGAGCTGATCTACTGCCCATTATCCTTATGGGAGTGTGCATGACTCCTAACTAAGTGACCTGACCAACCCCATTGGAACTAATCACCAGACGAGCCATGACGCTTCCCTAGGGCACTTGTACAGGCAGTGAGAACATAGCAAAAACAGAATTACCTGGAAAAACTCAGCAGGCCTGGCAGCATCGGCGGAGAAGAAAAGAGTTGACGTTTCGAGTCCTCATGACCCTTCGACAGAACTTGAGTTCGAGTCCAGGAAAGAGCTGAAATATAAGCTGGTTTAAGGTGTGTGTGTGGGGGGCGGAGAGATAGAGAGACAGAGAGGTGGAGGGGGGGGGTGTGGTTGTAGGGACAAACAAGCAGTGATAGAAGCAGATCATCAAAAGATGTCAACGACAATAGTACAATAGAACACATAGGTGTTAAAGTTAAAGTTGGTGATATTATCTAAACGAATGTGCTAATTAAGAATGGATGGTAGGGCACTCAAGGTATAGCTCTAGTGGGTTTTTTTTTATAATGGAAATAGGTGGGAAAAGGAAAATCTTTATAATTTATTGGGAAAAAAAAAGGAAGGGGGAAACAGAAAGGGGGTGGGGATGGGGGAGGGAGCTCACGACCTAAAGTTGTTGAATTCAATATTCAGTCCGGAAGGCTGTACAGTCCCTAGTCGGAAGATGAGGTGTTGTTCCTCCAGTTTGCGTTGGGCTTCACTGGAACTGGCAGCAAGCCAAGGACAGACATGTGGACAAGAGAGCAGGGTGGAGTGTTAAAATGGCAAGCGACAGGGAGGTTTGGGTCATTCTTGCGGACAGACCGCAGGTGTTCTGCAAAGTGGTCGCCCAGTTTACGTTTGGTCTCTCCAATGTAGAGGAGACCACATTGGGAGCAACGAATGCAGTAGACTAAGTTGAGGGAAATGCAAGTGAAATGCTGCTTCACTTGAAAGGAGTGTTTGGGCCCTTGGACGGTGAGGAGAGAGGAAGTGAAGGGGCAGGTGTTGCATCTTTTGCGTGGGCATGGGGTTGTGCCATAGGAGGGGGTTGAGGAGTAGGGGGTGATGGAGGAGTGGACCAGGGTGTCCCGGAGGGAGCGATCCCTACGGAATGCCGATAAGGGGGTGTGAAGGGAAGATGTGTTTGGTGGTGGCATCATGCTGGAGTTGGCAGAAATGGCGGAGGATGATCCTTTGAACGCGGAGGCTGCTGGGGTGATAAGTGAGGACAAGGGGGACCCTATCATGTTTCTGGGAGGGAGGAGAAGGCATGAGGGCGGATGCGCGGGAGATGGGCCGGACACGGTTGAGGGCCCTGTCAACGACCGTGGGTGGAAAACCTCGGTTAAGGAAGAAGGAGGACATGTC
This sequence comes from Carcharodon carcharias, assembly GCF_017639515.1. Lineage (NCBI taxonomy): Eukaryota > Metazoa > Chordata > Chondrichthyes > Lamniformes > Lamnidae > Carcharodon > Carcharodon carcharias. The sequence continues at coordinate 107,695,167 of NC_054480.1, read as the reverse complement.
AGAGGAACTGTTTTTGAATGTAGCATCATCGGAACAGATGCGACAGAGGCGAAGGAACTGAGAGAATGGGATGGAGTCCTTACAGGAAGCGGGGTGTGAGGAGCTGTAGTCGAGATAGCTGTGGGAGTCGGTGGGTTTGTAATGGATATTGGTGGACAGTCTATCACCAGAGATTGAGACAGAGAGGTCAAGGAAGGGAAGGGAAGTGTCAGAGATGGACCACGTGAAAATGATGGAGGGGTGGAGATTGGAAGCAAAATTAATAAATTTTTCCAAGTCCTGACGAGAGCGTGAAGCGGCGCCGAAGTAATCATCGATGTACCGGAGAAAGAGTTGTGGAAGGGGGCCGGAGTAGGACTGGAACAAGGAATGTTCCACATACCCCATAAAGAGACAGGCATAGCTGGGGCCCATGCGGATACCCATAGCCACACCTCTTATTTGGAGGAAGTGAGAGGAGTTGAAGGAGAAATTGTTCAGCGTGAGAACAAGTTCAGCCAGACGGAGGAGAGTAGTGGTGGATGGGGATTGTTCGGGCCTCTGTTCGAGGAAGAAGCTAAGGGCCCTCAGACCATCCTGGTGGGGGATGGAGGTGTAGAGGGATTGGACGTCCATGGTGAAGAGGAAGCGGTAGGGGCCAGGGAACTGGAAATTGTTGATGTGATGTAAGGTGTCAGAGGAATCACGGATGTAGGTGGGAAGGGACTGGACAAGGGGAGAGAGAAGGGAGTCAAGATAACGAGAAATGAGTTCTGTGGGGCAGGAGCAAGCTGAGACGATCGGTCTACCGGGGCAGTTCTGTTTGTGGATTTTGGGTAGGAGATAGAAGTGGGCCGTCCGAAGTTCGGCGACTATCAGGTTGGAAGCTGTGGGAGGGAGATCCCCAGAGGAGATGAGGTCAGTGACAGTCCTGGAAACAGTGGCTTGATGTTCAGTGGTGGGGTCATGGTCCAGGGAGAGGTAGGAGGAAGTGTCTGCGAGTTGACGCTCAGCCTCCGCGAGGTAGAGGTCAGTGCGCCAGACAACAACAGCACCACCCTTGTCAGCGGGTTTGATGACAATGTCAGGGTTGGACCTGAGAGAATGGAGTGCAGTAAGTTCAGAGAGAGACAGGTTAGAATGGGTGAGAGGAGCAGAGAAATTGAGATGACTAATGTCGCGCCGACAGTTCTCAATGAAAAGATCGAGAGAAGGTAAGAATCCAGAGGGAGGGGTCCAGGTGGAGGGAGAATATTGGAGATGGGTAAAAGGATCCGTTGAACTGGGAGAGGACTCCTGCCCAAAGAAGTGAGCCCGGAGACGAAGACGGCGGAAGAAGAGTTCAGTATCATGCCGAGCCCGAAATTCATTGAGGTGAGGGCGTAAGGGTATGAAACTAAGTCCTTTGCTGAGCACTGAACGTTCAGCATCGGAGAGGGGAAGGTGAGGGGGTATAGTGAATACACAGCTGGTTTTGGGACTGGAAGAAAGGGTGGGGACGGAGGGACAGGCAGGGGTGGAGGGTCCTAGATGGGTGTTGGTGTCGATGAGTTGTTGGAGCTTGCGTTCCTTAGCACTTGAGAGAAAGAGAAAAAGTTTCTTGTTGAGGCGTCGGATGAGCCGAAGGATAAAATGAAACTGGGGGCACGCGCAGCTTTGAAAAAGGGTACGGCGGTGCTGCTGGAGGGAGAGGTCGAGTGTGTTCATATGGCGGCACATGGCACTGAGAGTGGATTTCAGAATGTGACGGGAACAGCAGTCCGAGAAACGTTTTATGTCCCGGAGATACCTGTAATCCTGGGTGGGTTCGAAACATGCGGGGTGGAATTTCAGTTGAAATCCACGTGGGGTAAGTCGGAGACGGAGACAGTCACTGAGAAAGGAGATATGGCTGTGAAAGCGGGTTTTAGTAAACACCTTGTCAAACACTAGGAGGGAAATGGAAAGCAATGAAGGTGAACAAGGCAACAGACAGATACGGAAATCTCGCAGAGAGGAACAGAACTTCTTCAAGGAGGTAGGCATTTCTTGAAGAGCAGTAGCAGTCAATTAAACACAGAGATAAAAACAAAAAAACTGCGGATGCTGGAAATCCAAAACAAAAACAGAATTACCTGGAAAAACTCAGCAGGTCTGGCAGCATCGGCGGAGAAGAAAAGAGTTGACGTTTCGAGTCCTCATGACCCTTCGACAGAACTTGAGTTCGAGTCCAGGAAAGAGCTGAAATATAAACTGGTTTAAGGTGTGTGTGTGGGGGGCGGAGAGATAGAGAGACAGAGAGGTGGGGCGGGGGTGGTGTGGTTGTAGGGACAAACAAGCAGTGATAGAAGCAGATCATCAAAAGATGTCAACGACAATAGTACAATAGAACACATAGGTGTTAAAGTTAAAGTTGGTGATATTATCTAAACGAATGTGCTAATTAAGAATGGATGGTAGGGCACTCAAGGTATAGCTCTAGTGGGGTTTTTTTTAAAATGGAAATAGGTGGGAAAAGGAAAATCTTTATAATTTATTGGGAAAAAAAAAGGAAGGGGGAAACAGAAAGGGGGTGGGGATGGGGGAGGGAGCTCACGACCTAAAGTTGTTGAATTCAATATTCAGTCCGGAAGGCTGTACAGTCCCTAGTCGGAAGATGAGGTGTTGTTCCTCCAGTTTGCGTTGGGCTTCACTGGAACAATGCAGCAAACCAAGGACAGACATGTGGACAAGAGAGCAGGGTGGAGTGTTAAAATGGCAAGCAACAGGGAGGTTTGGGTCATTCTTGCGGACAGACCGCAGGTGTTCTGCAAAGCGGTCGCCCAGTTTACGTTTGGTCTCTCTACATTCAAAAACAGTTCCTCTGACATGTCCTCCTTCTTCCTTAACCAAGGTTTTCCACCCACGGTCGTTGACAGGGCCCTCAACCGTGTCCGGCCCATCTCCCGCGCATCCGCCCTCACGCCTTCTCCTCCCTCCCAGAAACATGATAGGGTCCCCCTTGTCCTCACTTATCACCCCACCAGCCTCCGCATTCAAAGGATCATCCTCTGCCATTTCTGCCAACTCCAGCATGATGCCACCACCAAACACATCTTCCCTTCACCCCCCCTTATCGGCATTCCGTAGGGATCGCTCCCTCCAGGACACCCTGGTCCACTCCTCCATCAACCCCTACTCCTCAACCCCCTCCTATGGCACAACCCCATGCCCACGCAAAAGATGCAACACCTGCCCCTTCACTTCCTCTCTCCTCACCGTCCAAGGGCCCAAACACTCCTTTCAAGTGAAGCAGCATTTCACTTGCATTTCCCCCAACTTAGTCTACTGCATTCGTTGCTCCCAATGTGGTCTCCTCTACATTGGAGAGACCAAACGTAAACTGGGCGACCACTTTGCAGAACACCTGCGGTCTGTCCGCAAGAATGACCCAAACCTCCCTGTCGCTTGCCATTTTAACACTCCACCCTGCTCTCTTGCCCACATGTCTGTCCTTGGCTTGCTGCATTGTTCCAGTGAAGCCCAACGCAAACTGGAGGAACAACACCTCATCTTCCGACTAGGGACTGTACAGCCTTCCGGACTGAATATTGAATTCAACAACTTTAGGTCGTGAGCTCCCTCCCCCATCCCCACCCCCTTTCTGTTTCCCCTTCCTTTTTTTTTTCCAATAAATTATAAAGATTTTCCTTTTCCCTCCTATTTCCATTTTAAAAAAAACCCCACTAGAGCTATACCTTGAGTGCCCTACCATCCATTCTTAATTAGCACATTCATTTAGATAACATCACCAACTTTAACTTTAACACCTATGTGTTCTATTGTACTATTGTCGTTGACATCTTTTGATGATCTGCTTCTATCACTGCTTGTTTGTCCCTACAACCACACCAACCCCCCCACCTCTCTGTCTCTCTATCTCTCCGCCCCCCACACACACACCTTAAACCAGCTTATATTTCAGCTCTTTCCTGGACTCGAACTCAAGTTCTGTCGAAGGGTCATGAGGACTCGAAACGTCAACTCTTTTCTTCTCCGCCGATGCTGCCAGACCTGCTGAGTTTTTCCAGGTAATTCTGTTTTTGTTTTGGATTTCCAGCATCCGCAGTTTTTTTGTTTTTATCTCAGTGAGAACATAGGGCCAGCTCAGGAAAGAGTTAAACGATCCATCAAATTGTTGTATAATCAACTGCATGACCTGAGGCAGGAGGTTAGGGACCAGCAGACTATCAGGGATATGGAAATGGATACGGCAGGAGAAAAGGAAAGTTTGCCAGAAGTAGGGGATCAGGTAATGGTAGGGCCCTGCCTGCAGAACGAGGCTTAGCACCCCGCTGGCAACGACATGATTGGGAAAGGCTGGTGGAGACACGGTACACAGGTTAAGAAATATGGAAGCACAAAGAATAATAAGGACTAACCGGTGATGACCGGTGTCCATTATGCTCTCTCTCACACTGACATGAACACAGTGATATTGCTAATATGTTTGATGACCTCATTTAGCCTCATCATAGAAGGAACCAAGGCAGTCAGCCAAGGGACCCAGCCAGGCCTGTTTTACAAGGGCTCAAGTGATGTCACCTGTGATCAGGAGCACTTAACTATCATTGTTAACAATGAGTATGACTAAGATGTATCCCAGGATAGTTAGGAGTGGAACAATGGTGCCACAAGACGTACCCTTGGAATCTCCTGAGTAAACAGAATGAAGAGAAAGAGACATGCCAGGCTGTCCCTGACAGTGTGTCAAATGTCGGGATTAAAGTTTTGATGTTGTATGTGTACCAAATATATTGACTGACATCACCACCTCAGACCCCCCAAACCTCAACCTAAAGGGCTGGGGAATGTGTCCCGGGAATGGTATGAGGTGTGTGGCAGGTGGAGTGTGTGCCCGAGGGATCTTCCCACAGCCACACCCATACCCACACCATTAACCAGGTTTCATACCCCTAAACCAGATTTCCACACGTGCAGGCAGGGCCCGGGTGTGCACAGCCAGTGACATATGGTGGGAGAAGTCCGGCACAATCTGGCCCAACTCCACAGTGGAGATGTGCCCGACCTGGATGCCAAAAGGTGGAAATTATGCATCCTGAGATGATGGGCACGAGCGTACTCAACAGCCAACTTGCCACACACTTGCGGTTAATAGGAATAGGCCTGGACATACCAAATTTACAGGAAGGGGGATCCAGACCCCACTACGAGATGGAAAATATCGGGATCACAAAAGATGGCCAATGGCTAAAGTACTACCCCTTATCTAAATATGCAATCCAGGGGTAGGCCTCTTTACAGGAATCTCACTGGTTGGGTGTAGGGATGTCTGCCACATCCCATAGGGATGGGAACGAGAGCTACATACAGCTTTAACACCACCCTGTACCCTTGAAATTTCTAGCACCCGCCATGAACCAATGCAAGTGGCATACTGTGGCGAAGGGGAATACTGCATGACCACTGTCGAGCTTCAACACCAGTATGGTAACATCCACTGCCCAGTGATCAACTTGAGTTTCTGCTTCCATCCCTGGGCCCCAACAACAATCAGACATTTGGCAATAACTCACATCCTTATAAGGAGCAGGTAAATATAATTAAAATATAAATATAATTTATAATATAATATAAGATAATTTAGCGGACTTACTGAGGTACCTGCTTCCCAAGGGAAGTGAATTCTGAAGCTGCTGGAATATCTACCAGAGTTGCAGAAAGAGGCCCGGGCAGTAATGAAGCAGTATCACAGGATCCAACAGGAAGTCAAGCAACTGGAAAAGGATGTGAAGACTTAAATGAAGGGCATACCATGGTGGCGGACAATTGGGACTGGGATATTTAGGTGGATATTCATCCTTGGATCAGAATTACCTCTCATATTCTGGTGGTAGTACAACTGCTAATTGCTATTGGCCTTATGATCGAATGTGATACCTGGTGCCAGCGATGCTGGAAACGAGGCATTGCTAAGATAATGACCAAAGCACTCCACAAGCCTGGGGAGAAACAGAGTATACTCGATGTAGTTTAGAAAATACGACCATTTGAATCTAACCGCCTGCCTGCCAGCAGTGATGGGGCAAGGAGCACGAGCTAGTTTAGGGTTAGTTGTCCATCGTGGGGTTTAGTAGCCAAGGGCCAAAAGTGGGGACTGAAGAGACATAGCAGGATGCATCATGGGATTACCCAGGCTTGGTCATATTGTGGATATAACTTTTAAAAACGCCTGCAGTTAACAAAAAACTAGAATGAATGTGATCTTGGATGTTTAGCCTATGGGTCAGTCCATGATAAGGCTAATGAATGTGAACTTTGGGTCAAGATAAAATAAGCTGATGAATGGCCTATGAATTGTACTGTAATAAACTGATAGCTTGACCTCAGGATCAAGATATGCATATGATTTGGCGCAGCAGCAAAATATCAAGATAGATAAACAACGTTTATGTTTGGAATGAACTGTGAACATTGTTTGTGTTAAAGGTCATTCCATGATGGTTCTACAAATTCTTCCAGAACTGTGGAGGTGATGAACAGGTCATTCCATGTTTATATTGTAAATTCATTTGTAATTAAGGATGTTCCAATTAAATGTACAAGATAAGGACATTGTGAGTTAATAATGAGTTATTCCAAAGATGGTATATATAACCGACAGAAACTGTGTGACTTCTAATTGCTTTTTATAGCATTCCAAAAGAGCATTTCCCATGTGTGCATATTTGTACTAAATAAAGAACTACTGCTGAATTCAACTACAGTCAACTCTATGTCAAGGTTCTTTTAGATACTCCACAACAAATCCAACAACAATATTGAACAGTTTGTGTTCTTGGAGTCATGCTGCCTTTTGTAGTAATATTAAACCCAATGTCCTGCCTACAGTAATTCAGGTGTGTGTTAAAGATTAAATGGTATTATTTGAAGGAGGGTTGCTGTTGTTGGTGGGAGTCCTGGCTATTATGCCTCCTTAGCTGTCAACACTAGAAATACATTAAATCATTGATTTTTGTGCGGGGCCTTGCTGTGTACAATATGGGTATACATACATACATTATGCAGAATAATAGTTACTGAACATCAATGTAGTTCATTGTCTTTGAATCATTTTGAGATATTCCCGAAAGATGTCAGAAGACAGTATATAAACGCAAAGATTTTAATCCACTCTGCCTTCTCTTCATCTATTAGACAATCGCACAAAGAACTGAAATATAAGTAGGTTTTTAGTTTCAGCTCCCTGATTGTCTTCAGCAGTTGTAAGGCTTCCAGCTTCAGTGCCATTTCTCATGCGAGAATGTTTATCCTGAAATTCCACTTTGCAATAAAGAGGCCATGGACTAGGAAGATCAGTCAATAAGACGGATATTGTGACTTTAACGTTTTCCATTTAGGAGCTGTAAAGAAGCCACAATGAAATGTATGACACATCCTTCCTACATGAAAAGAATGCACGGCCTGTTAAACCATGGAAATTCTTTGAAAAGCTGGCGAATTAAAAACAGTTGAAATGGAGCATAAAAACCTTGTTCATTTTCAGTGAATCCATAAAAATTTGGCTTGTCCCTGTCAGTGGCTCACAATACAAACAGAGTAGAGTTCTGTTTGTAATTGTGTTTGCACTAATTAGGGGCTCCGTGGAGAAAGAAAATTAAAAGTGACCAGTATGGCAAATAAAAAAACAAGTATCCAAGGGAAGTCTAATAAAAAACATTGAAAACATTCAGCAAGCCAGGTAGTATCTGCAACAACAGAAACAGTCTTAACGTTTTGATGAACGGTCACTGTCCTGAAAAGTTAACTACATTTATCTCACCACAGGTGCTGCCTAACCTGCTGGACGTGTACAGTTTTTTTTGTGTTAATTACAAATTTCAGCACCCACAGTGTTTTGGGTTATTTCATTACATCTGTCACAAATGTGTAGTTACTATATTATAGATTTTAAGGACAACTGTTTTAAAGGTACTTTTTGCTTTCAAATCTTTATATTGAGTTTAAATGTCCTTTTCAAATGGAGGTATAGACAGACATCCTGGCACCTTTCTGTGTTTGTTCAGACCTTGGGCCGAATCATCTGTGCTTGCTGGCGTCAGGCGTACTCAGCGGTGTGGGCAGACAATATAGCGAGAAGGCCAAGAATGGGTTTCACAACATCGTGAAACCAGTTTGTGATCATCTGCTCAGCCCGTCGATGGCAGCCCACATTTCCCACCATCGGATATAATACATCCGCATATCATTATAATGCCAGCCCGCCGGAATCATCCCCCCACACCGGATTGTCCACCCAAGTCAGTGTGATTGCATGTTGATGTGTTTCACAACAGCAGATATAAGACGTGCGCTTGGCTGGCTGCACTTTGAGGGGAACTTAAAAGTGAGTGCACAGTAACTTTGCGGAGCACTCTCCTGTGTCACCTATTGAGCTTCAAGGCTAAGACGCGTTGGAGGTGTGTGGGCAGCTGCCCTGCAGCTGTGGCGATTTGGGGGTGGGGGCAAGGGCTGCCCTGTGGTTGAAGGTAGTGCACAAGCAATTGTGGGGCAGGGTGGAGGGTAGGGAGGCAGCCACGCATTAGGGAAACTTTGCATAAAGTGACCATTCCTTTGCAGCTGAGACAGTTCAGATGCAGCCACATCGACATGTGTGGATTTGGGCCCCTAGCTCATCTGCCCACTCAGGCGACGCAGAGGCATGCAAATGCCATCAAGAGCTCCTATGGCACAGACAGAAAACTAATGGACTGCAGAACAGTTGAACAACTGGACACCTTGCTAAAGCTGACAGTGGAATGGTCATTAGTGGAGGCACTCACAACCCCTTGCAATATCATCATTCCGGTTTGGAATATTCTCCCCGATGGTTCAAGCTAACAGTGCAGTCTTGCAGTGCGGGTTTGGAGAATGCCTGCACCTGAGCTGAGAGCATAGCATGCAGTCCAATGGGTGAAGCTGCCACCAATTGGTCAGGTGGACTGAAGCAGAGGTGGGTGGAGTTTTGCGCAGCCATACAGCGCACTAAACTCTGGCCATCCAAGTGGTGGCCAGCACTCTCCGGGATTTGTTAAGGGGCCTTCAGAATTAACCAAGAAAGGTTCTTAGTACACCCATGCCAACCCTCACGTCTCTCTCTTTCATCCTGCAAGAGGAGTACATCAGGAGCATGGAATCTGGTGAGCTAGCTGTGTGCCACGTGGTTTATAGTGAGCAGAGACAATAGAGAAGAGAGTGACGGAGGTGCCTGGCTGCACAGAGGGAGGAGCAGCACCCTCAGGAAGAAAGGGTGGCTGGGGGTCCCACACAGGCTGCTGAGGAGTCACAGCGAGCTGTCGCTGGTCGGCACCTAGCTAGGTTCAGGGTATGCAGACACCATCTTTCATTTCTGCAGATGACCAGAAACCAGTGTCGCCAAAGACTGCGCATGTCCAAGGGAACTGGTCATTCACATCTGCCAGCTACTGCAGGATTTGATGCAATGGGAACACAGAGGGCATCCACTGCCAGTGGCTGTGAAAGTGACCACGGCACTCAATTTCTATGCCGGTGGCTCCTTTCAGGGCTCTACAGGTGACCTCTGTGGGATCTCACAAAACTCCACCCACAAATGCATCCGTGAGGTCACGGATGCCATCTTCACGAGGGCACACAACTTTGTGCATTTCACCCGGGACATAAGAGCAAATGGATTTACCCAGGTCTCGGGTTTCCCCCAGGTACAGGGTGCCAATGACTGCACACACCAGCTCTCAGAACCCTGTTGCAAAAGCGGTCAACTATGTCAATTGCTATCCATTCATTGTACGTGCAGCTGGTGTGCGACCACCACAAACGCATCCTGCAAGTTTCCGTATGGTTTACAGGGAGTGTCCATGACTCCTACCTTCTCAGTCGGTTACAGATCCCTGACATCTTCCAGGGTTCACAGAGGCTGCAGAGATGGCTCCTGGTGGTCCTTGAAGGCGATGATGAGGGCGATGAGACCCTCACACTGCCTAGACGAGGCAGACGCACTTGGGAGGCCCCCATATCTCTTAGATTTGAAGAGGATGATGACGACATACAATGAGGAGACACCATAGATCCTCACATTGCAACTATGAACGTTTGACTCCAGCCTGGCTTATGGCAGTGCACATACCCTCTGTGATAATGCTCCTGTCATGGAGATGCAGTGGAGGCCCTAATAGTTGCTCAATTGTAGGAGGATGATGATGACATGCAGTGAGGACACTCCATAGATCTTCACATACCTTCTGAAAATGTCTGACTCCTGTCTGGCCGAGGGCAGCTCGCTTGCGCTCTGTGATCAGGGTCATGTCACAGAGACATAGCCATGAAACTTTAAAAGCATCTGATCCTTTGTCCACCTTCAGCACCTGACCCCTTCAAGAGCACAGCGTCACTGGTCACAGATGCTGAAGAGGTGGGGGCCAGCCCCACTTTAAAGGTGCTGTGTGAGAATGATGGAACTCTGTGACACGTGCCCACAACATTCTGGCAGCAATGACAAGCACTGTCGAGGTGCAGGCATCACTAATATGTTCAGGGAGTGTGAAGCCGGACCATCACTTTGATCTGAAGGTTACACGCTGCACAGGGCAGAGGCTCTGGACTGAGACAGATGCCTTTATCTTGTGCAGAAAGGTTTCACAAAGGTAACACGAACACTGCTCATCAAAACAAGGAGCCATAGGCAGGGAGACATTCTTGGGAGGTCATTGGCAATAGTGAACATTATGTACAAGTGATTAACATTCATGGCCAGGCTATGCAATTACATCTTCTTAACCTTCCTAACCCTGCCGCTACATCTTGGTGCTCCCTGGACATCCACAGCGGAGGTGGAGGCAGCTTGCTGACTGCCACGCCCCGTTGGATGTGATTACCTTGACCAGCGTTCTCCGGAGGCCTGAGATCTGGAGGGCCCCAGCCTGATTTCAGGGTCCTGCTGTGTAGCAATGGCATCCTCATCGGCCGGTGGAGCTAGAGCTGCTGAGATCACAGGAAGAGGGGATTTGGATGAGCCAGACAATCCCAGAGTCACCTGAGTGGATGGCCCCAGAAGATGCATCTGTTCATCCTCCTTCCTGTGGGTGCCCTAGGGCCCATGAGGAGAAGGGTTAGCTGGAGTGAGATCAAGCTGCCTGACACCTTTCTCACGGACACACTGTTGGATGCCAACTATGGCATTGGCGATGGAGTTAAGCCTGCGCAGTGTGCAGGAGCGACATGCTGGACCAAGTTCTCCGTGGTGGCTGCCTTCCTACCAGTGTTGGCCTCGGTGTGTTGGCATGCCAGTACTATCACCTCAGAGTGAAGGCGGACGGAGTCCTCCATCGTGCCTTGCAATCTGAAGAGTGCAGCGAACATTCCTTCCTGATGTTTCTGAGCTTGCCTTTACAGCTGCAGCAACTGTGACATGACCGAGTCCAGAGGCTCATCATTTGACTTGGATTCAGCAAATTTCTGGCCTCCAGCAGTCCTCCGAGTGCTGGACATCTGGGGAGTCCCTGCCATTGCCTGCTGTGGATCAGAAAGTGAAATGTTCTCACCAGATTGTGATCCTGAGGCCACTATAAAAGCTAAGTCCCACAGTGTGTCTCTGCACTGGAGGAGGGTGTGAGTGAGCGCTGTGTTGGGACTTCAGGGAGGATTTCAGCAGAGTCCTTTTCTGAGCTTCCTTTGGAGCTTGATTGGAGGCCCTGGGTCGTGGACTCTCTTGGCAGTTTTCCAGATGTGCCTGTGAAAACAAGGAAAAATAGTTATTGCATGGCAGTGCCCTGTAAAACAGGACAGATCACTCACTGCATGGTTGCCTGATGGATGTTGCACTGCTGGACCATCACTTTGGGTGAGCTGCACCAACTTCACCGTCAGCACAGGAATGGTCCAGATCTTTGCCAGCCAACTGGATGGCTCTGTTTTCAAAGTACATGAGAACCTTGATTTCAGGCATTCTTGCACCAGTCTGCAATGTCTCCCTCTTGTTTTGTGTTAGCTTGTCCTGCATGAATAGAGATTGGGATGCCTGCCAGTCCACATGATATATGCCTGATATGTGTGGATGGTGAGTGGGCCCACGGATGGGATGAGGACAATGAAGTTGTGTGTGAGAGAGTGACTGGGGATGTCCCTTGAACTGGTAGTGAGTGAGGGCCCTGTGGGTGTGTGATGTGTTTATGAGTGTGTGCATTGAGAGTGATGAGAAGAGTGAGTTCTCCTGGTGAACCAGAGGAGATCACTCATCCTCTTGTGGCATTGGGCGGCTGTCCTCTTTTGCAGGGTACTGGTGCTGACCACTGCTGCCACCGTCTCCCAAGCAAGATTGGTCATCCTACAGCCAGAGCTGGGGTAGAGGACATCACATCGAGCCTCCACTGTGTCCAAAAGGCACTTGAGGGATGTATCATTGAACCAGGGGACTGAAGTCTTCTTGTCTTTCTGTGCTATGTCTTCCATGCAGTAGTTGTGCGCTGGAAGCACTGAGAGGTGTGCGCCCGGCTGCAATTTTAATATGGCGTCAGGTGTGATGGTGAGATGATGTCGTGGTGGGCGAATGAGTGCCCACTGCCATGGAAATGGCATGTTTCCCAGGAATGCATAATTAATGCAGCAGGTCTGGGATGATATGGCATAATATGCCATTGCAGCCGGCAGGTAAACAGTCGTTATACCTACCCGCTACCGCACTTAGTGCAAATCTGAGGTGATTCCATCCCTTGTCAGATGGCTGACCTGGTCACGGAGTCATTAAAATCCAAGGGCCATGCACTGAATTTTCCAAAGGCATGACAACACAACGTAGGAGGCTGCAGATGGTTTTGGACGAAGACTTTGAGCAGCTCTAGACCCAGAAAGACTGGCTTAAGGTTACACTATCTCAGTACCTGTGACAGCAGTCCAGTGGGGCTGGCTGATATGCAACAGGAAGGCCACTGGTCGACTAGCAGTAGTGAGGGGATGAATTCTGACAGCCCGAGAGAGAACGGCAGGTTCGTTCTCCATGGAGCTACTACCACTCCCTCCGGTCAGCACCTCAGCAACCCTGGGCACCTAACAGAGAACAGCTTACTGGACTGTTTTGCTACTGTGCCAACCCTTTTTAACATTGGTATCTGCAGCCATGAAGGCAGCAAGTTAAGCTTGTATGAGAGCAGCCTGAGCTTGTATGGCAGCAAGCCGACATTGTATGATTGATATCTGAGCTCCCACTACAGCACCCAGATCTGGCTTCAGCTTGTGCTGCAATGGAAATTGAGACCTTGGCCACCAGACACCATATTATGGTTAGTTGGACTCCAAGTTCTGTGCAAAGCCCTGTGCAAAGTTGGTGCTGGGCATGCTCTTTGACATTGCCCGCAGGCTTTCTGGCTGGCCTTTCAACGCACCAAGACACAGAGGCTGGTGTCTGTGAAATCCTTGTCTCTTGCTCTTGGCCTCTCAAGTCCAGTGTCTTGCCCTGTGCATATTCCAATGCAAAACTATCCTCTAGCGTATGCGCAGTGTCACTATAGGAGCTGGTGGCTGCAAATTATGGTCTTTATCACTTCTTTCTTCATCATCACCGTCTTCAGGTTCATCCATCCCTTTCTCTTCCACCAAAGGTTGGCCATGTGGCAGTTTTCGGTATCTGAATGGAAGAAGGTGCAATGATAAAGATGTGGTGAGAGGAAGGGGGAAAGATATGAGGTACATGCTTACACCATCTGCAGCTTCTAAATCAGAAAAGGTTGCAGGATGAGAAGGATTTGGGGATGTGAGGAGGAGGATAAAGCTGCGAGGATACCAACATATCCATCATTTCAGCCTTGTCATGGCCTCATCAATGGCTACTGTAATGATAGTGACCACTGTCTCCTCCCTGGGGGTTAGGCTATGCAGGCGTTCCTGTCCCTCTGCTGGTCAGCAACTACTGCGTCTTGCTGTGAGCTGTAAAAGAGAGAGCGAGGGATGCCAATGAGTCTTGTGCAATCTGTTTGGGTGATGTAGTTGTCATGGTTGAGTAGCTGACAGTGTGTGCAAGCTGTGAGGTACAGTTCTGAGGCTTGCAGCAGTGCTAAAACTGTGAAGGTGATATAAAGAAATAGAATTTAGGTATGAGTCTTGATTGATAGATTGTTGGCCGGCGAGTGATGGGGCTATTGTGGATTGAGCAGTGGTGAGGTTAGTGATGCAGTCGGTGGGGTAAGGCATTTGAAGATGAATTCACTGACCTTGACCAGTCATGTGAGGTCATTGAACTTCTTGCCGCACAGCATCCAGGACTTCAGGGGTAGACAATTGACATTAACCACCGTGGACAGCAGGTCCCACGGATGTTTGAGAGCTTGATTGGAGGGCCCTGGTCCATGTGGATGCAGGAAATCGCCTATACAAAGGCCTCCATACAGTGTTAGAAAATCTAGGAGCCCGCACTCTCCCGAGTTTTGCCACGGTTAACATTTTTTTCCATGACAGAACGGGTACCACAATGACATACAGCACCTGCTGCAACTACAACGTCCCCCCTCTTTAAGAGGTGCAGTCTGCTTTAACTGGTGCTAGCCTCTCACAAATCTGGGGTTCCTGCTGCAACATGCAGCCAATCAACAACAGTTGTTAGCACGGTCTGCACACTGCAGTTATTTTAACTGGCACAGCACAAAACTTGCACGCTGCCTGCACTGGAAGCAACAAACATGGGTTAATTTCATATTGCAAAGCACATGCTGGTTTTTGGTGGCTATTGAATTTAGTTCCCCTTGTGCAACATTTCAACTCCTTTAGGAAGAAACCACGGGTACATTTGCAAAGTGCTTCCTCGAGAAATTAAATGGGTTGCCGCAGAGATCGATAGGTTAGATGGCACTTGGTCTGTGGAAGCAAATTAAATGGAGAAGCTAAATGTCTTTCACTTATTAAATGCTTCCTTATGGCTTTGTAAATGTACCTGTGGTCCATGTGACTCACTGTAAGACACCAAGGAAATCAAGAAAACCTTGTAACTTAGATCAGGGAAATCATTTCCAAGTTGCTTGATGTGTTCATCAAGATTGAGCTGTGAATTAATCCTGTTGCTCGACACACAGCAGTACACTGCCTGTCACAGCCAACAAATGTAAATGTTTAATTAAAACTTGTTTTAAGTGATTTGAATAATTGATAGGCTGTTATCTAATTAGTCAGCTGCTTTGCTTTGTTATGACCCAGGTTGTTGTCAATCTCTCGCATTTTGGTGTTGAGTGTCAGCAACGTACCAAGCTGTGAAGGCAGCTCAATATCCAGTTCCACACTGGTGTTATTCTGCTTGGAATTCAGGCCCATTACTGGTCCCGCTGCCAGTTTCAGCACACATTTCTCTGGGAATCTCTTGTGGAATATTTTCCCTGCAGAGGATTATTTTGCTATATTTCATTTTGTTTCTTTCAGATGAGGCATTAAAACAAGGCCCTAGCTGCCCTCTCAGGTGGATGTAGAAGATCCCATGGCACTATTTTGAAGAAGAGCAATGGGAGTTATCTCCCGTGTCCTGGCCAATATTTAACTCTCAATTAACATCACAAAAACAACTTATTGTGTCATTGTCACTGCTGTTTATGGGAGCTTGTGGTGCACAAATTGGCTGTTGCACTTCCTACACTTCATCTGTGGTTACACTTCAAAAGTATTGTTGAAAAGAGAGATGTGTTGCTGAAGCTCTTTGTCTTGCACTCATTAGGACAAGCACAAGAATGCCAAATTTCAAATGATCACAATAATTCATACTACAGGATAAAAGGGTGCTGATTGGTTGGCAAGTTGACTCTGATTGGCTGAGGCATTGCCATGGAGAAAGCAACAGAGGTCTCTAGGCTCTCAAAGCTCTCAGGTATCTCCATGACAAAGCCTCGACCAATCAGAGTTTACTTGCAAACCAATCTGCACCCTTTTTATCCAGTAGTATAAATTGTGACTTTTTTAAAAATTTGACATTCTTGCATTTGTCCTGATGAGTGTAAGATAAAAAGCTTCAGCAACACATCTCTCTTTTCAGCAATTTCAAAAAGTGCTTCATTGGCTATAAAATGCTTTGGGGTGTTCTGTGATTATGGAAAGCTGTATCTAAATGCAAGTCATTTTTTTTGCTTTTACATAACAGATGAATATTTGTTAACTATCCAATTGTTCATGATGTGTTAAAGAAGTCCTTCTGATCATTTCTCAGAACTAAAAATATATTTAAAAGAAATGGTTGTAACACATTCTTGAAAAGCCCTGTATTCAGATCTTTCTGATTTATAATATAATTAGTCAACAGGCCCTTAGAGTAGGCAGAGCCTGCCAAAGTACATAAACCATCTCCTTGACGAGCCAAGTGGAAGTGCTATTTACTTAATGAATCTATTCTCAGAACTAACTATAGTGAAGTCTTTCTCAAGGTCTCTGTGGGAAGTTAAGTAACTCAGTTTAATCTTATAGAATTGGTTTCATTGAGTCAGCAACAATGCATGCAAACTCAACACCAAAACCCAACAAGAATAGGAACCAAAGCAAACTGGCATTTTTTTTTTACACAAACAAAAACAGGAAGTGCTGGAAAAACTCAGCAGGTCTGATAGCATCTGTGGAGAGAGAAAAACAAAGTCAACGTTTCGAGTCCATATGGCTTCTTCAGAGAATCATACGGACTCAAAACATTAACTTTGTTTTTCTATCTCCACAGGTGCTGTCAGACCTGCTGAGTTTTTTCCAGCGTTTCCTATTTTTGTTTGAGATTTCTAGCATCCGCAGTATTTTGCTTTCAGCTTGGCATTTTTTTTATTAGTTTAGTGTCAAGATTTCATTGCAATGTAAACAGATATGGGCCGACTGGAAAATTGTAGCTTCTGCCCCAAAACTGTGAATTACAGTCTGCCAGAATTGCACAGCAATCTAGGATGATCCTGAAGAACAAAGGTTACTCAGGACTTTCCCCACTACCAACCACCGCTTAAACCCTTTTCCCCTGCTCCTCTACCCTCACCTCCAATAAGAAAGTGCAAGGAGCTTAAAGACTTCTTTAGATTGTGCCAAACCTTTCAGCTGTCTCTGATGCTTTCCCTCCAAGATAAACACTCCCCCATGCCGCATTCATCATTGCCATGAACCTGCATGTTTCTCAATCTCCACTCATGCCCTCGCTGAGCTTATTTTGACCATGAGACCCACCTCCTGCTCCCTTGATCCCATTCCCGCCAACTACTTACCACTAACTCCTTTCCCTGACTGCAAAAGCAAAATATTGCAGATGTTGGCTATCTGAAATAAAAATAAAAATTCTGGAAAAATTCAGCAGGTCAGGCAGCAAAGAGAAAAACAAAGGCAACTATTCAGTTTGATGACTTTTCAGGAAGATACAAATGGAAGAGCTTTTAAGCCAGTAGAAGGGAGTGGTGGGGGTGGGGTGTGGTGTTGAGGGAGCAGGAAGAATAAAAGGGATAGGGTGAAGGGCAGGAGAGAACAAAGATTTCATATTGCAAAAGACAAAGAGAGTGGCAATGGGTATAGTAAATGGACAAAAGTTGTGCCCAGATAATGCAAGAATGGCTATATAGCAGCCACCTGAATGCAAGATGAAGGGTTAAAGAGAGAAACAAGCCATCAAAAAGAAAACATAGAATAAGATGGAGACAGAAGTTAGGATCTAAATTTGTTGAACTCAATATTGAGCTCAGCGTGGAAGTGAAAGATGAGGTGCCGTTTCTTGGACTTGCATTGAGCTTCATTACAACACTGCAGCAGGCCAAGGACAGGAAGGTCAGAATGGGAGCAAGGTGGAGAATTGAAATGCCAAGCAACAAGAAGCTCAGGGTCTTCCTTGTGGGCTGAGCTGGGGTGTTCCACCAAGAGGTCACCCATCTCTGTTTCGCCTCCCCAGTGTAGAGGACACCACATCGTGAATAGTAAATACTTTATATTAAATTAAGAGAAGTACAAGTAAATCGCTGCTTTACTAGGAAGGAATATTTAGGTTCTGTGATGGTGAGAAGGGAGAAGGTGATAGGGCGGGTGTTGCATTTCCTAAGCTTGCAAGGAAAGGTGAAGTAGGGAAGGGAAGGGTGTTAGGGGTGACTGATGAGTGGGCCAGGGTGTCGCAGGGGGAACGATCCCTTCAGAAAGCTGAAAGAGGAGAGCAGAGGAAGATGTGTTTGGCGATGGCATCATGCTGGAACTCACAGAAATGCTGGGGGATGATCTGTTAAACAAGGAGGCTGGTGGGCTGGAAGGTGAAGACGAGGATAAATTATCGTGGTTCTGGGAGGGAAGAGAAGGGGTGAGAATAGCAGTGTAGGACATGGTGGAGGGCCCTGTCAATCACAATGGGTGAGAATCCTTGGTTGGGGAAAAAGGAAGACATATCAGAAACGCTGATGTGGAAGGTTGCAACATCAGAACAGTCATTTCTCTGCATAATTATTCTAACACTAATGCTGCCCTGAATGAATGCTATATTTTTGGAGGTATTGACTGTCTGTTATGGTGGTCATAAAAGATGCTGTGATATTCAAAATGATTGGGAAGCTTTGCTTTGCGTTTGGGCAACATTCCTCCTGAAAACAAATCAGATTTCTGCTAGTGGGATCTTGCTGTGTGCTTCCATGTTTGCCTCCAAGACAACAACTAGACATCACTGAATGAAATGCTTCAGGCTGCCACGAAGTTAGAAAGCTGCTGTATAATTTCCTTCCTAAAGTATTCAAGCATGAAAGGTTCGAGTTAAAACATTAAATTACACTTCTTTGTAAATGGTGACTGACCTGCTGTGTTTCCAAAAACATTCAAAGTAAACATTCATATTAGTCCATGAACAAACTGAATCCACATCAGTGCAATCAACCTGCTAGTCCTCTTATTCAGTGCTCTCCTGTCTCTATAGTTTAATAAGTGTACTTCTCAAGGTAATTGAGAAGAATACTTAAATGTGGAATAAAAACAGGAGATGCTGGGAGTGCACAGGAGGATGATTAGAGGCAGTTTGGTCTAATGGGCATGATAATTATTAAATCTTTACAGCAATGCAGCCATGACTGATTGAGAAACCGTGATGCAGAGACATAGCCTGTGGTCGAGGACACACAGATTGAGGAGAGACAAAATCAAGAAGCAGAAATGCCATGTTTGGGTTTTAAGAAGTAGTGTCCTGTGCATTGATTAATAGAAAATTTTAATGAATGTATGCCCCTTCACCTCAGAACCAGAGTGGCAAAACTGGATGGCTGTTTTAATTTTAAAGCAAGAATGGAATTTTGGGGCTGATTTTACAATGAGGGTCCTGCCTTCTGGTCTAAATGTCAGGGGCAAGCCCGCCCGCTAGGCTGGCTCACTCCACACCTATTAATGGCCATCGTTGTTCATTGGTTTGAAGCTTGAAGCAGGCCTTCTGCCCCCACCACCCACTGGGAAGGAAATCCCTCCCGAAGGGCTGCCAAGCCAGTCCATTGGCCAGCAGCTGTATGGTCCCAGCAGCATCACTAGGAGCAGTGGCCACTGCTCAGACAGAAGCAGTCTGAGGAGAGTATGCTGCGATGGAGCCAAAATTAAACACAAGTCCAGGGGCTCACCGGGGCCAGGCTTGCAGGGCCCTCCCAGTTACCCAGCCATTAGTCCACCCAGTGAAACATGGCAGGCTGTACACTTGGTGCCTGTGTCCCAGTGCTGCAGGTAAAATCCCAGTAGCAGCAGGAGACCTTTAAGTGGCCATTACTTGCTCTCTTCCGGAGGTCCCCAGCATCACAGATGTCGGTCTTCAGCCAATTCGATTCACTCCACATAATATCAAGAAATAGCTGAAGGCACTGGATAGTGCAAAGGCTATAGGCCCTGACAATATTCTGCCAATAGTACTGAAGATTTGTGCTCCAGAACTTGCTGTGCCCCTAGTGGTGTTTAAGAGGTAGCTTTGACAAATACATGAATAGGATGGGAATAGAGGGATACGGACCCCGAAAGTGCAAAGTGTTTTAGTTGACAGGCAATATGATCGGTGCAGGCTTGGAGGGCCGAAGGGCCTGCTCCTGTGCTGTATACTTTTCTTTGTTCTTTGTTCTTTAACCAAGTTGTTCCAGTTCACTTACAACACTGGTGTCTACCCAGCAATGTGGAAAATTGCCCAGGTATGTCCTGTGCACAAAAAGCAGGACAAATCCTATCCGGACAATTACCGCCTCATCAAGCTACTCTCGATCATCAGTCAAGTAATGGAAGGGGTCACCAACAGTGCTATCAAGTGGCACTTGCCTAGCAATAACCTGCTCACTGATACTCAATTTGAGTTCTGCCAGGACCACTCAGCTTCTGACCTCATTACAGCCTTGGTTCAAACATGGACAAAAGAGTTGAATACCAGAGGTGAGGTAAGAGTGACTGCCGTTAACATCAAGGCAACATTTGACTGAGTGTGGCATCAAGGAGCCCCAGCAAACCTGGAGTTAATAGGAATCTGGGGAAAACTCTCCATTGGTCAGAGTCATATTTAGCACAAAGGAAGATGGTTGTGATTGTTGGAGGTCAATCATCTCAGTTCCAGGGCATCACTGCAGGAGTTCCTCAGTGTCCAAGCCTCAACCATCTTCAACTGCTTCATCAATGACCCTCCTTCCATCATAAGGTCAGAAGTGGGGATGTCCGCTGATGATTGCGCAATGTTCAGCACCATTCGCAACTCCTCAGATACTGAAGCAGTCCATGTCCAAATGCAGCAAGACCTGGACAATATCCAGGCTTGGGCTGAAAACTGGCAAGTAATATTCTCACCACACAAGTGCCAGGCAAGACCATCTCCAACAAGAGAAAATCTAACCATCGCCCCTTGACGTTCAATGTCATTACTGTCACTGAATCCCCACTATCAACATGCTGGGGGTTACCATTGACCAGAAACTGAACTGGACTAACCATATAAATACTGTGGCTACAGAGCAGGTCAGAGGGTGGAAATTCTGTGGACAGTAACTCACTTCCTGACTCCCAAAAGCCTGTCCACCACCTAAAAGGCACAAGTCAGGAGTATGATGGAATACTCTCCACTTGCCTGGATGAGTGCAGCTCCCACAGCACTCAAGAAGCTTGACACCATCCAGCACAAAGCAACCCACTTGATAGGCACCACTTTCATAAACATTCACTCCCTCCATCACTGACACACAATGGCAGCAGTGTGTACCATCTACAAGATGCAATGCAGGAACTCACTAAGGCTCCTTAGGCAGTACCTTCCAAACCTACGACTGCTATGATCTAGAAGGACAAGGGCAGTAGGTATGTGGAAACACCACCACCTGGGAGTTCACCTCCAAGCCACACACCATCCTAACTTGGAAATATATCATTGTTCCTTTATTGTCACTGGGTTAGAATGTTAGAACTCAGTCACTAACAGCACTATGGGTGTACCCACACCACATGGACTGCAGCAGTTCAAGAAGGCAGCTCACCACCTCCTTCTCAAGGGAAATTAGGAATAGGCAATAAATGCTGGCCTAGCCAACGAAGCCCACATCCCATAAATTGGTCTTCAATTGGCTCACAGGTGAGCAGGCCTCCTGGCCCTTACTGGTAAAATTGCAGCCGGGGCAGGTGGTTAGGTGCCAAGAGCTGTGTTGCTGGAATGGTGCCCAATGTTACTCCATCTCCCCCCCTCCCACCCCCACCACCGCCTGTTGTTCCACCTCTGGGGGCGGTAAAATTCAGCCCTTGATGTCTAGTTCACATTTCAGAGATACATGGCTTAAAAATTAAAAAGCTGCGCTGGGCCAAAGTAGGTAGAAACTTGCAACTTTCTTCATCAAAGAGTTATGGATGCTGTGTAATTGGAGCTTTTCATGTCTTTTTCTTATTCATTCCTGGGATGTGGGTGTCGCTGGCTAGGCCAGCATTTATTGCCCAACCTTAATTGCCCTTAAGATGTCTGCTTACCTTGTGTTGGACCAGCATTCCATTGTAATAATATAACATAATATTTCAAATTAAGTAAAGCAATTATTAGGACTTTAAAAAAATCAACAGATAGCTGTCAAGTAAGGACCTCAAAGAATGAGGAATGAAAGGAAAATAAAGTTGAGGAGCAGATCAGCTATAGCAGACCTGAGTGGTTGAATAGCTACTCCCCAACCCAATGTGCCAATGCTGCTTGGGTAGAGCAGCAGATGCATTTCAGTCCCTGAGGTTATAGGCTAGCACTTTTTAAACATCTCTTACAATGTTCCTGCTTAAAAACAACCTGGAGTGAGAAAAGCACGAGACATGATCTTGCTCTGGCGTGTCTCTGATGCACAGGAACCATGCAGACATTTTTGAAATTGCATCTTGTAACTAGACACAGCAAACTCCAGCAGATTTAACTTTGTGTTGCAGTTGGCTGCGCGAGACATAATGTCAGCAATCAGTGATGCCAATAGTGGTATTGTCACTGACTAATATTCCAGAGTCCCAGGGTAATGCTCTGGGGACCCAGGTTCGAATCCCACCACAGCAGATGGTGAAATTTGGATTCAATAAAAATCTTGAATTCAGTTGGATTGAATTCTTAAAATCTTGAATTCAATAAAAATCTGGAATTAAAAGGCTGATGATGACCCTGACCATGAAACCATTACCAATTGTTGTAAAAACCCAAAACAAAAATAAAAATACCTGGAAAAACTCAACAGGTCTGACAGCATCTGCGGAGAGGAATACAGTTAATGTTTCGAGTCCAAATTTGGTTTCATTCTGGAAACCTGCCGTCTTTGCCTGGTCTGGCCAACATGTGACTTCAGACCCACAGCAACATGGTTGACTCTTAAATGCCCTCTGAACAAGGACAACTGGGGATGGGCAATAAATGCTGGCCTAGCCAGTGATGCCCACATCCCATGAATGACTTAAAAAAAAACAGTTCAAGAAAGGGCTACAATTGCAGGGGGAAGGTGTTAGGCCTCAGGCTTCACCGATGGATGTGAGGGGTAGCTTTCTGGCTTTGCGCTGCTGGACAAGAATCTTGCCCATCAGTGGTGTATATGGTTAGACATGCTTTTCTGTGTCAGGAAAGCATGCACAATACTTGCCTGAATTTCTGATGCCAACAGGCAAGACTCCCTACTAGCTGCGTGAAATTAGAAAATTACCACTGTTGTCTCAGAACACATATTGACATCTTATTCATCCATGTGCCATACTACAAAATAAATACAGTGCAGCATGTGGTGTGTCATTATAGATAAAAGGTGATTTACATAGAAAACCATTTTTTTTGTAGTAGTAAATTGCTTCGGTTCACCCACCTCATCTTGGCTTCCACTCAAAGCAGAGTAAGGGGAAGTTGCATTAAGCGCAAGATGTGGATTAGCCTGTCAGCATGTCCATTACTATAATTACAAAGAGAACAGCAAAACGTGAGCTACCGATGTAATCAAACTCCAGGAGCACACTAATCCGGAATGCATTCTTAACAATCTTTAACTATTATTGATATAGATGCTGAGGTGAGTCAGATGGCTTCTTGTCACTTGACAGGACTTTTTCTCTTGAATTAGATTTATTCTTTTGGACTAATGGCAGAGCCTGAAGGAATCTGAAAGAAACTCAGCACCATACAAGTTTACAGCACAGAAAGAAGCCATTTAGTTCATCGTGCCCACACCAGCTCTTCCTGAGAGAAATCAGAGAGTAATCCCACAGTCCTGCTGCCTCACTATAGTCCTGTGTCTTTCCCTAATTCAAATATCTATTTATTCTTCCTCAAAATATGTTATTACACTTTTGGATCTTGTTAAACTTGCCCCTCAAGCCTGTTACCAGGGCGGCTATAACAACAAACATGTCAGGAAAGGCCTCATATATGCCTTTATCTGTAGCTGGCTGTTAAACACTAAACAGAATAACAAATTTTTTAGAGACAGCTTTTAAATCAAATACTCCATTACATTCACAGATAAGATGGTCTCTGCCTCAGCTATTCCCTGAGCAAGGTATTCCATCCTCTAACAACTGTGTAAAGAAGTACTTTTTAAACTCTCTCCTTACTCTCACAGTGACAGAATTAAATTGATAATCTGTCAGAGTTAACTCTTTCCCTATGCACCGGTTAAAAACTGTCAACTTAAAAAGAAATCCCAAATATTACTGAAAAGAGGGACAGGTTTAATTGGTAAAATAAGCAAAAATTATATGAGAAAAACATTTTTCACACAGTGAGTGGTTAGGGTCTGGAAAACACTGCCTGACAATATGGTGGAGGCAAGTTCAATCAAGGCATTCAAGGGGGAATTAGGTGATTATCTGAAAAGAGACAATGTGCAGGGTTATGGGGAGAAGGCAGGAGAATGGCACTGGGGGAAATGCTTATTCAGAGAGCCAGTGCAGACCTGAGGGACTGCATGGCCCCCTTCTGTGCTGTAAACATCGAAAAGAAAGTTGTTCTGGAATAATGAAAAGGCACTCATCCTGTTAAGTAAATTGAACAAATAAGGACTGTGAGTAAAAATGGTGAATTAACAGGCTATTTCCCCAGGGGTAGTACAAATGCGAAACAACTCCTGTCATATCATAACCTGCAAAGGCAAAGCTTGAATGGATTATAATCAGCAAGTAGAAGCCTGGCACTAAATTTGAGCCTTTTTAAAAAAATTAGTTCACTGAATGTGGGCATTGTTAGCCAGGCTATCCTTTAGTGCCTGTCCCTAATTGTTCATAAGCAGGTGATGGTGGGTTACCTTCTTGAATCACTGCAAGTATAGTGGTTTGATACAACTGAGTGGCTTGCTGTGCCATTTTATAGAGCAATTAGGAGTCAGCCACATTGCTGTGGGCCTGGTGTCACACATAAGCCAGGCCTGGTAAGGATGGCAGATTTCCTTCCCTGAAGGATATGAGTGAACCAGATATGTTTTTTGTGACAACCCAGTCCATTTCTTTATTCTTCCATGGGATGTGGGCATTGCTGACAAGGCCAGCATTTGTTGTCTATCCCTAATTGCCCTTGAACTGAGTGACTTTCTAGGCTAGTTTAAGAGGGCATTTAAGAGTCAACCACTTTGTTGTGAATCTGGAGTCACATGTAGGCTAGACCAAAAGGGAATTAGTGAACTCCCCCAGATGAGTTTTGAATTCAAATTCCACAAGCTATTATGGTGGGATTTTAACCCACATTCCCTGAGTAATAGCCTGGGCCTCTGGATTACTAGTCCAGTGACATTACCACTACTCTACAGTCTACCCCAGCTGTGTAAAGAAATAATCCTTAAACTCTCGCCTTACTTTCACAGTGACAATATTAAATTGATAATTTGTCACTGCCTCGTCAATCAGAGTTAACTCTTTCTCTGTTCATCCTGTCAAAACCTGCCCACCATTTAATGGTTGCCATTACTGATATCATCTATTTTCATAATTCACAATTTTTTAAACTAACAAAATCTCAATTCCCCCAATGAGTTCTTGCCTTTGGATCATTATTCCAGACCTCTGCATTACTAATCCAATAACATTACCTCCATATTAACACACCTAATAAGTAATTTCTGATATATTGTGAAGCTGCTTGCATTAGACACAGTTGTGTCATAACATATGTTTGCCTATATTCTCCATCATTTTTCCGTGGGCAGATTCCAATGTCAGCAGCAACATGCATTTAGAAAATTTAGAAACATTGGATAAGGTGCAGGCCATTAGGTTTTCAAACCTGCTTTGCAATTCAACTAATCATGTCTAATCTGCACCTCAAATCCATTTATCTGCCTTTGCTTCATATCCTGTGACACATTTACCCAACTAAATAAAATCTATCGGTATCAGGCTTGAAAGCTCCAATTGCCCCACCCCACCCCCCACCCCCCACTCCCTACCCGTACCCTTTTGGTGGAAGAGAGTTTCTAATTTATACTAGCCTTTGTGTGAAAAATTGTTTCTTGATTTTGCTTCAAAATAGATTGTCCCTAATTTTAAGATTATGTCTCCCTGCTTTTGATTCTGCTACCAGAGGAAATAGTTTCTCTATATCTATCGATTGAATCCTTTAATCATTTGCATATCTGCAGTTGTTCCGTAGTCACATTCCCAAATGGAAGTTCTTCCTGTGGATATCCCACACGTGGGATGAACATTTTCCACCAGGCAAAAGCTTCTTGACCAATAGGTGGTGTTTTGTTGTCAGTCACCAGTAGGCACACTCGTTAGTATACACCATTGTACCATATTGTGTCAATTTATCATCTATAACTACTTTGCATTTGTTTTCATTGAGAAAGATATAGAGAACCTCCCAAAAATACTAGAGAACCAAGGGCTTAGCAGCAATGAGGAACTGAAATAAATTAGTATCAGCAGAAATATAGCACAGGAGAAATAAATGGAAATGAAAGTTGATAAATCCCCTGGACCTAATGATCTACATCCCAAAGAGGTGAATGAGGTGGCTGTAGGGATAGTGGATGCATTGGTGGCCATCTTCCAAAATTCTATAGATTCTGGATTGGTCCCTGCAGAAGGAAGGTAGCAAATATAACCCCACTATTTAAGAAAGAAGGGAGAGAGAAAATGGTGTACTATCGGCCTTTTAGCCTTACGTCAGCAGTAGGCAAAATGCTAGAATCTATTATAAAGGATGTGATACTGGACACAACTTAGAGAAAATAGAGCATTGGACAAAGTCGACATGGATTTATGTACGGGAAACACATTGGAGAATTGCGTACAGTTTTGGTCTCCTTACCTAAGGAAGGAGTTACTGTAGACAGAATGCAGTGAAGGTTCACCAGACGGATTCCTGGGATGGCGGGATTGTCCCATGAGGAGAGATTGAGGACACTGGGCTTGTATTCTCTAGACTTTAGAAGAATGTGAGGTAACCTCATTGGAGAATGAAAAATTGTTACGGAGCTTGACAGGGTAGATCCAGGGAGGATGTTTCCCCTGGCTGAGGTGTCTAGAACCAAGGGGACACGGTCTCAGAATAAGGGGTAAGTCATTTAGGACTGAATTGAGGAAGAATTTCTTCACACAGAGAGTAGTGAATTTTTGGAATTCTCTACCCCAGCGGACTGTGGAGGCTCAGTCATTGAGTATGTTCAAGACAGAGATCAATAGGTTTCTAGATATTAAAGACATCAAGGGAGATGGGGATGGTGTGGGAAAATGGAGTTAAGGTAGAAGATCAGCCATGATATTGTTGAATGGTGGAGCAGGCTCAAGAGGCCAAATGGCCCACCCCTGCTCCTAAATCATATGCTTCTATTAAAACAGTACAAGTAACACGTTTTATCTATCACACTCCAGATGCCACATGCCAGACATCATACTTTGTAACCAATGTAAACTATTTTAAAAGAAAAAGTCAGTCAATTAATGTCAGCTACTTCTGATTCAAGAGCCTGAAACTTTCCAACATTCCCTATCAGACAATTCCTTCATCCTATCAGAAAACTCCATCACCAAACTATAATTTCTGATTGACACCAGACTCTCTTAGCTTAACAATATGACCTTAAAGCATAGCGATCCCTTAACATAATACATAATTGTGCATTATGTGGCACCAAACACCACTCCTTATAACACTGATTGTGATCTAACACTGGAATGCTGCTTTGGGCTGCAGGAGCGTGCTTAAGTTGGAGTTAGTAATGAGTAAGTCATGGCAGGAGAGCTCAAAGCCATGGTGTGCTCCTCCTGCTCTATGTGGGAAGCTGGGAACATTTCCAGTGCCTGGGGCCAGCATGTGTGCGGGAAGTGTCTCCAGCTGCAGCTCCTGGAAGCCTGGGTTTTGGAGCTGGAGCGGTGGCTGGGGACACCGTGGAGCATCCGTGAGGTGGAGAGTATCGTGGATAGCTTGTATAGAGAGGTGGTTTTCACAGCAAGCTAAGAGTCCAAAGGCAGGAAGGGAATGGGTGACCACCAGGCAAAGCAAGAGGACTAGGCAGGCAGTGCAGGAATCACTTGTGGCTATTCCCCTGCAAAATAGATATACCGCTTTGGATACTGTTGGGAGGAATGGCCTCTCAGGGGAAAGCAGCAACAGCCAAATTTGTTGCACAATGGTTGGCTCTGCTGCACAGTGGGGGAGTAAAAAGTGTGGGGATGCAATAGTTATAGGGGATTCAAATGTAAGGGCAATAGATAGGCATTTCTATGACCGCAAACAAGACTCCAGGATGCTATGTTGCCTCCCTGGTGCTAGGGACAAGGATGTCTCAGAGTGGCTACAGGACATTGTGAAGTAGGAGGGTGAACAGCCAGTGGTCATGGTACACATTGGTACAATATAGGGAGTTAGGAAGTTAGTTGAAAAGTAGGACCTCAAAGGTGGTGATTTCAGGATTACTACCAGTGCCACGTGCTAGTCTGAGTATAAATAGTAGGATATATCGGGTGAATACGTGGCTGAAGAGGTGGTGTGAGGGGGGGGGTTTCAGATTCCTGGGACATTCGGACTGGTTCTGGGGGAGGTGGGACCAGTACAAACTGGACGGGTTACACCTGGGCTGGACTGGGATTGATGTCCTCGGGGGAATATTTGCTAGACTGGTTGGAAGGGTTTAAACTAAAATGGCAGGGGGATGGGAATTTATTTAAGGAGTCAGAGGAAAGGGGATCAAGGACAAGAACAAAAAACAGAAAGGGGAATAAGATAGGCAGAGAAATCAAGGTCAAGAATCGAAAAGGGCCTCAGTGAAAAATAGTGGGAATGGGACAAGTAATGTTAAAAAGACAAGCCTTAAGGCTTTGTGCATTAACGCAAGGAGCATTCACAATAAATTCATGGATGAATTAACCGTGCAAATAGATATAAACAGGTATGATATAGTCCAGATTCCGGAGACCTGGCTGCAGGGTGACCAAGGATGAGAACTGAACATCCAGGGGTGTTCAGTATTTAGGAAGGACAGACAAAAAGGAAAAGGCTGTGCAGTTGTATTGCTGGTTAAAGAGAAAATTAACGCAATAGTGAGGAAATATATTAGTTCTGACGATGTGGAATCCCTTTGAGTGGAGCTGAGAAACACGAAAAGGGCAAAAAACATTAGTGAGGGTTGTATATAGACCCCAAACTGTAGTGGTGATATTGGGAATGGCATTAAACAGGAAATTAGAGATGTATGCAATAAAGGAATGTCTGTAATTATGGGTGACTTTAATCTGCATATAGATTGGGCAAATCAAATTAGTAACAATACTGTAGAGGAGGAATTCCTGGAGTGTATACAGGATGGTTTTCTGGACCAATATGTTGAGGAACCAACTCAAGAACAGGCCATCCTAGACTGGGTATTGTGTAGTAAAAAAGGAATAATTAGCAATCTAGTTGTGCGAGGCCCCTTGGGGATGAGTAACCATAATATGATAGAATTCTTCATCAAGATGGAGAGTGACGTAGTTGATTCTGAGACTAGGGTCCTGAATCTTAATAAAGGGAACTACGATGGTATGAGGCACAAGTTGGCTATGATGGACTGGGAAACTTTACTTAAAGGGATGATGGTGGATAGGCAAAGGCAAACGTTCAAAGATCGCATGGGTGAACGGCAACAATTGCTTATTCCTGTCTGGTGCAAAAGTAAAACAGGAAAGGTGGCCAAACCATGGCTTACAAGGGAAATTAGAGATATTAGATCCAAGGAAGAGGCATAAAAATTGGCCAGAAAAAGCAACAGACCTGAGGATTGGGAGCACTTTAGAATTCAGCAAAGGAGGACCAAGGGATTGATTAAGAAGGGGAAAATAGAGTACAAGAGTAAACTTGCGGGGAACATAAAAACTGACTGTAAAAGTTTCTATAGGTATCTGAAGAGAAAAATATTGGTGAAGACAAATGTAGGTCCCTTACAGTCAGAAACAGGGGAATTTATCATGGGGAACAAAGAAATGGCTGACTAACTAAATACATACTTTGGTTCTGTCTCCATAAAGGAGGACACAAATAAAATATCGGAAATGTTGGGGAACACAGGGTTTAGTGAGAGGGAGGAATTGAAAGAAATCAGTTTAAGTAGGGAAATGGTGTTGGAGAAATTGATGGAATTTAAAGGCAATAAATCCCTAAGGCCTGATCATCTCATCCCAGAGTACTTAAGGAAGTGGCCCTAGAAATATTGGGTGCATTGGTGGTCATCTTCTGAGATTCTATAGACTCTGGAGCAGTTCCTACAGATTGAGGGGTAGCTAATGTAACCCCACTATTTAAAAAGGAAGGTAGAGAGAAAACTGGGAATTATAGACCAGTCAGCCTGATGTCAGTAGTGGGGAAAATTCTAGAGTCCATTGTAAAAGGTTTAATAGCTGAGTACATGGAAAACAGTGGCAGAATCAGACAGAGTCAGCATGGATTTACAAAAGGGAAATCATGCTTGACAAATCTACTGGAATTTTTTGAGAATGTAATTAGTAGAGTTGATGAGGGGGAGCCAGTGGATGTGGTTTATTTTGACTTTCAGAAGGCTTTCAACAAAGTCCCACATCAGAGATTAGCATGTAAAATTAAAGCGCATGGGATTTGGTGTAGTGTATTGAGATGGATAGAAAACTGATTTGCAAACAGGAAACAGAGTAAGAATAAACGGGTCTTTTTCCAAATGGCAGGCAGTGACTAGTTGGGTACTGCAGGGATCGTTGCTGGGACCCCAGCTATTCACAATATATATTAATGATTCAGATGTGGGAACTAATGTAATATCTCCAAATTTGCAGAACACAAAGCTGGGTGGGAGGGTGAGCTGTGAGGAGGATGCAAAGATGCTTCAGTGTGACTTGGACAAGCTGAGTGAATGAGCAAATGCATGGCAGATGCATTATACTGTGGATAAATGTGAGGTTATCCACTTTGGTAGCAAAAACAGGAAGGCAGATTATTATCTGAATGATTATAAATTGAGAGAGGGGGATGTGCAACAAGACCTGGGTGTCCTCATACACCAGTCACTGAAAGTAAGCATGCAGGTGCAGCAGGCGGTAAAGAAGGCAAATGGTATGCTGGCCTTCATAGTGAGAGGATTCGATTACAGGAACAGGGATGTCTTGCTGCAATTATACAGGGCCTTGGTGAGACCACACCTGGAATATTGTATGCAGTTTTGGTCCCCTTATCTGAGGAAGGATGTTCTTGCTATAGAGGGAGTGCAGCGAAGGTTTACCAGACTGATTACTGGGATGGCAGGACTGACATATGAGGAGAGATTGAGTTGGTTAGGATTATATTCTCTGGAGTTCAGAAGAATGAGGGGGGATCTCATAGAAACCTATAAAATTCTAACAGGGCTAGACAGGGTAGATGCAGGAAGGATGTTCCCGATGGTGGGGAGTCCAGAACCAGGCATCACAGTCTGAGGATATGGGGTAGACCATTTAGGACTGAAATGAGGAAAAATGTCTTCACCTAGAAAGTGGAATTCGCTATCACAGAAAGTAGGCCAAAATATTGTATGTTTTCAAGAAGGAGTTAGATATAGCTCTTGAGGCGAAAGGGATCAAAGGACATGGGGAGAAAGCGGGAGCAAACTATTGAGTTGGATGATTAGCCATGATCATAATGAATGGTGGGGAAAGCTCGAAGGGCCGAATGGCTCCTATTTTCTATGTCACTATGTAACTTACCTTCAGAATCACTATTATCCATCTGAATGCACCCATCACTGTCCAGATTTTTGATTCCCATTGGACGCAGAAATTGGGTTGGGAAACCTGAAATTTTGATTTTTCTTGCTGCAAAAGCAAATTTCCTCTGCCTTCCAGGCCCCATGGAATTTGCACCTGGCCTTTTCATCTGGGTCAGGAAGGCCTTGGAAGGCAAATTGCATATGCACCTCTTCTGAGGTCAGGGCCTCCATTGTGATCTCGATAGGAAATTTGAAATTGCTTCCCTCCTGGAGCTCTGAAAAGAGACCGACCAGTTTTGAGCATTTGATCACTGGGGGAGGCTTTCTGGGGGGTTGGGAACATTCTAACAGGTAAGTGTTAAATGTTTTGACACCTTCAAATATCACTATTAGGAACTATGCTAAGCCTGTAAATCATTTTCTATCAGCAGTTGCAAGTCTCTGAGAGTCAGATTGCCTCTCTCAGCAAAGATTTGAGCCTCAAAGGTACCCACGTTGATTTCCCAAAAAAATATAGTAACAGCAAACAAGAATTTTTAAAAATTCATTCATGGGATGGGGCGTCGCTGGCTAGGCCAACATTTATTGCCCATGTTTAAAGGGCATTTTTTTTAAGAGCCAACCACATTGCTTTGGGTCTGGAGTCACATGTGGGCCAAATCAGGTAAGGACAGCAGATTTCCTTCTCTTAAGGGCATTAGTGAACCAGATGGGTTTTTACAACAATGGACAATGATTTCATGGTCATCATTAGGCTTTTAATTCCAGATTTTTATTGAATTCAAATTCCACCACCTGCCATGACAGGATTCAAACCTGGGTCCCCAGAGCATTAGCCTGGGTCTCTGGATTACTATTCCAGTGACAATACCACTTCACCATTACCCTGTTTGTTTAAATGCTAGAAAGTTACATTGTGCGCGTTTTATAGTCTCTCTGCTCTGGAAACGAGCCCCCAATTTTGTTACAATCCCCATGGGTGAAGCATAAACTAAAATAAAATAATTTACCAAACAACACCCAAATGAAGAAATTACCCATAGGATTTCACTTTTTGTAATTTTTAGTTTAACACAAATCAGAATCAATGTAAATTAAATATGAGTTGAATTCACAATATCTGCTCTAACCCTGTATTCAGCTTTCTGTCCCATTTAACTGTATTACACACACAGCTACTTGTAAATGTGCCTTTTCTGTTCTTTCTCTGCTGCAGCTTCTTTGTCTCATATCTTAACTTCCTTTCTGCTGGTACTGCATCAGGCCAAAGGTTGTCAGGTCACATGGACCATTATTTCTTATTATCAAAGAAAATTACAATTGATCTTTTACAACTGATGTAAACTCTTAAAAGTAATTTTCAAACATTCATGAAAACAATTACAGATTCCCTACACATTTTACAGAAATTACGAATTTTCCTTACTGTACTGTTTCTGGGTCAAAGGTCACCACAACTGAAACATTGGCTTGGACTTTCTGCTCAAGGACAAAGGGACAGCACTTGTTGCTGACCTCAAAGAAAGCTGTGACATCAATATCCAATATTAATTTCAATCTGGTGCCATCTGTAGTGGACCTATGGCATTCAGGAATAATGAATCCATCAAGCAGTCAATCATACTGAAGAACTCTCACAGGTAGCAACCCAGGAAGTAAATTGCAGGTTTTATAATTCCCAGTTTAATCATTTTACTGAAAGTAAAGATTGCTAGAAGATGAATTATCATTTAAAAAAATTAAATAATATGGAATTTTTATCATAGAATAGAGAAAATGTCAACCACGCTTATTACATTAATTATTTTCAGGGCCAGAGATTTTGTTCAAGAGTAATTAAAGTTTACACTGTTAAAACTGAGTTGCAGCACATTCAGCTTCCGATTTCCATGTTTAGCTGCACATGTACAGATGCCAGAACTTGCTGTCAATTTCACAGAGTAGAAACAGTGAATGTTGATTGGTTCACTCATCATTACAATCGCAAATTCCAAACCATTACAACTGATCCCACTTTGCAGACAATGGGCAATGCTGGCGAGACCAGTGGCTATGCTGTATAGGTCATTGTTCAATAACGCTATGTGTGATTGCTGAGTAGCTGTGGGCACAGCCTGCACTCTCAATTAGTGTGACTTTGTTTCATTAACAGACAATGGACAGCATTAATGTTCATTGTTCACATGAGGTTTATCTGAGAAACACATTTTCCATTGGGAGCTGGATAGCAAAGATGCCCCGCACTATATATACAAACCACACAATATAGAGATTTCAAGCAAAAGCACTCACTGTAAATTGTCTTTTGTTCCTAAGTCGAAGCAGCTCAGCTAGAGAAGTCAGGGTACACGTGAAAGCATGTGTAGGATGCATGGAGAACTGTGGGATACAATTTACCGATTAACTTCATACTGGGCTTCTACTTTCAATGGAGCATGAGGTAGTTATTAACTTTAATATCCCATCAGGCAACCAATTTCCTTCATGGGCTTTTCAAAAAGGGAAAAGAACATACAGATGAAAACAAATCCGAGGGGAAGGTTCCTCTTAGAAGCAAACAGTGAATGAGTTTTTAAAAGCCTTTGTCACCAGGTGATGATGTCACACTGCTGACTGCCAACTGAAATACAATTGAGAGCTTTGAAGTTACGCTGCATGAATAGAAAGAACTCGTGTTTATGTAATGCCTTTCACAACCTCAGGGAGCCCAAAAGTGCTGTACGGCCAATGAACTACTTTTGAATTGTAGGCAAACAACAAGTGGATAACACGTTGATCCAACGTGTTTCACCAACATTTCCTCTTCACTTTTTAACCTCATGCTTTTATTTGACAATTTTTTTTTTCCCACCATCAATCTTCACCTTCTAACCCTAACCAATCTTCAATTTCTTCCCCTTTTCAGTTGTGTCAGGTGTCTCCCATGCTGTCTCGCTCTCTTTAGTGTTTTGCTGTTGTTTTGTCCTTTGAATGACTTTGCATTGCCTCTCTGAGATGATCCTGTATATCATAAATTTTCAGCTAAGCAGTTTGAAGTTCAATGAAGGCATGTCCTCCTCTTTGATTGCAGTACCTTCAGTTTCTTCCCTGTTTTTAGTTTTTGCCAACTTTACATAAACATTGGCATAGATGTGAACTTATTTATTTAAAGCTAAGATCCTAACCTGTTTTTCCCTTTGCTGACTGCCGGCCTGGTATTCCTGGTTTTCTAGTTTTATTTCAACATTCACAGGTTTTAACTTTCATTTTGACCTGTATACACTTGTATGACAATTTTTCGCCCATCTTCATCAAAATGGCAGATAGCAGGATAGCATATGTCAGGGATTTGTTTGTTAGCATTCTCACAGTATAATTTCAGGCCCTGGGGACATCTGCACCATGGAATTACTTTGGCCAGGAGTAGGAAGAGTTAGTGATGGCACATTAGGAGTGTGAATAACCCCAAATCCGCATGGTCTGACTCTATGACTCAGTTGGTAGCACACTTGCCTCCAAATCTGAAGGCTATGGGTTTGAGTCTTGTTCCAAAAACTCAAGCACAAAATCTAGCCTGACGCTCCAGTGCAGTACTGAGGGAATGTTGCACTGTCAGAGGTGCCAGTTAGCTTTCAGATGAGATAATAGGTAGGACAACAGTGAAAACTCTGCTGGTCTTCTGTTGAAATTGTGCTGTGAGATCCTTTACATCTACCTGAGAGGGCAGACAGGCCTTCAATTTACCATCTCAGATTATCTGGCCATTATCTTTCCTGTTTGTGGGAGTTTGCTGTGCACAAATTGGCTTCCACACTTTCTACATGACAACAATTAATAGTTTCAAGAGTACTTTTGGATGTGATCAGGCAAGACGTTATAGAAACACAAGTCTTTTCTTTAATCAACATCAACTGCTGCTTTTCATGTGTGAGTGAACCTGGTTAGCATGCATAGTATTTTTAAAGCTAATTTTAGACTGGACAGAAGCTGTACATTCTGTATGAGGTGCTTCTGAAGTTTCATAAATTTCAGACCCACCACACAATCCATCGCACACACTGCTCAATGCACCAGATCCCCAACACTCAATAGCAGCACACCCTGACAGTCCGAACTCATCCCTAATGTCCTTAAACTACACATCACCCATCTTCTAATGATGCTAGCTGCACAAACTCCTCACCTCCATGAATCTACAGCTATTCAGCTATGGCAGGCACATCACCCAAGCATATTGAACACACAGTCACTGACATTCTTGCAGGAGAAGGTGGCATACAACAAGAAGAAAATTCAGACAACTGGCCAAGGACCAGCATGCCAGCAACCCATCAGCACTCTTGATGAGATTGTGGAATGAATAACCGGGGAGGAAAAGAGCTGGTGGCACCCAGCTCTGCCAAGGCCATGGAGGATGATGATAAGTTGCTGATGGGTTGAGAGCGGAGCTTCTGCTTTCCTCCCCATCCAACAACACCCCCCTCAACCCATCCCCTTTTGTGCCCTTGTGCTTTCAGATAAAGAAAAGCTTGCTTTTATATAGCAACACACATCCCAAAGCACTTTACAGCCAATGGAGAACTTTTGAAGTGGAGTCACTGTTATTTTGTAAGAAACATAGCAGCCAATTTACACACAGTGAGCTCCCACAAACAGCAATATGTTAACAGCCAAATAATCCATTACTGTGATGTTTTTGAGGGATAAGCAATGATCAGGAGCCCAGGATAACTCCCCTGCTCTCCTTTGAAATAGTGTTATGGGCTCTTTTACATCCACAGATGGGGCTACAGTTTAACATCTCACCCCTCAATACATTACTGAAGTACAGTCTTGATTTTTGTGTCTAAGTCCTCAAGCTAGGACTTGAACCCACAATCTTGTGATTCAGAGATGTGTGCCACCAACTGAGCCACAGCTGACTAGTATTCCAGAACAGATATCTGCTCAGCCTCCAAAGAGTCATGAGGAAAAGAAAGAGCAGCCAAACAAGAATGAAGAGGAGTTGGGATCAACACACAGTAAATCACTGGGCATTTGGGCTGTAACTAGTAGGCCCATGGGGATAGAACTCGACAGAGGGCGAGGTCACAGACAAGATTTGCTGCTGGGGGCTCAGAGGATGAACTTGTCGGGGCAGAACACAGGAAAATGCTGATGATAATGTACACCAAGAGACTTGATGCATTACTGCCAGACAGCTTCTGCTCACTGCAGGAGCATGGACGAATCTGGCTCCAATATGGTATCATGCAGAGCTAGGAGCCCATACTCTCCAGAACGGATGTGGTGGCCAACTCCATGACAACACTGTCAGTCCGATCCATGATGGAACATCTGCTGGATGCTGTCTGAGCCTGTGCTGCAGCACAGATGCAAGTTTCCCAGCATCTTAGCGATGCAGTGGAAATTCAGACAGAGATCATGAAATCCATGGTTGTTGCCATGCAAGTTTAGATTGCTGCCATCATCTCTGTGGATCTCAGTGCTCAAAGAAGCCTGCAGGGTCTCACAGCAGTCCAACAGTCTGTGCTCCAGCAGATTATTAGGATTGCTGAGGTGCCAGCCCAAGGGAGTAGCTGTGGTAGTGTGTAGCACAATCCTCCTTTCCTCTCTGTGAATGACAGTAGTTGTCTTTCCATCATTGCAACTTGGCATTCACCTTGCTGTTGCCTGTCGACTTGACAGCCCAGGCTGCTGCCACACATGCCAAAGTAGTGAAGACCGAAAAAGGGCCTTTTATGCCCAGAGCTGCTCGAGGTCAACCTGCAAGGCCATGCTGCAGCAACTGGGGTAGGACTACATAGGAGCACAAGGACAGGCAAAGGGAAGACAGGCACTAAGGGGATACACAAAGATATTTCTTGTGTTGTTTGAATTATTGATGTATTGCTGGAAAAAGTTGTTTTTGGCCTCTACTGGGTGAAGCAGGTCAAGGCAGTTTATGATGGGATGTGTTACGGACAGGAGAGACAGACAAAATGGAGTCCTTTCCCCTCACCAACTGTCTGTAAGCAGACAGTTTCAAATTATTTTTAAAATAGTATATTTTCCCAAACTTTCAATTTGTACGATCAATTTACTTATAACTCGCAACTCAGAAGTGGGGAGGTGATGGCATGATGGTATTGTTACTGGATTAGTAATCCAGAGACCCAGGGTAAATCTCTGGGGACCTGTGTTCAAATCCCACTATGGCAGATAGTGGAATTTCAATTTAATAAAAATCTGGAATTAAAAGTTTCATGATGACCATGGAACCATTGTCGATTGTTGTAAAAAGTCATCTGGTTTACTAGTGCCCTTTAAGGAAGAATATTAGTGAACATCTGGGGGCTAGCATCAAAATTGGGAGAGCTATCTCACAGCCTAGTTAAGCAACAACCTGACATAGTCATCCTCACAGAATCATATCTTACAGATAATGCCCCAGACTCCACCATCATTATTGTTGGGTATGTCATGTCCCACCGGCAGGACAGGCCTAGCAGAAGTGACAGCACAGTGGTATACAATCAGGGGAAAGTTGCCCTAGGAGTCCTTAACATCAACTCCGGACCCCATGAAGTCTCATGGCATCAAGTCAAAGACGGGCAAGGAAATCTCCTGCTGATTACCACATACTCCTCCCAGCTCATGAATCAGTACTCCTCCCTGCTGAACACCACTTGGAGGAAGCACTGAGGGTGGGTGGCAAGGGTGTAGAATGTACTCTGGGTGGGGGATTTCAATGTCCATCACCAAGAGTGGCAGGGGGTAGCACCACTACTGACTGAGCTGGCTGAATCCTAAATGACATAGCTGCTAGGCTGGGTCTGTGGCCGGTATTGAGGGAACCAACAAGCGGGGAAAACATTCTTGACCTCATCCTTACCAACCTGACTGCCACAGAGGACAGTATCAGTAGGAGTGACCACTGCACAGTCATTGTGGAGATGAAATCCTGCCTTCACATTGAGGATATCCTCCATCATGCTGTATAGCACTACCACCATGCTAAATGGAATAAATTTCAAACAGATCTAGCAACTCAAGACTGGGAAGCAATGGGCTATCAGCAGCAGCAGAGTTGTACTCAAACACAATGTGCAACCTTATGGCCTGGCATATCCCCCACTCTACTATTACCTTCAAGCCAAGGCATCAACCCTGGTTCAATGAAGAGTGCAGGAGGATATGCCAGGAGCAACACCAGGCATACCTAAAAATGACGTGTCAGCCTGATGAAGCTATAACACAGGACTACCTTCATGCCAAACAGCATAAGCAGAAAGCAATAGACAGGGCTAAGCGATCCCACAACCAACGGATCAGATCTAAGCTCTACAGTCCTGCCACATTCAGCCGTGAATGGTGGTGGACAATTCCATCCTCAATAATGGAGGAGCCCAGCACATCAGTTTTTTTTTAATTCATTCACGGGGTGTGGGCTTCGCTGGCTGGGCCAACATTTATTGCCCATCCCTAGTTGCCCTTGAGAAGGTGGTAGTGAGCTGCCTTCTTAAACCACTGCAGTCCATGTGCTGTAGGTACACACACAGTGCTGTTAGGAAGGGAGTTCCAGGATTTTGACCCAGCAACAATGAAGGAGCAGCGATATATTTCGAAGTCAGGATGGTGAGTGACTTGGAGGGGAACTTACAGATAGAAGTATGGCAAGACTGCTGAGCTTACTCACTGGAGGAGGAGGCTCCGCTAATATCAAAATCCAGGAACGCCCTTCCTGCAGTGGTTCAAGAAGGCAGCTCACCACTACCTTCTCAAGGGCAACTAGGGATGGGCAATAAATGTTGGCCAAACCAGCAAAGCCCACATCCTGTGAATGAATTTTTAAAAAGGTTAGTATGTTTACAATCAAAACCAGGTTGGGGGGTGGTGGAGAGAGAGTGTTTGTAATGTCCCACTCCAACACACACACAATGTTGCGGGGGGAGAGCATAGAAGAAAAGGAAGTTTGCAGCTACGGATAGTAATAGTAAATAAATCACTGAGATCAATATTAGTTCACATGATTTTGGGGTCTGAGGAGTCAAAGTCCGGAGGGTGTTTCCTTCGTGGCTGAGTTCAGTCCTGATGATTTTCTGGTTGGAGACAACAACAAGAAAATCCTGAAATGAGTTACATTGCAGCACAATGGGCTTTGTGTGCTTAAACCACTTGCCAGATATTGGTCAGAGACATTTAAAATCAAGCAGGCTTCAAGGAGCTGAGAGATGGTAACTGGATGCTTGCTCAGCCGGGATGCTGGAGTTCTTTCCAGCTGATGTTAAAATAGCAATCTGAGGATTTCTCAGTTCTCAAAGGAATATAGAGATTTCAAAATGGTCTCTCGAGTTATGTGACCTTCTTTCCCAACAATGAGTTCAAAAAGGATGTTTATCCAATCTCTGGAACTGGCTTTGCCTTCAGGACTAATAATGTCGCGGTCATTTGCTTTTAAAAGAGTTACCATTTACATTAAGGGTCTTGTGCCAGAGGACATTGTCCAAGCAGACCCTCTGACTCAGCTAGAGGGGTTAGCTTATCAAGATGCAAATGACGTCCATTGACCCCTCAATGGTTCCCTTTTGAAATGGCCCTCGAGAGTCTCAGGTGTGAGATGAGTCTGTTAACAGCTCTGCAGGCATAACAAGTTTTGATCTGTGACGCCCCTGGTTTTGTGATTATAATGCACTTATAATTGGGTGTGAGATTCTACAATAATGAAAGGAGGATTCATTGGATCTTGTAACTTCTACTGGTCATTTGACTTGTAGCAGCCATCTTTTTTCAGTTCAACAGAAAGTCCATTTCAAAAATATCAAAAAAAATAAGGTTTTGATATATTCAGTGTTGGATTTCTTTTCATGTCATATTGACACAACAGGTGTCTAATATGGATAGAAGGTTGGTGAATGCTGAGACCTGAATGGAGTGGGGAAGTTCATTTTAACTGAAGCAAACCCTCATAATATGGTTCTCATCTCATTCCATCCAGTTACATATAGTTGATGTGGTCTTTCCCTGCCTCCACTGCTCCTCTTCCTCCTTCCCCTACTCCTGAAGTGGCCTCCAGATCCCAGGATGTATTGGCTGGACCCTCAGAATGATGAGGTTGTGGAAGACAAAGCATATCACCACAAACATGGCTACCCTCTAGGACACATTTTACAGAGATTCCCCCAAGCAATCTAAGCAGCAGAACCTTTATCACAGGGGACTGATGACTTTCTGTAAGGTGTTGTGGGTTGCTCCATGGCTCTTGCTAAAGGTCCTCTGATCCCACATGGGATGGAAGAATGGTGCATCTTGGAGGCTGGAAGGTGATCAGTGTTGCTGACTGTCACAAGATAAAGGCATCATGGTTGTTGTCAGGATAGTAGGCATTTACTGAGATGTATTTTTTGGCTGGTCACACACCAGAGAGATGGGGGTAGCCTTTATGGTTCCAGTATCACTCCCCTTGATGTGGGGTTTCGCACAGCCATGTGCATGCAGTTGATGGAGTCCTGCACCATTGGAAGCACACTATCCTGGCATGTTTCCTTTCATCCTGTTGGGTCCTTCTCCAGGAGAGGACTTAAAGCCCTGTCCATGCACACAGTATCTACATGATCTCCCTGATGCATCTACTGTTGTGTAGAGATGTCACTGATGTTGCTTGCTCCTTCCTGGAAGGATCAACTGGACTAGAAAGTTAAAGTGGCGCTTACCTTCCTGGCCACTGTCAGGTCCATCCTTGCCCTGCTTTGAGTCACCAGGTCAGTGTGAAGGAGATGGCACAACTTCATGATGACCTCTTTCATGAATCGTAGCCTCCTCAGGCACTACTCCTGGCTCATGGCTCATGTAGGTGGGGCCTTCTACAGAGAGTATTCCTTCTTCTCATTCTTTGTATAGCTTTCCTCTTCTGCCCCTTTCTCTCTATGTCCTGCTCCGACGCAGAGTAAGTGGTAATGCAGCCACTGTCCTTATACCTAGATAAGACACTGATCTTCCCCCGCTCCATTACTGCATGCAGCAAATGTGTTCAAACTCCTCAAGCACCTCACCACAGTGCTTCTGAAAATATTACCTTGGCAAAAGTAAGTCAAAATGCCTCACCTGCAATTTGTTGAGTGACCTTTTAAATAATCCTGGAACAGGACTCAAATTTGTTCTTAATATCTGTCATTTCAGGGGTGATTAAGGAAGATGCTGCCTATACATGCATTGACCAAATTTGGTACAGTGGTGTTGCATCAGCCCCCTGTTATGAATGGTCTTCAAGGATGCACTGGTGTGCCATTACAATGCAGTAAGGCTGGAAGTTGCTAGCAGACCATCGCAGACACACATATCTGCCAGGCGTTGTAATACCACCGGACAAAACACTGCGCAACTCAGTTTCACACCCCAAATCTGATCTTTCCTATTCGCAGAACAGCAGTTGAGGGGTTATGATTGGCTCAGTTTCCTGCCGGCTCTGTGAATGACCCATGCACCTAGGCCATTTCCCTGCCTTCTCCCCGTAACCCTGCACATTCTTCCTCTTCAGATAATCGATTCCTTCTTGAATGACTCGATTGAACCTGCCCCCACCACACTCCCAGGCAGTGCATACCAGATCTTAACCATTCTTCACCAAGTAACATTTACACCACACAAATGCCAGGCAATGGCCAGCTCCAACATGAGAGATTCTAACCATCGTCCCTTGACATTCAATGGCATTACCAACACTGTATCCCCCACTATCAACATTCTGGGGGTCACCATTGACCAGGACTAGTCATATAAATACCGTGGCTACAAGACCAAGTGAGAGCCTAAGAATCCTGTGGCAAGTAACTCATCTCCTGACTCTTTAAAGCCTGTCTACCATCTACAAGGCACAAGTCAGGAGTGTGATGGAATACCCTCCACTTGCCTGGATGAGTGCAGCTCCAACAATACCCAAGAAGCTTGACAGTATCCAGGACAAAGCAGCCTGCTTGATTGGCACCCCTTCCGCAAACATTCATTCCCTCCACCACTGACGAACAGTGGTAGCAGTGCATACCATCTACAAATATACTGTGAAACTCACCAAGGCTCCTATGGCGCCAAACCCGCAATTGTTACCACCTAAAAGGACAAGGGCAGCAAATGCATGGGAACACCACCACCTGGAAGTTCCACTCCAAGCCACACACCATCCTGACTTGGAAATATATCGCCATTCCTTCACTGTCTCTGGGTCAAAATCCTGGAACTCCCTTCCAAACAGCACTGTGAGTGTACCTACACCACATGGACTGCGGCGGTTCAAGAAGGCAGTTCACCACCACCTTCTCAAGGGCAATTAAGGATGGGCAATAAATGCTGGCCTCGCCAGCGACACTCACATCCCATGAGTGAATTTAAAAAACTTGTTGCATGAGGAATTTTCTCCTCATGTCTCCATTGCTTCTTTTGCCAATTACCTTAAATCTGTGCCCTTACATTCTTGATCCTTCCACTAATGACAACAGTTTTCCCTATCTACCCTCAAGATTTTGAATGCCTCTATCATGTCTCCTCTCAACCTTCTCTTCTCC
Organism: Carcharodon carcharias; assembly: GCF_017639515.1. NCBI lineage: Eukaryota > Metazoa > Chordata > Chondrichthyes > Lamniformes > Lamnidae > Carcharodon > Carcharodon carcharias. Next base: position 107,652,122 of record NC_054480.1, on the reverse strand, counting down.
AAGGAAAACAGCCCCAACTTCTCCAATTTATCTATGTAATTGAAGTTCCCCATTTCTGGAAATGCTCTTGGGAATCTTTTCCGCCCTCTAAAAAATGCCTTCACATCTTTCCTAAAGTGTGGAGTGCAGAACTGTATGCAATGCTCAAGTTGATGCAGACCCAATACAAGTTTAACATAATCTCCTTGCCCTTGTACTCTATGCCCCTATGAATAAAGCCCAGGATACAATATGCTTTATTCACTGCACTCTCAACCTGTCTTGTCTCCTTCAATTACTTAAGCACATATACACGCAGGTCCGTCTGCTCCTGCACCAGTTTTAGAGTTCTTTATGTTATATTGTCTCTCTATGTTCTTTCACCAAAGTAAATCACTTCACACTTCTCTGCATTAAATTTCATCTGCCACTTGTCAGCCCATTGGCAAATTAGGCTGGATTTTACCTGTTGACTGGCAAGGGTACAATGGGACTTTAGTAGTGTAAAGTTTGATGAATTTCTAATTTCTATGACGTGGCCCAAAACATAGATTTGTTTAAATTGTTAGACAAACATGCTTGCCAATTTCAAAATGTATTGCCCACTGTAGAATTGAGTGAGAAAACAGGAAGGCCTGGATCATTTCCTGCTCTGATCGGAGGTAATTGAGTTGATTTCAGACAGAACAACAGTGGAAGAAGAATGACTGGCCCCAGTGCCTGTGACCCAGAAAACAGGAAGAATATAAAGGAGCTAGAGTTTAAACTCCTGATTACTAATGAGTAACCCATACTGGATAGAGCCCGTGGGCAGAATTTTGCCCTTGGCGGGCGGGCTCGGCGGGGGCAGGCAGGGGTGGTCAGGAAGCTGACCGCCACTCACGATCAGCATCGGACCAGGATTTCATGCTGGTGGGCCAATTAAGGCCCATCCAACATGAAACGCGAGCGGTACCGCTCAGCACTGCTGTGCGGGGAGGGGAGGAGGGCGAGTGGGCCGAGCGCAAACTTTGTGCATGTGCATGAGTCAGTGCTTCGTAATCTCCCTGAGGCACAGAGCTGCCTCAGGGAAATGAAGCGTTATTAAAAAAAAGAAAATAAAGAAAATAAAAATGTAAGAAAACGTATCCCCTCATATGACTCTGTCACATGAGCAGGGACATGTTGTTAATTCAATTGTAAAACTTTTATTTTAGTTCTATTTGCTTTTGGAAACCTCATCCCGCCTGCGGATAAGTGTTCCAAAAAAATGCAAAGGCCGCTTGGCCTTTTCGCCTGCCCGCCAACCGTTAAGTCGGACGGGCAACGAAAATTCAAGTTTAACTGTTTATTTTATGGTCTTAACAGGTCTTTTAATTGTCACCGGGTGCACTGCAAACTCTGGCGTGCGCCTGCTGACTGAACTATCACGCGACTGCACATTGATGTCGACAGTCTCGCCCGACGTCAACACGTGTCATTTCACACTCGAGCGGGTCAGGCGTGCACCCGCCCGCCAAGCCAGAATTTCTGCTCCATGTGTTTGTGGGCGTTGCGTGAGGGAGTGACAAGACCTGGCTGAGATCTCCTCCAACAAGGGAGCAGCCTGCTATCATTCACCAGCTACACTCCTGTGTTCACTGGCTCCTAGTCCTTTGAATCCGAAGTTGAATAAAAAGGAATCATTTGGCTAAGGTTTATGTTTAAGAATTGTGTGGGGGTTGGAGTGTGTTATAATATGACTTTAAGGGATAGCAGTCTGCCATCACTAGATGGGGCGTGTGTCATGTGATGCAGCCTTACTTTCACTTTTGCCTGTGAGCAAAACACAGCATCCACAGCCCTGCTGCTGATGTCTTCAAGATTTATATCCTTATATATATGCTCCCATGTGCCTACTTTAAATAAATGAACCCACAATGTGTTTACCTAGTCCTTTATGTGTGATTACCTGGAAAAACTCAGCAGGTCTGGCAGTATCGGCGGAGAAGAAAAGAGTTGACCTTTCGAGTCCTCATGACCCTTCAACAGAACGGTTCAGTTGAAGGGTCACGAGGACTCGAAACGTCAACTCTTTTCTTCTCCGCCGATGCTGCCAGACCTGCTGAGTTTTTCCAGGTAATTCTGTTTTTGTTTTGGATTTCCAGCATCCGTAGTTTTTTTTGTTTTTATCTTTATGTGTGATTGGTGTTTTTATATCATCATAAAAACAGAACAGGGTGAAATTATATTTAAATCACAGGGAAGAGTCTTACTCAACAGGGGCACAAGTCCAAGATGGGACAATAATACAAAAATGCTGATTGTCCAACCTCAGTCCACGTTTACCAATATTTGGATCCCTGGATCCAGGCCAGCAGCTTCACTGAATTCGCCCTCATCTACATCAGCAATTCAACCTCTTCTAGCAGAACTCCATCTTGACTACTCTGGCTGCTGCAATTCTGCCTCAAAACAGTCATCTACTTCAGGAGTGCTGCATTATTTGCTAACTTTGAGGTGCTGCCACATATACCATTGAGACTTGATTACATAATCAAGATACATTATAAAGTACATTCCCTTTTATTTGCATTCACCTCAAGTTACTGATCAGAACGGATCTTGTTTTTCTGATTTCACATTTACTCAGCAATGAAGTGATAACATAGAGAACTGCTCTCTTCAAAACTCAAGGGCCCAGGAAATTCAAACAGTGCACAAGAGCAAGTAAATGTTATATGGTAAAAGCAAAATACTGCAGATTCTGAAAATATGAAATAAAAATAGGAAATGCTGGAAAAACTCGGCAGATCTGACAGTATCTGTAGAGAGACAAACAGAGTTAACGTTTTGAGTCCATATGATTCTTCTTCAGAGCTAAAGAGAAGTAGAAATGTGATGGAGTTTATAATGATTAAGGGGAGTGGAGCAGGTAAAGCAGGATAGAAGGTCAGTGATAGGTGGGGGCTAAGGAGAGATTGACAAAGATGTCATGAACACAAGACAAAGGGACTGTTAATGGTAGTGGCGAAGACTAAGGAAGGTGCTGGTAGTGGCATAAAGATAAGAAAGCAGAACGTGTTAATGGTAGAACAAGGGTCAGTACTCTATGAAAGAACCACATAGAACAAGTGGCAGATGGTCCTTTTGGGGTGGGGGTTGGGGGAGGACATGGCAGTTGTTGAAAAAGGATAAAAAAGGGCATTAAAAAAGGGGACAAAATAATGAATAAATAAATACAAATGCAGATAAGTAAATAAAAAAAATAAATTTAAAAAAAAGGGATTACAAAAGGGCTGAAGATAGAGGAGAGAGTTCATAGTCTGAAGTTGTTGAACTAAATATTAAAGTCGAAAGCATAGCATGGCCCAAATATTATATGGGTTATGCTACGCTTTCAGCAGGGAAGCTGTGTCCTCTGGGACCATGGGCTTAATAGCACTGTCATTTTCATTTCTGCACCACTCTGGAGGTGAAACTTTCCAGTGGAAACATGACCACCTGGAATCACCCTTTGTTAGGGCAATAGGACTGAGTTGCAGGAATGATTTGGTCAGTAGGATTTGTGGCCCACAGATCTACATTATACATTATCAGATACTTCTTGTTAAAGAGAAATACAACACATTTATTTATCACCTTTCATGGCCTCAGTGTTCCAATGGGCAAAGTTTTGGGCTCACCGGGTGGGCGTGGTGGGTGATCCCGGGAGCGGCCAGGAAACTGCCTGCGATCGACCCCTGACCATGATTTCACGCTGGCTGGCCAATTAATGGTCAACAAGCGTGAAAGGTATGCTGAAAGGCTCAGTGCTGCCAGGGTGGGGGCAGGAGGAGGACGAGAACTGAAGTCAGAGCAGGCAGAGGGGAGCGCGCAATGAAAGCTCCCTGAAGGCAGAGAGCTGCCTCAGGGAGCTGAAGAATTTAAAAGCATCAAATAAAGATTTTAAAATGCAGAAAAAAATGTCCACACATCTGACTCACTCACCTAAACATAAGGATTCTAAAAATTCTGCCCAAACATTTTTTTAAAAATTAATATCAGGAACCTCAACCCAGCCTTGATGAGGTTTCCTCAAAAATGCAAAGGCTGTCTGGCCGATTGGATGGGCAGTGAAAAATCCAGGTTAGTTAATACATTAATGGTCTTCATTGGCCTTTTAATTGTTGGCTGGCGCGCTGCCTATTCTCACATAGGCCTGCCGACCGAAATATCAGGTGAGTGTGCAATGATGTCGGGACACTCATCACATGCAATTTTAAGCCCGCACAGGTCAGGTGTGCATCCACCTGTGGGACGTAAAATTCTGCCCAATGAAGTACTTTTGAAGTGTAGTCACTGTTTCAATTACAGAAATTTTCACATAACTAGCTCCCACAAACAGCAATGTGACTTCTTTTTATTTATTCATGGGATGTGGCCTTCGCTGGATGGATCAGCATTTATTGCTCATCCCTAGTTGCCCTTGAGAAGGTGGTGGTAAGCTGTCTTCTTGAACCGCTGCAGTCCATGTGGTGTAGATACACCCACAGTACTGTTAGGAAGGGAGTTCCAGGATTTTGACCCAGCGACAGTGAAGGAGCAAAGGAAATATATTTCCAAGTCAGGATGGTGAGTGACTTGGAGGGGAACTTCCAGGTGGTGGTGTTCCCATCCACCTGCTGTCCTTGTCCTTCTAGGTGGTAGTGTTTGTGGGTTTGGAAGGTGCTGTCAAAGGAGCCTTGGTGAATTTCTGCAGTGCTTCTTGTAGATGGTACACACTGCTGCTATTGCGCGTCGGTGGTGGAGAGAGTGAATGTTTGTGGGTGTGGTGCCAATCAAGTGGGCTGCTTTGTCCTGGATGGTGTCAAGCTTCTTGAGTGTTGTGGGAGCTGCACTCATCCAGGCAAGTGGGGAGTATTCCATCATACGCCTGATTTGCACCTTGTTGATGGTGGACAGGCTTTGGGGAGTCAGGAAGTGAGTTACTCGCCGCACTATTCCTAGCCCCTGACCTGCTCTTGTAACCACAGTATTTATATGGCTAGTCCAGTTCAGTTTCTGGTCAATGGTAACTCCCAGGATGTTGATCGTGGGGGATTCATTGATGGTAATGCCATTGAACATCAAGGGACGATGGTTAGATTCTCTCTTGTTGGATATGGTCATGGAGGTGACCAATTAATGGGCAGCCAGCATGAATCACACACTGAAACACTTAGCGCTGTCTGGGTGGGGGAGGGAGGAGGGCGAGCACGGAAGTTAGTGCATGCACAGGGGTGCGCTCACTGAAAGCTCCCTAAAAGCACAGAGCTGCCTCAGGGAACTGAAGATTTTTCAGTTCAAAAATAAAAGCTGGAGAATTAAGAAAAACATTTCCCCTCAGTGACTCTGTCACATGAGCAGGAACATGTTAAAAATTAGTTTCAAAAGTTTTTATTTTTTTTATCAATGGTCGAAACCTCACCCCGTGGATTAGGTTTCGTAAAAAATACAAAGGCCACTTGGCCTTTTCCCCTGCCCGCTAACCATTAGGTTGGACGGGCAGTGAAAAATTCAATTCAGTTAATTGATTGAGGGCCTTAATAGGCCTTTTAATTATCGGCGGGCCTGCTGCCACATCATGCGTGTGCCCAGCAAACAAAGTATCGCACGTGTGCACAATGATGGCGAGACGTTCGCCCGACATCATCAGGCACTATTTTTCTCTTGTTCGGATCAGGCGTGTGCCTGCCCAAAGAGGGGAAAATTCTGCCCACGAAATAAAAACAGAAAGTGCTGGGAAAATGCAACAGGTCCAACAGCATCTGTAGAGAGAGAAACAGAGTTAACCTTTTGAATCCAATATGACTCTTATTCAGAATTCCGGTATTATATGGGAATTCCTATCCCATAACCTGCTGACTCAGAGGTGAGAGTGGAACCACTGAGTCCCAGCTGTTTCCATACACACACAAACTGAAACATAACACTGACACTTGACTAAAGTAAGGAACAGCCATAAATGCTCACACCATGTCATTACACAATCTGCCTCTGCTATCACCTCTCAGTTTTGTACCTATATGCACCACCCTCTGTGTCAAGTATTTATATCTAAATTGTCTTCTCACCTTCCCTTTTTCTGAGTCTGTCTCGTAAATATTTAATTAAAAGGAAACACAACAAACCCACACTTAGAAAGTAGTATCCAATGTAAGAATTCCCCAGTAAGAGTTTCTCACTAGCAAATTCCTTGATGCATCAAATCTCTGTCTAAAGCTGGAGAAATTTCACATGCAGTGATATGAAATATTGATGCAGAGTTGGACCCAGCATTAAGATTGGAGGAGCAGCAACTGTGAAAATAGCAACTCATTATAACACTCATTTCTTGTGCCATTTCAATGCAAAGATGATGGATGAATTAGCTCAAAGTTTCTCCTGCTCTGCTGCTATCTCTTTCCGGAAACCCATTAATATAAATATAATCATGGGGGGGTGGTGGGGGGGTGGGGGGGTGCGGTGGTTATGGCCCTGTACGTCCTTGGCCTCAAAAGACTAGACTAGAGATTTGAAACCATCTTTATCTGGAATATATAGGAACAGTTGACACCAGCCTTATGGCAACCATGCCCCAGTCCATGATATCCTGCCTCCACAGTGCCCTAGCCCCAGGATACCTGAGCCCATGGTGCCTAAGCTCCTAATGGAAAACTGAGAAAGAGCCAACAACACAATGTGCATCAATGTAAACATCAAGAGGCAGGATTTTCCCTGTTGTCATTGGGACCCCTTCTTTGGGGCTCAGAAGCCCGCAATGTGATTCTCCCTGAGTTGGTCAGTTAATGGTAAAAGCGTTGGCTCACTTTCCAATTCAAGACAGTGGGCAGGCTGTAGTCCAGGCCAACCGGAGACTCTCCAGTTGAAGAAGCAGAAGATGCCCTTTCAGTGAGAGGTAGGGCATCACAAGAATAAGGCACCCTCCCTTCAACTTTTTTAACCCTAAATTTTAAAATGGCGTCAGCTGCTGGGTCACCATTTGTGGTGAAGTGAGCTACCCTGTCCTTTTAAGAGCATGTAAGCATGCTGATCATGTGACAGCACTGATGAATCACTATACAGCTTGGGCAACTGTAAGTCTAGTTCTGGAGCTTACTGAGTGAGCATGTATGATCTGCCCTATGTCTCAACAAACTATCACCGTTTATTCATACATCAGCATCTCCCCATTATTGATTGCAAGCAGCAATTGATGCAAACATAGGAAGGCGTGCAGTTAGAGTTTGGTTGGCCAATGAACTAATTTCCCCAAAACATAAAGCCATTATGCAGGGGGTGGCCTCCACAGAGCAGTTGGCAGCTGCAGCTGAAGCCAGGCAGGAACTGAGAATCTCTCGGTCTGCCTGGAGTGCTGGCCCCAAAGTCTGTCACTGGGAAGCCACCTCTAGGTAACTGGCTGAGTGAGGAGCAGGTAACTTGAAAATTGGGCTTGAACTTGAAATTTGGACTTGACTATTCCAGTCAGCCTCTGACAATGGGCCATTAACTGGATGAATTGGTTACCTGATGCTGGCAGGCAGGTATCCAGGCCACACTCCTCATTCCATTTCCTGGAATAAAAGCCCAGGGCGGGCATAATGTTCAATTATTCAATTATTCTGCATTTGTTTATGTGAGTCTGGTAGTTGACCTATGCTTACTTGGCTTGATTGGTTAAGCCTGGGTGTTGACTCAGATAAGTAAACAGAATACACAGAGTATAAAACTCTGTAAATAAAGTTCCTGCAGACTGAGAAATTAGTGTCATCTCTGCATTGCTCTGGGGAAAATCACATATATAAAATACACAACAGGTGGGGTGCAACCAGGGAATCAACACGCAGACCCGCAGCATGAACCACCTGCCAATCTGCCTCTGTACCTGCCTCCACCAGGGCTTAAAATTTCAGCCCCTGCTCACTCTAGGGGATAGAGCACAGGCAGCCAAATAAATACACTGGATAAGGCTTGTGGGGTGTGAAGAGAGTCATGACAGCTGGAAATCTTTAATATAACATTGAATTAGTACAGGGAATTCTTACTGAGGTCATCAAGATTCTCATGCTAAAAGTGGAACAGTAGAGTGATAGGGCACAAAAAATGGGAAGCCAACATGAAAAACATAAAGGTTTGTGTGCATTTTCCACAACCGGTTACTAATTTTGTATTGCTGGAAACAGCATGCAAGGGGTTAATAATTGCAGTCTCACAGAAAACTCAACAAAAATGTTATCAACACATGGGGTCTAGACAAGTTGGCTGCAAAGGCCTCAAAAGATGTAAGTTTTTAAAGGCCAGTACAATGGATTATTTAGTTGAGATGCACCAACACATTCAATCACAAGTACAATTGTCAGTCAAAGCTTGTTTATCCTTTCGATATTGGTGGCTGTCTGTTGGTCAAAAGCAATAATAAGAGGTGCAGTCCCTCTTTCAGTCTAACTTCAAAAGGACTTGGATCACGGAATGCATTTTAGTCCAATCAGCCCAGCTCAAAGTAGGCAGATGGGCAGCTGAAAATTCCCGGCTGACTTGCACACCAGTTTCCTTCCTGGATCCTGGAAATCCTAATTTTTAACCAGAAACCATCCCAAGCCAGCCGGGTCCTTCTTTAACTGTGCAGGTTGGAATCTGGGAACATCACTGGGCCCCAACTGGACATTTAACTCAAGTCCTAGTCAGTCATTTCCTACCAGATTGAAACAGGTTGGAAAAGGATCAGGATGCAACGATGTCTTGTGAGGGCAGTTTATTTTTAATTTCCTTTGTGCTCATCCAGGTTCCACAAGCAACAGTTGGGCTTCCCCTGTTCCCCTGTCCCTCTCCTTCACTCCTGGGACCCACATTCCCACTCTTACCCAGTTGCCAATGGGTGTTGTGGGCCACACAGTTTTCCAGAAAAAAAAACAGTGGCATGAATGGAGTATGATAGGTAAAGCTGAGCGGGGTTGCTTGTGGTCTTCCAGGGGTGGGGTCCCTCATTCAAAGACATTCAGTGCCTTATCAATATCTGCCTGAGGGACCTGGCTTCAGGAAGGGGAGGGGGCTGCTGAGATCCAGACCCCTGTGATTTCTACCAACCCCCTCCCTGCAAAACCCCAACCGCCATCACTCTCCTCCAGCCTGAGTTGCTCCTCCCCAGTGGTGCTGCTCAGCAAAAGATCTGCCAACCTCTGACTGGCCAGCAGCTCTCAGCAGCTGAGAACTCCTGCCCCTAGTGTCCTGATCCAATGGAAGTGACCTCTCAACTGCTTGATTGGCATATAATATTGGCAGGTCTTTCTGGAGAAGGAGGCCCGGGTCTCATGCCATCTCTGCAGCCGGTGGCCGAGACCACCATCACCTCCATAAAAACCTGCCCAATATTGCTGCAATTTATTCAAAAAGACCTGCTCCTTCACTTGTCTTTCATTCAGGATCAGGGCCTCACTTATTTTCCGCCCAGCAGAGGACACATGCCATCAATGATTCAATGCAGCCTCTACACTCAGACCTGGTGGGGGGAGGTGGTGGGTAGGGCGGGTTGAGGTGGGGGGGGGGGCGCCAGGGGGGAAAGCCTACCTGCTGGATTAAATGACCAAAGCCAACATAGGTACTCACCCTTCCTGAGCACAACAGGTTGTTGAAGTGCTTGCAGCACTGGACCCAGGTGCGCCGCACCATGTTGTGGGAGCTCAACACCTCCACCACCTCCTCCCAGGCACGTTTGGTCATGTGCGGGGGCCTCCTCCTCCCATCCTGGGGTACGAGGGCCTCCCACCGTGCTGCCATCTCCTTGAGGAGGGCAACAAGGCAATCATCAGAAAAACGAGGGGCACAGTGCCCCCTGCCCTACCCTCCTGTCTGGCCTGCTCACCAGCCGCACTCTGGGCAGCCCTTCCAGTAGCCATGTTTGACAGCCTTCGAAAGGCTGCAGCAGCTTTATAAAACAGGCCACTGGGTCGCCATTGAACCGGGTGGTCACTGCAGTCCTGCCGCCGCCCGCCCATTCCCGCTGACCTCAGGAGCTGCAATTCACACTAGGGGGCCTTAATTTGGATGCCCATGTAAAGTGGCGTCACAGACCCAATCGCGGGCAGTGATCGGATCCATGTTCGCCCATGCCCGCTCCCACTCCACCCGCCTGCCATCCAGAATATTCTGCCCATCGTATTCAACTGTTCAATTGTTCAGCATTTGATTGTGTTTTTCTGTTGACTTGCCTCTGTTCTCTTTGTTCTATTAATTAAGCCTTTGGGTGTGGTCAGAGAAACAAATTAAACTGAAGCAAGCAGCTGAAAGCATGAAAGCAGATACTTTAAAAGCATCGTGAATAAAACTCCAGCTCTCACATAGAAACTGGTGCCATCTCTGCATATCCCTGAGGCATAAAGCACAACAACTATTAAAATATACAAATCAATAGTTAAATTGCAGTTGTGTTAAGCTTTGGGCACTTCACTTTAAGAAAGACATTCAGAATACAGATTTACTGCCAAGGTCGAGACTGGGGCTCTTGTCATTAGAAGTTTAGGAGTAATTTGAACAGAAATGTTCAAAATTATGGGAAGACTATTTCCACATATTGGAGTATCCAGAGGGCTAAACTTTCCAATCATCCAAAGACCAAAGATGATTTTTTTTTAATACAAAGTGTTAGAATATAGTACGCTCTATGGAAACAACCATGGTATCCGCATCCAATCAGATTTCAAATGGGAGGTGAGTAAATAATCAATATGAGGAACGGACAGTGGTATGGCATGGATAACTCTTTCAGAGAAGCTGGCACAGGTGCGATGGGGTGAATGACCTCCTCCTGTGCTGTAAGGTTCTGTGATTCTAATAGATGTTTCACATAATAATAAAACCTCTACAGAAATAGCTCACAAATTCAAGCTGAAAGGGGAAATGAATAGAGTTCAGGTTTAATTATTTTACACAAGAGGGTGATAAAATTATAGAACAAACTGCCTGAGGAAGAAGCAGAGGTAGATCAAATGGTAAGTTCAAGTGGGCAATGCTTCCTTCATGCAGCAAATTGAAGCAGTTACAGAATGAAAATCAAGGACATTTTCCAAACTTTGGCACTAGCCAGATGCACTGCAATGGTCTCCCTTGGTCCTGTATCCTATGTAGCTAGGACCTAGGACCAGAATTTCAGGAAGTGAGGAGATGATGAGGTTTAGTTGGAAATGACAATTTTCATAACTTGCAATGGGTAACATTTCGCATTTCTGTGTCATTGTCTGTACTTCAGGAATGCATGATTCTTTTTAAACAAATGAGTCAGATGCGATAAAAAGTGAACATCAAACATAATTGCACACCAGTCAGAAATCAATGCTGTCTAAAAGCTTTTAGGAAGACTTTTGATTTGCGCAGATGCTCTCATCACTTAGCATGCAGAAACTGCCTCCATCTTAGTGGTATTGTGTTGCATGAGTTGGATGGATTGATGAGTAGTCTCTCTTTCTCTCTCTCTGCATTTCATGGACAATGAAAGAAATGTATGCATTTATGCAACAACTTTCTTTGCATCAAATGCCTCAATGTGCTTCACATACTGATCTACTTTGACATGGAGCAAACGTTATGTTGACAAATGTGACAATCATTCCGTACCGGTACCATCTCAAAGACAGCTACTCTTTTGGTTGGTGGTGTTGGTTGAGAGAGAAGTGTAGACCAGGGCAGCAGAACTCTTTCCTGCACCTCTGCAAATTGCGCCAGGGGTTCTTTAATGCACGGGTTTTAAAACTGGGATCCTTGAGCCCTGTAGTTTCCATAGGATCAAGTTTCTATCTGTATGTCTTCAGCTTTCTAAATTCGCTGACTCTGCCTTTAAATTTCTGCTGCTGGTTACAATTAATGATCATGTTAGAACCGTAGAAAAGTTACAGCACAGGAGGAGGCCATTCAGCCCATCTTGTCCATGCCAGCCTAAGGATACCCAGGTGCCCTTTCTAATCCGACCTTCCTGCACCAGACCCATTTTCCTGCAGTTTACAGCACTTAAGGTGCAGATCCAGGTACTTTTTAAAAGAGTTTAGTGTTTCTGCCTCTACCACCAGCTTGGGCAGCAAATTCCAGACACCCACACCCTCTGCGTAAAAAAGTTCTTCCTCATGTCCCCCCTACACCTTCTGCCACTTATCTTGAATCTATGTTCCCTGGTTCTAGAATTCTCCACCAACGGAAACAAATTTATCCTGTCCACTTGATCTATTCCCCTCATAATTGTACACCTCAATCAAGTCACCTCTCAGCCTTCTTTGTTCTAAGGAAAATAACCCCAAACTATCCAATCTCTCCTCGTAGCTACACTTTTCGAACCCTGGCAACATTCCTGTAAACCTCCTCTGCACTCTCTCCAGATGTGCCATTTTCCCTCATCCGTAACATTTGATTAAACCACCTCATAAATTCCCCCAGTGCGTTTCTGTAATGTCAGCCCTTGTCCATGTGGTTAAGGCCTGCAGGTGGAAGACTCAAATCTACAACTAGAGTGATGGATAAAGGTTGCAGCTCAATTCCCGACAGGTTTCCCAGAGCACAAAGCTCCAAAGACCTCCGATTGTAAAGTGCTCAATCTTCAAAAAAAATATTTGAGCTCATAAGCTTCTCACTGGCACTACAGGTTAGGAACTTCTTTCCTCCTAATTAAGCCTAGAACTCTAAAATGTTATCCTTTGATGAAAACTAGTTCTTAGTTCCCTGCCTTCCCAATAAATATTCACAGTTTGAATCATGTATTTGCACCTTGAACGCATTTTTTTTTAAAAAAGGTGCCATTTACAATGAAGGCATTTTACTCATAAAAGAAATCTTTTCTGGATTTTTGTCTCACACAGATATTACACTATCATCTTTCTATTAGCCACACTTTCATCTTCACTTATTAGAAGTCTTTTTGTCAAACTTCACAAGCTGTCCCATTATTTTCCTCTTGTCAGCTGAAGTGCCTTAAAGGGACGTGACGACTGTTTATACACTGTCTTTGGAGAATTTCTGTGACAAGTTAGTCTGCTATGAGTGCAATCTCACCCTACGCATTTCTTGAAACCTCACTTGCTTCTTTTCAAAGTAGGTGACCTGTATTTAAACCAAATGAGGTTTGTTTATTTTAACAGGCCTCATCTGTCAGGCTGGCACTTAACTTTCATTCCATTGCAGACAATTGCTTACTGGTTATGCTGAGAGGTGAGGTGGTGCAGCTTAGCAATGTTGACTGGCGTCTATAAAAGTGCTGGTGCATTATTTTTAGACTCAAATGCTGTAGTACTTTCGGCAGAGATAAATGGATTTGTAGCTATTTTGGAATGGTTTTGATGCAGCCCTGTTCATCCACCTGAGAGCTGCCATTACTATGGAGCAGAATGACTGTTTCCACATCCCAGTCTCTTAAAGTATTTGTGTCAGTTATGACACAAGTGAAGAACAGTAATTCTTTCTAAGTAGCTCAATTGCAATCCTCTTATATCAGTGGAACTTTTTTCCCCGTCTCTCAAACTTTCTATCCAAGTTCTCTGGACAGTCCAATTTGAGTAATTACATTAATTTGAAAGGCATTCACTACAGTGAATTGGGTCTGACAAAACTTATTTCACTTGTCAAAACTGCGTGCAGCTGGTTTAAAGCTACCAAATGAGGGATGAACAGGCAGCATATTCACTTAGTGTTGTAATATTCAGTTGTACTTCAGTAAAGCTCATTAAGAGCCCACAGCTTAATTAGTGAATGCACACATCATGAGCTAGTGAGCTGCAGGAACAGATATTATCCATCCAGCCCCTCAGGGTTACTCCACCATTCAGTTAGATCCTGGCTGATCTGCACCTCAATCTATCTAGACGGCTTTGCTTTATATTCTCCGATAACCTTACCTGACCCTACAGACCAAGGAGTACCCACATTCAATTCCTGGTCTATGCCAAGTTAGCTGATCTCTAAAGAGCAATGAGGTTTTACAATTGACCAACCGTTTCCTTTCCCCTGCATGGTCCTTGAACACACTGCTGCCACACAAGCTTGTGCCCATCTTTCCTGGAATTCCCCTTTTAGGGTCCCTCTGATAAGGTTTCCTCCTCAGCCACAGCATCAAAATATCAAAGCCATAAATAATATCCAATGTGACCGTGACAAAGGTAAACTTTCCTTCCTCATCCTTCTTGAGCTGCCTACTTGAGATGGCAAAGTTGACCACCACATTTCCCTCCAATGCCTCACAGGGCTGGGTATGACTGTCTTCACCTGATTCCGTTCTTATCTTTCTAATCGCAGCCAGAGAATCACTATCAGTGCCATTTCTTCTCATTCCTGCAAAGGTACCTCTGGTGTCCCCAGGATCTATCCTTGGCCCCCCTCCTATTTTTTAATGACATTCTTCCCCTCAGCAGCATCATCCGGAAACATGACATCAGTTTTCATATGTACAGTGACAACAGCCGGATTTACTCAGCACCGCCCCTCATGACCTGTCTGCTGTCTCTAAATTATAAGATTGTTTGTTTGACATCCAGTACTGGATAGGCTGAAATTTCCTCCAATTTACTCATGGGAAAATTGAAGCCATTGTGTTTGGACTCCACCCCCTCACCACTGATCCCATTTCTCCCCCTGGCAACTGTTTTGGGCTCAACTGTTTGCAACCTCAGTGTCATATTTGTTTCAGAGATAAGCATTCAACCACATATCCACATCATCACTAAGACTACCTATTTCTATCTTTGTAACATCACCAGACTCCTTCCCTGCCTCAGCTCGTCTGCTTTGAAATCCTTATTCATCCTTTTGTTACCTCCGGACTTGACTATTTAAAGGCAATCTTGGCTGGTCTCCCACATTCTACCCTCCATAAACTTGATGTCATCCAAAACTCTGCTGCCCAACTCACACCAAATACCATTCACCCATCACCCTTGTGTTTGTTAGCCTACACTGGCTCCTGGTGAAGCAATGCCTTGATTTTAAAATTCTCGTATCCCTCCATGGTCTCATCCCTCCCTATCCCTGTAATCTCCTCCAGTTACTCATATATCTGTGCTCCTCTAATTCTGTTCTCTTGAGCATTCCTGATGTAATCACTGCACGATTGGAGGCCACACCTTCAGCCACCTAGGCCCTAAACCTCTAAACACCTCTCCACCTCTCAACATCACTTTTTACCCTCCTTAAAGCCTACCTCATTGCCCAAGCTTTTAGTCATCTGACCTACTATCTCTCTGTGTGATCTGGTGTTGATTTTTTCTTTATAATCATTCTGAAAAGTGCCTTGGAATGTTTTATTGCTTTATAGGTGCTATATAAATACACATTGTTGTTGTTTAGATGTATGGCCTTTGGGGAGGGAAAATTAAGCCAATGTTTCAGCTGCTAATTGCTATTCAATGATTAGCAGCTGAACTCTCCCTTCCTTAAAGGAAGGAACTTTTGTCCCAGTCTATATATCCCTTCATGGCCTTGTCCCAGCCAATCTCTGCAATCACCTTCAACCATCTACCCCCTTCCAAATGTTCCAACTCTCTGATTTCAGCTTTCTGTGCTTTCCTCCATTCAATACACATCTGCGCACACACGAAGGGGTCAGAGCCTCCAGCAGCCTCTGTCCCACTACCTGAAACACTTTATAAAACCTCTTTCTGAACTTCACCATTACTGGCATGGCCTTGGGAGAATTACAGAAAAAACTCATTCTAAGATTCAAAAACAGAAAATGCTGGAAGAACTCAGCAGGTTTGGCAGCATCTGTAGAGAGAGAAACAGAGTTAATGTTTCGAGTCCGTATGACTCTTCTTCAGAGCTAAGATTTCAAAGATTTCTTTACCAATCACACTTTTAGTTAAAATAAATATCAACCTTCGATTACTAACAGCAAACTATTTACATTTATTCAAAACTAATTAAAATAATACTAGGAAATGCTTTAAAATCCTGGTGTAGACCTAATTGTGTTACTTTATGTTACTCAATGTTGGCTGGTGATGTTATGGCTGCGTTTGAACCTTGAGCCCAGCCTTTTTGTGGAACCTATAACATCAGTTAGTGGAGCATACAATGTAGGCAATGAAATTTATAGTACACATTAAAGTATTTAAGCTCTTGGTGGGCTCACTGATAGTTCAGCAAATGGTTCTAGTGATGAATGGTGCCGTTAAGGCCTCCTGATTAGTGGTGACTTAGCAGTTCTCAGCAATCCGGAAGCCAAACTGGGTTCAGTGCCTTCTGGCTAGAGAGGAAAAGGGAAAAGGAGGTTCAATCAGGGTGGCTATCCAGTGACTCCTGACTGGAAAATCTGCCTATGTGGATGTTAGCTGAGCACATGTTGGGGCTCAGCAATGTTGTCCATCAGTCAAAAAGCCAGCTGCTGCATGGATGAGGTCCTGTACCTAACATGTCCTAGCATTGACCAGTGCCTTCAGAGGAAAGGGATTAAAGCTCACTCAGATGTCTTATGAGCTGTTAAAATTCTGGCGTAGGCCTTCCAAGACATATCACCCAATGTATGCAAATCTGAGGTGAGATACTTTAGTTTCAAGTGCAGTGCCAGCTTGTACAAATCAATGGGTTATCACGACTCACTGGGATAGTGCGCTGTAATATCAAGCCCCATTGTTCTCTGAGCCACAACAAATGTGAAAAGTTTGACCAAACCACCAATTTTCCCCAATTCTACATAACTGTTTAATTTGGGTTAACAGAATATGAGCAACAGGTTTGTAAACTTAATGAGTAAATAACTGTTTATTGAACAAATTATCTTTAACTAGTGGCAAAAGAAAGAAATATGAACTGCTAACTTCTTACTCAATAACTTAAACCCACACACACAGACACAACACAGATTTTAAGGATGAGATAAAACAATTTAATAACACCAATCTAGAATACAGGATTAGATGGGTTGATTTTGATTGATGTCTTCAAATTCCTTGCAGTTTGTTGTTGATGACACGAGGTGGTCTCCCAGCACTTTCAGTCTGTGGTTCACTGGTTGGAAAAAATTTCAGATAAAAACTAGGAGCAGAGTGGCAATCCGACACTGATTGCCACTCTGAGCAAGTTCAGGCCCAATGTTCCTCCTGCACTCAAGATCCTCCTATGGCACTTCGCTCAGCATGGGAAGCAACATGCACACTTGCTGGTCTTAGTTGTGGTGGTAGCTGAGAGCAGTAATAAGAAAAAAAGGTATATTTACATAATGCCTCATGTTATGTTTTACTATGGGGTCGCTTTGCTCGTGAACTGGTTCCACACTTATCTGTCAGCAGGTGAGTCAATTGCAAGATACTGCAGACATAGAAACCAATATAAAATGAAACACATACTATTTATTTACACAAACAGAGCACTAACTTGATGTGTGCTTTCTCAGCCAGAGCCTACTCTAGGCTAACATTAACATCGCAGCCCGCGCTACACAGCTATTGGGTCTTACAGTCATGTGGTCAGTCTGCTCACATTCTCTTAAAGGTGTATTATGCCTCAAATTACGACATCTTTCCCTTTTTACTTGAAAGTTCATTTTACAATATATTAACTATTTAAAAAAATGAACTATTTCAGTCGCTCAGGAGGCTTTCTCAAATGTGTCAACTGTTGTAGTTCTATGACTTCGGATATTTTATCTGAGGGCCCCCTCTCAGGAGTTATCTGTCCACTAGGCTCCCCAGTAGGAACCTGTAAGTTTGCCTCTTCAACTCTCAGGCTCAATGGGTCCTACAGGTACTTCCAAAGCAAGAGGAGTTCCTTCAACATCTGGTGTAGACTCCAGCAGGAATGTTTAATGAACCTTTTCTTGTGGATCTGTTTCCCATTTCCTGAGGTGATCCACGTGTCTCCTGATTATTCAACATTCAACCGATATATGATAGGACAGAGGTCCTGTCACCGCACTGACTTAACCTGATAGTCATTTGGGCCCATCTCCAAATTTCTTTGCAAAATCAGCTTCTCCTACAGTGAAGCTTATTTCATGACTATGGTCATCGTGTCCATTTTTCTGGGCCCCCTGACTTCTCTCTACACTTCCCCCTAAATTTGGCCTTATGAGGCTTAACCATGTCCTGTTCATTAATAACTCTGCAGGGGCAATACGGGTGGTCATTTGTGGTGTAATCCTATAGCTGAGCAGGAAGCATGATAACTTCATTGCTATGGAGTCCCCCTGTAGGTTTTTTCATTCCAGACTTGAAGGCCTGGACTGCCCTCTCAGCCAACCCATTGGATGCAGGGTGGTATGGTGAGCTCTTGCCATGAATTATGTCATTTGAGTTGTAAATCTTTGGAATTCCCCACTAGTGAATGCCGTTCCATTATCAGACACTATTATCTCTGGCAAACCATGTATCACGAAACTCTGACACAATCTGCCTATGGTGGCGGCAGATGTGGGCGATCGCACCTCATATATATTCATCCATTTGGAATGGGAGTCAATAAGTAAGAGGAACATCTTGCCCAAAAAAGGCCCCACATAGTCAAAGTGGAGGCAGACCTATGGCCTTCCTGGCCATTCCCAAGGATGCAGTGGGGCAGAAGGAGGCAATTTCTGCACCTGTTGGCACTGCATGCAGCTCTTGACCATGCTTTTGACTTCAATATCCATCCCAGGCCACCATAAGTAGATGCACACCAACATTTGCATTCTGGAAATGCCAGGGTGAGCATGCCATGAAGCTATGTATATAATATTATTGGAAAATATTTTTCTTTTAAAATAGAGGTTTAGTCTGTGGGGGTGTCTTAATTGGATTAAAGCTAGCTAGCCTGGGTGCTTTAATGTGTACTAGTTTTGAAATGTGAGAGAGGTAGGGTGCATTTGTATTTTTTGAATAGACCATTCAAGAAGTGGGGTGAAATCTGGCACCTAGCTAGCAGAGACCAAGCAATATGTCTATATTATTAATAAAGTTAGTATTATGAAAGGGGTTTTATGTTAGAAGAGGTGGAGTTCAAAGGTGCTGATGATGCAATGAGAATTTACATTCAATGAGGTGTGCTGAATATGACTGATAGCAGTTTTGTGTGTGCAGAGCAGAGGCAATGTAAGGTCAAAGCAGCTGTAAGCCTACAACTGTCTCCACAGGAACCAAAGTGAAAGGAACCTCATTTTGAATTTGTAAGGTGAAAATGCTTTGCCTGGTGTCTATTTAAAGTCTATGAGTTGTTGTTGCCTTAACAGTGATTAGTTTGGGAATTTGTTAAAAGTTATGATAGTAGTAATTTGTAGCCATGTATACATGTTTAATGTGTTATAACTTAATAAAATGTTTCATTGAGTTTAATATAAAACCTCTCAAGGACTGGTGGTCTAATTCCTGAATTTAGAATTGCATCTCAAACATATCACTTAAAAATATGGGTTATGACAGTTGTTTAAAGGTTCCCTCTGGAATTTTTAAGGAACTCAGCTTTACCAACTGCTGGGTCATAACAGAGCATTATGCAATTCTATCAAAAATGGTTGACTTCCTCTGGGAGGCACAATGACTCTCAGTCCCTACATGTCATCTTGGCAGGTGAGCTTGTATCTCCTGTTAACATAGGGCTTTGTTTTGTCTGACTTAGGCTCGTTAGGTCATCCATGCAAGACTTGTTCCCTGATGTGAGACAAAACTGGATTGTGGTTGGTCCATTCTCTGATCTGTTTGGAATTCACTGGTGATGAATCTAGAAAGTTTAATAATAATACAAGTTCTTGAGGGATGGGGATATTCACATTGCTGTCCTTTAGGGCTAATCAGCTCAGCGCATCGGCATTGGCAATCTGGCTTCCCAGGTAGTGGATAAAAGTATATTCATAAGCTGCTAGAATCAGTGCCTACATTTGGATGTGTGCCGAGGTGATTGGGGGTATTGCATTATCTTCTCCAAACAAGAAGATACTATGGTGAGGAGGCAATTACAGATGTATTAATGAAATTTCTTAATGCCAAGTACATTGGATAAGCCTTCTCTCTCTATTTGTGAGTATCTTCGTTCAGCCACACTGAGTGTTCTTGAAACATAGCCAATGGACTGTTCGGAGCCATCTGCCATCTAATGGGAGAGTACTACCCCTGGTCTGTAAGGGGATGCATCACAGGTTAAAATCAACTATTTCTTTGGGTTGAAATGTACCAACAGGGCCAATGAATGTAGTAACTGCTTTACTGTCGTAAAAGCCTGTTGTTGTGGGGCTTGCCAAGTCCATCTGTGTTTTTTCTTGAGTAACCCATATAATGGAGCCAGTACTGTTGACAAATTTGGGAGAAAACGACCATAGTAGTTAACCATTCCCAAGAAGGAGTTGAGTTTTGTGGCATTTCCCAGGGCAGGCGCCTCACGAGTAGCTCTCACCTTGTCTTCTACTGGGTAAAGGCCCTGCAAGTCAACACTATGACCCAGGTAAATCACTTATTTTGCTTGGAAGATCCATTTTCCCCTTTTCAAGGATACTCCAGCTTGTGAGAAACACTTCAATAGCTCTTCCAAGTTAGCCAGGTGTTCTTCATCAATTAGTCCAGTTACGAGGACATCATCGAGATAAACCATCACATGGGATGGACCCTCGGGTAAATTTTCCATAGTCCATTGGAAAATGGTACAAGTCGACGAAACTCCAAAGGGTAACCTGGTATACTGATATAACTCCCTGTTTGTTGATAGTCCGAGAGGCCTTTCCTATCTCGACTTGCTGGTAAGCGTGGCTCATTTTGAGTTTCGTATATGTGGTGCCCCTCCTGCCAGCTTGGAGTACAATTCATCAATTTTTGGTATAAGGTGCCTATCAAGTCTGGCTACTTTATTAACGGTCAACTTGTAATCCCCACATATTCACGCACCCTGGTCAGGCTTTAGTACTGGAAATACGGGTGCTGCCCATTCAGAAAATTGTACAGGTTATAAGGCTCCCAACCTTTCCAGCCTGTCCAATTCTATATCCACTTTTTCTTGTAATGCAAAGGGGACTGGCCTTGTCTTCAAATATCTGGGGGTTGCTCCAGGATCCATTTGGATCCAAGCACAGTTGAACCCTCCCCAGCCATCACTATCAGGGGTAGGTTAGCAGATTGGCTGATTGGCTTCCATATTGTACTGGAACCTTGCATATATCTTTTACTCTTATGTTTTCGCCAGTATATGCTTGAGACTGGCATCTGAGTTTTCCACTTTTAGTGAGTGGCCTCCTCCATTCAGATACTTAAACATGTGTTCCCCTGTGGATGCGCTTGTATCCACCTCCATTCGAAAGTGTTTTCTGATGATCTCTACTGTCACGTAGATTGACTCTGTTTTATCCAATTGTGTAATGAGTAAATACTGACTCTGTTTCTTCTGGCTCCTCCATTATATAAATTTCATGACTTCTGTCTTTTTGGTTGAAATTTGGTCTCAATCTTTCTTTGCAATATCGCATAATGTGCCCATTGCGATGGCAGTGGAAGCACTGGGTTCTTCTAAATTGTCATTCGTTTGTACGCTGCCTCGTTCCATTTTTGCAATGATTAATGTGGTTTTTATCTGTTAAACCATTGCTTTTTGCTGGTCTTTTGATGGCGGCTATTTCCACCTTTCCACAGAGCCCTGCGCTTCCGCACTATTTCTAGCCAGTACCTCCCTCCCAACGTGAAGAACGGCACCATTTTGTGCTCCTTTGATTTCTCGAAGTCCTTGACTGCGCTCTTCATTGCGAGAGCCAACTCCAGCGCCTTGCTGAAGTCTAAATTTGTCTCTATCAGCAACCTTTTTGGAATGGCGTCTTCATTAATCCCACACACTAATCAGTTTCTTAACATGTCGTTAATTGACATCCTGAACTCACAATGCTCTGTCAGTTGTTATAAGGCTGCTACATAGCAAGCGACTGTCTCTCCAGAGGCACAACACCTCGAATTGAATTTAAAACGCTGTGTTGTTACTGAGGTCTTCAGCTAAAAGTGGCTTTTTACTAGATTCGCCAACTCATCAAAGCTCTTGGAATCTAGGCGTAAGTTTTACTGCCACATGTCGATAAGAGGATTGCCTACCTCTTCTCCTACCCCGATATGTCACGGGCCAAACAGAAAAATGCAAGAGGTTCAATATAATGTGACCAGTCATCGGTGGTCTGATCAAACATTTCGATGTGGCTAAATTGTGGCATATTGGAGGCCGATAACTTCAACGACTATGGTGAGGGTTTACAATTGTAATGTACTTACAACTGGTGTGCAGGGCACGGCTAATTTCGTGGCTTTCCTAGGTATCGTCGACTGGTCGCGTTTTGCGACGTCACCAGCTGCTTTGTTTTACTTCGAGGTTGCTTTGCTCGTGAACTGGTTGCATGTTTTTCTGTAGGCAGGCGAGTCAATCACAATATACTGCAGACGCAGAGACTAATGTGAAATGAAGCACATGCTATTTATTTACACAAACAACAGAGCCCTAACATGAAGTACACTTCTCCAGCCAGTCCCTACCCTAGACTAATTTTAACATGGCAGCCCACGTTACACAGCTATTGGGTCATACAGTCATGTGGTCAATCTGCTCACATTCTCTTAAATGTGTATTACACCTCAGATTACCACACCTCATTGCATGACAAACATTTCCCTCCAAAAGCTTTGTTTTGTTGTATTGTTGTCAAAATAAGTGCAACAACCACATTGCACACAAGATTCTCCAAACAGGTATTTAATCTGTTATAAAACAAAAACAGAATTACCTGGAAAAACTCAGCAGGTCTGGCAGCATCGGCGGAGAAGAAAAGAGTTGACGTTTCGAGTCCTCATGACCCTTCGACAATATCTCTGTGTTTCTGTTTTTATTTAATCTGTTATGCTGTGTGTTGGTCGAGGGAGGAACAGTGGGGCCAAGGCATTTGGAAAGGCTGTTGTTTTCAACATTACCAGGGGATGGCCTGAAGACAGCATCTCATTTTAGTGCCTTAACAACACCACCCACAGCGGTGCATCACTCATTCAGTATTACATCAAAGTGTCAGACTAGATGTTGTACTCAAATCCTGGAGTGAGACTTCAACCTACAACCATCTGATTTAGAGGAAAAAGTGCAACTAACTAAGCCAAGCGAGCACTCCATTTCTTTTCCATGTTCTTTTGAAAATGTTGCTATTCCAATATGCATTAATTTACATTTATCTACATTTAATCCATCTGTCATTATTTGACCCATCTCCTTTTGCTGTAGAATTCACTTTTTCTTTCATCTATTGCTCATCAAGTCTTTTAATTACATGTTAGTGCTCCGTGTGTCATTAATAACCTGTTAGTCTGCTAGTGCCACAGTAGCTATTGAGAATCTCATAAACTTAACCGTGTGAAAGCTGAACTAGCACAGAAAAAAAATCCATTCAACCAAACTGGTCTAAGCCAGAGTGTATGTCCCACACAAGCCACCTCTCCAGCCAGCCCTCTTCAATTGTGAACCTTCATGCTCATATCCTGGAGTGGGGCTTGAACCCATAACACCACTCAGAAGCAAAGGCCACAGGATTTGAATCTTTATCTGTTCTCTCTCATACCTCCTGTTCATTTTAGATGGAGCTTGCTTATCCTCTCCTTTCCACTTCTGCCTAAAAGGCTATTCTGTCTTGTCATTAGCTTTTTGGAACTCTGGTATATTTTCAGCATTTTCAAATTTCCATTCGACGCCCTAGAGGCTCCCTCTATTCTGGTGGAATGTGGTGAGTCCACTGTACTTATCTCTGTACTAAAATTCTTCCTAAATTACCAGAAACGGTAGGTGACTCGCCATTTCTAGTGCTTTCTATGAAAGCTAGTATTAACCTGAACAAAAAAACCTTGCCCCAGTCTATCAGCTAAACGTGGTAAATAGATCAGATTAACTCAACACATTCCAGCAACTGACATTTTCAGAACAAAAGTAAGCCTTGGGAGGGAGTAATAGCTGTGGAGAAGGGGGTTGGGATAAGCTTTAAGTAGTTCACTGTTACAGCTGTGAACACCAATTTCCTCCTGATTCATTTCAAGTAATCTCACAGCCCATTTTGTTTCTGTTGTACATGTCCGTAGTCCTGTATGACATAGACAAGATAAAATTTTGGAGATTCTCAATTATCCACTAACTTCAATTGGAACATTTTAGAGGAACCTCAATTCCTGTAGGTCAGGTGATGAAGTTCAGAAACCCTTTGTCTGCATTCACTTTATGCCCTCTCTCTCCCCCCTCTGCCCTTTCTCTCACTCTATTCTTCTTCTCTCACTTTCTCTATCCTTAATACTTCATCATAGTCCCCAAAAACATTCTAAAGCACCTTCAAGCCAATGAATTAATGTGATGAAGACAAATGCCACGGCCTACAAACAACAATGAGATGTGTGACCAGCTGCTCTGTTTTTGTTTTGGTGATGTTGGCTGTGAGCAAATTCTTTTTCTTAGAATACTGAGAGTCTTCCACATCCAACTGATCCATCAGATCCAACCTTACTTTAACACCTCATCCAAAGTAAGTGCTTCAGACAATGTAGCAATCATTCAGTAGTGCAGCGTACTGAGGTGTTAGCCCAGATTATGCGCTAAAGTCCATGGTGGGGATACCCATACTTTCTAACTCATAGGGCTGGATTTTCATGCTGGAGGCGGGACTCAGCCCATCATTGCAATCCCACCCCTATCACCAGGCTGCCGGGAAACGGGGTTTTACTAGTGGAAAACCCCACTTTGTGCCAGAGTTCTTCTGCCATCTCAATCAGCAGACCTGAGGCAGGAAGCACAGCAGGACAGCTCCAGATTGGGCCCTCTGAAGGGCCCACCTCATAGCCTTTTTTTTAAGAGGTCCGATGATCCCTTATAACTGCCGGCAACAGATTTGAGCCTCACTTGCCAGCACATATATGATCTTCCCATCAAACTCAATGCTTGCCCAAAGTTTGGTCCTTCTATGGAGTTGCCCCACCCCTCCTCCCCTCCCCCCGCCCGCCCCCCCAAACCTCTACCATCTCCCTTACTGATTTTTCTCAATGTTGTTACCTCCAATGCTATCCTTAAACCACTGAACTTGCCTTTCATGAAGTTTCCTAATCTTCTGTCCCAATTCTGTGGCCATCTTTCTCACTTGGGCTGGCTTCCTGTCCTGCGACCTGTCCTGTCACCCACCCTGCAAAATGGTTACGAAGGGAAACGGAGGCAGAACTTCCACCGTGCCTCTCAGTGGCCTTTTGTTTTTTTGCCACCCGCCTCCATTTGGCCCTGTTTCGGGGCCTCAAAACTTGGCCCATAGTTCAAGTATCACTGACCGAGCCAAGCTGCTTTTGTGGCTACAGTATGTTCATTGCAGGGGTGGGGGGGCGGGGGGGTGCGGGTGTCTGAATGGAGCCATGCAAGATTCTGAAAGCATTTGCCAGCAGATTGCCGAATATGGAAAATGTTTCAGTCCCTAACCGCAGCTTGATAGTGTTACAATAATCAATCTACTTGCACATCAGAACAGACTTATTACTAGAAAATTAGCTGAGTTCCTATAATAAATAACTATTTTACTTAAAAATAAATGAAATGTTTTGATTCTGATCACCTTGTCTTTCTTCCTCCATCTGTTTCACTCTCATTCTTGTTATATTCTTGAACGTTTTTTAAAGGAATCGAACCTCATTGAATTGGCCTTTTTTACCCTCCTTTATGATTATTTTGGAGACAGGAAAAACTGTACAAATAAAAACATGGATTTTGAAACCAGCTCTGAAGGTCAGAGGAGTGAAGAAGCCATCAATAAATCTCTGAGCTGCTTTTGTATATCCACCTGGGAAGCAGCCAACAAACAGTTGTACTTAATGGTGCCCCAGATAAGTCAACTCACCTGCAGCTTACCAAGTCAAAATGGAGCTTTGGGCTTGAGCTCGAGCCCACCTCCACTTTGCTTGCTCGCCCTGCAGCTAATTAACAGCTGTTGGGCTGGCTCAAGATAGGCCTTTTGCCCCCACTAGGGGAGGAATTCCCACACCTGACAGCTGCTGGTCAGTCAGAGGGCAGGCAGACTTTGGTCCCAGCAGTGTCACTATTGGGACAGCTGCCAATCCCAAAGAATACATTCAGCGATGGAGTCTGGACTTTAAGATGTGTCTGGGGTCTCGCCAGGGCCTGGCTGACAGACCTGAGCAAATGGGGAAAGAGGTTTGCATGTCTGTGGTGGATAGGGTAGGGGGAGGGGAAATGCAGGGGTGGGAAGACCCCTGGTGGGAGCCTCTGATGGCCACAGGGGATCCATAAAGGAGCTACTTCTCCCACCCTTTTGACCAGCCAGCATCCTGAGCAGTAAAACCTGCCAGGCTACACACATGGTGGGGGCCTCTCCCGCACAGTTTGAATCCCAGTGGTGACAGGAAGGGGTCCTTAAGTGACCTTCAATTAGCCATTTAAAGTCTTCTGTTGGCCCACAGGCAGGCGGGCTTCCTTACACCTCGCCCTGCCACTGGTAAAATTGTAGTGGGATTTGCAGTGGACAGGCAGGTAGGCACAGGGACTGGTGCCCATGGAATGGCACACAATTTTACAGCCCACCCCCACCCCCCAACAAGCCTAACTTCCCACCCCCAGCAGGCTATAAAATTCAGCCTTTTGAGCTTAGTCCCATTATTACTTATATCAACAATGTTAATAATCCATACTTAGTCATAAATATTAAACCTGGCAGTTTGTCCTGTGTTCAAGGAAGTGGTTTTTAACCAGCTTTAAGATGTTCTCTTTGGCAAACACGCTACTGAACCTCTTATGATTATTAAGTCAGCACAAGCAATTAATCATTTGAGCAGGGCAATAGGATCAGATGATACATGGTGGTTGATTAAACCAGCAGAAGCAAATTTAATTAAAGAACACAAGCAAGTGTGGAACATGAAAGAGTTGTATGCTCATCAAACCAATTCCTACCAGAAACAACGCCTCATTTGCCTCATCATTGGATGAAACACAACTCCAAATGAAATTAAACCCCGACAGGAGAATGGGCTTCTGGTTCAAACTGGAAAAGACAAAGCGAGGGCATAAAAATATAAGAAATAGGAGCAGAAGCAGACCGTGCAGTTTCTTGAGTCTGCCCCATCACTCAATGAGCTCATGGCTGTTCCAATTTAGGTCAGGATTTCTTACAAAAAGAGCTTCCAATGCATGAAATGAGCTTCCAGGTAAGGCTGTGGAGGTGAAGGGCAGAATTTAATGTGGGAGCAGGGGGTCTCGCCCATGGCTGGAGAACGGGCAAGTCCCCTGCCTCACCTCTTTTCAGGACATTAGTCAAGCACTTAATTGGGCAGTGGCAGACCGCCCCTGGTATCAAGGATCCCAGGGGTAGAAGTCCCGCCTGTCGAGAGCTACCAGACAATCAAAGGTCATCAGCTCTTCATTCATCAGCAGCACCACCAAGAGATAGTGGCTGCTACTAGCAATACGAAAATATGAACATATGATTTAGGAGCAAGGGTAGGCCATTCTGCCCCTCAAGCCTGCTCCGGCATTCAATAAGATTATGGCTGATCTGATCATCAAAGATTCCAGCCTGAGATGAGAATGTTTTTCCCTCAGAGGGTCGTGAGTCTTTGAAACTTTTTAAAATGTGTTCATGGGATGTGGGCATCATTGGCTCTGCCAGCATTTATTGCCCTACCCTAGTTCAGATGGGAGTTTAGAGTCAACCACATTGCTGTGGGTCTGGAGTCACATGTAGGCCAGACCAGGTAAGGTCAGCAGATTTCCTTCCTTAAAGGACATTAGTGAACCAGATGGTTTTTAACAACACTTGAAAATGGTTTTGTGGTCATCATCAGACTTTTTTTTTAAATTCCAGATTTATATTCAATTCAAATTCCACCACCTGCTATTGTGGGATTTGAACCCAGGCCCCCAGAGCATTACCCTGAGTTTTTGGATTACCAGTCCAGTGACAACACCACTACACCACCACCTTCCTCAAAAGGTGCTGGAAGCAGAGTCTTTCAGTATTTTTTAGGCATGGGTCGATAGATACTTGATAAGCAAGGAAAGGTGAAAGGATAGGTGGAAATGTGGAGTAGAGGCAACAACCAGATTAGCCATGATCTTATTAAATGGTGGAGCAGGCTTAAGGGGCCAAATGGCCTACTATTGCTCCTAATTTGTATATTCATATGTAATAATGACATTCTTAATTAACAGCGTTAACCAACCACCTTTTGCTAGCTTGTTAAAATTTTGAAATGCCCTTAAATATTGAGGTCCCAGCCTTGGTCACCATGCAACCATGTCTCTGAGATAGCTATCAGTTCATACATATTTATTTCTATCTTTGCTAACAATTCATCCATTTTGTTACAAATGCTGTGCGCATTCAGATACAGAACCTTTAACTCTGTCTTTCTGCTCTCTCCATTTTTGTGCTCTCTGACCTTACCTGCTGGTGCACTCTTCAGTTTATACTCTCTGCCACTTCCTGCCACACTCTGGTTATCATTACCCAAATTGCTACTCTGCGGTATTACCTCGTTGTTTCCCTTTGATTTACTACATCTCCTTTCGCATGATCCCTTCCCCCCACTATTTTGTTTAAAGCCCTCTCTATATCCTTCATTATATGACTCACCAGAACACTGGTCCCAGAATGGCTCAAGTGAACACAGTTCCAATGGCACAGCTCCCACTTTCCCCCGTACTGGTGCCAGTGCCTCATGAGTCAAAAGCTAATTCTCCCACACCAGTCTTTCAGCTATGCATTCAACTTTCTAACCTTATTTGCCCTAAGTTAATTTGCTCGTGGCTCAAGTAATAATCCAGAGATTGGGCGGAATCATCCCAGATTTGCACTAAATGCAGTAGTGGGCGGGAAAAAGGATGTTTTAACTGCCAGGTGCAATGGCTGCTTTCCCCGCCGTATCGTCCCAAACCCACCGCGTTAATTATATATTCCCAGGAAACATGCCAGTTCGATGGCTGGTGGACTCTGATTTGCCCGCCACGCCATCACCTCGCCACTTCATCACGCTGGTGCCATATTTAATGTGCAGCCATGTGCACACCTCTCAGTGCTTCCAGCCCAGGACTGCAGCACGGAAGACATGGCCCCAAAAGGCAAAAAGACTTCAACTCCACAGTTTAGTGATGTGTCCCTTGAGCACCTTTTGGATGCCATGGAGGCCCATTGTGATGTGCTCTACCCCCCACTCTGGCCATAAGAGGGCCAGCAACATCACCGATCCGGCATGGGAGGTAGGTGGTGGCAGTGGTGGTCAGTGCCAATACCCTGCAAAAGAGGACAGCCACCCAGTGCCACAAGAGAATAAATGATCTCCTCCGTTCTGCCAGGGTAAGTCACTCTTCTCATCACTTCCAACTCACACACTCACAAACCCATCACACATCTACAGGGCTCTCACTCACTGCTGGTACAAAGGACATCACCATTCGTTCTCTCACATAGACCTTCATTGTCCCCATCCCGTCCATGGGACCACTCACCATGTACACATGCCAAGCATACTTATCATCTGGCCTGCCAGGCGTTCTGCTTACACTCTATCTATTTGTATTTATGCAGGACAAGCTGGCACACATCAAAAGGGAGAGGTAATAGACCGGTGGAGGAATGCCTGAAATCAAGCTCCTCACAGACTTTGAAAATAGAGCCATCCAGCTGGCTGGTGAAGATCTGGACCATTTGAGGTTGGCGGTGTTGTACCAAGTGAGGATCCAGCAGTGCAATGTCCATCTGACAACCATGCTGTGAATCACTTCCCCTATTCTGCAGTCCCCTGCCATGCACTAATTATCTCTCCTTGCTTTTGCAGGCACATCTGCCAAACAGTCAACAGAGTCCATGGCCCAGGGACTCCAATCAAGCCTTCAATTAAAGGAAAGTCTGAAGAGAAATCTGAAGCCACAGAGCTCACTGAAACTCTACACCAATGCAGAGACACAAACCTCGGTGTGACTCAGCTTTAGAGTAGCCTCGGCATCACAATCTGATTAGCACATCACAGTTTCTGTTCCACAGCAGGCAGCAGGGGCTTCCCGGTCTCCGGCACTCGGAGGACTGCTGGAGACCAGAAATCTGCTGAGCCTAAGTCAGATGATGAGCTTCTGGACTCAGTTATATCTCAGTTGCTGGAGCTGCAAAGGAAAGCTCTGGGACATCAGGAAAGGATGTCCGCTGCACTCCTCAGATTGCAAGGCACGATGAAGGAGTCTGCCCATGCTCAGTCTGAGGTGATAGCACCAACATTGCAAAACACCAAGGTCAGCACAGGCAGGATGGTGGCTGCCATGGAGACCTTGGTCTCGGACGTCACTCCTGCACTGCTGCACGGGCTGAACTCCATCGCTGATGCCATAGTTGGCCTCCAACATGTGTATGTGAGAGAGGTGTGGGGCAGCTCGATCTCACTCCAGCTACCCTTTCTCTTCAAGGAGTCAGCCAGGGACCGTCGAGCACCCATAGGGAGGAGGACCAGCAGGTCAACACCATGGAGCCATCCACCCAGGTGACTCTAGCAGCACCGAGTCCAGCCGAATCTCCCCTTCTGTGACCTCAGCAGCTCCAGCTCCACAGGACGAGGAGGGTACCACTCCCCTGCAACAGGAGCCTAAAAGCAGGCTGGGCCCTTCCAAGTCTGGGCCCTCCAGAGAACATCTGCCAAGGTCATCACAGACAACAGGGCGTAGCAGTCAGCAGGCTACCTCCACCTCCACTGTGGCTGTCGGGGGAGCACCAAGATGTAATTGCAGGGTTATGAACGTTAAGGAGATGTAACTCTTTCAGAGCCGAACAATTAAACTAAATTAACAAAATAGGGGATAAAATAAACACAGCCCCAAAGTCAGGTCAGCTGTAAAACCCAAGGACAAAGTTTAAAGGAAACTTACAAATATCAAATCAAAATGTAATTAAAGGGGTCAACAAAACACCCCAGTCCCTGCAGTGCCCACCGGGCACGGAAGGCCTCGAGAGTGCCAGCAGCCATTGGCTGCGATCTGGACACTCACAGACACGGGATGTGCCAGCTTCTGCGGGAGCATCCAGCCCAGTCCTCCGCCACCCAGCACATCCCCGATCCCGGTCACCCCTGCAGCCACAGGCTTCCTCTCCGCCAACCACTGAAAAGGACGGAGGGGCGGATTCCTGTGCAGCGGCTCTCTGACGTTAGCCGCTACTCCTGACAGGGGTGAGCTGCGTCGTGAGGTGACCATGTTCCAGACTTTGATCAGGTCCTGGTAAAAGACGGGCAACACCTGCAAAGAGCCACTGAGGCCCCTCTGCTCTATAAACAGGAGTTGCATGTCATAATTCAGGCCGTGCACCTGACGGAAGAAATATGTCATCAGGGCACACCATCTCGGAGGGGGCTCGATGTCAAGGTATCGCTGCAGGGTCTGAAGGCAGAAAGTCGCCACCTGTGAGCAAAGGCACACTAGCAACTTAAGGAGAGGTAACTCTTTTGAGTTAAACCAATTTTACTCTTAAGGAGATGTAACTCTTTTGAGTCAAAACAATTAAACTAAATTAACAAAATTAGGATAAATCAAGCACAGCCCCTAATTCAGGTCAGCTGTAAGACTAAGGATAAAGTTTAAAGGAAACTTACAAACTTTAAACCAAAATGTGATTAAGGGGGTCAATAAAACACCCCAGTCCCCACTGTGCCCACCGAGCACAGAAGGCCTCGAGAGTGCCGGCAGACACCGCGTGCTCCCTCTCCAAGGACACCCGGCCGTGAACGTAGCCGTGGAAGAGGGACAAACAATTGGGCAGGACTCCCCCGTCGATCGCCCGCTGCCTGGACCTGTTAATGGCCAACTTGGCCAGGCCCAGGAGCAGGTTCACAAGGAGGTCCTCCTCCTTCCCGACCCCCTTCTGCACCGGGTGTCCGTGGATCAGGAGCGTGGGGCTGAAGTGCAAACAAAACATTAATAAAAGGTTTTTTAAATAACTAAAAATGGAGTGCATCCTACCACATCCTATGTAAGCATGGTCCACGGACTCCACAAGACCACAAAAAGGCAGGTGTCCTGAGAGTCCATGAACCTATGCATCCTACGATTATAGGGGACTGCTGCATGCAACACCTTCCAACCCAGGTCCCCGTAGAAAGGGGGAGGACACCTCTGTAGCGGGCCTCCCATCGGGGGCCTCCGCCGACGGATGGCAACAAGGCACGCCAGGGCGTGTCCGGTCGACGGACAAGGGCGAGAAAATGGAAGGTGTGCAGCAGCAGTCCGTACAAAAAGCTCCTCCGCGCCATGCCAAATGGCACAGAGGGCATGTCCCCGAGGCGGCTCATATTGCGGGGCACCAGCACCCGAGGGAGGGTTCGGGGCTTGGGGCCAATGTGGAATTCCGTCCGAACAGGGGAACGTTCAGCAGGAAGACCACCGCGCACCTGGGCCACCTCAAGACCTAAAATTACTTCGGGTCCGAGCATGAGCGTCCTTAGGTCTTGGATGGCATCGGCTGTGACCCGGACACTCACAGACGCGCGACGCGCCAACTCCTGCGGGAGCATCCAGCCCAGTCCTCCGCCACCCAGCACGTCCCCGATCCTGGTCACCCCTGCGGCCACAGCCCTCCTCTCCGCCAACCACTGAAAAGGACGGAGGGGCGGATTCCTGAGCAGTGGCTCTCTGATGATAGCCGCTACTCCTGACGGGGGAGAGCTGCGTCGCGAGGCAACCATGTTCCAGCCTTTGATCTGGTCCTGGTAAAAGACGGGCAACGTCTGCAAGGAGCCACCAAGGCCCCTCTGCTCTATAAACAGAAGCTGCACGTCATAGTTCAGGCTGTGCACCTGACGGAAGAATTACATCGTCAGGGCACACCATCTCGGAGGAGGCTCGATGTAGAGGTATCGCTGCAGGGTCTGAAGGCGGAAAGTCACCACTTGTGTGCATAGGCACACTAGCGCCTGACCACCCTCCCTAAGCGGGAGACTCAGAACCTCAGCAGCGACCCAGTGCAATCTTTTGTCCCAGAAGAAGTCGACTAAAAATTTCTGGATTTTTGTGACAAAGTCTGGGAGAGGGGTCAAAGTGACCAGCCGATACCACAACATGGCGGCAATCAGCTGGTTTATGACAGGACTCGATCCCGGTAAGACAGCAGTCGGAGCAGTCTTGTCCAGCGCCGCAGGCAAGCGGTGACTTTCGTCTCCAGTTCCTGACAGTTCGCCAGCCAGGATTCCTCAGCGGGGCAGAGATGGACACCCAGGTAGAGGAGGCTGGTCCTGCTCCAGGTGAAAGGCCTGAGCTCCTCGGGTAGGGGATCCATCTGCCACAGGCCGACCAGGAGTCCAGAACATTTATCGCAGTTGATCCTGGCAGAAGAAGCGGCAGAGTAGACCTCCTGGCACTCGCGCATCCTCCGCAGGTCAGCTGGGTCACTAAACATAAGGAGCACGTCATCGGCGTAAGCCAAGAGGACCACCCCGATGCCCGGCCCGCGCAGAACCAATCCCGACAACCTCCTCCGCAAGAGGCGCAGGAAAGGCTCCACGCAAATAGAATACAACTGGCCAGACAGGGGGCAGCCCTGACGTACCCCTCTCCCAAAGCGAAGAGGCACCATCAGCGACCCGTTAACCTTAAGTAGACACTCCGCGGCAGTGTACAGAAGTTGGATCTGGGCGACAAAATGCGTCGCGAACCCGAATGCTCGCAGAGTTCCAAGTAAATATTCGTGATCCACCCTGTCGAACACCTTCTTCTGATCAAGAGACAGGAAAGCGCTCGACAGACCAGCCCTCTGGGAATAATGGATAATGTCCCGAACCAGATGGATGTTGTCGTAAATTGTGTGGTCCGGGACGGTGTAGGACTGGTCAGGGTGGATCATGTGGTCCAGCACGGTGCCGAGTCGAGAAGACATGGCTCTGGCAAATATTTTATAGTCCATGCTGAGGAGGGAGACCGGGCGCCAGTTTTTAATGAGGCAGAGATCCCCCTTCTTCGGCAGCAGGGCAATCACAGCCCTGCGCCACGAAAGGGGCATCTCCCCGGTAGCAATACTCTCCCCCAGGACCCCCGCGAAAACGCTCCCCAGGACGTCCCAGAACGCCCTGAAGAACTCCACGGTCAGCCCGTCTAGTCCTGGGGATTTGCCCCTGGAGAGACTGTCGAGGGCGCCGGTCAGCTCCCCCAGACTTATAGGGGAGTCAAGCTTTCCGGCGCCCTCCGGTCCGACCTGCGGCAGGTCCTCCCACAAAACTCTGCAAGCGTCCTCGCTGGACGGATCCGGAGAGAATAGGGCAGGGTAATAGTCTCAGGCGATGACCCTGATGCCCTCCGGATCTGAGACAAGGGATCCGTCGTCAGCCAGCAGCGTAAGGAGCTGCTGACGGACCCCACGCCTTTTTTCCAGCGAGTAGAAGAAAGGGGAGCCACGGTCCGGCTCCTTGAGGAATCGGATCCGCGATCTCATGAATGCGCCCGGAGACCCGACCAGTTGCAGGTCCCGCAGCGTGCCCATCTTCTCATCGTACACCGACCGCAGGGCCGGGTCCTCGTCGGGCTGACGGAGACGTGCCTCCAGGTCGAGCACTTCCTTCTCCAACTCCTCGACCCTGGATTTCCGCCTCTTTGTCGACCCCTTCGCGTACTCCTGACAGAAAACTCGGAAGTGAGTCTTGCCCAGGTCCCACCATAGCCTCAAGGAGGAGAAGCCTCCCCGCTTCCTTCTCCAGCCGGCCCAGAAACGACGGAACGAGTCCAGGAACCACTCATCCTCCAGCAGCAGGTTGTTAAAGTGACAGTACGCGGACCCCGTCCGAGCGCAGAACGAAGTGAGTTCCGCCCACACCAGACGGTGGTCCGTGCACGGAACCTGCTGCACGGAAGCCGCTGGAATGCAGGACACGTATGCCTTCGAAACGTAAAGACGGTCGAGTCTGGACGGTCCGACTCTAGGAACACAAAGGTGAAAATGCTGGAATTGGGATAGAGGTTTTGCCAGATATCCACCAAGTCGAAGGACGTGACCAGGTCCCATGACTTACTCACACCTAGCGTGCGGTGCTGGGTACCGTGACGGTCCCGGGCCTTGAGGGTGCAATTAAAATCCCCCCCCAGGACGATGCACTCGCCCACGTCGATGGATCCCAGATGAGTGGACACTTCTTCAAAGAAGCTCGCTTGCTGCTGTGAGCCCAGGGGAGCATACACATTCACAAAGTGAAGCACCGCACCCCCCAAATGCACAGTCAGGTGCAGCAACCGGCCTGGCACCGGCTCCTTGACCACCAAGATCTCCAGCTGAAAATGCAGGGCCAACAAGATAGCCAGCCCGCCCGAATTGGAGGCTAGGTGACTCATGTAGACCCCCCCCCTCACCACTCCAGGAGCCATGTGGCTTCATCTCCTGGAACGGTGTGGGTTTCTTGCAGGAAGCACAACGCATACTTCCCATCCCTGAGGACCGAGAAGTTCGGAAACCTGCGTTGTGCATCCCTGCTGCCGTTGATGTTGAGGCTGGCTATAGTTGGCTTCATTGTCAAAAGTACATAAAACCATCACCTTAATGAAAAGGAGAGGACTTTTAATCCTTCCTCTCCTTCAGGAGCCCAGCAAGAAACGTTTGGACCCTCCACCGAGCGTTCCTGTCCAACTCGGGAGCCTTGAGCGCCTCGTGGGTGGACCAGAACACCAGCAGATAAGAATTCCATCAGTCCAAGGCCAACTGAACCCTGTCTCGGCAACCGCGATGACTCGCCAAAAAGTCCCGGAGCTCCCGTGGGGGGATGAGGGGGGAGTCAGTGGAGGGCACCAGGGGATCTACCGCCTCGCTAGAGAATGACTCAGCGTCATCCCCAGCGCTCACCACTGACACTCCATCCTCCTCCGGGTCGTCGCCTCCAGCTTCTGACCACTCCCCCGCATTGAGTACGTGGGCTGGTTCGGAGCTGCCAGTCGGCTCCACCTCTACCTCGATCCCACCCCCAGGATCAAGGCCAGAGGGGTCCTCTCTGGTCTCCTCTAATGGATTTGGGTCAGAGGGCGACGGCTCTTCTGATGCCCATTCTCCTCCTGGCACCGGGTCATCCGGGGAGCTCAGGACAAGCTCCTGACCTAAAACCAAGACGCCCGGTGCTAATCTTTGGGAGGGAGCGGGAAGGCCTTCCTCTTCACCGCCACCCAATGACCTATGGATTTTTTTAATATTGGGGATTCTGCAGTCCTCCGACGAGCCAGAAGATACCTCGGAGGTATTGAGCGTTCCTAAGCTGGGCACCCCCTCAAGGGAGGTGCCCTCAGTGACCCCCGAGGGGCCCTGCTCAGGGGACCGCAGCAGGTGGGTTGAGGGAACAGTAGGTGTGGGGGCAGGGGCGAGGTTTTACAAGGTGGAGGCGCCACCACCTCTTCATCGGGGGAAGGGACACACCCAACTTCTTCAGCTTGGGTGTCGCCCTCTTCCTCCTCCGAAGGATGACATCTCTTCCGGGGTAGGCTCGGGGCTAGGGAGACCTCCATCTCTGAGGCCCCTTCCACCTTGCCCAGCCTTCTCGGATGCCCCGCCCCCTGGGGTTTCGGTTTTTCGGACACCGGCTCGGGGTCCCGCGTCTCATCCCCGCCAGCCCCGGGAACGCGCGCAGGTTCGACGCCGGGCCCAGCACTTGGCACCTTAGCACCCACGGGCCCGGGAGCACACGCGGACACGACGCCGGGACCGGATGTTATATTTTCCCCCGAGCCGGTGTTTGCAGGGGTTTGGGGGGTTTTGGAATTTTGGGGCGTTTCAGGGGCCGCCCCCAAGTTGTGGGTCTTCCTCCACACCTTCTTACGGCGCCGGGGGGCTCTCCCCCCCGCCTCACCGGCAGCCGAGATGGTAGTGGCTGCCGGCGTCGCCTCCCCTTGCGGGGAGGGAGATGGAGTGGTGGTGGGGGCAGGAGGGGTGGAGCCAGCCGCGGCTGCTTGGGTGGGGCTGGTGGCCTTGGAGGCGGGGCAGTTCTTCCTCACGTGCCCCGCCTCCTTACAAGCATGGCATCGCACGCCCTCCGCCGTCCAGAAAACCCGGTAGGCGGTTCCCTCAAAATTAATGGAAAATGTCCCCTCCAGGCACTCCTCCCGGGCCAAGCGGACGAATACTTGGCGCTGGAAGGAGTACACATGGTGGAGGGCCGAGTCTTTGAGGCCGAGCGGGATCGGCACAATCCCAGACCTGACCTCCCCCAGTTTATTAACGTGGGGGAGGAGGAGCTCACTTGGTAGAAAGGGCGGGACATTCGAAATGATGATCCTCTGGGCGGTGGCCTCAAGGGGGTCCACCGCCAGAAAAGTCCCGCCCACAGTGAGTCCTTTTTGCAGGGCGAGGTGCACCGCCCGCTCGGACCTCAAGAAAAATATGGCCTTGCACAGCCTGGGTATATACGTTAATCACTTGCACATAATGTTCACTATTATAAATAAACTCCCAAGGATATCTTCCTGCCTATGGCTCCTTGTTCTGATGAGCAGTGTTCGTGTCATTCTGAAGCGAAACCTTGGCTCCTGCACAAGATAAAGGCAGGTGTCTCAGTCCAGGGTCTCTTCCCTGTGCTTTGTGCAGCCTTCAGACCAAGTGATGGTCCAGTCCCACACTCACTGGACACATTATTGATGCCTGCACCTCAATGGTGCTTGTCATTGCTGCCAGAATGTCGTGGGCAGGCGTGACAGGGTTCTCCCATTCTCCATGTGTGCTCTCTGTAATCATCTGTAACCAATGACATTGTGCTCCTGAAGGGGTCAGGTGCTTAAGCCTGACAAAGGAACAGGTGCATTTAAAGTTTCACAGCTGTGTCTCTATGATATGATCCTGATCACAGAGTGCAAGCAAGCTGCCATTGGCAAGACATGAGTCAGACTTTCACAGAGGCAATGTGAAGATCTATGGAGTGTCCTCACTGTATGTCGTCATCATCCTCCTGCAATAGAAAGGATATTAGGGCCTGCATCTCCTCTCCACGACAGGAGCATTCTTACAGAGGATATGTACGTTGCCATCAGCCACACTGGAGTCAAATATTCACAGATGAAATGAGGATCCTATGATGTCTCCTCACTGCATGTCGTCATCATCCTCCACAAATCTAATAGCTATGAGGGCCTCCCGAGCATGCCTGCCTCATCAGGCTAGTGCGATGGCCTCATTGCTGTCATCGTTGTCTTTGAAGACATCCTCACCCTTATCCCCGTTGATATCCTCCTCATCGGAGGAGACCTCCAGCTCCTCCAGCTCCTCCTCAGCAGCTCATCTCCCCATTCCAGCAGCAGGTTGTAAAGTGTTCAGCAAATGATGATGATGTGTGACAGTCTCTGTGAACTGTATTGCAGGGCTCCACCAGAGCAGTCCAGGCACTGGGACCTCATTTTCAGCATCCCAATGGTCTGCTCCACCAACTTGCGAGTTGCAGCATGAGCCTCCTTATACCTTCGCTCTGCTGCAGTCTAAGGCCGCCACACAGATGTCATCAGCCATGTCCTCTGCGGGTAGCCCTTGTTCCCGAGGAGCCAACACTGCAGCCTCTGTGGACCCTGGAAGATGTCAGGGATCAGTGATCGACCAAGAATGTAGACGTCATGGGCACTCCCTAGAAACTGAGCGCAGACCAGCAGGATGTGTTTGTGGCGGTCGCTCACCAGCTGCACATTCAGTGAATGGAAGCCCTGGAGGTTGACATAGTCAACCACTTGTTGCAACGGAGATCTGAGTGCCACGTGAGTGCAGTCGATGGCACCCTCCACCTGTGGGAAACCCGAGATCTGGGCATAT
This sequence comes from Carcharodon carcharias, assembly GCF_017639515.1. NCBI lineage: Eukaryota > Metazoa > Chordata > Chondrichthyes > Lamniformes > Lamnidae > Carcharodon > Carcharodon carcharias. The sequence continues at coordinate 107,613,499 of NC_054480.1, read as the reverse complement.
TCCATCGTTCTTGCATCCTGGTTCTTCTGATCCCAGGCGAAATGCACAAAGTTGTGTGCCTTTGCGAAGATGGCTTCCGAGACCTCATGGATGCTTGTGATATCCCAAAGAGGTCACCTGTGGAGCCCTGAAAGGAGCACTGGCGTTAAAATTGAACACCGCTGTCACTTTCACAGCCACTGGCCGTGGAGGCCCTCCATGTCCCCTTGACACTTCTTTAAGCTCTCATTGCTCACTCCCCTTTCACACCTCTTTAAGCCATTGTTGCCCCCTCCACTCTCACGCCTCTTTAAGCTCTCCTTTGACCTCCTCTGACCTGGTCTGTTCTGTGTGGGATTCACGCAGCTAGAGTTCAAAATTTAGAAGTCAGTGGAGGCACTTTGATTTAAATCTCTCAAGTTGTTTATATTGATGAAAAGAAACATACCTTCGGCAGATTTCAAGTGCAGAATTTTGAGGTCAGTGGGCAGTCGTGGTAGGCGGGACCGGGTGCAGCCGGGAAACGGCCTGCTGTCCACGATCAGCCTGTGATTTCACACTAGCCGGCCAATTAAGGCCTGCCCAGTGTGAAACGCAGCTCTTCACTGGTCGGGAAGGGCTGAGGGGGGGCGGGTGCCTGTCGGCCACCGGGTCCAATGGCAACCCAGTGGCCAGTTTAAAAACATCACAGGCTGCCCCAGATAGGCTGCCGTGGAAGGACACCTGTTCTGTGCTGTCTTGGTGGAGTCAGGTGAGGTTAGAGATGCCTGGCGGGAGACCAGGTTGGGTGGGCACTCGGCACCCCCGCTTTTCGGATGAGTGCCTCATGGTCCTTCTGGAAGAGGTGGCTGCCAAGCGGGACACCCTTGTCCCCAGAGATGGGAGGAGGAGGCCACCACACCTCACAAAGAGGGCATGGGAGGAGATGGCAACGCTGATTAGCAGCCATGACATGGTGCAGTGCACATGGGTACAGTGCCGGAAGCGCTTCAATGACCTGCTGCACTCAGGGGGTTGGAGGGGGGTGGAAGGGGTGGGTACAGTGTTGGCATGGGTTAGTGTGCAGAAGTGTTAAGATGTGGCTGTCTCCCCGTGGAGCTCGGGGTGCTAGAGTATGAGTGCCAACTGTCAGTGATGCCAGAGCTGGCCAAGGGGGTGATCCCTGGCTGCTTGGACTAAGTGCCTTGCAGCTCAAAAGCCACAACTCGGATGTGCCCTGCAAGGTGTTCCTCAGCTGGGGTTGGCCAGGCTGCAATGGCGCTGCAGGTAGACAGTGGATTAAACAATGCTCCTCTGTCCTTTCAGGAGAAGACAAGCCATAACCAAGCAGAGAGGACATGTACACATGGAGGCCACCCAACCGTGCAACCGGGAGTGGAGAGGCGGCGGTGCCAGACGAAGGTAAGAGTGCAGTGCACAGAGGTGGGAGTTTCAGATTCTGTAACCTTTCTAGCATGGTCTCTTCACTGATGAGAGCCTCGAACCTGGAGTCACCATTAATCATTGAAAGACAATGGCACTGTGATGCAGATCATCAAAATGTAAGGTTATGCACTTTGGCAGGAAGAATAGAGGAGCTGAATATTATTTAAATGAAAGAAAGCTGCAGCACAAAGGGATTTGGGAGTCTTTGTGCATGAATCCCAAAGAGCTAACATACAAGTTCATTAGGTAATAAGGGAGGCAAATGGAATGTTGGCCTTTATTTCAAAGGGAATGGAGTATAAAAATAGGGAAGTCTTGCTGAAACTATACAAGGCACTAGTTAGACCACACTAAGAATATTGTAATCAGTTTTGGTTCCCTTATCCAAAGAAAGATATACTGGCATTGGAGGCAGCCCACAGAAGATTCACGAGGTTGATTCTGGATATGGGGGGATTCTCTTATGAGGAGAGGTTGAGAGGTTGGGCCTGTACCAATTGGATTTCAGAAGAATGAGAGGCGACCTTATTGAAACATATAAGATTCTTAGGGGGCTTGACAGGGTAGATGCTGAGAGGTTGTTTTCCCTTGTGGAAGAGTTTGGGACCAGAGGGCATAAAGTCAGAGTAAGGGGTCATCCATTTAAGACAGAGATGAGGAGGAATTTCTTCTCTCAGAGGGTAGTCAATCTGTGGAATTCTTTACCGCAGAGGGCTGTAGAGGCTGGGTCATCATGTTCAAGGTGGAAATAGACAGATTTTTAATCAGTAAGGGAATCAAGGGTTATGGGGAAAAGGTAGGAAAGTGGATTTGGGGATTATCAGATCAGCCAGGATCTAGGTGAATAGCGGAGCAGACTCGATGGGCTGAATGGCCTACTTATGCTCCTACGACTTATGGTCTTATTGTCTTATCTCCATTGTCTCACCAGGGTGCCTGGCATACACAGTGACAGTATGGTGACTTTAACTAATGACATGTCCTTGTTCTCCCTTTAGGTTCACCAGCAGGCGTGCACTATCTGGACCCGGAAGGGCCACCCCTGACAGTGGAAAACTACCGGGCTTCACTTGCACCTGTGTTACACCCGTTCTCTGAAGCAGGCACCAGCGCAAATACCAACACCTCCGTGGGCATTAGATTGGCGGCTAGAATGTCGGTGCAGATTGGTGAGGGTACTTCACACTTGCTTGACGTGCAAGTGGAGGCAAAGAGTGCCCAGGGTGCCGGCAGTTGGAGGACTGCTGGGGATCAGGACGATGCTCAGCCGAAGGCAGATGATGAGCCTCTAGAGCCATCCATTAGACGGCAGATGCTGGATAGATGTCCAGCGAGATGTGTAGGAAGGTCTGTCGGAGATCCATGAGGGTCTGCGTGCCGTGGTCTCTGTTGTGGAGGAGTCCATGCGGAGAATGAGCACTGCGTTGGCCCTCATGGCCAAGCGCACTGCCTCCACCATTGAGAGAGTGGTGACTCTCATGGACAGGCAGCTCCAGGGGCAGCATCAGGGGTTCCGAGGGTTGCGCTCAGACCTGCAAGCCCTCACACAGGCACTGAACTCAGGTGGTCAGTGCCAGTGTGGGAGATGGATGAAGCACCCAGTATCCCAGCTAGGCACCTGTGCATTAATGATGAGCAGGGAGGTCCAGAGTGACCTTATGTTCATGCTCAAGCTGCCTGTCATCTCTGCAAGATCCTCTCAGGGTGCTCTGGAAGATGGCAGCAGCTCCTCTGCCCCTCTGCCCCTCTGCCACTGACTGTCACATCTGATGAGGCTGCAGATGACTGGCCGCTCCCTACCAGGTGGGGCCAGCACAGGCTCCACTGCCCAGAGCATAACTGTTAAGGCCAACTAGAGTCAGCAGGCTACCTCCAATGCTGGTGCCAGCGAGGGGCAGGGGAAATAAACAGATTTTTAATCAGCAAGGGAATCAAGAGCTATGGGGAAAAGGCAGGAAAGCGGAGTAGGGATTATCAGATCAGCCATGATCTCAGTGAATGGCAGAGCAGACTCGATGGGCTGGGGGGTGGGTGGTGGGGGGGGGGGGGGGGGGGGGGGGGTGCGCGGAGGTGGGGGTTAGGGGGCGGGGGTGGTGGGGGTAGTGGCAGCACCAAGACATAGCACTCACAAATGTAAGTTAAAGGCACCATGAACACAAGAGAGACAGTTTGCGAGTGATTTTGTGTTCATTTATGTTTGGTTTATACGTCTACCGGTGTGGGCATCAACAGCAGTAACTGTAATGTCATAATGGTTTCAATGTGACGGTAACATTAAATTTGCTTTGGTTCTGATGGCCTGAGTATGCTTCATATTTTTTCTTTTTGGTGCAGGGTACGCTAGAATGTAATGCTGGATGTGAGTGACTGGACACTTTATTGCTCAGACATTGAGTGGGCTTTGGGTGCAAATGAAAGTGTCATTTCAGACAACTGGGATGGAGGCGGCAGCCCTGCATGATGTTGAAGCTGATCTTTGGTTGCCTAGCTCAAGGAGTGTTAGATCGAGGCACCCCTGCCTCCCTGAAGGATGTAGAGGTCTGCCTCCGTGCTCCTCTTTTGACTCACTACTAGACTCATCATCTGTGGCCTGTGCAGATGCGTCAAGGTCCCCTTCCTCCAGTGGGTTCCCCCCTTGCCAGTGCCAGATTGTGGAGAGCGCAGCATGCAACCACTATCAGTGACACCCGCTCTGCGGGGAATTGTAGTGCATCCCCCTGAACGGTTCAGGCATCGGACACACATCTTGAGAAGACCTATGGTCCTCTCTATCACTGCCCTTGTAGAGGCATGACTCGTATTGTAACATTTCTGTCTCTGTTCTTGGATGGCGGAGAGACGTCATGAGCCACCATTTGAACAGATGGCCTTTGATACCCAGCAGCCATCCATCCAGTCGGACTGGAGCACTAAAGAGCCTCAGCACCTGGGAGTGTCTCAGGATATAAATATCATGGGAGCTGCCAGGGTACATTGCACAGACTTGCAGAATCTGCATCCTATAGTCACACACTGTCTGCACGTTCATGGAGTGGAAGCCCTTCCTATTGATGAATGCACCCGGCTGACCCGCTGGTGCCTTGAGGACCACATGTGTGTAGTCGATAGCACCCTGTATGCGGGGGAGCCCAGCAATCGCTGCAAAGCCTCTGGCTCACTCAGCCTGGCTGGCCTCATCCATACAGTAAAGAATAAATGTCATTACCTGCCTGAACAGAGCTTCTGTCACCAGCTCGATGCAACTGTGGACAGCTGATTGGGAGACTTCCCACAGATCCCCCACTGAGCCCTGGAAAGAGCCGATGAGTTTTTAGAGGTGCCTTCTTTGGAGAACACTGGGGACAGGGTCATTGAATACTTTTAAGAAAGAGGTAGATAGATTCTTGACTAACAAAGGAGCCAAAATTTATCAGGGGTAGGTGGAATGTGGAGTTGAGGCCACAATCAGATCAATCATATATTTCAATGAGATTACCTGTCATCCTTCTAAACTCCAATGGGTACAGGCCCAGCCTGTCCAACCTTTCCTCATAAGATAACCACCCACCCTCCCCTCCTCCCAACCCTCCCAGGTATCAGTCAAGTGAACCTTCTCTGAATTACTTCTAAAGCATTTATATCCTTTCTTAAATAAGGAGACCAAAACTGTGCGCAGTACTCTAGATGGTCTCACCAAGGCCCTGTACAACTATAGCAAAACGTCCCTATTTTTATATTCCACTCCACTTGTAATAAATACCAACATTCCATTTGCAATCACTTGCTGTACCCACATACCAACTTTTTGTGTTTCATGTACCATGACACTCAGATCCTTCTGTACTTCAGAGTTCTGCAATCTCTCTCCATGTAAATGATATGACACTTTTCTATTCTCCCTGCCAAAGTGGACAAGTTTGCATTTTCCCACATTATATTCCAACTGCCAAATTTTTGCCCCCCCCCCCCCCCACTTACCCTATCTGTATCTTTTTGCAGATTCATTATTTCCTGACAGCTTAATTTCCTACCTATCTTTGTGTCATCAACAAATTCAACAATCTTACCTTCAGTCATTTGGTTATACAGTAATGAGTATTGTTGAATAAAGAGACATGCTGGTGAAGTTTTTCAACTTGCACTCATCAGGACAATTCACAAGAATACTCATTCTAAAGGAAGCAGCAATTTATACTGCAAGAGAAGAGAATGCTGATTGGTGGCATGTGGACTTTGATTGGTAGAGGAGTTGTCATGGAGAATGCATGAGAGAACAGTTAACTGCCAAGCTGTTGTTTAAAATCAAACCAGATAGGTCATCTCTGATTGGTCAAGACATTGCCATGATCAATGAACCAGGGAATGGTTTGTTTAGTTGAAAAAGGCACAACAAACAGAAAGAGCATGTTCACACATTGCACCTTGTTCATTTTTCATGCATTGTCCATGGTAATGCCTCTACCAATCAGAGTCCACTCGCCACCAATGAGCACTCTCTTCTCATACAGTATAAATAGATCCCTTTAAAATTGGTACTCTTGCAAATCTGTCCTTATGAGGGGAAGATGAAAAGTTTCAATAACATGTCATACATTCGATCCCTTCATCCAAGTTATTGATATAAATTGTAAATAGTTAAGGCATCAGCACTGATCCTTGTGCCACCCCACTCGTCACATCTTGCCAACCTGAAAATTACCCCTTTATGCTTACTCTCTGGGCAGAATTTTACGACAGACGGATTTTATGTTCCCACTGTTATCAATGGGATTTATAATGGCCCGCCTCATTTTACAGCCCCATCCCCATCAAAACAGGGCCGTAAAATTCTGCCCTCTGTTTCCATTTGGCTAACTAATCCTCTATCCATGTTAACATGTTACCTCCTAGACCATGAGACCTTATTTTGCGTAGTGACCTTTGATGTGGCAATTTGTCAAATGCCTTCTGGAAAACTAAGTACAGTACATCAACATATTCCCCTTTAACCACATTGTTTGTTATTTCCTCAAAGAACTCCAATAAATGAGGCAAACATGATTTCCCTTTCACAAAACAATGTTGACACTGCCTGATTGCATTGAGATTTTCTAAGTGCCCCATTATAGCCTCCTTAATAATAGGTTCCAGCAATTTCTCTTTGGCAGATGTTAAGCTAACTGACCTGTTTTCTGTCTCCCTCCTTTCTTGAACAGAGGAATCACATTCATTATTTTCTAATCTAATGGGACCTCTCCAGAATCTGGGCAATTTTGGATAATTAAAACCAATGCATTTACTATCTCAGCAGCTACTTCGGGACTCTTGGATGAAGTCCATCAGGGCCTGGGAGCTTATCAGCTTTTAGTTCTAATACTTTTCTTAGTATCCTTTCCCTGGTGATTATAATTGTTTTAAGTGCCTCCCTTCCTGATTCACAATTATTCCTGGGATGTTATGTGTATCCTCTACAGTGATGACAGATGCAAAATACCTGTTCAATTCATCTGCCATTGCCTTATTTTCCAGTAATTCCCCATTCTCACTCTCTAGAGGACTGCACTGACTTTACTTACTCTTTTCCTTTTTAAATACCTATAGAAACTCTTGCAATCAATGAATGAGTGATTGTAAATCTGATTTTACCAGTGGTGTTTGCAGGGAGAAAATCAACTATGGCACTAGGAAAACTCATGGTTCTTTTCATCAGTGTTACAGGATTATTTACATCCCCATAAACTAATAAAAAGAGCCTTGTTTTAAAAGGCAGCACCTCAACAATGCGGCAATCCCTTAATACGTACTGCAGTCCCAACTGAGATTGTTTTTATGGGTGTCAATAGCAAGGCTGGCATTTATTACCCAGGGAGCAGGGACATGTTATAATTGAAATTTAAATTTTTTTGTTTTATTTTTATTTGCTGCTGGGAATCTCATTCCGCCCATGGTTGAGGTTACCTAAAAAATGCAAAGGCAACTTGGCCTGTTCGCCTGCCCGACAAGCGTAAGGTTGGGCGGCCAGTGAAAACTTTCTTTCAATTACCTTTTTAGTGACCTTAGTAGGCCTTTTAATTGACAGCAAGTGCACTGCCTATTCCAGTGCGTGCCCGCCAACTGAAATATCGTGTGAGTGCGTGATGACGTCAGGACACTTGCCCAACGCCATCGCGTGTCATTTTACACTCGGTTGGGTTGGGCACGCGCCCCCTCGACGAGCTAAAAATTCTCCCCTATGTGTTCAAGCCTTACAGTGGAACTTGAATCCACAACATGCAAAGCCAGGAGTAAGAAGACATTGCAATGTTGGCACAATTGAATGTAAAGTGCATGGTACAATTTCCTACTGGGTGTTTATGATTGAGTTTGCCTCTTCACAAATGTACACAGATCAACATAGAGAATGGATTGTCTCATTTAATTAACAGAAAATAAATTGGCAATCAGTATAAAGTTGAAAGGTCAAACCCCAAGCAGGTGAGTTGCAGAAGATTTTTTTATCACTGTTTTGTAGACTAGAATTTGCCAATACAACCAAATGCCATTCAAGGTATTGACAATGAGGGCTCCTTCCAAAAGACCAGCTATCCCCAATCTCATTTTCTCCATATCTCTCTGCTGAATGCAGTTGACACAAGAGAAAAACCTGGAATATTAGAAAGAGACATGCTTTCAAAGCTCAGGCTTACAGTGTGGCTCACTTACACATGCTAGAAGCTACATATATTCACACACAGGGCCCTATCATTTGTAACCAGAAAGAAGATGCCCATACACTGAGCCTTTTTCAATTAAATATCAGCTTTGGAGACAGCCATTCCCTGTTTCATTCTCCATGGCAATCCCTTGATCAATCAGAGTCAGGTGCCCGGTTTGATTTTAAACAAAAGCTTTGCAATTAATTGTTTCCTTTTGCATTCTCCACGGCAATGCCTCTGCCATTCAGAGTTCACTTGTCAGCTAATCAGCACCCTCTCTCATGCAGTATAAATTGTTGTTCCCTTTGAGATTTGCTGTTCTTGAGATTCTGTTCTGATGAGTGCAAGACAAGAGGCTTCAACAGCATGGCCAGAATTTTATGCTCTTGGAGCATGCACATGGCTGACCTGAACTTGCATGAAATCTTGCAAGAAGACATTTGGTGTTCATCCTGACGCCATCGCGCTATTATGCCATATTACGGTTGGTGGGCACGCGCTGGAGTCAGAAACGTACCCGCTGACAATTAAAAGGGCAATTAAGCCCATTTATCTCAAATTTTATGTGGCTCATGCAATTTTACATTCGGCACACTAGCAACTTTGGCAGGCAGCCATACCGTTTTTATTGTAACCTCAATCCAGGATGGGATAAAAGTCACCCAGAGCCAGGGCAATGCAAGTTGGTAGGAGTTTAGGTCAGAGTTGGTTGTAGGTGTTTTTCTGATAGACCACTACATTTTCTGGAGGAGTCTTTGGCTTTCCTAGAAGTCTTCTGATGAGGGCACCCTTCTGGGCACTGTCCTGTGGCATCTGCATTCCAGAAAATGGGGATAATCTACTCTGCTGGTGGGACCTCCTCTGAAGAGGAGGAGAGGATCAGAAGTGAGAGGAGGTGCAGTAATCTGATGTGTAAGACAAATGTTGTATGTAAGATCAAATGATCTTGATACCCAATAGCAGAGTAGTGGAGGCTACCTCTGTATTCAGTAGTCTTGAGTAAGAGCTTGAAGAGCAAAGACAGAGTTTTTAGTTATTAATTAGCACACAAGTGTAGCTGCTGAGTTCCTTTTGTAAATAAACAGAACATGTTTGTCCTAAGAACAGTCTGCTGATCTTCCCTGCTTTGGTACCAACTCAGTCACCCGGAAACAAGAGTGCAACCCAGGTCCTATAGCCCCAACAAATGAGGGCACATGATCCAACAAACTGGTGATGAGAGTAAAAAGCAACAAAATACACAGAAGGACAAGGTAAAAAGCAAGAAAGAATGAAGGAAATCAAAAGAACTGATATCGGGCTGTACCTCGCATGGTAGTTGTTAGTAAAAAAATCCTTCCTGGTCATCGAAGCAAGTGCCTCAGGGCCTTCTGCAATTTAGAAGAATGAAGCCTTTTGATCCAGCCTCGGACGACTGGTCTCATTATGTTGAAAGCTTCGTGTTCTTCCAGGCGAACGACATTGCGGGAGAGGAGAAGAAGCGTGTGATCCTCTTATCCACGTGTGGGAGTGAGACATATGGATTAATTCAAAATTTGTTGGCAACCAGTGCTCCAGATTCGAAAAACTTTGATGACTTAGTGAACCTCGGAAAGAATCATTACCAGCCCTAGCTGTCGGTGATGATGTAATGGTCCAAATTTAACTCAAGGAATAGAGCCACGGGGGAGACAGTTGCTTGTTATGTGGCAAGTCTGAATCAATTAACTGAATATTGCGAGTTTGGTACATCTATCAATGATATGCTTAGAGATCGTTTGGTGTGTGGTATAAATGTAGATATGATTCAGAAGAGATTACTGTCTGAAACAAATTTAGATTTTCAGAAGGCATTGGAAATCACTCTAGCAATGGAATGTGCAGTGCAAGATTTGAAAGCCATACAGGGAGTGTAAAATGGCGCAGTCCTTCACATTGGACAGGGAGCCGCAGCCAAAGAGTGCAAAAGTACAAAACTTTACTCAGAAGCGGGAAGCAGCCACCACTAGCAGACAAATTAAAGAGATAACTTAGCAGAAAAAATACGGTATAATGGTAACAGAGGTGGAAGCAGCCAACCTTGCAATGAATCACAATTTTAAAAGATGGAATGTTTTTTCTGTCATTGAAATGGACACCTCATGAGACATTGTAAAGACAGAATTGGACAGATTTTCAGACAAGAGTAAAAACCTATTGAGATTAACAGTGTTGAAAAGCCTGAAGTAATAGATTAAGATATTTATTCATTATATAATTTAAAGGTAGGAAGAATAGAACCTATCTATGTAACCATGAGAAGCCTATCAGAATGGAGGTGGATACTGGTGCAGCCATTACGGTGATAGGTGAGCATACCTTTAAATACCTGAATCATGGGGAGTGTAAACTAAATTTGGAAGAAACTGATGCCAAATTGAAAACTTACAAGGGAGAAGACGTACAAGTCAAGGACATATGTAAGGTCACTGTTCACTACGGAGGTCAAACAGTGAAATTACCCTTAATGGTGGTAGCAGGCAGAGGACCAAGCATACTAGGATGAAACTGGCTGAAGGAAATCAACCTTGATTTGTCACAGAGATTCCAAAAGAAAAGTGAAAACCTACCAAAAGACCTTCACACACTATCAGCTTCCCTCCTGTCTAAGTATGTACCTCTGGAAATGTATGAAGAGAAACAGAAAGAGCTCAGCACTCCTCTAAGTAAAATGAAGGACGAGTTGGCAGAGAAGACACGGCAATGCTTAATTTTCCAGGAGGCAGTCCACCAATGCAAAAAAGAGATGGAAGAGCTGAAAAATCAGCAATGTGAAGACAAAGAAGCTTTGGAGGCAAAAGCAGCAGCATTTTCTAAGAAGCAGATGATGAAATTCTGGAAAACTCAACTACTGAGTTCACTCAAGTTGAGCTTACATCTGAGATTAGTCTGGCCAATATGGAAGTTGAAAAGAAGGCCGAGAATAAAGTCAGCATCAGAAAGAAGAATGCCCATCGAAAGAAGACACAGAAGCACAAATAATACTTGGCAGCATATGAATATACTTTCATTCATAGACCTGGGAGTCAAATTGCAAACGCAGATGCAGTCAGTTGTTTTCCCATGAAAGTAAAAGTTCCAATTCCTCAAGAATTAGTTTTATTATTGAACTTCCCAGCCTCATCGCCGATATGTGCTAGACAGATTAAAGATTGGACAAACCAAAGGCCAGTCTTACCCAAAGTGTGAGATCAAGCTCTTCATGGTTGATCACAAAAACAAGAATCTGATTAAATGAAACTGCATTTCCAGGGAAGATATGAAATAATTAGCCAGGAAGGTATCTTATTGCGGGGAGCACGAGTGATTGTTCCTCCAAAAGGATGAAAGCCATTGTTATCTGAACTTCACAGTGCACATCCTGGAATTTCCAAAATGAAGGCGATAGCATGCAGCTATTTATGGGGGCCTGGGTGGAGGAGAAATAGAAAACTTAGTGAGAAATTGTATGCATTATCAGCAAGTGCAAAAATTATCTGCAACAGCTCTGTTACACCCTTGGGAGTGGCCAGGAAGGCCATGGGTGCAAGTACATATTGACTATGTAGGACTTTTTATGGGAACAGTAAATGTATTTATCACTGATGCACATTCAAAATGGATTGAATTGAGGTCGCCGACATCTTCTAATATATAGACAAGCTACAACAAAGTTTTGCAATCAATGGATTAGCTGAAGTAGTCATATCAGACAATGGAATAATTTTCACGAGTGCTGAATTTCACTGATTTATCAGCCTCAATGGTATTACTCTTGTGAGAGCTTCACCATACCACCCTTCTTCAAATGGACTGGCCAAGATAGAAGTGCAGATGTTCAAATCTGGTATGAAGAAATTGTCTGGAGACTCTATAACGACTAAATAGCACATTTTCTTTTCCATTATAGAACCACCCCTCATATGACAACAGGTATCATACCTCCCGAATTGTTGATGAAGCACTGTCTCTGATCGAGATTGAACCAAATTATGCCAAACTTGGGGGGGATGATGGAAAGCAGTCAGGGAAGCCAGAAATTTAGACATGACTGTCACAGGCATGACAGAACATTTAATGAAGGAGAGAAAGCATTTGTGAAGAGTTTTAGAGAAGGACCAATATGGTTGTTTGGTGAAAAAAGTGCAGTAATGGGACCTCTTTCCTACCACGTGAAAGTGGAAGATTGAGTCACATGGAGACATGTGGATCATACAAGAAGAGGAGAAACAAAATACCCAGAAATGATTCCATGAGACTGAATCACCATCTCATGTTGATAGAACCCAACCGAGTACAGATGTGTCTGAAGGGCCGAGTGTACCTGAAAGAGTCGATGAAACAAATTTGCAGGTACCTACTGAAGAACCAGATGTTCAGACGACTGCAGTGAGGTAGGTGCCAGATCAAACATCCGAAGCTGTAGAACTGGGATGTTCTACACACATAAGGAAACCTCCAGAAAGACTGACTTTGTAAATTATTTACCTGTGTGAATAAGTTGATATTTTGAGAACAATCATACTTCTGAGTAAACGGGGAGGGATATAGTAATCTGATGCATAATACACTTTTAAGATAAATGTTGTAATGTAAGATCACATGATCTTGATACCCAATTGTAGAGTAGAGCAAGCCAGCCCTATGGTCAGTGGTCTTGAGTTAGAGTCTGAAGAATAAAGACAGAGTTTTGAGTTGTTAGTTAGCATACAAGTGTAGCTGCTGAGTCCCTTTTACAAATAAACAGAATGTGTTTCTTCTAAGGACGGTCTCCTGATCTTCTCTGTCTTGGTGCCAACTCAGTCACCCAGAAACAAGTGTGCAACCCGGATCCTTTAGCCCCAACAAACCAGGGCACTAGATCTAACAGGAGGCCTGTTCTCCACAGGCAGCATCCCATAGATTGACCTGAGGGAGGAGATGCGCAGCCAGAGGAGGCGCAGGGTCAGCAGGAAGTGCAAGGCAGAAGGATCCACAACGACAACATTATCCAGCAGCCAGGATCCACAGGAAGTGCTCTAGCTATCTCAACATGTCTGGGGTCCAGTGCTGAAGGATGCCCTGCCTCTCAAGGGACACTGTGACCTCCGTATGCCAGATGATTGGCCCAGAGATCACCTCAAACTGTGTAAGTGTCCACCCGATGCAAGTGGCTCTTAAGGTAAGAGTGACCCTGAACCTTTTTCACCTCCAGTTCTTTCCAGGGCTCAGTAGGAGACCCATGTGGTGTTTTCCAATTGGCTGCCCGCAGCTGCATCAAGCTGGTCACTGATACTCTGTTCAGACGGGTCATGAACTTCATTCATTTCCAGATCGATGAAGCCAGCCAGGCTGAGCGAGCCAGAGGCTTCGCTGCAGTTGCAGGTTTCCCCGCTTCCAGGGTGCCATAGATTACATGCGTGTGGCCATAAAGGTGCCAGTGGGTGAACTGGGTGCCTTTGTGAACAGAAAGGGGTCCAACTCCATGAACGTCCAGATAGTGTGTGACCACAAGACACAGATTTTGCAGGTCTGCACCAGGTACCCTGGCAGCTGCCACGATACGTTCATCCTGCGACACTCATAGATGCCAAATCTCTTCGTTGCTCCAGCTCAGTTGGATGGTTGGCTCTTGCGATACAAAGGCTGCCCCTGAAAAGATGGCTCATGACACCATTCAGACACCCAACGATAGAGGTGGACAATAGAAGTCTCTACAAGGGCAGTTACTGAGAGGACCATTGGGCTGCTCAAGATTAGGTTTCTCTGCCTCGACTGATCAGGGGGAGCACTGCAATATCCTCCAGAGTACATCTCACTTATTGTCATTGTGTGCTGTACGCTGTACAATCTGGCTCTGGCAATGGGGGGTCCCATTGGAGGATAACAATAGCAAGGCAGCTCCTCAGGCCACAGAAGACAACTCAAGTGACGGGTCTGATGAGGAGCCAGAGGAGGGCGAGAATGAGGATGTGGATGAAGAAGTGTGGAACTTTCTGGGAGGCAGGGAAATCAGGGAGGCCTTGATTCTCCATTTATTCAGCCAGGCATCCAAGGCATGTATTTAAAGTGAGGGCAGGCGTAACACCAGCTTCCTGAGCTTCCCTGATGAAGCCATCCTGTCACCCTCAGGTCAAGGTAAAACCTCAGAAATAAAGTTTGCAGCTCTTCCCCTGTGTCACATGCTACTGCCAGGCCCAGCACATCTGAAAATTGTGAGGCACATTGAGGCCATTGCACATAATGAAACATTTATGTGGTGGTTTCAAAAAACAAATTATACAGAAGCATGTTTCAAAGAAAGTTGCTTCACTCGTAACAACCCCTCTTGTGCTCAAAGTGCAAGTGCTTAAACTTCCATTTGCGAGTGCTGTGTTTTGGTGCCCCCCTCTCGCTGGCATCGGCATTGGAGGCAGATTGCTGATTGTGATGTCCTGTCTGCCCTGATGACCTTGGCGGACTGTGCAGGCACCACCTGGGTGCTAGCATTCAGTGCAATGGCTGGGCACTCCTTCGTTGTCGCGGCCTCATCAGATGGCATGGGCACTGGTAGAGGGGTGGGGGGGGGGGGGTGTGGGGGTGCTGCTGCCTTTGTCTGGAGCACCCTGAGAGGAGCCTGTAGATGCAACATGAAGCTTGTCTGCCAGCCTGAGGTTGGTTTGAACCACTGTGCTCACCATTGATGGACAGGCACCTAGCACAGTGACTGGGTACCTCTTCCATCTCTCACACTAGTAATAACCTGTTGAGTTCAGTGCCAGTGTGTGGGCTTGCACGTCTGAGCGCAACCCCAGAAAGCCTTAATTCTGTCCCTGAAGCTGCATCTCCATGAGAGTCGCCACTCTCTCAATGGAGGTGGCTGTGCACTCAGAGCTCTGGGCCAATGTAATGCTCACATTCCACATGGACTCCTCCAAGACAGAGACCATGGCACCTAGACCCCCAGGGATCTCCGCCAGATCTTCGTGCACATCCAGCTGGACATCCAGCATCTGCCACCTGATGGATGACTCCAGAGACTCATCATCTGCCTCAGACTCAGCATGGTCCTGGTCTCCAGTAATCCTCCAATTGTTGGGGCCCTGGGCTTTCTCTGCCTCCACCAGCTCCTCATGTGCCAAATGGCACATATCCCTGTGCTGACCAAGGGTGGGAGCTGTGTACGGTTGCCTTGGGTGTGGTGTGCCCTCACCACTGTGCGCTGCAAACTGAGTCAACGCGCCATAGCCCACCGACACGCCTGTGTCTGCGCTGGTGCTTGGTGCAGAGAGAGGATGTGACGCGGGTGCATCAGTCGGCGGCTCCGCCTGGGCATCAAAGTGGGTCCTCGGGGTCAGCAGCACATCATGAGGATGGCGCATCGGAGGGAGGAACAGAATATGTCAGTTGTGAACATCATTAACTAACTGACTGTGTAAGCATGATGGCTGCTTATCATAAAGGACAGCTGCCTCACTGAGGCATTATGATTGGACAAGCAGTGGGCACTCAGGATTTGAACTCCTCATTGCAGATGCCATGACCCTACCCTTCTTACACACTCCCCCGGTTTCTCATCTGCCCACTGAATTCTTACTGTCCTCTCAGACCCCTGCATTTCCGAGACCTGTAGACCTTACAACTCGCTCACATTCCATGTCCAGGGTGTTCATCTCAAACCTGGCGAGGATCAGGATGTTGGGCACTCACCACCCGTTCGTGCATGCTCCAGCACATTATGGCTTCTTCTCTCCTGTACAGACAAAAGTGCATTCATTAGTCCATCCCCTACCTACATCACCAGCCTCGCAACCCACCCCCAGGAAAGCCAACTTGAGGTGCTCGTCACATGGGCACACCTCACCCTTCTAGACACCCAAGGCAACTGGACACAACTCCCATGCTTGGTCGGCACAGGGATATGTGCCATTTGGCACTCTACATCTCATAACCCTGAGCAACCACCCTCCAAGGCATCTATGCACAGTTCCATGCAACGTCAGTATTTACCCTAGCAGATCGCAGATCATCATTCTGCGGCAATGCAGGACATCATGCCCGCTCACCTGGGCAACCACCTCCATCCAGGCCTTCTTCGTCAGGTGTGGTGGCATCCTCTTGCCATCCTGCTGCATGAGAATATCATGCTGGGCACTCGCTGCTTCCACTAGAGAGCAAAGACAGTCATCAGACAATCATGGGGCAGAATGCTTTGCCCTCCTGCTTGGTGTGTCCAGAGGGTGCAGATGCCATCAGTGCTGCCAGATATTAGACTGCCGCCTGGACAGCTCCCTGAGGCTTCTTACCAGCTTCTGGCAGCCTTCAGGAAGCCCGTGAAGGTTTCGAACCCCCCCACCCCACCTCCCATTGGACCCGGCGCCTGCCACGCCCCTGCTCCCGATCTCATCCCCACCAGCAGTGCTGCCCCAATATCCAGCCATGCTTCAAGCTGGCTGGGCCTTAATTGGCCAGTCAGCGTGAAATCGTGTGTCAGTTGCATTCGTGACCGGAAGCGGATATCGTGTCCACTTCCAGGGCCGCCGATCACACGCAAAATTCAGGCCCAAGTTTCTTAACAATACTCAAGATGTGTACTACCAAGTGACTATTAATATTAGAAAGTTTCTAATGAACACTTAAGAGCCGTTGGTATTAACCCAGCTGCTAGTAGGCTTGTCGCCATGGGAGCATAACACATAAAACTGTGTGGACTTCTTGTTGTCTTCCGAGGGGGGGAGGCATGAGTCTCTCTTTTAAAGGAACTCAGTGCCTGATCAAGAGTCCTGGCATCAAGAAGGGTAGCCTACTGGGAACCAATCCCCTACCTTGCGACCCCACTCTACAAAACCCCTCCTGCCAATACTCACCTCTAGCCTGGGTCACTCTGTGATTGTGGGCCTCAGGTGGTTTAACATCTGATCGGAAAGATAGCACCAACAGCATTGTACTCCAGTGTCAGCCTTGACTTTTGAGCTCAAATCCTGGAGTGGGAATTGAACCCATAACCTTTTGCCCCAGAGGGGGCTGTGCTACCAGCCAAACCACAGCTGACGCACAGCAACATAGTTAGAAAAAGCAGGACTCTAATCCACATGGACATCCATAGGATGTTAAGTCCAACACCTGAACCATAATAATATTATGCTTTTATAATAACAATCCCTGCACTTTAATATTAATTATCAGAAGGGCATTGAGATATGTCAATGTTATGCAGTTCTATAGAATTGCAAGTTTTATTTATATTATTGCAAAAGTTTAGAAACAAAATGTTGGTCCTGGGAGACAATGGCTTCTTGGCAATCTGGGGGTAAAAGCAAAGAATAATTTCCTTTTATCAAATGAATGGCTTTAATGAGGCCGTCTCAGGTCTTCTGAATGGGTTGACAGCACTGTCATTCAATCTCTCTTCCAAAGGATAGCACCTCCAAAAATGCAGCACTCCTTTCAGCTCACACACGATGATTCTGGACCAGGATACTTTAGTTCCAGATCTTGAAAGTGATAGCCTGTTTGGGCTTGAAAAGGAGAAGGAGTTGTGCTGTATTCCAATATGTAGTGCAGCTGTGGTACAGAGCTGCCACAGAAAGAATAGAAAGGATACCTGGGCAAAGAAGAGGAAGAGTGAATGGAATATGTGAACTCAGGAACAGATTTTGGTCACAGAAGACCCAATTGCTCATTTGTACATTGATGGGGCACGCATGTACAAGGCTGGCTTCTAGCTGAGTAAAATCCATCTGACCCACAAATGGCAGCACAAGCTTCAGCCTTTGTGTGCCACACACTCTGGAATTACCTTTGTAAACTGTTCAATCGCTCCCTCCTCATTTTGGAACCTGTTTGAAACCCAAATCTTTAGACAAGTTTTTGGTCATTCTTTCTAATCTCTTCTGGGTGCCAGTCATGGCTCAGTGCTGACAACTCAAATTCCAGAGACTTGAACAAAAAGTCTTGACTTATGCTCGAGTGCAACGCTGTGAGAGGTGCCAGCCTTTCAGTAGGGCATTAAACTGAGGACTTCTTTGCCCTCTCTGATGACTCTGGGAGTTATCCCTGGTGGTCTGGCCAATATTTATCCCTCAATCAACATCATTAAAGTAAATTATCTGGTCATCCTCACAGTTTGTGGGGCTTTGCTCTGAACAGATTGGCTGCCTATGAGTGGAATCTTGTGGAGCAATATGGGTCTCACCTGCTGGCTGGAGAGCCAGCGAGAGACCGACGTTGCCTCCATTGGGGATGGCCCGCCAAACCACGAGCCAATCAGGCGGTTGAGAGGCCAGTGGCGGGCTTTCCCCCAGGGGCAGAAGTTCTGCCCACCAGAGCTACAGCCAATCAGAGGCCAGCAGCTCTTTTGTTCAGCTGTGCCACAAAGGGAGGCTGCTGCTAGAATGACAACGCCCCGAGGCCTAGGCTTACAAAGTAAGCCAGGCCAGGAGTAATGGTGGGACAGGTTTTGTGGGGTGGAGTTATATGGTAACGCAGTGCATGGAAGTGGGGATGGCCCCCTGCCCCCAACCTCAGGAAATGCCCATATATATTAACTTGACACGTTCCATGCATGGACAGCTGGCGGCTGGATTAATACCAGTGGTGTACATTGAGATACACTTTAAGTGGTCATTAATTGGTTTGCTTTGGACTTAATTGGGATGGAGGTAGAAGGGTTCTCACCCATCATCCTCTCGCATGAATAAATGCTCCCCACCTCCAAACTCGCCACTAGAGAGGCCCAGAATTTAAACACTCTCCCAACTCAACTTAATTGGCTAGACAGGGATGAGAGAGAACTGGAACCCATGTTCCCCTCCCTTACTGCTCCTAGTCAGTGTGTTTTTGGAAAGGAAGATGTGTGTTTCTCTACTCCTGAGTGGTGGGGTAGGGGGTGGGGGGGGTCAGTTGAAATTCCCAGCAGCATGTACTTTGTGGGCTTAAATAAAGAAGATTTTTTTATTACTCATTCACCTCCACCCCAATTAAGTCCAAAGCAAGCCAATTAATGACCACTTAAAGGTCTCAATGTACACCACTGGTATTAATCCAGCCGCTGGTGGTCCACGCATGGAACATGTCAAGTTAACATATATGGGCAGCTTGTCATCTCCTGAGCATTTATTGTCCATCCCATAATTGTCCTTGAGAAGGTCATGATGAGCTGCCTTCTTGAACTGCTGCAGTCCATGTGGTGTAGGTTTACCCACAGTGCTGTTAGGGAGGGCGTTCCAGGATTTTGATCCAGCGACAGTGAAGGAACAATGATATATTTCCAATTTAGGATGGAGAGTGTCTTGGAGGAGAATGTTAAGGTGGTGGTGTTTCCATGTGTCTGCTGCCCTTGTCGTTCTGGATGGTAATGGTTGTAGGTTTGGAAGGTGCTGCTTAAGGAGGATTGATTCAGTCATTCACTGCAAAAATCTAACGTTATGTCACTCATTCAACCACTCACACACACGCCCTATGAAAATATAACTAGAGATGAGTTATAAGCAAAAGAATAGTTCATAATTCACATGATTGGCTCATCCTGGAAAAAACACATGGTACAGACCTGGTGAAGAAAAACTTTTTCTCTCTTGAAGTGTAGTTGGGTGAATTCAATAGCCAATGTAGTATATCAGAGACATGACAGGATTTTCTCAAACAGGTGGACTTTCTGCAGGTCACAAAATTAATTACTTGTAGTCTTGT
This sequence comes from Carcharodon carcharias, assembly GCF_017639515.1. Taxonomy (NCBI): domain Eukaryota; kingdom Metazoa; phylum Chordata; class Chondrichthyes; order Lamniformes; family Lamnidae; genus Carcharodon; species Carcharodon carcharias. The sequence goes on along the minus strand of NC_054480.1, from coordinate 107,593,796 downwards.
TACCTGGTTTGCTGTATTGGTGGGCTTGAAGGGGAACAGGCTTGGAGAATTTATGATGTTGCAGTCCCCAGGTCTTAAGGCGTAAGTGTTGCTATTCTTTCCACTGCTGCTGTTGTGTGTCTTGCAGACAACACTTGAAGACTAAAAAGGAAAACCAACACCATTGCCTTATCATTTGGTTTCTGAGCTCCCCTTTCCAAATACGGTGTTGGTTTAGTTGATTAGCCAAAGCTGGGTTGTTGTTTGCAGTCATTCACCCTGGGGGTTTGAGACAATCAGGGCCAGTGCAAGCACTTGGCAAACTAGGTGGTCATCTAGAATGGCAAAAAACTGAATGACCTGTTCATCAGACTACATAAGTAAACAAATAGGCTTCAGCAGTGAGAATATAAGGTATGGATCTACTGTTATACATCTATATTCTGACATACATGTAGGGCCATAACTTCCTTGGAGTGGCAATCAGCGTAAGGTTGCCGCTCCATGCCCAATTACCCTTGTGGATTTTTATGTGGCCTGTCTCGCCTGACCTTCCGATTCAGGCTGGGTGAGATCCAGGCACCGCATCTGTCCTCAAGGCCCAGCATCGAAGTCCAGCTCTGTCGAATTGAGATAAGACACATTCCCTTTTTCACGGCACTAGCTGCTGTAAACCAGATAAGTAACGGGTTGGACCTCAGGGGGGTGGACGGGCATGAGGGGTTGGACCTTGGCGAGGGGTGGGGCTGGTTGGACCTCTGAGAGTTGTAGGGTGGTGGGGGTCAGAGATGGGGTTGGGTGGGGGAGTTTGTGGTCTCCTTGAATCCGCCAGAGCTAGTCTTCGCTGGGGCCTGTGAGGAGCCTATCAGCGCAGGCCCAAAGCAGCTCCAGTGAAAGGAAGGGTCAATGTAATTTTCAAGACCAGGTAAGTGCGCATTTATTTCTTCTAATTCCTGCAGGCCAGCACTTCCTGACGCTGGTCGGAGTCTTTAGCCCATCATAATCCTCATTCTGTTTATGCTGCAGTTTTACAAGTTTGTACATCTACATGACTATTCCTAAATTGTGAACCAGTAAATTATATCAAAGAACGTAATGTAATCTTGTCCACTCTATCATAATGATTAGTGATTGTGTAAATTGCACATAAAATCTTCTAGTAACTCACAGAATCACAGAATTTTAATGGCACAAAAGGCCATTCAGCCCATCATATCTGCACCAGCTCTCCAAATGAGCATTATGACCTAGTGCCATTGCCCTGTACCTCTGCACATTGTTTCTGTTCAAATGATCATCTAATGCTTCTCAAATGCCTCAATTGAACCCACCTCCACCACACTTCCAGGCAGTGCATTGCAGACCCGAACCACCCGTTGTGTGAAAAAGTTTTTTCTCACGTCACATTTGCTTCTTTTGCAAATCATTTTAAACCTGTGCCCTCTCATTTTTGATCCTTTTCCGAGTGGGAACAGCTTCTCCTACCTTCTCTGTCCAGCCCCCTCATGATTTTAAACATCTCTATCAAATTCCCTCTTAGCCTTCTTCTTTCCAAGGACAACAGTCCCAAACTCTCCAATCTATTCTCATTGCTGAAGTTTCTCTTCCCTGGAACCATCCTTGTAAAATTTTTCTGCACTCTCTCCAATGTGACTTCACCACTGTGCCACCATCTTCCTCTACATCATGTGAGCCATGTAATACATTATCATGTGCATTTCTTCCACTTGATATCCTATAAAAAGTGTCAAACAATGAAAATGTACAATTAATATCATAATACTTTCCTTTTTCATGTAAAATAATCTGTATTTATAAATACAGAATTTTTATTCATACTCATGCACAATATTTATTTTCAAAAGTTAATTGTAGGGTAGCAAGAGCAAAGCTGAACGTTCACCTAAGACACCTAATACACTTGTACTGGCCCTGGGGACAATGACTGTATTTGGGAGGAATCGTCTCAGATTTGCATTAAATGGGGTAGTGGGCGTGAAAAAAGATGTTTTACTCACTGGCCACAACAACAGGATTTCGTGCCTTACCGTCCCCTTCCCGGCGCATCCTGCCTGATTAATAATGCCCTCACAAGAAACACACTGGATCATCGGTGAATGGCCTTGGATTTGCCCACCGCGCCATGACCTCAGCCCTTTCTCACTCAAGCGCCATATTTAAAGTGCACCAGAGCGCAGCCCATTTCACGTCTTCAGACCAGGACTGCTCCAGGTGACAGTTGGCTCTGAAAGCAAAGGCGACGGCAGCTCCCAGATTTAGTGATGCTTCTCTGAGGTGCCTACTGGATGCAGTGGAAGGCCACTGCGGTGTCCTCTACCCTCGCTCTGCAGCCTGACCGTTTTAATCCACAGATCAAGACAGGTAGCTCTCGGCAGTCATCTTTTGCAGCATTTTAGTGTCCATTTTAAAAAAAAATAAGTTCCAGAAGATTCCATATTGATTACAGCTCATGTTTTTTAAAATTATGAATATGTGGGCATGACAACTTTAAATCACTTTGAAATGTGAAGAGTTGTAAAATGCACTGTATGGATTCAAGGTATTTCTTTTCTTTCCCAGTACAGCATGTTATTGCCCTTATTTTTGACTAGATTTGGGGCATTCTTAACATTAAGTTTGATTTACATGGTGTGGGAGATATTTCTGATGGTGCTGTTGGTTTGGGAGTTCCATAATTAGGATTTCTATCAAAGAAAGTTGCTTATAAGTGAGCTTCACAGTATGATACTCTCTTGTTTTATGCTGCAAGATTAACTCTTATTTTGCCTGGCTTGCTCATGGCTCCCAACTCAGGCATAATGGTATATTGATCCTGTGAAGGATTAGAATCAAATAAACTACACTAAGTTAAGTTATTGACGATATTTGTCGCGCTTCAGTAATGTGGAGTAATTAATTCGGTTTGTGCCTTTGATACCGTGAAGACTGGAGGGATGAAATTTATATGCTTTAAAAAGGAAACGTTTTTCAATGGTTAAAGAAATGATAATGGTTTTTTTAAAAATTAATTATAGAGATGTGGGCGATGCTGTCGAGGCCAGTATTTATTACCTTGAGAATGTGGTGGTGAGGCTCCTTCTTGAACCAGCGCAGTCCATCTGGTCAGATTCACACACTGTGCTGCTAGGGAAGGAGTTTCAGCATTTCTACCCAGCAATGATGAAGGAAAAGTGATATATTTCCAAGCTAGTATGGAATGTGACTTGGAGACAAACTTGGCCAGCGGCTATTTTCCCACACCAGTTGCCCTTGTCTTTCTGGGTGGTGGAAGTCGTGGGTTTAGGAAGTGCGAACCAAGCAGCATAAAGAAGGCACTGCAGCAGGCACTATATGCTGCAGCCACAGTTCGGTTCTGGAGAAATCGGATGTTTAAAGTGGCGGAGGGCTTGCCAGTCAAGGGGGTTGCTTTATCTTGGATGATGTCGAGTTTTTTGAGTATTGTTGCAGCTGTATCCAACCAGCCAAGCTGCAGGTATGAGCGGTTTGGAGGTCCAACCCACACTACACAGGGATTTTTAAAAATTATTTATTCGTTCATGGGATGCGAGCGTCATTGGCTAGACCCACATTTATTGCCCATCCCTGACTATCCTTCAGACAGTGGTGGTGAGCTGCCTCCTTGAATTGCTGTAGGTCTTGTATTATTGGAACACCCATAGTGCTGTTAGGAAGGGAGTTCCAGGGTTTTGACCCAGCAGCAGTGAAGGAATGGCAATATATTTCCATATCAGGATAGTGAGTCACTTGGAGGGGAGCTTCCAGGTGGTGGTGTTTTCACGTATCTGCCACCCTTGTCCTTCTAGGTGGTAGAGGTTATGAGTTTGGAAGGTGCTGTTGAGGGAGCATTGATGAGTTGCTGCAATGCATCTTGTCGTGGGTATACGCTGCTGCCACAGTCTGTCAGTGGTGGAGGGAATGAATGTTGAAAGTGGCAGATGAGGTGCCAATCAAGCAGGCTGTTTTGTCTTTGGTGTCAAGCTTCTTGAGTGTTGTTAGAGCTGCACTCATCCAGGCAACTGGAGAGTATTCCATCACACTCCTGACTCGTGCCCTGTAGATGGTGGACAGGCTTTAGGGAGTCAGGAGGTGAGTTACTTTCCACAGGATTCCTAGCCTGTGACCTGCTCTTGTAGCCATAGTATTTATTTGGCTAGTCCAGTTGAGTTTCTGTTCAATGTTAATCCCCAGCATGTTGATAGTGTATACTATTGGCTGCCAAATAGTGAAAAGAAGATGTAGGAGCATATCTGCAGATAAATTACAGGAAGATACAGGAGCTACTGAATGGTGATAAAGGCAAACTTCAAATATATTAATTGGTTTGGAATGGTATAAGTGTAAAGGGCAAAGTGGGTGAGGAATTCCTGAAATGTATATATGAGAACTTTCTTGATCAGTAATGTGCCCAGCTTAATGAGAAATTAAGCAGTGCAGAATCTTGTTCTGGAATTAAATGGGACAAGGGTAACATGATTCTCTCAGATAGCATTTGGGCTATAGTGATCATAAAATAATCAAGTTTGGAATAGGACAAGATACAAACATAAAAATATTCAACTGGGAAAAGGCTAATTCAGTAGGTTGAAAAGGCCCAGTTGGATTAGAATCCAAAATTAGCAAGGAAAAGTATATTTGAACAATGGCCCTAAAATGGGAGATGGTTAAGGTACAGAGTAGATACATTCCCCTGAGGCAAAGGAAGGGTATCCAAAGAAAAAGCTTGGTGGATGTCTAAAGATATGTTGCCACTTTGTGCACAATCAGTGATCTTTGCACTCAGTTGTACCTTCTGTTTTTCAGATATTCAATAAGTTTAACCCAACCAGACAATGTACGGTTGGCAAGAAGGTAGCGATGGTGAAGACACATCACCACTTGATATCACGTTTGCAGCCATCAGATACTGATGCTACATTTATCTCGAGGATAGATTAGAGATGGGATCCACATGTGATGAGATACCATGTACAAGTGTGTCTAAGTCAGAGCAAGGGCAAGGATAGCGCAGTTGCTAATTCACAGGAGGGCACGGTCACATACATAATAAACCTAGCAAATTAAAATCCATGGGATTAAAAGGACAGTGGCAACATAGATGCAAAGTTGGCTAAGGGATAGAAAGCAGAGAATAGTGGTGGACAGTTGTTTTCTGACTGAAGGGAGGTATACAGTGATATTTCTTAAGGGTGGGTATTAGGACCATTGCTCTTTTTGATATATTAATGACCTGAACATGGATATACAAGGCACAATTTTAAAGTTTGCAGATAATATGAAACTTTGAATTGTAACAAAGGGTGAGGAGGAAAGTAACAGATTTCAGGAAGATGCAGATTGGTGAAATGGGCAGACAAATGACAGATGAAAATGAATGTTCATAAATATGAAGTGATACATTTTGGGATGAAGAATGAGGAGAGGCAAAATAAAGTGAATGCTCCAATTATAAACGGAGTGCAGGAACAGAGAGACCTGAGGGTATATGTACAAAAACTCTTTAAAGGCGGCAGCACAAGTTGAGAGCAAAAAGTTTCAAGTGTTAAAAAAAACACCTAGGATCCTTAGCTTTATAAATAGAGGAATAGAATAGAAAACCAAGAAAGTTATGCTAAATGTTTATAAAACACTGCTTAGATCTCAGGCAAATTATTGTGTTCAGTATGAGTACCACACATTAGGAAAGAGATCAAGGCCTTAAGACAGGGTGCAGAAAAAATTTACTAGAATAGTGGCAGGATCAAGGGACTTCATATATGTGGAGGTACTGGGGAAACCTATCTCCTTAGAGCAGAGGAGGTTAAAAAATGGTTTGATAGAAGAGTTCAAAATCATGAATGGTTTTGATGGAGTAATTAAGGAGAAACAATTTCCAGTGGCAGAAGGGTTGTTAGAGGACACAGATTTAATGCATACAAACTAGAGGTTACATGAGGAAACATTTTTTAATGCAACAACCTGTGATCAGTAACATCTGAAAGGTAGTATTCAATGGTAACTTTCAAAAGTGAATTGGATAAATACTTGAAAGGGAAAAAAAATATAGGTCTATGGGGAAGAGCAGGAGTGGGATTCATTGTGTAACCTCTACCAATGAGCGTCTCTGCTGTATTATTTTATGATTCTACTTATGATTTAATTCAGTCTGTGTACATGCCAATCTCTCTTTGTAACTCTCGCACATGAAAAGTCAATGACCAGAGTTATCACCATTAGGCCAGAGCAACAAGTCTGAATCAATCTGTCAAAAAGTGGTGTCAGTCATAGGTCAGTAATCAAGATCAATTAAGAAGTGGACCAACAGAGCAACAATATTTATTCTTCCCTTGTAACACATGCTCACCATTTTACTGACATTGCCATTTCTAAGGTGATGGTTTAAGGCCTATTTGCTAAGTCAAAACATAGAAAGCCACAAATGTTCTCTGACAGGAAGCTATGGGACAAACCCAGGTGTTTAGCCTCAGGCTACTGCCTACGCAGATACACACAGGCACAAAGGCAGTGATTATATAAATAAGGTTTGTTTAAATAGTGCCTAACTGAAATGGGAAGTGGTAAAAAGTGCCATGAGATGCAGTACTAAGACTCAAGGGTTTTATTTGCTTGTATTGTACTAGTTGTGTACGAAGTGAGAATCAACTTTCCTGCTTTACTTAGCGTACTTGTGGATATGGATATGTTTACCCTGAGCTGGAATGCATTCTGGCTAATGCACAACTAAGTATCCAATCAGAGAAAACCTGCAGCAATTGTATCAATACTTTTTTATAGAGCAAGCAAGACCATGTTTGTTAATCACTAATGTTTTATTAATCAAATACAAGTTGACCTAGCAGGGGTTCCAGGAGCCAGAGCTATGAGCTCCACAAGTCAGCAGATCAATCTAGCTTGTGCTTGTGTGTGTGAGAGAGAGAGAGAGAGAGCCAAGTTGCAACACAGTGACACTAACGTACAACAAACACCGTGCAACACATTTCTCCCCTTACAGAAGACAGTGTACTGACTACTTGTTTCAAAGTTCAAAAATGCACACAAGAGAACTGTGAAATTTAACCAATACACACAATGCAATCACATGCAGCAAAACATAGTCCTTCAATCACGCTGAAACATTGCACTGTCTTCCAGAGCTGCGATTAGCGATTGCTGTCTGAGTACTGGTAGTTTCTGTTGGTATTGTTGCTTGATTTATAGACAATGGACAGTATTTTTTATTCTTTCATGGGATGTGGCCATCGCTGGAAATTTGTTGCCCATCTCAAATTCCTCTTTTGAGGGCAGTTAAGAGTCAATCACATTATTGTGGGTCTGGAGTCACATGTAGGGCAAACAAGGTAAAATTCCCTGAAGGGCAATAATAAATCAGATGGTTTTTTATAATGCTAGATAATAGTTTCAGATATTTTTTTGATTAATTTAATATGGGATTTGAATCTGCATCCCCAAAGCAGTAGCCTGGGTCTCAGGATTATTAGACCAGTGACAATACCACTACACCACCATCTCCATGCTGGGAATGGCAGGTCAGAAACGTCCTCAATATTAATGTGTGGTTTACAGGTGGCTCTTCAGCATACATCAGCTGATGGCAATTCCTGCGGTATCATGAGTATCTGAGCTATATATCGTGGCACCAAGAACCCACCATGTTTATGTATGTACTAGCACTCTACATACATTGGTCATGTAACTTCACCCACACTGTATCACCAGGGTGTATTGATTGAAGTGGTTTAACACACGTATTGTAGTCATGCTACTGACACTGCTTCATGCTGACATGCATACAAGTGTCTTCCTCAGTTGAATATCAAGACTGCAGGAGTGTTCCCACCCTTGGCAGCAGTGTCTTACATTTAAAACCCATGGTTCATGGGGTGGCAATAGCATAGTGTATTGATGCTGAACTAATATTCCAGAAACCCAGGGGAATGTTCTGGGGACTGGAGTTTGAATCCCACCACAGCAGAAGGTGGAATTTGAATTCAATAAAAATCTGGAATTAAAAGTCTAATGATGACCATGAAGCCATTGTTGAAAAACCCATCTGGTTCATTAATGCCTTTTAAGGAAGGAAATCTGCTGTCCTTATCTGGTCTGGCCTACATGTGATGCCTTACCCACAGCAATGTGGTTGATTCTTAAATGCCCTCTGAACAAGGGCAGTTAGGGATGGAAAATAAATGCTGATCTAGCCAGTGATGCCCACATCCAATGAATATATTTTAAAAAATGTTTAAAATTCCTTTGCAGGGTTTGTACATAGACCTTCACTCAGCATGTTGTACCAATCTTATGGAGTGAAGAACTCCGAGTGGCTGAATTCTGCATTTCGTGAAGAATCATTTGACATTGTTCATAAGAACATAAGAACATACGAACTAAGAGCAGGAGTAGGCAATTCAGCCCCTCAACCCTGCCCCGCAATTCAATACAATCATGGCTGATCTCATTTCAGCCTCAACTCCAATTTCCTACCCTCTCCCCATAACCTTTCAACCCATTACTAATTAAAAATCTGCCTCTCTCCTCCTTAAATTTACTCAGCGTCCCGGCATCCACTGCACTCTGTGGTAGTGAATTCCACAGATTCACGACCCTTTGAGGAAAGTAATTCCACCTCTTCTCTGATTTAAATCTACCACCCCTTAGCCTAAAACTATGGCATCTCATTCTAGAATGCCCCACAAGGAGAAACATCCGCTCCGGGTTTACTTTGTCTATCCCCTTTAGCATCTTATATACCTCAATTAGATCTCCTCTCATCCTTCTAAACTCTAGCGAGCATAGGCCTAAACTGTTCAATCTTTCCTCATAGGACAAGCCCCGCATCTCTGGAATCAATCTAGTGAATCTCCTTTCAACTGCCTCCAATGCAACTACATCCTTCCTCAAGTAAGGGGACCAAAACTGTGCACAATACTCCAGGTGTGGTCTTACTAATGCCCTGTATAGTTGCAACAACACTTCTCTATTTTTTTTACTCTATTCCTTTAGCAATAAATGCCAAAATTCCATTTGTCTTCCTTATTACCTGCTGTACCTGCAAACTAGCTTTCAGCGATTCATGCATGAGGACACCCAGATCTCTCTGCACTGAAGCATTCTGAAGTTTTTCTATTTAAATAATAAGTCAACATTTTATTGTTCCGACCATAATGGATAACCTCACACTTATCCACGTGAAACTCCATCCGCCAAATTTTGGCCCATTCACCTAACCTGTCCATATCCATTTGTAAATTTCTTATTTCTTCCTTGCATCTTACTTTCCCACCCTATTTTGGTGTCATCTGCAAATTTAGCTATAGTACCTTCTATCCCTGAATCCAAGTCATTAATATAGACTGTAAATAGTTGGGACCCAAGGACCAAACTCTGTGGCACCCCACTAGTTACAGCTTGCCATCCAGAAAAAGACACATTTATCCCGACTCTCTGCTTTCTCTTGGTTAGCCAATCCTCTATCCAAGCTAATATATTACTCCTAACTCAATGTGATCTTATCTTGTGTATTAAGCTTTTGTGCAGCACCTTATCAAAGGCCTTCTGGAAGTCCAGATATACTACATCTACAGGATCCCCATTATCCACTTTGCTTGTCACATCTTCAAAGAACTCTAACAAATTAGTCAAACATGATTTACTTTTCATAAAACCATGCTGACTCTGATGGATTGCATTTTCACTTTCCAGATGCCCCATTACCACTTCCTTAATAATGGATTCCAACAATTTCCCAACAACAGATGTGAAACTAACTGGCCTATAGTTTCGTACTTTCTCCAACCCCACCCCCCACCCCCCCGCCAACCCCCCTTTTTGAATAAGGGCATTATATTAACATTTTTCCAATCCACTGGAACCTTTCCACCAGACTCTAGGGAATTTTGGAATATTATAGCCAATGCATCCATTATCTCAGTTGCCACTTCCTTTAAGTTCCTGGGGTGTAGGCCATCAGGTCCTAGGGACTTGTCACCCTTTAATCCCAATAGTTTGCTCAGTACATTTTCTCTAGTGATGGTTCTATGTTCCTCCTTCTCCATACCTTCTGCACTACCTGTTACTATTGGGGTGGTACTAGTGTCCTCCACGTGAACACTGAGGCAAAATATTGACTAAGCATCTCTGCCATTCTGTGTTGCCCAATATTAACTTACTAGCCTCATCTTCTAATGGAACAACATTCGCTCTAGCTACTCTCTTTCCTTTTCTATACTTGTAGAAGCTTTTGCTATCAGTTTTTACATTTTGCGCTAGTTTTCTTTCATAATTTATCTTTGCTCTTTTTTTATAGCAACCCTTTGTTGATCTTTAAAAGTTTCTCAACCTTCCAGCCTGCCACTGACCTTTGCAATTTAGTATGCCTTAGTTTTTGCCTTTATGTTATCTTTAACTTCCTTGCTTGGCTATGGATAACTTTTCCCCTTCTTACCATCTTTCTTCCTCTTTGGAACATATTTCACTTGGGAGGAATTGGAAATCTCCTTAAACATCTGCCACCATTCATCAACTGTACTATCTTGTAGTCTTCCTGCCCAGTCCATTAGGGCCAAATCTGCCCTCATGCCTATGTAGTTACCTTTGCTTAACTCCAGAACACTAGTGTAAGACTCAAGTTTCTCGCTCTCAAACTGAACTTGAAATTCTAGCATGCTATGATCACTCTTCCCTAGAGGATCCTTTACTATGAGATCATTAATTAATCCCATCTCATTACACAAAACCAAATCCAGAATTGCTTGATCTCTGGTTGGTTCTACAACATATTACTGCAAGAAACAATCTCTAATGCACTCTATGAACTCTCCCTCGAGGCTACCCTTGCCAATTTGAATAGTCCAGTCTATATGCATGTTAAGAACACCCATAATTATTGTCGTGCCTTTCTTACATGCTCCCAGTATTTCCTGGTTTAAACTGTGCCCTACTGCTGAACTATCGTTTGGGGACCTATCGATTACTCCCACCAGGAACTTCTTTCCCTTACTATTTCTTATTTCTACCCAGACTGACTCTTGCTCTCCAGTGCCTATATCATTCCTCACTATAGCACTGATCTCTTCCTTTACTAACAAAGCTACACCACCTCCTTTTCTTTCCTGCCTATCCTTCTGAAACACTGAGTACCCTTAGATATTCAACTCCCAAACCTGTTCTCCTTGTAACCACCTCTCTGTAATCGCCACCATACCTATTTATCTCTATTTGCGCTGTTAGCTTATTAGTTTTATTCTGAATGCTATGTGCATTCAGATACAGTCTTTAAGTTTGCCCCATTGCCAATTTTCCCTACTCTTATATGATTCTTTGGTGCATTCACATACACTGTCCCTTCCTTTCACTTTTTGGTAACAATCAGTCTCGTCCCCTACCCGCACGCTTACTCTTTCCTTAAACTTTGATTTTTTTAGATTTCCTGAATCCTCCCCCGCACTATTTAGTTTAAAGCCCTATCTCCAACCCTAGTTATGCAATTCGCCAAGACACTGATCCCAGCATGATTCAAGTGGAGCCCATCCGAATGGAATAGTTCCCTCTTTCCCCAGTACTGGTGTCAATGTCCCATGAATTTGAACTCACTTCTCCCACATCAATCTTTGGGCCATGCACTTACCTCTTTAATCTTATTGACCCTGTGCCAATTAGCTAGTGGCTCAGGTAGTAATCTGGAGATTATTACCTTTTTGGTTGTGCTTTTTAATTTAACCCCTAGCTGCTCGTATTCCCTCAGCAGAACCTCTTTCCTCATTCAACCTATATCGTTGGTACCTACGTGGACCATGACAACTGGATCTTTCCCCTCCAACCCCAAGTTCTTCTGCAGCCCAGATGAGATATCCTTAACCCTGGCACCAGGTAGGCAACACAGCCTCCGGGACTCTCAATTCTGGCAACGGAGAAGAGTATCTATTTCCCTAACTATACTATCCCCGATTACAACTACATTTCTCTTTTCTCCCCCCACTTGAATGGCTTCCTGTACCACTGTGCTATGGTCAGTTTGCTCATCCTCCCTACAGTCCCAGCTCTCATCCAAACAGAGAACAAGAATCTCAAACCTGTTGGATAAGGGCAAGGGCTGAGGCTCCTGCAGTGCTACTTCCTGGATCCCTCTACCTGCAAATGATGTCATTTCTCAGCTTTGTCTTTGGACAACAGGTAGTCAGGTGATGATGATGTGTGTTTAAATCTTGGTAAACACTGCAAGTTCTGCAACTACAAACCATGGAGCGTTATCCATTACTAGGATATCTGGTGGTCCAAATTTCACAAACATTCAAGTTCTCAGAAAACTGTTAATGAAGTGAGGCTAGCTACTTTGATAAAATCACCACCCACATACAACAAGCCATGTAGCTCACAAAGCTCAAACCTAATCTTTGACTGAGGCCTAAAAACAGTCTTGGTACTTCAGTAGTTCTTCCTTACCTGGAGGACTGTGATGAGCCAAGCAGAAATCACCCTTCACGATGTGTTAAGTTCTGTAGGCACCTGGGCCAAAAATGGCTGTCATGGGCTCTGTCAATGCAACCTTCTATACTGATGCACGTTGAATGCATAACTGACATTGGTTTCTTACCTAGGACATTTGGTACCATGATTTACCGTACCTTGAATATCAATTCACATTGGACCATTCAAAAGTCAAAGTTGGGGTGGCATTCAGGTACCTCTGACTTGATCCCAGACAAGCCTTACTGAATGATTACAAAGATCACAGTGCATAAGTCAAACTTTGAAGCTTCCAAAAATGAGGGTTGATTTATGCGCCGAGTATAAATGTGAACCACCGGTGGTTGGTGTAAGTGGCCGCCATTTTGGAATGTGAAAATAGACATAACACCAGTAATTCAAATTAAATCATTGTGTTGCATTTTATTTCATGAAATAATTCTACAAGGATAGTTTGATCCATAATCATAATGTTTGAAAAAAATGTCAAATTCATTGGGCCTGAATTTCCATGGAGTGGCAATCAGTGTCGCACTGCCATTCTGTGCCCAATTACTTACGTTAATTTGTCCTCAGCCTGTCTCACCCAACCTTCTGACTCGGGCCAGTCAAGATCCAGGCAGTGCAGCATGTCCCTGGGGCCAAGCGTTGAAGCGCAGGAGAGTTGAAGTGAAGGAGGCCATGCCCTCTTTTTTACAGCATTAGCTACCATAAAGGAGGTAAGTTTAAAGGTCCATTGAAATTTAAAGGTCCTTGACAGGCCAGGGAGAAGATAAGTATCTCAGGAAAGTGGTTAGGATTTGGGGGTTGGAGGGGATCGGAGGTCAGGTAGGAGGCATGGTCGGAGATCAGGGCGGCTGGAGGTCAAGAGTGTTGGAGGTTGGGGGGTGTTGGGCCTTGGGAGGTGGGGTCAGGCCTCAGGGGGAGGAGTGCGGAGAGGGTGTAGGGGTGATTCGGGCCTTGGGGTTGGTTTTGGGGAGGGTGTTGGTCCTCGGAGGGGTGGGTCAAGCCACATGGCGGGGGGGTCGATGTCATGGCAGGGGAACTTGGTCGGGCCTTAGGGTGGTTGGGCCTCGGGCCTTAGTTTGGGCCTGTGGAGGGTTGGGTGTCGGGCCTGCCGGAAGGGGAGGAGTCTTGTGCAGGTGGGAGGAGTCCTGTGGTGGGGGTAGTGGGAGGTCCTGGGGGGATTAGGGGTTTAGGGGCATCCTTTGGGTGGGGTAGTTGGGAGTTGGAGTGTTACTCCTGTGGGGTCAGGGTGTTGGGGGACTCCACGGAGTTCGGTCTGGGTCTGTACAATAGTTACCCAGAAGTTAGAAGTGGTTTTAATTCTGCTAACTTTTTCTGGGTAGCTATTGATATAACCCAGTCAGAACCACCCAAGTTTGCAAATTAAATCGCATTTTCAGATGGTTCCCAGTGCACAGCAAATGCCCAGGGGAAGTTTGCACTTATGGGCAATTGCTGTGTAAACCCTTACCTGTTCTGAAGGGGATTTCCCAGTGCATCTTTGGGAGTACTTCCCCAACCTGATGCTGGGGAGTTCAGAAGTTACAACCCATTATCTTCAGCATCCAATGCAAAGAGTTCATTGAATTCATCCTGAGTCACTTTGGCTAGGCATCATGGGAACGATCCCAACCTGGATCAGACTTGGCACTTTTTGTTTCATAATCATCCATCGGCAAAAAATCATCCTCCTCCATCCAGTGAATTGGATATTCCATATTTGTTGAATGATCTGATGACTATTTGTGCATTAATGGCTTCCCACAATTAGATGACAAAATCACATAGAATATCAAGTGAGGCAGTATGCAGATTTCCATTCTTTGTAAAGATTTGTTCTTCATCAACCATCCACCTGTTCCATTTAGAATGAGCATGATCTTTGAATGGCTTGTTGAGGCATGCATCCAAAGGTTGAACTACTGACATTAGACCCCTGGTACAACTGCAATGGGAGTGTTATTTCTTCACAGACACCTGTCCATCTCATTTGTTATATGGGATCTGTACATGTCGCACACTAATTACCATTTATATCCAAGACTTAAATGATTAGATTACCTTAGTGAAGGCATGATAGCTAAATTTGCAGATGACCCAAAGATAGATAGGAAAGTATGTTGTAAAGAGGACATAAGGAAGTTGCAGACAGATGGGCAACAATATGGCAGATGTAGCATAATGTGGGAAAATGTGAAGTTGTTCACTTTGGCAGGAAGAATAAAAAAGCAGAGTGTTACTTAAATGGAGAACGGCGGCAGAGTTCTGGGCTGACAGGCGTCTAGGTGTTCTAGTGCATGAGTCACAAAAGGTTAATATGCAGGTACAGCATGTAATCAAAAAGGCTAATGGAATGCTATCCTTTATTAGAAGAGGAATTAAACATAAAAGTAAGGATAAAAGCAAAATACTGCGGATGCTAGAAATCTGAAACTTAGCAGGTCTAACAACATCTGTGTAGAGAGAAACAGAGTTAATGTTTCAAGTCCGAATGACTGAAGAAGGGTCATACGGACCCAAAACGTTAACTCTGTTTTTCTCTCCACAAATGCTGCTAGACCTGCTGAGTTTTTTCCAGCATTTTCTGTTTTTGTTATAAAAGTAAGGATGTTATGCTACAGTCATACAGGGCACTGGTGAGACCACATCTCAAATACTGTGTGCAGTTTTAGTCTCCTAATTTAAGGAAGGATGTAAATGCATTGGGGGTGGTTCAGAGGAGATTTACTAGATTAATACCTGGAATGGTCAGGTTGTCTTCTGAGGAAAGGTTTGACAGACCGGATTTGTTTCCATTGGAGTTTAGAAGAGTGAAGAGTGACTTGATCGAAGTATATACGATCCTGAACAGTATTGACAAGGTAGATGTAGAAAGGATGTTTCCTTTTGTGGGCGAGTCCAGAACTAAGGGAGAACTGTTTAAAATTAGGGGACGTCCTTTTAGGACAGAGATGAGGAGAATTTTTTTCTTTCGGGGTTTTGTGCGACTTTGGAACTCTCTGTCTCAGAAGGTGGTGGAGGCGGGATCATCGACTATTTTTAAGAAAGAGGTAGATAGATTCTAAAGAGAATTCATGGTTATCGGGGGTAGATAGCAATGTAGAATTCAAAACACATACAGACCAGCCATGACCGTATTGAATGGCAGAGCAGGCTCGAGGGGCCAAATGGCCTACTTCTGCTCCTAATTGTATGTTCATGTGGATACTTTGTGTATGCAAATGCAACACCTCTTTCATGCATTATTAATCCACCATGTCATTCCATTCTCATCCAACCAACTGTTGCCATGGACATGCAGAAAAACTCCTGCAGGGTACTTGATTTTCAATATGGTTTTACATTTGAAAATTACCATCGGCTTTAATTCCATGGGCCATGTAAGCTAGTATCACTGTGAATCTTACCTTTCCATGTCCTGTGGTTTTCACTAGAACTTTTTTTTTATTCATTCTTGTGATGTGGATGTTGCTGGCTAGGCCAGCATTTATTGCCTATCCCTAATTGCCCTTGAGGAAGTGGTGGTGAGCTGCCTTCTTGAACTGCTGCAGCCCGTATGGTGTAAGTAAACCCACTATACTGTTAAGGAGAGAGTTGTAGAATTTTGACCCAACAGCAGTGAAGGAATGGCAATATAGTTCCAAGTGAGGATGATGTTTTGCTTGGAGGGGAACTTGCAGGTTGTGGTATTCCCATGTATCTGCTGCCCTTGTCCTTCTAAGTGATAGAGGTCACGTGTTTAGAAGGTGCTGTCGAAAGAGCCTTGGTGAATTGCTGCAGTGCATCTTGTAGATGGTACACACTGTACATCAGTGGTGGAGGGAATCAATGTTTAATGTTTGTGGATGGGGTGCCAATCAAGCGGGCTGCTTTGTCCTGGGTGGTGTCAAGCTTCGTGAATGTTGTTGGAGCCACATTCATTCAGGCAAGTGGAGCATTGTAGTAATTGTGGTTTTATCTAAAGTGTAATATGCCTTTAAGAAGAATGCAATTAAGGAAGATCACATGATCTTTAGTAACCAAAAGAAGAGTAGCATGGGTTAGCTTTGTAGTTAGCAGTATGGAGATAGGGTTTGGAGTGAAAGCACACTTGTAGCTGCTGCTGAGTAACTTTGTAAATAAGCATAATGTTTTCACCTAAGAAGTGTCTGCTGATCAACTCTATCTATAGTACCAACTCAGCCACCACTTTCAACAAGCATGCAACGAGAATCCATAGGATCCAACAAGCGTATTCCATCACAATCCTGGCTTTGTGTCTTGTCAACGGTGGATAAGCTTTGGGGAGTCAGGAGGTGAGTTCCTCACCACAGAATTCTCAGCCTTTGAACTTCTCTTGTAGCCACAGTATTTATATTGTTGGTTCAGTTCTGGTCAATGGAAACCCCCAGGATGTTGGTAGTGGGGAATTCAGTTTATTTAAGATGATTAACCTCCAACAACAAGTACCATATTCCTTTTTGCTAGGTATGACACCAACCAGTGGAGAGTTTCACCTGATTCTCATTGACTCCAGCTTTGCTAGGACTCCTTGATGCCACACTCAGTCAAATGCTACCTTGATGTCAAGGACATTCACTCTCACCTTGCCTCAGGAGTTCAGCTCTTTTGTTCATGTCTGCATCAAGGCTATAGTGAGGCCAGGAGCTGAATAACCCTGGTGGAGCCCAAACTGAGTGTCAGCAAGCAGGTTATTGCTAAGTGAGTGTCATTTGATATCACTGTTGCCCTCATCTTCTATTACTTTGCAGTTGATTGTGGCTGATAGGGGGGTAATTGGCCAGTTTGGATTTGTGGAGAGGACACATCTGGGCAATTTTCCACATTGCTGGGTAAATACCAGTGTTGTAGCTATAATGGAACAGCTTGACTAGGGACACAGCTAGTTCTGCAGCACAAGTCTTCAGTACTATTGCTGGAATATTGTCAGTGCCTTTGCAGTATCCAGTGCCTTCAGCCATTTCTTGACATCACGTGGACTGAATCAAATCGACTAAAAACTGGCATCTCTGATGCTGGGGACCTCAGGAGGAAGCTGAGATAGATCATCTACTCGGCACTTCTAGGTGAAGATGGTTGCAAATTATTCAGCCGTGTCTTTTGCATTGATGTGCTGTGCTTCCCTATCTTTGAGGATGGGGATATTTGTGGAGCCTCCTCCTGCAGTGAGTTGTTTAATTGCCCACCACCGTTCATAACTGGATGTGGCAGGACTGCAGAGCTAAGATCTGATCAGTTGGTTGTGGGATCATTTAGCTCTCTCTATCACATGCTGCTTCCACTGTTTAGTATGCAAGTAGTCCTGTTGGTTGCTGGGCATGTCAAAATTCATGGGTATTTGTTCCGTGTTGATGATGTGATCAAATGAGTTTTCATGTTTTTACCACTCTCTGATAACGAATTGGTAATTTCGGTATCAAAGTGTTTCAGTGGTCTGAACAATCTCAGGCTGGGGTTTTCCGGCCCCGTCATGGGGGGATGCACTGCGGGAGATTCAGGGGCCTAACCAAAAGTCCATTGACTTTCGGCAGGACCAACGATCCCGGCAACAGGTGGGGCCAGAAAATCCTGCCCTTAGTCACCTGCCACAACACTAGACATTTTCTAAAGTGACTACATAAAACTTCCGTAAAGCAGATACACCAACTGGCTGTTTCTCTGAAATCTTTGCTGGACTCAGGGTTTGATTTGGACCACTTAAATACATGTATACACATTGCATTTCTGGTGACGATGTAACCATTCCTTTCAAGGGCCCATTCCAATACAGGCTTCACAAGATTAGGTCAGTGGCCGGTCCTTGTTCTCATGACACGTGTCATCATGGGCATCTTCTTCGGCATGGATTCCTCCTTCTTCCATTCTTCCATCAGTTTTTCACTGGCAACAAATTTCCTCACTGCTGTACAGTTATTTGTCAAGTTAGCAAATGTTATAACTTTTAACTTGAAAAAGCTCCACACTTCATTCTTTTTGCAGAGGACCTATTTCTGTTTGTCATTTGCCATGTGCAGTCTGCTCTGTGTGAGTGTGTCTTAAACTCCAGTGCATCTTCTTGGCAATGCAGCCCGTATTGCCTGATTGATCCTCTGCACCAAGGTGAATATAAGACTAAACATGTACTTCTGAGTCAAAGAATTGAGGCCGACTCCTAATGAGAGTATAGCCCTAAACATGCAGTTCCTACTGAAAATGGGTGGTTATTTTATTAGCTGAGTATAGGCCTAAACAAGCACTTTGGCACTGAGAAAATGAGGTTTTATTATGTGCCAGGTCAATTTATACACCGCAATCTGTAACATTCACTGTTGCTTCTGAACTGGATCATTCACTGCAGCACAATTAAACTGTTACCAGCGTGAGTCTCCAATCAGGAATGATTTTTGGTTGATCAATTTTTTCTAGCTCACATATCCAATCACAGGTGTTAACTCCTGGCTTGTATGCCCTGCTAAGTGTTATCAGATAGAACTATCTTCTCCATTTTCTTATATGAAGTCCTCAGACTGTATTCTTGGAGTGCTGGCAGAATTCAGGGAGACTCATAGGCTCATATTCATTTACAGCACAGAAGGAGGCCATTTGGCCCATCGTGTCCACACTGGTCAACAAAGGTTTGATACACTAATCCTATTTTACATCGCTTGGCCCATTGCCCTGGAGGCTATGGCAACACAAGAAAATATCTAAATACTTCTTAAATGTTATGAGAGTTTCTGACTCAACCGCCCTTTCAGGCAGTGAATTCCAGACTCCCACCACCCTTTGAGTGAAAAAATTTCTCCTCAACTCCCCTCTTAGCCTTCTACCTCTTACCTTAAATCTATGTCCCTGGTTATTGATCCCTCTACTAATGGTAAAAGTGCCTTCCTATCCACCCTATTTATGCCCCTCACAATCTCATACACCTTGATCAGGTCCCGTCTCAACCTTCGTTGCTCTAAGGAAAACAACCTTAGCCTATCAAATCTTCCCTCATAGCTCAGACCCTCCAGCCCAGGCAGCATCCTGGTAAATCTCCTCTGCACCCTCTCCAGAGGTTGCCTTGGCAAATTATTTAGCAGTTTGAGCACTACTGAGTGCAATGGATGGCAATCCATTTCGACATTTACCATGCCCCAGCTCTAGATGTAGGCTTCAAATTTATCACAGGCAAACATGATTACCAGAAGTTATTTCTCATGGTGGGCATATCTCATCTCTGCTGATGTTAATGCTCTTGATGTTTCGATGTCTATTGTCCATCCTGTGTCAATGTAACTCCAAATTCAGATGAGTCGCACTGTAGGGTGATTTCTTTCTTGAGGTTGCAATAACAAAGGACTGATGTGCTGGTGAATATTCTGTTGAGTTGTTGCAATGCCAATTCCTGTACGTCGGCCCAGAACCATTCCAAGTTTTTGTGTGTGAAATCTCGAAGTTGTTCCATTATAGCTGACAGATGACAGAGTAACCCATATGGATACTGAGCAAATCCAAGCTGGGTCTCTGCTATTTCTTGCCTTTATAATTTTGTTGCTGTGTGCAGCCAGTTAGAATCTTACAATAATAGAATCGTTACAGTGCAGAAAGCCATTCGGCCCATCAGGTCTGCACCAGCTCTCTACAACAGCAATTTAGCTAATCCCACTCCCCACTCTTTTGCACATAACCCTGTAAATATTGTCTATCTAATTCGCTTTTGAAAGCCACAATAGAATTTTCCTCCAATATTCCTTCCAGCAGCAAATTCCAGATCCAAACAACTCGCTCCATTAAAAAATGCTTTCTCATGTGACCTTTGGTTCTTTTGCCAATCACCGTAAATCTCAGCCCTATGGTTCTTGACCCTCTGCTAATGGGAACAGCTTCCCATATAATTTTGTACACCTCTGTCAAATTTCCTCTCAACCTTCTCTTCTCTAACGAGAACAACCACAGATTCTCCAATCTGTACTTGCAACTGAAGACCCTCATCCTGGAGCCATTCTTGGAAATCTTTCCAGCCTCCCCCCCTCCTCTAAACATCCTTCCTAAAGTACCTTGCCCAAGATTGGGTATAACACTCCAGATGAGGCCAAATCAATATATTATGAAGGTTCATCATAACCCCCTTGCTTTTGTACTCTATGCTTTACTCAGGATCCCATATGGCTTTTTAACCACTCTCTCAACTTGCCTTCACAACATGTGCACATTTACCCACAGGCCTGAACTGATCCCTGCTAAGGTGAAATTCTTCGTTGGCCCCGGCTCCTGAAACCTCCCTTGGGAACCTCAGCCCCACAATTTGAGCCATCTTGCAGAAATCCCCATTGTGCCATTCCACTCTGCATGGAGGGGTTTCCTGTACAGGCTGCTGTTGCACGCCCGCCCTGCCCTCGTTGGCCACCTGGACCTGCTGTGGCGTTACATCCTGCAATCTGGAGGAGCTGAGAGGCTCTCTACACAGGGGTCCTCCCTTTTCCTTCAGAGCATTAGCATGGAGGGTATTGCACGTAGCAATAGAAGATTAAGTCAAGTTATGGACTCCCAGGCTGGCTGTATCTTCTACTGCATTAGTCCATGTTCCACATTTATGTCGAATGAATGTGGATGCAGCTCTTGTTTCAATATCAAGTTTTGGATGCAGTTCAACCTCACGCTCCTGACCTTTGGCCACCTGGTGTGGAGAAAGACGGGGAGATCGGAGGACCTCCTCATGAGCCTGTTCCTGGGCCTGGCCAAGGTGACCATTAACAGGTCCAGGCAGTGGGCGGTTGAGGGGGTCGCATGACCTGACTCTCTGCCACTCTTTCATGGTTACTTCCACCCCCAGAAAGCCCTGGAGAGGGAGTACATGGTGTCCACTGGTACCTTGAGGCCTTCTGTGACCAGTAGGTGCCGCAGGGGTAGGAGTGCCTCATTACTCCCCAAAACAACAATTTAATTTTAATAAGCTTCCTTCCAAGGTTTGTTTCTGTTGGTGCCGTTTAAGGAGTGATTATTTGATTATTTGCTCACTTGTTTATCTGATTGCTCAAAAGTGGATAACCACAGGACCTGTTCCTGCACCCCATTTAAAATTGTACCCTTTAATTTATTTTGCCTCTCGTCATCCAGCTTACCAAAATGGATCATTTCATATGTCTCTGCATTCTGGTTCATCTGCCATGTGCCCACCCATTCTGTAAGGCTTTCTAACTCCAGTTGAAGTCTACACTAACCTTCTCACAGTTTATAATACTTCCAAGTTTTGTGTCATCTGCAAATTTTGAACTTGTGCCCTGTACACCCAGGCATAAGTCATTCATGTATAAGAAAAGCAGAGGTCCTAGTACCAACCCCTGGGGAACCCTACTCTATACCTTCCTCCTGCATTAAAAAGCAAATTTACCACTACTCTTTGTTTCCTGTAACTGAGCAAACTCTGTATTCATCCCGCCATTTCCTCTTTATTTGATGGACTTCAACTTTGCTGACAAGCATATTATGTGGTACTTTATCAAGCGTCTTTTGGTAGTCGACCACATCCACAACATTACCCTCATCAACCCTTTTGATTACCTTGTCAAAATCTCAATAAGGTTAATTAAATACAATTTTCAAAGCGCAGCTGCAGACACGTGGTATATTGCACAGGGTCAAGGCCTGTATGGTACCTTCCAGGTTACTGTGTAGCCGCACATGTATGCAACGTTGCCTGCTACATTAATATATGATGCCATCTCCAAAATTCTCAAGGACCATCAGGGATGGGAAACAAACGTCTGTTTTGCCAGTGACACACACATCTCATGAATGAATAAGAAAAGTGCTAACTTTATCTAGATCAATGCAAAGTCCCCTTCCCATAGCAATGAATAATAAAAGATACTTGTCTATGATGTTGCAGTTTGTCCATGTTTGACATGATTTTGAATAGCTTCTTTACACATCTCACTAAAACCAACTGTTACAAAAGTATCTGCAATGACCTCTATCCCATGCAGTCCTTACACCAGCTCGTACATCTTTTGTTGGAAGAGTTCTGGTCTTACGCTGATCCCAAATGGCTTATGCTTCCAATGGTATCAACCAAAGGTGTGTGGGATGTGTTCAGATATGATTGTTGCTCATTGAGACACATGCCAAAATCCATTGTGAATGTCAAGAATCATAAAGGCTTGAGCACAATGTAGGTTTTTAGCTCTTGCCTAGAGAGAGAAAGCTGGTGTTAAGGGGAACTTTTTTGAGACAGTGATATCAAGAAAACTCACAAATGTTGCACATGTGATGCAAATAGGAGGGGAGTATTTGGAAAAAGAGGTAATGCAAGGCAAAACACCTGGAAAACATGCACAAGGAAGACCCAAAGTGGCATGGATGGACAATATCAGAATGTGGACTGGTCTCTCCATGGGATAGGCAGTGAAGGCAGTGGAGAATAGAAATCAGTGGAGAAAGATTGTTCATTGTGTGGCCAACCCTTGGAACAAGGTCAATGAAAAACAAAAGACATGTTTTTAGCTATATCTTTAATAGTCAACTGAGAATAATATTCTCATTTGATGGCTTTGATCATGATTTTAGGATCTAAGAAGATTCATAGTTTACAGTTCTTCTTGGAAATGACTACTGTCAAACTGACCAATGAAGTTGGCATTGACACAGGAGCAATGGTGTCCTGTCTGACCACCCAGGGTTCCCTGCAGCTTGTCCTAGGAAGTCACTGGTACTGGAAGTGAGACATGTTGGACTGGATCTACCAAAATGTCAAGTCTGATTTCATAACCTTCATTAGCATTTCCTGCAACATCACTGAAGGCTTGAGGATGTATCTGTATTAAGCACTTCTTGGTCAACTTTGAGCATTTACTGGTTTACCACTAAAGGATGTTCTATTAATTACACTAGTATCTGTTCACTTAATAATGTTGCAGCTCAGGCAGGCTTTTTATCCATCAAAGGATGTATAGTTGTGCTCAGCTTACACCAAAAATCACAGGTAGGACAAAAATTCATACTTGTCCTGTTAACATGGAGCCTTGAACCTCCATAAGCAACTATTTCAGTTTTAAATGGTTCAGTTTTGATAGCTCAAGATCTTGGTTAGCCTTTTGAGTTGGTGAAGGAGGATCATGTAGTCTTGTACACCAGTCTGTTTGAAATCTGAGGTAGCAGAATGACTCGAGTTTAGGTCTAGCACGCTATGAACCTTCCAGATCAATAGCACAGGCCTCATTGATAAGGAAGATGACTTCTGTCCTTGGTTAATCATATATTGTTCTAGCTGTACTTCAATGTGCAGGTGTCTGTACTTCACTCTGAAATTGTTGTTTTGCTGTATTTACTGCAAGCTTCCTAAAGGCAGGGCACAGCTCTCTACTGTGAAACCCTTGTCTCTTCCCACGGTTCTAGCACTCACAAGTATTTGGGAAGCCTCTGACATTATCCCAAGGCTTGCCCTATCATGGTTTGGGGTGTCCTTAGCTTTTTGTATGGCATTCACACTCAAATCTCCCCTTTTAGTTGCACCACCATGCCTTCAGATGCATGACATATCTCATCCATCTTCAACAGAGTTTGGATAGTCTCTCAAACCTACAGAAACAGAAATATAAAAAGTTTAAGACACAGAAGGAGCCCATTCAACCATGCATGGCTAAGCCAGTTGATAAAGAGCTATACAGCCTCATCCCACTTTGCAGTTCATGGTACAGATTATGGCTGAAGTTCTCAATTCCTGGCAATCTCCTTGCAAATCTCTTCTACAACCTCTAGTGTGTTCACATCCTTCCCATAATACTGTGACCAGAACTGTATGTGGCACTCTAACCAGTGTTTGGTAAAGTTACAGCATTCCCTGCCTGGTCTTATTATCTATGGGTGAGATGTTTTGGTCGCCCACCACCAGGAGCATCTGTTCCTGCCAAAAGTTAATGGATTTTGGCTTGGCTGTTGAATCTTCCACAGCAGATCCCATCACAATGGTGCTGGAAAATACCAGTCTATGTCTCAGTCACTAAAGGAAAGTGTCTTGTGTGCGCTCTGAATCACCTTATCAACCTGCCCTGCTACCTACAGGGATGTGTAGGCATGCATTCCAATGTCCCTCTATTCCACTACATTTCCCAGTATCCTACTATTTATTGTGTATTCTCTTCCCTCAAATGCTCTCCACAAATGTATATCCTCACAGTGCTCCCTCACACTTTTGTATCTGTAATCCCAAGCCAAGAAAGTCTCAGAGTATATCTTCCAGCATTATAGAATAGAAATCGTGAGTTTCCATGGTGCTATAAAATGCCGCTCGTAGCTTTTAATAGTTTCTTGTATTCTTCTGTTGAATTGCTCAAACAGAATGTTCTTATGGACAGGGAGAGAATTTCATCAATGCCGCTGCCATCTTGTCACTGTATCCAGCTTTGATCCAATTTCACAATGCAGAATAGACTTTACACAGTGCCTCCATAACCACTGTAAGAAATGGTGTACTTGACTTATTCTTCTTTTTGGTTGAGCTCCATCGTGAGGGTAGGTGTCTTCAAGGCTTGCTCAAATCTCTTCCATTTTTCTGAAGCATTCATGTCATGGAGGTTTGGAGCCTGAGGCAGTGTCAAGCACACCCTGACACCATCTTGAACACACTTGAGCTGTCAAGTAAATATTTTTCAGCAATGCAGACCACTGACTAAAGTGAATGTTGTTTTGAACAGTCTCTACCACTGTTCCCACTGTGTCAATCTTTTTGAGTAGACGAGGCCAAGTGTTTGTTAAGTATCAATATTTTATTAACCAAGTATAAATTAAACTAACAGGAGTAGCAGGCATTGAAGCTGAGAGCTTGATGACTCAGCAGCCTAGATGCAAAAGAGAGAGAGAGACGTGATGCACTTAAGGCAAACGAGCACTCCGTGTGACAATAATGGTGCTGAATAATGTGTTAGTTCAATCTTCCCTTAGCAGGTACGATGTATAAAGCTCAGTGCACCAACCCAGCTGTGCAGTGAGTAAACTAAAGTACGGATGGAGAGAGTGAGCAGCTGGAAGACTCATTTTACCATTGATGCCCTTGGAAGCTATAGCTACTAAAGGTTGTGGCAACAACAATAGTTATGTTTTGTGTGATGTTAATCATGAACACTCTCTGTGTCAATGATGTTCATTGTCATCAGTGGTTTGTGCTCGGCTGTCATAGCAACGACATGAATTAAAATTGAACAAAAATTGAATAAAAATATGAGGCTATAAACCCAGGAAGAGGAAGCCCTAAGTACAGCTCATCCCGCATTCACCTCAGCACTCAGAGTCAACTACATCACTTGAGACAGGTGGCAGGCCAAATAATATATATTTCTAAGGATACTAACATGTTTGGCAGATTACTGATCATGGGTGAAGGGATGTCAGTCACTCTACCATCAAACAGATTTTCACAACAGTGCAACTATCACTGCAGCAATCTTTAGCTGCAGTGAGGATGGGGCATGCAGGCTCTCCCAGCCACAATGGCCATGGGTCTGGGAGTGCCCAATATTGTGGGAGCTGGCTAACCAAGAAACTGGTTTGTGTCAGACTCAGAATCCCTCTCGGATCAGGCAGGCAGAGCTGAAAAGGACTGAAATAGATAGATTCCACATTATTTCCCGGAGCCTTCTGCCTGATGTTTTCCAACAAACAGAAGGCCCTGCAGAATGCCATTGTAAGTCTCCCAGACCCACAGCTGTGCCCCTTTTCTTCTTCAGCACTTCCTGGTGCAAACAGAGGAAGGCCAGGGCTGGGGGAAGATGCATCATGATAATGGCCCAAGCCATCAAATACAGAAATAAAAATAGAAAATGCTGGAAAGACTCAACAGGTCTGGCAGCATCTGTGGAGAGAGAAACAGGTAACATTTCAGATGTGTGACATTTCATCAGAATTCTTGATGAAAAGTCATCGACCTGAAACGTTAACTCTCTTCTCTCTCCACAGATACTGCCTGACCTGCTGAGTC
Source organism: Carcharodon carcharias (assembly GCF_017639515.1). Taxonomy (NCBI): domain Eukaryota; kingdom Metazoa; phylum Chordata; class Chondrichthyes; order Lamniformes; family Lamnidae; genus Carcharodon; species Carcharodon carcharias. The sequence continues at coordinate 107,567,395 of NC_054480.1, read as the reverse complement.
TTTCCAGCATTTTCCGTATTTATTTCAGATTTTCAGCATCCACAGTGTTTTGCTTTTACATAAAATTCAGGTGTCTTTTGGGCAGGATGGAGAGTCCAGGGAAATCTGTCCCATTGACTCCTAATAGTCTCGGCAAGTGTTGCACCTAAAAAGTAATGCTTCCATGATGCAGCAAGAGTAAAATCCAACAAGCAGTTCTTCTGTTGTCAACTGTGTCTCAGTGGGTAGCACTCCCAACTTGGAGACAGAGGTTGTGGGTTCAGGTCCCACTCCAAAGACCTGAGCATCCAATCTAGATGGACACACCAGTGCAGGACTGGGGGTGTGCTGAGGTGCTGCTTCAAATAAGGCATTAAACTGAGCCTTCCATCTGCTCCATGAGGTATAAAATATCCTATGATACTATTTGAAAGAAGAGCAGGGGAGCTCGAGTCAGTATCCTAAACAATAAGTGTCCCTCAACCAATGTCACCAAAGCAGAGTACCTGATCTTCATCACGTTGTTGTTTGTGAGACCTTGTTGAGTGCAAATTGGCTTCTATGTGTCCTATATTGCAAATGTTATTGTAAAGTGCTTTGGGACCCCACTTTTCCTGGGGTTGTGAAAAGTGGTTTGTAAATGCAAGCTGTTCCTTTAAGATCCTTCTAATGCTGCTTGAAAGATAGAAGTACATGGTAAATTTACATTTACCTTAAGCCAACAAAACAAATAGATTGTAAGTATTTGAATTGAGCTCAGTGAATTGAACTGTAGATACACACCTGGCCTCCAGTGCCCAAAAGCAAATTAAACCCTTCAGGTATTTATCAACAAAAGTAGAAGTTTTGACCTAAATTAGCTCCTACCATCTTAAAATCTTATAGATACGTTCTTAACAATAGCGGACATGTGGACGTTCAACTAACTGAAATGTAGCATGGCCTCTCAGAAGTTGCCCAAACACAATATGTCAAATTTTCAGTGACACAGCAGGGAAGGAGAGAAGCCAGAATGGCTTTGCCTGCCAAGGTGCCATCAACCATTTCCTCAGGCCCTCGCATACCCACCTGCCAATGACTGGGGAGGCACTGTCTCTTCAGGGTTCTGCAATGCAATCTCTCACATTCCCTAGCCTGAGGAGACTACATACAACTGTCACTTCCCTCTGAAGTGCTGCAAGTTATTGCTACGGCTAGTCATCAATGCAAGAATGTGGCATAATTTATCCGTTAAGGTCAAGAGCACTCCAGTCTACTTTAAAATGTGGGACAACAGAGGTAATTAAATTATCTGACAGCCCATTCTCTGAGAGGAGGCTGCTTAACACTTAATGAACTGTAGTCATTATGTCCACTTTTAATAACACAGATTCATACTGTAAGAGAAACACTCACCACACGAGCAGATTCAGCTAATTACCATCCATCAAATAATTCCCACTCCAAACACAAAAGGAATTTTGGATTATGCACTGCCTCGTGCTCCAGTGGATGGGAGTTTCTTTAGTTTCCATCATAGCTTCTAAATATAACCCACTTTACTGAATGTATCTGTGGGCATAATCTACTTAAGTGCATTTAGTCTGATTCTTACTCATTCTTTATTCTAGTTCAGTTCCTTGATCTATCCCATGCCAGCCAGCATTCTCACTGAGACAGTGACTTCCTTTGTGAAGTACAAACACGTTCAATATCAACAAGGACACTTTATTATAACGTATGGATTTAGCATTTTCTATATTTATTAGCAAATTTCCCATAATGTTGCTAATGATAGGCTGACTTAGGAACATGCAACAGAATTTTACAGCCCTAATGCGGTAGGGGCAGGGCCGTAAATTGTGCAAGCCTTTCAAAAGTCCATTGACTTCAGCGGGACCAGAAAATCCCGCCGGTGGGAAGGGCCATAAAATTCCACCCATAGCAACAGGAGAAGGCCATTCAGCCCCTTGAACCTATTCTATCATTTAAGTAGATCATGACTGATAAATATCTCAACACCATTTATCCACTTGGGTACTCTTACCTAAAGATAATCTATTGATTGATCTTAGTCTTAGAGACTCCAATTGTCACAGGATCATGACATTTAACCATAGCAGCATTATGTTGTGCAATGTACAATGTATTCTGTTGCTTAGGTGTAGCTGTGTTTAACTTGGCCTGAAATAAAAAAAAACAGAAAATGCTGGAAAACCTCAGCAGTTCTGCCAGCATCTGAGGAGAGAGAAACAGAATTAACGTTTCGAATCCAATATGACTCTTATTCAGAACAGAAGGATTCCTCCTGAGTTTTTTCAGCACTTCCCGTTTTTTGTCAAATCTCCAGCAACTGCAATATTTTGCTTTTATTTTACCTTGGCCAAATCTCTGTAAGACCAGAGGATCTGACTTCCTGAGGGAAATTAATTTTGGTGACAAAGTTTGCAGATTGGCTAACTCTTGCAAACTCGTGGCTCCTGGTTCGAAGTTACCTTCAGGAAATGACTGATTTTCAATTTGACATTTTGAAGTGTGCCACCTTGTCATTGTGTCGTTTTGACGTGTCTAGGGAGAGCGAGGATGCCAGTGAAGGTGTGACATACTGCGGTTGGCGTGCTTCAGAGAGAACACCCAATGTTATAGTTAGTCACCTATCAACATCTCTTGATGTTGCCGTTGAGTTTGCAAAGTGAGGGTATGTTCACCTCTCCCTGCCCGTGTGGTTATGTGAATATCAATGGGAGGCTGCAGGTAAAATCTTGGTTAGCTTGACCTGCTTGGCATCCCTCCATAACCTTTCTGCATTTCAAGATATGCTAGACAGAAGAATTTCCATTAAGAAATGGGTTGGTGTCAGACTGGGGGGGAATACTTTATATCGATTAACACAAAGGTTCATGAGAAGCAAACAAGGAAAAATTGAAGGTACCTGGTTAGAAAATGACTTAAAAAACACTTAATTGTAAATTAGTGCCTATTCATACTTTCCAGGGCCACCTATGTCAGCTATCAATTCTGAACGTCCATTTCAAATAGGCATAATTAACATTTGACATTTATTTTTATTTTTGTTCATGGAGTGTTGGTGTTCCTGGCTAGGCCAGCATTTATTACCCATCCATAATTGCCCTCGAGAAGGTCGTGGTGAGCTGCCTTCTTGAACTACTACAGCCCGTGTTGTGTAGGAACACACAGGATTTTGACTCAGCGACAGCGAAGGAACAGCGATATATTTCCAAGTCAGGATGGCATGTGATTTGGAGGGGATCTTTCAGGAGGTGGTGTTCCCATGTGACTGCTACCCTTGTCCTTCTTGGTGGTAGCAGTCGTGGGTTTGGAAGATGCTGTCTAAGGAGCCATAGTGTGTTCCTGCAGTGCATCTTGTAGCTGGTACACACTGCTGCCACTATGCATAAGTGATGGAGGAAAGAATATTTGTGGATGGGGTGCCAATCAAGTGGGCTGCTTTGTCCTGGATGGTATCAAGCTTCATGAGTGTTATTGGAGCTGCATTCATCCAGGCAAGTGGAAAGTATTCCATCGCATTCCTGACTTGTGTCTTGTAGATTGCAGACTGGCTTTGGGGAGTCTGAAGGTGAGTTGCGAGCCACAGGATTCCTAGCCTCTGACCTGCTCTGTAGCCACAGTATTTATCTGACTGGTCTAGTTCAGTTTCTGGTTAATGGTAACCCCACAATGTTGATAGTGGGGGAATTCAATGATGATAATGCCATTGAATGTCAAGGGGTGATGGTTAGATTCTTTCTTATTGGAGATGGTCATTACCTGGGACTTGTGTGGCGCAAATGTTACTTGCCACCTGTCAGCGTAAGATTGGATATTGTCCAGATCTTGCGCTGCATTTGAACATGGACTGCTTCAATATCTGAGGAGCCATGAATGGTGCTGAATATTGTTCAATCATCAGCGAACATCCCCATTTATGATATGATGGAAAGAAGGTCATTGATGAAGCAGCTGAAGATGGTTGGGGCCTGGGACACTACCCCGAGGAACTCCAGCAGTGATGTCCTGGAACTGAGACGATTGACCTCCAACAACCACAACCATCTTCCTTTGTGCTAGATACGACTCCAACCAGCGCACCAAAAATGTTGAAATTGGCATTTGAGGAAAATGCTTCTACCAACACTGGTCGCACTCACTGTAAAATGCATCAGTACACAAATTCAGAACATTGTTGGTGCAAGGGATTTCCATTGGCTATTTTACCCACGTACTTGTTGATCCACACAAAACATAAGCACCAACAGATGAGGAAGTACCAGACTAACCTTCTTCTTGTCTCTTACAAGCCTAATCAACAACTCCTCCCCTCACCATTAATAACTCCTCCTCCCACTCTTAACAACAACAGCAATTTATGTTATATAGCACCTTTAACATACTGAAATCTCCCAAGGTGTATTAAAAATGTTACAGGAGCATTATAAAACAAATATTATATTACATAAGAAGATATCAGGTCAGATGACCAAAGTCTTGGTCAAAGAAGTAGATTTTAAGGAGTGCCTTCAGGAAGGAAAATGAGATGGAGGGGCAGAGAACTGTAGGGAAGGAGTTCCAGAGCTTGGGGCCTTGGCAACTGAAGGCATGGCCACCTTCTGGGAGCAGAGACAGCCGGACCTGCGACGGACACCTCTACTCGGGCAATGGGTAAATAGAGGGCGAGGCTCGGGGCCTTCACTCACCTTCCAGGAGCGGAGATTGCCAGACCTGAGAGGGTCACCTCTACTTGGGCAGCGAATAAATAGAGGGCAAGGCTCGATGCCTTCACTCAATTTCTGGGAATGGAGATAGCCAGACCTGCAAGGGACACATCCACTCGGGCAGTGGGCTGAGTTTCAAAAAAAAATCCAGGAGTGACATCATAGGAAAACTGGAATTTTATTGGCTGGTGAGAAGCTGCTGTTTGGAAGTGTGCTTAAATAGCTTAAAACCAGAATAATTTATCATTTATAAAGTAGTAGCTACTTGGATTTCAGTAAGGAGCACTAGCAATAGGCAAGTAAAGTTAAATCAAGTCAAAAGTGAAATATAGTAATAAAGTAAACCAAAGTAAGATAAAGTTAGAAACAAAAACAAAAACAGAATTACCTGGAAAAACTCAGCAGGTCTGGCAGCATCGGCGGAGAAGAAAAGAGTTGACGTTTCGAGTCCTCATGACCCTTCGACAGAACTTGAGTTCGAGTCCAAGAAAGAGTTGAAATATAAGCTGGTTTAAGGTGTGTGTGTGGGGGGGGCGGAGAGAGAGAGAGAGGTGGAGTGGGGGTGTGGTTGTAGGGACAAACAAGCAGTGATAGAAGCAGATCATCAAAAGATGTCAACAACAATAGCACAAAAGAACACATAGGTGTTAAAGTTAAAGTTGGTGATATTATCTAAACGAATGTGCTAATTAAGAATGGATGGTAGGGCACTCAAGGTATAGCTCTAGCGGGGGTGGGGAGAGCTATAAAGTTAGCTTAAGTGTAGTAAAGTTAAGACACTAGTAATTTATTCTACGCATTCTACTTTAAGTGTCATAAGTAGTTTTTAGAGTTATGGGATGGCAGGTCAGCTCGGTCAAGTGGAGTGTATAGCCCAGGGTATGTGTGAAGTCATGGATGCACCATGTGTCCCTGACAAACACATCTGTAGGAAGTGTCACCAGCTACACAAGCTTAAGCTCTGGGATTCAGAACTTGAGCAGTTGCTGAAGTCACTGTTGTGCATTCGTGAGGCAGAGAAGTACATGGATGGCATGTTTAGGGAGGTGGTCACACCACAGGTCAGGAGCATACAGCCCGAGAGGGAATGGGTAACCGCCAGGCAGTCTAAGAGAACTAGGCAGGTAGTGCAGGAGTCCCCAGAGTCTATCCTGCTTCCTACGTGATTTTCCATTTTGGATGCTGACGAAGCCGATGGTTCCTCAGGGGGGTGCAGCCAGAGCCAAGCCTGTGGCACCACGGGTGGCTCAGCTGTATGGGAATTAGGGAAAGGAAGAAGAATGGAAGGCCAATAGTGATAGGAGAATCCATAGCCAGGGGATCAAACAGGCATTTCTGTGGCAGTAAACGTAACTCCAGCATGGCATGTTGCATCCCTGGTGCTAGGGTCAAGGATGTCACAGAGCAGCTGCAGGACAACCTTCAGGGGGATGGGGAATCAGCTAGAAATCATGGTCCACGTTGGTACCAACGACATAGATAGGAAGAGGGATGAGGTCCTGAAAGCAGATTTCAGGGAGCTAGGAAGGAAATTAAAAAGCAGGACCTCAAGAGCAATCTCAGGATTACTTCCAGTGCCACATGCTAGTGAGCATTGGAATAGGAGGATAGATTAATTAAATACGTGGCTGGAGAACTGGTGTAGGAGGGAGGGCATCAGATTTCTGAGGCATTGGGACTTGCACAAGTTGGACAGGTTACATCTTAACAGGACTGCGACTGATATACTAGCAGCGAGATTTGCTAGTGCTGTTGTGGTGGGTTTAAACTAGTTTGTCAGGGGGTTGGGAACCTGAGGCGTGGCCCAAATTGGAAGAAAGTAAATTTGGTAACAGGAAGTAGTAGAGAGACCAGAAGGCAGTATGCTTCGAATGCGGAATGATGCCAAAAAGACAAAGTTAAGGACACGCTACCTGAATGTGCATAGCATTCACAATAAGGTAGATGATCTAAAGGCACAAATAGAGGTAAATGGGTATGATATATTTGCCATTATGGAAACATGCCTCCATGGTGACCAAGACTGGGAACTAAATATTCAAGGATATTCGACATTTAGGAAGGACAGACAAGAAGGGAAAGGAGGTGGAGCTGTGCTGATAATAAGGGATGGGATCAGTGCTTCAGTAAGGCAGGATCTCAGATTGGAAGAACATTGTTTGGAATCTGTTTGGGTGGAACTAAGAAATGACAAAGGGCAGCAGACATTGGTTGGAGTTGTTTATCAGCTACCAAACAGTAGTGGTAATGTGGGGCGTGGTATTAATCAAGAGACGAGAGAAGCATGTAGCATGGGCAATACAGTAATCATGGGTGACTTCAATCTGCAAATAGACTGGGTAAACCAACTGAGCACTAATGCTGTGGAAGACGAGTTTCTGAAGTGTGTCAGGGGTGGTTTTCTAGAGCAGTATGTTGAGGATCTGACTAGAGGACAGGCTATTTTAGATCTAGTATTATGTAATGAAAAAGGGCTAATTAATAATCTTGTTGTAAAAGAACCTTTAGGAATGAGTGACCACAATATGATAGAAAATTTTACATTATGTTTAAAAGTGAGGCAGTTCACTCTGAAGCAAGGGTGTTAAAGTAGAATAAAGGAAATTATGAAGGCATGAGGGACAAATTGGCCGAGGTGGATTTGGGAAAATACGTTAAAAGGTGTAACTGTACATAGACAATGGATAATCTTCAAAGACCTATTACATAGCTTACAGCACCTACATATTCCTTCAAGGTGCAAAAACCCAAAAAAAGCCAGTCAACCGTGGCTGACAAAGGAAGTTAATTGTATAAAATTAAAATTAAAAGAAAACGTTCACAAAGTTGCCAGAAGCAGTAGTAAACTTGAGGATTAGGAAGTTTTTAGAATACAGCAAAGGAAACCAAGAAACTGGTAAAGAAAGGGAGAATAGAATATGAATGCTATCTAGCAAAAAACATAAAAATGGACTTTAAAAGCTGCTATAGGTATCTAAAAAGGAAATATTTGGCTAAGACAAATGTGGGTCCATTACAGGAAGAGTCGTGGGAATTCATAATGGGGAATAGAGAAATGGCAGAGAAGCTAAATGATTACTTTATGTCTATTTTCACTGAGGAAGATACAGGAAATCTCCCAGGTTTTGAGATCCAAGGGATTAGGGAGAATGAGGAGTGGAAGGAAATTAGTATAAATAAGAAGGTTACATTGGAGAAATTAATGGGACTGAAAGTTGATAAGTCCCAGGACCTGATATTCTGCATCTCAGACTGTTGAAAGACGTTGCTATAGAGATAGTGAACGCATTGGTGATCATTTTCCAAAAATCCATAGAATTGGAATGGATCCTGAAGATTGGAAGTAGCAAATGTCACCCCACTATTTAAGAAGGGAGGGAGAGAGAAAACAGGGAACTACAGATGTGTTAGTCTTACATCAGTAGTAGGGAAAATGCTAGAATCTATTATAAAGGATGTGTTAAATGGATACATGGATAATCATGATCTGATTGGGCATAATCAGCATGGATTTTCAAATCAGGAAATCATGGCTGACAAACTTGTTGGAGTTTTTTGAGGATGTTACGAACAAAATTCATAAAAGAGAGTTGATGGACGTAGTATACTTGGATTTTCAGAGGGCTTTTGATAAAGTCCCCCACAGGAGGTTGATTAACAAAATAAAAGCACATGGGATAGGAGACAATATACTGACATAGATTAAGGATTGGCTCACAGGCAGAAAACAGAGAGTAGGAATAAACGGGTCATTCTCACATTGACAGGCTATGACTAGTGAGGTACCGCAAGGATCAATATTTGGGCCCCAGCTGTTCACAATATATATCAATGATTTGGATGTGGGGACCAAATGTAATATTTCCAAGTTTGTGGATGATACAAAGTTAGGCAGGAATCTGCATTGTGAGGAAGATGTAAAGAGGCTGCAGGAGGATTTGGACAGACTTAGTGAGTTGGCATAACACAGCATATGGAACTTAAAGTGGAAAGATGTGAGGTTGTCCATGTTGGTAGAAGGAACAGATGTGCAGAGTATTTCTTAAATGGTAAGAAATTAGTAAGTGTAGATATACAAAGGAACCTAGATGTCCTTGTCCATAAATTACTGAGGGTTAACATGCAAGTACAGAAGGCAATTAGGAAGGCTAATGGATTGCTAGCCTTTATTGCAAGAGGATTTGAGTACAGGAGTCGTGAAGTCTTGCTTCAATTGTATAGAAGCTTGGTTGGACCTGGAGTACTGTGTGCAGTTTTGGTCCCCTTACCTCAGAAAGGATATTATTGGCATAGAGGGAGTTCAATGAAGGTTTACCAGACTTGTTCTGGGGATGGCGGGACTGTCTTATGAAGAGAGATTGGGCAAACTGGGCCTGTATTCTCTGGAGTTTCAAAGAATGAGAGGTGATCGCATTGAAACCTACAAAATACTTAAAGGAGTAAACAGGGTAGATGCAGGTAAGATGTTTGCCCTGGTTGGGGAGTCTAGAACCAGGGGACACAATTTCAAAATAAGAAGAAGCCACTTAGGACCGAGATGAGGAGAAATTTCTTTACTCAGAGGGTTGTGAATCTTTGGAATTCTCTACCCCAGAGGGCCATGGAAGCTCAGTCATTGAGTATGTTTAAGGTGGAGATTGATAGATTTCTGACCAACAGTAACATAAAGGGCTATGGGGATAGTGTGGGGAAAATGTATTGAGGTGTTCAATCAGTCATGATCGTATTGAATGGTGGAGCAGGCTCGATGGACTGAATGGCCTTCTCCTGTTACTGCTTTCCTATGTTCCAATGGTCGGGCAATTAAAATTGGGAATGCACAAGAGACCAGAATTAGAGAAGCACAGATATCTTGGAAGGTTGGAGGTCTGCAAGAGCAGAGTTAGGGAGGGATGAGGTCATGGAGGGATTTAAAAACAAGGATAACACTCTTAGAGTTAAGACATTGCTTGAATAGGAGCCAATGTAGGTCAACAAGCACAGGGATGGTAGGCGAACTACACTTACTACACATTATGGCACTGGCAGCCTCAGTCCTTGTTGATAAGGCCGCTTTCCTTTATTGTTAAGTGCACAACCCCTTGCCTTTCTTCATCTGTTAATAATTCTGATATTGTCGGGGGAGTATCTTTTACTTTTGCCAATGGTTTAACTTTTCCAGGGAAACGAAAGTCAGGGGAGATGAATAGATGCAATACTGACTGTATATTATCACCAAAACTCTAAATTACCGAATCCTGAATCTTCCCTGACAGCAAGTGGAACTTTCACATCTCCTGCAGAAGTACAGCTGTCTACGAACAGCTCAATTTTCTTCTCCATCAACTACTTTGGTTACCAACTATGAACTCTATACAAAACACAAACTGACTAAGATTGCATATCTTCAGGATTTAATCCAACACTTCTTCCCTGCTCCTGGACAGAATGGGAAAAGAAGCTTATGATCTAATAGGTGTGTCACCACTCACTTCAGGTTTCTAACCTCTCACAATCAAACCTTCCTTAGCTTTCACTGATATTACCACGCTGGGTGCCGCTAGGAACTCTCGTCTTTTGTTCCTTCTAAGCTCTAAACTCCCTATACTTAACTAATTGGGGTTAATTTTATCCCCCATGGATGGTGTGTTTGCTACAGGTGGGGAGATAAAAAAAATTGAAGTGTCAAATCTCCCCACTCGCCCTTTTCTGGTTTTAATGCAGGCAGGGAGGAGGATAGTCAACCGATCATCTCTCAGGAGGCAGTCAGTCACTGAAATCTTTAAAGACCGCCTTCTTCCATTTTGGCAGAATTATTATGTTGAACTCATGGAGGCCAGGATTTCCTGTGACTCTGGAATCCCAGCAGGTAAAGAGTGCGGTCAAGGGCCGAATTCATGAGGTAAGGGCCTTTCCAGCGCTCGTTGTGGGCTAGGAGGAGCAGGAGTGTTTCCTCCATGTTCAAACGCACTTAGCTGCACACGATTGGATGCCCCTGAAATCGGTGGACCCCACTCAGCTATGTTGGCCAATTCAGCCCCCTCATCCCCATGCAACGCTTGACATCTGCCCACTGCCAAGATGTTTGAGCTTGCACTCGCACTCGCAATGTCGGACTTACCTAACATCCACTCCTTGGACTGCTTTCCTGCCTGACTGTTTCTTGGGTGGGAAACCTGCTGAAAAATTAAAACGACAGCCTGCGGTTAAATCTCTGCAGGACATTTAGGGAACCCATACCCCTGTCTGGAAATTCCCCGTCCAATGTGCCCCACCCCCACCTCACTCTCTTTCTGGGCCTGAGTAAATGTCAGCACCATTCTCTCCCAGAGTCCCCTGGCTTTCCTTCCATCTTTCAGGCTTTTAAATCTGGATATGGCATCACCGAGTCATTACACTCAACTTCTCTTCTCTTCTCTGACAGTATAGGCCTTCGCCCATCATCTTGACTCGTCAATACGTGCAAAAAAAAACACAATCATTAACATTTCAGTGCAGACACATGGATTACATCAAGCACACTGACTGGCAGACTCTATTATGCATTCCCCATCAGTAAAAACGGAGGCGCAAAGTCTGAATAACGCTATTACTGTGCATTGTTAACCTTTAATATGCTAGAGATATATTCACTCATGGATAAGCAATGAGCTTTACTTCACAGTCCCTTCTTGTCTTGACATGTGTAATCCTCTTCATGTCACTCAGTGCTTTTCTGGCTCTTGGTTGGCTGAAGGGAAGAGATGGATTAAAGCCAATCAGGGTCCAATTCACTGAAAGTTCCTCACAACTTCAATGCATGAAAAGCCAAAAAATTAAATAGGAGGAAAACTATCAATAGTAAGAGTTAGAAAAAGTGAAATGGAGAAACAAAATAGAAAACAAAATTAATTCAGAAAAAGGGATAACAGAATAAGTTGAATATGTATTTTTTTTATTTGCAATGGATATGTGTGTTTTAGGAGTTTTTATGAATAGTTTATGATTATGTTCATGTTGCAGTCAAGAAGCTCCTGGTTCCTATTGTACGCAATGAATCCCAGGGGCAGAATTTTACACCTAACGGGCAGGCACACACCCGACCCGATCGGGCATGAAATCACGCAAGATGACATTGGGTGAGCATCCTGACCTCATCCTGCATGCGAGCAATTTTCAGGTCGGTGGATACGTGTGGGTGGCAGAGCCGAGCCCACCACCAATTAAAAGGCCACTTAAAGCCATTAAAAAAGCAGTTGTTCACGATTTTACATTGCTCATGTGATTTCACAGTCGTCACACAGGCAAAATGGGCAGGCGGGCAGCCCACTTTTTGCAAAACCTCATCCAAGGGCAGGTTAAAAAGGGTCAGCAGCATTGCCAGTGTGAGGAGTGAGGAGTTTAGGAGATAGTTTGCTGCTGGTTGCTTATTGGTACTTGATAGTTTCATCTCAGCTCTGAGCTTCATTCTTAGCATTTCTAGGCTTCATTTCAGGACTCACTGGTGTTTCCAAGACCCCTGGAGGATTTTGACCAAATAGACCCTTCTAGGTATCAGACAGCCTTCAGTTACACTGGTGATGAGAATTGTGATCTCTGCTGGAGGCACCTCCTCCTCTGAGGAAGAGAGGGACAGAGGTAGAGGAGGCCAGGTGTCACAGTGCAGCTTCCAGGGAAGGGACCTGTGGGAGGAGAGGCGCAGGCACAAGGTGGGGCAGGGCCAGCAGGAATTCCAGGGCAGAAGGGGCTGCAGAAGACGCCACTATCCTGCTGCCAGGGTTTACAGACGGCGATGCAACTACCTCAATATGTCCGAGGTACATTGCCAAAGGAGGCTCCGCCTCCCCAGGGAGACAATGACCTGTTTGTCAGATGATTGGGCCTGAGATCACCTCTGATTGTGTGGGTGGACAGGCCATGCTAGTGGCTCTGAAGGTCACAGTGGCCCTCAACTTCTATGCGTCCGGCTCTTTCCAGGGGTCAGTGGAGGATCTATGCAGAATGTCCCAATCAGTTGTCCACAGTTGTGTCAAGCTGGTGACAAAAGCTCTGTTCAGGTGGGTAATGACATTTATTTATTTTTGTACAGATGAGGCCAGCCAGGCTGAGTGGGACAGAGGGTTTGCAACGATTGCTGTGTTTCCCTGCATCCAATCGACGGAACACATGGATCTCTGCCAGATCCGCACATCCCTCTGGACAACCAGCACCTGCCGCCTAATGGATGACTCCAAGGCTCATCATCTGCCTTCGACTCAGCGTTGTCCTGGTCTCCAGCAGTCCTCCAACTGCCAGCGCCCTGGGCACTCTCTACCTCCACCCGCTCCTCAAGTAAGTGTGAAGTTCCCTCACTGCTGTGCACTGACATTCTAGCCAATGATCTAACGGCCACCAAGGTGCTGGTACCTGCGTTGGTGCCTGGTTCAGAGAGTGGGTGAGGTGCAGGTGCATCTAAAGCCCAGCGGTCTTCTGGCACCAACGGTGGCTCTTCGGAGTCCTGCATATGAGCACATGCTGTCAAATCTAGGGGAGGACAACGATATGTCGTTAGTTAAAGTCATCACACTGTCACTGTGCACCCCAGGCGCCCCAGCGAGACAATGGAGATGTATATCATGGTGCCATCATCTTTCGATGATCAATGGGGTCTCCAGTTTTGTGGCTCCCATTAATGATGAGACTACACAACAATGTTTGCACAATCCAACACTCTCATTAGTCCACTCTTTACCTGCAGCACCATTGCAGCCTGGCCAACCCCACCTGAGGAACACCTTGCAGGGCACAAATGAGTTGTGGCCCTCGAGCCACAAGGTACGCAGTCCGCGCAGCCAGGGCTCAACCACTTGGCCAGGTCTAACGTCATTGACAGTTGGCATTCAGACTCTACCACCCCTGAGCTCCATGTGGGGATGACCAGCCCTTAACACTTTTCCACACTGATGCATGCCACCATGGTATTCGCTCTTGCTGAGCACAGCAGATTGTTAAACCTTTCGCAGCACTGCACCCATGTGCGCCTCATGACGTCATGGTTGCTGACTTCGGCTGCCACCTCCTCCCAAGCTGTTCTGGTCTGATGTGGTGGCCTCCTCTTGCCATCCCTGGGAACGAGGGTGTCCCAACTGATGCTCACCTCCTCCACGAGGACTGTGAGGCACTCGTCCAAAAAATGGGGGGTCCAAGTGTCCACCTGAACTGCTCTCCTGCCTGAGGTCTCCAGCTGATACTGAGGCCATTGTTCCAGTCTCCAGACCACAGAATGATTCCCCCTGGCAGTCTTCAGGGAGCTGTCCAAACCGATTTTAAACCACCCGCCGGGTTGCCATTGGACCCGGCGCCCAACAGGCCCCCGCCGGGCCTTCCCGACCATTCGAGGACGTGTTTCACACTGGCCAAGCCTTAACTGGCCAGCCAACATGAAATCGTGGTCGTGAGCCAATCGCAGTTGGGATCCTGTTTCCCTACCACTCCAGGCCTGCCGATCACATGCTACCGATGAGGGAAAAGTTCAGGCCCTTGTTGCAAAGTGCGGTCCACATGCAGACTCCTGGGCATGCAAAGTACCCAGCAGGAAATTGTGGGTGATCTCGCCATGATCTACCCACCATTAAAATCAATGGCCAGAAAACTGGAGGGGAAGTACCCATGACTTCATGTTAAAGCAGGGGAGAAAAGAAAGGCTTGCATTTATATGGTGACTGTTGTAATATGATGACATGCACCTTTAGGGGGTGTATCTTAAGCTGCTTTCAATCATTACCCACCTCAACAGGATGTGAGGTATTAGTTCCATGACCTGTAGGCAGTCCAGCAGTTGTCAAGGTCAGACATGTGCCTCACAGCCTCCCAGTGAACATTACCTTTATATAGTCTTAACTTCTAATAAATAAGCCACATTATTGTTTCACTAATCCCTGTGTATGATTGACAAGGTTATGTCAAACAGAAGAAGAATGTAACGTGCCTTTCACAACCTCAGGACAACCCAAGGTGCTTTACAGCCAATTAAATACTTTTTGAAGTGTTGTCATTGTTAAAATTTAGGGAATGCGACAGCGAGTTTGACATTGACCAGATAATCTGTTTCTATCTTCTTGGGTGAAGGGTAAATATTGTCCAGGAGACCAGGAAGAATTCCATTGTTGGTCTAAATAATGTTGGAGGGACTTTTACATCTGCCTAAAAGAATAAACAGGACCTCACTTTAACAGCTTATCTGAAAGAAGCTCAGTCCTATATCGAACCTCTGTCAAATTTTGTGCTCAATTCTCTGGAGTGAAATTTGAAGACACAACTTTCTGACTCAGAGGCAAGAATACTACTCCTTAGCCATTGTAATTGTTGGGCTCCACTGGAACATTGTAGCAGACCAAGGACAGAAATGTGGGCATGAAAGCAAGATGGTGAATTGAAATGGCAAACGACAGGAAGGTCAGGGTCATGCTTGCAGACTGAGCAAAGGCGTTCCACAAAGCGGCCACCCAGTCTGTGATTGGTCTCCCCAGTGTAGAGGAGACCACATTGTGAGCTACGAATACAGTAGACAAATTTGAAAGGAGTGCAAGTGAATCGCTGCTTCACCTGGAGGGAGTGTTTGGGGCCTTGGAGAAACTTCAGATATGAGGATAGATTGGAGAGGTTGGGACTGTTCTCCTTGAAGAGAAGAAGGCTAAGAGGAGATTTGATAGGGATGTTCAAAATCATGAGGGGGCTGGATAAAGTAGATATGGAGAAGCTAGTCCTAGTCGTAAAAGGATCAAGAACGAGAGGGCAAAGATTTAAAGAGATTTGCAAAAAAAGCAAATGTGATGTGAGAAAAAACATTTTCAACACAGCGGGTGACTCGGGTCTGGAATGCACTGCCTGGAAGTGTGTTGGAAGCAGGTTCAATTAGGGCAATCAAGAGAGCATTAGATGATTATTTGAATAGAAATAATGTGCAAGGGTGTGGTAAAAGGCAGGGCAATGGCACTAAGTCATAATGCTCAGTTGGAGAGCCAGTGCAGACATGATGGGCCAAATGGCTTCCTTCTGCGTTATAATAATTCTGTGATTCTGTGATGCATTGTGCTGTGAGTGAGGCGAGTGATGCATTTACTGGGATATGGTATTTGAAGATTTATTCACTGACCTTGATACTGGTGAGGTCATTGAACTTCTCCTGGCACAGAATCCTGGCCCTTGGGGCCAGACTCAACATTGAACTACAGAGTGCCGATTTGGAGGGCCTTTTGGCACCCTGCAGATAGGTCATCTCTCTTCTCCTTCCAACCTCCTGAACCAAGGCTTTCAGGGCTGTAGGTGAGAACCTAGGGGCCTCTCTCTGGCCTGCTGAACCATTACTCTTAAGGTTTTTCTGCTGCATTTCCTTGGAAGTTTTTCCCAGCCACTTTTAACACTTGCTGCAGTCAGAATGCACCTTCTCTTTAAGAGGTACAGGCTGGCTTCAAGATGGGCAGGTTAGCTTTAAGTGATGCTGGTGTTACATGAACTTGGGCCCCCTGCTGAGCTTTCAGCCAATCAGCAGCAGGTTTAGCAATGGGCTGCAAACTATTATCATGGAACTGAGCAGCAAGCATAAAGTTTTCATGCCGCCTGCGTTATTTATAGCTGGTATAGATTAATTGTGCATCACAGTCTCCTCACCATTAAGGAGTCTAATTGAATTTTTAGTATCGGTAATGGTTACAAGTTTTGGCAATGCTGCAAATATGTAACTGACATGGGCATTGTGAAGCTGTACCTTGAATGGTCAGCAGTCAGTGAAAAGTTATTTGTGCCTAGAAAATCACCCAAACTTAGAAATGAAGAGGGAAGCGATAATGGATCATGTGACTAAGCCCCATCATTGGCTAGAAACAATACAGAGAAAGTGAAGCTCTCACTACACTAATACTTTCCCGTATTGCAGCCACATAAAATAATACCAGCTACAATATTTCACTTAATTAAAAATGCAGTGATGCAGCAATGTGCTTACTGACCTACACTAGCACCCGGTCCGCCAATGCCTCGATTTTAAAACTCTCATTCTTGTTTTCAAATCCCTCCAATGCCTTGCCCCTTTGTAAACTCCTCCTGACCTGCGACCCCTCCTCGAATTGTAGCCGAATGCACAGCCCCAATTTTCATTCCTCCACCATCGGCGGCTCTGCCTCCAGCTGCCTGGGCCCTTAGTTCCGCAATTTCTTCCCTAAACCTCCCAACATTCCACCTCTCTCTCCTCTTTTAAGGCTTTAAGTTTTGAAACCTGCCACTTTGACCAAGCTTTTGGTCATCTGCCTTGATATCCCTTTAGGTGGCTCAATGCCAAATTCTGTCTAATAATGATCTTGTGAAGCACTTTGGAGCATTTTACTTCATTGCGGCACTGTATAAATAAATGCAAGTTATTGTTTTTGAGGAATCAAGCATTAGGAATATCACCTTTTGGGACTCTCTAAGAACAACCAAATACATCGACACTGCAATACTGAAATTGCCTAAAATGGCTTTATTAACTCAGAAACGTTAACGTACCCTTAATGCAACTGCAGCAAATACTGAGAGTGAAAGAGCCAATTATTAATACTATCAGCATCAACACTAAGCCATATAGTACAGCAGAAGTGTGAATAATAATGTCACCAGCTAATTAAGTGCCTACATTGTTCTCATGCGTCATCTGTCTTCAATGTAAAATGTGAAAGAGAAGGTAAGCAGTAATGAGGCAAGAAACACAGTGACTTGGGGGTTCGTGCAAGATGTCAACATTAATGGGCCAGAATTTACTTTCAAAATTAAGGTGAGGTCAACAGAGCTCACTGTTATTTATCTGCAAATTACACAGCAACTTTCAGGAAGGGCAGAAGAAAAGTGAGTTGCTGTTCAAGATGCACTGCTCTGCTGTTAGCTTCTCAAAGGCAGCATCTTGCTGTCTGGCTGTGTTGAAACAGGTTCATTGGTGTCAAGTTCCTGCATTTGCATTGGTGGATAAGAGCTAAATTCATCACAAGAAATTCAAGCATGTCCATCCTTTTTAATTCTGTGATAAATTTTAATTACTGCCAAACAACCTATCTGGCACTGAAAATGAACTTTTACAAATGTGGGGCAGAATTTTGCCCTCGTCGGGCTGGCACAGCGGGCGGGCCTGGGAGCGGTCGCTAAGCTGACCACCACCCGCGACCGGGCCCTGACATGGATTTCATGCAAGATGGCCAATTGACAGCCAGCCAGCATGAATCACGCGCTGCAGCTCTCAGTGCAGCTGGAGTGGGGGTGGGAGAAGTGTGAGCGCGGAAGTGTGCGCATGCGGGGGGGAGCGCGCATTAAAATCTCCTTGAGGCACAGAGCCGTTTCAGGAAGCTGAAGAATTTTGAAAATAAAAAATGAAGAATTTAAAAATGTTAATAACATGTTCCCTCATCTGACTTAGTCACATGAGCAGGGACATGTTAGAAATTAGTTTGAAATTTTTTTTTTAAATCACTGATCGAAACCTCATCCTGCCCATGGATGAGGCTTTGCAAAAAATCCAAAGGCCGCTTGGCCTTGTTGCCTACCAACCAACTATAAGATTGGACAGGCAGTGAAAAATTTCATTTAATTAGAACTTTAATGGCCTTAATAATCCTGTTAATTGTTGGCGGGTGCACTGCCAACTGCCAAAATATCGCACAGGTGCGCAATGACAACGGGGCGCTGGCCCGATGTCATCACACGTCATTTTACACTCGTTCAGTTTGGGCACATGGCTGCCCAACAAGTGCAAAATTCTGCCCTTGGAGTCTTACTCCTTCAGATTTTAATTGTCAAAGTGTTGCAGGAGAATTCTTTAAAAAAGCAATTTTTTATTATTTTTATTTTTGTCTCTTGCTCTGGGCAGAATCTTAACTTATAAAATCGGCAGGTCAGGTTCAGGTGGGTTGGAAAAGGGGCATTAAAGTCTGAGGGGTGAACCTTTAAAAGAGTCAGGGTCAGGATCGGAGGTGGACCGTTGCGCAATTTGGACCCGCTGGCCTCGATGCTGGTTTACCACCACAATCTCGGCCTCGTCCGCAGGGGTTTCCAATTGGCAACACGGTCAGCAAACGTAGGCCTGGATCTCTCTCCCCTCCAGACCCTTTACAGCTGCCGGGGCACAGCTGAAGCTGCTAGCTGGCCCATGCAAGAGTTGCCCTTCCAGGCCTGCGTTGGTCAGACAGCTGTGACATTATAAGAAAGAAAATTACCTTACCAT
This sequence comes from Carcharodon carcharias, assembly GCF_017639515.1. NCBI lineage: Eukaryota > Metazoa > Chordata > Chondrichthyes > Lamniformes > Lamnidae > Carcharodon > Carcharodon carcharias. Next base: position 107,548,522 of record NC_054480.1, on the reverse strand, counting down.
CACTTATCCCTGGTTGTCTCTGTGTTGAGATTGGCAGCTCTCACATTGGCTGGTGGGACTGCTGATCTCAGAGGTTTAGAGGGCCTCTCATTGGCCCATCAGCATTGGAAGTCCAACCGCTGTCCCTGATTGGGTGGTGAGTTTGCACGCTGGTGTTTAATTGGCTAGGGCATTGAAGATTGTGGTGGGTATGTCTAATGTAATGTGGGATTAGGACATGGAACCAGGTTCCACTTCCAGTTCCCACCCCTGATTAAAAATCCATCCTAAGAATCTGATTCCTGACCCAAATCTCCCTCCAACTCTCCCATGTCTTAGTTTAATTGAAGCTGGAAGTTGAGAAAACAAACAAATTGATACAAGGAGGAGAGTTGGAACATTACATATGTTATGAGGTGTTGCACCCCTCCTACCCCCAATCGACCCCTGCTCCACTTGCACACCTCCTCACAACCTGACACCCGCCCCATCAAATCTCCTGCAGTCAACCCCCTGATCAATCCCCTTCTTTCCCCTTTTTTATTGATCCCCCACTTCCACCTCTCCAATCAACCCCCTTCCTCCCACCTCCGATCAATCCACTTCCTCTCCCACATTCCCAGTCAATTCCATCTCCCTTTCTTAGCGCAGACTGACCTGCTTCTGCGGCTTTCACAGACCAGCTTTCTGCCTGACTGGGGGCCCAGCCTCTGAATCAGGCCAGTTTCTAGGTGGAAAATCGACCGGTGACCTCACTGACACACAGTGGGGGTAAAATTCCAGGGTGTGGTGGGAATCCCGAATTACGGATTCCCCACAACTTTATGACCAATCAACTCTGTCGTGGTCAGCTCAGTAAAAATACTCCCCCTGAATTCAATCTTACATTCCTTCTTTTTATTTTGCTTGCTGTACAGGGTTTACTATTCTAATTTCAACTCTGTACAATATTACAATTCGCTAGGTTGCTTGACTTGTTTTGTAGGTTCCAGATGCCCTTCAGAATGTTGGACTGTTTCAATCAACCATTTACAGCAACCTGTAACACAAAATCTCATGGAAATTAAACAGACAAAGGCATCTCTAACCAACTGTTTGTTCACTGCCTACAGTAAATTCTGGCATAATGTTATTAGTTCAGTGGATGAAAAGGTAGTGCTGTATGCGTACTGTCCAAGCAGTAACTCTTCTCCAGTTTTACCAGCGTGATGTAATTTAAAATACCTGGTCAAAAATGAGATTAACATGACATTGTGCAAATGATTCAGCTTGACAATATGTAAATAGTAACTTGACCTTGGGGAAAATGGATTTTCAGCAGAAAGATATTATCGTGTGGACTGATCTAATACACAGAAAATATAAAGTTTCCTGTAGAATTGCTCTTGTTAAATTGGAAGATCCGATGTTTTATGACAATAGTGGAGTAATAAAATAGAAAAAAATTGCATTTATATAGCACCTTTCATGTCCACACAATGTCCCAAAGTGTTTCACAGCCAATGACTTGGACTTGCACACACAAGAACCCATACAGCAAATAAGACAAATGACCAGTTAGTAAGCAGTTACGACAGGACCACACCCATCAATGACCTTCAGTGCTGACCGGACCAAAGTTGGATTCAGTAGGAGGGAGTTTCACTTGCAGCCCACCAGTGCCACTGCAGGTGTATCGCGAGTGTCTGCCCTTCATTGCTGGGTTTTATGGTGCATAGCTGCCACTGCAGGAAATGCGAAGTTTAACATTCCCAAGGAAGGATTGCAGTCACCCCTTTCAGGGTGCCATTTAGCTTTAAAATTTTCAAACACTAATCCTGAATTATCTTCACTCATATGGGACCAGATTTTCATGAGGTCATGGAGAGTCCATGAGCTTTTAAAAATAGTGGGCAGGACCCAGATTCAGAAGTCCCACCCCCATTTCCAGCAGATCCTATTTTTGCTGGTAGGGGAAAGGGGATGGGGCATGATTCACGCTGGATGGAAACTCAGACTCAGCAGGGCCATTTGAACTCAGCGCTGAGTTTCACTGTAGTAAGGTACCTAACCCACAGTGTGGGAATTACAAGTTTATGGAGGAGATGTATATGCTCATGAAGGGTAGATAGTTTTGTGGAACTGTCAAGCTATCATATTATTTCAATCTCCAACCCTTTAAAAATTGTTTAAAACAGCCTGCTTGTGTCTCTAAGATGAAAACATTCAAGCTGTTTAAACCCTAGCACTTTAAAAGAATTGAAAAAAAAATCCTGCCTGTGGGAGTTGAAACAACTCAAGCTGTGAAGTTATTTGAATGCCCAGCCCTTTAAAAACTTTAATAAACAGCCTGCCTGTGCCAGTGAGTGTTGAAAAAAAACTGTTCTATCAGTTCCAATAGCTGTTTGTTGATATTACCCCAAGGGCCAGATTATATTGTTATTGATGGTTGACTGCTTTCCACAGCCTACAACTATCCCAGTTGGAGGGGTGGTGTAAGTTCACAATTTGATTGGCAACTCAAAGAGATTATTAAAGAATTAGCTGACTTTGATATGGGGTTATGAATATAAGTATGTTCATTTTGATACAGGGTTACGTACTTGTGGAGATTTTAAAGTTTTGAATGGGTTTTCATGAATGGGAGTGATTTTCCTATTCTAGTGAAAGCTGTAATAGATATTTAAAACTTTAATTTATTTCATCTCAATATGGCTTCTGAGGTCTTCCCATGATGGATTTTGAAGTATTAGGGAGCTCAGGACGGTAAGGGATATTGTGAAAATGGGGGAAAAGTGCCACCCATGCTATAATTTAGAGTCACATGGGAGTGGTAGATTATAGTTGTGAGCATAGTAGAAGTCGACATAGGGATAACATCTAGTCAGGACTGTATCCTATATATGTATATATATAGAGTTATGTTTTATTAATACAAGTCATTACTCAACCATACAAGCCTCTAGGCCTCTAAATGAGACAACATACAACCATATAACATGGTGGAAGCAGGTGAAGGACTTCAAAACTCCTAAGAATGAAGAAGTAAAGAAACTGCAGTCTGACCTGAGAGAAGTATGCCTAACTTGAAGACCATAAATATACAGCTGGGGATCACCTATGAAGCTCCATTACAGGCGTGGAGGCTGAAGGGCAGAAGAAAGGTCCACTTTGCAGCATAGGAGGACTGTACCACAACACATGAAGGTCCATTGCGAGACCCGCTCAAAAGCAGAGTCAAAGGACCGAGCCAGATCGCAAAAGGGTGAGCAAACTCTAAGCAAAAGGACTGAAGTAAGCATTTAAATTTGGTGCAATAATCAGGCAGCACTGGCAAACCAATTGTTTTAACAAGCATGGCCTGAAGAACACTGCAGCCCAGATCCAGAGTCAGTGCCATAACACCATAACGTGTGAATGGGAAAAAAAATTTAAAGAGAAGTCAGAGCAAAAAAATCAGCATTAATTCAACTCGCCAAGCTTAGGAAAGCAATGAGCTGGCCAAAACAATTTGTTTAAAAGATTTTCTGCAGAGTCGCTCAAGTTTAAAATGGCTCTTTAACTGCGATGGAGCCCATTAAATCCCAACAAGCCTGGGAAGGAAAAACATGATTATTGCAGTGTAATTTTTTTTTAAAAGCTTTATTCCCCTGTGATGAAAACAGCCATAGATGGTACATAAACACTGCCAGGCAAATTAAGGCAGATGGAAGGGCCAAACCAGGTGCAAAATTGGGCATTATGGAGAAGAAGATTTTTAAGATATGTGACAGCATCAAGCATGAATAAGAAAACAGAGGCTGAACACATGAATACACTATTATATTCAGTAGGTCCAATTGCTGATGGCATAATTGCCAGACAAAGAATAAATGAATCTACTGATAGCTTTGAAGAGGTCATGAAGTCCTTTGACACTCACTTTAACCTAGGAAGCAATAACATTTTGGAGAGAGCAAAATTTAACAAGCGAGTCCAAAAGCCCAGGGAACCCATAGATTCTTTCATAAATAAGTTATACAGCTTGGCTGAAGGCTGTCATGATGGTAACTTTAAACCAGGGCTCAAAAGAGACAGAATAGTAGTGGGATTGGTCAACAATACTCTTTCAGATGTAATCTAAATAAGGCCTGACTTTGGAAAAAGCCATCCAAATCATCATACGATCAGAAGGCTGCTAGCAAGACCAATCTATTTTGTGTGGCAACGTTAAACCATGGTACAGAGCACCCCCAACAATCCAGCTCATAAAGCACCAAAGAGCAAGGAGACTCCAGGGCAAGGAAAGCAATACTCAAGCAAAACACAAGATGACGGCAGACCATATCAGCACTGTGGCACCAAAAGTCCTCACAGGCCTGAGCTGTGTCCAGCAATCACTATGTAGCACTTTCACTGCAACCGCCTGGGACACTTTGGAAAGATATGTAAGTCCAAAGCCTTGAGACATGTGGAGGATCTCAAACAAGTCCACGAGATAGATGAGCCACACCAAGAACAATGCTTCTTGGGAGAAATTAAGGATCCCAGATTCACATTTTGGAATTCTGACATATCCGTAAATGATCACCTCACGAATTTCAACTTAGGCACAGGAGCCAGTGTGACAGTCCTGTCAGTTCAGAATTGTGGCTAAAAGACTTCCGGCTATGGATGGCAGACACACCATTGTATGGTCCCAGAGAAATCCAACTACCAGTCATAGGCATGATTCAAGAGCCACTCTTGTATAGAAACAAACAAATAGTCAAAATTCTGTATGTCATCCGCAATCAACCCTTACCTCTCCTGAGCAGAGGTCTGTTGCCCTCAACCTCCTCAAAGCAGCACAAGACTTCAAAACAAGTACTGTAGTCAACTACACTAAACTGGGTACTCCTGAGCAGTCCACCAGTGCTGGTGATCTCGACTGGGACTTCAGTTCAGAATTGTCCTCACTCTTTGCAGCGGCAGTTATTCCAGCTCCTTTACAAATGGCAGAAAACACCTTGCTTTGATGAGACCAGCCAAATCTCCAGATGAGCACCAACATACTTAAAACAGAAGGTACAGAGGAGAAGGAGCAGGAGCAGAAGGTTGAGCCCAGTCGATCCTGGAGCAGGAGAGAAGCCATCACCAACTCACCAAGACAAAACTCAGGGAGACACAAGTGCACATGAAGAAACAAGGTGCAGCGTTAGAAGCCAGATTGTGGTTGAGCTCAAGGATGAAGAACACACAAACATAATGGAGGTAAAGTTTCAACTTGCAGGAAGACCATGGCCGACCCCACCGAGAGAGAAAACCGGAGTCTACTGTATGAATGAACGGACTGAACATTCCCTCTGGAGGGCAGGGATAAGCCCATTGTACCTGACCAAGGAAGACAGATTGTTGACAAAGAAAAATACAACACAAAGGAGCACAAGAAGCGAATTAGATGTTGACACCTGAGTATTTGAAACACTGAGTACTAAAACTTCAACCCCAGACTGATAAAGTCAGCCCAAAGCAGTTGAGACTATTACTCCTCCACCATTCCTCCAAACTTGAAAAGAACGAGGTCTGAAAGATTTGTAAAGTGTCCAGACGGTTTGAATCTGTAAAGTCAGGGACTTGTGGGGGAGGAGAAGGGGTAACATGTAAATATTATTGTGAATACATTTGGGTAAAGAATTGGGGGAAGATGTATTATTAGGGTGTTCAAGACTGAAAGGGTTAATGTGGGACTGGGGCAACAGTACACAGTATGATGTAGAGAATCACATGGGAGATATAAAGCATAGTTGTGAGTCTGGTAGGAGTCGGCATGAAGATAGCATCTAGTCAAGAGTGCATCTTAAATATATAAATATATATATATATGCACGTGTTATTAATAAACAGTTATTGTTCAATCATACAAGCCTCTTTACCTTTTCATGAGATAACATACAACCTTACAACAGATACTGGATGAGTTGGCATGGGGGTTATTAGGGCAAAGTGTAGTGGGTGGGATGGAATAGGTTGGTGTGATTTGGCGTTAGTTTGGCATGACCCATATTGGTGGGCGGGGGCATGAATCGGCATGGAGGATATGAGGGGTTATGTGGGTGGATTGCAAGCATGAGTTAGCATGGATAGGGCATAGGGAGTGGGTGGATGCGTGATGTTGTTTGAGGGATGAGGGCTAGAGGGCCTAATATTTAACAAAACGCTGGGATGAAGCTGAGAACTAAGGCAGGCCTTTTAAATAGCCTTGCCAGTGTCACCCAAATTCCAAGAACAAATATTTTTTTCAAATAAAGGATAACATTTCATTAGAACAGCAGAGGTTAAAAGAGGTGGTTAAAATGAAGGGATTACTAAAAGTAACTAGAAACCGACTGGTTCCACCGACTTAAACATTTAAAATAAGGGGACATAGATTAAGGTTTAATGTTGGGAATTTTGGAGATTTTGGGGCGGAGAGCTGTGAGAGAGTGACTTGCATTTTTAGGGCCGATGATGCAAGCAGAGAATGGGATTCAGTTTTAATCTGCTGCCTATCAGCAGCCAGACAAGGAGAGCTTGGTGTCAAATTTAGTTTGACAATGCTTTTGTGAGGCACCTTGGGACATTTTACTATGTTAAAGGTGTTATATAAATGCAACATTTTGTTGTTAAAATAGAGAGAGGGCCTAATGCATTCCTATAACATTTAATCTGGCTGACTGCAATTTCAAATTGGAGGCAACAAGAACACCTGGCCTAAATTGGCAGAATCCTCTTTAAATATTCAGATTTGCTGTTTTAACCTGAGGCCTGAGCAAGGGACGGGTGGTGGCAAAGTCACAGGAACAGGTGCCGGGGCCAGGAGAGACCCAGCACAGTAACTTCGAACATATTTTCTTTAATTTTCAGAGACCCACAAAGAAAACTTGTGCGCTTCCCACCAACCACCACCACCACTCTCCCCACCCCCACTTTCCCATTTTGGTTGGGAAGTCAGCAAGCAGCATGCTAATGATGTCCAGTCATTAAAACCAACCAATTATTCCGGCTACCTCTCTGAAATGAGCCAGCTGCTCACTGTGACACATTCCTGCCTGGGAGTTTGAATTGAGCTGCATGCCGCCAGGTTTGATAGGTTGAAAGGAAAGGGGATTAAAGGGATTTGAGAAAGTAACCATCTGGGACTGAGGCTACAACTTGTCTCAAGCCTAAACACCAACATGGATTGGTTGGGCTCATAAGCCTGTTCCTCTTATATTTTCTATGTAATTATCTGGGAATTACATAATAAAGACTGCACACAGCACTGGCAGATGCAATCGACTGGCATCCATTATTTTAGTCCTGGGACTTGTAGATTACGCAATAAATTTAGGTTACTTAACAGTTTTAACGAACATCTATTAAGGAGAGACTTTTGTTGTCTCCATGATTCATTCTCTAACAACCCAGTTAGAGGTTGTTCTCGCTTCTTCACCTGGTTTTGTCTTATCGAATTCCTCTACGGCCCTCTCTGGCTGTCAATAGCTGCTGCAGGAACAAAAAGAAATCGAAAAGGCTAAAGATTTATCTCAAGGCGGAGTTGGAGTATAAAACCGAAGAAATGATGCTTCAGTTGTACCGAGCTTTGGTCAGACCTCATGTGGACCCTGTTCAACTTTCAAACATCAGATGGGATATAACAGCCTTGAAAGGGGTATAGCGCAGATTCACCAGAATTATACCTGACCTTAGAAGGTTGAATCATTAGGTCAGGTTGCATTCCCTTGAGATTAGAAGGTTAAGAGGTAACGTAATCAGGATGTTTTATAAATGGATTCAATGGGGAAAATATTCCCTCTGAACTAGGGGAATCCAGAAGAGGGAATAATCTTTGAGGCAATTCAGGAGAAAAATTGGGAAACAATTTTTCACATGAAGGAAATTCTTTTCTTTTGTAGATGCTGGATCAGTTAAAATTTTCAAGATTGAGATTTATAGATGTTTGTTGGCTAAGTGTAGAAAGTGATGTGAACCAAAGCTAGCTAAATGGAGTTGAGGCACAAATGAGCAATGATCGAATTGAAGAACCAAAGAGGCTTGAGGGGCATTCTCTTGTTCCTACTAAATAAATGGAAGGCTTTTGCCTTGCTGCCAATCTGATGAGATAATCATTACAGTGCCCCTACTTTAGGCTATAAGAAGAGATCCTCCCACATCCTTTCCAGGATAGGAGAGCAACACCATTTTAATATGCTGGATGCTCATTAAATAAAAAGCCTCATTTGTATGTCGGTATCCACTCTCGTCAATGTTTAAATGGAAGGGTCAGAGTGGCTCAGGGCTTTATAGAGAGGCACTTGAATGATCTAATTATATTGTGGTCCATTATGTAGCTTTTAAATGCAATCACTTATTTTTAATGCATGGTCATTCTTTGTTGCCATTTTTTATAAATGAGAGCAGGCCCTTTGGATCGTTCAACTTCGATGCCTGGGAAGGAATCATCTTGCAGCAGCACAGTTAAAGGGCAATAGAAAGGGGAATTGAACAACAATGCACTCTAGAACAGGCAGAGGAGTTCTCTGGACCTGACACGTCCTTGAGCACTGATCCATCTAATGGGATTTCTCAAAATCAAACTAGCCGCATGTTTACAGAAAGCTCCTGAGCTGTACTGGGGCCTGGTGCTGGGAACTTGCTGACACTTTGGTATTGTATGTAATAGCTGTAATCTTGGTAGAGACCAGTAACATCTTTATTATTTTTTGTTTGTAAATCCAACAACCCAGGTATTTACTAAAAGCAAGAAGCTACAAGGCTCACAGTTTAAACCAAAGAATTTTACTACACCGAAACCAAAGAACATGATTACTAATAACTACACCCTATCTTAATACGTCAGTTAGATTAAGTGTGTTAAAAGTGCAATGAACACAGCTATTAAACTTCTTAACTCAAATTTCCTTCTATATCCATTTGACTTACACCCCAAAGAAATATGGTCTGAGTACTGTTTCAAAGATTCATATCAGGACTGAGATTTCTAGGGCCTTCAACTTAATTCTGGCAAGATTTTCCCTTCAAATCTCATCCAACCTTCCCACAATTGTAGACTTCCCATTCAATGCAGGCATCACTAACATTTCAAGCAAAGCCGCCTCAGGTCAGAGCTTTCCTGGTTCTAATATTCTTTAACTCTGGAGTCCTGTATCTAAAATTCTCTTTCTCTCTCTTCTCTGCTTGGCTATTCCTAGAAGTTCAACTCATTATTAAGAGTTCTTCAGTTAACAAGAGTTTTAAACTCTCTTAACAAGCACACAGAATTTCCACTGACTTCTGCTGGAAAGAGATGTTCCCTGCTTTAAAGTCAGATTGTTCTAACCTCCAAAGGACCAGCCTGAAACAGAACCACACACACAATGTACAACCCCCCACCCCCCATTGACTCTTTTCTTATTGGTTATCTACAAGCAAACTTGGTCACCTGATGATTCACTAGACAGGCTGTTTTTTACAAGAAATCTTTCAGACAAACCTAATTCTCAAAGGGACCATCAACCCAACATAAAATATAGGCTTGGATTTTCTCTGAAACCAGCAAGTCGGATATTGGGCGGGGGACTCAGCATTTGACCTGCCGATGGCAAAGGTGGAATTTCACCTTGTATTGTGTGGAACATTGTTAAAAAGAATCAGAGGCACCGGTTTTATGCTGGATTTCTGGCAGGGTGGCCTTGGATTCACCTGCCCCATTTCCTCAGAGCTTCAGTAATCCGGACACCATATTTAAAGGCCGCCCTGTACAGTGGTAGCACCCTCCAAGGGATAAGAAGCTGTTAGGAACTGAAGGCTGTCAAAGGGATGAAACATGATGCCCTCAGATTTAGCAATGCCTCCCTCGAGCACCTACAAGATGCAGTGGAGCCCCGCCGTGATGTCCTCAACCACCACTCTGGGCAAAGACCAGCAAACAAGGTCACCAATCCAGCATGACAGGTAGTGGCAGCGGTGGTCAGCGCCAATGGATTCCAAAAGAGGGCAGCCACTTAGTGCCAAAGAGGATGAATGGTCTCCTCTGTTCCGCCTGGGTAAGTCACTCTTCTCATCACTCTCAATTCACATGCTCACAAACCCATCACACATTCAGAGGCATCTCACTCACTGCCAGCTCAAGGGACATCACCATTCAGTTTCTCACACACACCTTCACCTGCCGTGCGGATCATGTCCTCATTCCATCCATGACACCACTCAGCACCAACACATACCAGGCATCCTTCTCATCTGGCCTGGCAGGCATCCTGCTTACAGTCCCCACATTTGTATTCATGCAGGACAAGCTGGCACGTAACAAAAGGGAGAGGTCGCACACCGATGGAGGAATGCCTGAAATCAAGGTCCTGACAGACTTTGAAAACAGAGCCATCCAGCTAGCTGATGATGATCTGGACCATTCCTGACGGTGAGGTCAGCAGTGCTCTGACAAGTGTAACATCCATCTGGCAACAATGCTGTGGGTGATATGTCCTCTTTCACAGGCCACTGCCATGCACTAATTATCTCTCCTTTCTTTCACAGGCACATCTGGGAATCAGCCAAGGGAGTCCACGGCCCAGCTCCTTGACTCCAGTCCCAAGAACACCACGGAAGAGGAATCTGCAGACACTGACAATGAAGACCTGTAACAGCACTCACCCACACCCTCCATCAGTGCAGAGACACACACCTCAATCAGACCTACTTCTAGATTAGCCTCAGGGTCATAATGTGGTGAGCATATCACACTGTCTGATCCACAGCAGACAGAGGTAGAGGCTTCCAAGTTTTCCAGCACTTGGAGGACTGCTGGAGGCCTGAAATCTGCTCAGTCTGAGTCAGATGAGGAGCCTCTGGACTCAGTCATACCTCAGTTGCTGGAGCAGCAAAGGCAAGCTCGAGAACATAAGAAAGGGGTGTCTGCTGCACTCCTCAGATTGCATAACATGGTGCAGGATTCCGTCTGCCTTCAGACTGAGGTGATAATGCCAACATGCCAACTCGCCGAGGTCAACACTGGTAGGGTGGCGGCCACTGTGGAGACCTTGTTCCAGGACATCGGCCCTACATTGCTGCGGGAGCTGCACTCCATCACTGAGGCATTTGCTGGCATCCATCAGTGTCAATGCGGGAGGGAGACCGGCATCTCGATCTCACTCCAGCTGCCCCTTCTCCTCAAGAAGTCAACCAGGGGCCCTTGGGCACCCTTAGGGAGGAAGATCAGCAGGTGCACACCCCAGGTCCATCCATTCAGGTGACTCCTGGAGTAACCAGCCCATCTGAATCCCCTCTTCCTTTGACTCCAGAAGCTCCAGCTCCGAAGGCCAAAGAGGGAGTCACTGCCACACAGCAGGACCCAGAACGCAGGCCAGGGTCCTCCAGATTTTGATCCTCCAGAGGATGCCCACCAAAGTTATCACATACAGTAGAGTGTAGCAGTCAGCAGGCCACCTCCACCTCCGCTGTGGATGTCGAGGATGCACCAAGATGTAGCAGCAGGGTTAGAAGGGTCAAGAAGACGTAGTTGCTCAATGTGGGCATGGGTGTTAATCACTGGTACATAACATTAACCATTGTAAATACACTCCGAAGAATGTCTCCTTGTCTATGGTCCCTCGTGACAATCAGATGTGAAACCTTGGTTCCTGCACAAAATGAAGAAAGTCACAGTCAAGGGCCTCTCCCTGTGCAGTGCCTAACCTTCTGGGCACAGTGATTGCCCAGCTTCAAAGTCACTCTCCAGGTCAATGATACCTGCACCTCGATGTGGTTTGTGTTTGCTAAAAAAATCTCATACCCAAGTGTCACAGGGTTCTGTGATGTTCTCTGGGTGCTCTCAGCACCTTAGAGTTGGGGCCAACACCCCATCTCATCAGTATTCCTGACGGGTGAAGGTGTGGTGCTGAAGGGAACAGGTGATGAAGCCTGCCAAACGATCAAGTTGTCTTAAAGTCATGTGTCTGCTGTATCTCAGCAGCATCTCCATGATGTGAACTCTTCACAGAGTATATGTACACTGCCCTCAGCGAGAGAGGTGTCAGACGTTTCCAGAAGCAATGTGAAGATCTCAGAAGTGTCCTCACTGCATCTTGTCATCATCCTCCTGGAATCTTTGGCAATGAGAGCCTCTTGAGTACGCCTGCCTCTTCTGACCACTTCAATAGCCTCATCGTCTGCATCCTCCCCTTCCAGGACCTCATCACCCTCATCCCTTTTGACTTCCCCCTCATCAGAGGAGACATGCAGCTCTCCCATCAGCTCGTCATCCAGGTCCTCCGCCCTTTGCATCTCCAGGTTGCATAGCGCAGTAAGCCAAGATGATGTGTGACACCCTCTGGGAAGTGCACTGCAGTGCTCCACCAGATCTGTCCAGGCACCGGAGCCTCATTTTCAGGATCCCAACAGTGTGCTCAACCAAACTCCAGGTTGCAACATGAGCCTCGTTGTACCTTGTCTCATTAGGAGTCTGAGGCTACTGCACAGACGCCATCAGCCATGTCCTTTGTGGGTAACTCCTTGTACCTGAGGAGCCAACCCTGCATCCTGTGTGTTCCCTGGAAGATATCAGGGATCTGAGACCTGCTGAGGATGTATGAGTCATGGATGCTTCTGGGGTTTCTTGCACACACCTGCATCATCTGTTTGTTATGGTCGCAGACCAGCTGAACATTGAGGGATTCAAAGACTTTGTGGTTCACATATTGGACTGCTTGTTGCCAGGGAGATTTAAGAGCGATGTGGGTGCAGTCGATGGTACCCTGCACCTGTGGGGATCTGAAAATCTCAGCAAATCACAGCACTCTTGCTTCCTGGCTTGCCTGATCTCTGTCGAAGTTGTCAAAGTTGCGCACCTTAACAAAAATGGTGCCCACGACCTCCTAAATACATTTGTGGGTGGAGGTTTGTGAGATCCCACACAGGTCCCCAGTGGAGTCCCAGATGGAGCTACCACCATAGAAATTGAGCATGGCAGTCAACCTTCACTGCCACTGGCCTTCCAAGTTCCCATGATGCAAAATCCTGCAGATGGTGGTATGTGTGAGTGACCAGCTCCCTTGACATGCACTGTTGTCATTGATACTGGTTCTCACTCATCTGCAGGTAGCACATGCAGCATCTATAGATGAATGATGGCTCTCTGAGATTCATCCACTGCATGTGGAGGAGACCCTGCTTCCCCCTGATCTTGAGGGTTCTGCTCCTCCTTTTGGTGAGCCACTCTCCTCCATCTTCTCTCCTGCCTATAAGCAACCAGGCAGACAGCGAGATCATCAGGCTCCATCTTCCTGTGGCCTTCTTATAGCACCATGAAAGGGAGATATGCGAACGCCAGTGATTGTCTCCTAAGGACCACACTTTATCAAGTCATCACCTCTCAAGGCCCCTCTACATGTGCCAGAGAGTCTTGGTCACCACATGGATGCTCAGCGTTTAGTGCGCATGATGGATGATCAAAACCCCATCCACCACCAAGGTACACCACATGACCGAGTTGTGGCTGCTTCGGCCACTCAGCTCCATCCTGAACTCTCATCTCAGACACAGGCATTGCCCTAATCTGCACTCCAAGGCTTCACAGTTTGCTTGGACCATGAGGGTGACTTTTCAATGTCTACATAAACATATTGCAACGGATTAGGAGCCCACTCCTCCATCAGTGTTCCGTGGCCACATTTCCCATGGGGATCCCCAGGCTTGCCCAGTCACCCAATGGTTCTGCAGCACCATAGCACTCATTCGAGTTTGAAGTCTGCATGAGGGGTTAAAAGTAGCAGAGCAATCATTGGCACTCTCAGAAATTAGCGCTGCTCGAGTGGGCACAGTTGCTTGACTAGCCTGACTCCAAGCAATCCAAATGAACTCAAGTTAGACAGTCTAAGCTGCGGAAGAGTGCTCATCTTTGACATGTTTTTCCACTTGCCTGGCTATTTATTCTCCCTTACATCGGCATGTGCAACCTTCAGTCTGTACAGCCATGACCCCCACCTTGCACTGTTGCCCTAGCCCCAATATTCTCTTCTCTCCAGCACTGTTGCCCTTGCCCCAATGTTCCCTTCTCTCCGGCACTGTTGCTCTAGCCCCAAGGTTCCCTCCTCTACCTTCTCTCCAGCGCTTTACTCCTTGCCCTGAGTTTCCCATCTCCCCGGCACTGTAGCTCTTGCCCTGGCACCACAAGCCAGTCACAAAGATGCTGCTGTGGAGACTTCCCTGTGAACCCCCCACCCCCCCCAGAATCTGGGGAGCTGCTTTTTTGTTCTTCCTGCCAAAGTGAACAACTTTACATTTCCCACATTAAACTCCATTTGCCAGATCTTTGCCCACTGACTCAACCTATCTATATCAGTCTGCAAGCTCCTCATGTCACCTTCACAACATACTTTCCTACCTATCTTTGTCATCTGCAAATTTAGCTACCATGCCATCACTCCCCTCATCTAAGTCATTGACACAAATTGTAAAAAGTTGAGGCCCCAGTACAAACCCCTGTGGGACTCCACTCGTCACATCCTGCCAATCAGGAAAAGATCGATTTATGTACATCCTCTGCTTTCTGCCAGCCAGCCAATCTTCTATCATGCTAATACCTTACCCCTTACACCATGCATTTTTATTTTCCATAATAACCTTTGATGTGGCACCTTATCAAATGCCTTCTGGAAATCCAAGTACAGTATATCTACAGGCTCCCTTTTATCCATGTTATTCCTTCAAAAAAACTTGAATAAATTGGTTAAACATGGCTTCCCTGCCACAAAACCATGCTGACTCTTCCCGATTGCCTTGAGCTTTTCTAAGTGCCCAGCTATAATCTCCTTAATGATTGATTCTAATAACTTCCCCACAGCAGACATCAAGCTAACTGGCCTATAGTTTTCTGTTTACTGCCTCCATCCTTCTTGAATAGAGGGGTTATATTTGCTACTTTCCAATCTGATGGAACCTTTCCAGAGTCTAGCAAATTTTGGAAAATTAACACCAGTGCATCGCTTACCTAATTAGCCACCTCTTTTAAGACCCTAGGATGTAGTCCATCAGGATCCAAAGACTTGCCAACATGCAGCTCCATCAATTTGTTCAGTACCATTTCCCTAGTGATTTAAATTTCACCAAGTTCCTCTCTCCTTTTCATCTTCTGTTTTGCAGCTATTACTGGAATGTTTTTGTATCCTCAAAAGTGAACACAGAAGCAAAATATTTGTTCATTTCTTCTGCCATTTCATTATTATCCACTATTAACTCCCCACGGTCACTCTCTGGAGGACCAACACTCACTTTACTTGCTCTTTTCTTTTTAAATACCTATAGGAATTCTTGCTATCTGTTTTTATATTTCTAGCTAGTTTCCTCTCATACTCTAATTTCTTTCCCCTGGTTAACCTTTTAGTCATTCTCTGGCGTTCTTTATATTCTGACCAATCATCTGTCCTGTCACTCATCTTTGCGGAGTTGTATGCTTTTTCCTTAAGTTTGATGCTTTTCTTAATTTCTTTAGTTATCCCCGGATGGTGCGTCCTCCCCTAAGAATTTTCCTTTATAATAGGAAAATACTTATTCTGAATAGTCTGAAATATCCCCTTAAATGTCTGCCACTGCTTCTGTATTGAGCTATCATCTAGCCTAGTTTCCCAGTTCACTTCTGCGAGCTCAGCTTTCATGCGCACATAGTTGCCCTTATTTAAGTTTAAGACACTAATCTTAGATCCACTCATCTCCCTTTCAAACTTGATGTAAAATTCAATCATATTCTGTCACTGCTACCTAGAGGTGCCTTTATTCTGAGGTCATTAATTAAACCTGTCACCTTACCCAATACCAAGTCTAATATAACCTGCTCTCTAGTTGGTTCCAGAACATGCTGCTCTAAGAAACTATCTTGAAAGCACTCTAAGAACTCATCATCCAGGCTACTACTGCCAATCTGATTTTTCCAGTTTATAGATAAATTATAATCAACCATGATTATTGCTGTTCCTTTATCAGAAGCACACAATATTTTCTCTTGAATACTTTGTCCTACACTGTGGCTACTGTTAGGGGGCCTGTAGACCACTCCAACATGTGACGTTTTTCCCCTACTTTTCCTAATCTCCACCCAAACCAATTCTACACACTGATCTCCTGAACCAAGGTCATCTCTAACTATTGCACCAATGCCCTCTTTGATTAACAGTACTACCCCTTCAGCTTTACTTAGCTTCCTACTTTTCTTGAATGTCATGTACCCATCAATATTCAAGACCCAATCTTTTGTCGTCCTGCAGCCACATCTCCATAATTGCTATCAGATCATATTTATTTACTTCAATGTGGGCCATCAATTCATTTACTTCATTATGAATGCTACGTGCATTCAGACAGAGGGCCTTCAGTTTTGTCTTTTTGTTACCTTTGTAACATTTAGTCTTGACTGTTGATGTATTCTTAGGTTTTTTTCTCTCTGTCCCTTCCTGCCATCCTCTGACCCTCATTTCTCATATTACTATTTTGCTCTCCTGTCTTGACTCTATACCTTGGATTGCTACCTCTACCCAACCTTGATCCCTCAACCTTCTTGTTTAGTTTAAAGCCCTCTCTACTTCCCTAGATATGCGATTTGCGAGGACCTGTGTCCCAGCATGGTTCATGGTAAACTATCCCCGCCATACAGCCCCCATTTTCCCCAGTACTGGTGTCAGTGCCCTGCAAACCGGACCCACTTCTCCCACACCATCTTTGAGCCATGCATTCATCTCTCTAATCTTATTTGCCCTATACCAATTTGCACATGGCTCAGGTAATAATCGAGAGATTATTACCTTTGAGGTTTCGCTTCTTAATTTGGTACCTAGCTCCTCATACTGACTTTGCAGAACCTCTGTCCTAGTGCTACCCATGTCATTGCTACCTATATGGGCCATGATAACCGGACCCTCCCTATCCCACTGCAAGTTTCTCTCCAGCCCTGACCAGATGTCCTGAACCCTGGCACCGGGCAGACAACGCAGCCTTCTAGACTCTTGCTCTTTGCTGCAGAATACAGTGTCAATCCCCCTCATTATACTATTCTCCACTACCACTACATTCCAGTTTGCTCCTCCCACTTGAACGGCTTCCTGTACCACAGTGTCATGGTCAGCCTGCTCATTCACCTTTCAGACCTCACTTTCGTCCGCACAGATTGCAAGCACCTCAAACCTGTTTGACAATTGCAAAGTCTGAGTCTCCTCCATGACTGTCTGCGCAGTCCCTTTACCTGCCTCACTGCCAGTCACATTCTCCTGTCCCTCACTGCTGACCCTATTCTAAGAGGTGAGACTGTCCTCTGAAACAAAGTGCCCAGATACTTCTCCCCTCCCTTATGTTGTGCAGTGTCTGTAGTTCGGCTTCCAGATCAATAATCCTGATCTGGAATTCCTCATGCTACTTACATTTCCTACAGACATTTTTGTCATGGATCGCCTTGGTGTCCAAAAGCTCCCACAGTTGAAACGTAACTTCTGTCCTGCCATTCTAACTTATGTTATTTAGTTAATTTACCTTAATTACTTTCTTCATGTGTATGCTGCAATTTACTGTGCTTATTATATGCTAGTGCCACTGACAACTAAATGTTATATGCTTCTTAGCTACACAGGTATATGTTTTAGATGTTTGTTTTAATTATTTTATTTTGCTTTTTTATCTTTATTGTTTTATTTTAATTTTAAAGTTTTTAAGTTTTGGTTTATTATTTTAAAGTTTTATTTATAGATTTACCTGAGCTCGCCTGTGCTAAATTGGTTTCTCACACACTGTCCCTTAGGCTGAGCATTTACTGGCCAATCAACTTACTAACTTCCTGTGAGTCAAGTGCCAACCCAAGGGTTTGAATACATTGACAATTCAGTGCAGCACTGAGGGAATGCTGCACTGTTTGAGGTGCTGGGTATAAAGTTATACCCAGATATGTCTTTCAAATGGCTTAAGTAGTTATTAAAGATCCCATACTGCTGGAAGACAAATATGCCAATTCAAATGATAATGATGAAAGAGGAAGACTACTCAGCCCCATCTTAGTTCATCCATTCACAGGTATCGAAGCACCCCCCAGCTATTATAACATTCAATTTTTTTCTCAATAATTCCAGGATCTTGTTCTCCAATACTCTGTCTGGAAGTTTATTCTGTACATTGATCATACTTTGTGTGAAGAATTTCTTGATGTCAGTGAAGACACCTTTTACGAGTTGGAACCAAATTCCCTTTCAACTGTTTAATTTGTAAGAATATTTCAGATTAATATTTTTCTGTATCCCTAACAATCTTATCAATCTCCCAAATATCTCCTCTCTAAGCTGAAAGACCCAAGGTTTCTTCAGTCTTTCCTCATAATTCATGCGACTGATGATCAGGCGGATCGCTCTTCCCTGCAAGTGAATGTATCCCTTTCTGCTTGGCAACCAGAATTGAGCATAATTTTTAAGGTGCAGTCTGACCACAGCACTATAAAATTTGGATACTATCGCATCTGAATTATAGTCTACCATTTTGCTTGTGCAATTCAACATCCTATTGACTTTGTTGTTTGTTGCTGTGTGTTGGTTGGAGAAGCTTACATTTGGATCTACTAAGATTCCCAGGGGCTCTTGAATTGTTTTAATACAATTCATGAATTATGCATGTCATCTCTATGTCTTATGTTTAACACTTTAAACAGTATCCAGGACGACATTCCTCCCTCAATACTAACACTTTAAAAAAGCAGATTAAAGGTTTGTGGGATCCTGCTGTGTGCAAAATGGCTGCCATACTTGGCTGCACAACAATTCAAAATAATCGATTGCATGCAAAGTGGCTTTGAGAGACATTTTAAACCACTATATAAATGTAATCTTTCTTTTCCCTTGCAACTCCATACCCTGTTAACTTCTGTGTCTGATGTTTGTCATTTTACATACGGTAATCCCACTATGTAACACTGTTCTCAGGAGCCAAGTGTTCCATCAAGGGAAATGTTGTTTGTGAAATCTGTTCAATAAACAGTATCTAAACGTGTGCTGCTACTGTACAGAACATCGTAATCAGTAGTGTTGTTCAGGAGTAGTCAAGGCACTCCACAGGATGGCACATTTAACAAACTGTGAAATGCTCCGTCCAATCGAATGCAAGCTAAATTGTGCCATTAATCGTGCCATTTATTCATTCATTGAAATTGATCAATAGAAGACTGACTAGTGGACATTCCACAGAATAGCAGATTTAACAAGGAGAGAGATGCTTTGTTTCATGCAGCTAAATCATTATCAATTGTAGCACTTATTCATTCATTGAAATTGATTCATGGAAATTGATCAATAGCAGTCCCGTCACCGAGGAGCAGAGTCCAAATACTTCTGTTTAATCTGTTTTGCTCTTCAACTGTAAAAGCTTCGGCTGACCATTATATAGCTGAAAGGCAGTGGAAAATACAATGTAAATTTCAGAATCAAGTAAAGAGCGTGTTGAGGGGAAATTACACAAAAGATTTAATTAATGATGCTTTTGGCACTGAATCAGAAGCATCCCTGTTAAGTATCCTTTACAACCCATCCAAGTACCACTTTTTCTTTGAGATGTCCAGAAGGTACCACACAGGCCGGTCACAAGTTGGCCCATTTGAAGTAACATGCGCATACACCCGCCCAGAAAATTTGAAAGGTACCCCACATTGAATGACCAGCCCACATACAACAAAATTGCTATCTTGCCCTGCATTGAGTGAATTGTCACATCTGATTTCAACCTCCTTATTAATTCATCACGCTCTCTCTCTCTCCTCTGAGTTTAATTTATTCCAATCCTCTCTTAATCCCTCTCTCCAGGTCAGCACACTAACCCATATTAAGGTTGCTAACTTGTTCCTAATATCACATACAGCTTTACTACTCCTGTTGTATCAATCACAGATAATGCCATTCCCTGATCATTTCCTTGTATTAAACTCCACCCAAAAAACTCCTTTGCCTTCCCAATCCTACTTCTTTCTGTGCCCATCCCAGGAAAAAGCTCTCCCAATTTTCACTTTCAAAATCCCAACTGTTTAGTCTTTGGCCCTCTGTTCACCACAACATTTCTGCAGCTATTGACCTTCTCAACATTATTCTCTCTCATCTTGGCCATTCCCTGGTATGACCCTCATCTCTGCACCCTTAAAGCCCAAAGGATGCAGACTTGAAAGGAATGGTGGACAACTGGCTTAGTCATCAATGCCCCAACTGTCTGGATCATATAAAACACTATTGGGTCCTCTTCTCATCTGCTACTACTCACTATTCCAGGTTTATCTGAAAATGGAAAGATATCCCCAGAGTCCTTTTCTTTGCTGAAAGCCATCTTCTGAAACACTTCTCCCCTGTCTCCCCCTCACTCACCTCCAACAATAAGTGCGAGAAGCTCACTAAGATTGAGACCATCTGATCAGCTCCCTCCGCTACTTCCTTCCCTTTCCCGACTCAACTGGGCCAAACATCCACTTAGGTTCTCTTCTGCCTTAGCCCTGAACTCGTACCTTTCTCTAGATTCTCTCCTATCTCTCCTCATGCACAGTGAAGCTCACCATGTCCATGAGATCCACCTCCTTCTCCTTCAATCCTGCTAAACTGCTGATCACCCAACTTCCCTTCTTGCTTTCATATTAGCTGATACTGTTAATGGCTCCCTCCTCAGGTACTGTTTCCACTCTCCTTCAAATCTGTTACCACCAACCCTCTTCGCAAAAAAAAATCCTGCCTTCTTGTAAATCACCAGCCATCTCCAGCCATCTTTTCCTCTCCAAACTTAAAAGGAGCTCTTCTTCTTAAGTGTGTCATTGCCTCTCAAATCTGTGTGTTTCCCGGGCCTCCATGTTTGAATCCCTTCAACCTGGTTTCCACCCACCATAATATTGAAACAGCTCTTACCAAAGTTACAAATGGCATCCTATGTGATTATGACAAAGGCAAACTTTCCCTTTTCGCCTTTTGTGACCTGTCTGCAGTCTTTGACATGGTTGGCCTTTGGCATGGTTGACCACACCATCCTCCTTCAATGCGTCGCTGCTATAGACCAGCTGGGTGTGACTGCAGTCCCAACTGGTTCTATTTACAAGTACCTAATCATAGAAACAGCAGAAAGGTTGAGAGGGGTGACAATGAGGTAGAGCTCACTATCGTCAGTGTACATGTGGAATGTGCTGCTGTATTTTCACGTAATAGTCATCGAGGGGTAACATGTGAATGAGAAATAAGAGTGGATCAGAGAATCACCTATAATGGCTTCTCTTCCTGCCCCCACACCGTTACTTCTGGAGTTCCCCAGAGATTTATCTTTGATCCACTCTTATTTCTCATTCACGTTACCCCTCGATGACTATTATGTGAAAATACAGCAGCACATTCCACATGTACACTATTAATAGTGAGCTCTACCTCATCGTCACCTCTCTCACCCTTTCTACTGTTTCTAAATTGTCAGACTACTTGTCCAACATCCAGATTGGATGAGCAGAAAATTCCTCCTACTAAATATTGTAAAGACTGAAGTCATCATCCCTTTTCAGTCAATGAGTTGGAAGTGGGGTGGGACTTAAAGTGGATCTTAGAACTAACAGAGTCTATTTTGCAGCTACAGTGTCAATATACCTCAGCAATCAGCACATAGGCCGGGATTTTCCAGTCCCATCCATGGAGGGAACTATCGTGGGCGGGAACAGAAAATGGCAGCCAAAAGACCATTGACCGTTGACTTTCGGAGGGACCAGAAAATCCTTGCCAGGGGCTGGACCAGAAAATCCTGGTCACAGAGCCGACTTAACTTGAGCCTCTATAAATGACAGCAAATGGAAATCGAGACCAAAACCACAGCAATGGCTCTCAATAAAAGCAGGATTATTTCTCCAGTAAAATGTAGTGAGAGGATAGTTTAAAAATGCACCTTAATGTGTCTCAAATCAATTCTAGCCATTTGCAGTTGCCTTCAGACATGAATGACAGAGGAATCACCCTGTCACTTCATTCAGACCAGGACATGAGTTATATGCCGACTATCTTATGTCCCCCAAGTAGAATGTCAGTTTAACAGCACACTGCAAAGATAGCATCTCTGACATTGCAATGCTCCCTCAGCACTGCACTTTATTATAGATCATGTCCTATGATGGAATTTGAACAGCAGCAAAAGCAACTTACATTTATATAGCCCCTTTAACATAATTGCAGTTAGATTATAAAACAAACTTTGACACTGAGACACATAAGGAGATGTTTGGATGACAAAAAGCTTGGCCAAAGAATTAGGTTTTAAGGAGTGTCTTAAAGGAGGAACTTGAGGTAGCGAGGTGGAGAGGTTCAGGGAGGGAATTCCAGAGCTTGGGTCCTTGACAACTGAAGGCTCGGCAACCAGCTATTAAAATTGAGTATGCTCAAGAGCCCAGAGTGAGAGGAATGCAGGTATCTCAAAGGGTTGTGGGGCTGGAGGATTATTGCAGAGATAAGGAGGGGTGAGGTCATACAGAAGTTTGAAAACAAGGATCAGAATTTTAAAATGGAGGTTTTGCTTAATGAGGAGCCAAATTAGGCCAGTACAGGGGTGATAGGTGAGGGTAAGGACATCGGCAGCAGAATTTTGGATGACCTCAATTTATGGAGGGTATTTGGGAGGCCCAGCCAGGTTTGCCTTGGAATGATCAAGTCTAGAGGGAACAATGGCATGGATGCACGTTTCAGCAGCAAATAAACTGAGGTAGGATTGGAGTTGGATGATGTGATGAGGTGGAAAGAGGTGGCCTTTATTACGGGGTGGATATGCAGTTGAAAGTTTATATTGGGGTCAAGTATGACATCAAAGTTGCAACAATTTGGTTCAACCTCAGACAATTGCCACAGAAAGGGGTGGAGTCAATGGCTAGGAGCTTGTAACAGGGTAAGAGGAGCAATGGCTTTGGTCTTTCCAATTTTTAGCTGGAGGAATTTTCTGCTCATCCAGTACTGGATGGTTAACAATCAGTCTGACAATTTACAGACAATGGAAGGGTCAACAGAGATGGAGGTGAGAGAGCTGGTTGTCATCAGTATACATGTGGAATAATGGCAGGTGTGTTTTCAGATGATGTCACCAAGGCACAATATGTAAATGGTGTCAATACTCACTCCAGATAAAATATTCCATTCTATGGAGTGAACTTAAGGGACTGGGTGGCACAGTGGGTTTGAAAGTGTACAGGTCTTTCAGCTATGAGATCATGATTCATATTTATCCCATTGGTGGGCGATAATGTTCTTTGTATGCCATCTGTGAAAACCCATTTGGGCAATCTTAATATAAATCCTGGAATAAATGAACTGCAAATAATTGGCCCCTAATTCAATACTAACTGGGAATCTCACTCAGTTGGACCATAAAATGAGTAGCATAATAAATGGAAATATGTCACACCCTAGCATTTGGGGGCACTCTTCTTTCTTCACTCTTTGAAGTTGGGACAAAGGTCCATTGTTGATGAATAAAAGAGAGAGCTTTATTCTCAAAATCCCTGACCTGGCAGATGTTTCTGGGCTCCATAATGGAATCCATCTTCTAGCATAAACATCCTTCACCTGAATAAGCATAAAACTCAAAACAAACACCAATTACAAAATGGAAGCAATATTGATGGCTGGAACACTGTCTCTTCTTAAAAACCTCTAAGTGCCTGGAGTCACATGGACTTCATTTTTTCTAATTACATGATTCATATGTCTGGTCAACCAGCTGATTGGTGAGTAAATCCTGGAATTGGTAGGAAATCTGCACCAAATTTGAAAAAAAAAAACACTGCAAAGCCAATTAATAAATTAATTATCTAAGTAGAGATGGCTGGGCAGGTATGTGCTGTAGCTGTATGATGTGGGAGCTGGCAGATCCCACTGCGAGCTGCAGTGACCACATCTGCAGCAAGTGTTGGTTGCTGGAGGAACTCCAGCTCAGAATTGATGAGCTGGAGTCTGAGCTCCAGACTCTGCAGCACATCTGGCAGGGGGAAAACTACCTGGACGCTTTGTATCAGAAGGCGGTCACACCCGGTAGATTAAATACCTCAAGTCCAGTCAGTGGTCAGGGTCAGCAGGGTGTGACTGCAAGTGAGGCAGATAGAGGGATCCTGTGTTCAGGAACAGTGGAGCCTCAGCTCTTGACCTTGTCCAACAGGTACGAGGTACTTGCTGCCTGTGTGGATGAGGAACAGGGCTGTAGGGAGGATGAGCCAACTGATCACGGCACCATGACACAGGAGGCCATTCAAGAGGGGGGGGGCAAAAAGACAAGTGGTAGTTGTAGGGGCTTCTATAATTAGGGGAATTGATAGCTTCCTTTGTAAGCAGGATCGAGAGTCCCGCATGGAATGTTGCCTGCCCGGTACCAGAGGGACATCTCTGACCGACTTGAAAGGATATTAGAGAGGGAGGGGGAGGATCCAGTTGTTGTGGTCCATGTTGGGACAAATAACATAGGTAAGACTAGGAAAGAGGACCTGTTTGGGGATTATCAGGAACTAGGAACTAAATTAAAGAACAGGTCCTCAAGGGTTATAATCTCCAGATTACTACCCGAGCAACGTACAAATTGGCATAGGGACGCGAGAATAAAGGAAGTAAACACATGGCTAAAGGAGTGGTGCGGGAAAGAGGGGTTCCATTTTGTGGGGCACTGGCACCAGTATTGGAACAGGAGGGATCTGTACCATTGGGACGGTCTCCACCTGAACCAATCTGGGACCAATATTCTAGCGAAAAGGGTAAATAGGGCGGTCAACAGGACTTTAAACTAGAAAGTGGGGGGGGGTGGAGGGAAGGATAAAACTCCAAGAAATAGGACTAATGGGAAAGATAGCAGCAGGTTAGAGTGTTGGGGAGTGGATTCAACTTCATGGAAAATTCTGAAAAAACTGAAAAGAATGGAGAGACCAGGAGAGGCTATTAAAGTCTCCAGAACACAAAATAGGATAGAGTGTTTGGAAAGGGCTAGGAATCTAACTTCAAGCACATCAGATAAAGGGACGACAATGAGAAAGGGGACGGGAAATACAGGACTGTTGTATCTGAATGCACGCAGTATACGAAATAAGGTAAATGAGCTTGTGGCACAGATTGAAATTGGCAGGTATGATGTGGTGGGTATTACGGAGACATGGCTGCAAGGGAATCAGGACTGGGAGCTAAATATCCAAGGATATACATCCTATCGAAAAGATAGGCAGGTTGGCAGAGGGGGTGGGATTGCTTTGTTAGTAAGAAATGAAATTAAATCGATAGCAAGAAATGATGTAGCGTCAGATGATGTAGAATCTGTGTGGGTAGAGTTGAGGAACCGCAAAGGTAAAAATACCATAATGGGAGTTATGTACAGGCCTCCGAAAAGTAGTCAGGATGTGGGGCACAAGATACACCAGGAGATAGGAAAGGTGTGTAGGAAAGGCAAGGTTACAGTGATCATGGGGGATTTCAATATGCAGGTAGACTGGGAAAATCAGGTTGGTAGTGGATCCCAAGAAAAAGAATTTGTGGAATGTCTACGAGATGGCTTTTTGGAGCAGCTTGTGGTGGAACCCACTAGAGAACAGGCAATTCTAGATTTAGTGATGTGTAATGAGGCAGATTTGATAAGGGAGTTTAAGGTGAAGGAACCCTTTGGAGGAAGTGACCATAATATGATAGAATTTACCCTGCAATTTGAGAGGAAAAAGCTGGAATCAGATGTAACGGTATTACAGTTGAATAAAGGCAACTACAGAGGCATGAGGGAGGAGCTGGCCAGAATTGACTAGGAGATGAGCCTAGCAGGAAAGACAGTGGAACAGCAATGGCAGGAATTTCTGGGAATAATTTGGGAGACACAGCAAAAATTCATCCCTAGGAAAAAGAAGCATACTAAAGGGAGGATGAGGCAACCATGGCTGACAAGGGAAGTCAGTGACAGCATAAAAACTAAAGAGAAAGCATACAATGTGGCGAAGAACAGTGGGAAACCAGGGGATTGGGAAGCCTAAAAAGACCAACAGAGGACAACTAAAAAAGAAATAAGGAGAGAGAAGATTAAATATAAGGGTATACTAGCCAGTAATATAAAAGAAGCTTGCAGAATTTTTTTAGATATATAAAGGGTAAGAGAGAGGCAAAAGTGAAATTGGGCCGCTGGAAAATGACGCTGGAGAAGTAGTAGTGGGGAACAAAAAAATGGCGGAGAAACTGAATAGGTACTTTGCGTCAGTCTTCACAGTGGAAGACATGAGTGACATCCCTAAAGTTCAAGAGAGTCGGGGGGCAGAGGTGAGTATGGTGGCCATTACCAAGGAGAAGGTGCTAGGAAAACTGAAAGGTCTGAAGGTGGTTAAATCACCTGGACCAGATGGATTACACACCAGAGTTCTGAAGGAGATAGCTGAAGTGATAGTGGAGGCGTTAGTGGCGATCTTTCAGGAATCACTGGAGTCAGGAAGGGTCCCAGAGGACTGGAAAATCGCTAATGTAACCCCCTATTTAAGAATGGAGTGAGGCAAAAGACGGGAAATTACAGGCCGATTAGCCTGACCTTGGTCGTTGGTAAGATTTTAGAGTCCATTATTAAGGATGAGATTTCAGAATACTTGCAAGTGCATGGTAAAAGAGGGCAAAGTCAGCATGGTTTCATCAAGGGGAGGTCATGCATCACAAATCTGTTAGAATTCTTTGAGGAGTTAATGAGTAGGTTAGACAAAGGAGAGCCAATGGATGTTATCTACTTGGACTTCCAGAAGGCCTTTGACAAGGTGCCGCACAGGAGGCTGCTCAGTAAGATAAGAGCCCATGGTGTTAGGGGCAAGGTACTAGCATGGATAGAAGATTGGCTGTCTGGCAGGAGGCATAGAGTGGGGATAAGGGGGTCCTTCTCAGAATGGCGGCCGGTGACTTGTGGAGTTCCGCAGGGGTCAGTGTTGGGACCACAACTTTTCACTTTATACATTAATGATCTAGATGAAGGGACTGAGGGCATCCTGGCTAGGTTTGCAGATGATACAAAGTAGGTGGAGGGACAGGTAGTATTGAGGAGGCGGGGAGGCTGCAGAAGGATTTGGACAGGTTCGGAGAATGGGCAAAGAAGTGGCAGATGGAATACAACGTGGAGAAGTGTGAGGTCATGCACTTTGGTAGGAAGAATAGAAGCATAGACTATTTTCTAAATGGGGAGAGAATTCAGAAGTCTGGAGTGCAAAGGGACTTGGGAGTCCTAGTCCAGGATTCTCTTAAGGTTAACTTGCAGGTTGAGTTGGTAGTTAGGAAGGCAAATGCAATGTTGGCATTTATTTCGAGAGGACTAGAATATAAAAGCAGGGATATGCTGCTGAGGCTTTATAAGGCTCTGGTCAGACCACATTTAGAATATTACGAGCAATTCTGGGCCCCCTATCTCAGGAAGGATGTGCTGGCCCTGGAGAGGGTCCAGAGGAGGTACACGAGAATGATCCCAGGAATGAAAGACTTAACATATGAGGAACGTTTGAGGACTCTGGGTCTATACTCAATGGAGTTTAGAAGGATGAGGGGGGATCTGATTGAAACTTACAGAATACTGAAAGGCCTGGATAGAGTAGACGTGGGGAAGATGTTTCATTAGTAGGAGAGATTAGGACCCAAGGGCACAGCCTCAGAGTAAAGGGAAGACCTTTTAGAACAGAGATGAAGGGAAACTTCTTTAGCCAGAGAGTGGTGAATTTATGGAATTCATTGCCACAGAAGACTGTGGAGGCCAGGTCATTGAGTGTATTTAAGACCGAGATAGATAGGTTCTTGATTGGTAAGGGGATCAAAGGTTACAGGGAGAAGGCAGGAGAATGGGGTTGAGAAACTTATCAGCCATGATTGAATGGCGAGTAGACTCGAAGGGCCGAATGGCCTAATTTCTGCTCCAATGTCTTATGGTCTTATGGTCTTGATCAATCAGACCCTATCACAAACTTGGGTACCATGTAATAGACTGCAAATGATTTAGCAATATCGTTAATGAAGTTCCTTATTTATAACAGAAAGGTTTGTGACTTAGTCCTCATCGGCTTATGCAAACAAAAAGTACCAGTAATGTCAATACTAACTTGATAATGCATATAATATACTAAATTCCTGGAGACATTGCAACTTGTGATAAACCAGGATTTAGATTATATTATGTGGTTAAGTGTAGAAATTGAATTTTGAGCTTCCAATAAAGCTTTAGAATCCCAGTCCCTAAGGAAAGAAAATGCTACTTAAAATGTCAGATCAAATGACACATCCAAGTGGTGATGTTTTCATTCTGGTATAAACTCTGAAGTGCAGGTAACACATTGTCCATGTGTTTGCAATTCCAATTGATCTCAGTTTCTCATTTTCCATTGTTTTGTTTCTGCTGGCATGGCACTCTCGTTCTTTTTGCAATCTTGCCCCATTTGCTCCATTTTACAGGTTAAGGGAGTAAACATTACAATTTAGGTTTCTTCATGTCAGAAATTGGCAGGCAAGAAATTATGCAGCCCACTCTCCTGGCCAGCATTCACCCCTTTAACCAATACCAAAAAATAACCAGTCATTATCGCAACCTGCTGTTTGTGAGACATGGCTGTGTATAAATTGGCTGCTGCAGTTGCCTACATCATGACAATGAGCATACATTTTTAAAAAATCATTTGGTAAATCCTGAAAATGTGAAATATGCCATATATTTGTAAGGTCTTTAGTTGTACACAGCAATGTTGGGGTGCAGGCGTACCAGTTTTGTTTTCCTGATAGGAAATGAGGACAATTAAAGGCTACAAGTTCCTTTGGTGCTACCTTAGACTTTGTTTTGTGCAGAATTGATGAAGGGCAGTCTCTTTAGTGGTGTCGCTATCATCACCAACACCAGCACCTTCATAGGCAATCAGCACTCAAAACTTAGAATTGACTTCTGGGTAGCGAAGTGAAGGCAAATTAAGATTCAAGTATATAAATGGGTAGACTCTATGGTTTGTTGAGTCTGGCAGTGTTCGACAATTGGCATCAACCATTAGAGTGGCAGCCACAGCCCTGAGCAAATTGAGCAGATCCACAGAGCATGAGAACCTGTCCCAGCACTGGTTGATGCTGCTGCAGTTAAATTTTTCAAGGAACTTATTGACCAAAACCAGCCATACAACACACAGGGCTGCTATTAATGGTTCAGATAATGGTGATTCTGGTGGATCTGTGCCATCAAGACTGCCATGACGAGCTGAGGAAGGGGGAACTGCATCATTTTGATGAAGACTGTGTCTGCAGAACATGGGTTGGTTGGGAAACTGCTGTTGGATGAGAATCAGCTAAATCTTTGAAGAAAAGGAGCTGGCATTTTACCTGAGGGAGTTCAGAGCTTTGGAAGGCTTTGTGGATGAAATTGGTGCCATATATGCTAAGTGGGCTGCCTAGAAAATCAGTAAGATTTATCTTTATTGTATCTGCTATTTAGTGTGCAATTTGTAGTTTATTTTCACTGTAATTTGCCTGTAGACTCATGTTTAATTTATGTCGATTTTGGTTTGAGTTCAACTATAAGTTAAAAAAAGTGAAATTTTGTCCGTTGATCTTTCCACTGGGCCCGTTTGGTAAATTCAGTTCTTTTGGTTTGTTGATCTCCATAGGGATCATGACTATATATATATGTATATACATTTATATACACACATATATATATGTCATTCAATTCATATAGATTTTTTTATTGTAACACATCATTAGTTCCCACAATGGGAGGATCATTGGTTTTCGAAAGAAAGCTCTTAACAACCTTCATCTCTGTATCCGAAGCCCCAAGGAACACATCAGTTCCAACAAATTAAGGCCAGATTTGTTGGATGAAGCCAAGAAGCAAAGCCATTGAGAAGATTAGAACCAGCCATACCTGTAGGGACAAACGGTGTAATTAAAATTTATTCTTTACATAATGTGGTGAAATAACTTTTTAATCCCAAAATGATCAGAATTATATATTCAATTTGTCAGGTTATATCTCCTAATAAGAAGCTCCAGGCATAAAACATATCTTTCTAAAAGGATCATATGTTACATACCAGAAAAATGCAGATACAGAATCAAACAAGAACTGCAATCCATGCACAATTGAGAGCTATAGAAGATTTTTAGAATTGCTTTAGACAGGAAGAAAATCTTTTCATTCCCTTATTAAAGGGAAAAATCACACCAGAAAATAACCTTTTAAGTATCTTTAGTCTTGGTTCAGGTTTTGAGGCCTGTTGAAACCTTATGCGTGTCTCAGGAGTGGAGTAACATATGCTTTCTTCTCAGGATCAGCATAGTGGAGGTAGGCTGGAAGACGCAGCTGGAAACAGAGAGGTAGATTCCTCCAAGAAGGAGGACCTCTGGCAAAGGCTGGCGATACCGGACACAGACCCCTGCCCCTTGGCCTGCCGAATCCCACACCTGCGTACACACTCAAAAACTTTATGTTCCAGTTATATAGGAGTCGAACTTTACTGGGATACTTGGACACTGAGGACCCTGGTTGAGATTCATAGATAGGCATCATTGATACATAGATATACTGATGTTAATGCAACTGTTACAATACGTGTCAAAGAAAAAAATGACAGTCTTATCAGACAGAATAGCTATTAATAGTTCCACACTGATTGCATTATACAACACTTTGAATTGCAGTTTGTTGAACACCAAGAATGCAAACTTTCAGAATATATATATACATTAAAGATGTCCAATAGAATGAAAGTGATGTCATGTGCATTAAGTGAGGAAAACTGGCCATTAAATAATATGGCTTAGCCTCAGGAGGACCAGTGAGAGTAATACAGGCCCCAGCTCCTTATTAACCTTTACCAAAAGCTTTGCCCACCAGAGACTGGCACCAAACCTAGATTT
Source organism: Carcharodon carcharias (assembly GCF_017639515.1). Lineage (NCBI taxonomy): Eukaryota > Metazoa > Chordata > Chondrichthyes > Lamniformes > Lamnidae > Carcharodon > Carcharodon carcharias. The sequence goes on along the minus strand of NC_054480.1, from coordinate 107,517,722 downwards.
CCTCTCCACTCTAAACCCATTCCCACCACCCTCTCACTTTGGCCTGAATCTGGCCCTGCTGTGGCCTGTCTCCAGCCCCACTGTGGCATGTACCCTCCCTTTCTCACTGCTTCACCTTCAGGGAGCCATCAGCCGCCAGTGAATGAGTTGCCAGGTGGCTGACTTGAGCACTTCCCAGGAGTTTCAACCTCTGCCCTGCCCATGATCAGAGGTGCTTCATTGAAGGATGGGTCACAAAGATAACATGGAACAGCTCATTCCTGGTACCCATTCTGTTTATGCTATGACTTTCACACTTCAAATTATTATTTTTTAACTACTTCTAGAGAGGTTTATGTGCATTGGTTTGATGTGCTGGTACTGAGGTGTGGATTAGAGTTGTGATGTGGAGTGGCCCATGACTTGGAAATGATCAAGATAAAGGGAGACAAATGAAAAAGGATTTTGAGCTTCAAAATATCAGACCGAGGAGCATCCAGTACCGGAACAGGGCTGCATGCACTGAAATCCAGACTGTCCAGTACAAAGCTGGAAGAATAGCCATGCAACCTCCAAGTGATCACTTCTGTGGCCCCCTTAGTCCAGGTGGCAACTTTATGATGATTGTTTCCCATTTAAAGAATTCTTTCCCAAGTTCCAGGGTTTCCAGTTCCAATTCCATATATGGTTTGCAATGAATTTTCTGATCTAGCATTGGTTTCTTAGAATACAGTTCAGGAATTGATTGACTCCCTTTGTCTTTGATGTGCCTTAGTTTTGCAGGTTTCCATGGTGACTTGATCTTCTTTTGTATCAACCAGGAGACATGGATCTGCAGTTCATGTAAACATTTCTTTTGACCTTCAGTCAGTCCAGAGTCGATCTGTTCTACCCTTTTAACAAGAAAACTTTATTTTGTTATTTATTTTATTTTATGACATGTTACGCAAATATCATAACCGCAGCCTAAAGGGAGATTAAACCTTGTGACTGTCAGTAATTCAGGGCATTAGAACAACAACTGCTTGCATTTCCATAGTTCCTTTAACATAGTAAAGCAACTCAAAATGCTTCACAGGGACATTATCAAACAAAATTTGACTAAAATAGTTGAGCATACAGAAAAGACCCATCAAATCCATCTCATTCAGACTCAGTGCAATCATGCACACAACTGAACAGCAACTTAATCTCACAATCTCCAGGAGAGGCAAAGAAGGACAATTACAACTTGCATTTATAGTACCTTTAATGTAATGAAATGTCTTAAGGCAACCAACAGGAGCATTACAAAACAAAACACTGAAACCCATAAAGAGAAATTATGGCAGGTGACCAAAAGCAATTGAAGAGGTGGAAGCATCTTAACAAAGGAGAGATATGCAAAGGTTTAGGGAGGCAATTTCAGAGCTTCTGGCATTGCCAGCTGAAGGCATGGCAACCAGTTGTGAAGCACTTAGAATTGGAAGGCCAGAATCAGAAGAAAGTAGGTATCTATAAGAGTTGTGGGGAAGAAGGAGATTATGGAGGTAAGGAGGGGCAAGGCCAAGCAGGGATTTTAAAACAAGAGTGAAAATTTTAAAATTTTGAGGCCTTGCTTAACCAAGAGCCAGTAAAGGTCATGGAGCACGGCTGTGATGAGTGAACGGGATTTTGTGCAAGTCAGTACATGGGCAGTAGGGTTTTTGGATGACCGCAAGTTTGAATATTGCTGAAAAGAGGGATATGTTGCTGAAGCTTTTTGACTTTCACTCATCAGGATAAACACAAGAGTGCCAAATTCCAAAAGATTAGAACAATTTGTACCACTGGAGAAAAGGGGTGCCAATTGGTTGACAAGTTAATTGGCCATGGTGTTACCATGCCAAAAGCAGTAAAGAACTATAGGCTCCCCAAGCTTCTGGGTAATTCAAAAATGTGCTTCTGCAATTGGGTAGCACTTGCTGAACAATTCTGAGTGTGATAATAGCTATACTAACAACCAATTTGAGATAATCAGTGGATCTCATAATGTGGCTCACTTATACTTGCTAGAAGCAACATGCATTCATACACAGGGACCTGTTCTCTGTAAACAAAAGCGATATGTTCAAGCATTGCACCCTTTTTGAATTACCCAGGAGCATGGGGAGCCTATTGTTCCCCATTGCTTTTCCAAGGCAATGCCTCAGCCAATGAGAACTGACTTGCTAACCAATCAGCACCCTTTCCTCCTGTAATATAAACTGTTGTGATTATTTGAAATTTGTCATTCTTGTATTTGTCCTGATGAGTGCAAGACAAGAAACATCAACAATATGTTGAGGATCATCCTTTGCCATTTCCGCTAACTCCAGCATGATGCCACCACCAAAAACACCTTCGTCTCACATCCGTTGTCAGAATTCCATAGGGACTGTTCCCTCCAGGACACCCTGGTCCACTCCTCCATCACCCCCTGCACCTCAACTCCTTCCCATGGCATCTTCCCATGCAACCGCAGAAGGTGCAATACCTACCCCTTTACTTCCCCCCTCCTCACCATCCTAGGGCCCAAACACTCCTTTCAAGTGAAGCAGCACTTCACTTGCACTTCCCACAATTTAGTCTACTGCATTCGCTGCTCCCAATGCAGTCTCCTCTACATTGGAGAGACCAAACGCAGACTGGGTGACTGCTTTGCGGAACACCTTCGGTCTGTCCACAAGCATGACCCAGACCTCCCTGTCACTTGCCATTTCAACACACCACCCTGTTTTCATGCCCACATGTCCATTCTTGGCCTGCTGCAATGTTCCGGTGAAGCTCAATGCAAACTGGAGGAACAGCACCTCATCTTCTGATTAGGCACTTTACAGCCTTCTGGACTTAACATTGAGTTCAACAACTTCAGATCATGAACTGTCTCCTGCATCCCCACCCCCTTTCTGATCCCCCTTTTTCCAATAATTTATAGTTTTTAATTTTTTTTTTAATAAATTTGTCTTTTCCCACCTATTTCTATTATTTTTAAATTTATTCCCATCCATTGTTTTATCTCCACCTTTTAGCCCATTTCGATCCCTTCCCCCCCACCCCACCCCCACTAGGGCTATCTGTCACTTGCTCATCCTGCTTCGTACCCTTAATGTCACCATTAGCACATCCTCTAGCTAATATCAGCACTGTCAACACCACTTTGTCCTTTTGTCTATGACGTCTTTGGCAATCTCTTCTTTGCCTCCACCTATCACTGGCCCTCTAACCAGCTCTACCTGTCCCACCCCCCTCAACCAGCTTATATTTCACCTCATTTCTATATTTCCTTAGTTCTGATGAAAGGTCATATGGACCCGAAACGTTAACTGTATTCCTCTCCGCAGATGCTGTCAGACCTGCTGAGTTTTTCCCGCTATTTTTGTTTTTGTTTCAACAACATGTCTCTTTTTTCAGCAATATTCAAGACTCAAGTCTACAGAGCCTAGAACGTGGGAGGCTAGCCAGGAGTGCATTGGAATTGTCAAGTCTAGAGGTAACAAAGGCATGGATAAGAGATTCAGCAGTAGATGAGCTGAGGCAGAGGTAGATTTGGGCGATGTTATGTACGTGGTAATAGGTAGTCATGTTGATGGTGCAGATATGTGGTTAGAAACTCATCTCAGGGTCAAATATGACATCAGGGTTGCGAACAGTCTGGTTGCAGCTTCGAAGAGTTGTCAGGAAGACGGATGGAATCAATGCATTAGGAATGGAGAATAACACAGTTCAAGAAAAATTCGAGGGCCAGAATTAATTGGCCAGCCAGCGTGAAATCGTATTTCTTTTATGCTGTTGGCGGGGAGCAGATTCCACATCCACTTCCAGACCTGCCGATCGTGCACACCCAACAGGTGCAAAATTCAGGCCTAGGAATTTCGACTCCATGCTCCTAAGGCACCAAGAGAATGCAATAACCCTGTATTGATCATTCTTTTACCTAACTAACCATTGACATTTTATAAATGGAAATGTCCTCTTCATTCTGAAATGTGACAAGTTGACTTTTAAAGGTCTGCAGTGAAACCATACCCACACACACTTTGAAATTCTGTATCAAAGTGAGACTGACTTCTGATAAGGTGGTGCAGAGCCAGCAGTAGAGTTACACTGTGTTATTCTCCATTCCTAATGCATTGATTCCATCCGTCTTCCTGACAACTCTTCGAAGCTGCAACCAGACTGTTCGCAACCCGGATGTCATATTTGACCCTGAGATGAGTTTCTAACCACATATCTGCACCATCAATAGAGTTACACTATTGGCTCTTCACAGCTCTCCAGCCAGGCCGAAAGTAGCTCTGCACATCTGTATTATCAAGCAACATATCTTCGCCTCTTAAGGCTTTTCAAAGTCAAATTTGGTCTCTTCACATTATCAGAATATTCCCAACTCTTCTTCAGAATAGGACAAAGTATTCTTTGCCATGTTGAATGTCAGGTTAGCTCAGTTGGCAGCACTCTTGGGCCAGGCGTAGTTCAAGCTCTATATTCAGGGAATTGGCGCATAACGCAAACTGCCACAACAGTGCAGCATGTGAGCATGTGTTGCATTCAAAGATGGAAGCAAGTATTGATATCCCTGTGTCAGCCAATGAGTTAAAGGTAGGGTGGGACTTACAACAGGGCATGCAATAGTATTTTTTTTACAGAAAACAGAGTCTATTGACTTAGCAAACTGCCAACAGAATCGACTGAAACAATAAGTCCATTTACTCAGCAAATAGAGTCAATTTAAATGGAGCCTTTATAAACTGCAGCAAACCTAACTTAAGACTGAAACTATAGCAAAGCCACCCATAAAAGCAGTATTTGTCCAGAAAAATGCAGTGATTGGGGCATAGTTATACATGCATAAATTATGCATGTATAAAATCAATCCCAGTCACCTATAGCAATGTAGGGCGGAATCGTCCCAGGTTTGCACTGTGTGGTAGTGGGTGGGAAAAAGGACATTTTACCCACTGGCTGCAATGACAGCTTTTCATGCCATATCATCCCAATCCCGCCTCATTAATCATGCATTCCCAGGAAACACTCCATGTTTCTTCGTCACTTTGCCGTTTCTCCATGCCAGATGCCATATTTAAAATGCAGCTACGGGCACACCTCTCAGTGTTTCCAGCCCAAGACTGCTGCATAGAAGACATGGCCCGAAAGGCAAGAAGACTGCAGCCCCCCAGTTTAGTGATACAGCTCTCGAGCACCTTTTGGACGCCGTGGAGGTCCAACATGATATGCTCTACCCCCCACCCAGCTCTGGTGCCAGGAGAGGCAGCAACATTACCACTTCATTATCATTACCATTTGCACAGGTCAGCTTGTATCCCCACACATACCCTGGGGTGGCCCCCTTCCCCAGTATAGCCCTTGCTCCTTGCAGCTTCTTCCCTTGCCTTAGGTCACTTCACACCCTTCCCCAAGTGAGCCCTAGCCTTGCAGCTGTTGAGAAGCTGGTCTAGTAGGTAAAGACCCATAGCCCCCCCTAAAAGTGATATGGCACTCTCTGCAAAGCCTGGCACTGTCAACTCACCCAGGAAAGTGGGCAGTATTCCATCACATCCTGACTTGTGCCTTGTAGATGGTGGACAGGCCTTTGGGGAGTCAGGAGGTGAGTTACTCTCCAAAAAATGCCTGAAGCAAAGTAGGCAAACAAGCCTTGAAGTCCCAAGCGAAGTGCAGCTTACCAGGTGCACGTTGCTTATGTACAGTTGTGAAACACATTGGTGTGCAATCACGCAGACTTGCTCAGATGATCCAGCATGGGGGCTGATTCCGACGAACTAGCCTTATAATGAAATGCAGATATATTACGATGAGATTCCCGATGTCCAACAGTGGGAAACGTGGCCCACCATTGATGGGTAGAGCAGATGATTGCCAACTGGTTTCATAACGTCATGAAACTGGTTTTTGGCCTTCTTGCCAGTTTGTCCACTCACACCGCCAAACACACCCGATGACAGCAGGCACATAAAATTCCGCCCAAAGTTTCCAAGTGTGATTGGTGGGGGAATTATCCAATCATATCCTTTCTGGCCAGGATTTGTGTTGTCACCATGTGTAGCCTTCACAGTTAAGTTAAACAAAAAGACCTCTCTAGATGTTTCGGATGTCACGGCAGTACCTGAAGATCAGGGAGGAGTCCAAGACAAGGTTCCTCCTCCAATAATGCCATGTAACATCAGATTAACTGGTTGCTCATTTGTTGCTGCTTATGAAGAATGATTTCCAGTGCAGAATTTCAAGTTTCTCTACTAGCAGCAATCGATGTGTTCCAATATTCGCTTTATGAAGTATTTGAGATAATTGGAATATATTGAAGCTGTATTAATAAAGGTGGATATTATATATAAATCTTTCACAAGAATTACTAAAGTTGCAGACTTCATATTGTGGATTTGACACTTCAGGTGCAGCAAAGTTTTCACAGTCATGTGGAACATGGCCACAAGAGCAGGACAGAGGATGGGAATTCTTTGGAGAGTAACTCACCTCTTGGCTCCCCAAAGTCTGTCCACCAACTACAAGGTACAAGTCAGGATGTGATAGAATACTCTCCACTTGTCTGAATGAGTGCAGCTCCAACAACATTCAAGAAGCTGAACACCATCCAGGACAAAGCAACCTGCTTAACTGACACCCCATCCACCACCTTCAATATCCACTCCCTCCACCACTGACGTACAGTGGCAACAGTGTGTACCCTCTACAAGATGCACTGCAGGAACTCCCCAAGGCTCCCTCGACAGTGCCTTTCAAACCCACAACCTCTACCATCTAGAAGGACAAGGGCAGCAGATACATGGGAATACCACCACCTGCAAATTTCCCTCCAAGCTACTCACCATCATGACTTGGAACTACATTGCTATTCCTTCACTATCCCTGGGTTAAAATCCTGGAACTCCCTCCTTAACAGCACCATGGGCGTATCTACACCACATAGACTGCAGTGGCTCAAGAAGGCGGGCCACAGCCACCTTCTCAAGGGCAATTAGGGATGGGCAATAAAAAAGTGCTGGCTAACCTGCGGCACCCACATACCGTGAAAGAATAAAAAAAACTACTGGGAACTTTATAGTTCAGTTGTTGGCACGTTTAACTTATGAACATTTCTCATGATTAAGTACATAATGCAAAATAACTAAAAGTTTTCTCAAGGACAGTGGTGAGACAAAATGATGGTTGTCCTAACTGAACCTTCTGAACATGTTTCAAGGAACAAGGTTGGGTGTGAGTTACTGTTTGCTCTGAGATCTTTATCATACCTCATTAATAGTTCCCTATTAATTTACAGCAGCCCAAATGTGAAGGGATAAAAATATCTCTGCAAGTTCAAGACCATGTATGTGGCATGAATAGATTGATTGAAAACCCATTTTGAGGAACTTTGAAAATTGTTGAACAACTTGATTCCAGTAACGTAATGCCCTGCATGCGTATTTCTCATTCTGCGTGGAATGTCTGTGTGGTTGAGTTAATTTCTCCAAATTTAGGCTTCTCCAACCTGAGGAGCACTTGCAGGTCACTTCAGTTATAGCTCTGGCACTCAGCAGGCTTGCTGTCCGTACACCCCTAGTGCAGCAAGTTATTACTAGAGTTGAAATTTAATGTTTTGCAGAAGGAGAAAGTAAGGCAATTATATAATATAGGTCCTAGTATTCATAGAACAACTGAAGGAACTCAAGAATGGAGACTACAAATGGGAAAATTAGCCATGATTTTGTTTCCCTTGTTTTTTTCTGCTCTTCATGAGGCATCTGACCATGGATGAGGAAAGTCATTTGGCCCTTTCTAGCTTATTGACCTTGGAAAACCTCCTGTCCCTCCATAACAGCATCCAACTGTGTCTTAAACAAATCCATACTTTATACCCCCGATACTTGATCCATTTCAAATGTTGATCACATTTTCTGTGAACCTTACCCATGTCTATCATGCCCTCGTGAACTCTTCGCAGATCTTCATGAACTTCCCAGTCTGGCCTCAGGTTGCCTTTCTAGAAACAACTTCATCTCTTTCGTATTTGCAATGGCCATTCTGTGCAAATCAAAAGCAATTAATAAATTTAGCAAAGCTGAGTGGTGTGATGTGCAGTGAGCTAGAGATAGGAAAGGTTCACAAAGATGGGAAGTGAGGGCCACTCTGAACCAGCTTTCTGGAGCTCTTCCTTGGCAGTTTCAGAGAAAGACTGCCAGATAGTCTTTGTTGTATGTTGGTTGTGACTGGCTAAAGAACAGTTACAGGGACATAGGGACATATGAGATATAACTGGTTTATTGGATAAACATAACTATATACAGATCTACATGACTATGTATTAATCAGTCTAAGGCATGAGCATTCTCCCTCTCGAATCTTGGTCATGTGTCTCTTACATTATCATGTGGGTGGTACTGTTTCTCCAATCCCACACATTAATATTTTCAATCCTGAACACCCTAATACAACATCTCCCCCCTACAAGTCTTTAACTAAATATATTTCACATTTATATTTGCATACTGCCCCATCTTCCCCTGCCCAAGTCTCTGACTTAATGGATTCAATTGGACAGGAGTTATCATGACTCTCTGATTGTGTTTTGTCAGATTTGGAAGATCAGTAGTCTCTCTTTAGACTTCTTTTCTTTGACTTGGTTGGTCTCCGGTAAGACTTGTAGTATCTGGTGCATTGTCAGTTTGTGACTCAACATCTGGATCTTCCAAATGTTTGATGGGTGGTTCTCTTTGAGGAATGAGGATGTGATTTTCTCCTGTTCCTTCTTATAGTACCTTCTGGAGTAAGTGCTAAGTACGATCTCTGTTGATTGTCATCCCTTTGGGCAATTACTCCTTCCCTGCCTTGGTATCTTATCTGGATCTAGACTTGATCCTCTTTTTTTCTCTCCTTGCTACTATACCTCTCTTGATCAGTTGTTTTGCTCTCATGAATGGATTTTGTGGGGTTATCCCTCTCTTTGCATTTCATATGTTCCCTATCCTTGCCTGTTGAATTCACCCTGGTTCCTTTTGACAGTTTTGTCTGTCTTTCTTTACTTCTGGATTGGTGACTTCTTGTAGCTTCTCATTCATGAAATCTTGGGAAATCCTGGACTGTTGGCTCTGGAAATAAGATAGGAAGCTGTGAGGAAGCCTCTTGATCAACATTTTGGCTTCTCTCAAATTACAGTAGCACTGGTGTAGCAGCAAGGTCAGCGCCTTTTAATGTGGAAGAGGTGGACATTGCATGGTTCAATCCTGTCTCTAGCTCTTGACTTGTTTGACTGCTGGCATCCTTGACTACCACTTTTGGTGATGGATAGGTACGGATGCACTTACAAACGGGCCGCCAATGTTGGATGAATGCAGCATTTTGGCAGTGTGTTCTATCACTTGAGCTTTGTCTTCCACCTTCTCAAGAGAGCCACAAAGTGATGAAGGACCATGGTCATGCTGAAATACTTGTTGGCCTAACTGGTTCATTAACCCAATGGCTGAGGAAAGCTGAATCCCAATTCTACTCTCTGTCTCCTGGGCATCTTCCTGGAAAAGGGCTGGATTATAAGCCTCTGTGAAAAGTGTAAAAAAAATCAGCGCTGAAGCCCCAATCCAGATCTTCAGTGCCTTTGGACGATTTGAGGGAGTCTGATTTGGTATCATCATTGAATGTCCGTTGAGTGATGTCCTCCGTCTTAATGAGGTTAAGGTCTACACAGGGGTTTCAGTTTAGAAAGAGAATTCCTGATCGTGAAGAACATGCAATGTTTCCAGTATCTTTCTTTTCTTGCATTGGAGTGCTGCCTGCAACATGCCCATGATTTGTAGTTTGATTCCTCTTGGACCATATAATTGGGATTCAGCTAACCTCAGCCATTGGGTTAATGGTCACAGTTTTCTGTCTGATAAGACACTTGCTCCAATTTGAAATTAGTGAAATGCCCTTTGACACAAATATCTGCTTTCCAGAATATATATCCAGGGTCTTTGATCTCATCTCGGAAACATTTTTGTTTACCTTGTTGTTGAGATTTCTCAACTTCATTGATGGCCTTGTGCAAGAAGATTCTCTTTTTATCCTCTATACATCAAGAGGTTTTAATTCTGCACCTCTCCCCAGATTGTCGAAAACTTTTGCAATGAAAGCGTTCTGCAGTGCTTGCAGGACACAGTTCACACTTGTGAGGCATTTTCGTGTTACAGTGCTGGCATGGTTCGATGGTGTCTTGAACTTTTGTTCTATATGGTGTCTTCTTCAGAGTTTCTTAAACATTTTTTTGTTAATAAATTGTACTGTCCCCATTTGGGGTTTTCTAAGCCAAGGTTTTTCTTCTCTTCTGAGTATGGCCCTATTCTATTGATAGACCCAGTTTGTCTCACCAACTATATTGTCTCCTTCAAGGTTAAGTTTCCTTTGGATTGCAGTAGGTCAGGTAGGGTGTCATCAGTAACACCAACTATAGTGTGGTCCTGTATTGGCTCTGTTTTAAGATCACCATATTCACAACCTTCAGCCAGTCGATACAGGCCATTAATAAAGGCACTTACTGGTTCACCTGGTTTCTGGGAACTTTTGTTGAACTTGGCCATTTCTAAAATCTGATTACTCCATTTTACTCTGGGTTTAAATTAAAATAATTATCAAAGGCTTTTAAGACTTCTTTGAATTTGTCTGCCGTTTCATTTATGCTTTGTCTTGCTAAAACATCAGCAGCAATTGCTCCAACAGAGTACAGTAAAATATTGACATATTCAGCCTCAGACTCATTGTCCAACCCTGAAGCAATTCGAAATCTTAAAATTCTTTTCCTCCTTTGTGCCAAATTCTGTGTTTGATTTGGTGATTCCGTTTGCCCAAATCTCTCAGGTAATGTGAATTTGGAATCCATGACTCCAGTAAACTTCCAGGAGGCTTGCCTTAACTTTTTAAACTTCTCTTGCAAGTAAGCGGTTTTCCTGTGGTGATGAGCCTTTCACTGATACCTGCTGCGGTTGCTAACCTTTTTTGTATTTTCTTCTTAAACTTTGCAGAGTTTTTTTTTAATTAATTGCTGGGAGTTGCTATTAAGCTCAGTTCACTGCTGTCCTCCCACTGGGGAATTACGTTTAAGCAGCCGATTTTGTTTTTATTGCTGCCTCCGGGTCGCCATGTGTAATGTCACTAATCTTAGATCTGGACTATGGGTGTATCGAAACCCGTGCTCACTAAAACAGGAAATTGCCCGGTGCTGCCTGCTTATTGTCCCATTAAATTGAAGATTTTGACCCTTTTTCAAGTGCTCACCCTTCCTCAATCATTGCTAGGTTCTCTGACTAGGTTCTGGATGGGGAATTTTCACAGAACACCACGTGCTGTGGTGCAGCCCTTACTAAATTGAACGGTTGATTTTTCTGCCTCTCTCTGTTTCCGCGTCTTTTATGGAGCTCCTTTGGAGATTTCCAACTGCCTTACCCAAGACTTCAGCTTTGATGCTTTTTTCCAGGTCAGACTAGCAAACTCACTTAAAGTTGATTTTCGGAGATTTCAGGGGCATTCACAGCTGCCACCACCACAACCACCATGTTGGCATGTTGATTTTGACTAGCTAAGGAACAATTGTCAAGACATTGGAGTCTCTTAATTATAACTGGTTTATTAGATAAAGATAACTATATACAGATATACATTTGGAGATACATATTTGGAGCCAATGGTGGCATAGTGGTAATCTCACTGGACTAGTAATCCAGAGGCCCAGGCTAATGCCCAAATACATTGGTTCAAATCCCACCATGTCAGCTGGTGGAACTTAAATTCAATTAATAAAGAAAACTTGGATTACAACACTTACTGCCATCACACCAGCCCCCTGCTGATTCTGAAGGCTGGCAGCAGCTTATAGGTGACCTCACAGTGGCAGAGGGCCATTTGGCTCTCCTCTCAGTGGCCCATGAAGAGACTGCAAGAGTATAAAAAGTGCAGCTTTGGCCATAAGCCTTCATGTTGGGGGAATCCCCCTGCATCCTAATGGCCCAATGAAAGGTTGATCCGCCTTTTTTAAACATTTCATGCAGGTTTCCTAGGGTGCCTCACGCTCACCTACATACTCAAGCAGCACCTCTATTGGTGGGTCTGCCATTTGTCCAGTGCTGGGCATCTTCCCATTAGCCCTCCTCCCTTGGGAACCTGCCAGCCATCCTTAATTAGATGGCGAATACCTGTTAATTAGCTGCCTCCAGGAACATCATGCAGGTGCACAGAACACAGTCGACATGTGAGTTGAGACCCAGAAGTGGTCTTGACACCCAAGAACCTTCTAAGAACAGAAGATTCCAACCTGATTGTTCAGATTGGTAGCTGCAGAAAAGGCATGGTGAAAGAGGGCCAAAAGTTACATAGTTGAGTGATTTTGAATGTGCATTTATAAGTGAATTGAGAGAGAGTCTGCTTGAGGATGGTCACTGAAGGAAAGAGGGTTTGAAAAGGGAAGGAGGATGTGGATGAAGAGTGATCAGAGATGGCCTTATCTGTGATTGACATGATGGGAGTAGCGAGACTATGTGAGAATGTCAAGAGGGTTACTGCGGATATGTGTTGAGGAATTTATATAGAGGCAGAAATTAAGGAAGGATAGGATAAAAATCACCTCTTGATAGTGAACACTTATAACAGTTTTGACTGTTTTCTTACTATGGGCTTTTTTGTAACCTATTTCAATGGTGAAATTAGGGGCAACTGCTCAGATAGAATTTGACCTGTGCTTGTGTACAGTTGGGTATGGACATCAGAAACAATACAAAAAAAGGACTTGCGTTCATACAGTGCAATTTTCTCTTGCGAAATACCCCCAAGTGCTTCACAGCTATTTGAATTACTTATTGCAATTGTGCAGGCAAAGATGTCAGCCCAGTGTGTATGTCAAGGACCTATAAACAGTAGTATGATAATTGAGCAGTTAATCTGTGTGATGTTGATTGATCGATTAATGTTTGTTAGCACTCCAGGAGAACTCCATGCTCTTCTTCCACCAGGGCCATGAATTTTTTTACATCTGTCTGAACAAGCGCGTGGAGTGTTGCTTTAATGGCTTATTTAAAAGACATCAATTCTGACAATGACTCTCCCAGTACTGCACTGAAGCATTATCTTAGATTGTGTGCTCAAACATGCGGTATGATTTGGATCCACAATCTTCTGATAGAGAGGGAAGTACTGCAACTGGGACAAAATTGCCTCATTCGGTTTGGATTTCAGTGGGGCATTGTCAATAAGAAGATTGGCTCTTTGAGCGATATGGAAAAATAAAACCAGAACAGAACCGAGCAAAAATGTATGCCCGATATGTCAACTGACTTGTACTGTCTCAACATAATCAACACTTTGACTGTCTCCAGCGTTTTCCTGTTTTTGTTTCAGATTTCCAGAGTCTGCAATATTTTGCATTTGGTTCATGCAAAGAACCCAGCTGGCTTGATTACGCACAAACTTTATGGGTTGCAAGGACCTGATCCAGACATGACTGGCACAATAAATTAAAATTAGCTCAGGGGCAAGGGAGCTGTCAACTGGCACTTTGAATATATGCTGAGTGGCACAATAACACACTATAGCTCATTCAACGGTAGCAGGGAATCTTTCTTTATGATTTGATTCTGATTGCTGGCTATATCTCTGGAGAAAGTGCACTGTGCTATCAATAGACACGTTACAGATGTCCCATTGCATAATGCATATTCCGGCAAAAAAATGTTGTCCCCCATATTAAAATAGCACACCTTGGCTGATAGTGTTGTTTCCCTGAAGTGCACACTCCGTCTACTGTCACCTAGCCTTCCCTCAAGTGAAACTTCATCAGTCATTTTTATATGAATGCTATGTTTCTGTTGAGTCAGGCTTTTATTTGACTTTTTCCAATTTGTAAGTGGATCTGAAACAGATGTAAGTGGCTTGGGAACAATTACTCAATCTGCACCTGTTGACATTTCAGTAAATGCCATCAGTGATTCAATTTGTGTGAGAATATCTGCTCTGCATAACGGATGTCTTTGGCTGGCATAGATTGTTGGCAAGCAGCTCATGCCTCCTCTGCTAGTTGGTGAAGAATGAAAAGCTGATGGCAGTTTAGTGCAAGCACGACCCACTTAGGAAGAGAGCAAAAACAAAACTGAAGTTCAACCAAACATCTTAAAAATCTTTCAGTTGTTGGTTAATTTATCCAAGCTTACTGCCACTGAGAAAGTATGGGCTGGAGATGCGTTCATGTTCGCTGTTAACATTTACCAAGGGCTCAAGATAAAGAAGTATAAAAAATGCAAGTAAACCAAAGATCTGTTTATTTTCACGATGTTGTAAAGATCAAATAAAGCCCAATAAAGCTGACGTGTTATCTTAAAATTCATTCACATGAATATTATTTTACCCTTGACTGACTTTCAGCCAAATCTATCTCCATTTATTCTTTTGCAGGTGATGGAAAATATGGAGGAACAGAAATATTGCTCAATTATACTCAATGGAAAGAAGTGGCCAATCATGCAGCAATGACAATGGGGATCTCAAATTACAAGATCTCCCCTTCCAAATGATACAATAAAAGCAAAACACCATAAATGTCAATAGAAGTATTTTAAAGGGATGTTACTTGGTCTCGCTTTTACCAGGGGCTGAATTTTCACCTTGGTGTGCGGGCACGCGCCTGACATGCACGAGCATGAAATAGTGCGTGATTGCACTGGGCGAGGGTCCCGACGTCATCGCACACTCGCGCGATATTTTGGTTGGCGCACCCACTAACAATTAAGAAGGCTGTTAAGCCCGTTAATAAATTAATTAAACTAAATTTTTCCCTGCCCGTCCAACCTTACGGTTGGCGGGCAGACGAATAGACCAAGCAGCCTCTGGATTTTTGAGGAAATCCGATGTTAATTAAAAATAAAGTAGAAATTTTTAAATCTCATTTCTGACATGCCCCTGCTGAGGCGACATGTTTACCTTAAGTTTTAAAACTTTATTTTTCACGTGAAAAGTCTTCAGCTCCCTGAGGCAGCTCTGTACCTTCAGGGAGCTTTCTGTGAGCGCACCCACGCCCATGTACTGACTTCCATGCCTGCCATCCCACCACAACCACCCCCCCCTCCCAGGCAGCGCTAAACATTTCAGCGCACGATTCACGCTGGCTGGCCTTTAATTGGCGCGATCGTGAACGGTGGACCGTTGCAAGGCTGACCCCAGGCCCGCCCACCTGCCAAGTAGAAAATCCTCCCCCAAGCTCAAAACGTTACTTAGATGACCTGATGACATGGGGAAACATAGCGTCTTCTGTTTTTTTTTGTATAATTACACTAATATCATTGTACCAATTGAATGATCTGATTCTGATCATAACTATTGTTCTGTATGGTCATTTGCTGTGAAATAAAGCTGCTTAATGATTTTTATCTGACCAGATGTTAGAGAAACAGGAATGGGGTACATTCAAATAAAAGACATCCAGTTTAAATGTCAATGGGGGCCTAGGTTATGCTATCATGTAAGTAGATACAGGCACACCATTAAAAAGTGGGCTGCTCAGATCACTTAGAAGTAGCCAGCATTGCTGTAGCCAAAGCAGTATCTAAGGCAGAAACCCTTTACCGCAAATGATGACTGGGCCCCACATGAGATATAACTTGTATCTTCTGTTTCAAATGCTGATTGACTCGATATGCATTCCAATTGTTTTCCCTTCAGGGTTGCAAGCATTGTCATGAACACTTTAATCACAGAACATGGTTCATCTTCAAGGACTTAGGCCCTAGGGTATTCTGGAAGAATTTGTGTTTTAAAATATACTGTCCCTTAAAGGGTTAATGCAGGACTCTGATTACTGTTGCTGGAAAAAAGCATCTTTTTACAAGAAAAGGTAATTAAGCAGTTGAAAACCTCTTGACCAAGGTGAACTGTGTACAAGGGGGGTCACATGGGCTTTATGACTGAAAAAACACCATACCTGGAAGACTGCATTTTAAAATTGGGTTTTGGTTTTGCTTTGACAAGAGAAACAAGACAGCAGCTTTTTACAGTCCAGAGCCAGTCCACATCCGGAAGTGAATATAAGCTGCTCCTGAGATGTTCTGCATGCTGGAATAGAGTACCCTCAAGTATTCCATGAGTCTGCCTGAGAAGCAGTTCCAGAGTCATTGATATTTCACAGATAAGTGCAGAGACAAATCATATAACCCAAACACCATTTCAAGAACTCCACCATCTATCCTTTGCCTTTGAACCATTGACTTTAACTTTTGGCTGAATTCCTCCATTTTTTATTTTGTGGTGTGTGTGTGTGTGTGTGTGTGTGTGTGTGTATGTATGTGTGTGCGCGCATGTGTGCCTTAGGGTATCTTGAAAGAGTAATTAGTATAATTTCATATTCCACACTGGATATTGATAAGCTTTGCCTTTCTATTTGACAAGACAGGTTTTATAATAAGCTAATAAGTTTGTTGTTTATTGAAAGAAGTCGCTTGTACTCTGGGTACCAGTGGTGAAGGTAAACAATTGGCCAGTTGCTGAGTAAATTAAACTTTTAAAGTCATGGTATAACCTGTGCAGTAGAAGGGCGAGATCAACTGCTCGCTCTTCCCATCCCGGTAGTAGCAGCATTTGTGGACTCTCTATCTCTCTGCATCTCAATTAAGCAAAACGATAGTTTGTCCATTTTCGATCTTACACACACTTGTATCTTTCCAGTAGTGTTTAACACAGCAAAACCAGCAGTTCTATTTTTCTCCATACAACTGTTGGCAGAGGGAAATGAGTAACAAATAATGTAGATGGAACAGAATAGTTATTAAAGGTTAGTTGAGGGAATTCCTCTTCCTTGTAACTAATAAGGTAGATAAAGGGCAACCAGTAGATGTGGTATAGCTGGGTTTCCAAAAGGCCTTCAACAAGATGCCAGACAAAAGGTTAAAAGGAAAGATAAATGTGCATGAGTTGGAGGTAATATATTAGCATGGATAGAGGATCTTTTAGCAGATTGGAAGGAGAGAGTGGGCATAAATGTGGCTTTTTCAAATTGGCAAGTGGTGAATTGTGGAGTAGCACAAGGGTCAGTGGTGGGGCCTCAGCTATTTACAATCTATATTAATGACTTAGATGAAGAGACAGAGGGCAGTATCTTCCAGTCGGCTTGCGGGGGTGGGCCCAACATGCTGATGCATAAAATGACGCACAATGAAGTTGGGCATGCGTCCCAACGTCATCACGCGTCATCGCGATATTTTGTTCAGTGGGCATGCACCGGAGTAGGCCTTTTAAGGCTATTAAGGGACTAATTAAAGTATGTAAGAATGCTGCCCATCCAACCTTAAAGTTGGCAGGCAGGCAAAAAGCCCAAGCAGCTTTCATGGGTGGGATGAGATTTCCTGAAGCTTTTATAAAATAAATAAATACATTTTCCCACCTTTACAAACATGTCCCAACTCATGTGACACTGTCACATGAGGGGACACATTTAAATAAATTTTTGCATAATTTATTGAACTGTTTTATTATCTATTCAATCTCGCTGAGGCACAGAACTGCCTCAGGGAGATTGCTGTGCTCTTTCGCGTGCATGCCCGCCAAAATAAAATGGCGGCATGCAGCCAATCGCAGGCAGCGATCAGCTCCGTGTCTGCCCCCGCCCACTCCCACCCAGCCCACCCACCATAGGAAAAATTCAAGCCAGAGACTAATAGAGCTAAGTTTGAGGATGATACATAGGTGGAAAGGTAAGCTGTGGTAGGACACAGAGAGGCTGCAAAGAGGTATAGACAGGTTAAATGTGTGCGCAACAAGATGACAGATGGATTATAATGTAGAGGAGTATGCAGTTATTCATGTTGGTCAAACAAATAGAAGAGCTGAATATTTTTTTCAAGGCAAGAAACTTGTAAGTGTTGGTGCTCAAAGAGACTTGGATTTGTTCGTACAAGGAATGCAAAAAGTTAACATACAGGTGCAGCAAGGCAAATAGCATGTTGGCCTTTATTACAAGTGGATTGGAGTACAGGAATAAAGAAGTGTTGCTACAGTTGTGCAGGGTTTGGTGAAGCTACATCTGGAGTACTTTGTACAGGTTTTGATTCCACATTTAGGAAAAAATATACTTGTGTTGGAGGCTCACTAAATTGAACCCTGGGGTGATGAGGTTGTCCTATGCTGACAGGCTGAGTAAACTGGGTTTATTTTCTTTGGGGTTTGAAAGAATGAGAGGTGATCTCATTGAAACGTACAAGGTTCTAAAGGGGCTTAATAAGGTAGGTGCTGAGAGATTGTTTCACTGGTCTAGAAATCTAAAGCATGGGGTCAAAATCTCAGGATAAGGGACAGATCATTTAGAACTGAGATGAGGGAAATTCTTCACTTAAAGGGTCGTGAATCTTTGGAATTCTCTACCCCAGAAGGCTGTGGATGCTCCATCATTGAATTCATTTAAGGCTGCGATAGACAGATTTTGGTCTGTCAGGGAGTTGAAGCCCAAGATCAGCCATGATCATATTGAATGGCGGAGCAGGTTCAAAGGCCCATATGGTCTACTCCTGCCCCTATTTCTTGTGTTCTTGTGCACTGTCACTGGGGAAGTTTGATAAAACTACAATGTACTCAAGCAACCAAAGCAGTCTCAGGGAAGGTGCAGGGAGGGCCTAAATTACTTTCTTAGATATAGGTTGTCGAATTTTGATTTCATTTTGATACCTTTTGCGCTCCTGGTGATTGCTATAGAATTCAGCACTTATCCGTTACTAGTCCAGCACCACCTTCAATTTAAAATTCTCATCCTTGTGTTCAAACCACTCCATAGCCTTGGCTCGCTCTATCTCAGTAATGCTTTACAGGCCTATAACCCTCTGAAATTCTGTGATCTTCCGATTCTCGCCTTTTAGCATCCCCGATTCTAATCACTCCAGCATTCTTGGCCATGCCATCAGTTACCAAGGTGCTAAGCTCTGGAATTCCCTCAAAATTCTCCATCTCTCTACCTCTCCTTCCTCCTTTAAGATGTTCTTTAAAACCAATCTCTTTGTCAGGAAGGTATAATAAATTTCATAATGTTTTGGAATTTATTAGAGAAATAACAGGGCCTGTGTCTATAGGTCTATGTGTGTGTGTGTGTGTGTGTTGTAATTCAGTCAGTCTAAAGGCTTTGATGTAACAGAAGATAAGCTAGGTTTGAAATGTTAAGTAGGTAAACATAGGTGTAGAGGGAACAATTGCATTTTTAAATAAACCAGACTAGATTGATTTAAAAGGAGGGATGAATTATTACACCTAGCCAGGAGAAGTTAAGAAACAATGGCCAGGATTTTTACCTTGTCGGGCCGGCATGGCAGGTGGGCCTGGGAGCAGTCGTGAAGCTGACCACTGCCAGTATTCGGGCCCCGACATCGATTTCACACTGGCTGGCCAATTAACAGCCAGCTGGGGAAACGCGCTGCAGCGCTCAGCGCAGCCGGGTGGAGGGCGGGAGGTGGGCGGTCGTGAAATGAAAGCTCCCTGAGGCACAGGGCTGCCTCAGGGAGCTGAAGATTTAAAAACACAAAAATAAAAAAATTACCACTGTTAAAAACACGTCACCTCATGTCGCATGAGAAGGGACATGTTATGAATGAAATTTAAAAATTTTTATTTAATTTTTAATTGCTGTTGGAAACTGTAAGGGTGGATAGGCAGCCAAAAATTTTAGTCAATTATTACTTTAATGGACTTAATAGCTCATTAATTGTTGGCTGGTGTACTGCCGACTCGACCGAAATATCACGCGAGTGCATGATGACATCAGGATGCTCGCCCGATGTCATCGCACATCATTTCACGATCGAGCAGGTCGGGCGTGTGCCCACCCACCCAGCACAAATTTCTGCCTAGTGTGTTTATTATTCCCAAAGATTGCAGGTAAAACTGGTACTATGAGAGATTTTTAGAATTAGAGAGGTAAAGTCCAAAGATATAAATAGTGAAACAATGGGAAATTACATCCAAAGGGGAAAATACGTAAAAAGAAGTGAAGGCTGTGTGTAAGAGTAGGCATTTTAAGATCTAACAAGGGTGAAAAGCCTTCAGCATCTAAGCCTCAAGCTGATGTCTACAAAGAACTGAAGTTAAGAAAGCTCACTTTGAGTTTGACTGTTTCAGGGTATTGTATGTTACTTTGCCTGGGTCTTTTAAAAGCTATGGGCAGAATTTTGACCTCGGCAGGCAGGCTCAGCGGGGGTGGGCGATGTGGTCAGGAAGCTGTTCACCACCCATGATCGAGGCCAGAAGGCAATTTCATGCTGGCAGGCTGCCTCAGGAAGATCAAAAAAAATAAAGATTAGAAAAATGTTATAAAACATGTCCCCTCACATGGGTAAGTACATGTTAGAAGTGAAATTTGAAATTTATTATTTTATTTTTATTTGATGTTGGAAACCTCATCCCACCAGTGGATGAGGTTTCCAAAAAAAATGCAAAGGCTGCTTGGCCTTTTTGCCTGCCCACAAACCGTAAGGTTGTACTGGCAGCAAAAAATTTAACTTAATTGATACTTTAATGGCCTTAACAGGCCTTTTAATTGTTGGCGGAAGCGCTGCCAATTCCTGTGCGCGCCCACCGACCGAACTATCATGCAACTGTGCATTGACGTTGGGACACTCACTGAGGTCAGCACGGGTCATTTTACACTCAAGCGGGTCAGACACATGCCTGCTCGCTGAGGTGAAAATTCTGCCCTATGTGTCTCATTGTTGCCTTAACAAAAGTGTAACTGGGAGTTAGATTAACTAGGGGATTTAGAAGTTACCATAATAGTAACTTGTAGATCTATGCATGTGCTTGAAATCATTTCTCCTATTAACAAAAGTTTAATTTAGTTTTGTAAGAAACCTATAAGACTCAGTGGTCTTATTACTACTGAATTCAAGGCACGCATTTTGAAATGTATACAAATTGCAAAAGACCTCTGGCAGTCGTTTCAAGTTCCCCTTTGGGATTTGAGCAGCTCAGATTTACCATTGGCTGTGCCATAACACTCTTTCACCAAACTTTTGTTCTTTCCAAATAGCTCATGTGGCTCATTGTCTGATAACCCTCCTGGAAAGTGCCTTGGGATATTTTACTACATTAATGATGCTGTATAAATGTAAACTGTTGCTGTTCACATCTTAGCATCAAAACCAGAAATTCCATTTCAGTCATACAGGAAAACAAACCTCCCCTTCCTCATCCACAATAACGTGATTAACAACAGAAGAACAATCTCTTTTCTACCAGTGAGGCATTTCAAGGTCTCTCTGGCTGACACTCCGGCGCGGCACTGAGAGAGTGCTGCATTGTCACAGTCGCTGTCCTTTGCATGTGATCAGAAATCATGGATTGCCACTTCTACTTACTTCAGTGACTGGAGTGGACATTGCAGGTGAGAATTACCCACACAGCATTCCGCCTGTATAAGGGCAGTTGCAGATGTGTTCCCTTTAATTCAGTGATATCCTGACATAACACGGTCTAACTGGCTGATGTGATGCCAAGATCCCAAATTTGGGCAAAATAATGCCCAGGCTGTATCTTTGTTGAAAAAAAATCGTGCCTAAAGAATCAAGGTGGACCCTACTGCCGCATTATTTAAAGGGCCAGGCAACATGATTGCAGATAAGGGAAATTTTTGGAATCTTTTCTTTTGCAAAGTGTCAGAAAATACTCTGGACCGTTTGGTGTCTTTGGTGTTCCTGCATTTGTCAAAGAGTGTTGCCGCATCCTCATGAAGAGAGCAGGAGTAGGTGACCTGTGCACAAAAAGGCTGGAACAGGTATGGGGGCAGCAGTCACTGTGCTCCTGAGTCTGCAGGATGACAAGGAGATGGAGCAGAAGCTGAGGAGAGAAAATGTTCTGCAACATGCCTTCTGCCAAGTTGGAACCAGACACCTCCATGCTCCTTGTCTGTAACAGGACACTGTCTAGCAGACCAGCTAATGCACCCAGCAGCAGCACTCCCCTGTATACTGCCCATCGAGGTCCTTTACAGCAAAATGCATCTGCCACCTCACCTTCTGTTGAGCTGGCAAATGACCCACCCTTTATCCCCCAGCAAGTCACTCATGCCCACTTAACTCGCTGATCCCAGTTCTTTAGGTCTGGCTATGCCAGTATCTGAGCTGGTAGCTTATAGGTGTCAGATCAATGATGGGGCCGCTTAATCAGTTCTCTGTTTCCTTCTCTTCAGGCTTCTGTGGCTGGACAGCTGGCAGTGCTCAGGTGCCTTAAACAGGAAGTCAAGGGGAAGGCTGGTGTGGGGGAAAGTGGCATGGGAGGAGTTCAATGGTCACACTGTCTTCAACTTCCATGTGGCATCACATCTCAGGGTGAGATGAGGAGGGTGTTGAAAAGCAGCAAAAGTCTCTCGCTAACTGTCGTCCTGGACAGCCTCTGCTGTGCCAGATGCCATTGGCTGTGTTGCCTCCGGCCCCATGATGCAGGACGCCATCTCCAACCGGGAGTGCAGAGGATGGAGACATGCAGTCCCCATCCCCACTCTTCCACTCTCTGATCTTCTGTCCCTCCCTGGTGTTATGGGCAAGCTCCTTCTTCAAGAGAAAGGGCAGTGATTGTGCGGCACTGTGCTTAGTACAGTAGCAGAATAATGTGTGGAGGCAGGAAGAGGTGAAATGCTGGCAGCCTTGCTAAATCCACATGTATTTGTGAATATATGGATGTTTGGAGTGAGTCTTAAGTGCCAGACAGTGCTGTGGGGTGACTAATGGGCATGCGGTATATTGAACAGAGGCTGTTGGTGTCATGGGCACGAGGGGCAATCTTTAATATTTGTGACGGGACATCTCTCCTGCTGAAGAGCTGACGAGAACCCTGCATCACCTACTTTTGGAAAGGCCTACCAAATTAAGGGCCAATCAGGCATTTAATGGACAGCAGCGGGCCTTCACCAGGTTCAAGGACCCTGGGAGCAGAAATCCTGCTTCCAAGATCTGCCGGCCAATCAGAGGCACACACCCAGGGCCCCGGATTACTGAGGGACCCTGGATGGAGGTGAGTGATGGTGGGAGAGGGTTGCGAGGTGGGGATCGCTGGGGGTGGGGGAGTGGGGTCAGCAGCAAGGTTAGGGGACGACTCTTAGTGGGCTCCCCCTTCCTGATGCCAGGTTCCTTGATCAGGCAATGAGTGCCTTTGAACAAGGGACCCCTCCCCCCCAACCTCCCCCCAATCTCAGAAGCAATCCTGACAGAGTTTGCTTTTCAGGCTCCCCACATGCTGAGTCCCACACCAACTGTTGGGTGCAAACCAGCGGCAACAGGATAAGACCCTTGAGTGGACATAAGAGGTTGATTGGCAGTGGGACGGGAATGGCATCCATGAGGTTCCTACCCCAGACTTAATCAGGGCAGAAGCGGGAATGCGGGGGTCCCTACACGCCACCCTCCCATCTGATTAAATGCCTCCCCATCACTAAATTAACCTCAGGGGAGGGCATTGAATTCTGCCCAAGAGGTACTGTGAGGATGTATTCAAACATCTTGAACACCCTTGAGATCATTGCATTTTTTCCTGCATTGCTGCTAGATCCATGGTTCCAGACTCAGGGCGTTCACCTCCCTGGCGCCATGCTCCCAATCGCCCATCAGGCTGTTTCTGGAAGGCTTCCCACCCAGCCTTGGAAACATTGCCTCCCTCCTGGAGTTCACTCCAGTGACCAGAGCATCCAGTGTCGTGTCACTAACACAGGGAAACCTTTCCCTTGACTGCTGCGATATTCTTCCAATCTTGAAAACTGATTTCCTGTCAGGCATGTCAGGCTTCCTTTAATAGGCCTTTAAGAGGAGTGAGACCACAGGACATTTAGAAGACAAAGCAGCAGCCCTGGAGCCATTTCAGCCAATGCCAAAATCATGCAGGTGAGGTGGGTGGACAAAAATTGCACGGTCCCCACCTTGAACTATATGGGCACGGGCTATATGATCTCTGTGCCCAAAGGTTAACTAAAACCAGTTTCTAGTCCTGACTATCCGATGGCACAATCTTGAAGAGTAGAAAATTCTCCCTGTGTCCTGACCAACATAATTCCTACAACCAACATGACCAAAAACAGGTTTAGTGTTGGTTCATTCTACTGCTGTTTTGGGGATCTTGCCAAGTGCTAAAAAGCCACATTTATCTACATCACTTTCATATTGCTTTTCAAAGGAATTAGTTGCACCTAAAGCACTCTTAGGCGATTCTCAGAGACATGTTAAGTACTATAAATGTAAGCATTTTAAATCTTTTCCCAGGCTAGCAGTCTCTCAGACTCAAATGTGTGTGAAACTGTGCTGTATATTGGCTCGGAAAAGAGTTGGCGGTAACCAAGTTCCTTATGGCCTTTAGATCCTGCATCATTAGCTGACTTTTATCACATGATCCTGAATTTGGTTCATATCCCAGAGGTGAAGGGTCAAAGCCACATTCAACTCTGCTACAAAGTTTTTACACTCTCTATTTTTCATTTTAGAGTTGGCAATTCATTGTCAAAGGGTTTATTTTAGCTTTCTTTTTTTATTGTGTGACTATTGATGGTACACTCTGCACTAAATGAAGAAGATTACTGTGAGGCTTTGTTGAAACCATTTTGCTACAAGCACTGTTGCAGTTTCATTCGTTTGGTAAATTTGTTTCTGGGTACTCGATTTCTCACATCATCTAGAAATGTGCCACAAGCCACTTGGGCTTTTCTACCTGATTGGCTGTGTAGAGTAATGGATCAATGAATATATTAATAAGGCCATGCTGATATTAATGATGTAGCTGTGACACCAGTCGTCAGATGACTGACAGGCTTCAAGAGAGCAAGGAGCAGAGAAGTCTGTGTCCTGAATTCCATGTGGTCATGATGAGGTCTTTGTAAATAGTTCTTAAAAAAAGGTTTGAAGTTAAACCATGCTGGCTATGTCAAGTCTGTCGAATGGAAGGAAAGCTTCATCAAGGTTTGATAAGACTAGAAAGCATGGTATTCATGAAACCTCACTAATGCTCAGCAACATCATTGAAACTACATTGAAACAGGCTGGTGTCAGTATCAATCAAGGAACAAGCATTGGATTAGTGGTAGCATTCACACCGCAGAGTCAGAAGGTGCAGCATTCAACCCTCACTCCAGACGATCCCACTGACTGGACCTCCGCCTTGAATTCTGAGTTGACAGCCAGCAGGATGTTCCTGTCGTGTGGGTAAAGGTTGCAGGAGCTCACTAAATGCTCCAGCTGTACAGACCTAACCAGCCCAGAAGCTAGTATGAAGCTCACATGGCCAAGGAAGGAAGATTTATGCTATGGCTGTCAGACTGTTAATCAGCCTGTAAAATCTTCCACCATGTCACTCAGCTCTCGAGGTGAAGAGTGGAAGATGTGAAAGTCGGCATAACGTCCAATGTCTGGGCGAATCCGTAGATTCCACACTTTGGGCAGGATTTTCAGGTTGTCAGGCAGACGCGATCAGCGGGTCCAGAAGTAGCCGGGGAACGGACAGTCAACCGCCATCAGTCTCCGACCGCAATTTCATGTTGGCTGGCCAATTAACGGCCAGTCAGCGTGATGGGTGCACTGAAATGCTCAGCGCTGCCAGGGTGGGGGCGGGAGGAGAGTGCGGGCGCTGTCATAAGCATGGGTGAGCCGCGGAATGAAAGCTCCCTGAAGGCAGAGAGCTGCCTCATGGAGCTGAAGACTTCAAAAGTATTCAATAAAGATTTTTAAATCAGAGCAAAAGTGTCCAAACGTCACAAGCAGTCACCTGAACATATACATTATAAAAATTCTGCCTGTAGATTTTTATATCTTTTTAAATTTAATAACAGAAACCTCACCCTGCCCTTGGATGAAGTTTCATGAAAAAAGCAAAGGCCACCTGGCCAAATCGCCTGTCTGCCAACCATGGGGTTTGATGGCCCACGCAAAATCAGGGATAATTACAACTTTAATGGGCTTAACTGCTCCCTTAATTCCTGGCGGGTGGGCTTCCAGCTTTTGGGTGCACCCACCGACCAAAATATCGCACGAGCGCAAGATGATGTCAGGACACTCGCCCAACGTCATTACACACTTTTACACTCAAGCGAGTCGAGCGCACGCCCGCACACCGACCTGAAAATCCTGCAGTGTATGTGGAATTTAATGCCCCCTCCAGAGATGGGTTTGGGGGCAGGGAGCCCATTTGATTGGGTGGGAAGGTGCAGGGTGCAGATCCATTCTCTTCCCACCTCCCTCCAATTACGTGCAGGGTGGGAAGGTTTGAGGATGGCCTTTCCACCCAGAGCCCAATTGAGGCCCGTCAGTGGACACATAAGGGCCTCATCCTGTTGCCATTAGTATTTAACTCCCAGTGGCCAGTGTGGTCCCTAACAGGCAGGTCTACCTCTTATAGGGAGCAGTGGCAGGTAGTCCTTCTTTATCAGGCACTCTGTACCTGAGGAAGGCACTTGCCGATGGGACTAGAGGGATCCGGATTAAGATCCCACTCCTGGCCTTCAAATTGACCCACTTACCCTGGACTCCATTCTTGATCCCTGGTGCAGGCCACACTCCAGTACCGGCAGTGGCCACCAACCCCAGTGGCACTGCTGACAGGACAGCTGTCGACCTCAGATTGGTCATCAGCTTTTAGGGGGTGGGACGTGAGACATCCACCCCGTACCACGACCTCACAGGAGTCAGGATGCCTTACAGTGGGAAGGTACATGCTCAATTGGGATTTAATTCCATCAGGCCTCCCAAAAATAGCCACACCAGGGTCACCACTGGTTTTCCAGTTGGATGGGCCCCCTATGATGACAATAAACCCTGGCCTATGTTTTAAAATGATTTGGGGGGCTGGGCGGGGCGGGGGGGGTGTGGTTGGTGGCGGGGGCAGGGGGTGGGTGGTAAGTACGTGGCAGGAAGAGAGTGAATCCTTCCAAAAGTAGGTCCAAAGATGTTTGGTCTCATACAGTATTGGCAGATGTTTAGTCTGGACACTGTAGCGTTGTAGTTAAGCCTGATCCTATCCTCAGTTTTTCTCCATTTTTATGCACTTTCCAACAAGAGTGGCGGTCAGGTAATTTTTTTCCCCAGTCTCTAGTCCAGGATTATTGCAGTCACTTGGAGCACCTCCACTGTCACCTCAGCTGAGATCAGTCAACCCAGCCTATACCATGGACCAACCTTGTATCTTTCTGTTCTGTATGATTCAGTATGAGACGATATATTTAACCAGGAGACCCACCATCTTTTTTAAACAAAGAAAGAACTTTGATTATATAGTGCCTTTGATGATGTCAGAATGTCCCAAAGCACTTTATAACCAATTAATTACTGTTGTGGTGCAATCACTGCTGCAAAACAGGAAACACAGGAGTATATTTGTGCACAGCAAGTTCCCACAAACAATAACGTGATAATGACCCAATAATCTGTTTTTCGTGTTATTTGTCGAAGGATAAACATTGGCCAGGAAAGAACTCCCCTGCTCTTTTTTGAAATTGTGCCTTGGGATCTTTTACATCCATCTGAGAGGGCAGACAGGGTCTCAATTTAACGTCCCATGTAAACAACAACACCTTCAACAGTGCAGCACTCCCTCAGTACCGCACTGGAGTTTCAGCCCTGGGAATTGAACCCATGGCCTTCTGTCTCAGAGGCAAGAGTGCTACCACTGAGTCAATGTTCAATTGTCAAGGTTGATTTTAAGCCAGGGCACAACTCCTGGGGAATCTTGCTCGCTGACTGCAGATATCCAGATTTAACAGGCAGTGCGTCAGTTATGTTTCAGAAGAGGTGAGTCAAAGCTCCCAATCGGTAGAAACGACGTGTAAAATTCACCTTGATCTAGCCATTTACTTGACCAGATAGAAACAGTGATCAGGAGCGCAGCTTTAAGATCTCGTCCCTTGTCGATTTATTTTCTGTTAGAGAATTAACCTTTTTCTACTGGGTTAATTTGAAATCCAAAATCCTCATTGCTAGAACAAAGGGATTTATTTCTGTTCTGCTGATAGAGGGTTTCGAAACCCAAGAAATATGTTTCTGCTCTTCTTAATGTAATAACAGTCAGAAAGGATTAACTGTACAAGCCAATAAATGTTAAGTGCTATGGAAATATTTTCCCATCAATAACTCAATTATTGTGAGCTACACAGCCAGCCACTAAGCCTAGGAGAAGGCAATCAGGGTCCGAACACTCCCAAGCAACATTAATGTGGCTGGAGACCCCTCACAAATAAAATAGTCCCGTCTGATATTGTGTTTGCTTAAATTTCCTCAAATGTATTTCATGTAAAATAAATGAGCAATTTTTAAAATTATGGTGAAGCAATATTTTTATATTCTACCTGATCATCTGTGATGTTCCTCACAGGTAGTCTGGGGTCTGGAGCACATTCAGTTGTTGAGGCAAAGATATGCATCAATTCACCTGCTCCTTCAACCTTCCTGTTCAACTTCCTGTTGTGTGGAGTTGGGTTCGGGGGGGTGGGGGAGGGGGCGCATGTTAATCTAAATAGGCATATCCTGGGATAAAGAGGAAACTAATTATTGCTGGTCACTGATGCGAATCTTCAGTTCCTCCCCATGCCAAAAGGCCAGCCTTTTGCTTGGACAAAAACCAAATAGCCTTCTTAGCTTTTTTTTTTGTTTTTTGTATTGTTTATTTGTGATTTATTACTTGACCAATATTGCTCCTTCAACAACCACCACCAGCAAAGGAAAGGTTAACTGGCCGCTTGACTCATTTTACCATTTTGAAAGATTTGCTTGATGCAAGTTCATTGCTGTAAACCTACATAACAGTGAC
The DNA here is from genome assembly GCF_017639515.1 of Carcharodon carcharias. NCBI lineage: Eukaryota > Metazoa > Chordata > Chondrichthyes > Lamniformes > Lamnidae > Carcharodon > Carcharodon carcharias. The sequence continues at coordinate 107,488,982 of NC_054480.1, read as the reverse complement.
TGTAATTCAAATGCAATTCATTGGAGGAGAATGTTGTGGTTTTTATAATGATATAAAGGTACCAATCGCTCATCAGCAACTGGGTAAACACATTGTGGGTTCAGTTATTGAGTCTAGACACATGGAGCAGAATTTTGCCCATGGCAGGTGGGCTTGGCAGGGGCAGGCGGAGGTAGTTGGGAAGTCAACCACTGCCCACGATCGGCACCAGACCGCGATTTCACACTGTTGGGCCTATGAAGGCCTACCCAGCGTGAATTGCGAGGGGTGGAGCTGAACACTGTCTGGGGAGAGGGAGTGTGGGTGCGGGGAGAGCCAGCGAGCTAAGCGTGAACTTTGCACATGCACACAGGTGAGCGCACCATAATCTCTGAAGAGATATGGGAAAAATAAAAATGTAAAGAGTTGCATCATGTGACTCTGTCGCATGAGCAGGGACATGTTATTAATGAAAAATTAAAGTTTTTATTTTATTTTTATTTGCTTTTGGAAACCTCATACTGCCTGTGGATGAGGTATCTGAAAAAGTGCAAAGGACACTTGGCCTTTTCACGGTGACAAATTTGTTACTTGATTACTTAATGGCCTTAACAGGCCTTTTAATTGTCGGCGGGTGCTCTGCTGGCTCCAGTGTGTGCCTGCCGACCAAAATATTGGGTGACTGCGCGTTGATGTTGGCACGCTCAGCCAATGCGAACCTGCGTCATTTCACGCTCGAGCAGGTCAGGCGTATGCCCACCCGCCGAGCGATAACTTCTGCTCATGTGAACACAGAGGCAAAAAACTTGAAGACACCAGAGCTGAAGAGCTGTGTATGTGTGTGTCCTGCTTAAAAGCAAAAGTGAAACTTTTTAAAAATTAATTCATTCGATGTAGGATTTGTTGGCTGGGCCAGCATTTATTCCCCATCCCTAACTGCCCTTGAGAAGGTGGTGGTGAGCTGCCTTCTTGAACCGCTGCTGTCCATGTGGTGTAGGTACATCCACAGTGCTGTTGAGAAGGGAGTTCCAGGATTTTGGCCCAGCGACAGTGAAGGAACATCCGATATATTTCCAAGTCAGTATGGTGAGTGACTTAGAGAGGAACTTCCAGGTGGCGTTGTTCCCATCTAGCTGCAATTTGGATCACATGACACACTTCCTTTTATTGACATATGCTGCAATCCCTTAAAGGCATATTACTAAAGAGAAGCACTTTCAAATATCCAGAGTGTGTGAGGAGATGTAACATGAATATGATTTCCTTCCTTAGCCCAGAAGTGGTGTGAGCAAACTGTAGCACGCCTTCTTTCCCAATGAAGGTAGCAAACTCTGCACAAGGGCTGGACTGCTATTGACTTGTCAGCCTCGGATATGGCCTGCATTATAGGAGCTCCACCTACTTGAAATTTGAAAATTTATGTCATTGGATTGCCAGGAAATGTTATATTTGAGGCAGGATATTCATAGATAGTTTACAGAGGGGGAAATAAGGATCAATTTGCATTGCAGTCCATTTAATCTCTCACGCTGCAACTCAAAGGAAATTAAAACAGCTTTATTATGCAAAATGTGATCTTTTACACAGGGCTATTACTGTGCAAATGATGACTGACGGGCCTTACTGACAATATTCAATGTGCTGAGAAATGAAAGCATTGGTAATTGGGGAATGTTTTATGCTTGGGCAGGATTAAGCAATAAAGTGGTACGTCTACGTCAGGAAATCTACACAATGAGATGGAATGGCAAGTGATTTTAATATGCTGCCAGTACTTGCATGAAGTTATCGTTGCCAAATTCAATTTTGGTAAATTAAAGTTCTTCAAAAATGACTGCTGAGAGGGAGTGGGACAAGGACTTGGACACTGGGATCTGGATTCAAATCCGCCTTGTGCCTGATGGTATGAACGTCGGCTCTTGCCCATCTGCTCCAACTGTCCGAGCGAGATGCATTCCCACAGCCTCAATCTAATTCCCAGCACTGATCTGGCATTAAGTTGGCAATTTCTCTCACAAGTGCCATTAGATGACCTCCCCAGACATCAGAAACAAATCCCCCTGACGCAACAGTGCAGTAGGAAGTTCTCCGCTGAGATCTGAGTCAAGGGAGCTTTACCGTCCATCTGACATGCCTGAAATGGTACGTGTGCTGCCCCAACCACACACGATTAACGCAGATTGAAGTAAACAAAAAAGAATAACTGTTGACACTGTGGTCCTTTCAAAGAAGACACAAGAGTTTCTAAATGCTGGTACACCAAAATTGCATGCCTTTCCAAGGGTTTATGATCTGGTTTTGTTAGGTCATCCAGCAGATGTAAGTGGAAAATTGGTCATAGATCCATTAAAACTAATCCTCATTGATACCAACCACTTCCAAAATGTTCTACCAAAATTTACAGTCACTTATTCAAGTAAGGCAATAATGGCAGAGTAGTGTTGTGTCTAGTTCTCTGTCTTTACTGTTTTGGTTAGTTTAAATGCTCAGAAGGCCAGTATTTTACGACCATTCACTTTTCCAAGCACTGGCAATTTAAATGGCCCACCATAGTGGGTGCTGTTATAATGCACTCTCCCCTACCAGCTGTTCCATCATGGGCTCCCTTCTTTCTTTTGTTCAGATGACAGACTGCTGTTGGTGCTGGAAATCAGTCCCCTAACTTACAAATAGGGGATATCTGGGACACTGGGTTGTGGAGGAGAGCTGTGAGACCGAACAAGTCAATAAACTCTCTCAATAAAGAAAAGCTCTGTGTCTTGGTTTCTGTTTCACCAACCAGCTTGGATCCTTTAAGACCGCTAGCTTCATACTAGCAATGCTATTGAAAACCTTGCCCTTCAGAATCATAGAATATGACAGAGCAGAAGCAAACCATTTGACTCATCACACCTGTACCAGTCTTCTTTCAAAGGACTATCTTCTTTCTTTATTATGGCAGACAGTTCCACAAGCCCTCTCTGTGTAAAATATTTTTTCATTTAACTAGATGTGATGGTGAATCTCCATAAAATTTTAATTAAGAGAGCAATTGGAATGCTGTGTAGGGCTTTGCTTGATGGATGAATGGGACTTGATACGAGTTAGGCAATGGGCAGCAAATGTTTGGAAAGCTCAGATTTACAGAGGGTGCAAAGTGGTTGCCCAGCCTGCAGGGCATTGAAATGGTCAAAGACATGGGCCTGAATTATCAATTCAGCAGGCGGGCGAGATCGGCAGTCCTGGGAGCTGTCGGGAAACGGACCGCTGACCGCAATCGGCCCCCGGCCGTGATTTCATTCCTTCAAGAAAGAGAAGAAATGGAAGAATGCTCTTTATTTGTGTAACACATTTCATGATCCCTGGGCATCCCAAAGCACTTTATAGCTAATAAAGAACTTTTGAACTGTATTCATCGTATCAATGTGGGAAACACGACAACCAATTTGTGAACAGCAAACAATGTGATAATGGCCTGATAATCTGTTTCAAGTGATGTTGGCTGAGGAGTAAATATTAGCCCAGACTCCCCTGCTCCCCAAGAGGGCAGACAGGGCCTTGATTCAATGTCTTATCGAAAAGAAACCACCACCGAAGTGTCAGCCTGGATTTTGTGCTCAAATCTCTGGGGTGAGATGTGAACACATCACCCTCTGACTCAAGTCAAAAGTGCGACCATGTGAGCCATGGCTGACACCAACAGATGATGAAAGGAAGAATACAGGTCAGCTGATGCTGCTTGGGTCCTGAATGCTTATTTTCACCTTTCAGGGAGGAGAATTTTTGGTCCTACTCCAAACCTCTCTGGAGGATGTTTCAGAAGTATTCCGTAAGCAATACAACTAATATTTGAAAATTATCCTTATTGGAACACAACAAAGGAAAGGGGGATGAGGTTACAGAGTGGAATCCCCTTCAAAAGTCAGATCCCTGGATTCCAATTCAGTCTTGTTGCTGGTGTCAATATGTTCAAACTGTATTCAGTCAGTTTTATAGGATAATATAAACAAGCTGATCTCTTCGATTATATTCCAGCCTGGAATCATTATTCTGCATTTAAAACATCTGCAGGTCCATGTTACAAACTTCATTCCCTAGCCACTGACTTCATCTCTCTCCCTGGCCACTATCTGAGGCTAAACCAGACCATTCATGGCCTTGGCATCCTATTTGACCCTGAACTGAACATCTGGGCTCATTATCCTCTCCTACTTCTAATCCTCTCACATTACCAGACCCAAGGCCTCCTGTCTCAGCTTATCGAGTGCTCAAACCCTCATCATGGGCAGAATTTTTCGCTCGCCATGCGGGTGCGCGCCCCACATGCTCGAGCGTAAAATAGCACACGATGACATCAGGTCCAGCATCCTGACATCATCCCGCACTCTCACAATATTTCAGTTGCCGGGCACGTGCGAAACTCAGAAGTGCACCCGCCGATTATTAAGAGGACTATGAAGCCCATTAATGGCACAATTAACTGGGATTTATTGCTGCCTATCCTATATTAAGGTTGACGGATGAATGAATCAGCCAGGCGGCCTTTACATTTTTCAGGAAACCTCATCCAAGGGCAGGATGAAGTTTCCATCATTTTATTAAAGAAAAAATAGAAATGTTTACACAGAATTTTCATGTTGTATATGTTCAGGTGACTGTTCGATGTGTGAGCATTTTTTCTTGGTTTTAAAATCTTTATTTTGCATATTTAAATTCATCAGCTCCCTGAAGCAGCTCTCTGCCATTAGGGACCTTTCATTCTGAATTTCCCCGCACTGACTTCAGCACATGCTCCCCTCCTGCCTCCAACCTGGGAAGTGCTGATCATATCAGCATGAGCTTCATGATGGCTGGCCATTAATTGGCCGGCCAGTGTGAAATCACGGCCGGGGGCTGATTGCGGTCAGCGGTCCGTTCCTGACCGCTCCCAGGCCCGCCGATCTCGCCTGCCTGCTGAGCTGATAATTCAGGCCCATGTTTTTGACCATTCCAATGCCCTGCAGGCTGGGCAACCACTTTGCACCCTCTGTATATTTGAGTTTTCCAAACATTTGCTGCCTATTGCCTAACTCACATCAAGTCCCATTCATCCATCAAGCAAAGCCCTACACAGCAATCCAATTGCTCTCTTAATTAAAATTTTATGGAGATTCACCATCACATCTAGACATAAAACCCTGTATTCCATTAATTTTTTTCTATGGTTTTGTCTGTGCACTATGCTGCTTTTAATGTCTTGTGAACTTCATGTCCAAAATTCCTCCCTGCCCAAAGAACCCCTTGATTAAGATACTGCCTGTCACTTAGTCCCAGGTATGCCTTATACCGTGTATGAGCCACCTCAATCCCTTCTTTAGAGCACAGCCCATATCTCAACCTTAGCTACCTGTTATTCCATGTACTGATCAGCTGAACCCATTGATTAGGATGCAGCCTGTAATTCACTCCAAGAGATCCCTTTCCAATGTTGAAGATGCTAAACATGGTGACAGTTTTAGAGTTTAGTAAACGGTTGTTGTACAGTTTGCTAATGATCTGAATTACACAGATGAGAATTGGCTAGTGTGAAAGTCTTGTTAATTAGGCAGATAGAAATAAACACAGTATATATTTGGACGGCCAATATTAAGCTGTTGTCAGTGTTTGTCGTCTTGTTACTGCAGTGAGTTTTAGACATTGATATTTATAAGCTAATTCTGGATACAAGTTGTCTGAAGCTGTGTTTATTGATCCCTGTGCTACCTATTGAGAATCTGCAGACACTCCAAAGTGTTATGCATTTAGGAACAGAAGTAAATAGAATCTGAACTACAGTTTCAGAGCCATCACTTTCACAATGTTGCCAACACTTGTGATTACCTTAATGATTTATTGGTATTTTACCATTATTTCATTGCGTTTAACTTAAAGGATGGACGAGACAGAGAATAGTTACCTTAACATTAGTCATTTGGTAGTACAAAACTTGAGTATTGAGAAAGAGACATGGGGCAAGATCTTACCTGCATCCAGAGGGCTGGGCGAGGTGGGCGCGGTGGGTGCGGAGCCAATCGCCACCCGTGATCAGCTGCGCACTGCCATTTTACAAGGACGGGCCAATTAAGGTCCTCCCAGTATGACACACAGCCGATAGCGCTCTGCGCTATCTGTGCAGGCGGGAGGAGGAGGGAGACTCAAGGCCTGTGCTCTTTTCCATATGCTATCAAACCTTTTCATCTTGCACTTATCAGGATAGCTCGCAAGAAATTACCAACTGTAATGAGGGAACAACAATTTACACTGCATGAGGAGAGAGTGCTGATTGGTTAGCAATTGGACTCTGATTGGTGGAGGCATTGGTAGAGAATGCAAGATGGAACAGTTAACTGCCCAGCTTTGTTCAAATTCAAATTGGGCAGGTCGAATCAGATTGGTCAAAGCATTGCCCTGAGGAATGAACCAGGGAAGGACTGTTTCCTAAGGTTTTGTTTAGATGAAAGAGGCATTAAGTGTGCACATGTTCCTTCTGTCTGCAAAGAGCTGGGCCCTGTGAGTGAATATATGTGGCTTCTAGCATGTGTAAGTGAGCCACACTGCAAGCCCAACTGACAGTCATAAATTTGATTTCAGTGTAATTCTTAGCACAATCAAGATTGTTTAGCAGGTGTTGTCCAATTGCAGAATAACATCTAAAGCTGGACACTATGGGCAGAATCATCCCAGATTTGCACTAAATGATGTTTTACCCGCTGGCTGCAATGGCGGGTTTTCACGCTGTATCGTCCCAAACCCATCGCATTACTTAAGCATTCCCGGGAAACACACCATTTCCATGGTGGGCAGGCTCTCATTCACCTGCCATGCCATCACCTTGTTGCCTCATCACACCAGGTACTATATTTAAAGTACAGCCACGCGCTTACATCTCAGTGCTTCCAGCCCACAACTACTGCAGGGAAGATGACCATGAAAGGCAAAAAGACTGCAGCCCCCAGGTTTAATTATGCATCACTGGAATGGCCACAGGACGGGCAGCGGCATCTCCAATCCAGCATGACAGATGGTGGCAGCGGTGGTCAGTGCCAATGCTGCATAGAAGAGGTTGGCCATTCAAAGCAGATAGAGGATGAATGATCTCATCTGTGCAGCCAGGGTATGGCAACCATCTCATCGCTCTAAACTCACATACTCAAGCCAATCACACATTCATTGGCATCACACTCACTGCCAGCTCAAGGGACATCGCCACCCATTCTCACACACATACCCTCACATGCCCATCTGGCCTCATGTACTCTGGAGACTGCCTCCTCAGCCCTCCCCATCTTGAAGCCACTTGCACAGATCAACATGTGCCCCCATACACATCCTGGGATACCCCCTTCCTCAGTACAGCTCTCATCCTGCAGCCCCTTCCCTTACCTGAGGCCAATCTCCCCTTCGCCAAGCAAGACCTTGCCCTGCAGCCATTGAAAAGCCACCCACATATGGTTGATCTGGTAGGTAGAGACCTTCCTGTGAGCCCCCCCTAAAAGTGATGCAGTGCTGTCTGTGAAGCCTGTTGGTGCTGCTGTGAAACACATCGGCATGTTTTCCTGCTGACATGGGTGGACGATCTAGCCAGGGGGGTGGATGAGTCTGGTGGGCTGGCCTTATTATGATATGCTGATGTATTACAACGAGGTTCCCAACGTGCGATGGTGGGAAACACAGCACACCATAGGCAAGCTGAGCAGACAACTGGACTGGTTGCACACCATTGCGAAACCGATCGTGCCATATTGTCTGCTCGTGCCACTGAACACACCCGACACCCGGTGGGCACAGAACATCCTGGCCTATGTTTTGAATTTTGCAAGCACGGGCTGGTTAGGTGCAGTCAGTACTTTGCTTGTTGCGAATGGCCAAAGTGATGTGCTGTTTGATATGATCCGCCAGTTGTTCCGTCATACGGCCTACATACCTAGCATCACACTGGAACTGAGATTCAAATACCACATTGCTCATCTGTGTGATAGGCAGAACATCTTTTTGGCTAGAGGCAGCTTCCTATTAGTGAAGAATACCATTCGTGTTGCTATTGTGTAGTAACAGCTCGCAACAGCTAGCTTCACATGTTGCTCAAATTTTTGAGACACCTTACCCTTCCAGGGTAATCTGAGGTAGACTTTGCACTTTTCAAGGCCAAAGTCGCAGCCTTAGGCCCATTCATGAGTCTGCATGACATACAGTGAGCGATGATTTGATCTGGATAGTCATTAGCCCGCAGGATAGCTTTGATGTGCCCTATTTCAGCATCAAGCTTGCACTGTGAGCAAATGGCTTGGGCCCTATTTACAAGGTTGCAGATAAGGCCAATCCTATAGTGCATGAAACTGTAGGAATCTCAATGCGTATATTGACCAGTGAAGGTAGGCTGATGAGTACAAGATGTAAAGCTTTAATAGCGTGTCTCTTTTTTCAGCAGTACTCTGACATTAGTTACCTCCAGCTTGGTCCTCTCTTTTTCACTTTTGGTCTCTTTTGCTCTTTCTTTTCTCTGTCTCCACTTCATTCCCATGCTCCTATCTATGTGGATTGGACACATTCAATAAGCAGCACAGAATGAATAAATCATTAGCTAAATTATGAGCTTTGGCAATGCTGCAGTCATTAGCATTGTTATTCAGCCAGTTCTCAACACTTCCCTATAAACACACAGACCTAAAAAAAATTGAGTAAGCCCACCTCCCATTTCACAGCCATAAAACAGGCGCCTAAGGCCCAATAGAGAAGGTGACATACATACACTTATAACACGACTACAGTGCATTACCTGCCATATTGGTTAGAATTGCTCAGTGTGAGTCCAAGATGCACATCTTTAAATGGCATTAGACCCAATGAACAGGCAAATTTAGGGCCTCGCCCATGTTTGAGACCCCTTTGCAAAATTATTTTTCCCATGATCGCAGTATGTGCCAGTGACTTTAGTAGATGTTAATAACTGAAGGAAACCAATGTGGTAACTCTTGCCGATGACAAATTTCTAACCTGTGGTCTCCAAAGCTTGTTGAAAGGAACCTGAGGGACCCAATAGATAGTGCTTTAGATATGTAACTCACAGGTGATGATCTGACACCATGATTGGCTCGATTTGTGTAGCTCTTATTAATAAGAGTCACTACTGCAGCTGAGCATACAAAACAGAGCAGGTTCAATAAAAAATGCTGTTTAATTCAGATCAACTTTGCTGCTCAGTCCCAAATACAAATCCAAATCACAACCATGTAGAGGTGATCTTGAGGTTAAGAAACTTAGAGACATAGGATTGCTCATTATCTTGTTGTCCAACACGACCAACAGATTTGCAGCCCATTACAATATCACCCACACAGACCATTATTAATTGCCCTTTCCTGGCTTATTGTTCATGTGATAGATAAGGACAGGATTCTGCTGGTTGACAATAATCATCCTCATAATTACAATCATGACATTTTCAATGCAGTCTATCGCAATCCCATTACCTCATTCTCTGTCCTCCACTGCTAAGCATACTAATTAAAATGGTTCACATCCAATTTTAGCAAAATGTGCATGACCGCTAAAGCAACAATATTCAATGTCAATAACTCTGGCTTTGTATCTGCAAAGCCAATGACATGTCTGGCACATTATTCAGTTTACAAACAGAGCCAAATCTGGTTCATATGTAAATTTGGACAATAGTCAATGTTTTTTCTTATCAAGTTCCAGTGAACTCCCAAATTCTGAATTGAACCAGACCGAAAACTGTGTTTATTCTGAAACCCAAACCAACTGAGAACCAAGCACTTGACTTCAGGCATATACTAAGGAATTATAAAGACCCGCAAATCAGCCTAAGTCCAAGTCTGGAGCTGGGGCTGAAAATGCTGAGCCAGCTTAGCCTTGGAGAGATGGCAATTCTCTTAAAGGGAATCACAACACAATATCTAAACAGGAATCTTGAGGGAGCAGCCAAGCAGAGCTAAAATAAATTGAAGACTTTCTCTACAAACTGCATTGATGTTACATTAGGAAATCTGATGGAAGTTGACCAGGGTCTTCCTTTGACTGAACCACAATTGTTGTTGACACTGCACTAGGAATAAATCAGAGATATGACTTCACCCTTGCATTTTTAGCTGTGAATCTTGAATCCTGTTCACTTGACAAAGTAGTAGCTGTGATTAATGAAAAAATGCTTGTCATAAGAGTTGTGATCTAAAAGGTCTATAGATATAAAGGTAAATGGGAATCAGGGGGAAAACTCACTGCTGGTTGGAGTAATACCTAGCACAAAGGAAGATGGTTGTGGTTGTTGGAGGTCAATCATCTCATTTCCAAGATATCACTACAAGAGTTCCTCAGGGTAGTGTCCTAGGCCCAACCATCTTCAACTGCTTCATCAATGACCTTCTTTCCATCATAAGGTCAGAAGTGGGAATGTTCACTGATGATTGCACAATGTTCAGCACCATTCGCCACTGCTCAGATACTGAAGCAGTCTATGTCCAATTGCAGCAAGACCTGGACACTATCCAGGCTCCAGGCTTGGGCTGACAAGTGGCAAGTAACATTTTTACTACAGAAGTGCCAGGCAATGACCGTCTCCTACAAGAGAGAATCTAACCATTGCCCCTTGACATTCAATGGCATGAACATCGCTGAATCCCTCATTATCAACATCCTGAGGGTTACCATTCACCAGAAACTGAACTGGACTAGCCAGATAAATACTTTAAATTACTGTGACTACAAGAGCAGGTCAGAAACTAGGAATCTTGCAGCAGGTAACTCACCTCCTGACTCCCCAAAGCAAGTCCATCATATACAAGGCACAAGTCAGGAGTGTGATGGAATACTCTCCACTTGCCTGGATGAGTGCAGCTCCAACAACAGTCAAGAAGTTTGACACCGTCCAGGATAAAGCAGCCCACTTGACTGGTGCCACATCTACAAACATTCACTCTCTTCACCACCGATGCACAGTTGTACCATCTACAAGATGCACTGCAGGAACTCATCTAGGCTTCTTAGACGGCACCTTCCAAACACACAACCACTACCATCTAGAAGGACAAGGGCAGCAGATAGATGGGAACGCCACCAACTGGAAGTTCCCCTCCAAGTCACTCACCATCCTGACTTGGAAATATATCCCCATTCCTTCACTGTCGCTGGGTCAAAATCCTGGAACTCCCTTCCTAACAGCACTGTGGATGTACCTACACCACATGGACTGCAACGGTTCAAGAAGGCACCTCAGCACCACCTTCTCAAGGGCAGTTAGGGATGGGCAATAAACCCGCTGGCCCAGCCAGTGATGACCACATCCCATAAAGGAAGTTTTTAAAAGTCCCAAAAAGAGAACACTACTGAGCTGCAGCTAACCCAGTTGTGAAAATCCTAGAATAAAATTACATAACCTATTAATTTTCAGCAGCCAGCAATAAAAAGGTTAAAATCCTATTTCTGACTCAGATGTAGAAATGGAGACAGTCACTCTGTGACCTTCAGAGCGACAAAGCAAATCAGCACAGTTGCTTTATTCCATTGACTCCCCAAGCAAGTCAAACAAAATAACGTATTAACAAAAGACAAAAGCTTTGAGCTGAGAATTGATTTGGATAATGCAGCGAGTGATACGGTACTGTGTGTTTTACAAAGCCACATAGAATTATCCAGCATCTTTGCTTACACAGGCTGCACTCAGAGGGCGACATGCTGATGGGTTTTTGATACGTTACTGATACGATTCCGATATGATTTATAAAAAGCTTCTCAAGTAACAATGAATGAGAAGGGATGAGTTTTGCATGTGTTGGTACATCAGTATTTGTCTGAGTAATGCTTCTATCAGCGTCACATGAACTAATGAACAGTTAACATCTTTGCAAGATTATTGTGTTATACCCCCTTAACATACTATGTTACTATATTATACACACAATTTAGAGCAATAGTGGCGCATGATATCTGGATGTATAAAAGTCTCAGCTAGCTTTGCATCTGCCACACTTCAAATATTATGCTGCAAGTGCCAAAAGTATTTTTTTTTAAAATAAGGAAGCTTTTTCTGACCTGGAGTGGGAAATTACAGGCATCTGCTACTCTGTTAACCTCTCCAACAACATCAGGGTCCATCAATTAACAGCAATTAGACTTTCTGGCCTGATGAGTCTAGACTTGGCTAAACATAGCATCACTTTAGCAGAAGAATACTATGTTGTCTGTTACTAGGTAAAATGTTCCCAATACATAACAGTACGTAATTTACCTTAAGCAAAGGGCATGAGAGATCAACATATACAGAAAACATTATGCCTCTGTAACAGTGTATTATTATGTAGCACTAGCAGATTTCCTGCGGCAGTGCTCATCAGTAATCTGAAGCCTGGTTCCAGTCTAATGGTACCCAACGTTTGTTCCCACTGTGAAGTCGTCCTTCTGTGGTCACGATTCTTATGCCAGCAAAACTCAACAAATTTAGGTCTGCCATAGGCATCTTCTCAAGTTCAGCAGTGTCAGTTAGGCAAAGCAGGAAATACCTTAAATAAACACAGAATGCTCGGAATACTCGGCAGGTCAAGCAACATTTGTGGACAGAGAAGCAAAGGGCAGGATTTCCTGACCCTGCTTGCTGTTGGGATTGTCTGGTCTCGCCAAAAGCCAATGGACTTTTGGCTGGGTGCCACATCCCCCACACAAGGCCCCACCTCGGTGGGGCAAGAAAATCCTGGGCACAGTTAATACTTCAGGTCAATGGCCTTTTGTCAGAACTCAGAAAACTTACATTTATACAGCACCATCATAACATCTAGATATTTCAAAACACTGTACAGACAATTAATTGTCTTTTAACTGTTGTCCCTGTTTAACGTAGGTGAATGTTGCAGTCAGTATGTGAACTACAAATGATGACCAAGTTATCTCTTCTAGTGATGCTGGTTGAGAGCTCCCACCCTATTCGTCGATTAGTGCAATGGGATATTTTACATCCAGCTGAGAGAGAAGCTGGGCTTTCAGTTTAACATCTCACCTGAAAGATGACACCTCCAACTAATCAACACTCTCAACACTGCACTGAAGTGTCAACCTGAATTAGTTTGCTCAATTATCTGGAGTGAGGCTTGAACTCACAGTTTTTGAACTCAAAGATGAGAGTGCTACCGTTGAGCCAAGGTAGACGAGCACCCTTAACTTTAATAGGAGTTGGCACATTGGCTCGGATTTTGCAGTAGCAATAGCAGCAAAACTGTCAGCATTCACTGTCATTACTCCTCTGAAACTAACAGCAATTTCTGGAGTCCACATGCACACAATAAAATATGGAAATCCAGCAGTTGCTGCCTGTGATTCAAAGTGTCCTTATAGGGTGCACTATTGAAGCCCTCACAGGTTGCAATCAATTAGAGATAACTGAACTGACAAGAACTTTCACTTTCAAACTATTGGTCTCAGTTTGAAAACCCATGAAAAAAATTAACCCCCGTTGAATGAGGTGTAACTGGGTATTTAATGACATACTAAGTTCATAATTAGTGCAAAAGAACCTCTCAGGCCCTGAAAAACTACTTTTTTAATTTGTGGAATCTAACATTTCTCCATTTTGATGGAAAAATTCCTGGTTTGCTGCCTATGAGAATACTTCAATGTGATTGGCTACATACCCTGCTCATTGACATCACTGTTGCTGGACATGGGAAGACCCCTTACTTGGTGCCAGATTCAAACCAATGGCAGAAAAATTGAAATCCATGCCATAGAGATTGCTAAGTCTTTTCGGGCAGCTTTCTTTAAGCTCAATGGTGAGCACCCTTGCAAGCGCCAGCTCTTTCTGCTCTTTGTCTACTTGTATGATAGTCCAGAGGTGCAACAATGGTAACCCCTTGTGGCCTAAACCAGATATTTGTGTCTCACACATGTGTACCTTTTCAATCCTTCTGAATGCGGACCAAGTGAACATTTGGTCAGACAAGGCTTTGTATGAAAGTGAACTTACTGAGCAAGTTATAATCAAATTCAATTAGTTCAATCAGTTTAATTTATCTTCATGTAATAATATGACTTTTGGAGCCAGTCTGTTTCTGCAACTCTGTTTAAAAGCCTTACAGTTCTCTCTGCCAACCTCCCTATCTCCTCTCTCTTTTCATCTCCCACTTCCAAAGAGAGAGGGCTTTGCAACACAATGGGTCTATTGATTACCCAGACAAGCTAACAAATTGCTTCTTGTTCAATCTCTGAGGAAAACAACTTCCATTTAACATCATAACCACCTTTCATACAGGTGCTTTCTTTTTTAAACTTAGGGGCATACATTTTGATTCAAAAGATTCAAAGCAACTCTTGCTTTCAATCATTTCTTTGGAAAAATGGTCAGAAAATCTGAAATATAGCAACTCCTTTGGTGGAGGCTTAACCAATGAGGCAGATGAGAATGATCAGGCATTCAAAGAAAAAATGAGTCGGCACTCACGACAGCAATGTCACTTTCAGTCAGGAGTCATAGACAAACACCCAAGTTTTGTGAGATGGACTCCAGAGAGTGTGAGGTGGTGACCACACATTGTTCAGATTTAGTTTGTTGGGAATCAGGTTAGAACTGGACCATGGAGTTACATTGGGATTTGTACATTCATATTCGCCCCAAATGACTTTGCACCATCTACTTAGTTTATTGTTCTTGTACATCTTTTGATTCCTATATTGCTGATTCTGATACTTTACTGTCAATCTGTATCTCTCACTTGTTCATCACTTATTCCTTTAATGCATTTTTATGCTCATGAAGGTGAGCGATGTCGGGGCAATAGAGAATTGAACATTTTCCCATTTCTGGAACTCCAGTATTAAACACTCTCATATTGAGCTATATGTCACATAGCTAGATGCATAATAAAACTCCTTTTTTCTGTGCTTCAATCTCAACTTCAGAAGAATGCTCCTTACTGCATCAATAAAACAGTATGCTTTATTTATTATACTGTTCCATTGCCTTCAGTAGGACTGAAATATCATTATGTTATATAATGGGTGGCATAAGCAATTCCAAATGCTTATGTTTCTGCTCATGTCCAACTTCACTTCCATTGCACCCGAGATGTAAGTGGAGATTTTCCCAGATATTGAAAAATCAAGGCAGAGGGGCAACTTAATAGAGGAATTTTAAATTATGAAAGATTTTGATCGAGTGGGTCGATATGGAGAGAATGTTTCCTCTTGTCGGTAAGAGCATAACCCCAGGCTATCAATATAAGATAGTCACCAAGGAATCCAATAGGGAATTTGGGGGAAATTTATTTGCCCTAAGACTGGTGGGGTGTAGAACTTGCTACCACAGGAAGTGGCTGAGCTGAATAGTATGGGAGGATTTTGGGAAGCTGGATAAAATATGAGGAAGAAGGAAATAGAGAGTTACAATGCTAGATTTAGATGAGAATATAGGAGGAGGTTTGGCTGGAGCTTAAATGCCAACATGGATTGGTTGAGCCAAATGGCCTGTTTCTGTGCTGTATACCTTATGTAATTCTATGCTCAGGAATTGTGGATCACTCAGGGATGTATCAGAAAATCAGACAGGTCAGAGTGTAAGCCTGTGAAGCTACCTAAGTGATTTTCCTCCATTTCAATTAATGATAGTAAATCAAGTGGGTTTCTTCACAGGTGGGTGCTTCAACATCCACCCTCCCACCACCCCTACCCCAAACCCCCTGGCCATCCAATGTTCCGATATTTGCTGGACATGGGTATCCAGTATTCCCAGATGCACAATCAGGGAAGTCTCATCGGTGATGTATCATCTGTGGTGAGTCATAGTGTTTTTGAAAAAGCCTTTATTCTTTATTCAGTTGCTGCTCTTTCAATATTCTGCACTCCATTCCTTAGAGCTGCACTCCTCCTTCCTCACCTTCTAATTCCTCTGGCTCTTCCTACCCAACTGAACCCTAGAACATGAGAAGCTTATAGCACAGAAGGAAGTTATTGAGGCCAACAAATCAGCGTCACCACTCTCAAAGAGCTATCCATTCAGCCTCACTCTCCAGGCCTTTCCTCATCCCTTTTTCATTTTAGTTTTTTTTTTGCTCTTCAAATAATTATTCACTTCCACTTTAACATCAGTTATGGATTGTGTTTCCTCCAATGTTTCTATCCAGGTATCCCATGTCCTACCAACTGTCAGTGTTAAAAAAAACTCTTACTTTCTCAAATTTGTATCTTTGGTGTTGAGCTGAAATTGATGCTCTCTAGCGACCATCTCACCATCCAATGTAAATAGCTTTCTTTGCTATTCACTTTATCAAAACCTCATTTAAATTTGAACAGCTCTATCAGTTATCCTCTTATTTAGAGGGAAAAAAACATTTGGTCTCCCCTCATTGCCTTACCTGGCTGGTATCATGCTTGTAAATCTCTTCTGTAACTTTTGCATGATCATGAAATCTTTCCAAAATAGGGCGCCCAAAGCAGGAAACAATATTCTAAGTGGTCTACCAATGATTTGCATTGTTTCTTTATTTTGTACTTTATGTCGATGTACATAAAACCTTTATCAATATATTCTCTCTAGCTATCTCTGCTTTTCTACCCCCTAAGAGATTAAAGAATTTAGTATATGTTCTGCATTGCACTGAGAAGGTTAACATGTGGATTCTAGCAAGCAGCCATTATTGAACTAATTTCATTTACACCTCCCCAACAGAGAGGGCAGTGGAGATGACAATATAACAGAACGTTCAGGTCTTGCAATATACTACGGTATACCTAATCTGCATCACATCGTATTTTTCCATATTAAATTAATTTCATTTTCTAGCTATGGTAACTGGGATGAGGAACTTTGGTTATGTGGAGAGATTAGAGAAGCTTGGGTTGTTCGCTTTGGAGCAGAGAAGATTAAGGCGAGATTAGTTCAAGGTGTTAAAAATCAACAAGAGTTTTGCTAGAGTAAATAAGGAGAAGTGGTTTCCAGTGACAGAGGAGTCGGTGATCAAAGGACACGGATTTAAGGTGATCAACAATATGAGGATATTTCTTTTTACACAGCAAGCTCTTTGTGACCTGGAATGCATTGCCCAAGTGCGGTGGAAACAGATTCGATAATAATTTCCAAAGGCAATTGGATAAATACTTGAAGGGGAAATAAAATGTAGGACTATGGGAACAGAGCCCGAGAATAGGACTAATTGAGCTTGATAAGTGTACAATGGGCCGAATGGGCCGCTTCCATTCTGTATCCTTCTATGATTCTATCTGACAAAGCTACTCAAACCAAAATCAAATACTGCATGATGCTGAAAATCTGAAATAAAATCAGAAAATGCTAGAAACACTCAGCAGGTCAGACATCATCTATGGAACATTAATTCTCCACTCCAGCCTGATCTCTCTCTGACCCTGACCCCCTACACTGTTCCAATAAACCTTAATGTAAGCTTGGAACAGCTTCTCATCTTTCAACAAATCACCACAACCTTCTGGTCTCAATCTTGAGTTTGACAACTTGAGATCATAACCACTGCCACCATTTTCTTGGACAGCAATTTATGGATAGTTTATGGTCCCATGTGAACTTAGAATCCTAACTGTAAAGTTATTTTACAACCACTCCATACACCCCTTTACCCTGGCCCATAGGAAGCAACACACCATTCAGAATGTTAAAATGTAACTATTAATGCAGCTGTCCATTCCACCTTTTGCTGCAATGCCTGTTGGTGCTGCAGAATTGCTCACAATTGCCCTGCCACAGGCTGTTGCCATTATTATGGGCATTCAGTGCCAAATATCTGGTTGTCAATTCAATATTCTTGCAGGATTGCGTGCCTCCTGTGTACTGAACAACTACCAACAACTCTCCTTCCCTGCGGAGAACCTGACAAATAATAAACCTGATCATATTCTGCCATTGAGCTGCTTCTGGAGAAAAAAATCAGCCAATGGCATCATAGGTCAGAGATCAAATCTATTACACTTCTGTGAAGGATCCTATCAAATGTACTTTGCACACCTCTTCAATATATATTTTTATTTTCAATTTGCTGCTCAGTTTCCAGTAACCTGCTAAATGCAATGCAGCAGCTGTTATGTTAGTGTTGTTGCTTAATTGCTAGTCCGGGTGTTTAAATTAAAGGTCTCTCTTCTACATCTGTTAGTCTCAACAATCTCACTTATCAAACAGATAAGAACTTCCTGACACCTGCTACTGACCTGGTGAATTGGTTTCCACTTTAACCCCTTCACTGAAGGAGTAGGTCTTACAAAATTTTCAAATGCTATATAATTCTGCTGAAGAACTGTCACATTCTGTTTCCATGGCCAGTGAGCACTGAAAGGGATAGAGGCAATGATTGATATTTATATATTTGTTATAATGTAATTATTATCTGGGTGGTGTAGATTGTATTAGTTTTTAGGTTTATACAATTTTTGGTTTATACTTGCCATATCTTATGACAGTTGCCTGAGCAGTTTTTATTCCATCTGATGACACTGGGCAACTGATTGTCACCCCCACAGTTTTTTTTTAAAGAACTCCCCTTGAACTCCCCTGCAATCACTGGAGCATTGGTGCACAAGATCCTACTCTCTTGTCTTTCTACCTCAGGTTTTACCTGCCCAAGTATCCATATTACCCGATAGGATTAAGAACAAGTATGCAAGAGTTTTGGTGAATTGGTGCATTTTCTTTTATCTCTGCAGCCTGGATTTGAAATCAGGCCAGTCTAATGGGATATTCTCCCTCTCTTTCAGCTAGTAGCACTATCTTTTATGAAATGGGTTCGTGTGGCCTGAATTTAGTTTCAATAGATTACCAAACATTAGCAAAGCAATTTAACAGAATTTACACCAGTTGTTGGGAGAAAGAGCAGCCTAATGTAGGTACAACATAAATATCTTTCCAAAGTTAAGGCTAATTCTGTAACAATAAAAGCAACTGGCATTAATTTTCTGACATGGCACTAATGTGCTAAATGTTATTCAAATTTTAGAACCGGGAGAGCAAGAAGTCATGGGCACCACTCACTCTCCACCTCTCCTATTCCATTTCATTTGTCTTTTGAGAGTGATATGATTCTAGTAGTTAGTAGCTTGTAAAGACCGGGAGCAAAATAATTTTTAAAAAATCACTGTAAATCCAAATCTAGCAGCCAAACAGATTGAGAGACTGCACATGTATGGATGTTTCAATGTTGTTCATTTGAAGACACTTAAGCAAGGTCTTGCATTTATGTATGTCTCATTCACCCAGCAAATATCTGATATACAAGGAGGAAAGTTATGATGGACTTCATAAAATCATGTGAAAAGGTTCAGAAGATAAAAGATTTAGCCCAGTTGTTACAAACTTCTGCAGCAGATATCCTCTCAGGTCAACAGTCACCCCTGTATGCAGACCTCATGTCCCCAATGACCTGGCAAGCACCATTACTGCTCAATTTGAGATGAGCAATTGTGTGACCCAGAGATTGTAACAATAGACCTCTTGTTGTCTGCACTTGAAATTGTGATCTTCTTCATACCACCATGTGGATGCTCTGGAAGGCAATATTAGAGAGCATTCTAGTGAGGCAAGCTAATTGTAAACTAATAGACTGGCTTACATGAATCAACAGAATACAGGACACCAGTGAGGTATCTTTATCTCCTAACACTCCTCACACCATAAAAACAACAAATAGGAACACAGGAACAGAAGTGGGATATTCAGTCCCTCAAGACTGCACCACCAGAGCACTGGATCATATCTAAAATGGAGCTCAATTCCATTTACCTGCCTTAGCTCCATATCTTTTGATACTGCCATTGATCAAAATGGTGCAACTCTGCATCTGTTACAGGTAACATCCACTAAAAAATTAACAATCTTTGAACTACCTGACACTATTCTTTGTTTCATAATTCAGGCCAAAGTTTCTCTGGTTCCCTAATAAAAGCAAAAAAAAAAGAAAGAGTCAGACTGGACTCAAAACATTAACTCTGTTTTTCTCTCCACAGATGCTGCCAGCCCTGCTGAGTTTTTCCATCACTTTCTATTTTCATTTCTCTCCAGTTCTCTGCCTGTCTGACTACAGTATTAATCAACCTATTCCAGAATGTTCAGTCTGAAAGAGAAAGAGGCCAGAATCTTCTGATATAGAGTCTGTGGCAGGCAATGGAAATGAGAGTGATTACCACTGGAGGATGGGATGGCTGGTCATGCACGATCTTGTGCTGTTGAGCCCATTTCATATGCATCCACGAGAAGCTCAGCAATTTTCGTGGCGGGGAAGTCCAGAAGTCACCGTCCCCACCATTACCTCATGGGGTTAAAAGTCTGGGTACCATATTTAAAATATACCCAGACAGCCTGCACTGTCCCTTTCACCTATGGCCGGCCACTGCTCCACCCTTCCCCGCTAACCCTTCCTCCCTTTCTTGGTCATCCTACACACAACTTGCACTGCCACCACCTAGCCTCAGGCATAGGCTGGCAATGACAGAATGCTCCCCAAAGAGGACAATGCAGCAGCAACTCAAGGTTAATAATGGATGAATTCTACCTTGCCAGGTGCATGCCACTTATGTGCTGTCATAAAAGTGAATATTCTAATTTCGCGCTGGCAGGGATCTTAATTTGGAGTGTGTAATAAGCTTGTGATGCAGGATTAGTTTCTTGTAAGAAATGGTAAACTTTATTCACAAACTCCAGATGAGGCTACGTGCTTGTTCCAAGACCAAGACTAAAAAGCTCTGCTCCTAAGATTCCCCATGCTTAGGGCTGAATGGTCTATATAGTCACATGATCCCCATAACAGTCAGAAATGGTTTAACTTATAACCGTTACATTCCTCCCCCTTTAATTTTGCTTTACCCTCTTAATTACAAAAATACCTTAACCCATACGGTATACAATTATATACAGTTCATTTCAATATAAATTTAGTCTTTGAGGAGGTTTTTTGATTCGGGTGGAGTGACGCAACTCCACAGCTGAACGCTCATCGATTGGACAGGAACTGCAGCATCAGTGATATCCTTAAATAATGGCAGTTCAGGATTATTTACTTCAACAGAGACATCCTGTATGTTTATTCTTTGTCGATCTGGCACCTCAGGTGTCAAAGATTTGACTTTGATTTCAGATGGATTAACTGGTTGTTGGAGTGTTTCTCGACTTCTGAGATAATCCACGTGTTTCCTAACAATCCTGTTTCCCACTTCTGATAAGATAAAGGTCCTGTTTCAGAGAAGATTGTACCAGGAACCCATTTTGGTCCAGTTGCAAAATTTCGTGCAAAAACTGTTTCTCCCACAATAAACTCTAAACCTTTACTGTGAACATCACAATTTACTTTCCAACTCCCCTGGTTTCTCCCCACCTTCCCCTCTAAATTAGGGAATACTAGACTCAATCTGGCATGAAGTCAGCGCTTCATCAACAATTCTGAAGGTGTTAAACCAGTGGCCACATGAGGGGTTGTGCGATGGCTGAACAGGGATCTTGAAATTCATGTTACTAATGTTCGCTCTGATTCCAGTTTTAAAGGTTTGCACTGCTGTTTTTGCTAACCCATTGGACAAGGGATGATATGGTGCAGTTCTGATGTGTTTAATCCCATTTAGGTTCACGAATCTTTGGAATTCAGTGCTAGTGAAAGCAGTATCATTATCTGACACAATAACTTCAGGTAAACCATGAAATTCTGGTGCAGTTTTTCAGTGGTTGCAGACCACTGAAAAGAAGGTGATCTCACTTCAAACACATACATCCACTTTGAATGCGCATTGATAATCACCAGAAACATGGTATCTAAAAATGGACCTGCATTGTCTCTATGTAGACGTACCCAGGGTCTACCAGGCCACTCCCAAGGATGCAGTGGAGCTGAAATGGGCAACTTCTGCTGTTGCTGGCACCAGAAACAGTGTTCAACCATTTTTTCTACATCATTGTCTATACCTGGACATCAGATATAAGTTTGTACGAGCATCTTCATTTTCAAAATGCCAGGGTGTGCACAATGAAGTTATTCCAATAATGGTTCTCTTCCTTGCATAGGGCTAACAACTCTTGCTCCCCACAACAAGATACTTGACAACTCAGTTCAGATCTACATACAAAAGATGGTTTTCCAATTCTCCAGGGACTTGGGCATTTGACATCCTTGTAATACTTGTTCACAGACTTTTACTAAAATTGGATCCCGATTTGTCCAATTCTTTATCTGTCTCTCACAGACTGGTGAGGAGTCCAGGAAATTCAATACAAATACTACCTCTTGAGGTACTGGATCATGTGTAATACTATGCAGCAAAGGGAGACAACTGAGGACGTCTGCATTTTCTATATGTACACCCGGACGGTGCACAAAAATGTAATTGTATGTCGACAAGATTAAAGCCCATCTTTGAATTCTAGTGGAAGCTATCAGTGGGATTGCCTTAACTTCACTAAACAGTCCTAACATTGGTTTGTGATCTGACCATGTGTCGACCATGCACATATTGATGGAACTTCTTTACTCCAAATACAATAAAGTAGCCCATCCTTTTCAATTTGTGAGTATTCTTTTCGGCTGCAGAAAGGGTTCTGGATATTTATCCTATTGGCTTTTCAGCTTGGATTTATTTTTCTTCTTTTTGTGTTTTGTCTCCTCCTTCATTTTGATTTCACAGTTGGCCAAATTTCTCTCTGGTGAAATCTTGGTTCAGTTCGGGCCTTGAGTTACCCATTTGCATCTTGGAAATTTCCATGACTTTCCCTTCTAATGCGTCTTTGATCTCAATCAGCTGATTCCTTGGTTCTTCTGTATCTTTTGGCTTCCTCCTGGAACATTGAACGTTGTTGGGTTTTATCTTCCAGCTGTTTCTTCAATTGGTTCAGAGTGGCACTGCATTTGTTTCACTTCTCTTCATCATTTTCCTGTGGAACCAACTCTGACCTGAGGGCAACAAAAACAAAAATACCTGGAAAAACTCAGCAGGTCTGACAGCATCTGCGGAAAGGAACACAGTTAACATTTCGAGTCCGTATGACTCTCCAACAGAACTAAGGAAAAATAGAAAAGAGGTGAAATATAAGCTGGTTTAAGGGGGGTGGGACAGGTAGAGCTGGATAGAGGGCCAGTGATAGGTGGAGATAACCAAAAGATGTCATAGACAAAAGGACAAAGAGGTGTTAAAGGTGATGATATTATCTAAAGGAATGTGCTAATTAAGGGTAGAAAGCAGGACAAGCAAGGTACAGATAGTCCTAGTGGGGGTGGGGTGGGGTGAAGTGATCGAAATAGGCTAAAAGGTAGAGATAAAACAATGGATGGAAATATATTTAAAAATAATGGAAATAGGTGGGAAAAGAAAAATCTATATAAATTATTGGAAAAAGGGGGATCGGAAGGGGGTGGGGATGGAGGAGAGAGTTCACGATCTAAAATTGTTGAACTCAGTATTCAGTCCGGAAGGTTGTAAAGTGCCTAGGCGGAAGATGAGGTGCTGTTCCTTCAATTTGCGTTGAGCTTCACTGGAACATTGCAGCAGGCCAAGGATGGACATGTGGGCATGAGAGCAGAGTGGAGTGTTGAAATGGCAAGCGACAGGGAGGTCTGGGTCATGCATGCCCTGACATGAGGGATCCTTGCTTCCTGTGAAGGTCCTTCGGTTCTTTGATCTCATTCCAAAAGGCACCATCATATTCCCTTATCAATTCAGGAATTCTGCTTGTCCTGACCTGAAAAATTTCTGATCAGTTTAGTTTGATTTCTTCCAACCAATCACAGTCCAGAAAGCTAGGCCTTTCTGTTGTTACAACAATTACTTGCAGCTGAGCTGTTTGTTGTCTGTATGATACAGGTACAGAGGTGATGTGGCTTGGCTTAAATAGCCAAGTGGTTATGGTACTGGGCTTGTAACCCCAAGATCAAGAGTTCAAATCTCACAATGGCAAACTATGAAACAATGTAACTTCATCTGAATAGGAACAGATGGAAACGTGTTTGTACTTGAAAGAGTTACAGAGGTGATGCCTTTCACCAGTATTGCTTCTCCTGTGTATGTTTTTAACTGAGCAGCAGTTTTCTCCAAACTCAATGGATGGGTACCTTCTCTGAAGTATTTAAAGATGTGTTCTCCCACCACTGCGGTCAATGCTCCCATGTCAACCGCCATGAGCATAGGCTTTCCATTCACTTGAAGTGTAACAGTGATTGGTTCAGTTTTCCTGGCCTTCAGATTGTGTAGGGAATAAACATCAGCCTCAGTAAATTCTGGCTCATCTATATTCTGCACTTCATTTAACTTGACCTGCTGCCCGAATGGCTGCCTTGGTCAAGTTCTGCACTGTTTAACAACATGCCCTTTTGTGTAGGAGTCATGGCATTCTGCCTCTTTAAATCTACAGAATTCAAGTGCATGACTTCCCCCACAATGGTAACACTTAAACTTCTGGGCTGCTGGTGAGCTGCTTGCAGTATTTCATTTTGTATTTCTAACGGTAGGGACCATGTCCCGCTTCACGGTTACCTCCCTGACCTTCGTGCCATGCCCGGCGGCAGGTTCCTGCCCCAGCTGCAGAATGGGCCATGTTGCACACTCTGCAGAGCCTGCGAGCCCTTCTCAGCACTCTCCAGTGCTAGTGCTATCTCTACGGTGCGCTTCAGATCAATATTAACTTCTGCAAGCAAATGGTGCTGAATGGCGTCGTTGTTTATTCTGCAAACCAAACGATATCGCAACATATCGTTTGAAGTATCGCCGAAGTCACAGTGCTCCATTGACTAGTTTAACTTTGCGATGCAATTGAGATCAACTCACCAGTGGCCCTTATTCGAGAATTAAACTTGAATCTTTGTGTGATTACAGAGGGTTTAGGCTGAAAATGCCCTTTCACGAGGTCTACTAGCTCAGTGAAGGATCTGGAATTTGGCGCATTCGGAGCCGTCAAACTACAGATTAGGTTATAGGTTTTGCTCCCGCGGACAGTTAGGAGAATTGCCTTCTCTTTCTCCTTTGCCATTATTTCATTCGCTGCAAAGTAGAAACCTAATTGCTCAATGTATTGACTCCAGTCCTTGACGGATGAGTCGTATGGGTCAATTCTACAAAAAAGAGGCAGTTCTGGTGAGTATACTTCTTTCTTCCCTTAAAATATCGGAATACTCAGTCACAAGACGAGGTGCTGCATCGGCACTATTTATCCTCGTCGCCAATTGTAATAAACTTGGAATGCAGGACTAGTTTCATGTAAGAAACAGTGAACTTTATTTATACACTCTAGATGAGGCTACATGCTTGTTCCAAGGTCAAGGCTAAAAAGCTCCGCCCCTAAGATTCTCCCCGTTTAGGGCTGATTCATCTATACAGTCACATGATCCCCATAACAATAAGAAGTGGCTTAACTTAAAATTATTACAGAGCGGGAGTTTATTTCAATGAAGTAGCCTTTTCATGAGCATACATGACATGCTAATACATGCAAAAAAGCTTCCTGATGTTGTTCGTTGGGAAGATCAACCCTACTTTAACTTGCCTTTAAAGTCCCGAGAACAGAATTCCTAAGGTTCATCCCACCGTCTGGAAACTGATTTTTGGCCTCCCACCAAATTAAGGACCCTCAAGCTGCCCTCTGCTAGCGGGACCAGGCGAATCAGCTCAGAGAGAGAGAGAGAAAGAGAGAGAGGTGAAAGCTACTCACCACTTTCCTAAGCCCATGTGATGGGGGCTACTTCTTTGACATTACAATCAAAGTTACCACATTGAATATAGAAGCTCACTGGACTTGCATTATCCGTCCAACATATTGACTAAGAACCCGACCTAGCATCAGGGTGAGAACTGCCCTGCAGTCTATACAATTACTCCCTATTGTTGTAATATCAAAAAGAAAAGAAAGAAAATGTACTGTGGCTGTGATGGTTGGCCCATTGCTCTTTCTCCAGGACCTAATCTAAATAATATTCCATCTATCTGGAAATACTCAGCAGGTCTGGTAACATCTGTAGAGAGAGAAAGAAGAGGTAATGTTTGAAATGTTATATTTCATAAACCTCATTGGAAAATACTGTCCATAATTTTTTCCATTGAAATGTAGATCTTGTCTTTTCCTATTCCTCATGAGGATTCTCCTCACTAATAAAGAACACTATGCATATTCCTCACTCATAATCTGGTTGCACTACAACAATTTACATTCGTATAGCCTCTTTCACAAATAAAACAGCTCAAGTGGCTTTTTGTGTGTACCAAGCAGAAGTTAAAGAGGATTTTGATGAGTTGAAGAAACTGTTTAGGCGGCAGGGTGGGAGCAGGGAGAGTTGAAGGAGAGAATAGAGAGATTTCAAAGTGAAGAGGCTTAGGCAGAGATTTACAGAGTTCTGGATGTTTACCTGAAGGGTGTACTTCCAATGAAAGCGAGAAGGGAAAAACACAGTAAGCCATAGTATCAAAAGTCAGGGGTGGATTTTGGGATATTGGAGAATATTTTTGGACGTAGGTAGTCAGCAGATTTGAAGATGAAGGTGAGTAGTTGAAGACAAAGATCACAAATAAGTAAAGAGAAAACGTTTAAAGTTCTGCATAACCAGCTTGCCTCTGACTTTCATATAGATTTAAGAACAGTGGCCATTGTAGCAGTGCAGATAACCTCATTGGAGGCTCACATCCTCATCAGAAATAAAACCTGGGGCCCGGATTTTCATTCTTGAGGCGAGAATCATGAGATAGGCCATTTCCGATGTTGCAATCCCACCTTCTGCCCAGCAGTGCCCGACCACACTATTTTCATGGTGGGAAGGCAGGGATGGGCTATCTCCAGAAGCAAGCCTATGGTAGGAACGGAGGCAGACAGTTGCTGAGACCAGCAGGTCAGAAAGCCCTCTCTGTTCACTGGGACATTGACTTGACTTGCGTAAATAAGTGTTAGGCACCCTAACCCTCATCCCTCAGTCCCTCATTCCCCTACAGATTCACCATCAACCCCCCCTGTCCCCTCATATTTCCAATGGTCCCTCAATACCCCCATGCCCTCTCCATCCCCCTCTTGCACCCCGCCTCCAGTGTTAACTTACCCAATATCCGCCATAGAAAGAATGCATCAGCCCTATTATAACATTAGGAAGTCTTTGAGATGTTCATGAAACTGTCAAAATAAACAAACATCTGCTCAAAGCCCTACTCAGAAAACTGTCAATCAAAAAAGCTCATCGCCACTTGAGAGCTGTATCAACAACCCCTGCTGATCTGAATCCATTAGTGGGGTTTGGAGCACAGGCAGGCATTCATAATGGAATTCCATTGCATATCTGTATCAACAGAGCCTCCAGAACTGAATACATTAAAGACTTTTGAAGTAGTCTGAACAGATGGCCATTTGTTCCACAGCTTTAAAGGCTCAACAGATAGCTGTACTGTCAATCAAAGAAAAGATTAAATCACATGGGGAAATTGACACATTAAAATATGAATCTCAATGTTGTTGAATTCAGAAGAGTATAATATCCTCTGGATAAAGTACTCTAATGGACTTGAGCACTTTCACAATGCTGATGTTAGCCCTATCATTAATCACTGTATTAAACCATATTTAACTTATCATAAAGGAGTTGGGAGTTGAAGGGGGGCATGAGAGGAGTTGGGAGTTGAAAAGGAGCTGGGAAAGCAGGGGTGACTGAGGGAATTCGGTGAGGAGGGAACGAGGTGATCCTTTGAGTACCATGAGTATGGCCGGGTAAGTATTTATTACTTTTATCGCTTATAGTTTTATGGTCTTACTTTGTGGTTCATTGTTTGTAAGGGCTATATTCTGTAACAACGAGGAGCAAGGAAGAAGGGCCCTTGAGTAATTGATATTATTTGATATTAAGTATCTTCTAAAAGGTTTAATTTAACTTAAAGTGGTAAGTCATGGCAGGAGAGCTCAAAGCCATGGTGTGCTTCTCCTGCTCTATGAGGGAAGCCGGGAACATTCCCAGTGCCCCAGGGCCAGCATGTGTGCAGGAAGTGTCACCAGCTGCAGCTCCTGGAAACCTGGGTCTCAGAGCTGGAGCAGCGGCTGGGAACACTGTGGTGCGTTCGCCAGGTGGAGCGTATTGTGGATAGCACATATAGAAAGGTGGTCACACCGGAGGCTGAGTCCAAAGGCAGGAAGGGAATGGGTGACCACCAGGCAGAGCAAGAGGACTATGTAGGCAAGTGCAGGAATCTCCTGTGGCTATTCCCCTGCAAAGCCCTGTTCCCCTGTTGAGGGGAATGGCCTCTCAGGGGAAAGCAGCAACAGCCAAATTTGTTGCACCACAGTTGGCTCTGCTGCACAGGGGAGGAGTAAAAAGTGTGGGAATGCAATAGTTGTAGGGGATTCAATTGTAAGGGGAATAGATAGGCATTTCTGTGGCCGCAAATGAGACTCCAGGATGGTATGTTGCCTCCCTGGTGCTAGGGTCAAATATGTCTCAGAGCGGCTAGAGGACATTCTGAAGGGGGAGGGTGAAAAGCCAATGGTCGTGGTACACATAGGTACAAATGACATATGTAAAAAATGATGAGGTCCTAAAAGCAGAATATACTGAGTTAGGAAGCAAGTTGAAAAGTAGGACCTCAAAGGTAGTGATCTCAGGATTACTACCAGTGCCATGTGCTAGTCCAAGTAGAGATAGCAGGATATATCGTATGAATACGTGGCTGAAGAGATGGTGTGAGGGGGAGGGTTTCAGATTCCTAGGACATTCAGACCGGTTCTGGGGGAGGTAGGACCAATACAAACTGGACGGGTTATACCTGGGCAGGACTGGGACAGATGTCCTTGAGGGAATATTTGCTAGACTGGTTGGGGAGGGTTTAAACTAAAATGGCAGGGTGTTGGGAACCTATGCAAGGAGTCAGAGGAAGGGGGATAACAAAAGACAGAAAGGGGAATAAAAAAGTGATGGGCAGAGAAATCAAGGGCAAGAATCAAATAGGGCCTCAGTGAAAAATAGTGGGAACGGGACAAATAACATTAAAAAGACAAGCCTTAAGGCTTTGTGCCTTAACGCGAGGAGCATTCGCAACAAAGTGGATGAATTAACCGCGTAAATAGACGTAAACAGGTATGATATAGTCGGGATTACGGAGGCATGGCTGCAGGGTGACCAGGGATGGGTAGTGAACATCCAGGGGTATTCAGTATGTAGGAAGGTCAGACAAAAAGGAAAAAGCGGCGGAGTTGCAATGCTGGTTAAAGAGGAAATTAACGCAATAGTGAGGAAAGATATTAGCTCCGACGATGTGGAATCTGTATGAGTAGAGCTCAGAAACACTAAGAGGCAAAAAAACGTTAGTGAGGGTTGTATATAGACCCCCAAACTGTAGTGGTGATGTTGGGAATGGCATTAAACAGGAAATTAGAAACACATGCAATAAAGGAACATCTGTAATTATGGGTGACTTTAATCTGCATATAGATTGGACGAATTAAATTAGTAACAACACCGTAGAGGAGGAATTCCTGGAATGTATACAGGATGGTTTTCTGGACCAATATGTTGAGGAACCGACTAGAGAACAGGCCATTCTTGGCGTGGTATTGTGTAATGAGAAAGGAATAATTGGCAATCTAGTTGTGCAAAGCCCCTTGGGGATGAACGACCATGACCATAATATGATAGAATTCTTCATCAAGGTGGAGAGTGACATAATTGATTCTGAGACTAGGGTCCTGAATCTTAATAAAGGAAACTACGATGGGCTGGGAAATATTACTTAAAGGGATGACGGTGGATAGGCAATGGCAAACATTCTAAGAGCACATGGGTGAACTGCAACAATTGTTTATTCCTGTCTGGCACAAAAGTAAAACAGGAAAGATGGCCAAACCATGGCTTACAAGGGAAATTAGAGATAGTATTAGATGCAAGGGAGAGGCATACAAATTGGCTAGAAAAAACAACAGACCTGAGGATTGGGAGCAGTTTAGAATTCAGCAAAGGAGGACCAAGGGATTGATTAAGAAGGGGAAAATAAAGTACAAGAGTAAGCTTGCAGGGAACATAAAAACTGATTAAAAGTTTCTATAGGTATGTGAACAGAAAAAGATTGGTGAAGACAAATATAAGTCCCTCACAGTCAGAAACAGGGAAATTTATGACGGGGAACAAAGAAATGTCTGACCAATTAAATACATACTTTGGTTCTGTCTTCACAAAGGAGGACACAAATAACATACCAGAAATATTGGGGAACACGGGGTTTAGTGAGAGGGAGGAATTGAAAGAAATCAGTATTAGTAGGGAAATGGTGCTGAGGAAATTGATGGGATTGAAGGGTGATAAATCCCCGGGGCCTGATAATCTACATCCCAGTGTACTTAAGGAAGTGGCCCTAGAAATAGTGGATGCATTGGTGGTCATCTTCCGAGATTCTATAAGCTCTGGAACAGTTCCTACAGATTAGAGGGTAGCTCATGTAACCCCACTATTTAAAAAGGAAGGTAGAGAGAAAACAGGGAATTATAGACCAGTCAGCCTGACGTCGGTAGTGGGGAAAATTCTAGAGTCCATTATAACAGATTTAATAGCTGAGCTCATGGAAAACAGTGGCAGAATCGGACAGAGTCAGCATGGATTTACGAAAGGGAAATCATGCTTGACAAATCTACTGGAATTTTTCGAGGATGTAACTAGTAGAGTTGATGAGGCAGACTCAGTGGATGTGGTTTATTTGGACTTTCAGAAGGCTTTCGACAAAGTCCCACGTAAGAGATTGGCGTGTAAAATTAAAGCACATGGGATTGGGGGTAATGTATTGAGATGGATTAAAAACTGGTTGGCAGACAGGAAACAAAGAGTAGGAATAAATGAGTCTTTTTCCGAATGGCAGGCAGTGACTTGTCGGGTATAGCAGGGATTGGTTCTGGGACCCCAGCTATTCACAATATATATTAATGATTTAGATGAGGGAACTAAATGTAATATCTCCAAATTTGCAGAACACAAAGCTGGGTGGGAGGGTGAGCTGTGAGGGGGATGCAGACATGCTTCAGTGTGATTTGAACAAGCTGAGTGGGCAAATATAGGGCAGGTGCAGTATAATGTGGATAAATGTGAGGTTGTCCACTTTGGTAGCAAAAACAGGAAGGCAGATTATTATCTGAATGGCTATAAATTGAGAGAGGGGAATGTGCAACGAAACCTGGGTGTCCTCATGCACCAGTCGCTGAAGCTAAGCATGCAGGTGCAGCAGGCGGTAAAGTAGGCAAATGGTTTGTTGACCTTCATAGCCAGAGGATTCGAGTATAGGAGCAGGGATGCCTTGCTGCAATTGTACAGGGCCTTGGTGAGGCTGTACCTGGAATATTGTGTGCAGTTTGGAAGGATGTACTTGCTATAGAGGGAGTGCAGCGACGGTTTACCAGACTGATTCCTGGGATGCTGGGATTGAGATATGAGGAGAGATTGATTTGGTTAGGATTATATTTGCTGGAGTCCAGAAGAATGAGGGGGGATCTTATAGAAACCTATAAAATTCTAACAGGACTAGACAGGGTAGATGCAGGAATGATGTTCCCGATGGTGGGAGAGTCCAGAACCAGGGGTCACAGTCTGAGAATACGGGGTAGACCATATTAGGAGAGATGAGGAGAAATTTCTTGACCCAGAGAGTGGTGAGCCTGTGGAATTCGTGACCACAGAAAGTAGTTGAGGCCAAAAACATTGTATGTTTTCATGAAAAAGTCTTAGGACGAAAGGGATCAAAGGATATGGGGAGAAAGCAGGAGCAGGCTATTGAGTTGGATGATCAGCCATGATAATAATGAATGGCGGAGTAGGTTCAAAGGGCCGAATGGCCTACTTCTGCTTCTAGTCTCTATGTGTCTATGTTTATACACAGGCTCACTACCTGCACCCTTAGCCAAGGGCCATAAAAACCTCACACCACCAATATGGGGGACAGGAATCCAAGAACCAGGTCCCACCCGCCTCTGTTTCAAAATGGACGGAGACATGAGGCAGGATTTCCTGGTTGGCGTGAGGGGGGCGGGACCTGCACACCGACCCGTAAAATGACGTGGGATTACGTCGGGCAGAACTCCCGACGTCACCCCGTGTCATTTCAATTTTCAAGTTGGGGTCAGCTGAATCAGCTGTGCACCCACTGACCTGTCAACGGCCAATTGAGGCCATTTAAAAGGTAATTGCAGTAGTTAAAGGACCTGCCCGTCCAGCCTTAAGGTTGGTAGGCAGGCCGGGAGCCCTGGCGGGTTTCAGAAAAATTATGAAACCTCATCCACGGGCGGGATGGGATTTCATGTAGGTTTTTAAACATTTAATAAGTTTAACTAAAAGTGATGGACATGTCCCATCTCATGTGACAGTGTCACATGAGGGAACATATCAGTGAAATTTTATTTTTCTATTTTTAACATTTTTGAATTTGGCGCCGATCTCCCTGAGGCAGCACTTAGCTTAGAAAGCCTCGTTGGCTTAGGGAATCCCCCCTTGCCTGCGCAGGGAGCGCATAGCACTTCCTGGCAGATGACACGCTGGGTGGGCCTTAATTGGCCCGACCACGCAAAATGGCGGCGCTCGGAGTGCTGCCCATGAAAATCCAGTCCTGAGTCTCTAAAGAACTCAGTCTTCTTCTGGCTGTTGTCGTAATGGTGAGCATGGGGAGAGAAAGACATCAGAAGGGAGCAGCAATTTATCCAAAAGGTAGTCTCCAATGTAATTATTAAAAATAATTTTTTAAGCATTTCCTGTATCAAAGTAAGATCTTTTATGATTAAATAGCACTGTATGCCGTTTAGTGATTGGAATAAACAGGCAGGGTCTCATTTTTACATCATCTCTGAAATAGGACACTTATGAGTAAAGCACTCCCACATCAGCTAAAATAATGGGTTGAAATCTCCAGAGTGGGGCTTGAACCCACAACCTTCTGATTCATAGACAAGAGTGCTATTACTAAATCAAGGCCAGTGCTTCTAATAGCTACCTCAGTGAGACAATAAAAAAGATGTGGAAATAGTTAATGTGGCGAAAAGTCTGGACAGAACCCTTGATGTTTAAGATGCTTAAGAGATTTCCAACTGGCAGAGATAGGCAACTTTCACAACTTTAGTCTGAACTGAAATTAAAATGACATTAAAAGTGCTCTGCTCCAACCCTGCTTATCTGTTTGAGTGCTTTCCTTTTAACAGTCTGAATGATCAGTAAACCTATTGGAAAGGAAACAATAGGAACATCTAGAACTGAAGGCAGTAATCTTGTGGGACTGCGCTGCCAGCACCAAGCCTCCCTAACTATATGGACATGGGTTGGAAGTGGAGCTCTGATTCCCTGATCCACACTCACGGATATTGAGGCCTCTGGCCAGCAGCTGACTTAACTCCTTTCTAAAATTAGTTTTCCAATTTTCTCACCTCCTGTCCTAAGGTCTCATGCTTATTCCAGCGGGCTGGCTGCTGTTCCACCTGAGTGGTCACCATTCATGAGTGAGTTGTGATAAAAAGCTGTACAGTTGTAGGGAGGGCAGCACAGATAATCATATTGTTCCCCAACACTCACATTCATGCATCTTCCAATAGCGGTCAGCATGAGTAGAACTATGGCCAACTTTTTTTCCTGAAGGAGCAGCTAGTCTGCTTGAGAGAATAGATTTACGCACTCGAATTAGGAGGAGTAGGCCACTCGGCCCCTCGAGCCTGCTCCCCCATTCAATAAGACCATTGCTGATCTGAATGTAACCTCAACCCCACATTCCTGCCTACCCC
Source organism: Carcharodon carcharias (assembly GCF_017639515.1). NCBI lineage: Eukaryota > Metazoa > Chordata > Chondrichthyes > Lamniformes > Lamnidae > Carcharodon > Carcharodon carcharias. The sequence goes on along the minus strand of NC_054480.1, from coordinate 107,455,321 downwards.
GATAAACTTTCACACTCTTGTTAATCAAGGATCTATCTAGATCTGCCTGAAAAATATTCAAAGACTCTGCTTCCACCACCTTTTGAGGAAGAAAGTTTCAAACACTCACTACACTCTGAGAGAAAAAAATTCTCCCCATCTCTATCTTAAATGAGCATCCCCTTATTATTAAACTGTGACCCCTAGTTCTAGATTCTCCCACAAGAGGAAACATCCTCTCCTGTCAAGACCCATCAGGATCTTAAAGATCTCAATCAAGTTGCCTCTTATTCTTCTAAACTCCAGTGGATACAAGCATAACCTGTCCAAAATTTCCTCATTAGACATCCTGTCTATTCTGGGTATTAATTTAGTAAACCTTCTCTGACTGCTTCTAACACATTTACATCTTTCCTTAAATATGGAGACCAATGCTATACACAGCACTCAAGGTGTAGTCTCACCAATACCCTGAACAACTGAAGCATAACCTCCCTATTTTTGTAATTAATTCCCCTCACAATAAACAATAACATTCTATTAGCTTTCCTATTTACCTGCTTTACCTGCATACTAGCCTTTTGTGATTCATGCACAAGGACACCCGGATCCCTCTGAATCCCTCAGCACTCTCACCATTTAGATAATAAGCTTCTTTTTTGTTCTTCCTGCCAAAATTGACAAGTCACATTTGCCCACATTATACTCCATTTGCAAGATCTTTGTCCAATCACTTAACCTATCTATGTCCCTTTGTAGCCTCTTTATGTCCTCTTCGCAACTTACTTTCCTACCTATCTCTGTGTCGTCAGCAAATTTAGCAACCATTCCTTTGGTCCCTTCAGCAAGTCATTTGTATAAATTGTAAAAAGTTGAGGCCCCAGCACTGATCCCTTTGGCACGCCACTCGTTACATCCTGCCAACCAGACAAACACCCATTTATGCCAACTGTCTGATTCCTGACAGATAGCCAACCTTCTATCCATGCTAATATGTTACCCCCTACACCATGAGCTTTTATTTTCTTTCTTGTCACTTTATCAAATGCCTTCTGGAAATCTAAGTCGGGCAGGAGAACTTACCACTCTTCTTTAGATTGTGCCATGAGATTTTTAATGCCCAAAAATAGACAGGTAAGTAGGTTTAGGGCTCACCTTGGGGCCTGGCAATTCAGGTCAGTAATGTTCCCTGACTATACTGCATTTGAATATCAGCCTAAATCTAGGCTTTGCAAACTGCAGCCTGATTCAGCCCTAGAAGACATGGCAATCAGGGCTGATTTATTCTGTTTTCTATTTCTTACATGTTGACTTGTCCTGTTAAATTTTGTGGGTATGGAGAATTTGGATTGACTGCTCTATTGCATTATTGGTGGATAAATCCTAAATCAGAACTCAAAGATCTGTTAGTATCAGCAACTTGAGACAGATGGAAATTAATGGGAACATTGATTTAAACTTTGTATAATTTATGCATTTATTTTCTTGGGAAGCATTGGTGCATATTTTGCAGATTATATACTCGAGTTCTGTTGTAAGGTTCAAATCCATTATCTTCATACCCAGAGGCAAAAGTGCTCCTAATTGAACCAAGCTGATATTACACAATTTATGGGAAACACTTGACTTGCACCCCCTAGCATACTTTGCAGCAAAAACAGTGAGATTAAAAAAATCTTGTGTGCAATGTTCCAGCAAAGATGCCGAGCAAGCTGATAGCTAAGTCTGTGTTATCAAGGCCAAAGTGTAATGTGAGGAGTTGCTTGTTCAGTGACAGCAAGTTTAGCCCTTTGTCTCCTCTTCGCTGATCTGTTAACACCCTAATTAAAGTGCATCTCAGGAGGTGTATCAACACTATGATCAGAAAAGCCTCTTAGCAACCAGGTTATCTCTAATTTTGGCATTAGTATCAGATACATCGCTCTAAATGTCACTTAGCTACTTATTCTCATCCTCCTGTACAGTTATCTCCTCTGATTTTAAATTCAGAGGTTCCCTTTGATGTTTTTCTTGCATATGATACCTTGTGATTAAGTTGGCTACAATCCTAGTTTGATAAGCTTCCTCAGCTAGAGCAAATTTATCCCTTGAATTTGTCATTACTTTTCCTTTATATTGCTGCCTTACATTGACCTGTCTTACTTGCAGATGGGAAGGGCTAGATTTCATCAATGTCTTCTCCCTCACTTTAACAGCACTATGTCTGATTCTTCATTGAAGAGGCCTTCTCCTAGGACTTGTGGTAAGACATTAAGAGTTGCGTGAAAGGTGAACTTGGCAACTCACCCACTGATCCACACTCTCTTCCGATGACTAGCTGAACCATTGCACTGCAGGTTTATTTGTATTTGAATGTACAAATATTCAATAAAATAGCCAGAGAGCTTGGGTCTAAAATTCCTCTACTAACAATGAACTAAATGAGCAGCTTCTGAGAATGTATTCTCCTTAGTGGATCATTGCAGGATGGAGGGGCCCCACACTCCAAACGGGAAACCATGCCTGAATGGAAGAAAACATTGTTATCCCAATTCTCGAAGCACAATTCCTGTGAGCACAGCTTCCCACTGGAAGAGCAGGATTGTAGAATCATCCTCGTACATCAACTTGCTCTCCTTTGACTTACAAGTTATGAACATGGGGAAGATCATAGGAACAGGAGTAGACCATTCAGTCCCTCAAGACTGCATTGAATTAGATCATGCCTGATCTTGGTTCCATATCCACTAAATAGCCTTGCCTGACAAAAATCTATCAATCTCAGATTTGTCATTTTCAGTTGACCCCCAGCCTTAGTAGGGTCTTGAGGAAAGTATCTACTATATGGAGGAGCAGTTTCTGATGACCACTGAACTGCCTAGCTCTGATTTAAGGTTATGTCCAGTTGTCCTGGATCCCCACAATAGAGGAAACAATATGGAAACCCAATTTTATAGAGATTTGCACTGATGAAGAATGGTCAGAGGCTGAAGATGGACATGCTTCATAATCTTCATTGGAATAAGATTTCAGTGTAGACTTAAGCCAATTTAAGAATGAGCACAAACTCAAACTTCAAGCAGCAAAGTGCAGTTTATGCTAATGCAGACCTATCAAAAAAATCCACACGAAAGATACACTTCATTGACCATGATTTTTGTATAAACTCTCCCCATTACAAATACAAAACATGTCAAGGACAGACAATGGCTGCAGAGTGACAACCAACTACAAAAAAAAATGCAAGAAGTCGATCATTTCACGAAGGGGTGAGGCTGGTCAGAAACAAGACAAAATCGAGAGCTGAGCTTTTCTTTTCTTTCTGTAATTATCTCCCCTGCCTTGAAGAACAATAAATATAAAAAGGATATTGATTTACTATGTTATCAGAGACTGGAGTTGTCCACGCTAGGGGCAGGATTTTCCGAGCCCACTGGCAGCAGGCGTGATAGGTGGCATACGCACAAAAAATATGGCGGGACCCACTTCATGACGGTTTGAAGGCAGGTCGCGATCTTCCACTCAGCACACTGACCGTGGGCTACATTTCCCACCATCGGTCGGCGGGGAGCTAATTGTGATATGTTAGCATATAATTAAAAAGCCATCCCGCCAGCTTCTTGGAATCCCACCATGTCGTCCGTCCACATCGGCGGGAAAGCACGCTGACGTGTTTCACAACGGCACACAGGCAACATGCACTTGGCAGCCTTCACTTTGGGGGAACTGAGGTGAGTGAGCAGCAGTGTTCTTCACAGTTCACCCATTGTTTACAGGCCTCAGGGCACCGAGGGTGGAGGGGTGGGCAGGGGAACCTGATGTCTGGCCCCGCAGGTGGCTGCTGAGGGGTTGGGACGTATGGGGACAAGTGCTGGCCAGCCTCGGAGGTGACTGTTGAGGAGGGGTGTCAAGTGCTGCCCTGGCGCTGCTCTCATGGGGGACAGGATAAGTGAAGGAAATGGCCACACATTAGGGGCCCCTGTATAAACTGACCATGCCTCCGCAACTGAGACAGATCAGCCGCAGCCACAGTGATATGATTGGGATCAGGCTCCTAGCCTGGCCACCCATGCAAGCAACACAGAGGCACCAAAGGGCCAATCATGGATCCTGGTGACCTAGCTGTATGCTGATGGCCTTCAGAGACCATAGAAGACGAAGAAGAGAGTGACTGAGGCACCTGGCTGTGCAAAGGCAGGAGCAGCAACCTCATGAAGAAGGAGCAGAAGATGCTCTGGCAAACGCAGCCCAGGAGCGACAGTGAGCTCTGCCTGGTTGGTGCCTAGTGACACCCACTGTTTATAGATGCCCCCTGCCATTCCTGCAGATGACTGAGAACCAGTGTCGCTGACAACTGGGCATGTCTAGGGACCTGGTGGCTCACATCTGCCACTTACTGCAGGACTTGGCAACAAGGGGACATGGAGGGCATCCACTGCCTGTGGCTGAATGACCATGGCACTCAATTTCTGTGCCAGTGGCTCCTTTCAGGGCCCCACAGGTGATCTCTGTCCGCCACCCACAAATGTACCCATGAGGACACGGATGCCATCTTCTCCATGGCACACAACTTTGTGCATTTCACCCGGGACCAGGACAACCAGGATGCAAGGGTTATCGGATTGGCCCTGATCTCGGGATTCCCACAGGTGCAGGGTGCGATTGACTGCACTCATGTGGCGCTCACGTCTCCATCACTACACTCAGTGAACTTCATCAATCGCAAGGGTTTCCACTCACTGAATGTGAAGCTGGTATGCGACCACCAGAAATGCATCCTGCAGGAATGGGCACGGTTTCCAGGGAGTGTGCACAACACCTACATCCTGAGTCACTTGTAGATCCCTGTAGTTTCCCAGGGTCCACAGAGGCTGCAGGGTTGGCTACTTGGGGACAAGGGATACCCCGCAGAGGCCGTGGCTGATGACACCTGTGCGACAGCCTCAGACTGCAGCAGAGTGACGCTATGATAACGCTCATGCTGCAAGTCGCAACTTGGTGGAGCAGACCATCGAGATGCTGAAGATGCGGTTCCGGTGCCTGAACCGGTCTAGATAGAGCCCTGCAAATCAGTCCGCAGAAGGTATCACACATCATCATTGTCTGCTGCGGTCTTTACAACCTGGCGCTGCAATTGAATGAGGAACTGGCTGAGGAGGCAGTGGAGGAGCTGCATGTCTCCTCCGATGAGGAGGATGCCAATGGGGATGAGGGTGAGGCGGTCCTCAGTGATGACGACGATGGGGATAAGACCCTCACATTGGCTAGACGAGGCAGACGTGTTCAGGAGGCCCTCATAGCTGCCAGGTTTGTGGAGGATGATGACGACATGCAGTGAGGCGTCCCCATAGATCCTCACATCGCAGTTGTGAATGTTTGACTCCAGTCCAGCTTATGGCAGCACCAATACCCTCTGTGAGAATGCTCCCGTCATGGAGATGCAATGGAGGCCCTAATAGTCGCTTGATTGCAGAAGGATGATGACAACATGCAGTGAGGACACTTCATAGATCTTCACATAGCCTCTGAGAATGTCTGACTCCTGTCTGGCCGAGGGCAGCTCTCTTGCGCTCCATGATCAGGGGCAGCTCATAGATGCAGCCATGAAAGTTTAGATGCATCTGATGCTGTACCCGCCTTCAGCACTTCAGCCCTTCAGGAGTTGGTGCACAGCATCACTAGTCGCAGATGCTGGTGTGATGGGGACCAGCCCCACCTTAAAGGTGCTGAGAGCACATCAAGAGAATGAGAGAACTCTGTGGCATCTGCCCACTACATTCTGGCAGCAATGACCAGCACCAGCAAGGTGCAGACATCGATAATATCTCTAGTGAGCATGAGGCTGGACCATCACTGTGGTCTGAAGGCCGCACAGAGCACAGGGAAGAGGCCATAGGCAGGGAGACATTCTTGGGAGTTTATTGACAATAGTGAACATTATGTACAAGTGATTAATACCCTTGCTCAGGCTGTGCAACTAACTCTCCTTAACTTTTCTAACCCTGCCACTCGTCTTGGTGCTCCCCTGATATCCACAACAGAGGTGGAAGCTGCCTGCTGACTGTGAGGCCCTGTCTGTGATGACTTTGGTGGGTGTCCTCTGGAGGGCTGAGGCTTGGAGGGCCCTGGCCTGCTTTTGGGGTCCTGCTGTATGGCAGTGGCACCCTCCTCAGCCTGTGACTCTGGATCTGTGGAGGACAAAGGAAGAGGGGAGTCAGATGGGCCGGTCACTCCCAGAGTCACCTGGGTGGATGGTCCCTGTTGATCCTCCCCCTACAGATTCCCAAGGGCCCCTGGCTAACTCTGTGAGTGGAAGGGGTAGCTGGAGTGAGATTGAGTTGCCCAGCACCCCTCTTGTGTACACACTGGTGGAGACCAAATATGGCATCAGCGATGGAGTTAAGCATCCGCAGCAATGCAGGAGTGATGTCCTGGTCCAAGGTCTCCATGGCGGCCGCCATCCTGCCAGTGTTGACCTCGGTGCTTTGCAATGCCGGCGCTATCACCTCAGTCTGAAGACAAACGGACTCCTCCATCGTACCTTGCAATCTGAGGAGTGCAGCGGACATCCCTTCCTGATGTTCCCAAGCTTGCCTTTGCAGCTCCAGCAACTGTGACATGACTGAGTCCAGATGCTCATCGTCTGACTCGGGCTCAGCAACGTTCTGGCCTCCAGCAGTCTTCTGAGTGCCGGAGACCTGGGAAGTCCCTGCCTCCGCCTGCTAAGGATCAGAAAGTGCGATGTTCTCACCAGGCTACTCTAAAGCTAGGTCCCACCGAGGTGTGTATCTCTGCGCTGGTGGAGGGTGTGGGTGAGCACTGAGACTTCAGGGAGGGTGCCTTCAGATTCCTCTTCAGGGGTTTCTTTGGACCTTGATTGGAGGCCCTAGGTCATGGATTCTGTCTGCTGTTTGGTAGATGTGCCTGTGAAAGCAAAGAGAGATAATTAGTGCATGGCAGTGGCCTGTGAAAGAGGACACATCACTCACAGCATGGTTATCTGATGGATGTTATACTGCTGGATCCTCACTTGGTAGAGCAGTGATGACCTCACCGTCAGGACAGGACCGGTCCCGGTCGTCACCGGGTGGCTCTGTTTTCAAATTCTGTGAGAACTTTGAATTCCAGCATCCCCTCACCTGTCTGCGACAGGTTGTGAGTCAGTTTGTGCTGTATGGATAGAGATGGGGAGAGTGTATCAGGACGCCTGCCAGGCCAGATGATGAGTATGCCTGGCCTGTGTGGGTAGTGAGTGTTCACATGGACGGAATGAGGACAATGATGGTGTGTATGAAAGAGTGAATGCTGATGTCCCTTGCACTGGCAGTGAGCGAGGGCCCTGTGGGTTTGTGATGGATTTGTGAGTTTGTGAGTTAGAAGTGAAGAAAAGAGTGACTTACCCTGGCAGAACGGCGGAGATCATTCATCCATTTGCGGCACTAGGTGGCTGTCCCTCTCTGCAGAATGTTCACGCTGACCACCACTGTCACCACCTCCCAAGCTGGGTTGGTGACATTGCTACCCATTCTGCGGCCAGAGCAGGGCTAAAGCACCCCTGGCGGGCCTCCACAGCATCCAGCAGTCGCTCGAGGGACCCATCATTGAAGCAGGGGGCTGCAGTCTTTTTCCCTTTGCTGGCCATGTCTCCCAGGCAGCAGTGTTGATCTGGTGGCCATGAGCGCTTTACTAGCGGCTGCCTTTTAAAGATGACGGCCAGCATGTTGCAACAGAAGGGTGATGGCAAACGGGTGAATGACAGCCCACCCGTCATGGAAACAGTGTGTTTCGTGGGAGTGAATATATAATGAGGCTGGCTTGGGAAGATACAGCGTGAAAATCTGCCATTTTCCTCAGTGGGTCGGATTCCATTTTTACTGCACTTGGTGCAAGTATGGGAAAATTCAGCCCTTGGTGGCTTGGGACTACATAAAATCCTTGAGTTCTGCTAACCCGAACCTCGAAATCCAAGCAAGTCAGATCTAGTTAGGCCTGTATCTCTTAGATATGCAGTTTGAATGTTCTGGACCTGGAGGTCTGGAGGAAGTTAGTTTTAGTACTGCAGCTTCAGTGGTGGGTAAATTCTACATCAGAACACCATGATCTGATAGTATAGGCAATTTAATGTGAACACAAATCAACAGGGATTTATACATCACCTTCAAGAATCTTTTATAGCCTATGGAGACAAGCCTGGTCCACAGGGAAGGAAGATACGGACATAGTCTCATTTTGCATTCTTTTGTGAAATGCTCACCACTGAAGTACTTTTCAATCCTTTTAGCCTTCATGGCAAGACTTCCAACCAGAGTTTCTGAGAGTTCTGAGGAGTCCCTTTTCTCTCTTCACAGATGCTGCCAGACCTGCTGAGTATTTCCAGCACTTTCTGTTTTTATTTCTGGGGCTAATCTTACCTGAGCAATAGTGTAAAACAGACCATATCACATCAGCTGCCTGCTATACATTTCAGTGGAAATGAAGAGATGTACAGCAGGTAGCCAATTTGATATCACCTTTTTTACACTGTTAAAGGTCAAAATTATCCACCCATATTTGTTTTCTTCTGTTCACTTCCTATTTCTTGGCCTCACATTCCCTGCCAGTTCAGGCACGATTGCTTTAATTCAAAGTAACCATGCATACCTTGTAAATCATGCTTCTTTAGTATCCCTGGCTTAGGCTTGTCTCTCTTTTTCTTTTCAGTGATTGAAAAGTACTCACCTAAATCTGTAACATTTTTGGACATGCTTATTTCTCCCTGGATAATGTGATGCCTCATAAAGTACTCAAGGAGTGAGGACATCAGTCATTTCATGTTGCTTGTTTTTGTTCTGGAATCTGAAATTTATAAGCATCTGTATATCTGTGTACTTTCCTCAGCAAACAACAGCCAAAGTCTGATTGACTTTAGGATTCTACAGCCAAATACCCCCCTGGGACTTTTTGAGCAGCTGTCTAAAAGAGACAAGTTAACAACTCACCATCACCAATCATCTCCAGATGCCAGGCTACCAGTGGTCAATGCCCTACCCCATTGGCGGGTATATTCAAAATAAAAATGTGGAAATTTGAGTAATAAAAAATACATTTATAAAAGTCAACTCAGTTTGCAGGTCTGTTTTTCACTACCTGAAAGGAGGTTTGCAAAAAGTTCGCCAAGATGTCACAGCTCAGTCTAGAATCATAACTTTAGCAGGAAAACACTGGGAGGTTGCACCCTAAAGTATTCTGTGTATCATGTTGCTTTTGAGTAGACCTGCCAGTAGAATTCATCAAGGTGAGAAATCTCAGGGCCAGGGATCACAGACTTCTGTCTTTAAATGCTGAGTGTCACTATAAAACTACTTGTCCCTACAATGTACTTAATCCCCTCTTACATCAATACAACATCTTTATTCCCCACACCAGCCACCATATGGCTGGTGCCGGTGTGATTGCCAATATATGAGTAATTTTGTGCTGCTCAATCTAATTTTTTTTGAGGACCCTTCAGTTTGTCAGAGAGAAGAGTATTTTATCCTTTCAATTTAAGCTGGATTTGGATCTGATACTCGATGGAATCCATTCCATGTTTTATATCTGACAGCTGATGGGCATGTATTGATCTATTTCGTATTCTGACATTTAGTGCGCTTATTTATCTTTCACATATTTTTTATCTTGTTCTTAAAAACTTTCCAACTTTATTCTATATTGAATTTATCACCATTCTGTAGGGTCAGTCAGTTAACCAGTTCCAAATCGGCTGCCATTTTAGCGATGTTTGATCTCTGGGATCTGGTACGAGCTATAGATTCTCATTACCTTTAGTTCTTCCATCCAATTGAAACCATAAAATGTTGTGCTCGCTATTGTTCAGATAATTTCCACATGGAATTCTTATATATGAGATCAGGCTCACGACAATACACTAGTTCTCATATATGATTATCTCCGATTACTTCATTAATATTTTCAGTAGCTAAAGAATCTTGTATATTTTCAACAACTTTTTCAGGAGTAAGCATTCTCATCTCGGAATCAGAAAGCTGTGGGCTTAAGATCCACTCTGGAAACTTGAGCACTCCAGGACCAAGGGAGTGCTGCACTGCCAGAGGTGCCGAATTTTGGAACAGTAATTTAAACCAAGGCACCATCTGCCCTCTCAACTGGATGAGAAAGATCCCATAGCACAATTCGAAGAAGAGCAAGGGGGCTCTCCAGAATGTCCAGGCCAATATTTATTCTTCAACCAGCATCAACAAAACAGGTTATCTGGTTGTCATCATATTGCTATTTGTACGAGTTTGCTGGGTCCAATTTGGTTGCTGTGTTTCTAGATAGTTTCAATGACTACATTTCAGAAGCATTTCATTGGTTCTAAAGCACTTTAGATGAGTTGGTGATGAAAGGCGATATACAATCGCAAGTTTAAAATTCTTCAGTAACAGAATTTTAAAGTCACAGTATACAGAACCATTCACAGATGCCAGTTTATTTGTTTACTCATGTTGTGAGAGAAGATACACATTAACATATTCTCTCTGGGCTAACTATTGAGAAGATAGTCAAGTTCTCCAATGACGGTTCTGCTCTTTACCCTGATTCCTTGGTCGGGGCTGACAAGTTTGCTGGGGTAAAGAGCAGTGGTCAGTGGCATGGTTGAACAGGACTGTAAAACAGGAATATCTCCATGATGACCAGCAACAATGTTTACCTATCCGCAGAAGTCCTTGCCAGTTAGGACAGAGGCAGTTGGAAAATGTGTACTGTCTCACATGGAGCCAGTAAACAATCAGCAGGTAAGTCGCAGAATATTGGCTTCACACCTAAATATAACTTGTCACATTGTCAAGCCCTTCAGTAAACAAAAATGAACACCCAAAGGTTGAATTCATTGCGAACCACACTTAAAGCTTTCAACACTCTTCACACAACCTGTTATTCTAGACATAATTTGTGAATTAATATTTTTGTGGAGCAAAAACATTTTACCAAAGGCAAGGGGTTTCACATCTCAAGAAAATTGCATCATTTCAAAACATACTTTGTTGCAAATGGATTATTAAAAGATGCCAGTTTTATTCCTGTAGCTTTTATTCATCTGTCACTGCTAATAATCTCACTGGCCACTGACTTGATAATTCACTCCAATGCAATAAGACAAAAAATAGCTGCAGGGGAAATAAAAGGTGATAATTCATTACACCAAATTATCGCTTCACTGTCAGCATCAACGAAATGGTTGCTGACTCTGTTTTGATAGATGCCTGGCGACTTGATCATGTGACATTTGATCACATGGAATTTGATCACATGACATTACTCATGTGATGCTTAGCTACAACCTTTGCTCACATTTGGACATCAGGACATCTCTTGATCCTGATGGGAAGCACCTGGCATCACTGAGAACATTGAAAACGATGATATGTTTCTGCCTGACTCCCCTCCTGCCCAACTCACCCTCAAGCTAAAGATTGGGTCACCACGAATCTCTTGCCTACCCCATCCCCCCTCCATTATCGCCCCAACCTTCCCTTTCTAAGTTCTTGCTTTCAGACACCCAAGAACTGCTGGCTGTTAAGCCACAGACCATCCCAGAAAGAGAAGAGAGAGCTACAGCACAGCATTGATGCAGAGATCCCCTCACTTGACCTGACACACATGGTACCAGCTCAGGCACTGCCACTGCACCTACCTTGGAAGCTGGTGCAGAGTTGAGATCAGCACATAGTGAGTCATTAGACATGAGTGAGCTGCAGCCAAGCCAGGAGGAAAGGATGGTGTGAGTGTCAGCTCAATGAGGGCAAGGTCACAGATAGGTTCTACCTCTCATGGATTAGTCTCCTCTGTCATTAGCAAAAGCACACATAATGAAACAAGACCATCTCCTACAGATTTAAATTTCTGCATGTAAACCATCTTATGCAGATGGAAGGATGCTGACAAGGGTACCACAATCTGTAGGTACCACATTTTACTCGTCTCCAACAAAGCATGATCACTTCAATCCAAATCTGTAAATACAAATAAAATCACACTAACCCATGCATATGGAGTAGTCAAGGCAAATAGCCTTTAAAGGAAACCTGGATAAATACGTGAGGGAGAAAGGATATGCTAATGGATTAGGCAAAGGCTCTTGTGAAGCATTTACAGCAGCATAGCCCAGCTGGGATAAATTTCCTGTTTCTGAGTATGTGAGGCATGTGTATCAAGAGATGTAATCAAGAGTAGCATTCAAATTGTAAAGGTTAATTCACTGGAAAATGGATTATGTTGTTAACTGGTTTATCTGGGAAGAGGAGACAGGAATTGAGGCATATGCTAATCGTTCAGAATCTGGTCCAGAGAAGATTAGAAGTAGATAACAGGAAGAGGTGGAAGAATAAAGGAAATGGTGATAAATGAACAGACTTTATTGTTTCCCTAGAGGCTGAAAGTGTCTTTGATCACTACATTTGGCACTTCATGGGCACTCTCAGGAGGTATGGATTGTTGGATATTGTTTCTTTGCTGGAAACCAAAGTGAATAGTCCAAGCAAAAGGCAATGATTAGAAATTGGCATGTGTCTGCATTATTTCTGCTCTCCATGGACACAAGGTTAGCTCTATCAAAGCAGAGATCCAAACAGCCAAAGTGGAAAGAAATCAACTTAAAAACCTCGATAAAATAATTTTACATCAGCACTGTTCTAATTTACCACTTGGCTGGTCCCATTCTTATCTATCCAATCATAGCCAGAGAAACACCCACAAAGACCTCTGTTTCTGCTCTGTCATCCCTGAAGTCTCATGGATTGATCCTTGGCCCCTTCCTATTTTCTCATCTACATGGTGCCCCTCAGCAACATCATCCAAAAGCACAGCACTATTTTTCACATGCTGACAATATCTAGCTTGACCTCACCACCACCAAATTGGAACCCTGCACAGTCTCTAAATTATTACACTGAATGCCTGACATCCAGTACTGAATGAACAGAAACTTCCTCCAATTAAATATTGCCTGCAAACTCCATTGCTTAACCATTAATTCCATCCCTCTCCCTGGCAGCTGTCTGAGGCTAAACTGGACTGTGCAAAACCTTGGTTTTGTATTTGACCCCAAGGTGAGCTTGCCACCACATACCTGTGCCATCACTAACATCGCTTATTTCTACTTCCATGACACCGCCTGACTCTTTCTCTGCCTCAGCCCAACTGCTGCTCCTCATTTTTGTCTTTGTTCCCTCAAGACTTGACTATTCCAACACTTTCCTGGCCAGCTTCCCACATTCCACCTTCGGTAAACTTGAGGTGATCCTTACTCACAACAAGTCTCATTCCTCTATCGCCCCTGTGCTCGCTGACCTACACTGGCTCCTGGTTAAGCAATGTTTCAATTTTAAATTTTTCATCCTTGTTTTCAAATCCCTCCATGGCCTCACCCCTCCCTATCTCTGTAAACTCCTCCAGCCCCACAACCCTCTGAGATCTTTGTGCTCCTTTAATTGTGACCTCTTGAGCCTCCCCATTGGTGGCCTTTGTTTCAGCTGCCATGGCCCTAAGCTCTGGAATGCCCTCCCTGAATCTCTTTGCCTCATTTAGCTACTTTAATCTGTTTCTTAAAACATACCTCTTTGACCAAGTTTTTGGTCATCTGCCTGAATATCACCTTTTGTGTCAAGCATTGCTTTATAATGCTCCTCTGAAGTACTTTGGGATATTTTATTCCATTAAAGGCACTATATAAATACAAGTTCTTGCTGTCCATATCTTTATGCTGATCAGCTTCCCAAATTGAAGATATTGAATGTTAGCCAGATCCAAGCTGATTATTGAAGCCAAAACCAAGACACAGTGTTTTTCTTCATCCAGAGAATTTATTGAACTCTTCAGCCTCACAGATTCCCTCCCACACAACCCAGCGTCCAGCTATCCCCTATTTATATACACTCAAAGACAATTAATACCCACCGCCTATTTACCTTAACCTTAACAATGTAATTGACAAGACATTGACATTGAAGTATTCGGGAGAAAGCTGGATTAGAAATGAACTTGATTTAGGTAATTGAAATGATAATGATGGATTAAATGCGTATGAACAGGTTTTTTAACAAATTAATTATTTCTATAGGCAAAAGGCACAAGTACAAAATCATCAAGCTACAATCAAAATTGAAGACTAGGGATTTTTGTTGCCTCCAACGCAGTGTGAATGCGAGATAAAGCCTGACCAAAGCCTCAACTAGTATTTAATTTAAAAGTTATATGGATGGATGTCTGATTGTGAAAGGGATAGAAGATCACAAAGATAGGTGGAGGAAATGATAATGAGATACTCAGTGTGGCTTCAGCCCTGTTTTGACTAAATGATTGTCATTTGGAGAATGAAACAGATCAAGATGAAGTAATCTCTAATTTATATCATGAATGCTTTGTTCAACCAGCAGAGACCATTGTATCTACAGTGTTTGGTGACGCCCTTAAAGCTTCAAAACATACATTATTATCTCACTCATATCCCTCAAAAGCTTTCTCTGCCAAATATCTATCCAGTTCCCTCTTGAGTTTTCCAACGCTATCTAACTTCTTCCTGGACAATCTATAGCCTGTGTAAAGAAGTTCAACCATAGCATTCAACTTCCCTCTTCTAATCTTGAATCCGTTCTCTCAGTGCAGATTTGCAGAAGTATATCAAATATTAGGATTCAATTTATGTGCCTTTTAAATTCCACGCCTTGATCACTCTGTGTGAAGAACAACTTCTTGATATCTGTTCTAAATTTGCCTTTTACTAGTTTGACCCTGTGTCGCTTAGTCTTGCTTTTGCAATTTACTTCAAAGTAATCTCCTGGACTGCTTTTCCATCACCATAACTGCCTTGTATGCCTCACTGACATCAATTTTCAGATGCCTCCTTTGCAGATTGAAAAGCCCAAATTTCTCCAGTCTTTCATCATAGCGAAGACCTCTGATATCAGCCTTGTGACTTCCCTTTGCCCTGCCATCAGTATTTGAACACCTCCCTTGTTTCTCAGTAACCAGAACTGGACAAAGCAAATTGGGAAAGAAAGAGTTGCTTTTATATAGCACTTTTTTTTTAATGACCTGAGGACATTGCAAAGCATTTAACAGCTAATGGAGTATTTCTTGAAGCATAGATTAAGAATAGTGTTTTCAAACCATTTTGCACACAGCAGGATCCCACAAAAACAATGGAATGATAATCTATTTTAGGCATCAGTTGAGGGATAAGTGGGGAGATGGTGATGTAATGGTAATGTCACTGGACTAGTAATCCAGAGGCTAAGGCTGGAGATACAGGTTCAAATCCCACCATGTGAAATTTGAATTTAAATCAGTAAAAATCTGGAATTGAAAGTTAAGTAATGGTGACCATGAAACTATCATCGATTGATGTAAAACCCTATCTGGTTCACTAATGCCCTTTAGGGAATGAAATTTACCATTTGCCTGGTCTGGCCTACATGTGACTTCAGACCCAAGACAAAGTAGTTGTCTCTGGAATGCCCTCTGAAATGCCCTAGCAAGTCACTCAGTTCAAGAGAAATAAGGGATGGGCAACAAATGTTGGCCTTGCCACATCCCATGAAAGAATTTTTAAAAAGTATTGGCTAGGGCACGAGGGAGAACTTGCCTACTCTCCATCAAATAGTGCCCTAGGGATGTTTGTGCCCCGAGAGGGAAGATAAAGCTTTGGTTGAACATCTCATCTAAGAGATGGCATATCTGACAGGGCAGCACTCCCTCTGAACTGCAGTGAAGGGTCAGCTACATTTTGTGCTCAAATCTATGGAAAACTGCTGGGCTGGAAAGCTAGCAGAGAGTGTATGTCCAACTTGGCTGGAGTGGGGAAAATTGAATATTGAAGCTGAGGAAAGATCAAAAATTGCGGGGGGCATCAAACATTCAGGGTCAGAAGAATCAAGGATCACGGGATCAGGTGTGGGAGGTGGATTCAGCTGCTTGGATGCCTGGACGATGGTGTGATGCATGAGGCAGGCCAGTGACTCACTCAATGAACCTGATTTCAGCCAGAGTGGGGTCCACCAATCGGGAACACTCCCTCCAGGTCATCCTACAGGTTTGCAACCTTTGATATGTAGAAGGGAAACATCTGCAGGCCCTTGGCATGAACAAGCCCATATGGATGTTCCTGTCAGAGCCGCACACACTTCGGACTTGGAAGGAGGTTGCGCATGCTTCACTCACACACACTACAAATCTTGGAAAGGAAGGCCTCACTAAGAGCCCCTTGCATACCCCTGCAATAGATAAAATGCTTCAGATGCAGACACTATTGAGGCAACACTTTCTCAGAGATGATAAGGGCATGAGCACCATATGCTGGCTTGCCAGCGAAGTCCCAATCCCCTGACCTAATAAAGATTGGCAAACGGAAAAACCTCCCTCTCTCAATAAATGCAGACATTCCACATTTCCAAAGCACCCAGAAAAATGGTGTGGCCATAATCCCCACCTCAACCATCATTGACTGTTAATGAAGTGGCAAACTCTTATACACCACTGTCTGCCTGGAAATACCCCAACAAGATGACCATTCAACACACACAAATAAAGTGATCAGAACTGTATTATTTACACATAACAGCATAATACCATGGATTGATTGGACACCCGTGCCACCTTTGTGCCATTATAATGGTTTAGGCTTATGTTTTCTACCAGTGCGCCTTGGTGAAACCCTGACTTCCGCTGTTGAGGTGGAGGCAGGCAGCTGAGCGCTATGTCCCATTGCCTGAGATGACCTTGGCAGCTGTCCTCTGGTGGCCTCAGGCCTAGAGGACTTGGGGCCTGAGGGTCTCCTACACAGGTGCAGGGACACCCTCTTAGGCTTCACCTGCTGAAGGCAATGGGATCACTGGCAGGGGGCAGGAGGAGGAGTGGCAGCTCACCCTTGGAGTACCCTGAGATGCCGTCCCTGAGTCAGCTAGCTGTTGCCCCCTCCTCCCTGTTGGTGTGTGATGGTGCCACCCTGGGGGAGGAGGAAAAGAGGCACCTGGAGGGAGGTCAAGGTGCCTCAATCCCCACTCACCTAGACACCACTGTATAGAGCCCATGGCCAGAGTGATGTTCCCACTACATATCTGCTGGACCTGGCTCTCAATGACAGGTGCCAAATTCATGGAGCATGCCAGCTGCTCACATGGCAAAGACATGGCAGAATTCATAGCTTAGATGAACTCCTCCACCATTCACCCAAAGCTGCGCATAACCACTGGCATCTCCGCCAGATGTTCTCCTGACTGTTTCTGCATCCCTATCAGGTTTCTTTCGGCCATATCAAGCCTGAGGGCTCAGAATGGGCCTGGTCTCTAACAGCCCTCCAACTGTCAGTGATCTCAGCTGTCACATTCTCAATCAGCAGCTGAGGCGTGTCTGTGATATGCTTGTCAGATTGTGGACCCAAACCTAGTTGTGAACGTGTTTCCACTGAGGTGACTGTCTCTGCGCTGTTGTAGGGTATGGGTGGGGGATGATGTGATGGTATACCCTCTGAGTTTTCAGCGTTAACAGCCTCGGATGGAGTGCTGCCTTATTGCTGACTGGGGTTAACATTCTTCCTGATTCCCAGGGAGAGGAGAACACAAAGAATGAGTTTAGAGCAAATCACAATTCCGCTTTCCAGTGCTGTCTCACACGTCTCCTCTATCCCCTGTTTTAGGCATCAGGTTGGAGACATCCTCAGTCTGTTTTACTGACACTCTGGCCTTGCCATCTGCGACTGAGCGGCTGCCCTGCTCCTCAACCAGCTCCACCCCCTCCTCTGTAGTATTATGGTGCTCAGGGCTGAAAGAGTTAATGTGTGGAACTCAAGGAACAGTATTGCCCACATGCTGATGTAAGAGAGTCACATGATTAAGAGTCCAGTAGCAGAAAGCCCATGGCTTAGACTGAGTAATGTCTAGTCCTGCATATCTGTAAATAATGATGTTCATTCAATAAACAATTATTGTTCAGACAGTGAGCTCTCCACAACCTTCCTTAGCCAGTCAAAACCAACATACAACATGGTGGCAGCAGTGAAGGACCCTGAAATCACTAAAAATCAACTTTTTAAAAGTTTGCATGTCTGACCTGAAAAGAAGACGCCAAGACTGACGACTTCAGTAAGACAGCTGAAAATCACCAAAAGAGCTCCATAGAAGACTGAGAGGCAGAGAAAAAAAATCAACTGTTCCACTTACTAAGGGCTACATCATTGCACGCGGGGGCTCTGTGAAAAATTCCGATCCAGCAACAAAGTCAGAGAACCTAGTGATGATCGAGGAAGAGTGAGCAAACCTTGAAAAGGACTTATAAGTTTCAAATTAACAGGGCAGTAAGTAGGGAGAATTCCATTTTAACAAGCATGGATTTTCAATGCACCGCGTGGCCCAGACCCGAGGTGATTGGCGCCATTACATGTGGCGACTGCATGGTAACAGTTGAAAATAAAACACAAATCGGCTGCTCAAATGGAGGAAAGCAGGGAACTGACCTTAATAATTACTTCTAGCAATTCATTTTAAATTCTAAGAAGTTTAGAAATATTTACCAAAGCGGGTCAGTGACCACAACGGGTATCAGAGAAATTCTGATTAATGCAAGAAACCCCATCACCGCAGAAGAAGTTTAAAAAATCCAGGTAAACCTAAGAGCTCAAAACAGCAATGAATTCCAAATTCACATTGCAAGGCACATGGAAGGGCCAGCTCAGACACAGGGCAGAATCGTCCAGTCCCATTGGCATCAGGTGTCATGGTGGGTGTGAGTGGACAATATGGCAAGAAGGCCAAAAATCAGTTTCATGCCATCGTGAAACCAGGTTCATGTTTGTCTGCTCCACCCGTTAACAGCGGGCCGCATTTCCAACCGCCGCATCTGGGGAACCAAATTTCAATACTTTAGCATCTCATTATAAAGCCTGCTCGCCAGAATCAACCCCCTGTCAAATTTGCTGCCCACGTCAGCATGACTTCAGAATGGTGTATTTCACAATTGCTTTTAAAAGGTGTGCACCTGGTGAGCTGAACTTCGAGGAGAACTCGGAGGCAAGTGCACACAACCTTGTGCAGCACTCACAGGCATCACATGCAGAACGTCAAGGAAGAGGCACCGTGCATTCACGGGGGGGGTACAGGCAAGTTGCCTTTCAGAGCGTTGCCAGGACATTGGCTCCAGAGCCGGTCAGACCAGGGGAGTAGTGGGGGGCAAGGCAGCACGGGCAGACTGAAGGAAGTACAGAAGCACTTGCCGGGAGGGTGGAGGGTGAGGAAAGCGGCCACACTCTTTGAAAAACTTGTCAACAGTGAGCATTCTTCTGCAGCTGAGAACGTTCAGCCGCTGCTCCCATTGACATGCTGGAGTCGGGTCTCTGAAGCTTTTCTGCCCATTTAAGCAATGCAAAAGCATGAAAGTGCCACCAAATGCTCCAGAATCTTTCACTCCTCGGGCACAGACTGCAAATTAATATGTATTTTAGGGGGCAGTAGAACAAATGGCCAACTGGGCAAGTTGTAGAATCTCTTTGCGAAAGGTGACCATCTCACAGTCACTGATGGAGGCGCTCACAGCCCCTTGTAATGTCTTTACCAAGGTTTGGACCAGTATTCCCCATGGCTTAAGCTAACGGTGCAGCTTTGCAGTGTGGGTTAGGAGAATGCGTGCGCCTGAGCTGAGAGCACAGCATGCAGCCCAATGGGCAAAGCTGCTGCCAATTGGTCAGGCGGAGTGGGGCAGAGGTGGGTGGGGTTTTGGGCAGCCATACAACGCACTAAACTCTGGCCATCCAAGTGGTGGCCAGCACTCTCCTGTATGTGTGAAGGGGCCTTCAGATTTAACCAAGAGTGGTTCTTAGGACACACATGCTAACCCACACGTCTCTCTCTTTAAACCTGCAGGAGGAGAACATCAGGATTTTGGCTTACAGAGAGCAGAGAAGGAGAAGAAAGCAACAGAGGCGCCTGGCTCAGCAAAGGAAGGAGCACCTCCCTCAAGATGAAGGGGCGGCAGGACATGTTTGTGCTCGCAACTGAAGATCCACATAGAGCCATCGCTCGTAGGTGCCTCGCTAAACACAGAGTCTATAGATGGCACTTGACATTCCTGCAAGAGGACCAGTGTCGTCGAAGACTGCGCATGTCGAGGGAACTGATCAGTCAGAAGCATACATGCCAAGGTAAAGCAGAGAAAGAAAACTTATGACAGTCACAAAAGACTTAATACTGGTGAAAGCTTAGAGGAGTATAGAAAGCACAGAGGTGAAGTATAAATGGAAATTAGGAGAGCAAAGAGAGGAAACAAACAAACATTGGCAGGTAAAACCAAAGAAAATCCTAACGTGTTTTACCAGTACATTAAGAGCAAGAGAATAACAAAGGAAAAGGTAGGGCCAATCAGAGATGTACATGGTAACTTCTGGGTTGATGCAGAAGATGTGGGCTCGGTTCATGATGAGTACTTTGTCTCTGTCTTCGCTAAGAAGAGGGATGATGCAGACATTCTAGTTAAAGAGGAGGAGTGTGAAATATTATATACAATAAGCATAGTGAGAGAGGAAGTACTGGAGGGACTGACAACCTTAAAGGTGGATAAATTACCAGGGCCAGATGGATTATATCCCATGTGTTGTGGGGTGGCCGAGTTGCTCTATTAATGATAGAGTTGATCCGCAGACAGTTCTTGGGTGGAAACATTAAGATTATTTACAATATACTCAGCAGCAACTACACGTGTGCTTTCAACTCTAACTCTATCTCTACACTGACGGTTGAAGTAGCCTGCGCTACTCTCCTATTGGTTACTACAGATCATGTGATCTTCCTTATTATTCTTAAAGGTACATTGTACATTAAACAAAACCACAATTACCACACCAGACTGTTGAAGGAAGCCAGCGAGGAAATAGTGGACGCTCCGAGGATCATTTTCCAATCCTCACTAGATACAGGCGAGGTCACAGAGGATTGGAGGTCTGCGATCTTGTACCATTATTTAAAAAGGGCGCAAGAGATAGGCCAGGAAATTATAGGCCTGTCAGTCTGGCTTCAATGGTGGGAAAATTATTGGAAGCAGTTCTGAGAGACAGGATAAATTATCATTCAGGAAGGCATGGATTGATCAGGGATAGTCAGCATGGTTTTGCTAGGGGAAGTTCGTGTTTTACTAACTTAATAGAATAATCTGAGGAAGTAACAAAGAGGATTGATGAGGGTAGCATGGTGGATGTTGTCTACACGGATTTTAGTAAGGCATTTGACAAGGTCTCACATGGCAGGGTGGTCAGGAAAGCAAGATCTCATGGGATACAGGGGAAGGTGGCGGATTGGATCCAAAATTGGCTCAGTGACAGGAAACAAAGGGTAATGTTTTTGCGAATGGGAAAACGGTTTTCAGTGGTATTGCGCAGGGGTCAGTGTTGGGGCCCTGGCTGTTTGGACAGGTGGACAAGATGGTTAAGAAAGCATTTGGAATGCTCTCCTTTATTGGGCAAGAAATTGAATATAAAAGCAGGGATGTAATGATGGAACTGTATAAAAGACTGGTTAGGCTACAGCTAGAATTTTGTTTACAGTTCTGGTCACCACATTACCAGAAGGACGTAATTGCTCTGGAGAGAGTGCAGAGGAGATTTACAAGAATGTTGCCAGGGCTTGAAAATTGCAGCAATGAGGAGAGATTAGGCTAGGGTTTTTATTCTTAGAACAGAGGAAGCAAAGGGGTGACCTAATTGAGGTATACAACATTATAAAGGGCCTAGAGAGGGTAGATAGGAAACACTTGTTTCCCCTAGCTGAGGGGCCAATTACCAGGGGGATAGATTTAAGGTGATTGGCAGAAGGAATAGAGGGGACATGAGGAAAAACTTTTTCACCCAGAGGGTGGTGGGCACCTGGAATTCACTAACTAAATTGGTGGTTGAGGCTGAACTGCTCAACTCATTTAAAAAAATTACCTGGATCTGCATCTGAAGTGCTGTAACCTGCAAGGCTATGGAGCAGGTACTGGAAAGTCAGATTAAAATGAGCACCTAGTTTCTTTTTTCGCTTTTTGGCTGATGCAGACATGATGAGCTGAATGGCCTCTTTCTGCACCGTCACTTTTCTATGGTTCTATATGCCACTTGCCACAGGATTTGGCGTCACGGAGACATGGAGGGTATCCACTGCCAGTGGCCATGAAAATGACCATGGTGCTCAATTTTTCCACCAGTGGCTCCTTCCAGGGCTCCACAGTTGACCCCTGTGGGACTTTGCAAGACTCCATGCACAAGTGTGTCCAGAAGGTCATGGACGTCATCTTTGCAAAGGCACAGAACTTTGTGCATTTTGACCATGATCAGGAAAGCTAGGAAGCAAGAGCACTGGGATTTGGGCAGATCTCAGGTTTTCCACAGGTGCTGGGTGCCATTGACTGCACTCACATGGCACTCAGATCCCCATGGCAACAAGCAGTCAACTACATCAACTGCAAGGGTTTCCACCCGCTGAATGTTCAGCTGGTGTGTGACCACCACAAACACATCCTGCAGGTCTGCACAGGATTCCCAGGGAGTGTCCACAACTCCTACATCCTTAGCAGGTCTCAGATCCTTGATATCTTCCAGGGTCCACAGAGGCTGCAGGATTGGGTCCTCAGGGACAAAGGCTACCCACAGAGAATGTGGCTGAAAATGTCCATGTCACGGCCTCAGACTACAGCAGAGCGGTGGTATAATGAGACTCATGCTGCAACCCGGGCTTTGGTGGAGCAAACGATAGGCATTTTGAAAATGAGGTTGCAGTGCCTCGACAGGTGTGGTGGAGCCCTGCAGTACAGTCCCCAAAGGGTGTCGCACATTGTCACAGCTTGCTGCTCATTACACAACCTGGCATTACAATAGGGGGAGGACCTGGCTGAGGAGGAGATGGAAGAGCTGCATGTATCCTCCGATGAGGAGGATGAGGTGATGAGGTCCTTGAACGTGAAGATGATGGCAATGAGGTGATCGAACTGACCGAATGAGGCAGGCATGCTCAGGAGGCCCTCATAGCCGCAGGGTTCATGGAGGATGATGACAAGATGCAGTGAGGACAGTTCCAACATCCTCACCTACCTTGCTTCTATGAACATTTGACTCCTGTATGGCTGATGGCAGCGCACATACCCTCAGTGCTCAAGCTCATGTCATGGAGAGGCAGCGGAGGCCCTAATAGTCACTAGATTCCAGGAGGATGATGACAACATGCAGTAAGGACACTCCATACATCTTCACATAGCCTCTGAGAATGTTTGACTCTGAGGAGATGGGGGCATAGTGGTAATGTCACTGGACTAATAATCCAGAGGCCCAGGCTCTGGGGCCATGGGTTTAAATCCCACCATGGCAGCTGGTGGAATTTAAACTCAATTATTAAATATGGAATTAAAAGCTAGCCGCAGTATTGGTGACCATGGCAACTATCATCGATTGTTGGAAAAACCCATCTGGTTCATTAATGCCCTTTTGGGAAGGAAATCTGCTGTCCTTACCTGGTCTGGCCTACATGTGACTCCAAACCCACAGCAATGCGGTTGATTCTTAAACGCCCTCTGAAATGGCCGAGAAAGTCACTCAGTTCAGGGGCAATTAGGGATGGGCAACAAATGCTGGCCTTGCCAGTGATGCCTACGCCCCATGAAAGGATTATAAGAAATGTCTGGCTGAGGGCAGCTCACTTGTGCGCTATGATCAGGGTTATATCATGGCATCCAGCTGTGAAACTTTAAATGCACCTAATCCTTTGTCAGCCCTTCAGCACCTGACCCCTTCAGGAGCACAGCATCACCGGTCAAAGATGCTGATGAGATGGGGGCCAGCCCCACCTTAAAGGTGCTGAGAGCACACAGAGAGAATGATGGAATTCTGTGACACCTGCCCACAACATTCTGGCAACAATGACAAGCACCGTCGAGGTGCAGGCATCTCTAATATGTCCAGGGAGTGTGAAGCCGGATCATCACTTTGGTCTGAAGGTTACACGCTGCACAGGGAAGAGGGCCTTGACTGAGACACCTGCCTTTATCTTGTGCAGGAACCAAGGTTTCACATCTGAGTGACATGAACACGGCTCATCAGAACAAGGAGCCATAGGCAGGGAGACATTCTTGGGAGTTTATTTACAATAGTGAACAGTATGTAGAAGCGATTAACACCTGTGTCCTGGCTATGCAACTAAATCTTCTTAACCTTCCTAACCCTGCTGCTACATCTTAGTGCTCCCCAGACATCCACAATGGAAATGGAGGCAGCCTGCTGACTGTGACAACCTGTCTGTGATGACCTTGGCAGGCATCGTCTGAAAGACCGAGACCTGGAGGGCCCCAATCTGCTTTGGGTGTCCTGCTGTGTGGCAGTGGCACCTTCCTCAGCCTGTGGAGCTGGAGCCGTGGGGGATATAGGAAGAGGGGAAGTGGATCAGCCAGACATTCGCGGAGTCACCTGGATGAATGGCCCTGGGTTGTCGAGCTGCTGGTCCTCCTCCCTATGGGTGTCCAACGGCCCCTGGCTAACTCCTTGATGAGAAGGGGGAGCTGGAGTGAGATCTAGCTGCTCTGAACCCCTCTCATGTTGACACCATTGGAGGCCAACTATGGCGTTAGTGATGGAGTTGTGCTCATGCAGCAGTGCAGGAGCGATGTCCTGGACCAAGGTCTCATGGCAGCCACCAACCTACCTGTGTTAACCTTGATGCATTAGCATGATGGTGCAATCACCTCGCACGAAAGCAGACAGGCTCCTTCATCACCCCTTGCAATCTGATGAGTGCGCCAGACACCCCTTCCAGATGTTCCCGTGATTGTCTTTGCAGCTCCGCCAACTGATTGAGACCAAGTCCAGAGGCTCATCATCTGATTCGGACTCAGCAGATTCCTTGCCACCAGCAGTCCTCTGAGTGCCAGTGACCAAGGATGTTCCTGCCTCCGCCTGCTCTGGAACAGGCTGTGTGGTATGCTCACCAGATTGTGATCCCAAAGCTACTCTACATCTAGGTCCCACTGAGATATATTGGTGAAGAGAGTTGGGTGAGCACCATGATGGATCTTCAACGGCGCTGCCCTCAGAGTCCTCATCTGAGGTGCTCTCGGTGCTAGGGTAAGGCTCAAGTTTGCCTGAGGGCGACATGGCAGAATTGCCTAGGAGGGATAATAGAGATTGTTAGTGCTTGACAGCCGCATTACACACACAACTGTGGACTCAGAGTAGCATTGAGAGAGGGATGATTTGGTGCAGGATCCTCATGTGGCTGTTTGCTTCCGACCTCACCATCACCACAGGAATAGCCAATGTCCTCTCTTGCCAGCTCCAATGCAAAGCACTCAAACGGAATGAGGACCTTGATGTCTGGCACTCCCCCCGCCAAGTTTGGGACCTCCCCTGTTGATTGTGCACGATCTTGTCCTGCCTAAAGACAGATGGAGAGAGTGTAAGCAAGGCGCATGCCAGGCCAAATGAGAGGGATGCCAGGCATACATGTGTGCTGAGTGGAGCAATGGGCGGGATGAGGAGGCAGTCTCCATAGGAAATGAGGCCAGGTGGAGATGTGAGAGAGAGAGTGTGATGTCCCTTGAGCTGGCAGTGAGTGAGATGCCAGTGAATGTGTGATGGGTTTGTGAGTGGGTGAGTTGAGATTAATAAGATGGTTGCCTTACCCTGGAAGTACGGATGAGATCATTCATCCATTTTCTGCACTGGATGGCCAACCTCTTGCGTGCAGCGTTGGGACTGACCACCTCTGCCACGACCTCCCAAGCCAGAATGGTGAGACTGATGGGCCTCCTGTGGTCAGGGCAGGGGTAGAGGACATTGTGGCGAGTCTCCCTGGCATCCAGAAGGTGTCCAGGGATGTGTCACTGAATCAGTGGGCTGCAGTCTTCTTGGCTTTTGGGGCTATGTCTTCACTGGAGAAGTCCTGGGCTGCAAGCATTGGGAAGTGTGCACACGGCTGGCATTTTAAATATGATGGCCGGCGCGAGGAAGTGGTGAGGTAATGGCATGGCGAGCTAATTGGAGGCTGCCCACCGACGGTCTGGCGTGGTTCCCATGACTGCATAATTTATGAGGCGGGGAGGGGATGATACGGCATGAAAACCCTTCCCTGTGGTCGGTGGGTAAAACATCTTTTCTTGTGCCCGTTACTGCGCCTCGTGCAAATCTGGGATGATTCCGCCCACAATTGGGCACAGTGGAGGAAGAGATTTTTAAGATTGAGAATTCCATCTGGATTAAACAATAAATCAGAGGCTGAACAATTCGATACATTATTATACTTCATTGGTGCAATTGTTGACAACGTGATAGCAAGATAAGGCATTAATGAAACATCAGACAAATTCGCAGAATTCTGGAAAGCTTTTGATAATTATTTTAACCAATGGAGTAGCAAGATATTAGAAAGAGTCAAATTTAACAATAGGGTTCAGAAACCTGGTGAATCAATGACCTATATTGATTGGTTGAAGATTGTGAATATGGTGATCTTGAATCTGAGCTGATATGGGACTGCATTGTAGCCGGGGTAACTGGTGAAACTCTATCACCTACTGCAATCCAAAGGAGACTTAACTTTGAAAGAGGTAATACAGTTAGTTGGGCAATCAAAGGTCCGTCAGCAAAATAGAGCCATACTACGAGGGGAAGACAAACCATGGTACAGAAAATCCCCAATGATTATGCAGCTTATTAAGGAAAAAGGATAGAACCATAGAAAAGTTATGGTGCAGGAAGCGGCTATTCAGCC
The DNA here is from genome assembly GCF_017639515.1 of Carcharodon carcharias. Lineage (NCBI taxonomy): Eukaryota > Metazoa > Chordata > Chondrichthyes > Lamniformes > Lamnidae > Carcharodon > Carcharodon carcharias. The sequence continues at coordinate 107,428,613 of NC_054480.1, read as the reverse complement.
CATCATATCTGTGCCAGCCAGAAAAAGAAACAAGCTGTTCATTTTAATCCCACTTTGCAGAATTACAATGTTTCAGATGCAGGCCCAGGCATCTTTTAAATGAGTTGAGCATTTAAGCATCAACCACCAATTTAGGCAGTGAATTCCAGGCACCCACCACTCTCTGCATGAAAAAGTTTTTCCTCATGTCACCTCTAATCCTCTGACCAATCAACTTAAATTTATGCCCCCTGGTAATTGACCCCTCAGCTAGGGGGAAAACAAATCTTTACTGTCCAACATTGGACCAAGTATCTCTTCTGGACCCCACAGCTGCTCACCTCCGCAGCACTCTCCTTCCAGGCCACTTTGGTCAGGTGGGGAGGCTTCCTGCTGCCATCACTGGGAAGCAGGATTTCCTGCCATTCCCAGGCAGCCTGGGAGGAGAACTTGCAGGCAGGCATCGCTGAGCCGTGAGGCTACTCATTCTCTCCACTGAGACACTTGTTCACTTTTGTATGGGGCGACAGCAGGTGATTGAGATCAACAGGTGGGGAAGGGGTGACAGCAGGAACCCAAGGGGTGGGGGGGGGTCCTCCTCTCAAGCAGTCAGAATGATTCTGCTGCCTTGCAGGGAGTGGATGCCTGTCTGGGTGCAGTTTAAATATGTCACCCGGACCTTCGAACTCATGAGGTAATGGTGGTGTCAGCAAAAAAGGCCACGTCATATTTGGGGCCCTGGGCCTCTGAATATCAGATTGGCTGGTTGCCGCTTGATTGCACTTGGCCAACCCTTCCCGCTTCTGAGCGGAAGCCCCACACACGCGTGGTCCTCCCTTCAGCACACTCGATGCTTCCATAGAACTCCGCCCATTTTGGGCAACTTATTCTATAATTTTCTGAGCTTCTCCCTGGTTTGGGATCGTCACTGGATGAGACAGCCCCTGCTGTGAGCCTAAAGGCTGAGCAGATTTCTTTTAGCAGGCAAACAAAATGCATTACTCGCAATTATTAACACCCACTCCTTCCAAACACCTTGGCAGGAATTCAGGCCATGTACAGTTGCAGGATGCACAACTGAGGAAATAATTGTAGACACCAAGGGCATATCTGCTAACAGCCGAGATGCTATGGGATCGCTTTTTGTCATCTTTGCCTCCCCGTTATATACACTTTCAACAGATTAAAAAGACTGTCCCCAGAAAGGCGAGAAACCCCGTTATGACTAACATATGGTCGATCGTGTGCATCCTTTAAAACTGCCAGTTCACAATACACAATTCAGACATTGAATGGGTGCAAATAAAGGGTGGAAATAATGTTGTATAATATTTGAAATTGATATGATGATGTGTTCAAACATAATTCGCAGCCTCTATTTTAATAAGGCAGTTTAATGCCTTAAAATAAATAGGCTGACACCTTCATTCAAATAGTGTAGGAAGGGATTTCATTTGAGCATGCTAATGGATTCATTACTAGCATTGCACAGCACGAGCCCAACCGAAAAAACACGATCCTAAGGTGCACCAAACTGCACGCAGCAGCAATGATACTTAAAGCAACAAGGTTGCACTAATACAAGACTACACTCTCTGAGATGAGTTAAACCTGGCCAGAATATTTCCCTCAGCAACGCAGAAACATATGAATTAATCATTCATCTCATTGCTGTTTGTGACATCTTGCTGTGCACTAAATGGATTAATTCACCTATATAACAACAGCCTACTCTCGATATAACAGCCCACTCTCGCTATAACAACAGCCTACTCTCGCTTTAACAACAACCTACTTTCGCTTTAACAACAGCCTACTCTCGCTTTAACAGCCTACTCTCGCTTTAACAACAGCCTACTCTCGCTTTAACAATATAACAACAGCCTACTCTTGCTGTAACAACAGCCTACTCTCGCTGTAACAACAGCCTACTCTTGCTGTTACAACAGCCTACTCTCGCTGTAACAACAGCCTCTTCTCGCTGTAACAACAGCCTACTCTCGCTATAACAACAGCCTACTCTCGCTATGACAACAGTTCACTGTATATAACAATGGGCTACTCTCTACATAACAACAGTCTGCTCTCAATATAACAACAGTCTACTCTCACTATAACAACAGACTACTCTCGCTATAACAACAGTTTACTCTATATAATAATGGGCTACTCTATATATAACAATGGGCTACTCTATATATAACAATGGGCTACTCTCGATATAACGACAGTCTACTCTCGACATAACGAGTCTACTCTCGACATAACGACAGTCTACTCTCGATATAACGACAGTCTACCCTCGCTATAACAACACTCTACTCTCGCTATAACAACAGTCTACTCTCGCTATGACAACAGTCTACTCTCGCTATGACAACAGTTTACTCTATATAACAATGGGTTACTCTCTACATAATAACAGTCTGCTCTCGCTATAACAACAGTTTACTCTATATAATAATGGGCTACTCTCGCTATAACAACGGTCTGCTCTCGCTGTAACAACAGCCTACTCTCGCTATAACAACAGCCTACTCTCGCTATAACAACAGCCTACTCTCGCTATGACAATAGTTTACTCTATATAATAATGGGCTAATCTATATATAACAATGGGCTACTCTCTACATAACAACGGTCTGCTCTCGATATAACAACGGTCTACTCTCGATACAATGACAGTCTACTCTCGATATAACGACAGTCTACTCTTGCTATAACAACAGCCTACTCTCGCTATAACAACAGCCTACTCTTGCTATGACAACAGTCTACTCTCGCTATGACAACAGTCTACTCTATATAACAATGGGCTACTCTCTACATAATAACAGTCTGCTCTCAATATAACAACAGTCTACTCTCACTATAACAACAGCCTACTCTCGCTATGAAAACAGTTTACTCTATATAATAATGGGCTACTCTCGCTATAACAACAGTCTCCTCTCGCTATAACAGTCTGCTCTCGCTATAACAACAGTCTGCTCTCGCTATAACAACAGCCTACTCTCGCTATAACAACAGTCTACTCTCGCTATGACAACAGTCTACTCTCGCTATGACAACAGTCTACTCTCGCTATGACAACAGTTTACTCTATATAACAATGGGCTACTCTCTACATAACAACAGTCTGCTCTCAATATAACAACAGTCTACTCTCAATATAACAACAGCCTACTCTCGCTAAGAAAACAGTTTACTCTATATAATAATGGGCTACTCTCGCTATAACAACAGTCTACTCTCGCTATGACAACAGTTTACTCTATATAATAATGGGCTACACTATATATAACAATGGGCTACTCTCTACATAACAACGTTGTTATATCGAGAGCAGACCGTTGTTAAGTAGAAAGTGGCCCATTGTTATATATAGAGTAGCCCATTATTATATAGAGTAAACTATTGTCATAGCGAGAGTAGATGTTGTTATAGCGAGAGTAGGCTGTTGTTATAGCGAGAGTAGATTGTTGTTATAGCGAGAGTAGGCTGTTGTTATAGCGAGAGTAGGCTGTTGTTATAGTGAGAGTAGGTTGTTGTTACAGCGAGAGTAGGCTGTTGTTACATCGAGAGTAGGCTGTTGTTACAGCGAGAGTAGGCTGTTGTTATAGCGAGAGTAGACTGTTGTTATAGCGAGAGTAGACTGTTGTTATAGCGAGAGTGGACTGTTGTTATAGCGAGAGTAGACTGTTGTTATAGCGAGAGTAGACTGTTGTTATAGCGAGAGTAGACGGTTGTTATAGCGAGAGTAGGCTGTTGTTATAGTGAGAGTAGAATGTTGTTATAGTGAGAGTAGGCTGTTGTTACAGCGAAAGTAGACTGTTATAGCGAGAGTAGACTGTTGTTATATCGAGAGCAGACCGGTCTACTCTCGCTATAACAACAGTCTACTCTCGCTATAACGACAGTCTACTCTCGCTATAACAACAGCCTACTCTCGCTATGACAACAGCCTACTCTCGCTATGACAACAGCCTACTCTCGCTATGACAACAGCCTACTCTCGCTATGACAAAAGTTTACTCTATATAAAAATGGGCTACTCTCTACATAACAACGGTCTGCTCTCGATATAACAACGGTCTGCTCTCAATATAACAACGGTCAGCTGTCGCTATAACAACAGTCCACTCTCGCTATAACAACAGTCTACTCTCGCTATAACAAGAGCGATATAACTGTGGTCTACTCTTGATATAACAATGGTCGACTCTCGATATAACAATAGTGCCTATATTTGGGGTGCCTGAGAGATGTGTGATAAAAGCTTTATATAAATGCACTGACAAAGGACATTGTGATGAGTCGATGGAGCAGATAGATTTCGTAAAGAAACAGTAAAACTTTATTATGGGAGACCTCTAGGGGTGCTTACATGCTAGACCTGATCTCTCATCCGAAAAACTCCTGCCCCCCGCGGGTTGCCCGCACTAAGAGCTCACTGGTCGAAACGCCCACAGTACATCACATGACCTGTGATTTACAGGAGGGAGGGACAATATATTCAGTTACCACATTTCCTCCCCATTTTTTTTTTGCAATCATTCTTTACAAAACACATTTGAACATCCAACAGATATATACAATTTCAGGTGATTATAAATCAAGTCTCTGAGGTGCTCTTCTTATATGGCTGGAGTGGCGTAGCTCTACCACTGGAGGTTCCTGAACAGGATCAACAGGATCTGGAGTTGCACTGTGAGGCACATCATCAGAACTGGGCAGTTCAGGATTTGGCAACTCCTCTAAAACATTTGGAATATCTGTTGTAGGTTGATCACACACATCAGAAGTCGATGGTTCAACATTAATCACAGGTTGATCAATTAATCAGTTGGAATGTCTCTCTAGCACAGATATAGTCTACGTCCTTATGGACAATTTTACCTTCCACTTGTGCTTGGAAAGATAACGGACCAGTCTCTGAAACAATGGATCCCGGAGCCCAGCAGGTTACACTGCCGAATGTTTGCACTTACACCGTTCACCTACACTGAATTACAAGTTTTACTGTGTTTGTCATGGTTAAATTTCTGATTACTTTGGTTCTACGCTATATTCCCCTCTAAATTCAGAAACACCAAGTGTAGTTATGTACAGATGGTGTTTCATTAATAACTCCGATGGTGTTGAACTCATAGTGGAATGTGGCATTGTACGATAACTTAAGAGAAAACGGGAAAGTGCCTTCTGATAGCCTTCTCATACAAGACTTAAAAGTTTATACAGCCCTCTCAGCTAGACCATTCGATGAGGGACACTAAGGACTGTCTTTATATGTTGGATTCCATTCAGATCCATAAATTTCTGAAACTCGGTGCTGGTAAAGGCTGTACCATTGTTAGAAACAATACTTTCAGGTAGGCCATGTATGCTGAAACAGTGACATCACAGAATCACAGAGTTGTTGCAGTGTAGAAGGAGGCCATTCGGCTATCATATCTGCACCGGCTCTCTGAGCATTTTAACTTAGTGCCAATCTCCTGCCTTTTCCCCGTAACCCTGCACTTTGTTTCTATTTAAATAATCATCCAATGCCCTCTTGAATGCCTCAATTGAACCTGCCTCCACCACACTTCCAGGCAGTGCGTTCCAAACCCTAACTACTTACTGTGTGAATAAGTATTTTCTCACCTTGCATTTGCTTCTTTTGCGAAACACTTCAAAACTGTGCCCTTTGGTTCTCAATCCGTTTAAGAGCAGGAACAGTTTCTCCCTATCTACTCTGTCCAGACCCTTAATGATTTTGAAAACTTTTATCAAGTCTGCTCTTAGCCTTCCCCTCTCCAAGGAAAACAGTTCCAACTTCTCCAATCTTTCCTCATAACTGAAGTGTCTCATCCCTGGAACCATTTTTGTAAACCTTTTCTGCACTCTCTCCAATGCGCTCACATCCTTCCTAGAGTGTGGCACCCAGAACTGTACACAATACTCCAGCTGAGGTCTAACCAGTGTCTTATATAAGTTCATCATAACTTCCCTGCTCTATGCCCCCATTAATGAAGCCTAGAATTCTGTATGCTTTAGAAACAGCTCTCTCTACCTGTTCTGCCACCTTTAATGACTTATGTACATATACACCCAGGTCTCTCTGCTCCTGCACACCCTTTAGAATAGTATCCTTTAATTTATACTGTCTCTCCATGCTTATTGTACCCAAGTGTATCACCTCACACTTCTCTGCATTGAACTTCATCTGCCACCTAACTGCCCACTCTGCCAATGTGTCAATGTCCTTTTGAAGTTCTACACTGTCCTCCTTACAATTTACAATTCTCCCAAGTTTTGTGCCATCTTCAAACTTTGAAATTATCCCCTGCACACCAACATCTAGATCATTTATATATATCAGGAAAAGCAAGGGTCCCAATACCAACCCCTGGGGAACTCCACTACAAACCTTCTTCCAGCCCGAAATATACCCATTAATCATTATTCTCTGTTTCCTATCCCTCAGCCAATTTTTTCCATGTTGCTACTGTCGCTTTTATTCCATGACCTTTAACTTGTGTCACAAGTCTTTTGTGTGGTACCGAATCGAATGCCTTTTAGAAGTCCATATATACCACATCAACAGCCTTGCCCTCATCAACCATCTCTTTTACCCCTTTAAAAAACTCCAGCAAGTTAGTTAGACATGATTTTCCTTTAACAAATCCATGCTGACTCTTCTGAATCAATCCACATTTTTCCATGTGACTATTAATTCTATCCCGAATAATTGTTTCTCGAAATTAAATGGACTGATCTATAATTGCAGGGCAGAACTTGCAATCTTTTTTGAATAAGGGTGTAACGTTTGTAATTTTCTAGTCCTCTGGCACCTCCCCCGAATTTAGGGAACAGTAAAAGGTTATCAACAGTGCCTCTGCAATTTCCACTCTCACTTCCTTCAATATTCTTAGATGCATCTCATCCAGTCGCAATGCCTTATCAACTATAAGTATAGACAACTTATCCAATGCCTCCTCCTTTTCAATTTTAAGCCCTTCTAGTAACTGAGTTTCCTCCTCTGTCACCATGGCCTGGGTAGCACGTGCCTCATAGATAAAGACAGATGCAAAGTATTCATTTAGCACCTCAGCCATGCCTCTTCCTTCTATGTATAAATCCCTCTTTTGGTCCCTAATCGGCCCTAGTCCTCCTTTTACCACCCTTTTATTATTGGTGTGCTTATAGAATACTTTGGGATTTATTTTTGTGTTAGCTGCCAGTCTTTTCACATAATCCGTCTTTCCTTCCTGCATTTGCTTTTTCATGTCCCTTCTGAACCTTCTTTCAGTTTGGTTCTCAATTGTATTTGTTACCCGACACCTGTTGTAAGCACACCTTTTCTTCTTTAATGTAATTTATATCTCTTTTGTCATCCAGGGAGCTCTGGATTTGTTTGTCCCACCCTTCCCTTTTGAGAGAACATACCTTGACTGTGCCCAAACCATCTCCTCTTTGAAGGTAGCCCATTGTTCAGCTACTGCTTCTCCCGCCAACCTTTGGTTCCAGTCTATCCAGCCCAGCTGCATTCCTGCCCCATTGAAGTCCACTCTCTGCCAGTTGATTATTCTTACTCTGGACTGACCAATGTCGTTTTTCACTGATACAATGATCACTGTCCCCTTACTGTTCGCCCACTGTCACTTGATCGATTTGGCCCACCTCATTCCCAAGAACCAAATCTAGCAATGAGTGCCTCCTTTTTTGTTGGACTGGACACATACTCCTGTAGGAAATTCACCCAAACACAATCTAGGAACATTTGCCACTCACTGCCCCTTACACTACCACTATCCCAGTCTATATACAGGTAATTAAAGCCCCCCCCCCCCCCCAATATAACTACTCTATGATGTTTACACCTCTCTGTAATTTCCTTGAAGATTTGTTTCTCTATGTCCTTCCCAATAGCTGGTGGTCTATACATTACACTGAGCAATGTAATTATACCCTTCTTATTCCTTAGCTCTAGACAAATCGATTCTGTCCTTTAATCCTCTGACACATCTTCTTTCTCCACTGCTGCAATACAATCCTTAACCGAAAAAGCCACCCCTCCTACTTTTCTCCCTTTATTATCTTTTCTGAACACCTTGTAACCAGGAATATTTAACACCCAGATCTGCCCTTCCTTAAGCCAGGTCTCGATTATCGCCACAACATCAGAATCCCACTGAGCAATCTGTGCCTGTAACTCCCCAATTTTATTAACTATACTCCGTGCATTCACATACATGTAGTGCAACCCTGGTTTAGACTTCATTACTTGCTCCCTTACTCTGACTCATCTATTAACTTAATATTCTCTATTTTAGTGCTATCTGCCTCTCCCAGCATTCCATGCATTCTGGTATTACTTTCTGATATTCTCTCCTGGTTCCCACACTGCTGCCGAGTTAGTTTAAACCCTCCCAAACAGCATTGGCAAAACGTCCCACAAGGAACTCAATCCCAGCTCTGTTCAGATGCAACCTGTCCGGCTTTTACAGGTGCCATCTCCCCCAGAACCAGTCCCAGTGTCCCAAGAATCTAAAGCCAGCCTTCTGCACCAACTTTCCAGCCACATATTCTCTGTCTTATCCTCCTATTTCTGTATTTCCTTGCACGTGGCACTGGGAGTAATCCGGAGATTACTACTTTAGAGGTCCTGCTTGCTAATTTTCTACCTTGCTCCCTAAATTCAGATTGCAGGAGCAAATCCCCCTTCCTACCTAGGTCATCGGTACCAATGTGGACCGCAACCTCTGGCTGATCACCGTCCCCCAGAAGAATGTCCTGCAGCCGCACTGTGACATCCTTGGCCCTGGCACCATACCATCCTGGAGTCACATCTATGGCCACAGAAATGCCTATCTGTTCCCCTAACCAGTGAACCCCTATTCATTATTGCTCTTCCTTTCTACTTTCTCCCTTCCTGTACAGCTGAGCTGCTCGTGGTGCCACAAACTTGGCTCTGACTGCACTCCACTGAGGAACCAGTGCCCTCACCAGCTTCCAAAATGGAAAATTGATTTGTGAGTGAGACCACAGGGGACTCCTGCGCTACCTTCCTACTTCTGTTGGGCTGCCTAGTAGTCACCCATTTCCCTCTTTGCCTCCAGGCTGTTAAGCTGCAGTGCGACCACCTCTCTGAATATGCTAGCCACATAGCTCTCAGCCTCACGGATGCACCACAGTGACTGCAGCCGCCGCTCAAACTCTGAAACCCGGAGCTCAAGTTACTGCAGCTGGCAGCACTTGCTGCACATCTGGTCATCTAGGACACAGTAGTGTCCTTGACTTCGCACATATCACAAGACACGCATTTCACTCAACTGAGCTGCCCTGCCATGTTTTAACTCTAATTCCCTTGCGTTAACTTTAATTTACTTTAGGATTATTTATATTACTTCATTATAGTGGCCTTAAATTTCCCTTATTCCTGGCGCTTCTCAGTTAAATCCAAGTATAGCAACTTGTTTAAAAATATTACACTTTTCCAATTTACTCACCAGGTCCTACTGAGGAAGGGCAGAAAAGGAAAGGAGCACCTCCTCTCTCCTCACTGAAGTCCCTCAGTCATCAAATTCCAACTGAAGCACTCTATTACAGTCAAACACAGCACTCCAGTGCAGACAAAGTCAGCACTATAAGATAGTCTACTTTTATACTTTCTGAACATAGCCTCTGAAAATTAGATAACTGACTTAATCAGGTTAATTAGTTGTAGCTGCATGCTGAGCCTGTATGAGCCCTGTTTTAATGCTGGACTAAAACTCACCTTCTTCCAACCCTAACAGCAACTTTTAGCTAATTGCTAAATTAAAGAAAGACTAGACTTTAGGTAGAATTCATAGCTTCTCGATAGTTGTGTTAGATGTTGATGGTTTGATTTCACATACACCCATCCATTTTGAATGTCCATTTACAATTAACAAGAACACGATACTTAGGATTGGTCCAACATAACTGATATGTAGTCGAACCCAGGGTTGACCAGGCTACTCCCACGGATGCAGGGGAGCTCAAACAGGCAACTTCTGTTGTTCCTGACGGTGAAGACAGTGCTTGGCCATGATTTCAATATCACTGTCAATGTCTTTCAACTTTCCTTAATCACCCTGAAATACTATGTTGTATTCCCTTAGAAGTCCTGGAATTCCATCCGATTTTAGATGAAATATCTCAGACCAGTCGAGTTTTATCTTCTGTAGCTAATCTCAACCTAGAAGCTTGGGTCCCTCCTCTTTTACGATTATCACAGGCAGGTGGGTTATCTGTTGCTTGTAACAGACTGGGACAGTGGCAATGTCCTTGACTTGAAGAGATTCTTCTGTGTAAGTTCTTAACTTAGCGGTTGTCCGTTTCAAGTATATTGGCTGTCTCTCTTCATTAAAGTAGCTAAAAGTGTGCTCTCCACCCACCGTAGTTGAGGCACCAGTATCCACTTCCATACGCAATGGCTTCTCATTTATTTGTACTGTCACTGTAATATGCTCAGTTTTCACAGCAGTTACATTATACAGGGAATACACAACAATGTCAGCAGCATCAGCCTTTCTTGTACCCTTTAACTTGATCGTGTTAGTTTGCTGTCTTGCTGGCTGCCTCATCTTTGTTCGGCATTGCCTAACCACGTGTCCCTTCTTATGACAGTAATGACATTCTGCCCCTTTGAATTTACAGGTGTCTGCTCCATGGTCACCTCCACATCTATAGCAATTTTGTCTTGAAGTCATTATGAAAAGTTTCTGTTAGGCTTTTTAATGTTTCTCACAGTGGACACGCAATCGTGCTTTAATTCTGCAGGTCTGGTTTTTGTTCCATTCTCGGCGGCAGGTTCCCACCCAACATGAAGTACGGCGCCATTACCCGTGTGTCATAAAGCCTGTGAGTCTTTTGCAGCACTTTCCATAGTGAGGAAAAAGCTCTTAAAGTCAATATCGATTGCGGCAAGCAAGCAACGCTGTGTGGCGTCGTCTTTGAGTCCACATACCAGTCGGTCCCACGCAATATTGTTTAATGTGTCCCCAAAGTCACAGTTAACTGCTTGAGGTTCGCCACTTAGGTTGTGATGAACTCTCCCAGGGCACAAACTTTTGAATTAAAATTAGAGTGCTGTATTGTCACAGATGGCTTTTGCTGGAAATATGCTTTCACTAGGTCCACTAACTTACTATATGATCTGGAATCGGGCGCAATTGGGGCAGTCAAGTTGCGAATCAGGTTGTGTGTTTTACTGCCACAAACACTTAAGAGGATCGCTTTCCACTTTTCTTCGACGGTTACTTCATTTTCTACAAAGTAAAATTCGAGGCGCTCAACATAGAGGCTCCAATCTTCAATATTCGCATCATATGGATCAATTCTTCCAAACAGCGGCATGACTGGTGAGTAGTTTTTAAAATTCGATTTACTCACAGTAACAGGGCGAGGTGCAAAGTCAAAGTCGATCCCATCCTTGTCGCCAAATATGATGACTCAATGGAGCAGACAGGTTTCATAAAGAAAGAGTAAAACAGAGACCTCTCGGAGTTCTTGCACGCTAGCCCCAGTCTCTCATCCGAAAGACCCATACCTACACACCTCCCCACCGCCCGCAAGATTGCCCATGCTAAGAGCTCACTGGTCAAAGCTCCCGCAGTACACCACATAATCCGTGATTGACAGGGTGGAGGGACAATACATGCAGTTATCATAGTCAACATTGAATCAGCAGAATCAGCTGTGCCACTGCATGTTATAGAACAGCCGATGGTAAAGGCTGAGCTGCTCAAATCCCAAAGGGAAACTTGAAACAAATGCCACAATTGTTTTGCAAGTTGTATAAATTTTGAGATGCATACCTTGAATTCAGTAGTAAGAAGACCACCAAGTCTTATAGGTTCCTTACAAAACTAATTTAAACCTTTATTAGTTGAAGAAATTATTTTAAAAACATACATAGATCTACAAATTACTACTCTGGTAACTTCTAAATACCATAGTTAATCTAACTCCCAGTTACACTTCCATTAAGGCAACAGTAAGACACATGGATTTTAAAAGACCAAGGCAAAGAAACACGATACCCTGAACAATCCAATTTAAAGTGAGTTTCCTTAACTTCAGTTCTTTGTAGAGGGCAGCTTGAGGCTTAGATGCTGGAGGCATTTCATACTTGTTAGATCTTAAAATTCCCTGTCTTTACAAACAGCCTTCACTCCTTTATACATATTTTCCCCTTTAAATACAAATTCCCATTGTTTCACTATGTCTTTGGATTGTACCCCTCTGATAATATAAATCCCTCAAAGTACCAATTTTACAAGTCATCTTTGGAAAAAAGAAACATACTGTTTCTGAACTTCTCCTGACCAGGTGACACATTTCACCCCTCCTTTGAAATCAATCTAGTCTGGTTTATTAAAAAATGCAAGTATTCCCTTCACCCCTATATTTACCTACTTAACATTTCAAACCTAGCTCATCTTCTAATACATCAAAGACTTCAGACCAGCTGCCTTTAATTCAATTAAGTCACACACATCCAAACACAGACATAGACCCATAGACACTGACTGCACCATTACTCTGCTTTACAATAAATTCTAATAATACTATGAAAATAATTATATCTTCCTGACACTACAGCCTTCCAAAAATTGTGCAACCAGCTCTTCGACAAAGGACATCTCCATAAGAGGACACATGCTTTAGTCTACAATGCTATTGTTGTCACCACCCTTCTATATGGCTGTAAGACTTGGGTCATTTGCCAAAGACACTTTCGGTTGCTGGAGAATTTCCACCAGTGGTGTCTCTGCAGGTTACTCAAAGTCAAGTGGGAAGACAGGTGAACAAACTCCAACATCCTCACCAAAGTCAATTCATCCAGCATTGGAACTATGATCATGCAAAATCAACTCTGCTGGTCTGGACACTGCATTTACATACTAAATAATTGGCTTCCAAAGCAAAAACTCTCACGACTTATAGATGACACCTGATCTCCAGGAGGACAGAGAAAACATTTTTATGGACATGCTGAAAGGGTCACATTAACATCAGTGCATGGGAGCAACTGGTTGCTAATCATGCCATGTGGTGGAGCCTCATCGAACAAGCACAACACAATCAGGAACTGATTGCATAAACTCTGCTGCGGAGGAGTGACAAAAGCAGAAGGAGAGAGAGCAGAACCCTGGCTCAAGAACCTCCCTTCATCAGGGCAACCCTTGCCCTCTCTGCCCAAAGACCTGTGGCTCCAGGATTAGCTTGCTGAGTCTCCTGAGGACACACAAATCATGAAGCCTGACAGGAGTCATCCTCGTTTTGAGCGGCTGTCGACGAAGACAATGGTGACAAATGTAGCTCTTTATTTTCACCAACTTGTCTAATAACACAAGAAGCTTTCAAGTTAATTGGCACAGATAATGGCAGAGCAAAAAAATCCAAAATGCAATTGAGACAAAGAGAAAAGTATCAGATGTGACAGGCCAAGTCTATCACCAGGACTACAATTGCCCAGATAAGATTCATGCCCCTCAGTAATTACTGCTGGCTTATTGTAAAGAGCTTAACGGAGATGTCAAAATACAATACAATATCTAATATTACAGGAGGTCAACCTGAGATGACCAAGCTCTCACACAATGTACTATTGTGAGATAGCCAAGAGAAAAAACTATATTAAAAAGAGCTCACCTTACCAAACAAGCATAAGAGGAATGAAATGTAGCATATTGCCATTTCTGGAACTTTTACTTTTGATCAAATGAAGCAAGGGAATGAATACAGCTCTTAGCCATGGCTTTGAAGAGGTGATTGTGATAACATTCGGGCATGGTTACTCCTTTGAGATGTCACTGGCTCCAGATGGGATGCATACACAGCAAATGGCAATGAATGCATGGTCTGAAGTAATTGATGATAAACAACTGGAATTCAGCCAATATGGAAAAGTAGACTTTCACATTTAATTTTTCTTCTTAAAAATAGCCCAAAGCTGCTCTGCCATCAGTAACAGAGTGTGAGAAGCAGGGAAGGAATGTACTTCTATGGTTTTGGCCTTGATTTTAAGCTAATTCCACATCCACCTCATCCCAACTTGGCCCAACAGGTGAGTGATTAAAATCACAAATTCAACTTACTGTTCCTGCCTGAAACTCTTCAGCCAGTAGGATTACAAATATCACAACACACCAAGAGGAAAGTGGCAGATACCACATGAATAACTTCAAATGAGGGTCCAATTACATAATTTGAGCCTTAACTGTGAGTCAGAAGTTTAATCCAGTAGAAAATTTACATGAGTAAAAGTTATGGGAATGGTTTTACAAACTAACTGAAAGTTGATTTTAAAGTGCACTCATAGGCACTTGAATCTTTAAGATTTACATGCCATTGTGAGCAGTGCATTTCTAAGCAATCCTGAACTCCCAGTTTGCTTCTTTCTGATATTTTCCCCCACCACCCCTTACTTACCCTCATTAAGCACTTATTGATGATCATGTGTGCTGTTTTTGCTTCACATTTTGAATGGACAGAAGTTGAAAATAAAGCAGGACACATAGTAACTGGGTCATTTAGAAGAGCACAGGTGATGTGAATTACTAGATAGGCCTTACCCAGACCACAATCTTGCTTTTTAAGCCAAGAGATAGATTTTTAAAATTATTTTCAAGAGGCATAAGGAGACAGTGCTTCGTCAGGCAAGCCTTTTGCGGCCTATATGCTGTACCCTGAACTAGACAGCCTTACTTCTGCAGTAGCTGTGAGAGTCACACACTCTTAAATTTCTTACCACATGGCTCTTCCAGGCTGCTACAGAAGATAGCATCCCTATCTCCTAGTGCACAGATGTATCAAGTAGGCCATCAATATACTAGAACGTACTAATAATGCACTGCATCCAGGTTCTGGGAGCAATGCTCCTTATAGCTGAGAATCTCAGCAATGTCTCCCCATGCCTGATAGGTTTGTTTTGGGGTTCTATTCCCACACAGCTGGGAAGAGGTGAGTTGGAATGAAACACACAGGTCTACACAAAAACATCCTCAAAATGGGAGGAGAATACAGGAGAATATTTCAATGTTTAGACTGTGCTCCATTTTCCCCTGATTAGTATTTACATGAGTAGAAAAATAAGCATTGACTTTTTTTAAAGGGCTAGGCTTTTTATCCAAATATAGAGCTGCCATTACTTTTCAGGAAATGCCAGAACACAACATGCAACTGAACCGAATCAGCATTACTATTTTGCAGAATCAGGGAATTCACATCAGTCCCCAAGTCAGTTCAGTCACAACACCAGAGCTACCACAGGGCTCCTCTTCATCAGTGGCATAATCAGATCTACGTGGAGAAAAAGGGATCTAATACATGGGTTTTCATTTAGATTTAAAGTTTTACTATTTTAAAACTATGAGGGATAATTGTATGCATTTATCCCACCGACGTTGAGAGAGTACAATGAACAAAAGGTTAATGATATATATAATATAAGATTGATGTCTTTAATTCAAAGTACTCACAGCTATAATGAAAACTTTTCACATAATTTCCACAAATGGCCTGAGTATGGCCAATGCATCTTCTTCCGTACATTTCACCTGTGTCAAGAATAGGTGACTTCATTGGGCCACATTCATCAATGTGTCAGAACTGGAAGTGGCTTGTACCAGTGACCAATCAGAGTGCACGTCATTTTGCTTGACCAATGTCATGTTTATCAACTTGTTTTGTTTTAAGTATACTTTTATTCCAAACATATTCTTCAAACTTATAGCTATAATGCCCAGGAGCTTAGAAAATGCTGAAAGGTTTATTTCCAAACTTGGATCATCTGTGTCAGTAATTCAAATTTAGTCACTGAGCCATCTACATACCCATTTATAATCATTTGCATTAATGTCGTACCAATATTACCAAACCAGGTCCAATGGAGCCCATTTACAATGTTGGATGAATTCAAAGTATCGGCAGTGACAATGAATAACTGAGTATGTGCAATTTCTCATAACTGGTGTTAGAATCTACTGTGTTTCTAACCACAGGTCTTCCTATGTTAAAGGTTCTACTAACTTCACCATCCCAGCAAGGTAAGCCTATTCCCTCGACCTTATTGCTAGCTTAGAATCTCAACTAAAAGATGTTTCTAAGCATTGAAGGAACATAGTCTTAGACTGAGTCTTCAAATAAATGTCCTCTCTTCCAGGGCTCTCCAAGCCCATAAAGTTATCTTTGGATGGGACATACATTGAGGCATGTCTTAGTAGATCAAACTTCTTTGAAAGTTTACCAATGCTAGCCCTTAGGAGTCAAGTTGTGTGAAAACGGGATCCTCATGATAATATATACTTTAGACTACAGCCCCTTCTATGCTTCATGAATACACGTCTTTCATTGAATCCAATTATAGATTGCAGCTTATACATGAGGTATAGATAGTAACTAAAGTTAATCATAACATGTCAATAACGTGGTAAAGATACATGCAATTTTTAATTCCGCTTTATCAGCAAACCTTGGATCTTGAAACAAATATTACAAGAAAATTATACTCACAAATCCAATCTGGTTATATTAGATTTTGAAGTATCTCTGCCTTGGCCCAGGGGGAATTTGACCCCTTGTGTGCTTCAAAAATGGCTGACTGCTGACTGACTTGTCTCAGCTAATAATGTCTATTTTTAAAGTCAGTTTGGCTGAGATAAAAAAATGACTGACTGACTTCTTCTAACTATGCGTCTGTTTAAGAAATTCAGTAGAGTTTAAAAACGTCTTTCATTGTTTATTGTTTTGGTGAGAGACACCACCTTATCTGAAGAGTGACATCAGTTTACTAAGATCTCATTCATAAAGCTTTAAACTCTCGACAGGCAGATGGCTATTCTGGCTGCTTCTCAATTTTCACAGACTGAAGGACATCGTATTGACTTTATACGTATTGGCAATACTTCAAGTTAGCAGCCATTTTCATGTCAGGCTTTTATGTCAAGCTACCATTTTATCATGCTAACTTGGCATTAACACCTTAACTTTTAAAGTTCAGGGTCAGATTAGTGAGTTTTTGAGCAACTAGGAAAGAATCTTCTGGTCAGTGTGCGGGGGCAGGCCCCGCACGCCAACGCATAAAATGATGTGCGGTGACTTCGACCATGCGTCCCGACATCACTGTGCATCATTCTGAACTTCCATTCGGCAGGCGAGCACTGGAGTCGGCTATGCGCCCGCCAAACTGTCAAAGGCCTGTTAAGGCCATTAATAAACTAATTAAAGCAATTGTCAGGGCTGCCCGTCCAAGCTTAACGTTGGTGGCCAGGTGAAGAACCCAGGCAGCCTTCGCATTTTTCTCATGAAGCCTCATCCATGGGTGGGACGAGATTTCATGAAGGGTTTACTAATTAATTCAAATTTTTTATTAAGATTCATAAACATGTCCCAGCTCAGGTGACGCTGTCGCATGAGGGCACATATCTGAATAATTTTATTTTTTTAGTTTTAACCAATTTTGCACTGAACTTAATCTCCCTGAGGCATGGAGCTGCCTGAGGGAGATTTCTGCGCTTTTTTGTGCACATGTGTGAAAGAGTGCAGGCTCCGACTCTGCCCCCTCCCCCTGCATACACAGGGCGCACTCAGTGCTTCCGGGTGCGTGTCACGCTGGGCGGGCCTTAATTGGCCCGCCCACGTAAAATGGCGGTGGGCAGCCTCTCGTGGGTGGCGATCAGCTCCGCGCCTGCCCACGCCCGCTCCTGACCGGCGTGCCCAACGGAGAGAAAGTTCTCCCCCTAGACTTTGGAGGAAGGCCTATACACAAAGTGACAATATGGAGGTGGACTGATAGCTCCATCAACCATGAACTGCAACAATTTACAATTTCTCATTTGTGATATGTTATCCTTTGGAAATTGAGTTTTAAGATATCAGTGCCTTTAAAGCCATTTTGCTTATATTGCATCTGAAGCAAGACGCGTAACATAAACCCTGCATAAAACGTTTATCCTTGCATTACACTGAACATTGAAGGTTTGTTTATGGTGCATATAGTGCTGACAGAGTTATAGAAATATGACAAGTTTTGGGAAAAGATAAAAGGCCATTGGATATCCAACAAGTCTGTCCCTTTTGGTGGATCAGCTCTAACTGCCTACCTTCTCACCAGATCCTTCAGGTGTTTCTCTTCACAAATGTACCAGATTATCTTTTGAATCTATTTTCACCTATCTGTTTCAATATTTTTCCGTATACTTTAATTCCTAATTCTATAACCCTCCATGAATTATGCTTGACTTCATTTCTCATCCTAAATTAAGCTAGCTTAGTGCCTACCTTGGGGAACCATTAAACTGCAGACTTCCCCACTCCGCATGATTTGATGATTTTGTCAAACCCCTTAATGTTAATAGTGTTCCTCTTTACCCCCACCCCCTCCCTCTCTTCAAAGGATTGCCACCTTAACATTGAATGCTTCTGTGATTTCTATGAGCTATGCCAATAGCTTCTGGCTACTCAATGTCAAAAGATGAAGACCAACCAAGAAGCAGCTCCCTTGTTCTCTAGTTTGGGTTGCACTTAAGGCTAACAATATCATTCCAGAAAAAACGTGACTATTATGAATCTGAAAGAAGTGAGAACAAGCCTACATCTCTGAATGGAAATGTAGTTAAGATAATGACCATAGCAAAAGTCTATATGTTAACCATGTAATCATCGAGCTAAATAACCTTGAGAAGGTATAACTTGCCTTCTAGTAACTCACCCACATGATCAATATTTATGCATGAGCCTACATCAAAAGCACTGACAAGCTATTCATCATGGGGGAGATTTCACCTGCATCATTCCACCCTTACCCCAATTTATATATGTATATGTTTCAACAGGAGCCATTGGACAATGATGAGGAATGTGAATGCTGGCTGATTTAGCCTGGAATACAGATGACAATTGTAATATTTCAGTAAAATGCTTTACCACATCATAGATCTGTGGCAAGGGAGTATCAAACTGGGTACTTACTTTATATGGTTCAGAAACAGACTCCCTTTCCTAAGTGAACCTTTAGGGAGCTGCATTCAGTTTTAGCTGCACTACATATTACACATTTATTCCCGCGGTGCATCCTCCTTGTCACCCGTGTCTGTGTCTAATTCCAAGCCTGCTTTACTGTTTAACTGTCAAATCATTCTCTTCCCATTCTCCTTCCTCTGAATAATTTTGCAGGACGACAAATGGCTGGATCCACTGGGGCCTCATTTTAATTAAACAGTAATTAATAAACTCAATGAAAATGAATATTAATGATTTGTTTTAATTAATAATGAAGTTTAACACAGTAGTGAACTGGCAGAAGCTGACATGCTGCTTAAATTTGGCAGTGATGATAAAATGGACCACTAGGTCTTCTTAACATTCTCCAGTCAATGCACTAGAGTCACATGCACTATTGAGAACATGATAAGGAATAACAGTGATCTTCAGCATTATCAACATTCTCCACACATGAACTACTATGAAATGCACTGACTGTGGTTATATAATTACACCAAGCATGTGTCAACCCTGGCTCAGTTGGTAGCACTCTCTCCTCAAATTCAGAAGATTGTTGTTGTGGGTACCGAGGGAATTCTGTGCTGTCAGAAGCATTGCCTTTCAGTTGAAATGTTAAACTGAGGCCGTGTCTTCCCTCTCAGGTGGATCTAAAAGATTCCATGGTGTTGTTTCGAGGAAGAGAAGCAGAGTTATATTGCTGCAGTGCTACAGTCAGCGAACAGTCTGGCAAGGACCATTTGAATGATCATCAATGGGTGGCCCACAGGGACTGGTTCTCAATCAATGGTGAATACAAACTCGATCGTGTGCTTGATATGTTCTCGGCCAATATTTCTCACTCAATCAACATCACAAAACAAAGTACATTATCTGGTTAGTATCACGTTGCTGTTTGTGGGAGCTTGCTGTGCAGTACAAACTGGTTGCTATGTTTCCTACATTATAACAGTGACTTCATTTCAAAAGTACCCCATTGGCTGTTAAGTTTGGGATGTCTTCAGGTCCAGAAAAATGCTATCTAAATACGAGAATTTCTTTCTTTCACCGGGCATATTACACAAGCAATATCTCAACAACAGCAATGAGGTGAATTGCCAGTTGACCTCTTTTTTGATAGGAGTTGATTGAGGAAGAGATGTCATGTGTAGGGCTCCTGGAGGGTCCACTGTTCCTCTTAGACTGGTGACATGAGATTTTTACTGCCACATGAATAGGCAGACAGGGTCTCAGAACACTGCAATGCTTCCCATCAATATACATAGAAGATAGCAAAGCAGACTATCTTTGCAAGGTAAAAGAGGCTTTGGGATACATATTCAGTTTACTATGATGTCACATGCTGAAGCTGCAATGTTGCATTCCCACAATGTAGTAGCATAGGCCAATGCCTACGGGTTCAGTCACCGATCCCAGCTGCCTGCCCACAAGAAGTAAACCCTAGAGACCCAGTAAACCCCAAGGTCAGCTTTATACAACTGCTGTTGGCCGGCTGTTAACCAGGATTGCTAGAAACCTACGAGCAGATGGCCAAATGTTGGCTTGCCCATAGGCAGCCCAGGTTGCAGGGGAAGGAAGTGAAGAAAAATAGCAAACAACTCAGTTAAAATGCTTATATTTGAGACACACAGAAATTCATCTTAAGAAGAATATGAATAGTCGCTCACTTATACATGCAAATCTTTCTTTAATCAGTAACACCTCCATTATATTCAAGGCATTGCCTGTGGAACAGAAATTTGTCCTTTATATGTAAATATAAATATCAAAATCCTTAGGTCTGTGTTCATTTCCACCCATTATGATGGGTGCTACCTATGTAAATTTGTCAGGCTGTAATTATACCTTTCAATCAGTGGTGGCGTTGTTTTGTCTCAGTCTGGCCTACATGTGACTTCAGACCCACAGCAATATTGTTGACTCTGAAATGGTGCAGCAAACCACTCAGTTCAAGGGCAATTAGGGATGGGGAACAAATGCTGGTCTTGCCTACAACACTCACATCCCATGAAAGAATTTTAAAAAATCCTCCATCCTCCTTGGCATTTACCACAGGCTCTCTGGCAGACTTCCCAATGCAGTAAGTGTTTTGTTGTATATACCAATCAGCCTTCTATAGGCTGTCCCAGTGAATTCCTCATCTGAGTCCTCTGTCCAACCTTGCCCCTCAGTGAGCTGATACCTGCACCATCCTTGCCCCCTGCCCTGGCTGCAGATCAGTTGTGCCCATTGTCTCACCAAATGTGGATCCTGCTTCTAATCTATCCCCGTGATATGTGCAGTGTCAATTTCTGAGCTGAGGGCTGCAAATGTGAAATCAAATGATGGTGCTGTATCTTCATTACCACTGCCTTCTTGCTCCACCTCTCAAGTATCAGAAAGCAAAAATGCAAAAAGGTAAGGTTGTGGTGAAGGAATGTGGGGACAGTTAGAAGTGCAATCAGAGAAGCGTTTTTTTCAAGCAAAGGGTCATCGACATTTGGAATTCTCTCCCCCAAAAGGCTATGGATACTTGTTGATTGAAGTTTTCAAGATTAGGGTTTTTGTAGGGTAAACATATGAAGGGATAGGGAATAAAGGTCACTAAGTGGAGAGCAGAGTTCTGGTGAAAGGTCATTAGCCTGAAGGTCATTGACCTGAAACATTAACTTTATTTCTCTCTCCACAGATGCTATGTGACCTGCTGAGTATTTCCAGCATTTTCTGTTTTTGTACACCACCGGCTTATCCTTCTGTCAATGACCTTGAACAGATGGAAAATTTCAGAAAAGTTAATGATGATACAACACCCAATGTAAAACATTATTTATCATCTGGCCATGTGAATGCCACTTCAGGTAACTTCATTTCAGACCTGCTTTATTGATGTGAACTTCAGAACAAGACAACCAAGGTGGCTTCATTCATTAAACAGGAACCTACACTTTGAGAATGGCCTGAGAGGGTACCTGGGATACTAACAAATTCACTGCATCTGGGCCTTTGCTATAATTGACCTGAGGAGTGCTAAACACTAACACTAGCTGGCCAAAATAGATAGAATCTCTCTGCCCAGCAGTAACCTCAATCACCATAAAAATAAAAGGTGCAAAGTAAAAGACAGTAATTTGATGCAAACTCTTTAAACATTTATACCACAAGATCACATAACATAATTTGCAAGGTAGGATTTTCTTTAAAAAGTCTTTAAGTAATAATTCTGTTCTATTAGAAAATTAAATGGTAACCTCCTACCTTAAGTGCCATAAATAACAATGTATTTTAATTACAATACGAACTGCTTGTGGCGCCTTTGTTATTACATAGAATTTCATTGTAATTCTGGTTAATTACAAGTTATCCAGCTATAATTGCACTGTTAGCCACAGAACCACAATGAAATGCGATATGATAGTTACGGTACTACTACAGATTAATGCTGTAATTATAAGGTTATTACATTGCTATTCATGGAACCAAACATGTTCCCTTTAAGAGTAGTCATTTGGTAATTAAACTGATGCATTCTAGATGTTGTTGCTTAGCAGTTTTACATTTCAGTCACTCCATATACATCATGCTTCACTTTTACCTCAGTATAGCTGAGGAAAGAAAACCCCATTATTTTGTATCTCCACATTTGGAATCAAGATGCTGTGGCTGCTCCGTACTCTTTTAAGTGAGTTCACAACGCCATGAACCTTGTTAGGTCTAACTCGAATTTCTTTGGTAGGCTTTGCAAATTTCATGATGAGTGACCCAAGATTGCGGAAGTTATCAACCTATTCAAGCTTGTGTGGCCGTTGACAATGGCTGTGAAAACTGGATCATCAGGAAGAGTGAAGAGGCTTGAATAAGAGCATTTGAAATGAAAGGACTCAGGCGGATATTACTTGTGTCATCGCCAGACAAGTGGACAGGTTGGGTGGTGCTCGACAAAGTGGTATTCACAAGGCCAGAAGGTAAATAATGTTTTATAAAGGGCGTAGTATCATCATTAACTTTTGAAATTCCTCATCCTTTCTTCAAGGTCATTGAAAGCAGGATAAACCAGTGGTGTACAGAAACAGAAAATGCTGGAGGCAGCGATTTCAAGGAAGCTCACATATTTTGGACATGTGATGTCAACAAGAGGGGAGTGTTTGGAAAGAGAGGCAATGCAAGGCAAAACATCTGGAAAACGTGCATAAGGAAGACCCGAGGTAACATGGATGGCTAAAATCAGAATGTGAGCTGGCCTCTCTAAGGCACAAGCAGTGCAGGCAGCGGAGAATAGAAATTAATGGAGAAAAATTGTTTATTTTGTGGCCAACCCTCGGAACAAGGACGACGAAAGACAAAGACAAGACAAGACATTTGGAATCAAAGTAGGAAGTTAAGCAGGACAACGGATGGAGTAAATCAAGAAGTAGCATTTCAGTTTGTGCATGAGAAGTCTGTAGATTGTTGAGGGGAGGAAAGATTGATGAAGATAAAGTGCTTCACAGCTTTAAGGTCTTGAGAAAGAATAAATTGGAGTAGGAGAAATGATGAATATGCCAACTAGCAGGAATGTGGGATTAGACTAGATGGCTCATGAAAAGAGGCCATCCTCAGCTGAAAGCCAGCACCTTGGACAGTGGGGCAGTCCTTCGGTACTGTACTGGTGCTTTAGCCTAGATTTTGTGTTCAAATCCCTGAAATGGACCTTAAACCCACAAACCAGACTTAAAGGTGGGACTGCAACCAACTGAGCTCATGGTAAAAGTACTAGTGCAGACTCAATTGTCAGATGGCTGTTTCTGTACTGTAAGTATCCACCATTAAATGTACACACACAGGTAAGCTGGGTAACTTTTGTTAGGAACTGTTTCTCAATTGACAGGGGAAACAGTTTTACTTTCATCAATATATACAACATTGTACGGTAGCAGACACCACAGGGGCAGGCTTGCTGAGCTCCTTATAGCTTTTGCTAGATGTGACTAGATTGCAGTGCTTGAGATCAGTCAGCTTTTAAAGCAATGTAGGGAGCCCAGCAAAATCACAGTAAATCAATGCAAGTGTTTAACTGGTACAAAAGTACTCAAATCTGCAATGCGCTATTAATTCTACTGAAGATGAGTCAGTTCTTTGAATATCATCTTACGTAATAATTATTGTGAGCAGTCTTTGCTGCAATAAATGAATGATCCATAAACCATAACCTAAGAAGTTGGGCTCAGGCCACTGCAGTAACATCTTTCTCTGTGGATCTCATTTGTTCATTTTCTTCCTGCTATTGTGTGTTGAAAGAAATCATATTATTCTGAAACAAAGGCAGAATAACACTGGGTTTTTGTGGTTGGAGGAGAGGGAAGAGTGGGTAATACTAGACAGCAGCTGAAAAGTGTAAAGATGAGTTAACATTTATCACAAGGATATTTGTCAAACTATATCAGACATCGAGCAATTGTGTTTTTTTCTTCAAACTCTATTATTTCCCTCTTATCCACCATTATTCCTTTCTTTTGCATGCTCTTGCTGTTTCATTTCTTTTTCACATCTTTCTCCATTTCAAGCCTCACATTCTATCTTAAACAGAACAGTCACAAATTATCAGTTTCTGTGAATTATTCTCTGTAATGGGAAGTGGCCTGGAAAGCCATTCAGTTGTAAATCAAACACTATGAGACAAAACAATATGAAAAATATTAGGATCAACCAATCTGTAGTAAACCAACATCAGCAAAAAAACTCAGGCAATTCCAGCCATTTGAACCTGATACGTTCACCGGGCTAGAAGAGCTGCCTCAAGTGACTGTCTTACATTATCGTACTCACTGAACAATATCTTTCAGCACACGTTTTTAATTCCCCCGTCATCATCCTTGGATTTAACCTGTTCCCCCTGACAGGTTAGACTCACAGAATCATAGAATGACACAGTGCAGAAGAGACCCTTCGGCCCATCGTCTGCACCGACACGTGAGAAACGCCTGACCTACCTACCTAATACCATTTACCAGCACTTGGTCCATAGCCTTGAATGTTATGACGTGCCAAGTGCTCATCCAGGTACTTCTTAAAGAATGTGAGGCAACCCGCCTCCACCATCCTCCCAGACAGTGCATTCCAGACCGTCACCACCCTCTGGGTAAAAAAGTTTTTCCTCATATCCCCCTAAACCTCCTGCCCCTCACCTTGAACTTATGTCAATAGAGGTGGAGGCAGAGTGGTTGGTCTACACTCCTGGGAGGCCTCTACCTCAGTTCCAGACTGTATGACAATTTATGGTTTCAGGTCAAACAAGGCCAAGCAAACTTCATGTTGATCATACATATCATCCCTCCCTCACCTGAAAAATCATTTTAGGCTGGGATAGACAGATGTTTGGCCTCTTAAGGGATATGGAGGGGTGGGTGAGAAAATGGAGTTGAAGCCCAAGATCAGAGATGATCGTATCGAATGCTGGAGCAGGCTCGATAGGCTTTATGTCTACTCCTACTCCTACTCCTATTTCTTTTGTTCTTATGGATACTCCTTTAGGTTGAACACCATGTAGAGGAAACACTGAATGAAGAAAGGGAACAAACCAGGACCAAAACACCCATCATCCACTGATCAAGATGACTGAGCCCTCCAGGCTATAGCTGACAAATTTGGCCTGGGTCAACTTGTGAGGGAATAACCTGTTTAACTGTCTCCATACCTACCCGCCTGTCAGAAAAAAACATTTGTACAGAATATCTTTAGTAGGAATGACCATTGTACAGTTCTTGTAAAGACGTCACGTGTTAACCATGAAAACACACTGCATTTTGAAATGTGCAGGGTGCTAAGTAGAACAGGCTAAGGGCAAATCGGTAGACCAAAACTAACCATCTGTGAGGTGCTGTCACCCATCATCAGCAGCACAATTGTGAAACCTCCAACCCCGACACATTCATATATTACACTCCATCTGTCACCCCTCCATCTGTCACCCCTTCATCTGTCACCCCTCCATCTGTCACTCCTCCATCTGTCACCCCTCCATCTGTCACCCCTCCATCTGTCACCCCTCCATCTGTCACCCCTCCATCTTTCACCCCTCCATTTGTCTCCTCTCCATCTGTCACCCCTCCATCTTTCTCCTCTCCATCTGTCACTCCTCCATCTGTCATCCCTTCATCTGTCACCCTTCCATCTGTCACCCCTCCATCTCTCACCCCTCCATCTGTCACTCCTCCATCTATTACTCCTCCATCTGTCAACCCTCCATCTGTCACCCCTCCATCTGTCACTTCTCCATCTGTCACTCCTCCATCTTTCACCCCTCCATTTTTCTCCTCTCCATCTGTCACCCCTCCATCTTTCACCCCATCTTTCTCCTCTCAATCTGTCACTCCTCCATCTGTCATCCCTTCATCTGTCACCCTTCGATCTGTCACCCCTCCATCTGTCACCCCTCTATCTCTCACCCCTCCATCTCTGACCCCTCCATCTCTCACTCCTCCATCTATTACTCCTCCATCTGCCACCCCTCCATCTGTCACTCCTCCATCTGTCACTCCTCCATCTATTATTCCTCCATCTGTCACCCCTCCATCTGTCACTCCCCCATCTCCATCAGCTGAGAAGTCCACTCTGGTTCAATGGCAGGTGTAGAATGGTGTGCCAGGTGCAGCATTAGGAATATCTCACAATGATGCACTATCTAATGAAGCTACGATACATAACTATCTACTTGCATGCTAAACACCAAAAGCAGCCAGTTGTAATGAGAATGCAGCTGTCCCTGCCATCTACAGATCAAACAAACAGTTCCATCCATGTATCAGTTGGACATCAGGAAACTAACAGGGGGAACAGGCTCCAAAACCAATTCTATTCTCAACCATCATGGATCATGTGGGCTAGTGACAAATCTGAAGTGTTTATAATGCTGGCAAACATCCTCAGTCAAAAGGGAGACAAGTGGAGATGTCTACTCAGCCTCTTCCCGATATCTTCACCATTTTAAATGCCCATGCCCAGCTAATCGACTTCACTCCACATGACATCAAGAAGCAGCTATCAACATTGGTTACAGCAAAATTATGGGATCTGACAGCATCACAAGTTTGATGCTGAAGACATGCTCACTGCATCTGTTTATCACCTCAGCCAAGCTGTTCCAGAGCAACTCTGATGCCGGCATTTACTTGAAAATGTGCAACATTACCCAGGTATATGTTTTCCACATAAGGCAAGACAAATTTAACCCAACAATTATCACCTTTCAGGCCTCTGCACAAGCATCAACAAAATGTTGGAAGAAGGAATCAATTGTACCAGAAAGCAACACCTACTCACCAGTAACTCACTCATCCATGCTTGATTCAGGTTCTGCCAGAACCACTCAGCTGCTGACCTTATCACAGGTTTAATCCAAAGGTGGACACAAGAGCTGAATGCCAGGAAAGAGGTGAGAGTAGCTGCTTTTGACATTAAGGCAGCTTTTGACTGAGTATAACACCAAGGAGCCTGAGCACAACAGTGACCAATTTAGTGGTGGTGGGGGGAGGGGTAGGGGGTGTCAAAGGGAAACCTCTCCAGCGTTTGGAAGTTTACCTGGCACATATAAAGCTGGTCATGATTGTCAGAAGCCAAACATAACAATACCCTGAGCACTGTTCCTTCAGCCTTAGCTGCTTCATCAATCACTTTCCTTCTGTCATAACATCAAGAATGGACTTGTTCGCTAATGGTTACAGTGATTAGGGGAGACAGTTCCAATTAAAGAACTCACCCTGGCATAGGTATGATGGGCCAAATGGCCATCTTCTTTGCTTAATTTTATGACAGCATATCCAATGCCATGTGAATGCTTCTCATATCTTGGACAACCACATCTACAGGAGTTGTCATAAGTTAGAGGAGCTCAGGCTATGGATTTCACAGCTAGAGCAGCAGCTGATGTTGCTGCAGTGCATCCGTGAGGCTGATAGCAATGTAGATAGCACATTTCAGGAGATGGTCACCCCGTAGCTTAAGGGCAGAATTTTACATCCCATGGGCGGGCACGCACCCGACCTGATCAGGTGTAAAATAGTACACAATGACGTTGGGCGAGCGTCCTGACGTCATCGTGCTCTTGCGTGATATTTCAGTCGGCGGGTGCGCACAAAGGTCAGCAGCACACCCGCCAACAATTAAGAGGCCCAACAAGGCCATTAATCAATTAATTAACCGCTATTTTTCAGTGTCCGTTCAACCTTACGGTTGGCGGGCGAGCAAATCGGCCAGGTGGCCTTTGGATTTTTGAGGAAACCTCATCCAAGGGTGGGATGAGGTTTTCGATAATAATTTTTTAAAAAAATGTTTGGGCAGAAATGTTATCATCAACATGTTTAGGTGAGTGATTTTTACGTGTGAAAATTTTTTCCGGGATTTTTAAATCTTTATTTAAGTGTTTAAAATTCTTCAGCTCCCTGACTGAGGTAGCTCTCTGCCTTCAGGGAGCTTTCATTGCGTGCTCCCCCACAACTGCACAGACTTCAGCGCTCAGTCTCCTCCCGCCCCCACCCCGGTAGTGCTGAGCCTTTCAGCGCGCATTACTCGCTGGCTGGCCGTTAATTGTCCAGCCAGGGTGAAATCGTGGTCGGGGGCTGATCGCGGGTGGTGGGCCGAATCCCGGCCGCTCCCGGACCTGCCTCCCGCGCCTGCCCAATGACCTCAAAATCCTGCCCTAAGAGTGTGCAGGCAAAGAGTGAATGAATGACTGCAAGGCAGAGATGGTGGACAGGGGTCCACTGAGTGTGTCTATCTTTCCACCTGGTCTGGTAGGGCAATGGTTCCTCTGGGAAGTACAGCTAGAGCCAAGTTCACAGCACCGTTGTGAGTTCAGCTGTTCAGGGTGGTGGGGGTGGGTGAGGGAAATCAGAAAAGCGATAGTGAAAGGATTTTCATTAGTTAAATAATAAGCATTTTCCTGGCCACAGGCATGACTCTAAGGTGGTATGTTGCTTCCCTGGGTCAAGATGTCATTGAATGGCTGCAGAGCACTCTATGAACAGCAAAATGGCAGAGGCCTCTAACCCCATCAATGACTTATGTAGAAAGAGTGATGATGTCCTGCAAAACAGATTTCAGGGAGCGAGGAAAGCTATGTAAAATTAGGACCGCAAAGGTAGTAATGGCTGGATTACTCTGGGTGCCACGTGCTCGTGAGCACAGAAACAGGAGAATAATGCAGATGAATATGTGGCTGGAAAGATGGTGCAGGATGGAGGGCAGTGCTCAGTGATCAGTGCTATATTCTTAAATGCAAGGTGTCTAGTGAATAAGACAGATGTACTGAGGGCACAGGTGGTCAATTGAAAGTATGGTATGCTGGTAGCTATTCCTGAAATAAGATTTAAATACTCTTTAATACCTGAGACTAAGGTCATGATTTACTGGGCAGCAGTGATCTCTGCGCCCCTGAGACTTGAATGACCTACGGCAGGCACCTCAAAGCACTGGAGAAGTGCCACCAGCGGTGCCTTCGCAAGATCCTCCAAATCCGGTGGCACGAAAGCAAGAAAGGTGGTTCAACAGCAGCAGCCTCTCCCTAGTGAACCTGCACTGCATCAATAGGCGCTGGGCAGCAAACTCCTGAAGCACCTGCTGTACTCAGAACTCGGTCATAGCAGGAGACTCCCACGAGGACAACGAGGACATTTTAGCAATGTCCGTGAAACATCCCCGAAGAGGTCAACCCATCCCCACCGACTCATGGAGGTCCCTGGCATGTGACAGAGCAAAATGGAAAATCGGGAAGCACCAAATACATCGAGGGACTTCACCAGGGATGTGTAGAGCTGAGGTTGAGGTGTAAGAGGGATTGCACAAACTTCCAAACAACTCATTAATCAATGACTCTGCACTGAGCTCTCGCTTTATTGACTCTGGAGAATTCCATGCATCTCGGGAAACCTGTGCACTGGCTATTAAAACCAGAAATCTGAATTAAATCCAAGATTAATTGGATACTTAATTATTTAAATCACAGACCCAACATCCCCATGGGAATTTCCCATACACCTCTAAATTTGCCCCAGTACAAGTTGGAAGTAGGTGGGATCATAGGCAATATTTGGGGTTTTAGCCCCACCCACACCTGAACCCACTGCACCTTTGCAGTTAAAATCCTGCACTAAGTGTTAAGCCGGTACCGATGAATCAGCGACTGTTTTGAACTTCTCCAGATTTTTATTTCAAATGAAGTCCTAAAGTAGCCCGGAAACTGCCATCAAAATGTCCAAGGCCTAGGAAGCGGGTGCGAAATGCGATTTCCCCCATGATTGCAACTGACACGAGATTTCTAGCTGGCTAGCCCGTTAACTAGCAGCCAGCATGAAACACGCGCAGAGAGAGACTCAGTGCTGCAGGTGGGGGAAGGTGAAGAGGGTGGGTTCCAAGAGAGGTGAGGGTGCGGGCAGGCGATTTACACGGAGCTCCCTGAAGGCTGACAACTGCTGTGGAGCTGCCTCGGGAAGCTGCAGTACCGTTCCAATGGAATTTGCAACAACAAAAAAAATGCCGCAAAGTCTCTCTGTAATGCAAATTCAAGCAACAGGCAGCAGAACTCATAACACCTCAACCTTCAAACATCTTCTTGTATTTTCTTTCATGCCAGCCATTTTATCCTGTCCTGGATCGAGTATGAAGTGAAAACGTGAAGACCACCTGTCCGACTGGCCCATGTGCCAACCGTGAAAGTGCTCAGGCCATGTAAAATCTCTATTAATTGCCTCCTCATTGGGCTTAATTGCCCGCTTAATTGTTGGCAGGCGTGCTTCCGACTCCCACGCATGCCCATAGACTGTAATATGGTGTGACGTCGGGACAACAGTGGGAAGTACACTCAATGCTTTCTTGCACGATTTCACATGAGGTCAGGCAGGATGCATGCCTGCTACAGCTCTGTAAAATTCTGGCCCAATCTATACAGCATACCTAATTACCTGGCAATTCTGAACCTGCAATACACATTACTTTCAAATAAGGACAGATACCTGTTATTAAAGGAGGTCTTCTTGCACAATGGGTAGCATCCCTGCCTCTAAGCCAGAAGCTCTGGGTTTGAGTCTCACTCCAGGACTTGATGGCTCAGGGAAGGTGTGTTCGTAACACAGCCAAACAGGTTAAATATTATTCTGCAAATCCCTGACAGGCAATAAAAGTGGGAGAGATTCCTGGTCAGCCATGTGATGGAAAGAACATACCTCTACCATCATTACTCATAGCTCCAGACTACAACATGCATGTAGAAGTGTATGTTGCCACAGTAACTCCGACTTCCTGAATGAACTATAACACATCACTATTTTGTGATCTGCCTTCTTTGAGCTAAATAAGATTTTCCACAAGTGATTCTTCCTACTCCATTCTTGCATCTTACATTTACAGCACTGACCATTTCATTAACAATTTATTGGTTCTGCATGATTGTTTTAATGCTGCAATTCATGAGGCAGAAGGGTGAGAAAGAGAAAGTGCTGCTCATCCTCTGACAGTGTGAAGGCTGTTGCTACAGCAATGGTATTGAGGAAGTGGCAAGTAAGACTGTATCGATTCCTCACTGAGCAGAAATTAACTTGCTGGAATTGGAATTATGAAGCACGTGGTTGCAAGAGCTGGAAAATGGCACTCCGATTAACATTAATGAAAACAATTCCCCACTCCAAGAATTGATTGAATTATGTTTGAGAGCAGTTCCAATAATCCATTTCAGTTGTTTTACTTTTACACTCATATTACTCCCTACCTTTCTTCAAAGCGCTGACTCTCAAATGTGAGGTCCAGTTCCAATGGGAGGCAATTGTTAATTGTATAAATTAAGGGTAAGGATAAACAGGTGGAGGGCATTCATTATTTGAACAAATATAAATTTAGACAGTGCCCCACCAGGGGCTCTCACCCCCTCTCGTTACTTTATTTTTGATTATTGGTTTGATTTAAAAGAGATTATAAATTTAGACATTTATTGGCACTGGGATGATGCTTAGGTTTAAGAGATATACACCTGTAATGTTTCACTTTGTGAATAAATCTAAACTGAGTAAAGACTGACTTCTGGAATCCTCCTTCACCACAAGGCTGTTAGAAATTTAACAGTAATAGCCCTCTGGAGCCTCACCTATGTAGCTGGTGTTTTCACACAGTTCTAAGCAGCAAGAGTTGGTAGCGTGTTCAACCATACTGAAATCAGGTTCTCTGAACACATTGCATTTTCCAGCAGCTGAGTAGAATCAAGAACTTCGACCATCTCCTTTGCTTAGGGACATGACCTATAGTCGGCATGGGTGAGACTCCCAACTCAATAATACACCTTGTAATGTCATTGTCTAGGTGCCTCAGCAGCATACTTTACAGGGCATGTCCTCACTGAGTAATGACTCATTTGTAATTAAATCATCAAAGAATGTGGTCCGCAGTTTCGTTGTTGGAAGCGACATTCACATTCAGGCTGACGCATCCCCAGTATCAATAAAATAACCATTTGATTATAGCTTTATCAGAAATTCTCCACATCAACCTGACTCCAGGGGCATCCTGAGCATCCACTTTGAATGATGCACTAAACTACTCCCTCAACAGCTGTGCCTAATATGTCCCCTTGTTTGGTACCAGTAACAGCCACATTGTTAAGCACATGCCATTCAGTAATCTTGCAACACCATCTAATTCAAGAGAAGCATAATATCTAATATAAAAGAGAAACCAAGAATCCAGTGTAATCAACACCTGAGGCCACAAATTTTGTTACCATGTCTCACAGCCGTTATTAATCTCTTGCCTGCACTGCTTTGTTCTTCATCGAGTTCAACACGTTTGAAGAGTAGGCCAATTACTCAGGCATTGTCTTCACAGATGTGGAGAACTTCAAAAGCACCATGTCAACAAAGTGCCATTGTCTAAAAATAATACACAGCTACTGACAGCAATACCTTAGAGGAATATGTTCTGTTATTAGGCAACCAGGATTTTTCTTATCATCTGTGCTCACAGGGATTTACTATGAGCATGTTAAGTACTTATACAGGGACAGCGCTGGTGAGAAAATACACCCACACATTCCATGTATTCCACAGTTCTTTCCAAACAGGGACATACATTTCCAACAACATATTAACATGATATAACTCCCACATAATGCATGTGCTAAT
Source organism: Carcharodon carcharias (assembly GCF_017639515.1). NCBI lineage: Eukaryota > Metazoa > Chordata > Chondrichthyes > Lamniformes > Lamnidae > Carcharodon > Carcharodon carcharias. The sequence goes on along the minus strand of NC_054480.1, from coordinate 107,395,503 downwards.
TCTAACGCACGAAGCAAGTTCACCCGTGACACATTTGGTGCTTTCCAGTCTGTATTTGCCTAAGTCTTTTAAGGTGTTTGGCTTTGTCTTAGCAGTAGCACTATCACCTCTAGCTCAGAAAATCCCAATCCAAAAATTCCAGCACAAAACCTAGGATAACACTTCTGTGTAATACAGGCACCTGCATTATCTGAGGCAGCATCTTTCAGATAAGATGTTAAACTGAGGCCCCCTCTCAGGTTGACATAAAAGATCCCATAGCACTGTTTCAAACAAGAATAGGGGATTTCTTCCTAGTGTCCTGGCCAATAGTTATCTCTCAATCTCCATTACTAAAACAGAGTTTTTACGTATTGCTGCTCATTATCAAATAACATATGTTTGCCAGAATTAGCTGCAGTGTTGCATATAGAACAACATTGACTGCACTTCAAAGGTACTTAATTGACTGTAAAACACCTTGACATGTCCTAAGATTGTAAAAAGGTGCCATATAAATGCAGGTCTTTCTAAGGCACATCATAAGAGCATAGAACAATTCTTGAGGAAAAACTATAGTACAGTAAGGTCACTGATTCCAGGAGCTAGACATTGCATCAATACATTATGCTGCCCAGAGCCTCAACAGCTGAGGTTCACCCCACACTAACCACCCCCCCCCCACCCCCCTCTGTTTCTAACAGAGTCGTTTGAGCTGAGTCGCTTCCAATAAGATTTTGGTTCCCCGCACTTCTCTCCCCACCCCCACACTCTTCAGACTGTGCGTGTAATCTAAATAAATACATCAACACTGATGTAGGCATTATTCCTGCTCAAGCAGAAAATTCTAATGGACCAAATCAATGCACATTAACTCTCATTACACAGTATTCCTACTCCAGTCATAACACTCCAGTTGCAGGCCTTGATCCAAGCATAACATTCTCCCCAATCTGTATTTTCAGCCCAGTGAATATGATTGATCTTAATCTCACAAAAGCTCAGCAGCCACTGTTGGGAATTAAATTTTTCACCTGCTAGTTCATTTTGATGCATATTTTATAACAGGGACATTTTGTGACATTATAATTGAATTTAGTTACAGAACAAAGGATTCAGTCAAGTACATATTCACCAAAGCACTCAATTTGTTCACATCTTAGTAGATCTCCTGTGCTGCTGCTCATGGTTGGTCAGGCGGTGTGTTAGGGGTGACAGCCAGTGGGGACATTTGAACTCTATATTTTGTGTTTTCCTGAAGACCTGTTTCTGACCACCTTTCGCAGAACCTGATCACTGGACCCCCTCCCCACTATCTCCCAGCACTCACAGTTCAGAGCGGGGATGTTCCTTTCCATTAGAACGGAGATGGAAGAGGAGCCGCTCAGATGGAGCTAAGGAGAGTCAGGCACTATTCAAGGAGGCTCTCACCCACTAGGTATTACTGCCCCCCCTGCCCAAGGTCAGACAGGCAACACAGGTCATATCAAGGCCTCTCTGAAAAGATTTGTGCAAGAAGAGACAACAATGCATCACAGTGACCGCTGCATGAAGACCTGAAGCCATGCTCATCCATCTCCAGTGCTCTCTCAATGACTGACAAGGTGGTCTGCACCCTTGTGCCTAGTGAGCAGGATCTTTTCCGATGTGCAAAGGAGATCTCAGCAACAATAACTGGGGAGGCACATGGACACACCTGCCAGGCTACTGAAACCCCTAATATCAGGGCAGTTCTATTATAAGCTTTGACATCACAGCAAGGCAGTAGAGAGATTGACCCATTTAGTTTTACAGAGTTTCTGGTTTTACCAACTGCCTCAAAGGTATCAATTCAAGGTATCCACAGAAAAACCCACCCAGGCTCCTCGACAGGAAAGGATTCTACTTCCACAATTTCTAGATTGTGTTGCAGCAATCAGAGAGTTCTCCATGTCAATGCCTAATACATAGACATTTGTATAATACCCATAATCTTTTTTTCACTTGACAGTCTTTAGCCTTGGCTGGAAAGAGAACCTGATGCATGAATGGCTTCTGGCTGATAGAAGTAAGTCCAATCAGAGTGCCCAAACAGCAGCAGGAAAGCATTACAGTGAAGCACAGACAGCAACCAGAGCAGTGGTTGAGATCAAGGTGTGAAAGTACTTTGCTTTCTGGATGGTTTGGGAAGCAATTTGCAGTATGCTCTAGAATGGGTCTCCAGGATCGTGATGGTGTTCTACACCCATCACAATATTGCAGCTTGCTCACTGACATGGCTGAGGAAGAACAGGTGGCCCTGACTCCAGTGGAGAATACATGACCAGCACTCAAAGGGAGCCTTGCTGACTGTTGGAAAGGTCATCACAACAGGTCCCCTTGGCCTAACTTTGACACCACAGCCTGACTTCCTTCTCCATTTGTAAAGAGAGACAATCCTTTAATCCACCACCCATCTCACCAAATGACAACACATCAACCCATTTGGCCAGCGTGTTTGTGCCAATAACGTTCACCTGAGTGAATAGGTCAGTACCAAATCAATGCACCCTTTCTTCTATGGTTTTACTCATCACGAATAACAAAGCACCATGCCAGTAACAGTCCATCTTATCGACTCTTTGCTAACTCCTCACTTCATCTACATCAATTATTCGCATCTTCCTTCTGAGGGCCTGGATGGTGGCAAGAGATTGGGCCACCCCAAGCGGAAGGATCATGTGTTTGACATGTCCCTCATTTCTCAGAACCCGACATCCTGCTCTTCCATCCCACATTCAACCATGGGTTAGGGAGGTGGCTGGAGGCACAAGCCGCTACCCTGAGAGATGGCAGTGGCCTCCAGATATCAGTATCTAATTTGGCCCTGGATCCATAACCTCACTGACCAGAGGCATAGTCAGTCTTATGGTAGCTCACAGATCCTGACAGCTTTGAAACACAGCAATCAATGTAGTCTGCAGGCTACATGCTGACGCCAGTCTGTACCCTGTTGATTGAGAATTGACTCTGCAGTTCCTTGGAGGTACCTGGCTGCTTCTCAGCTGGATATCTGTTGGGGTGAAAGTTCCACTGCTGTCTGTCAGGAAGAGAAAACATTATGATGCTGCCTCAAAGGACGGATGGAGCTCATTTCTGCCTCTGACATAAACTCGTAGACTCATAGACATCTACTGCACAGAAGGAGGCCATTCAGCCCATCATGCCCATGCCAGTCAGCAAAGGTCTGACCACACTAATCCCATTTTCCAGCACCTGGCCCACAGCCCTGGAGGCTATGGCAACGCAAGTGAATATCTAAATACTTCTTAATTGTTATGAGGGTTTCTGACTCAACCATCCTTTCAGGTAATAAGTTCCAGGCTCCCACCACCCTCTGGATGAAAAAGTTTCTCCTCAGCTCTCCTCTTAGCCTTCTACCTCTTACCTTAAATCTATGTCCCCTTGGTTATTGACCCCTCTAATAATGGAAAAAATGCCTTCCTATCCACCCTATCTGTGCCCATCATAATCTTATGCACCTCTATCAGGCCCCCACTCAACCTTCACTACTCCAAGGAAAACAACCCCAGCCTATCCAATTTTTCCTCATAGCTCAGACCCTCCAGCCCAGGCAGCATCCAGGTAAATCTTTGCACCCTCTCCAGTGCAATCACATCCTTCCTATAATATGGTGACCGGAACTGCACGCAGTACTCCAGCTGTGGCCTAACCAACGTTTTATACAGTTCCAGCATAAACTCCCTGCTCTTGTATTCTATGCCTCAGCTAATAAAGGCAAATGTGCCATATGCCTCCTTAACCACCTTATCTATCTGCCCTGCTACCCTCAGGATCTTCAGTACTTTCCAGGGTCCTACCATACATAGTGTAATCCCTTACAAAAACAGAATTACCTGGAAAAACTCAGCAGGTCTGGCAGCATCGGCGGAGAAGAAAAGAGTTGACGTTTCGAGTCCTCATGACCCTTCGACAGAACTTGAGTTCGAGTCCAGGAAAGAGCTGAAATATAAGCTGGTTTAAGGTGTGTGTGTGGGGGGTGGAGAGATAGAGAGACAGAGAGGTGGAGGGGGTTGGTGTGGTTGTAGCGACAAACAAGCAGTGATAGAAGCAGATCATCAAAAGATGTCAACAACAATAGTACAATAGAACACATAGGTGTTAAAGTTAAAGTTGGTGATATTATCTAAACGAATGTGCTAACTAAGAATGGATGGTAGGGCACTCAAGGTATAGCTCTAGTGGGTTTTTTTTTTATTTTATATAATGGAAATAGGTGGGAAAAGGAAAATCTTTATAATTTATTGGGAAAAAAAAAAAGAAGGGGGAAACAGAAAGGGGGTGGGGATGGGGGAGGGGACTCACGACCTAAAGTTGTTGAATTCAATATTCAGTCCGGAAGGCTGTAAAGTCCCTAGTCGGAAGATGAGGTGTTGTTCCTCCAGTTTGCGTTGGGCTTCACTGGAACAATGCAGCAAGCCAAGGACAGACATGTGGGCAAGAGAGCAGGGTGGAGTGTTAAAATGGCAAGCGACAGGGAGGTTTGGGTCATTCTTGCGGACAGACCGCAGGTGTTCTGCAAAGCGGTCGCCCAGTTTACGTTTGGTCTCTCCAATGTAGAGGAGACCACATTGGGAGCAACGAATGCAGTAGACTAAGTTGGGGGAAATGCAAGTGAAATGCTGCTTCACTTGTTAGCCCTTCCCAAGTGCTTTATCTCACACTTTTCCAGGTTGAATTCCATTTGCCACTGCTCTGCCCACCTGACCAGTCCATTGATATACTCCTGTAGTTTACGGCTAATTTCCTCATTATTTAGCACTCTACCAATTTTCGTGTCATCCACGAAATTCTTGATCAAACCACCTACATTTAAGTCCAAATCATTTACTACACCACAAACAGCAAGAGCACCAGCACTGAGCTCTGTGGAACACCATTGGAAACAGACGTTCTGTCACAGAAACATCCCTCTATCATCACCCTCTGCTTCCTGCCTCTCAGCAAATTTTGGGTCCAATGCGCCACTTTGTCTTGGATCCCATGGGCTTTTATTTTCTTGACCAGTTTGCCAATGAGAGAATTTACCAAAAGCCTTGCTAAAGTCCACATAGACCACATCAAATGCCTTATCTTCATCAACACTCCTGGTTAAATCCTTGAAAAATTTGATCAAATTTGTCAAACACGAACTTCCCTTAACAAATCCACGCTGACTATCCCTGATTAATCCATGTCTCTCCAAGTGCAGATATATTCTGTCCCTCAGAATTCTTTCTAGTAACATCCCCACCACCGAGGTTAGACTGACTGGCCTGTGATTTCCTGATCTATCACTTCCTCCCTTTTTTTAATAATCGGACAACATTAGCAGTTCTCCAATCCTCTGGCACCTCACTTGTGGCCAGAGAGGGTTTGAAAATTACTGCCAGGTCCCCTGATATCTCTTCCCTTGCCACCGTCAGGAGCCTGGGATACACCTCATCGGGGCCTGCAAACCCGCACTTTTAAGGTCACTAAACCCGCTTGTGCCTCCTCTCTCTCTATGTTAATTTCCTTTAATATTTCATAGTCCTTCCTCCCTGATGTCTATACCTGCATCATCCTTTTCCATTGTGAAGACTGATGCAAAGTATTCATTGAGGACTTCACCCACGTCTTCTGGGTCCACATGCAGTTTACCTCTATGATCCCTAATTGGCCCTACTCTTTCCCTTGTTATTCTCTTGCTCTTCATATATTTTTTAAAAACCCTTTAGGTTTTCTTTATTCTGCCCACCAATACTTTCTCATGCAGTCTCTTAGCTTCCCTAATTTCCTTTTTAAGTTTCCCTCTGCACTTTTTATACTCCTCTAAGGACTCTGCCGTATTGAGCCTTCGGTATCTGCCATAAGCTTCTCTTTTTTCCTTAATCCTAACATTTATGTCCTTTGATACCCAGGGTTCTCCGGACTTGTTCCCCCACTTTGTCTTTATGGGAACATATTTGCCCTGTACTCTTGCTATTTCCTCCTTGAATTGTTCACACTGCTCTGACACAGTTTAATCTGCAAGTAGCTGCTCCCTGTCCACTTGGGTCCAATCGTATCTCATCTTAGTAAAATTAGCCTTTTCACAGTTTAGAACTTTTATTCCCGGCCCAACCTTATCTTTTTCCATAAATATCCTAAATCTAACTGGTCACTATCTCCAAGGTGCCCCCTACTGATACGTCTTCTACCTACCCGGGCTCATTTCCAAATATTAGGTCCAGAACTGCCCCCTCCCATGTTGTGCTTTCTACGTAATGACTAAAAAGGTTCTCCTGGGTGCAACTTAAAAATTTTGCTCCCTTCCTACCATGCACACAATCTATCCCAGTTAATATTTGGGTAGTTAAAATTCCCTACTATTACTGCCCTATTATTCTTGCACTTTTCTGGAATTTGATTACATATTTGATCCTCTATCTTTCTCTGATTGTTTGAGGGCCTATAATACACAGCCAACTTTTGTGTTTTTTACTTCAATGGCTTCATTTGAATTTTTTGAGGAGGTGACCAGGTGTGTAGATGAGGGTACTGCAGTTGATGTAGTTTATATGGATTTCAGCACAGCCTTTGACAAGGTCCCACATGGGAGAGTTATGAAAAAGGCAAATGCACATGGGATACAGGGTAATTTGATAAGGTGGATTCAAAATTAGCTTAGTTGTAGGAGACAGAGGGTGAAGACAGAAGTATGCTTTAGTGACTGGAAGCCAGTCACCATAGGGTGTACCACAGGGATCTGTGCTGGGTCCCCCATTATTTGTCATTTATATAAACAACATAGATGACTATGTGGGGGGTAGGATTAGTAAGTTTGCAGATGATACAAAGATTGGCCGGATAGTTAACAATGAAGTTGAGTGTCTTGGGCTACAGGAAAGACGGGATGGTCAAATGGGCAGATACATGGCAGATGAAATTTAACCCTGAAGAGTGTGAGGTGATACACTTTGGAAGGGGTAAATTGACAAGGAAGTATTCAATGAATGGCATGACACTAGGAAGTTCTGAGGAACAAAGGGAGCTTGGCGAGTATGTCCATAGATCTCTGAAGGCGGAGGGATATGTTAATGGGGTGGTGAAAAAGGCATATGGGACACTTGCCTTTATCAATCAAGGCAAAGATTACAAAAGTAGGGAGGTCATGTTGGAGTTGTATAGAACCTTGGTGAGGCCACAGCTGGAGTATTGGGTGCAGTTCTGGTCGCCACATTATAGGAAGGATATAATTGTGCTGAAGGCGGTGCAGAGGAGATTAACTAGGATGTTGCCTGGGATGAAACATTTAAGTTATGAAGAGAGGTTGGATAGACTAGGGTTGAGTTTGTTGGAGCAGAGAAGACAGAGGGGTGACCTGATCAATGTGTACAAGATTATGAGGGCATGGACAGGGTGGATAGGGAGCAGCTGTTCCCCTTAGTTGAAGGGTCAGTCACAAGGGGATGTAAGTTCTAGATGAGAGGCAGGAGGTTTAGGGGGGATGGGAGGAAAAAATTTTATCCAGAGGATGATGACGGTCTGGAATGCACTGCCTGGGATGGTGGTGGAGGCGGGTTGACATCTTTTAAAGAGTGCCTGAATTGGCACTTGGCATATCATAACATTCAAGGATACGGGCCAAGTGCTGGTAAATGGGATTAGGTAGGTAGGTCAGGTGTTTCTCACGTGTCAGTGCAGACTCGATGGGCCGAAGGGCCTCTTCTGCACTGTGTGATTCTGTGATATCATTCCTCCTCACTGCTATAAATGATTCCTTGATCAATATTGCAACTCCCCCTCCTCTTCTCTCCTCCACTCTATCCCGTCTGAATGCCCTGTAACCAGGAATGTTGAGCTGCCAATCCTGCCCTTCTTTTAGCCAAGTCTCAGTCATAGCAATGAAATCATATTCCCACATGCCTATCTGTGCCCTCAGCTCGTCTGGCTTATTCCTCAAGCTCCTTGTTTTAAAATATATTCCATTTAGCCTTGCTAAACTCACTTCTTTCTTATCTAGCCTATGTTTCCTCTGCCTTCCAAACTTACTGGCGTTTTAACTTCTAATTCCATCTCAGCTTCTCTCCCCTCTGAACTACTTGTCAGGATCCCATCCCCCTGCCAGTTTAATTTAAATTCATCCCAACAGCTTTAGCAAACCTCCCCGTGAGGATGTTGGTCCCGTTCCTGTTCAGATGTACAGGCCCCACCTCCCCCAGAAATGGTCCCAATGCCCCAAGGATCTAAAACCTTCCCTCCTGCACCATCTCTCCAGCCATACATTTATGTGCCCTCTCCTTTTGTTGTATGCTTACTACTGTGTGGCACCGGGAATGATCCGGAGATTACTACCTTTGAAGTCCTACTTTTCAATGTCCTACCTAATTCCCTAAAGTCTGCTTACAGGACCTCATTTCTCTTTCTTCCTATGTCATTAGTCCCAATATGGACGACGGCCTCTGGCTGTTCACCCTCCCCCTTCAGAATGTCCTACAACTGTTCCTTAACATCCTTGACCCTGGCACCTGGGAGGCAACATACCATGCTGGAGTCACATCTACAGCTGCAGAAGCACCTGTCTACTCCCCTCACTAACAAATCCCCTACCACTATTGCCCTTCCACACTTCTTCCTCCCATCCCGAGCAGCTGGACCACCCATAGTGCCATGGTCTAGGCTCTGGTTGGCCTCGACAGAGGAATTGTCACTCTCACTGTTTTCCAAGGTCGAAAAATGGTTTGCGAGTGAGATACACTTGGGGGATTCCCTCACTACCTGCTTGGACCCCTTCTTCTGTCTGGCAGTTACCCGTTCGTTCTCTGCTTGCATTTCCTTTAGCTGTAGGATGATCATGTCCTGAAATGTGCTATCCATGAACCTCTCCAGCCACATGAATGTACCTTATTGCCCCTGGCTGCTGTTCAAGCTCCAAAACCCAAAGCTCAAGTTGTTCCTGCACTCATGGTCAACCAGACTGCCTGGCATTTCTAGGATTTTCCACATAGTGCAGGATGTGCAAATCACGGGACTGAGCTTCCCAAACATATTTTAACTAAATAGAATATGGACCCTTACTTTTATTTTACCCTTACTTCTGCTTGATGCTAAATGCTAGATCCTCTAGATAGACTAGATACTCTGGATGCCGCTGACTGCCTGTCCCAGGATCCTCCTCTCACACTCTCCTCTAGGTGCTGCTGACTGCCTGTCCCAGGATCCTCCTCTCACACTCTCCTCTAGGTGCTCTTGACTGCCTGTCCCAGGGTCTTCCTCTCGCACTCTCCTCTAGGTGCTGCTGACTGCCTGTCCCAGGATCCTCCTCTCGCACTCTCCTCTAGGTGCTGCTGACTGCCTGTCCCAGGATCCTCCTCTCGCACTCTCCTCTAGGTGCTCTTGACTGCCTGTCCCAGGGTCTTCCTCTCGCACTCTCCTCTAGGTGCTGCTGACTGCCTGTCCCAGGATCCTCCTCTCGCACTCTCCTCTAGGTGCTCTTGACTGCCTGTCCCAGGATCCTCCTCTCACACTCTCCTCTAGGTGCTGCTGACTGCCTGTCCCAGGATCCTCCTCTCGCACTCTCCTCTAGGTGCTGCTGACTGCCTGTCCCAGGATCCTCCTCTCGCACTCTCCTCTAGGTGCTGCTGACTGCCTGTCCCAGGATCCTCCTCTCGCACTCTCCTCTAGGTGCTGCTGACTGCCTGTCCCAGGGTCTTCCTCTCGCACTCTCCTCTAGGTGCTGCTGACTGCCTGTCCCAGGATCCTCCTCTCGCACTCTCCTCTAGGTGCTGCTGACTGCCTGTCCCATGGTACTGTTCTCACACTCTCCTCATGGGAGAGGTGAAGTGAGAGAAGTGACGTTATGAGGCAGTATATGTAAAGGAAGGAGTTTTTGGATTTGGATGCCATTTATTGCTGTCAAGGTAGCTATGTAAGCATAGCACAGGACGTGGAGTCTGAACTTACCTTATGAAGAGAAAACTGTGAAAGATTGGTTGCTTTACGTTGGTGTAGAATGTGCTAGGATCTAGGATGCACAAGGATGAAAGAGAGAGAGTACATTGTGTGTTGTCTTTCCATCTCTGGTGAGGTCATTAAATATATTTGTGGCGTTGCCTCCAATCCTGGGATGAGAGAGCTGTTATTCAGTGCCAATTCAAACTCTCGCCACGCGCCACAAGTTACATTCAAATCAAGCTTTATGACACTTTCCCTAGGCATATCTACCCCCTGCCTTTAATATCTTCCAGAAAGATTTGGCATTCTGCACCAATAAAGCTGTGTATTGTTACCCCAGATGGGGCAATTCTCTGATTCCCCTGGGCACAGATGATGCTTAAGTGGGTTTTATTTTGTAATGAAAATATTGCAAAAGCAATGAGCTGGATTTTTGCGCCAGCTTCAGGACCTCAGTGTTGGGACAAAATAGGGGCCCCAACCCACACGTACTGGCAGCGCACTCGATGATGCAATCTTCCCAGAGGCCTCCTAGTTGGTCACCTCACAATTCAACATCGTTTTAAGGATAGTGGGCGGGATCCTGAGGGTGCAGGTCCAATCAGAAGGCCTGCAGCCTTGGCAACATCACGGTGGGGAGGGGGGCGGTGCTGTTGGAGCAGGCCAGGTATTGTACATTCTTAAGATGGAATTGTGCATTAATAGGTCAAAGTTTTAGGGTTAAGGCTGTTAAGCCCATTAGAGGGGAGGGGAAACCCCTCTAGGGGGATCACTTGGACTGTGAGTGCGGCCTTTCCTGTCCACAGCTCCCTCTTTCGGGGATGGAGCATTTGGTTTCCATGGCCCCCATCTGCTTTGAGTTAATGGCCTCCACCTGCAATGGGGAGCTGCTCTGTCAGCAGCAAAATGCTGACACGGCCTCAAAATTGGACCAATTGGCCCTTCAGTTGGTTTAACTGGCTGCCTGTCTTCGTGGTGCAGGCAGCCAATCCGGGTTCCCAGTAATCCATGATAAACTTCCCCAGCAGTGAGAATGCCATTGGTGCGGCTCCCCACAGTTTCCCCACCTCCTCCATGCACCTCCACCAACCTCCAAAGCCACTTCACAGAATTGGGAACATTCAGCCCAATATTTCAGAGTGAAGTCAAACCCTGTTTCTCTTTTATCCGTTTGTTTCCAATCTCTTGTTAAATGGTCCAGCTTGAGTCTCTGGGCCCAAAATTCACTTGCTCTGATTTTTGATCATAAGGCCTTTGTTTCCCAGCAAGTCCGTGCCTGCTGGAAACGAAGTGGGCAAGGCAGCAAATTCATCTAACTACCTCATTTCCATAATTGTGGCATCAAAAGAAGCTTCCCCCACATGTCCCTGGTATCCATTTCAGTAGCCTCTCCACACTGAGCAGATTTTGTTAGAAAACAAGGCACAACCCCTGCAAGCTGCTGGACAACTGGTTTTCTCCCAGAGAAGCCTGGTCACGGCAAGGGAAGGAGAGGACTCTGAGGTGGAGCGACATTTCCCTGGACAGACTCTGCTGGGAGGTTGAAGGCATGAGGGGGAATGTAGCCCACCAGACTGACCCTGGAAAGGAAGTAGAAGCATGTCATGAAGGGTGCTTAATGCCCTGTGTGTAGCACGATGGACCTGGCAGCCAAAGCTGTTGAATAACTTCACTCAGAGAATCAATGTATCTGCAAATCACATCTCTCACCCACCGCACTGTATATCTCTCATACTAATCATTGCACTATACTCCGAATACTCATCCAGTAGTGCACCCTGACACTCAGGGCTCACCCCTAACACCCTCACATTCAGCCATACACACACGCACACATGCACACGCATGCGCACACACACACGCACACACACACACGCATGCACGCACACACACACATGGACACATGCGTACACACACATACATGCATACACACACACACATGCACACACACCATTAAACCATCCCTTATATGCACACAGCTCTCACTGCCCTACATAATTCCAGCTATTCAGCTATAGCAGGCATCACCCAACCACACTGACTCCACAATCAATGATTTCTGTACTCTCATTTGCAAAAACAGGTCGCCCACAAGAGATGAGAAGACCAAAGGCCTATAGGAGGACCAAGTCATAGCCATTCCCTCAGACCTCTGGAGGAAATGGTCCTCAGAATAAAGGCATCTGGTGCAAGGGAGGCCGTTCTGGATGCGGTATGTTGCTACCTTATGTAACTCTTAACCCTGATTCCAAAAGGTGCAATGAAATGTAAATATGGAAATTGCTGATGAAGTGACCATTGGTCCCCTGATTCCCCCCTCACACCACTCCCTTACTTCTACCCTCACGATATGCTTTTGTGCTCTTAGATAGTCTGAAACCGCTCGCTGCTCAGCCCCTCCAGAAGCAAGTTGAGGGGGAAGAGGAGTAAGATAAACTGAAAGAAGAAGCACTGTCACTTGACCTAACATTCACAGCCACCAGCTCAGATTACAGTGCTTACCTTAGAGACTAGTCCAGGGTTAGCACATGGTGAATCTCTGAGTGTGAGTGAGCTGCAGCCAGCCCAAGGGATTAGGTAAACTTGTGTGAATGAGGTTACAGACAAGTTCTGCTGCCCAGGACTAGGATGAGGACACTCTGGTAGTTAGGAAAATGCTGATGAACACGCACTCCATTGGCAGGCTCGCTCAATAGTCAAAGTTGCTGTATGGAAGCATGGAGGAGTCTGGCTTTACTATAGTCCAGGGGACTTCAGAGCTTGGAGTCCACCCATTCCACTATGGAAGTGTCTAATTGTCACTGTCTTAGCTTCCGCTGCAGCACAGACAGAGTCCTCTGATACATCAGTGTCACAGTGGAAACTCAGATGGAACTAATGAAATCCATGGTTACTGCCGTACAGGTTCAGATTGCTGCCATCATGGCTGAAGATTTCCGTGCTCAAAGGGACCTTCAGGCTCTCTCGGCAGTGCAGCAACCTGTCCTCCATCAGCCTAATTTAACGGTTACTGAGGTGCCACCCTGTGGGACTGACAATGGCTCCATGGAGCATGAACTTGCTCTCCTTTCTCAGGATGACAGCATCCATGCCTCTGCCACTGCCTGTCCACCAGTGCCCCTGGTGTTGCTTCTCAGCTGGCCAGCCCAGGCCATCAACAGCCATGCTGAGAGGCTGCAGTCTAAAGCCAGGCCCCCAAGACCCAGACCACCAACTTCTCAAGGGCAATTAATGCTTGCCTAGTCAGCAAAGCCCGCATCCTGACCCAGAACTACTCAAGGGCATCCTCCAAGGCCAATGCAGTCTCCACCAGGGAAAGTTTGCGATCTTCCACCTGTCACTGGTAGCACTGCATAGAAGCACTAGGGAATGCATAAGGTATTGCTGGATAAAGTTGTTCAGTCAAGGTTTTTGCTGTTGGGCTTTATTGAATGAGGTTGGTCAAAGGCACATCGTCATGGCGATTCTGAAATGGATGTCTTGTAAGGGGATGCTGCAGGTAGCTAGGCAAGCATTGATTACCCATTCCTAATTGCCCTTGAGATGGTGGTGGTGAGTTTCCTCCTTGAACTGCTACAATCCCTGTGGTGTAAGTACACCCACAGTGCTGTTAGGTAGGGAGGATTTTGACCCAGCGACAGAGAAGGAACGGTGATATATTTCCAAATGGTTTGGATGGGAATTCCAGGTGGTGGTGTTCCCATGTATCTGCTGCCCTTGTCCTTCTAGATGGCAGCGGTCATGGGTTTGGAAGGTGCTGCCAAAGGAGCCTTGGTGAATTTCTGCAGTTCATCTTGTAGATGGTACACACTGCTGCTACTGTGCATCGGCAGTGGAGGGAGTGAATGTTTGTGGATGGGGCGCCAATCAAGTGGGCTGCTTTGTCCTGAATGGTGTCAAGCTTCTTGAGTGTTGTTGGAACTGCACTCATCCAGGCAACTGGAGAGTATTCCATCCCAGTCCTGACTTGCACCTTGGACAGAATTTGGGGAGTCAGGAGGTGAGTTACTCACCTCACGATTCCTAGCCTCTGATCTGCTGTTGTAGCCACAGTATTTATATGACTAGTCCAGTTCAGTCTCTGGTCAATGGTAGCCCCTAGGATGTTGATAGTGGTGGATTCTGTGATGGTAATGCCATTGAACATCAAGTGGCGATGGTTAGATTCTATCTTGTTGGAAATGGTCATTGCCTGGCACTTGTGTGGCTCAAACATTACTTGCCACTTGTCAGTCCAAACCTGGAAGCTGCATTTGGACATGGACTGTTTCATTATCTGAGATGTTGCAAATGGTGCTGAACATTGTGCAATCATCAGCGAATGTCCCCACTTCTGACCTTATGATGAAAGGAAGTTCATTGATGAAGCAGCTGAAGATAGTTGGGTTGAGGGCACTACCACAAGGAACTCCTGTAGTGATGTCCTGGAACTGAGATGATTGACCTCCAACAACCAGAACCATCTTCCTTTGTGCCAACCAGTGGAGATTTTTCTCCCTGATTCCCATTGACTCCAGTTTTGCTGGGACTCATTGATGCCACACTCAGTCAAATGCTGCCTTGATGTCAAAGGCAGTCACTCTGTCCTCACCTCTGGAGTTCAGCTTTTTTGTCCATGTTTGAACCAAGGCTGTAATGAGGTCAGGAGCTGAGTGAACCTGGCGGAACCCAAACTGAGCATCAGTAAGCAGGTTATTGCTGAGCAAATTCCGCTTGATAGCACTGTTGATGACCCCTTCCAGCACTTTACTGATGATCAACAGTAAACATGGATTATATACCAGTGACAGTATAAATGGGAAAACACTTGCATTAATCCAGAAAAATCACATGTAATTCCATCTGCAGGCCATCAGCCGGCATCATATTTTTAATAGTGCAACAGCAGTATAGTTTATTTTGAGGCTGTTGTTCAGTTAAAAACCGCTGATAAAACAGACCTTGCATGGAAGCTGGTTTCTTAAGGCACACAAAGTCCAGTAGCTATGAGTAAGCACATGCTGATAACAATTAGAGTTGAACTGCTGTCAGTGAGGGCAGTTTGCAGATTGACAGGGGCTTATAAATTCAGGACTTCAGATCAGCAGAAATCACATGTAGTGACTGGCTTCCTTTCCCTTTAAAGATTTCCGATGGTGTGATGTGTGACATCTAAAGAATGACAGATGTGCACCCTAAAAAGGACTTGCATTTGTATCGCAGGTTTCAAACCTTTGGGATATCCAAAAACACTTTGCTGCCAATGAAGTAATTTTTTTGAAGCACAGTCTCTTTTAATGTAGGAAATGCAACAGCCAATTTGTACAAAGCAAGATTCCACAAAATAAACAACGTGAATATTGACCAGATAATCTATTATAGCGCTGTTGATTGCAGAATAAAGATTGGCCAAGACACCAGGGGGAAAACACCTGCCCTTCTTTGAAATTATGCCATAGGAGAGCAGACGAGACTTCAGATTGACACATCATCTGAAAGATGTGGGGCAGAACTTTGTTCCCTCCCCTTTGGTGAGTTTGGTGGTGGCAGGGGATTTAATTGGGTGGGAGGGTGGCAGATAGGAACTCCGACGCCTTCCCACTTCCACCCGGTTTAATAAGTGGCAGGAAAGCCCATGGGCAGCCTTCCTGCCATGCTGCCAACTGAGACCCTTAAATGGGTAATTAATGATTGCAGGCTCCTAGGGTGGGTCATTCATTCAAAGGCTCTCGGTGCCTGATTGAGGGACCCGGAAAGAAGAAGGCGCTGACAGCCAACTCCTGCACTTGATGCCAACCCTGCTAAGCCCCCCTCGCACAAATCCCAATTTATGACTCCCTTCCCACCGTCACCTGCTTGTGTCTGGGTCCCTCCTCAATCTGAGGCCTTGGGTAGTGTAGTAGCTGCAGCAGCCACCACCTCCACAGTGGCACTGCTGAGGACAGAAGAGCTGTCAGCCTATGATTGGCCAGCAGCTCTTGGCAGGTTGGGCTTCTCCACCCCTGGAGTCCTTGATCCTGGGGGAAGGTCTGCCACTCACCTGTCATGTGCCTGGGTGGCACAAGGTGAAAGGCCTTCATAGGAACATAGGACTGGGAGCAGAAGTAGGCCATTTGGCCCTTTGATCCCATTCCGCCATTCAATAAGATTGTGACTGATTGGTTGTGATCTTAACTTCACCTTCCTGCTTTCCCCGCTAACGCTTAACTTCCTTGTCTATCAAAAATCTATCTAATTCTGCATTGATAAATTCAATGACCCAGCCTCCACTGCTTTCTGGCGAAGACAATTCCACAGACTAATGACTCTCTGAGAAAAAAAAACTCTCCTCATCTCCATCTCCAAAGGAAGGTCACTTATTCCTAGCTCTCGCCTCTCCCACAAGTGGAAACACCATCCCGGTATCCACCCTATCAAGTTCCCCCAGGATCTTGTTTGTTTCATGGGGATTACCATTGACCAGAAGCTGAACTGGACCAGCCATTTAAATACTGTAGCTAGAAGAGAAGGTCAGAGGAGAGGAATTCTGAAAGTAACTAACCTCCTGACTCCCCAAAGCCTGTCCACCATCTACAAGGCACAAGTCAGGAGTGTGATGGAATACTCTCCAATTGCCTGGATGAGTGCAGCTCCCACAACACTCAAGAAGCTCAACATCATCCAAGACAAAGCAGCCCACTTGATTGGCATCCCATCCACCATCTTAAACATCCACTCCCTCCACAATGGACGCATAGTGGCAGCAGTGTGCAAGATGCACTGCAGAAACTCACCAAGGCTCCTTCGACAGCACCTTGCAAACCTGTGACCTCTACCACCTATAAGGACAAGGGTAGCAGATGCCTGGGAGCACAACCACCTGGAAGTTCTCCTCCAAACTGCACTCCATCCTGACATGGAAATATATCAGCATTTCTTCACTGTCGCTGGGTCAAAATCCTGGAACTCCCTTCCTAACAGCACTATGGTTGTACCTGCACCACATGGACCGCAGCAGTCCAAGAAGGCAGCTCACCACCACCTGATCACAGGCAATTAGGGTTGGGCAATAGCTGCTGGCCTTGCCAGCTGTGCTTACATCCCATAAAATAATTTTAAAAACCACCTCCCATTCTTTTAAACTCCAATGAGTATAGGCTGACCTCTTCAGTTTCTCTTCATAGGATAAGTCCTTCATCACAGGAATCAGTTGAGTGAACCTTCTCTGAGCTGCTTCTAATGCAATTATATCCGTTTTCAAATAAGGTGACCAAAACTGGACTAAGTACTCCAGATGTCATTTAACCAGGCTTTGTACAGCTGCAAGTAACACTTCCCTGCTTTTATATTCCATTCCCTTTGCAAGAAATGTGAACATTCTATTTGCCTTCTTAATCATTTGCCATTCCCTGAATACCAATCTTTTGTGATGCATGTACTAAGACACCCAGATCCCTCTGTACCACCGAGTTCTGCAACCTCTATCCATTGAAATAGTATACTGCTTTTCTATTCTTCCTGCCAAAGTAGACAAGCTCCTATATTAAACTCTACCTACCAAATTTTTGCCCACTCACCTAACCTACCTATACCCCTTTGTAGACACTTTACCTCCCCTTGACAACTTTCCTACCTATCTTGATGTCATCAACAAATTTAGCTACCATACATTCAGTTCCTTCATCTAAGTTATTGATATCAATTATAAATAGTTGAGGCCCCTGCATTGATCCCTGTAGCGCTCCATTAGTTACAGCTGGCCAACCTGAAAAAAATTATCCCTATTCTCTGCTTTCTGTTAGCTAACAAATCCTCTATCCATGCCAATATGTTACCCCTACACATGTGTTCTTATCTTGTGTAGTAACTTTTGATGTGGCACCTTATCAAATGTCTTTTGGAAATCCAAGTACGCCACATCTACAGGTTCCCCTTTATCTACTTGTTATTTCCTCAAAGAACTCTGATAAATCAGTTAAATATGACTTGCCTTTCACAAACTCACATTGACTCTGTCTGATCCTATTATGATTTTCTAAATATTTTGCTATAACCTCTTTAATAATTTTGCTATAACCTCTTTAATAATAATATATTACAGAGCTTTGCCTGTAATATATCATAGACTAACTGACCTATTGGTCCCTGGGACGAGGGGGTTGTTCCATGATGAGAGGCTGAGTCATTTGGGCTTATATTCTCTGGAGTTTAGAAGAGTGAGAGGCGATCTCATTGAAACCTACAAAATTCTGAAGGGGCTCGATGAAAGGGACACTGAGAGATTGTTTCCATTGGTCAGGGAATCTAAAACACGGGGGCATAGTCTCAGGATAAGGGATTGATCATTTAGGACTGAGATGAGAAGAAATTCACTCAAAAGGTTGTGAATCTTTGAAATTCTTTACCCAGAGTGTTGTGGATGCTCCATTGTTGAATACATTTAAGGCTGGGGTAGACAGAATTTTGGTCTCTCAAGGAATTAAGCGATTTGGGGAAGCAGGTGGGAAAATGAAGTTGAAGCCCAAGATTAGCCATTTTCGTATTGAATGGTGGAGGCTCGATGGGCCATATGCTTCTATTTCTTGTTTTCTTGTATTCTTTAGTTTCCTGCTTTCCGTCTTCCTCCTTTCTTGAATAAGAGTGTTATATCAGGTATTTTCTAATTCACTGGGATCCTTCCAAAATCTCAGGAATTTTGGAAGATTATAACCAATGCGTCTACTATCTCTGCAGCCCCTTATTTTAAGACCACAGGATGCAGGCCACCTGGTCCTGGGGATCTGTTTGCCTTCAGGTCTAATAATTTTCCCAGCACCTTTTCCCTGGTGATGGTGATTGTTTTAAGTCCCTCCCTCCCTTTCACCTCTTGATTTTCAAGTATATTTAGGAAGTTTTCTAAGCCTTCTACAGTGAAGACAGACACAAAAATGCTTCTGCCTTTTCCTTCTTTTCAATCATTAATTCCCCAGACTCACTCTCTTGAGGACCAACACTAGCTTTTTCTATTTAGAGACTTGTAGGAGCTTTTACTGTTTTCATATTACTATATAGCTTTGTCTCATATTCTACTTTCTCCTATTTTTTTTAGTCATTCTTTGCTGGTTCTTAAAATCTGACCAATCTTCTGACCTACCACTAATCTTTGCAGATTTGTGCACTGTTTCCTTCAATTTGATACTATCCTTAACTTTCTTATTTAGCCACAGATGGTGCATCCTTCTCAAAGGGTCTTTCTTTCTCACTGGGGTATATCTTTGCTGAGAGTTATTAAATAACTGCTTAAATGCCTGCCCCTGCAACTCTAATGTCCTACCTGTTAATCTAGCTTCCCAGTTCACTTTCGCTAGCTCTGCCTTCATACCCTTGTAATTGCCTTTATTTAAGTTTGAAAGACTAGTCTTAGATCCACGTTGCTCCCCTTCAAACTGAACATGAAACTCTATCAGGTTATGATTGCTGTCATCTAGAGGCTCCTTTACCATAAGGTTATTGATTCATCCTGTGTCACTGCTTTTGAAAAAGAGGCAATACAAGTGTCTCAGCCAAGAACCCCATTGTCTGCACAAAATTCTGCCTGACACCTGACAGAGTTGCACTTTCTTAGTACGGCACTGGAGTGTCAGCCTTGATTATGTGCTCAAGTCTCTGGAGTAGGGTTATGA
Organism: Carcharodon carcharias; assembly: GCF_017639515.1. Classification (NCBI taxonomy): domain Eukaryota; kingdom Metazoa; phylum Chordata; class Chondrichthyes; order Lamniformes; family Lamnidae; genus Carcharodon; species Carcharodon carcharias. Next base: position 107,375,968 of record NC_054480.1, on the reverse strand, counting down.
ACCACAACCTATGACTCTGTGGCAGTATTGCTACCACTGATCCATGATTGACAGTTAACTAAGTTGTTAGTTAAGCACTCGAGTCAGGAATATATATGTGGGCATGATGGAATGTGTTTTTTACCGCTTGTAAGTTATTTCTTCATTGTTGTTAATGACTTAATTTGTGGTCAGCAGAGGGGAAATAATACTATTGCTCTAATATGGAGTAATTTTCCACTTTTTGGATCTATTGTAAGGAATACTCCAAGATCAGATAGAATTCATCTGGGATAGAAATATTAGCTGAGGAATACTTCAGTATTGATTAGAATCAGAAACTGAAAATGTTCAGCTCATTTGCCTTTGGTGGTGGAAATAGGGCAGGGAACAGGAGGCAATTTTTCCAATTTCCACATGTAACAAATTGTAAAGGTATTGCTTATCAATGTGTTTTCTACATCGTTATAGACTGTGAATGCCCCCTTTAATTCCCTTACACCAATTTCTATTTACAAGAAGACAAGCTGAACTGTTAAAACATTTAAATTATGGCTTAGCCAAATGGAATTTGCTGAAATTTGAAGGATGGCCTCTGACATTATCAATCCTTGCTTTCCTAGCACCTCCCTCTACCGCTGTATCTGATATAAGAGCCTGTCCTAAAGAATGAAATTAATTACTTTCCACTCAGCTTTGCAAATCTAGTTTTGACATCCGTCAGATCTACTTCATTCCTCGGGATAATGATTTTGATTAGGCTTTTGTCTATCTACACAAGCTTCCTTAATAGTTTTGTTATGTTTCTTCACAAAAGAAGTGAGTTGGTTCATTGCCCATGGAACCACAGCCAGCACTTCCACCTGTAATGTCTCCTCTTTTGCCTACAGCATCTTTGCTCATTTATTGATCATATTCTGCACACACTGCACGAGTACAGTGGTGAATTTTTGGCATGTTGTCCACGGGTCCTCTGATGTCAGTCACAGTTAGATCAACCTGGTGTGACTTTTACCCATATGTATCTTCACCACTCTTTGTCTTTAGGAGGGTGGATCTCCTCTTCATAGATAAATGCCCCCAGGATATTGCATCATCTTGCCTCAGCTGGCATCACTTTTGGCCTTTGGTCACCACGTTGAGGGTTGAACCCACATTCTTAGACTTAAACAGCAATGAGGGAGTACTGTGCTGTCAGAGGTGTCATCCTTCAGCTGAAGGAAGGCTTGCATTTATATAGCGCCTTTCGTGACACAAACCATCCCAAAGCACTTTACCATCATTTAAGTACTTTTGAAGTGAAAACACTGTTTTAATGCAGGAAACACAGCAACCAATTTACACAGCAAGCTCCCACAAGCAACAAGAAGATCATAGTGGCTCTATTTTTGTGATGTTGATTGAGGAATAATTGTTGGCCAGGTCACCGAGGAGAACTCCCCTGCTCTTCTTTGCAATACTGCTGTGGAATCTTTTAAGTCCACCTGGGAGAGCAGGCAGGGCCTCGAACATCCCACTTAAAAGACAACATCTTTGACAGTACAAGACTAGAGTATCAGCCTAGGTTTTTGTGCTCAAGACCTGGAGTGAGATTTGAACTAACAAATTTCTAACTTAGAGGTGAGAGTGACAGCAACTGAGCCATGGCCTTTGCACAGTTAGTAAGCCAAGGCCCTGTCAGTTTAGGTGGATATTAAAGATCCAGTGGCAATATTCAAAGAGGAAGAATTCCCAAGTATTTCCTTAAGGATACTTCCAAATCATTCTTAATTACTTTTAAAAGGTTTCAATGCAAAAATTCACGGGCAATGATTAAAACTTTACACGCTCTCTTTAATCTCCAACTTGTACTATACCACAAGGTTCTGAGCTCTATTTTATATGAACGTATCCGTTGTATATTCCTTATTCCTTCATTCCACCATTAGTGACAGAGCCTTGAGCCAACATGTTCATGTGTTCTGAAATTCCCATCTTAAAACCTACTGTCTTTTGTTATTCTTTCTTTCTTCCGAATATGAAAAATCTACTCAAAACCTACCTCTTCGACAATGTCACTGGTCGCCTTCCCTATTTCTTCCAGCTCCTGTTCCCTGTCCAATCTCTCCTCTGAAGCATCTTGGGGAGTTTCCCTGCACTAATGCTGCTGTATGATTGAGTGATTTAACAGTAATGATCCATTGCCCATGTGCTGAGACCCCGTCAAAGTAGATACATTGAAAAAACAGGATCACAGGATGATGCGTTGGAGCGATTGTCTACTGTGAACCACAATGTGGTGTAGTTGCCCCAAGCGAAGGCCAGGTGTTTAACTAAAGGGTGGGATAACTGAAGGAGGGCTGACAATGGAGTAACAAGTATGTTGCAGAGCAATATTGCTGGGTGTAGGTCAATTGAGGCAGTTATGTAAAGCAAGGGCCTCAAACAATATCTCACGATCAAAATACTGAAGTTGAGAATAATTCATAAACAGCATCAATTTGGCCATGATGTATCAAGGTTTAAACAGGTACAAGAAGAAAGAAAAATGATTTTGGCTTAGGAATAGGCAGAATTTGGGCATTTTATTCAGGAGCTGCAAGGGATATTGCCAGGGGTGTTACTAGCTTGGAAACATGATAGTAATAGATGTGGATCATCAGGGCTGATACAATCTAACCTGACAGACACTGGAGAGGAGAGTACACTTCAGAGCTCAGAAGGTACATACACAGTTAGATAGACAGCAATACTGAAGTATGGGGAAATAAATCACTGCACACATCAGTCATTTTAAACAAAACCTTGTGCTCAGAAAGTTTATTAACTGGAATTCAAGGTATGAGCTTTAAACATGAGATTTTTGGGAAATCCTGGACCGTGATCAAAGTGCAGAGCACAATCTCACATTTAACTAGAAGTATCTGGCCAATGGCGAACAATAAAAAGCTTCCTATCCCATGTAGGACACAATCTAAGGCAATAACTGAACATCATTTGGGCAGTGGAAAGTGAAAAATGTGAGTGGAATAAACATTTTCACTCAACAAAGGCATAGGGCTAAAAATGGTACGTGCAGCAGAAATCAAGTTGCATTGGCATTTATTTTTTGTTAACGTTTTGTTCACTTATTCAGAAATGGTTCCGTTTTCAAGGTGTTAATTTGAAAAGAATTGCTTGTATCACTGGAGACCAATTCAGTAAAAAGTCCACAGAGTGTACTGATTGAAAGCACAGGAAATGAGTTCAGACATGTGACAGCTTTCCAGCTAATGATCTTTGACGTATATTGAAGCCCAGATATTATTGTACTCTACGATGGCCTGACAATAATGGCATGATCTTACAGAACAATATGTTAAATGTATAATCTCTGTTCATCATAAAGCATTCTCACTGCTATTGTATTTCATATGCATCCATCAATTACTTTACCGTCACCACGAGAGCTGGAAAAGCTTATTGTGACACAAATCAGAGTATTTCAGATAGCTTCTGTCAGCTATTTCTGCACAATTTAACCCAGTATATATTGGTTTCTCATGTGCATTAATATCCACTGTGCACACAAGGTAAAATGGAGTCAATTCACATGACTGTCCTTTAACTTAGAACTGATTGTTCCAAGCTTATAGAGGAAGAAAATAAACAGCCAGCCCATCAACATGCACCAACCAAGCCTTTATCTAGCTCTGTTTCTTTTTCTCTCGGTCAGTCTCCTTACTCTCCTTAGTCCCCATTCTTTCCCCCTCCTCTGTTTCTTCAAGCTCGTTTTTGTTCTGTTAGTCTCTCACTTTCACTACCATTCTCTCGGTCTCGGTTTATATTTCTGCGATTTCTCACTCTCTTCTGCCGATCCTTTACTTTCCTACCCCATGTCATTCTCCTTGGCACTTCCTTTCTCCAGCCCTATCTTGCCCTTTTCTTTCTCCACCGACCTTCGCACTCTCTGGGATTTTCCGGTCCCGCCTACCATGAGAACTGGCGTGGGCAGGACGGAGAATTTGACGGACCAGCAGAAGGCCTGTTCGCTTCGGGGGCACTGGGAAATCCTGCCTCTCTGCTTTTTCTTCACAGTTACGCTGCCTTTCTGTTTTGTTTTTCTCAATTATCCTTCCCCTCCATTTCCCTCCGAAGTCACACCAAGCGACTCTTCACCACAGTTGTCTGTCATTGTCCCCACCGCCTCTTTCTTTCGCTTTCTCTCACCAAGCATAGGATCGTCCCAGGTTTGCGCTCAGTGCGGTAGCTAGCATGAAAAAAGTCATTTGATCCGCTGACCACAATGATGGGTGTTTGTGCAGTATCATCACCTTCCCAGCTCCTCATTAATAATGCATTCAGGGAAAACATGCTCGGATTTGCCTGCCACACTGTGAGCTCAGAGGTTTTTTGCCCTGGTTGCCATAAGTAAAGTGCACCAGAGGGCAGCCTGCTTCATGCCTACAGATCAGGACTGCTCCAGGCAACAAATGGCCCTGAATTTAGTGACGCCCCTCTGGGGCGCGGGCTGTATGCAGTGGAAGGCCACTGCAATGTCCTCTCCCCCTATTCTGGCCGCAGGAGTTCCGCCAGAGTCACCAATCTGGCCTGGGAGGCATAGGCAGCAGCGGTCAGTGCCACCGGAGCACAGATGAGGTCAGCCATCCAGTGCAGGAAGAGGATGAATTATCTCATCCATTCTGCCAGGGTAAGTCAACCACCTCATCACTCTCACCTCACACATTCACAAACCCATCACATATCCACAGGGATCTCACACCTCAAGGGGAAATACCACTAACTCTCTCGCACACCCTCATATCTCCATCAGGCTCATATCCTCTGGAGCTCATGTCCTCATCCCATCCAAGCCTCCGCTCACAACATAAACATTTCATGCAGTGCCATGTGTCCTGCTCACACCCTCTCCTCTGTGCAGAAGAAGCTGGCTCACAACAGCACCAGGGAGAGGTCCCAGACCAGGGGTATAGTGGCCCACATTAGGCCCCTCACTCACTTTGAGGAACGTGACAGTGTGCTGACTGGGGAGGATGTGCATCGTGCCTGCGGTGATGATGAGGTCAGCGGCGAACACCCACATGAGAATCCTGCACCACGTCATCCCTCTCTCAACGCAGCTGTGAGTGCTCTCTCTCCTGTTTTTGACTCTGCTGCCATGCACTAATTATCTCTGCTTTGGTTCACAGGGAGCTCTGCCAAGCAACCGACACCCTCAGCCAGCCAATCCCTCTAGGTCCTCAACTCTAGCCAAGAGGACACCTCCTCCAGTAGAGAGCTGGAAAAAAACAGCCTGGAAGACCTGTCATAGTGCTTACCCACACCCTCCACCAGCGCAGAGTCACACACCTCAGTGGGATCTAGAGCAGGCTCAGGTTCACAATCTGGTAGTCACCATATGGACACATGTCCAATGCAGGAGGAGGCAGATTCAGCTGAGCTCCCCGGCACTCAGAAGACTGCTGCGGAAGAGGCATCTGTGAGGTCCGAGTCAGAACACGAGCCTCTGGATGCGGCCTTCCACCTCATCGTGGTGAGTCAGCAGAAGGTGGGGGAACATCACGCAGAGCTGTTGGAAGCCCTCAACAGAGTGGCACATGAGTTGGAGGAGTGTGTCAGCCTGGTCTCTGATGAAATGGTGCCCGCATGTGCAAGTATGGAGGTATCCATGGGAAGGATGGCAGATGCCATGGAGATCCTTGTCCAGGAGAACGCAAGAGGTGTGCAGCCCTGCACTCCATCGTGGTAGCCATGGGTGAGTTTCTGCAGTGGCAACATGAAAGGGAAGCGGGGCACCTTGAAATCCCTCCAGGAGCTCCTTCCCCTCAAGGAGCCAGGCCAGGGCCCTTGGGCACCCGAAGGGAGGAGGAGCAGCAGCTGGACACACCTGGGTAATCCATGCAGGACTCTGACGCTGTCCTCTCCCTCCAAGTCCTCTTTTCCTGTGACTCCCTCAACTTCATCCTCTGTCACTGCAGAGGGAGCACCTGGCACACAGGAGGGCAGCCAAAGCAAGCCAAGGCCCTCAAGGCCTCAGGTGTCCAGAGGATGCAGTCATCAGAGGCAATAGGGCCAACCATTGCACAGGCTGTCTCCACCCTCCGTGCGGATATCAGGGTAGCACCTAGAAGAAGTGGTAGGACTAATAAAGTTAAGAAACTCTGATCAACAGGTGGTTGCATGGGTGATCACATTTTGTCACTTAATAATCTGAAAATATATTCACTTTCACTGAATGATGTGTAATGGTGTCTTTCAGCTTCATTGACAGACTTTGCAACTCCTCCCACTGCATTCCACCCCCCCCCCCCCACCACCCCACCCCCCCCCGCCACCACCACCACCACCCACACTCCTTCCCCCCCCATCCACTAACAGTTCAGCTGCACGCAGCCGGACCATGAGTGATTCTGGGGGGAGAGGTGTGTATGTGTGTAACAGGGCCTTTTGGAGACTCATACAAGCACTCTCCCTTTCAAGTAGATCCTTCCTGAATCACAATCATCTCACTGTCCTGAGCATTTTCAATGCTGCCTGCTGGAGTTCTCTTTCAGTTGTCCATCTGAGCCGACCTGCATCTCCGCCCACCCACCAATCACACTCCATGCAGCACCTGTGCCCATCCAACACAAGGCTCTGCTCATTTTCGATTTCGATAACCATGGTCATGGTCAATTATATTGTCAGCTTCCCCGTCCATTCCCTTCCCCTAGTCACACATGTCCTTTCCCCTATCCCTGTTGACCCCACCTGGTATCACCTTCCATCTCCCCACCATCATCTACCAACCCAAACCCTTGTCTTTCCAGGATGTCCAGGTGAGTGTGCACATTCCCGACCTTCCTGAGAATTCTACCACCATCCGCATTGACCTCCGCTTTCCCATCCTCATGGTGCATGTCTGCCCCTGAGTCCCCACCAACCACCCTCACCATCCCTTCTACCGCTACCGATGCACCCTCAACCTCCCATCCTACCAGCTCCCTCCAACCACCCCCACCCTCAGTTCACTGCCCAGGAAACAGTCATTGATTCCATAAGCCCCTCCCATGCACGTACACCTGGACATCCCTCCCTTACTCCCTCCTACCACTGGACATCTTCTCCCCTCTGAACTCCATCCTTTATACCTTCCTCCCCCTTATACCTACCTCCTCCACTTGCTGCATATTTCCCCATTGCACCCTCCTCCTCCCATACTCCATCCTCTTCCCTCCCAACCTCACCTCCATCCCAACACCTTCATTGCACCCCCTCCCAACCTCAACTCCCCCTCCTACCGGCACACCTTCCTCTCCCAGTAACACCCAGACCTTTGTCTCCCACACCCCCTCCCTCCTCATTTACACCATCCCCGCCCACTCACAGCTAGACCTTCCTCTCCACCCCCTCGCTGATCATCCAAAGCAGCCCATGGCCAACACCATGAAGTTCTGAAGCAGGCCCGAAACATCAATAGAGACTCCCACCTTCCGAGAGCTGCTTCATAATGGAGCCATGTCCACGATAATCTGCCTAGCATGTGATGCATATGTTCCTCCAGAGTCTGGTAGCTGTAGGGCTCCAGTATCATCTGCTCCTCAGATGCCTGTGACCTGAGCAATGTCCTAAAGGTGACTCCCAAACTCTGCATATCTCGTTTTTCCAGACATATTCTGGGATGGCGCATTTCCCCACTGGCGTAACGGCAAATCAAGCATGAGGGGGACAATTCTGTTTGTGCCTTATCTTGCATTCCATTAGCAGGATGCAAATCGGGTTCACACCGGCCTCCAGCAGGATTGGTGTTCCACCTTGGTGGACACCATCGGATGATCCCGTTGTGCTTTTGTGTCAGTGTGAATCCGATTTCTGCCCCTCACGCTGAATTATCCCAATCGCTCGCCATGCACCTGCCACCAAAGAGGCCGGACAATTCCATCCCAAGACTCATAGGGGAGAATTTTCTCCCCATCGGGCGGGCTGGTCTGGAGCGGGCGTAGGCAGGTGCAGAGCCAATCACCACCCGCGATCAGCTGCATGCTGCCATTTTACGTGGGCAGGCCAATTAAGGCCCACCCAGCGTGATGCGTGAAAGAGTGCAGAAATCTTCCTGAGGCATGGAGCTGCCTCAGGGAGGTTAACTTCAGTTTTAAAGTTTAAAATAAAGAAAGTTAAAAATCATTTACATATGTCCCCTCATGTGACAGCATCAAATGAGCTGGGACATGTTTATGAAATGTTTAAAAAAATTTTATTAATTTAATAAACCCTTCATGAAACCTCATCCCACCCGTGCATGAGGTTTCATGAAAAATTCGAAGGCCGCCTGGGTTCTTTGCCTGCCCACCAACATTACGGTTGGACGGGCAGCTTTCTCAATAGTGTTACTTAGTTTAATAATGGCCTTTGACAGTTTGGTGGGTGCGCAGCCGACTCCAGTGTGCACCCGCCGAACGAAAGATTGGAATGGCGCGCGGTAACTTTGGGATTGGTCCCCGCATGCTGAACAGAAAATTCTGCCCATTAACTCTGTTTCTCTTTCCAAGATGCTGTCAGACCTGCTAAGCTTTTCCAGCATTTTCTGTTTTTATTTCACGTTTCCAGCATCGGTAGCATTTTACTTTTAACTCCATAAAATATATTGCCCTCATGTTGCCATTGCTTCATTTGCCAATTTTCTCAAATTTGTATCCTCTGGATCTTGACCCTTTCACCAAACGGAATAGTTTCTCTCATCTACTCTTTGTCGACCCTTCACCATTTTGAATACCTCTATCAAATCTCCTCTCAACCTTCCATTATCTAAGGAGAACAGCCCCAGCTTCTCCAATCTATCCATGGAACTGAGGTCCCTCCCCTGGAATCATGCACGCCAATATTTTCTGCACCTGCTCTTAAGGCCTTCACATCTTTCCTAAAGTGTGGCACTCAGAATTGCGTACAGTACTCAGTTGGTGCTAAACCAATGTTTTATAAAGGCTGACCATAATCTCTTTGTGTTTGTACTTTATGCCTCTGTCTCTAAAACCCAGGGTCCTGTATCCCTTTTTAGCCATGTTCTCCACCTGCCATGCCACCTTCAATAATTTGTGCTCATGTACCCCAGATCTCCCTGTTCTGCATCCCCATTAGAATTGTACCTTTTTATTTTACTTTATATTCCCTCTCCTTATTCTTCCTACCAAAATGAATCACTTTTCTGCATCAAATTTCATCTGCCAAGTGTCTGCCCATTCCACCAGTTTATCTATGTCCTCTTGAAGCCTATCATTACTTAAAACCTGTTCACTCCACTCATTCCTGGGGTATCCTAAGAAGAAAGGTTGAACAGGTTGGGCCTAAACCCACTGAAATTTAGAAGAAGGAGAGGTGATCTTATTGAAAGTTATAAGATTTTTGATAGCTAGATACCAGGAGGATGTTTCCACTCATGGGGGAGACTAGAACCAAGGGACACAGTTTAAGAATGAGAGGTTTCCTTTTAAGACTGAGGTGAGGAGAATTTTTTTCTCTCGGAAGGTCATTAGTACGTAGAATTCCCTTCCCCAAAGAACAGCGGAGGCTGGGTCATTGAATTAATTCAAGGCCGAGTTTGATAGATTTTTGATTGGCAAGGGAGTCAAGGGTTATGAGGGGCAGACAGGTAGGTGGAGTTGAGACCACAATCAGATCAGCCATGACCTTACTGAATGGCAGAACAGGCCTGAAGGGCTGAATGGCCTACTCCTGCTCCTCAGTCCCCTTCACAGTTCAAAATGCTTCCAAGTTTTGCTTTGTCTGCAGATTTTGAAATTGTGTCATGTACACCCAAGTCTAGGTCATTAATGTAAGTCCAGAAAAGCAGTGGTCCTAGTACTGATCTCTGGTGAACCCCAGTACCTCAAGTCTGAGAAACAACAGTTCACACTACTCTCTGTTTCCTGTCACTCAGCCAACTTCATGTATCCACACTGCCACTGAGCCTTTTCATTCCATGGGCTTCAATGTTGCTAGTCCTTTCCCATTTCTTTATTTTTCTTCCACCCTTTATCTATACCCCATCATGATTTTACGGTTTCCATTCCTTTCGCCCTTCTGTTTCTATAATCCCACAGATGTTTAGTCTCCCATAGGTCCCTGGATTTCATTGCATTGGGTACTTCAACAACATTCATCCCCCAATGTTCTGCAGGTGCAAATTGATAACCTGCTACAAAAAGAAAATATTTGCAATGACAGTGCACCTTTTAGACCTCAGGATGTCACAAAGCAGTTTACAACCATTAAAGTACTTTTGAAATGCAACCACCATTGTAATGCAGGAGACACGACAGCCAATTTGCACACAGCAAGGTCCCAAAAGCAACAATGTGACAAAGGCATTTAATCTCTTTTATTGAGGGATAAATATTGGCCATGACTCCAAAGATAATTTTCAACATAATGCCATGGGATGTTTTACATGCTCCTGAGAGGGCAGTGGGAAACTTAGTTTAATGTCGCATCCAAAAGACGGCACTTCTGACAGTGCAGCACTCACCTGGAATGTTAGCCTACATTTTGTGCTCGAGCCTCTGGAGTGGAACTTGAACTCACAGACTCAGAGTTGAGAGTGCTGCCATTGATCTGAGGCTAACAGCTGACTCCCTCACACTGCCTGCTTTAACCTGGCTCTAGCAGGCTCGGAGGGGGGTGAAGGGGGGTGGGGTGGTGGGGGGGCGGGTCGAGTGGGGGTTGGGGGCAACAACCTCCAATTCACTGTTGCAACTTGATGCATGGCAACTCCAAAATAAATTAATTCTACTGAAAGAAATTTAAAAAATTTCCTTTTCTTATTTTACAAGGGGAGTGGATCATAGGTACAAACATCCATCATAACTCTTCTCAGACTTCATAAAACTGGGCTGCTTGGAGAGGCAACTTTTAGTCACTCCACTGAAGTACAGAAATTATGTTGAAGGAAGGGGCCATTAAGTCCAATTGATCAATTCAGTTTTAACAAAAGGATCACCCAGAAATGGCTTCTCTTCAAGCTCCCTCAGGACTACTTCTAGACCCTCCAAGAATCTATCCAAGGATCTTAGCCCCCTCCTATTTCTCATTTACATTCTGCTCCTCGGTAACATCATCCAAAAAGGCAAATTCAAGTTCCACACAATTTTTTTGTTTATTCTTTCGTGGAACATGAGCGTTGCTGGCAAGGCCGGTGTTTGTCACTCACCCCTAATTGCCCTTGAGATGGTGGTGAGCTGCCTTCTTGAACTGCTGCAGTCCATGTGGTATAGGTACATCGACAGTGCTGTTTGGAAAGGAGGTTGACCCGTTGAAGTGAAGGAATGGCAGGACGTCTGTGTGACTTGGAGGGGAACTTGCACATGGTAGTGTTCCCATGTTCAGAATTTCTCATCCTGCGGGTGGGCATGCGCCCGACCTGAACAGGAGTGAAATAGTGCGCGTTGACGTCGCATGAGTGTCCCGATGTCATCGTGCACTTTCACGATCTTTCAGTCGGCAGGCGTGCGTTAGAGGTGGCTGTGTGCCCACTGACAATCAAGAGGTCTATTAAGGCCCTTAAGCAAGCAATTAAGTTGTATTTTTTGCTGCCCACTCAACCGTTTGGTTGGTGGGTGGGCGAATTTGCCAGGCGCTTTGCATTTTTAACAAACCTCATCCACGGGCAGGTTGAGGTTTCCAACAGTAAATGAAAAAACAAAAACAATTTTTAACATCATTTTTATACATCCCTCTTCATGTGGCTGAGTCATATGTGGGGATATGTTTCTATTATATGTAAAAAGTTTATCTGAGTATTTAAAATTCTTCAGCTTCCTGATGCAGCTCTGTGCCTTCAAGGAGTATTCAATGTGCGCTCCCCCACTCATGGGCACACTTCAGCGCTCGCGCTCCTCCCACCCCCACCCCCACCCTGGCTGTACTGAGACTCCTAGCGTGCACCAGCCAGTGTGAACTCATGGTCAGAGCCCAATCGCAGGCAGCGGTCAGTCTCATGGCCGTCCCTGGGCCCACCCACCCAACGAGGGGAAAATCCTGCTCCATGTGTCTGCAGTCTTTGTCCTTCTAGGTGGTAGAGGTCAGAGGTTTGCTGTTGAAGGAGCCTTGGTAAGTTATTTACACATGCTGATGAATACCTCACCACCACCTCTCTCAACCCCTTCACTGTCTCTGATTTGTCACACCCTATATCCAGAACTGGATAAACAGAAATTTTCTACGAATAATTATTGGGAGGATTGATCCTAATGTCCTCAGGTCACATCTGTTAGGAGGCTGGACTTTACAAGGTGGTTATGTTTTAAAATGTCTATTTTAACTTAAGGTAAAACCCAACATTCTGAAAATGAGGTCATACTAAATACCTCCACTTGGAGATGGGGCCTTGTTGTCTGGCTGCCATGGAGAGATAAACTCAAACAGAAGCCTACTGAAATATCAAGTGACCAGTTTTCACACCTTTACACAAAAGCTCACTGTAAAGGGACAGTAAATTTTTGAGCCACGGAGATAGAGATAAAACAGCTACTGCTGTGGAGAAGTAGAAAAATTGCTTTGTTTAAACAATCAAGCAGGATGCTTGTGAGGTTCATTTTTTGTTTGAAAAGAGGGGACAGAACTGACAGGACTTTCGGAGATTTAGGAGCGAGGGGCAGAATTTTACAGTGGCAGCGGGGCCATAAATGCAGTGAGAGATTCAAAAGTTCATTGACTTCAGCGGAACCATAAAATCCCATCAGTATAAAATTCCACCCAAAGAGTAGCTGAGGAGGGGCTTGCTGATGAAATTTGAATGTGGAAGACTCAGGCTGACTGGAACAACTTTCGACAGGCAGTAGAAGTTTCGACCTAACGCGGCGGGGAGAAGTGAACCTGCTGGACAGCCAGGGTATCTTTGGACTTGTAATGCTAAACCCCTGCTAGAAGTGTGCTGCACAGCAAGAAGGGTTAGAAGACATATCTTGTTTGAATTAGTTAGTTAATGCGGAAGTATCTTTTCTTTAGTTTGGTGTTTTAGTCGCCTGTTAAGTAATAAAAGCAAAAAACTGCGGATGCTGAAAATCCAAAACAAAAACAGAAACAGTAATACCTGGAAAAACTCAGCAGGTCTGGCAGCATCGGCGGAGGAGAGCACAGTTGGCGTTTCGAGTCCTCATGACCCTTCAACAGTTCTGTTGAAGGGTCAGAGGATGTGAAACGTCAACTGTGCTCTCTTCTGCCTGTTAAGTAATGCTTGATTTTTTTTGAGGTTTAGCTGGTTTGTTACAGTAAAAGTCTTAATGTGTGAAATCTTGTCCGGTAATTTCCATCAGCCCCTAGAAAATTCATCTCTTTTGTAAGGTCCATACAGAGATTGTAACACAACATAAATTCTGCTCCCTAGCCACCAATTCCATCCCTCTCCCTAGCAACTGCCTGAGACTGAACCTGACGGTTTACAGCCTCGGTGTCATATTTGACCCCTAGGCGAACTTTCAACCAGATGTCTACTCTATCACTAAGACCAGCTACTTCAACATTGCCCAATTTTTCCCCCTCAGCCAGTCTACTGTTGAAGCCCTCATTCATGCTTTTGCTACTTCCATTTTCCAATGCTGTCCTGGCCAGCCTGCCATCTTCCACTGTGCATAAACCAAAATTCATCCAAAATTCTGTTGCCAATGTCCTAAGTCGCATGAAGTACCATTCACCCATGATTCCTTGCTGGCCTTCATTGGCATTTGGCAACCCCTCAATTTTAAAATTTCATTCTTGCATTCAAATTCCTGCAAGGCCTCACCCTTTCCTTTCTCTTTACCCTCCTGCAGCCCTACAAGCCCTCTCCAAATCTCGCATCTTAAGCACCTCCAGTCTTAATTCCATCACCGTTGGTGGGTGTGCTTTCAGCTGCATAGATGTTAAACTCTGGAATTCCCTCCCAAATTCTCTTTGCCACTACTTTTCTCTCCTCCTTTAAGAAATTCCTTAATATGTACCTCATTGGCCAAACTTTTGTCATCTAGCCTAAAAGCTCCATCTGTGGTTCAGTGTCAAATTTCCTTTGATAATGTTTTGCCACATTAAGGGTGCTATATAAATGCAAGTTGTTGTGCTGGTGTTTATACTCTACATGAACTCCTCCCACCCTAGTTCATAGAACTCTATCATCACATTCTGTTCTCCTTCATGTATTTGTTATTATGTGTGATACTATTCGGTCTGGTTAGCTCAGTTGGTTAAATGGCAAATGTGTGGTTTAGAATAATGCTAAGAGTATGGGTTCAATTCCTACTCTAGCTGAAGTAGAATTGAGACCTATCTCCTCACCCTGTTCCTGAAAGTGTAAACCAATGGCAAAGCACCACTGATGAAAACAGCTTAGGATGACACTTTAGCAGACAATAAGCCAAGGATCTGCTTTCAGGCAAAGCACACATGACATTACATTATGCACATAACATCATAAATTGTTAACATTTAGAAGTGCCCTTGTACACAAATCACAGAATTTTAATGTGCAGACACAGCAAGTGATTAGGAAAGCAAATGATACAACAGCCTTTATTCTAAAGAGACTGAAGTATAGGAGTGAGGAAGTCTTGCTATGATTATATAGGGCCTTGATGAGACCACACCAGGAATAGTGTGTATAATTTTTGTCTCACTTCTTAAGTAAGATATTTGCCTTAGCGGTAGTAGAACAACTGATTCCTAGGATGTGGGGATTTACCTAGGAGGATAGATTGAGCAGAGTGGCATATACTCCCTGGAATTTAGTAGAATGTGAGGTGATCTTTTATTGAAATGTGTAAACTTCTTAAGAGGTTTGATATGGTAAATGCTCGGAGGATGCTTTTCCTGTGTTATGTACAGGGACGGTCGAGAATCTGAATCCTCAATTCTCCCTCCCTTACTGTCTGTAACCAGTATGTTTTTTGAAAAGGAAGATCAATGGAGTATGTGCAGTCAATTTAAATAACAGCAGCAAGAACTCATTGGTTTAAATAAAGAGGATTATTTATTCATGCATTCACTCCGAAAGTTTAAATGCTACATCACTCACACACACGCACACACAAACACACAGACACACACACACACACACACACAGACACACACACACACACACACACACACACACAGCACAGTTAAGAGGATAGCACACTTTTACAACCTGTAAAGAAAGAATAGTTCATGGTTCACATGTCTGGTTCACCATAAGATAAACAGTCATTGCGAGCCCGTTGAAGGCAGCATTTTAACTCTGAAAGGGTAGTTTGGGTAGAATCAAATAACTGGAATCATATATTAGAGTTGTTGCAGGAATCCCTTGCAGAAATGAATTTTCAGCAAGTTGCGAGTTTGGTCACCTGCAGTCTCCCCTAGCAGGAGGTCAAGTTTCTGTCCAGGTGGATTGTTAGGAACCAAGCTGGGAGGATTTAAGTTATTTCAACCTCCAGATTTACAAAAGAAGCATAGATGCTACTGCCTTAGTCTGCAGCTGGTATTCTGTTGTGGGTGTTCTTTGCAGACTTTTGCAGATTGATCAGATTCTTTCTGGTTCTTGGGATAATAGATTTGTTTTCGGAAGACAGTTTTGGTCACATAATCAATCGCTATTTTCTACCCAGAATGATGTGGAAGTCCAAAGACATTGCTACACCATGGGCAATAGAAGGTGGCCATTTGCACTTGCTTGTGGTTAACTGGTTCCTGCACCTTTCTTTTGTTGAGTATCAAGCTTGGAGTCTGGGAGTCTCAGGGTCTATAGATCCTGTGTTTTGGATAAATCCACAAACAATAGCAGCTGTAAATTTCACTGATGGGCTCTGTCTGGGTACGTCCACTCAAGGGGGAGGCCTCGAAACATGGTTATTCAATAAGGAACTTTATGGAGGCTTGAGGCAGAAATTGAAAATGCCACCTGATCTTTTAGCCACCTGGTAATATTGTCTCAGGGTAATGGGTCTGCAATTTAGATTGATATGAGGAGAGATTTCTTCACTCAAAGAGTTGTGGATCTCTAGAATTCTCTACCCCAGGGGACAGTGGATGTTCAGTCATTGAATATATTCAAGTCAGAACGTGATGGATTTTTGTATTTGAATGGAATTATTGGATATGGGGACAGTGGTGGAAAGAAGAATTGAGGTGGTTGATCACCAATAATCATATTGAATGGAGGAACATACTTGAAGACCTGAATGGCCCATACTTGCTTCTGTTTCTTATGTTCCTATTCATCAAGCTTCTACTTAAATGCACCCACTCTATTCCCCTCAACCAGATTTTGTGCAACAAGTTCTAAATTCTAACTACTCTCTGAATAAAGTAGTTGCTCCTGAAATCTTTACTGGATTTATTGATGACTATCTTGTAATTACATTTATATTTAGATGTTATGGGCAATATAATATTCATAAATTCAATTTAGAGCTTGATACTAGGAAGAGATTCTTCATGCAGAGCGTGATCTATTAATGCCTTCTGGGTAGGATGGTCATATCCATGAGACAAGCCTTTATACTTAACTGGTTAAACAAGACTCCATTATCCTGGCCGGTAGATCCATAAAAAAGTACAACTGGAAATCTCCAAGGAGCTATAACCACATTTTTTGCCAGAGCCACTTTAGGGTTTCCAATTCACTTTTGAAAAAGTCATGACTGGAAACAATTCACTCCCTCCATCACCGCACTGGGACAGCAGCCTGTGCCATCTACAAAATGCACTGCAGCAACTCACCAAGGCTGCTTCGACAGCACTTTTAAACCCATGACCTCTACCACTTAGAAGAACAAGGGCAGCAGATGCATGGGAACATCATCATCTGCAAGTTCCCCTCCAAGCCACACACCATTCTGACTTGGAATTATATCACTGTTCCTTCACAGTCGCTGTGTCAAAATCCTGGAGCACCCTTGCTAACAGCACTGTAGGTGTACCTATGCCACATGGACTGGAGCAGTTCAAGCAGGTGACTCACCACCACCATCTCAAGGGCAACTAGGAATGAGCAATAAAGCCAGCAATGCCCACATCCCATGAATGAATATTTTAAAAATTCCAAGGATATTCCTTGGCTTAGATATGTGACTTCGCTGTCAAATAAGGCTGAGGCCATTTCCTGCTATCTTCCACATAGCTTATATTTCCCATATGCCTTCTCCTGGATGGGCTACAACCAAGATTAAAGAGCCTTTCCTATGGGAGTCAGACTGTGGGTGGGGAAGGTGTGGCACAGCAGGGGGCACCCAGACACATTGGACGCAAATATCTCTGCTGGTCATCTATCCAGAATTCTGAGCTCCTTTGCTAGGGCTGTCCGGAATGGAACCTGAATGCAACCATTCTAACTGAGGAGGATATCGCTGAACTAGCAGTCACTCAGTCCAGTCACCAGTACCCTGCTAAATGCTAACCTAATATTTAGCATTTTGTCTCCATTGGCCGAAGTAGTCTGGAGTGGAGCTCGAACTTTTGCCTTCTGACTCAAAGACAGTTTCAATGTGCATCATGCTAATTCAAGAGTGTAAAGATCAGCAAAATTTTATGTCTGTTTAAACTCTAATTATTCAACTTCTCCTTCACGCTGTGTTAATTTTATATCTGAGATACACTTTCCTGTATGTTTTTCTTTTGCCTTTTTCTTCATGTTGTGTGTTCTAGGCAGGTGAGCAGTTCTACCCGATTTAAAGCCTTTATATGCTGTCACCGATCCTGCTGTTTCAAAACACTGCTAGTTTGAGGGAAACCACCTCCTCATGAGTGAACTGAGGGCCGTCCCTTCACAAAGATGATAATTGACTCCTTTATCTTGAAGATTCGTCAATAGGCCAACTCCACAATATTTAGCCAGGCTGTTTTTCTGAGAAGATAATGAAAACGTCTGCATGGTGAAGCACATTCAACTCCCTTTCTTGAAATTTACGTCAGCCTTCTTCCACCCTCGTCCTCATCTGAAGGGTGTGTCAAGCTAGACTCACTACCACCTCTCCTGACCTCAGGATTGTCACTACCAATGCCCATTCCCAATCCATTCCTTTCCTATCTCTCTCAACATATCACTTCCCTCCTCTCATGAGAGTCTGTCATTGCTCTCCTGTAGAATCGCATTCTCTCTCCCTTGCTCTGTCTACTTGCCTCCCACTCCATTGAGAGGTATCTATGATTGCTTCCAGTCCTGCTGTCCCCCTCTTCCTTACTTCCCCCTGATCACACCTCACTTACAACAATATTGCTTCTATAGTCCTGTTTTTTTAAAAGAAAGTAAGAAATTTTGACAAACTTCTTAATACAAAAACTATTTGCGGTGTTGCTTTGCTTGTTTTTGTTCTGAAAGAGCTGGTCTCCGATTGATTGACTTGCAAAAATCCACTCAGAAAGCATTATCATTGATTTCAGTGGCACGCCAATTAACTGTACAGCCAGCTTAGAACATAATGTGCACCGGCAAAATGATAAGAGTTTAGTTGGCCTTTATGGGGTATCTCATGTATGTATCCAGTGGACTTGATACTTCCAAATTCATCTCATTTATACATCTGAGTGAGGTGAACCATGTTCAGTGAACTGAAACAACTAGTCAAGCTGGGAGGAAACAAACAAAATAATTTGAAATGAAATTACATTGAATGTATGGAAACAGGGGTGAAGGTAGTGAAGGGAGTTGGGGGCGGGGATGTGGAAATGAGGGGTAGCCACGGGAGGAAGGCTTCCCGATGCATTCCTGCCTCCGGGGAACCTCCCAGAGGTGGGCGGGAATGGAAGTTGGCTTCCTGAAGCCAGTTATACCACTTAAAGACCAAATTATGGGTCATTTTCTGTCAGAGAGAAGGGGCAGAATTTTCTGCCTACCAGGCAGGCATGCCCGACCCAATTTCTGGCGGGTGGAGAGCTGATTGGCGCCGGAGAAGCAAGCCCCGCCGCCAATTTACGTGGGTGGGCCAATTAAGGCCCACCCAGCGTGACATCCGCCGGGAAGCGCCAATGCTTCCTGTGCGGGCGGGGGGGCTGGGGGGGATTCCCCAAAAGCGAGAGTATGCTCTTTCACGCATGCGCACAAAAGAGCGCACATCTCCCTGAGGCTAAGTACTGCCTCAGGGAGATCACTGACAGTTTTAAAAACATTAAAAATAGAAAGAAAAAAAAACCTTAACATGTCCCCCTCATGTGACAATGTCACATGAGATGGGACATGTTCATAAATTACACTAAAACTTTATTAAACTTTTTAACTCCTTACATGAAACCTCATCCCACCAGTGGATGAGGTTTTATGCTTTTTCTATTAGCCATCGGGGCTCCTGGCCTGCCCACCAACCTTAAGCATGGACGGGTAGGTCCTTTAATTGGTTCAATGATCCTGTCATTGGCCTCAATTGGCCATTGACAAGTCGGCAGGCCCACAGCTGATTTTGCTGCCGGCCCGCCTTCCAGAAAATTTCAATGGGGCGGGATGACGTTGGGGGTTCCACCCGACATCATCACATGTCATTTTACGCGTCAGCGAGCAGACCCCACCCCCTGCTCGCCGACGGCAAAATTCAGCCCAAGATCTTCACCATTTAGGAGTGCCCCCCTCCCCACCTCCTGCCCCCACCATGTGTGGAGTCCACCATCTCTCTAGAGGCAACTTTCAGAACTAGACTGGGAGTGGGCTCGGAGGCGCCATGCCCAATAAAGACCCCATTGTCACTGCAGCCAAAACCATTCCTGTGAAGGGGAAGCCCCTCCTCACCAATAAGAACATAAGAACATAAGAAATAGGAGCATGGGTAGGCCATTTGGCAATAAGATCATGGCTGATCTGCACCAGGCCTCAATTCCTCTTTCATTCCAGCTCCTAATAGCCCTCAACTCCCTGATATTTCAAAAATCTGTCTACCTCCTCTTTAAATACTTTCAGTGATCTAGCCTCCACAAATCTCTGGGGTAGAGAATCCCAGACACCCACTGCCTCCTGAGAAAAGAAATTCCTTCGCATCTTATTTTTAAATGAGTGCCCCCTTATTCCACAACTATATCCCCTAGTTCAAGATTCCCCCATTAGTGGAAACATCTTCTCAACATCAACCCTGTCAAGCTCCCTCAGAATCTTCTACATTTCAAAAAGATCACCCCCTCATTCTTCTAAACTCTAATGAATAAAGGCCTAACTTGTTTAGCCGTTCTTGACAAATTAACCTCTTCATCCCAGGAATCAGCCTAGTGAATCTCTTTTGCGCTGCCTCCAATCCCAGTATATCCTTTCTTAAATATGGGGACCAAAACTGTACACAGTACTCCAGGTGCAGTCTTACCAATATCCTGTACAGCTGTAATAAGACTTCCCTATTGTTAAACTCCAAATCCCTAGCAATACAGGCCAAAATTCAATTTGCCTTCTTAATTACTAGCTGCACCTGCATGATAACCTCTTTTGTTTCATGCACAGGAACACCCAAATCCCTCTATGCGACACTTTTTTAGAAGTCTCTCTCCATTTAAATAAATAATTCCTTTAGATTTTTCCTACCAAAGTACATGACCTCACACTTTCCTACATTAAACTCTATCTGCCAAGTTTTTGCACACTCACTCAACCCGTCTATGTCCCCTTGCAGATTCCTTATGTCCTCATCACAACATGCCCTCCCACTTATTTTTGTATTATCAGCAAATTTGAATACATTACACTCTGCTGCCTCCTCCAAGTTATTAATATAGATCGTAAATAATTGAGGCCCTAGGACTGATCCTTGTGCTACTACACTAGTTACATCTTTCCAAAAAGACCCATTAATCCAGACACTCTGTCTTCTATGTGTTAACCAACCCTCTATCCATGCTAATACATTACCCCCAATAGCATGAGCTCTTATCTTGTGCAATAACCTTTTATGTAGCACCTTATCGAATGCCTTCTAGAAATCCAAATACACTACATCTACTGGTTCCCCTTTATCAACTCTGCTTGTTATATCCTGAAAGAGCTCTAGCAAATTTGTCAAACATGATTTCCCTTTCACAAAACCATGTTGACCCTGTGTGATCACGTTAAGCTTTTCTAAATGTCCTGCTATTTTTTCCTTAATAATGGATTCTAGCATTTTCCCAACAACAGGTGTTAGGCTGACTAGCCTATAGTTTCCTGCTTTTTGACACAATTCTTGAACTGGGGTGTCACATTAGTGGTTTTCCAATCTGCTAGGTTTCTCCCAGAATCCAGTGAGTTCTGGAATATTTCGACTCATGCCTGCACCATATCTGCAGCCATTTCCTTTAAAACCCTTGGATGCAGGCCATCAGGTCCTGGCAACTTGTCTGCCTTTAGTCCAATTATTTTTTCAAATACTTTGTCCCCCATGATAGAGACTGTTACAAGGCCTTTCCTCCCATTAGCTACTTGCTTATCTGATATCTTTGGAATGTTTATAGTGTCCTCCACCATGAAGCCCGATGCAAAATATTGATTTAAATGATTTACCATTTCCCTATTATGAATTCTCCAATCACATCCTCCAAAGGTCCCACGCTCACTTTAGCTACTTTCTTTCTTTTTATCTACCCATAGAAGCTCTTGCTGTTTGTTTTTATATTTCTAACCAATTTACTTTCATAATCAATTTTCTCCCTATTTATTAGCTTTTTAGTCATCTGCTCTTCGTTCCAAAAAATTCCCAATTCTCTAGCCTACCACTAGTTTTTGCCGCTTTGTATGCCTTAGTTTTTGATTGGATACCCTCCTTGACCACCTTTGTTAATCACAGGTGGTCCATCTTTCTCATTGAGTCCTTTTTGACCAGGATAAATTTTTGCTGAGCATTATGAAATATTTGCTTGAATGTATGCCACTGCCCATTCATTGAAATTCCCCTTAGTCTATTTTCCCAGCCCGCTTTAGACAACTCCTTCTTCATACCTCTGTAATTGTCCTTATTTAAGTTGAGGACACTGGTTTGAGGTCCAAGTTGCTCGCCCTCTAACTGTATTTGAAATTCTGCCATGGTGTGATCACTACCCAATAGTGCTACCTGCTGTGGGCCTTTTCAATCTAACATTTGCAGAGGAGATGGTGAGCTTGTTGATGCATTTTCACACTCAGTGCCTACCTCAGCAGTGCCCAATTCTTCCTATGAAGTTACTAGCTGGCATCACTGAAGGTCTTCCTTTTGGCCTGCCAGTGCCCTGGTCTGCCTATTGTCCTAAATTGAATGGGGTGCCCAGGGGCGGCTTCTTAATTGGCTACCTCTGGCAAGGTCGTGACCAAGGTCTCAACATGGTCACTTTGGGGGTTCTGACCTGGGACTAAGGTGAATATGAGGATCGTAACCCAACCAGGAAAATCTAGCCCTTCAGTACAAAAATAAGTCAGTCATCCAAACTGGTCCAGGCTAATGTTTATGCTCCACATGAGCCTTCTTCCACCCCCTTCACTATCACCCAATCAGAATATCCCTCAATTCCTTTCTCCCTCATGATTTTAACTAGCTCCCCCCTAAGTGAATCCAAGTTATTCACCTCAATTACCCTTGGTGCTAGTGGGTTCCACATTCAAAACACTAGATAAAGAGGTTTCTCCTGAGTTCCTTATTGGATTTATTGGTGGCTATCTTATATTAATGTTTAGATTTAGATTTTATAGAGCAATATGCTTTTCGTGGATTTCAATATAGAGCTTGACACAAAGATTTTCTTCATGTATCACATGATCAGCACATGAAATCCTCTTCTGCATGGAGTTAAAAAAAACTTAGATTCCTTAAAAGATGCAGACCACTGGACTTGGACCAAATTACTTCTTCACCCGTATATATCATCCTGAGATCAGTCACTGTCTAATTCATGTTGCTGGAAGATTTGTGCCATCGTCTGTCTTGCTTGCTACATGCCATATACGCTTTCAAGCTTCGCACAATTGAATATTGCGTTACCTATGTATTTGATTGACTCAAGTTCAGTACTGATGAAACAGCAGCAAATCCCAGTTGAACAGATTGGGAACCTAAGAAGGAACAGATCAAATCTCAGACCTCTCCTGCTGTTTTTTTCTCACCTTGATGGCTTAGCCTCTACACAAATGGGGTTGGAGATCTATGCATTTACAAGCAGCTGCTAATGTTGACATAAGTTTCTCTCCATGGCAGCAAATAGCCCCAAACTACCTCCAGGAAATGCTTACTCATAGTAATTAGGCTTTGGGCCTTATAGGATCATACCACATAATACACAAGTCCAGGTTAGCAATACCCTTCCTCAAGGTATTTCCTTTCTACTTATCAGAAAAGGACTATCAAGACATAAATACGATCCTCAATATATAGTAACACATTGTGCCTTGTAGCATGCCTTTTGTTATAAAACTCTGCAACCCTCAATATTATCCTGGCAGAGATCTATTGTGATAATAAACAGAAGACTCATCTGGAAAGAGTTTCAGTTGAGAAGTAATTGGCAGATTGACTAGGAAGATTGAAAAGCTTCAGATGAGACAGCCTGGAGGTGGAAAGAAATAGAATATCAGTGTCTTCACTTATGAAAGATGGATAACATTGGCGCGATAAGACGAGGCAGGATGAAATGATAACGTTGTGTAGTTCAACGACCATTTCTGTCGGATATCTGTTGGTGTTACAGTGAAAAACAGATTAATTTCTGGTTTGTAACACTGATCTTATCAAGCAGTCCAAATGTGTTGGAGTTTCCATTTAGAAATTAATGTGCTATGGATTCTGCTTGGCAACAAGACACCTGCAGGATGAAACACTTATAAGGGTCAAAATTATAGTTGACGACATTACCGTCCACTGTCTGATGTAAACGTGTCCAATTCTTCTCTGCTATTTTCAGATTACTTTTATATTGCAGTGTGTCTCTCAGGAGAACAAACTAAGCAACCCATTGTTCCACCTTGAATAGAATCATAATTCACAGCACAGAAGGAGGTGCAGGCTCTTTGAAAGGGCCATCGTGCTCAGTCCTCATGCCCATTTTTTTGTTTGTAATCTTGTAAATTCCTCCGGCTCAGGTACCTAACCAAAATAAAAATTATTTATGGAATCAGCTTCCGTTTTGTTGTGCAAACTGGCTCGGTGCATGTGCGCTGCTCAAAATGTGACAGGGCTGAGGGTGTGCTCCCTATCTGTGTGACCTTCTATAGACCTACAACTCTCTGATATTTCAACGCTCCTCCAGCTCTGGCCACTTGTACATTCCCAATTTCCATGGGCAGCATCTTCCGGTCAACTTGGGGGGGCAGGGGGGGTGGGGGCCAGGCCCAACACGCCAACACGTAAAGTATCGCGTGATGACATCAGGTGTGTGTCCCGAGGTCATCGTGTGCCAGCGTGATATTTCGTTCAGCGGGCATGCACCAGAGTCGGCTGCACACCTGCCAAAATGGCCTATTAAAGATATTAAGTAATCAATTGAGCCACTTGAGAATGCTGCCCACCCAACCTTAAGGTTGGCGGGCAGGCAGAAAGCCCAAGCGGCCTTTGCATTTTTCAGGAAACCTCATCCACGAGCAGGATGAGGCTTCCTGAAGCCTTTATTAAACAAATAAATGAATTTTCATAAATATAAAAACACGTCCCCATTCATGTGACAAAGTCACATGAACAGGGACATGTTTAAACAAATTTTAAAATCAATTATTTTATTATTTTAATATCCGATCAATCTCCCTGAGGCAGCTCTGTGCCTCAGGGAGATTTCTGCGCTCTTTCACACGCATACGCCCCAACTCTCCCTCCTCCCCCCACCCACACAGGTAGCGCTGAGTGCAATCATACGCGTATTGTGCTGAGCCTTAATTGGCCCACCCATGCGCCCGCGATTGGCTCCATGCCCGCCCCCGCCCGCTCCTGCCTACCATAGGAAAAATCCTGGCCCATCACTGCACCATTGTGCCTCTAGCTGCCTTGGCTGTAAGCTCTTAAATTCCTTCCACACGTCTATCTGCCTCCCTACCTCTCCCTCCCTTTTCCCTCCTCCTTTAAGACTCTCCTTAAAACCTACCTCTTTGGCCAAGATTTTGGTCAGCCATCCTATTATCTATTTATGCAGTTATGGAGTCAAAGTTTGTCTGGTAATGCTCCAGTGAAGCATGCTGGGATGTTTCCTTATATCAAAGACACAAAATAAATGCCAGTTGGTGTTCTGTCACATTGCTTGTACTATTACAGATTAACCCTTGTGGCCTTCCCTCATCAGGTCCAGAGTTTTCTGGCATATCTGAGCGATATGTTTCATGGTCAATATGGGCTTGAATCTTGCACTTGTCGGGCACACACAATCGGTGGGCCCTGAAGCAGATGGGCAATGCGCTTCCGGCCACGATCGGCCCACAAACACAATTTCACGTTGGCTAAATGGCCCGCCAATGTGAAACTCACGTTGAGAAAGCCTCAGTGCTGCGGGGGGTGGCAGGAAGAGGGCAGGTGTAGAGAAAGTGAGGATGCAGGTGGGTGCTTCTAGCGATCTCCCTGAAGGCAGACAGACAGCTGCTGCAGAGCTGCCTCAGGGAACTGCAGACCTGCACAGATTAACTGAGAAGAAGAAAATGCAGCAAGCTGCATATATGTAGCACATTCAAGCATGTGACAGCAGAACTCAAAAAACCTCAGTCACAAGGCATTTTTTTTATTATACTTCACCCCAGACATTTCATCCCGCCCTGGGTCGAGGTTGTAGCAAAAACGTGAAGCCCACCAGGCCAATTGGCCCATTCGCCAACCATAAAAGTGGACTGTAATGTAAGGCCGCAGTCAATAGGCATTTTAGTGACCTTAATTGGTCATTGTGGGCGGTGTGGTTCTAACTCCCACACGCCCGACCTTGGAACGCAAAATTCAGGCCATGGTTTCTGGGAACTATGGTCAATTTCTGTTATCAGAGTGGAACTTTCCAGAATTCATACTCAAGGGTTTGTTTTTATTCACTTCTATGGGGATTAATTGATTCTGGTGGATGGGAGCCACTGGGGCTCATGATGCTTAGTTGCACCATGATGGAGTGGGACCAGCTCAATGCATTCGCTGGTGTTTTCCTGGCCATCACTTTTGTAAGGTTGTACAGGGTTCCACATAAAGAGACAAGAACAGGCCAATAGAGAAGAATAAAAGAGTAAGCAAAGAATAAAACTTCTGGAATATTTTACTAAGCGTAAAAATGTAATATGATTAAGACTAGCTTAACCTACAAGTGTTACCAATAGTGGACATTGTGCATTGCTAATTGCCTAATTTAATGCTGCTCATTTCATGTCTAACTCATTTATCCTATTTTACAGACATAGTCATGCCACCATATCTAAATTATCACAACTGGCTCAAGAGCCATTTCTGGCACAAAGGACAGAGGAAACTATTAGTGCTCTCTAACAATAACTTGAACCTTGCTAGCATCTCTGAACAATGATGATGAAACTTGTACTTACCGAGCACTTTACCGCATCCTCAGTACATCTCAACTGCAGCAGTCAATTTGCTTTAAGCAAAATCCCACAAACAACAAATGAGCGACAACCCAAGAAAGATGTTCAATTTTCCAAAGAAAAGGAATGCCATAGTGCCAGTGGAGAATCTGTGGCTCCAGCTATCCTGTAGATCAGTTTGAGTGTATGCGAACGTGCATGGTTCTATAGTTCAGAAATATAGTAGCATGCAAGTCAGAGGAAGTCATGATCAGCCTGTATAGTTTTCTGGACAGATTACATTATAGAATCATCAATTCTACAATTACTTAATCTAGTGGGATTAGTATTGACCTGCAATTGTAAAGAGTTGGAATAGACCTGATGTCCATTCAGCCTATTATCCAATTATCCAACATCTAAAACTAATGGCTCTGCTGTGCTCTCTTCCCATCTGCTTCAAATATTTGACTAATTTTCTCTTTAAAAAAGCATTCCATTCTCCAACCATGCTTTGCATGTACATATGTCTCCTAACCTATTTCCTCACAGTTTAATGGCGATTTTTAATTAATGGTCCCTCAACACTTATTCCCAGTCATAAGAACTAGTTTTTCCCTCGTCAACCTATCCCTTTATGACCTGAGACCCATTAACTCTGTTGTATCTCCATTGACACTGCCCAGTATTTTCTGTTTTTATTCTCTAACTGTTGTCTAACCACTGTCTTGAGATATATGGTAGGGTAGAGGCAATCTAAACAATTATCTCAAACTACATTGTAAGACCAGCACAAGGCTCATGGTTCAACTAGTAAAGGACACATTGAAGACTAATTTCATGAGGTTCTTTCTCAGTGTGTTCAATATTGGAATTAACTTCCAGACTGAGTTGTGGACAGAATTCCTGAAATCATTAAGGAACAGTTGTGGGGGGGTATAGGGGACAGCAGGAGGTGGGGAGATGTCTTTCTAGATGGATGAACTTAACTGAGCAAGAAAGGCTTTCCTCATCTTATGATCAGTGGAAACATATTTTTCAAGTCCAGTCCTTCGATAACTTTGTTATGGACAGGAGGGGTGGTCCATTCAAACATCACTACTTTTTCCTCTCACTGACTGTCCATAAACCGAAAGGTGTTTTGATTGTTTCCTTTTATAACAAGCAGTGGCGTATTCTCCATCCACTCAGTTTTTGGGTGATCCAATCCCTACTAATAACGCCACAGTAAACTTAAGATAGTATGAACTCAAAAGGTTAGCTTGTTGCACACGTTCAAAAACCATGAAAAGGAGGGACCTCAGCGTCCTCCTCTGTGCACATACAGTAGAGGGAGGGATAGAGAAAAGAAGGTTTTACATTACAGAGAGCATGGAGAAAATAAATATTGGTTCATGTGAGGTCCAGATTCCAGAATCAAAGTCCAATGAGGAATTCCTTCAAGGAAGTCAGCTGCCTGAAAACCAGTGATGTATGGTTCATTTTTCCGATAGTGTTGGCATCACAAGCCAAAATAGGCATGCAGAGATGAATCAGTTTGTAGGCGAGGGTACAGAACTTTCAGCAGAGGCAGGGTAGATGGGGCCATGTGTCCAACATGGCCACCAGTCCCTCTGTGTGGCCTGCTAGTCAAATGTTAAAGCAGCAGACTGGAGTCTTGTTTTCCCAGCTTCCACGGTGGCTAAAAGGCGAGTCAAGTGTCCTGCTGAGCTTTGATGGGAACCCCACTTGCATCTCATGAATGCTCATTAAAAGCCCAATACACAGGAATCTTGTCCCCACCTCCCACCCTCCGCAACCGCACCCCCCACCACCAACACCACCCCTCCCCCTCCCACCTCTCCAAACTTAGTGCCCCGCCGGTGGAAATTTAGAATGTTCTGTTTCACAATTGCACACAAGTGCCTTGCACCTGATGAGGTAGACTTCTTCCTGGACTTCTAGGTCAGTAGACGTTGCTTTTGCCTTCCTTTCACACCTTCACAGAGAGCTATCAGCTGCCTGTCACACATGTTACACAAAGGCTGGGCACACGGGAGGGCTGAGACCAAGCCAGGACTTGGGGGTGGGGGGTGGGAGGTGTTAAGGAGCAGAGTGGAAGAGTGAATAGCTGTCTGGGTGCCGTTCAAATATGGCGCCTGGACATTGAAGCCTATGAGGTGATGGCAGAGCAGGCCACTTCCTGCCCTCCTCACCACTAGATTCGATGTGCTCCTCATGGCTGAATTATTAAGGAGCTGAACAGCACAAGACCTCACTGTTCAGCCACTCCACTTTCCGGTGGAAGTCATTCCTACTTTTGCTTCCGCCACTGGACTTAGGCCAGGATTTTCCAGCCCCGTCGTGGGCAGAACCTGTCATGGGCGAGGCAGCGCCCCAGCCAGAAGTCCATTGACTTGCGATGGGATCAGAAGATCGAGGTAGCAGGCAGGTATGTAAAATCCCGCTGTTAGACTCCGGAATGGAAAATTCTGCTCATAGCGATAGATTGTACTCGCATTTAGTATTGGCCGGCATGGGAAAATGATGAAAAAATTTACCTACAAGGGGCTCATCTTTCTAGATTATGCCAATGTGAAACACCTTGGTATGTTTCACTACCTTAATGTTTTAACATAAAGGCCAAGTGTAGTCAGCTGTTAGTCCCTATAGGTCCCACATTAGGGGTGGCCATCAATAGGTAATTAAAGAATTGTTGTTAACAATCTAATCAGGAAGGGTGCCTTTCTTTCAGATTGGAAAACTATTTCAAGCTACTCAGCATGAGATAATTCTCCTTTTCAGTAAATCAAAAGCATATACCTAATATTAATGCGGCAGGCCCTAGGTCTTGTAGCTCTCTAACTCTTCAAAGGAAATGCCTACAGGGTGCAGTGATGGAGGGGGCTGACTTTGGGGCAAAATAGGGCAAATGATGCACAAAATTTCTTTGTAGTTTGTAGATTCTTGCCTGAGGAAAATGACTGTGATGTTTTCCTACACAGCAGCAGGTACAATACTTCAAAGTTATTCATTTATGTGAAGCGCTTTGAGATGTTTCTGGGTGAGGTGATAAGGTGATATTATGCAAATATGTTTTCTTGATTCTCTGGCTATAATCTGATATCACATAACTTAAATACCCTATTCATAAACATTAGCACATGACCATATTTGATGTGATACCAGATCATAAATGGGTAAATTATGGAATCACTAATCCATTTCCTGTGGGGTAGCTCACAGACAATTAGGACATTTTCTAATTTAGAACAAAGTGAGTATTAATGCTATGTAGTGGATAATATCTGGCCACCGATTTACGGTGACTGAATAAACTAAATGTTATTTTTTCTGATGTATTCTTATATTTGTCATGGTCCTTAAGGGATTGGATTTCATAACCCTGTCTTATAATCTGTGGAAACTGCAAAAATGTAGCCATTATGTTGTACAGGTATTTCCTTTTCATTACTTTTACATTCCCTTTCAGACTGAGCTGTACATGACTGCAGTGCCAGTGAACACAACCCCAATTATCCATTCACCAACTGTCCCACACCTCACCTTCCCTTCTACAGCTTCTTTTGGCTATAATGCTAAAATAAAAGTCACAACAAAACAAACATTCCAAATCAACTTTATAAATCAAACCATCCAATATTCCATACAAAAGTCAGCTAATCACCCTTGTGCATTCCTTTGGTGCCTGTGTAGTGCCACCCCAATGGTTGCAGCATGGCTGGTGGAAGGCTGCTGATTTTCAGAGGAAGAGTGCACAAGACCTTGGAGGATAACTTCAAACAGCTCTGACCCTAGAAGGCCTAGCTCCAGACTGCGGTACCTTGGCTTGGGCAGTAGTGTGGGTCTGGGTTGGCTGACTGACAAGCAACTGCAAAGACATTGGCAAATGGTAGAAGAGTGAATGCTCTCACCCTGAGAGAGGACAGCAGGTTTATGCTGCGTGGAGCCACTGTCACTCCCCAGGGAGAGCGCCTCAGCAATCATAGTAATGTGTTGAAGGACAGATTGCAGGACTGTTGTGGGACCCTGCAAGCCCCTTTGGACACTCGAATCCACAGCAGTTTGAGTTTGCATGGCAACAAGCCGAGTTTGCATGACAGATATCTGAGCTTCTGCTGCAACCCCTAGATGTTCCTTGGCTTCTGCTTGTGCTGCAATGGAAGTTGAAACACTAGTTGCGCAATGGTTGAGTCCACAAGTCAACACTGAAAAGGATGGACTCCATGCTCTGCAAAAAGTCCGTTTTCAAGCTGGTGCCAGACTTAGCTTTATGCTCTTCAGACACAGACTTTCTGAGAGGCCTGCCAGTGCACCAAGCATTTCTGTGTGGATCTCATCAGCCTTTTTCTGTAGGCTACCCCATCAAAGTCCTCTACTGCAGAACGTGTGTGTGACCTCATCATCCAGTGGGATAGCACCTGCTCTACCCCTATCCCCTGCCCTGGC